>NW_026947493.1:33439642-34673214 GCF_034190915.1 Cavia porcellus
TGGCTAACAGTCCAAGTCCATTTCACCTCTCTAAAAGGTGAACCTCAACCATCAAAATGGGCCCAAGGGCAGGCCTAGAACCTTCCCAGTTATGTGGACTCCTGCTCTTGGCCCAAAGCCCATCTAAATAGACCACTGCTATCTAAAAATGTAATTATTAAGTTGTTAACAGGTATTATTATGGTTTATGTCTAGCTGTCCCCCCAAAGTCCCAAAGCTTAAAGTTATAGCAGTTTCAGGTTGGGGGCAGGCTTTTTCAGAGGTAGCTCCATATAGTTTGTGACTGACTCACAGAGTGCAATGCTGGGATTAAAGGTGCTGGAATTAAGGCTGGGAGACTTCTGGATCACACCACTGATTGGACTGGTACCAGTTTAATCTCAGCAGTCTGAATAAGATAAAATGGGCAGCAAGAGGCTTATGTTTCCCTTTTTCTCTTGTTGCTTTTGCTGTCTTCCACCACCACGAATACTGCCCCTGTCATACCACCCTATCTTGGAGCCAGCTGATTATGGACTGAAACATCTACAAACTATGAGTAAGTAAACCTTCCCTTAACACCAGGTGTTAGGTATTTTGTCTCAGCAATGACAAAGTAACTATGACAGATACAATGAACAGGAAAAAGATACAAGTGAAACTAAATTAACATATTTTATTTGACCCAAATATTATACTTTGAACATGTAATCAATGTAAAAAATATGAGTGGCATTCAACATTATTTTTTTCATACTAAGTTTCTGAAATCCAGTGTTTCTTGCACTCACAACTCATTTAATGAATAGCCACACTGTAAAATGCTATATAGCCACATGTGGCTGGTAGCTATCGTTATGAAAGGGAAAGTCCAGAGCATCCCTGAAAGCAAAGGTAATTTCAATCCCCATTCTCCTCACCTACAGGTTTCTGAACCTTTCTTCTAGTCACTAAGAGCAGGTCTGAATCCACGCCATGAACCAGAACATGAAGCAGATGCTCCAGAGACAATTTTCCACAGAGAGAAAACTGAGCCATTGAGTATTTAAATTGGGCCATCACCAGACAACTATCACCACTGTCACCACTAGAGGACACTGTAGTCCACTAACAGTAGCTGATTCTCCCCACAGGTCTAGGGAAATCAGCAACAGGGAAGATACGGGTATAGCACCTTCTCTCTCATGTGACTCCCTGTTCCATGCCATGGCAGTCTTTTGAGTGGTCTCACAGAAGTATCCATGGGTTGGGTACTGGAAATTGTATCCAGGGCCTTAACATTGAGCTATATCTCCAGTCCTTTATTTATTTATTTTTTTGAGATAGGGTTTCACTAAGTTATGTGAGCTGTGCTCAAACTTGCAATGCTCCTGCCTCAGCCTCCTTGATTGCTGGGATTATAGGCATGCACCTTCACACTCAGTTACCTATGTTCTTTTCAAAGTAAACAAAAGTTGCAGGTTTCCAGTGAGGCTACTGTTAAGCCTACTTGCCAGGTAATTTACGAATAGGTTTAGAAAGATGACTGGGCTGTTTAGAGAAAAAGTTTCTCATGACAGAGAATATAACCTAAGAGCTCACACTCAAGAATTCCTTTCTTCTAATGCCTTCAAATTAAATAGGTCCAGAGCTGGAGATTTAGCTCAGTGGCATAAGTGGTTGCCTGACAAGTATGAGTTTGATCCCTGGTACCAAAATTAAATAAATAAATACAGAAATAAATAAATAAATCACATAGAGCCACGATTTAGAAACAATGACCACAGTGCTTACTATTACAAAGTACTAATTAAAGATAGATAGGCAGGCAATTCAATGTAAGATTGAGGTTCTTCTCAGGGTATAAAAGTGGTATAAGAGAGGAAGCAAATTCTGTAGACTTTTACCATTCTACTCAGAATGAATTTGGCACTTGAGTAGCCAAAGAGACTGACTTCACAAAGTGGGGCTGGTACTATTGAGCTTGTTTAAAGAGGTATGAACTTTTCTAGAATCTCCTAAAAACCTTCCACAGCCTTCCTATACTGACAGGGAAACTGAGATTTGGAAGGAAAAAGCTAGCTGGCAGTAACTCTGCCTCAAAACTCAGAGGCTCGGGGCTGCGGATTTAGCTCAGTAGCATAAGCACCTGCCTTGCAAGCAGGCGGTCGTGAGTTCTATCTCTGGTACTGATAAAAAGATTTTTTAAAAAAAATGTAAAAAAAAAAAAAAAAAACAACTCAGAGGCTCATCCTGCTTTAGCCTGAATCACTCTTCCACTTCCTAAACTCTTCTGACTCAGGATGACCCAATAGCCACATTCTTCCCACACTGATAAGTCACCAGAGAGTCACCCTGGTCCTGCCACTGCCCTCCATCTACTCCATAGCCACACACAGCACTCTCTCCTGTCCCCCTTGCTTGGCCTATCCCAGTGGCTCTGGGGCCACTGACTCAGCCTCAGCCTTGTACATCCTCCAGTCTCTATTCTCCTGCTGTTCTCTTCACTTTTCCTCTGGAAGACTTCCACAGCCTCTGTACTGAGGTTTTGCCTTTCTCTCTAGCCTACTGTTTTCACTGTAAGTTTAGGTTCTGGTGGGCATGTCTAGCCCTCAGCCCATGGACTACTTGCCTTCTTTTTATATATATGGAAGTCTCATTGCTTATACATAGTAGCTATATTATAAATAGTATCTGTATGGCCAGGGATTTAACTCAGTGACCTAAACGCCTGCCTCACAAGCGCTAAGTCATGAGTTTGATCCCCGGTACCAAAGAAAAAAAGTATCTGTAGCCCAAGACAATCCATCTTCACTCAGTGTCACTCAGGCAAGCCAAAAGTTTGGCCACCAATGCTTCAGAGTCAAGCTTGGAGACTGGGGCTCCAACTGTAGTTCCTTGACTTAGTCCAAATGCAGTGGGTCGGATACCCTAACATTGCTTTGGTTTTCTCATCTGTAAAACGGGATCCTCATGGAGCTGGTGAGGGCTGCATGAGAGAAAATGAGATCCTACATATTTGTAACAGATGGTAGCTACTCTAATAGGCAATGATAGTACTTAAAAACTTCTTATTGGGCTCCACTGCTCCTGAATTAAGCCCAAATTCCACAGCATTGAGGCCACTACTACCTGGCCATAGCCCAGCAGGCCAGGTTTACTTCCCTTCATAACTTCTGTCCACATGTTTTCTTTCCTTCACTCCATCCAGTCAACTAAGTACCCCAGTCATTTTGCATTCTCAGTTCCAACATAATGATGGGTATATAACAGGCCCACAAAAAAATTCTCTTTTTAGGGTACTGGGGAGTGATTTTGAGACAAAGTTTCACTAGGCTGGACTTGAACTCACTATGTAGCCTAGGTTGGCCTCGAACTTGTAGTGATCCTCCTGCCTCAGCCTCCTGAGTTCTGGGATTACAGGCAGGTTCTACCATGCCTGGCTTCAAAAATTCTTTCCTTCCTTGTCCTCAAGACTGCTACCACACATACACATTTCACGTCTGCCTGCACATGTGTCAAGATCTAGCTCAAAAACAGCTTTTTCCATGAAGGTTTCCTTGATGCTCCCAGATGGAATACATCAGTTCTCTCTCTGTTTCTATTCTGATAATGCTGGACACACACTTAGTCTTGTAGTGGAGTCAGTTGAGCACATATCTGATCTCCCCACCACAACATAAGTTCTGAAAGCTGAGACACCCCCCAAGGTACATGACACAGTACTCAACATAGACCCATGCTGAATACATGCTTGGTATGTTAAAGTCCTCAGCTCTTTGGCTTCACTTAAATATTAGCAGATCTTTCATATTAAATTACTCAGAAATTAGGGGCTGGGGATTTAGCTCAGCGGCATAAGTGCCTGCCTTGCAAGCAGGCAGTCGTGAGTTCGATCCCTGGTACCAATAAAAAAAGAAAAAGACAAAAAAACAAAAAAATAAAATAAATTACTCAGAAACATTAAGGAATATAAAAACCATTATTTGAGGCGTCATTAATTTATTGTAAGCCTAAACAAATCTGTGAAGATAGAATTCTACCAGGCTGGAAAGGACTGCCTCTTAATTTGCTCACAATAAAATGTATCACTTTTAGCAAGCAAACATATATGGGGAAAAGGAAATGCACTCCTTATAGAGTAATTCACAGAGTAACTGGGTGAAACAATGTGGCATGTCATTCTATGTGCACCTTTGGGTGGTAGACAGCAGTACTTAGTGTACCAGAACCGGAAACAAATGGACTATGAAGGAATGAGGCAGAAAAAGATTATACTTCACTATCTCACATCAAACCCCAGAATTCTCAGTGTTCTGGATGGGAAAGTTGAGCATGTGACAGACGGAGCTCACATCTAGATAAAGAAAGTGACTGGACGTTACCCCTTTCTCAGAACTCAGAACTACCTGTGCCAGAGGTCAAGCCAAAGAAAATCCAAAAGAAACAGCAGAATACACAGTGAGGAGTACACTGGTTAGAGCCTTGCTCTGCTGGCGTTTGAGCCCCTCCAGGTTCCCATCCTTGCTCTAAACCTCATCTTGAACAGGTGTTTATTTGATAAGCCTTAACTCTTCCACTCTAAAATACAAATAGTAACAGTGCCAACCTCTCAGAGTTGTAAATATTGAATAAAATATGTAAAGGATTTGGCATAAGGCATAGCACAATTGGGAGCAATTTTGTCCCTGGGAGATATTTTGCAGCCTCTGGACATGTTTCTGGGTATTGTACTTACTGAAATCTAATAAGCAGAAGACAAAGATATGGCTAAGTATTTACAATGAATTTCACAGTTCCTATAACAAAAAATTTTCCAGCCCAAAATATTACCAGTGCAAGATTTAGAAATCCTGTACTAGGAATCTAGCTCAGAGGCATAAGCGCCTGCCTGGCAAGAGCAAGGTTTTGAGTCTGATCTCTGGTACTGAGAAAAAAAAAAGATTTAGAAACCCTAATCAAGCATAAAACAAGCACACAACAAATATGATCTATTATATTTTTCCTATTACAACAATAAACCAGGTTCAATTTCCTTCTCTCAAGGATAACCATCCTCTGATTAAAATGATAAAATATATAATGTATTACTTACTCTGCTTCCTGTAACACTGGGTAACAGATCTGTTATTCTGGAGATAGGAAGATTTTGTTGCTTGATCAATTCTGGGGAACTCAGTAACTTTGCAAAATAAAAAACATAGCAAAGCACCAAAACTGCAGTATAAAAAAGCTGAAAAAGGAAAATAATAGGTTGAGGTTAAACTATTTTAATACAGAAATAACTATGTCTATAAATTTGACCTCAAAGGCAAATCAAGAAATAGAACTATCTTAATTAACTGTATTTTGTATTGAGCAGTGCTTCATCCTCAGGAAAACAGGGCCACACCCAGCCCCACTGTACCATCTTCTTGCAGAGTTCTAAATACCTCACCTAAGTGGCAGAATATACCTTCCATGACAGCCATTTGCCCAACAGCCACAATGTCACTTACAAGGCATGATTTAAAAAAAAAAAAAAGCAAAATTTAGGTTTTGTTTAACTTTTTATAGTAAGAAACATTGTCATTAATGCTCCTCAAAATACTATTCCTCAGTTTGAATATACTTAGCCCGTCATTCTTGCCACTGTCTGAAACAGTTCCGGAAGCCATTTTTCATAAGTGTCCTTAGTTTGGCTGTCATGGATGTCTTGATGTCCTGAATTCATCTAAAGTATTTGCTTTTAATGGTCATTTTAACTTTGGAAAGAGCTAGAGGTCACATGGTACCATATCTGGTGAATAAGGTGGATGAGAACATACCATAACATTTTTACGAGCCTGCCTTTCTGTTGGATGGCACTTGGAAATAGCATTTACTCAATTTTTGATCATAAAGACACTAATTAAAGCAGACTTCCAGGACTGCTTCAAAAGGTGGCAAGAATTATTGGATAAGTATGTTTGAAATAAGGAGGAGTCTTTTGAGGGGGATTAGTGACAATGTGTCTTTTGCTGTAGGAATTTTAAAAAACATTTACTGCATTTTTGGATCACATCTCATACATCCTCATAAGACTTTTATTTGCCCAAAGGAATGGCTCTCTCACCCACACAATATACTGTGAAGACCCAGGTATCATGACATAATCTAGGATTGTGAATTTTCCATCAACTCCGGAAACCTGTGACATTTATGATTATAAAGCAGAACTGAGCTACTTTTCCCTCCACCCAGCATGTGGGCAGGGTGAGAGCTACTATAGGATGGGGAAGGAAAGGGAGAGATGATAAGAGGGCCAATCTTTCCCTCCACCCATCTCAGACAAAAGAATGGCTTCTGGCCAAGAGTAGCAGCCAGATTTTTGTTTGTAAGTTGGAGAGGATAATCAAAAAGGGCCCCTTTTCCCCTGAGAACAACAACACACACTAGCTCAAGCAGACCCTACTGTCATCTGACCACATGAAGACTTCTCTTATAAAAAGATACATAGCAAGAAACATAAGGAGCTGTAGTTTAGGAGGCTTAATTTGTCTTCCTACACGCTACTAAAAACTACAAACTGTTTTGTATTACAAGATGTTTGGGTAAATATCTAATCTAGTTTCTGATTATCATAGCTCCTACCCAGGATATATCATAGGTCAGCCAAACCTTTTAGAGTTTTTACTTTTTTCTTTTTCTTTTTTTTGTCTTTTTTGAGACAGGGTCTCGCTGTGCAGTTCAGGCTGGCCTTGAGCTCACCTTGTAGCCTAGGCTGGTCTCAAATTCACAATAATCCTCCTGCCTCAGCCTCCCGAGTGCTGGGATAGAGTTTTTAATGATACAAACAGCTCACTGTATGTTTGCCCTCAGTGTCAGAAAGTCATAACGTGAGCACCTTTATTGAGAAGAGTCATTCAATAACCAGGTATCTCAGTAGCCTTCACATTCTACGACACAGAATGCATAAAAATAAGGATATATGATGAGATTTCAATCTAAGTTTAAAATAGACTTGTCAGTTTCCTCATATTCTGTAAGCAACTGATTAAAATCCAAGGAAAATTATACATACGCAGTTTTATCCCCACCCAACTCCTTAACTATTTTTTTCTTTCATAATAGTATCAGACAATCAAAGATCAGTTTGATATGAGCATGACCACAGAATGTCTAAAAGGGCTTTTTGATTCTTGATAATGTTACTGAGTATGGAGTCCCTGAGGATCCCAGCAGTATGAGGGACAGGATGGACACGGCAGCCAGAAAAGGGTTGGCAGGGTTAGCCTCCTGGCACTTCCAGCTTTGCCCCCAGGCATAAATGCTACAAGCAAGAAATACACAGTAGTGGCAACCAGAAGAAAAATCAGAGAATTAGACTACATAAAAATTCTTACCTGGGCCAAAGAGAAAATGTACAGTCCCAAGTGAGGTGACCATAGCACAAGCAAAGCTATGAGGGCACTCCTGAGAATTACTGACAGGCTCTCAGCTACCACCTGCAAACACAAGGCAAAGACATACTTCACAGACATTATAAAAAAGTAAAGATAAAAAAAAAAGTAAAGATGTAAAGAGCGACAAACAGAAAATCCAGGGTAAAGGTACACTTTATAAACACTGTCAAAAAGTAAAGATGCAAAGGAATAGGACCACAAAATCAGGGTAGTAGTTACCCTGGTAGAGGGGGCAGAGTATGGATAGACATAAGTATTGGTAATGTTTTACTTCTTGGGTTGAATGACAGGTTCACACATCTCCAGCATGCAATGTTTTAAGGTTTACAAATTCTATATTAAATTATATATATTTTTATATTTTAAATATAAATATATAATACATATTTTAGATAATATATACATATATAAATATGTATATTTATTTATAATTTTACACATATTAAATATTGAATTTTAAAAGATGAAAAGTTAATATTAATATTCATCTAAATAGAACCACTACAAAAATCTCTGGTGTATAGGCCTCCTAAATTTTTTTTTGTCTTTCTAAATTCTAACTAAATTTTAACTAATTCTAACTAAATTTTACAGGCCTCCTAAATTTTTTTTTATCTTTCTAAATTAAACTACTAACTTCCTTATTAGCAAACCTGTTTTCAACTGATAAACTTTAGCAAAGGCCATCTGATAATTTCAAGTAAGTCAACTGAAGTGATCATGTTATATTTTTTCAAGTAGCTTTTTAAGATCCAAACCTGAAAAAAAAACACTTCATCATATTAAAAAATATATGTATACTTTAACTTTATTTTCCATATTTCCCACACACAGCAGAAGCTACACTGACCTTAAGCCTAATGAACATATGTGCTTGTGCCAACACCCAGAAGGGCTCTCCTAGAAGTTCCACCACTGCTGAGAGACCAAACGCTACCACTCCAGTTCCGTAGTGGGGGACTACATCAGGATCAGGCACTTCAAGCAACTGCAACCAGATCCAGCCCAGGAACAAGGACCAAAACACACCTAATGGGACTCTAGAAGGACAGAAAAAACTTTTTAAAATATTGCTCCCTTGTGAACATGACAGGCTTAAAAAGCTAAATAAATAAACACACAGTGAAATAGTAACAATGAGTAAAGGGCTCAAAATAAAAACAGCTACCATAATAGTTTGCTATTTGTAGGTAATGTGGATATTACTCACATACCTGGCACTATGATTCAAGCTCTTTATCTCACTGACATCTCAAAGTGATCCTCTGTCATTATGTATACTTGGAAGATGAGGGAACTGAGGCTGATAGGCATGGGGTAATTTGGCCCAGGTCTTGAATAGGTAGTTAAGAGCAGAAGCAGGACTCAATCCTGATCTAAGCTCAAAGCCTACATTCCTATCCACTGAGTCATCCTAACTTAGCAAAATTCCCAGAAAGAAAATGCCTGTTGTCTGTACTTAGAATGACTGACAATATCTAGCAGGTTCTTGAACCCCAAATAACCAACAGTCACTATACAATGTCCTTTCACATGTGAACCATAGAGCACTTAAAAGTGACTGGGAAATTGACAGTCAGTCCTCTAATAAAATGAACACCTACCTACCAACCCCATGACAGTCATTTCTATTGAGGCAATAAGGAATCGTACAAAGGCAGCATCAGAAAACAACCCCAACTACCAGCCCACTGTGCAGAGATCTAGATGCAGAAAAGTTACTATAATTTTTGTTTTGTTTTTGGATACCAGGAATTGAACTCAGGACCTTGTGCTTGCCAGGGAGGTGCTACGCCTCTGAGCTAAGTCCCTAGGTAAGTCATTAAAATTTTTAACATACTTGATTTTCAAGGATATTCTAAAAGACTCAGAGCCAAAACCACACAATAGAATTGAAGATGTAATGAATCCTTTAAAAAGCTTCCAGAAAATATTAAGTGGTTGTTAAAAACTCAGGAAAGAATAGAAGATATAGCTCAGCAGTGCAGTACAGGAGACACGAGGTCCTGAGTTCAATTCCCAGTACTCAAAAAAAAAAAAAAAACCTTAGAAAAGATTAGGAATTAAATACAGGCCAAATGGGGCCTAGACTGGTGATCAGGAATAGCAGGAACAACTTCAAAGAGGACAACACCAGGGCTAGAAACCTGGCTCAGGAACCCCACCTAAACCTCCTTTCAGCTCCTGGACATCCACAGAGAAAATAAACCAAGAATCTCCTACCAACACTCTCCCTCTTTTATTCTTTTTTTTGCGGGGGAAGAGGGAGGTGGGTACTGGGATTGAATTCAGGACCTCATTCTTGCCAAGGCAGGTGCTGTACCACTGAGCTAAATCCCTGACCCTCACTCTCTCCTTCTATCTCCTACAAACCCACAGTTAAGACTCAATCTGGAGATTTTAGGCAGCCTTGGGGAGGTGCTACTCTTTCACTTATAACACTCATTATGATTGCTTTCCTGAATGCATTTCCTGCTGAGCCACAACTCACGTTAGCCACAGGAGGTTGAAGGTCTGGATCCAATCCCGCTGGGCACCCCCACTCAGACAAGCTCTGCGGAAGGCCTCTCTGGCCAGGAAGACAGTAGTTGAGTAAAGTAGTGTAAGTCTGTAAAGGAAAAGCAGAAATCAGTAAGGCTTCCAGTTTTTTCATAGAACATCTGGGGTTTTTTCAGCAACAGAGAGGAGAAAAAGTCTTCATCACATAACACTGGTGCCAAGGGGTAGGGCACTGTACTCCCACAGGACTTTTCACCCAAACAATTCATGTGAACAATGGAGTTAGGAACCAAATAAGGCACACATGAATGTGTGCAACCACAGAGTGATATCTGCAATAAAAACTGCTGCAGTGGCTCCAAGAGCCTGAGGCATGGATACGAGGAGACATGCAGTAGCCCTGATCAGCAGAAGAAAAGGATAAGTCACATAACAAGGATACGTCTAGATCACACTGAAACTAAAAGTGACTTGAAAGTCTCTGTGAGAGAAGCCGAAGACACTACAGTTTGGAGGCACTGGCCCAAAGAATCTCAAAGCAGGCAGTACAGCTGGCAACCACTAAAAAGACTGCTGCAACCCAGCTCCACAAAGACTGCCTGGGTAGCTTGAAGATGAATGGCACCACAGTAAGTCTTCTTGAACCTTAACAAATTGTAGTTGAAATTTCTGTCTCAACAGGCAGTGACCCAGATGAAGCTTAAGTGGAAGCGGTTCAGGATTGAAGTTCCTGAGGTTGTCCATGGGGCATGCAGTGTCCTTCAGTGCCTTTGTACAATACAAATGAGGAGACAGATCCACATCTTAACCAGGTGGGCAGGCCAGGCAAGAGTTGTCAACATAGGCACCTGCCAATCTAAGGCTGCATGGGGAGAAATATCAGAGCACGTAAGAGCATCTGGCCTTCTTACTTTCTGCTTTGAAAGCACTACTTCTCAAAACCATGGTCTCTGCTCCAAAATCACCTGAGGAGCTTGTAAAAATGCAGATTCCTGGAACCTTCCTCAGCCCTACCTAGTGTAAAGCTCCCTGATGTTCCTCTGCCAATCAAAGTCTGCAAACTGTCACTAGACTCAGGACCATGGGCTTCACGAATAGCACATATGAAATGCTGTCTAGAACATACTGTTTTGCTTATCAGCACAAAGAAACACCTTAGAAGCTGAGCTATTCTCAGCACTCATATCATTTTATGTACTTTTGTATCATTTGTGAATACAAAACGTGTGTGGGCGTCCCTTAGTAGAAAAGAGGTGAGTAGACAAAACAAGCTGAGTCTATAAGACAAAGCAAGTTCAGCTTTCTAAGAGTCTCCAAGGAACTAATGATGAGAACTCAAGCTCAGAGCCTGGTTACCATATCTCAAATGAAACATTATTGACAAAAAGAAGGTGGCAGCTCCAGCTCTGCTGTTATGAAAGACATCCTCACGAACTTCAGAACTCCTGCTTCCTTTGCTGTTAGCAGGACAAGAACACAGAATTATACCTGAGAGGAGGTTTGCAATGAATTACTCCTACTCTTCTGGGCTCTAAAAGCAAGAAAATTGAAACAGCTGGCAAAGAAATGTGCAGTTGGAGGCTGTTAATGGAAAACACTCTATGGGTCCATTAAAAGCAACATTGCCAGGTCATCCCCCACCCCTGCACACTCCTCTTCAGCCCACTGCTTTAACATCCTGCTTCTGGTAAATGTCCATGCTTCTAAAATCTAAGGGTGACTCATAAGTATAATCTGATACAAATCTGACTAGGGATATAAACTACCGACAGGGCCAGAGTATAACCCCCACATACCTTACATTCACTATGCCAACAATTTCCTTCGATAGGAAGCGAAGAATAAATGCATTTAAAACAAAGGTGATCAATCGAAACAACACCTGAAAAAAAAGAACAAAACATAGGTTAAATCATTTTAAGAATGTTTATTTGCTGAAATGAGGTCATTATCTCTGCTCTGCCTAATGTATTGTAAACACACAACAGCACTGCTGTGAAGAATCACCTCTAAGATGCTCAAATTGTCTGCTTTTCTTATGAAATTTCATTCCATGGAGTTTTTCAACATCCTGTGCGGTGGTCAAGGAACCTAGGAAGACATGGAAATCTCCCTAATTTACTGATAAAAAGAAAGAGGTCTTGATAGAGTCAATGAATTTCTTCAGGTTCAAAATTAAGCACTCTAGGAGGCAGAAAAAGGATACTACTTAGCCCACATTACCCAGCTCCCTAGCCAATACTGTATAGAAACATACTAAGCAAATGAGAGCCTACAGGGAATAAGAGACTTAATAGGAATTTTCTTTCTTCTCTGCCTGGTAATACCAAGAAATTCCAAGAATGACATTTAGTCTCTTTGAAATTTCCTTTTCTCTATTATAAATCAGAAAACACTGCATTTCTTTATTGGATACTTGACCCTCCCCACACAGGATTTGATGTGGCTTTCAAATAACAACTTTAACAATGAGATAGTATTAAATGAAGGTAAGGAGAGAGCCTAGCTATTGTCATCTGATGAAGTAGGGTCCTAAAGACTTTCAAACTTGGCAATTCAAGAAAACCAACTAAACAAAAATTGTTTCCATGAGACACAGAGAACAAGGCTGCAACTGAATGAGGTTGCCAAACGAACATGCTGGGAAAGATGCAGTAAATGACATCATTTTTGTGTTGAGTGCTCTGGGTTATCTGTGAACAGCTGCAGTTTGGAAGACTCAAAGTATGCCAAAGGACTACTGTTGTCTAAAAATCTGCAGGCTAATAACATGTTCCCTGAAGTGTGGTACATGTCTCCATGTCAAGATATTGCCTTTTAACTTTTATAAAGTCAAATGTAACCCCTACACACACAACTTTGAAGTACTGGAGATAGAACCCAGGGTCTTTGCACTAAGTTACATCTTCAGCTCTTTTTTAAAAACAGGGCTTGCTAAACTGCCCAGGTTTGGCTCAGACTTGACTCTCTTGCTGCAGCCTCCCAAAATGTTGTGATTATAGGTGTGTCGTATGACACCCAGCTCAAAGGTAACTCTTATGGCTTGTGTCTGTATGTCCCCCTAAAGCCTCATGTGGTCATAAGTGGGCCTTTTCAGAGGTAGCTGGATCTAGAGTATGTGATGCTGGGATTCAGTCTGTAATGCTGGGATCAAGGGTGTGTGATTAGCAAATTAGTTCACTAATTGTTTTGGCATAGTTCTGGGAGTGGATAATGGGAAAGTCCCCATGGATGTGAGTGCTGTTCTAAGGATGGGTAGTCTGGATAAAATAAAAGGGACAGAAAAAGGGCTGCTGTGATTACTTGCTACTTTGCTACTTCACTGTTTACTGCCTTCTGTTTTGCTGCTCTCTGCCCAACACAAGCTGTTTCTCTTCTGTGACACCCCTCTACCATGCCATTCTGCCTTAGAGCCAGTCAGTTATGAACTGACACTTCCACAAACTGGGAACCAAAATAAACCTTTCCTCTTTTACTTTGGTGCTGGGTATTTCATCTCAGCAACAAGAGAAGTAACTCAGCTGTGGCAGTACTTCTGTGAGTTCCAGGCCAGCCTGAACTGTATAGTGTATAGTAAAACACTTTTCTTACAAAGCCAAAAAAGACAAAACAGAAAAAGAAAAAAAGTAACTCAGACAGTAACCTTTTGAGAGTCTGATGAAAGCTCTGTAGTTTTTTCTTAGAAACTTGCAGGTGCACAGATAGAAACGAAATTTTATACTCAGTGTTAGGTTTGGAGTCAATTCACGGAGCCCTTTCTATAGAAAGTATTCAATCAAAAGTCTCTACCCATCATTTAGCTTTTAGACCCATTATCTTCTAATTTTTTATAAGCCTCAAGTTCCTTTTCTGTCGAATGAAGCTATAAATTTCCTAGAGTTGGGGCTGGGGATTTAGCTCAGCGGCATAAGCACCTGCCTTGCAAGCAGGCAGTCGTGAGTTCGATCCCCAGTACCGATAAAAAGGAAAAAGACAAAAAAAAAAAAAAAAAAATTCCTAGAGTTGATTATAAGGATCAAATGAGATTTTAGGGCAGAATGCATTTATGAAAAATGCAAACAAGTGAAAGATATAAATATCTATACATGGTTGGATCAAATTGAAACAGCTCTCAATTTAGTAATATCTCAAATTTTCCCATAAGAAAATGTGATTGAAAAACTACCTGAAGTGTCTGCACTGTAACTCAAGAAACATGTAAGAATGAATTAAAACACTCAAGGAACTTAAAGATTATGGCTATTTTTTAAAAACTATGTAGTTGCTTGAGAAACATAAGGTTTCAGGCTATAACCATATCTCCTAACTGGTTCAAAAAAAGATTTGAACTAAGAAGCTGAGTTACTCATGTTACCCAGTATTTGCCCCACACAGTTGTCCTTACTGGCAACACAGTCTCCATTTATTTTCCTAAAGGACTTTAGTTTTTTTTTTAAAAAAGATCTTTCATATCTGCTACCTATATGAACCTTAAAATAACCAGGTAACTGTACAGGGAGCAAAAGCGAAGTGATTTTCCCAATGTGGTACAGCAAGCAAACAACACAACTTGACCTTACGGATAGACTACCTGACTGCTAACAGTTACTTTTTCTACTACAACTTTTCTTATAAAGCCAGTCTTGGAATTAAGATATCATCAAAGATGGGAAAAATGGGGCTGGGGATTTAGCTCAGCGGCATAAGCTCCTGCCTTATAAGCGGGCAGTCGTGAGTTCGATCCCCAGTACCGATAAAAAGGAAAAAGACCAAAAAAAAAAAAAAAAAAAAAAAAAAAAGATGGGAAAATTAACAGTGGAAAAATCATTTAGATTCAGTTATTCTTACTGCAAAATATATACCTTATATGACTAGTTTTAAAGTCTCTCAATATATCCCTGTTGTGAAATAAAAACAAACAATATCAGTTACTTAGGGGGATGAGGGAGGATTTCAAATTCAAATCCAGCCTAGGTAACTCAGCAAGATCCTGTCCCAAAAAGGGAGGGAGGGGAAATATAGCAAAGGCCCTGGGTTCAATGAAAGAGAGAGGAAGGGAGGGAGGGAAGGAGGGAGAGAAAAAAAGAATGAAAGAAAAATTAGGTAAAATTAGGGTTAGAAGAGAGCCTAACATTTACCAAGTATGCATCATGTACAAGGCAGCCTTCTACACGCTTTATGTAGATTATTTTATTCCTACACTGCTTTTTTTTTTTTTTTTTTTTTTGGTTGAGACAGGGTTTCACTATGTAGGTCAGGATGACCCTGAACTCACTATATAGCACAGGTGGGCCTAGAACACTTGGTGATCCTCCTGCCTCAGCCTCCTGAGTGTGAAGATTACAGGCTTACACCACCACACCCAGCTATACTACCTATTTAAAAATTTATTACCCTAATAAAAATAGCTAACATGTATTAAGGCTTTGTAATGTGACTGGCACTTAAAAGGTATGATTTCATCTAATCTTCCTAATGACCTAGAGGTTGCACTATTGTTCTCATTTAAAATGAGAAAACAGAGGCTCAGAGAAGTCAAGCAGTTCTTTCAAGGGCAGGCACTCGGTAAATGACAAGCCTCGAACTCGGTTCCATCTGTCTAGGTTCGTCTCCTAACCTCTATGGACCTCACTAAAATAAATGGGAGGGTGGATTCAGGACTAGTGTGAAGTAGGGTTGATATGCTCAAAAGTGAGTCATAGATAACTTGAGCCTCCTGACTTAGAATAACCTCTTCCTAGATTGAAAGACTCGTCAGATGGTATTTGGATGACGTAGTATGTATCCTATCTGGCAGATGACAAAACTTAGAACCTAGAAGGGGGAGTGTCTTGTTCAAGGTCACCTAAAGAAAGATGTAGCCAACATTTATTGAATACACACTAAGGTACAGGTGCTGAGTTAAGTGCGTTTACTCAAATGATCCCATCCAAATCCTGCAACTACCTTATAGAGACTATTATTACTCTCATTTATCAATGAGGAGCTGACGTTCAAGGTGGCATCACTTTTCCTGTCATTTTCTCTCACCAAATACACAGTTCCAATCCATAAACCTAGACCCAGGTTCTTAGCTATGCCACAGTCTTTCTAAAATCAGCGGAAGTCAGAGCTGAAGAGAGATGTCTGAAGGTCAGGAACTCGACGTGCAGGAAATGGACCCCTTGTTTTAAAAAATATCAATCTAGACCACCAAATGCTCCCCGCCATTTGATCGAACTCTCTTCTATTGCAATATGGAAAATAAAACGCTCAGAAAAAGGTTTTGCTTGTAATAGCTCCGCCAAGACTCTGAACGCGGGCTCCCAACTCCTGGCCCAGACGCCGCCTCACCACGGCCACAGTCTCCGGAGGACACCTCTTCACAGAGGGGTCCGGTCACAGCTGGGTCCGCCCCGGGCGGACTCTTACGAGCCCCGGGGTCGCCCTCCCCACGAATCCTGGATGCGGAACGGACAAGGGCCAAACAGGCTGAGTACCTGCAGGAGGAGACCGGAGGAGGCCAGCCGGGCCGCCTGGCCCAGCACCTCCTGACTGCCCATTGCCTCGGCCTCTTCACCAGGAAACGCCGCCGCCGGATCTGTCGCTGGAAGACAGCGTCACCGGCGGCGCGCTCGCTGGTTGGTCACTTTGAGACTGGGGGCGGGACAAAAGGAGTTGTGGCCCATAGTATTCTGCCGCCAGTGGGCCTGTGCGCCGCAATCTCTTCTTGTTTGACGTATGCTTCCTGCCCCAAGTAGGCATTGGGATCAGTACTAAAAACTTCTGTCAAAAAAGTAATAATGATAAAAATAATTTAAAAATAAAAGCCACTGTCACCATAGTCTAAGCCCTTTCTCCCAGGATCTCAGGCACCAAACATGAAACACTAATGTCCCTGACTTCATTTGCCAAAAGAGGAACAGTCTGCTCACTTGTTATCAGTTTCTTGCCCTTGGTCTCCATTATGCAATCGCATCCACAACCAATCCAAAGTCTCAGGAGGAATTCCCCCCATTTTTCAGAGAAAAAAAAACTAAGGACCAGAAGTTAAATAGCGCATGTTCACGTCTATGGTTTTGTGAAATCCTTCTTAAAACTCTTGAGAATTGGGTCTTGTTGTCAGAGATACAATGCGAAGTGAATTATTCAAATCTCTACAGCTCATACCTGGACAGAAGGGATCTCAAGCTCTTCATGAGCTTGCCTAAATGTTAGGAATTGTAAGGCCACACACACAAAAAATGACGTGTGTTGTAAAATTAAAGCTTCTAACATACACTGCTCTAGAAAACAGAGTAAATCAGACACATGATACCTGATAAGTTCAAGACTTTAACCTGGGCACGTTGACCATCCTTGAGGATCATGGGCAGGCAAGGGAGGTGAGCTCCTATTCTCTTTATCCCCAGCCCAGAAGCTATCTCAGCTCATTCTTGGAGCAGACCTAGCCAAGAGCTTTTCACCACTTTTTGCCAAGCTTTTTGCCAAGCTTAGGACACACTCCTAAGATTGGGCATCCATGTAGCTTGCTTTTGGAGAGAAAGGGAGTTAAATTTTGCTGGAGGCAAAAAAGACCAAAGGGAATGCTCCAAGCTAACACAAAGGGCAAAGCCTTTCTGGATCCCAAGGGACAGACACTGAGGGCTCTTGGGAGAAAGCATCAAAGGCCTTTCCCCCTTATTCTGGAATATAAGACTTGACAAGGGCACTGAGCAGACACACTGGGCACAGAGTCTGGGGAGAGTGGAGGAAAAGAAGCTATAAGGAGAGTCCACAAGTGGTGACTGTTTTCTGGAACACTGTATGCACTCCTTTATCTCCTCAATAACCTATGAGGTACACACTATAGAGGAAACCTCAGCCACTTAGTTAAGGGATGGTCCAGACCAAGTACCTTTACTGACTATAAACACTTAAATAGTAATATTCCTGCACTCAAAAGGGACACTGGTCCTAAAAGAGGCCAAAGAGTCCCCATATTAACATAGGTGACATTGAGAGGACAGAGTCTAGGAGGACTGCAGGGATTGAGCTGCACTAGGCTTGGGGACATCTCCCACCTCGCTAAGCTTCTCCAGAGGCCTAGATCTCTTAGAGACACAGTGCAGGCCCTATTCCTACTCTTAACTGTAGGAGGGCTCAGTTCAGACTGACAAGCTGTAATCCTGTGGTTGTTACCTATTTTGTATGGCCTGCAAAATAAAGACAGTTTTTCCATTTTTAAATGGTTTAAAATTTCAAAAGAGTACGTTATGGCATGTGAAACTATGTGACATTCCAAATTCAGTGTTTACAAAGAATTTGTAACACAGCCACATCCACCCACTTGTTTATTTGTCAACAGCTACTTTCTTGCTACAATAGCAGAGTAGATCAGTGGACAAAGCTGAACATATTTACTAGCTGGCTTTTTAGAGAAAAGTTTACCCATCCCTAGTGATAGTCGCTGAGCCTGAGTATGTCAAATATAGTAAACATTTCAATAGTCAATGAATTAATGTATTTGTGAAATGAATGAATAATCAAGCATTAGAAAAGGGAGAAAAAAAGTAACAACACTTCTTTTCTTTCTTTCTTTCTTTCTTTTTTTTTTTTTTTCTTTTCTTTTCTGGAAGTCCTTGAGAGTACCAGACTGTAACTGGTGGTCACTGAAGAATACGTTTTTCCCCTGCTTTCTTCCCTGCCTCTTGCCTCTGGGCCAGGTGGTTTCTCTGCCAGAGAAAGCTGATCTGAGGCACTATTTTATTACAAAACTGGAGAGAGGATTCAGGGCTGGTGCCAAGCCAGTTAGGTTCCCAGGGCAGCAGGCAGGGATGCCAATGGTTGGGAGACAGAGTGGAAGCTAAGGCCAGCTGATCTGTGGACAGTAGCAGGGTAGAGACAGGAAAGCTGGGCATGGTCCAGCACACCAGCCACTAGGTGGTGTGGTGTCCTGGGCAAGGGCCCTGCCCTGCCAACTCTTTCTGCTGCTCAGAGAACATCCAATAGGGCCCTTCCAAGAAATAGGACTTCAAGGCTCTGCCCCTTGCTCAAAAAGGCCAGGACATTACATGGAGAATGCATACCAATAACCCCAGGTATTCAGGAAGCTGAGGCAGGAGGATTATGAGTTTGAGCAGGGCCTGACCAATTTAGTGAGAACCTATCTTTATCCAAAACAAAAAAGACTATGTCTGTAGTTTAGTAACATAGCAACTCCAGGATTCAACTACCAGTACCAGAAAAAAAATAGCTCTGGGTATGAGAAAGCAGCTGTGATACTAATAAACTACACTTCTTGTGCCTACATAGGCACCGTACTGGCCACTTCATATTCATTAACTCATTTAACTCCTATAGCTGGCCCAGTGAGACAGACACCATCATCATCCCCATTTTACAGACCAGGAAATAGAAGGTTGGCAAGATCAAATGATTTGCCTTAGGGCTGGTGAATAGCGTTGCTGAAATCTGAACTAGGCAGTATGCTCTCAGTGCCTTAACCAGCGCTAAATCAGAGGTCATCTATGATAAACTATATTACTAATCTGATCATTAATGCTGATCCCCAGGTGTCACCTCAGCAGTCCTGATTCAGTAAGTTTTGACTGGATCTAGGAATCTGCATTGACCAGCACCCCAGGCAATTTTGAAACAGTGAACAGGCTCTAAGAAACACTACCTGAAGGCAGACCTCCAGGTGCTTTGGAAAAGCTGCCTTCTTCAGTGAGCTAGAAGTGCCCAAAAGTAGGTAAAGAAAGTTCTGAGAGCTGCCTCTGGGTTTATACAGCCCTCTGAGTCTTGCTCTAAAGAAGAGTGGTCATGGTAGAAGGACCCAAAGGCAGTGTCTAAATGAGGGCCTTTAGGGAGCTCTGTGCCAGGAGAGGTCTATGGGACAGTCCTTGTGTCCTTGTGTGGAGCATTAAAAGAGACACAAGAGTGAATGAGCTACAATCATTGTCCTCTTAGAGCTCAGGGTTCCTCAGGGGGAGAACAGAGTGACAGCAGATAGGTTGAGGTAGAAAAAACAGTCTGAGGAACTCATGATTGGTGGGGCAAATCTTTTGGATGAGGCATCAGGGAGGCTTTCTTGCAGGGGATATTTGAGGTGAAGGGTCAGAAGGCTTGATCAAACAAAGAGACTAACAATGCAGAAAACAGATGCAGTGAAGCTCAGAGAAGTGAAGTTGCCAAGTCTGTGGGAGGACCCAGGAGTTGGCTGTGGCTGCCTTGGGATGCAAAGGTTATGTTGGTGGCCACAGCTGGCCTGGTGGTCCTGAGACTAGCAAGTCTGGGGAAGTGGACATGTACATCTGAATGAATACAAGCTCAGGTGCATGTGTTTGTGTGTACTGGGGAGGATAAGTGTGCAGACCTATTTGCCAGAGTCTGCCTACAGGTAACATCTGTGTGGATATGCGTGTATGTATATAAATTGACATAGTTGTGAATTTGCATGTGCATATGGATGTGAAAGCATGAGTGCAAGATTGTGTGCATGAGGCATGTGTATGAAGATATCTGTGTGTATAGCCTATGAGACTGTGGGGTATTCATGGCTACAGATATACAAAACATGTGATAGCCTTAGGGGTCTCTCTGAGTCGGGGTTCATGGCCCCTGTAACTATAATCATCGTTGGTATTATACATCTCTACTCTGAGTAAGATCCCTGCATTCTATGCATCACTTCAGTGAACACTCCCATCAAATTTATGAGATATAATCTTATGAGCCATTGTCATTTATTATGAGCCATTATAATTTAACTGATGAAGAAACTGAGGCTCAGTAGATGCAGAAACAACTCCAGGCACACTAAGCCACCTTATCTTTGGCAAAGGTGCCCAACACATTCACTAGAAGAAATATAGCCTCTTTAATAAATGTTGCTGGAAAAACTGGCTCTACATATGCTTAAGATTAAAGTTGGACCCATGTGTTTCACCATGCACTAAGCTAAATTTAGAATGGATCAAAGACCTAAATATTAAAACAGAAACATTAAGTCTGCTGGAAGATAGAGCAGGTAAAACTCTCAAAGACACTGGTGTAAGACAAAGACTTCGTGAACAAAATCCCGATTACACAAGAACTATCACAAAGAATCAACAACTGGGATCTCATTTTATTGAAAAGCTTTTGAACAGCAAGAGAGTGAACAGACAACCCACAAAATGCTTGTCAGCTCTTCCTCAGACAAAGGATTACTATCCAGAACATATAAAGAACTAAAAAAAAAAAAATCAGTCCTCCCAGATTTAAAGACCCAATCCAAAAATGGGCATCTGAGATGAATACACACTTCTTGGATGAAGAAGTACAAACAGCAAATAAATATGTGAAGAAATATTCAACATCACTGATCTTTTAAGAGTTGCAGATTAAAACACTGAGATTCCATCTCACCCCAGAAAGAATGGCTACTATCAAGAAATCAAGCAATAACAAATGTTGGAAGGGGTGTGGGGGAAAAGGAACACTTCTCCACTGTTGGTGGGAGTGAAGGCTGTGCAATCACTATGGAAATCAGTGTGCAGAGTTCTCAAAAAACTAGCCTTGGAGGTTCCATTAACCCAACTATTTCCTTTCTGGGGATCTTCCCAAAAGAATTAAAAATATCATGCCATGTGATGTATGTTCACTCATGTTTATAACAGCGCAATTTGTAACAGCTAGATCTTGGAAACAGCCTAAATGTCCATCAACTGAAGAATGGATAAAAAAGATGTGGTATTTTTATCCAATGAAGTACTACTCAGCCATAAAAGATGATAAACTAGAGACTTGTATAGATAAATAGATGCAACTTGAGACCACATTCATGAGTGAAATAAGTCAGACATGCATGTGTAAACATTGTATTATCTCACTATCATGAGAAGCTGAAACAACATATGTATATGTGTATATATATATATATATATATATAGCGATGTATATACTATTGCTACCCCCTAAAAATTGATTTGAACTTTTGTTTTTTCTCTCTTTAAAATAATAAAATGCACTTTAAAAATAATTTTAAAAAAAGAAAGAAAAGAAACTGAAGCTCAGAGAGGTGAAGTAACCTGCTCAAATTAGCCAAATAGTAGCTAGCAAAGCCCTGGCTGTAGGGCCTTAAAGGCCTCCTTTTAGCATTTCTTATAAGCTTCTACTCAGCCATTCAAAAAGCTCCTGATGAGGAAACGTCTCTGGCATACTCACAACTGGTCCAGACCTGGCACAGACACCCTGGCCTTCTTACACACTGGATGGGAAAGAGTGTCCCCAGGGCCCATGGTGACTCATATGGAAAAATCACACAGAGGTCAAACAAGGCAGCCTTTGTTTATCCACAAGCCCAAAGAATTTGGGTCAGAGCCAGCTGAGCCCCCCTGCCTGAGCATGTGTTGTATTTCCCCCTCCCTCAGAGTCACAGTTTTGTGCGAACAGTGGCCCCAAAATCTCCTGGGCCAGTTTCTTAAAAGCTTTTAGAAAATAGAAAATAAGAAAAGCCTGGGGATGTAGCTCATGAAGAGGGTTGGGGTCCCATCCTGGGGACCAGCATGGCCCTACTGCCCAAGTACCACTCCCTGCATCCTGACAGCCCAGTCAGCAGCAGCACCACCAACCTGCATTCCTGCCTTTCTTCTTGCATTGAGGGTACTACACATAGCAATGAGATTGTACGCGTAAAGGCTCCCATACTGGTAAGCACATATGATGAACAAGCTCTGTGAACAAGAGCTGCTAGCACCATTTTTATTTTATTGACATCGAAAGGGCTGTCATTTCTCCCTGAAACCTTGAGAAAACATTTACTATTTCTGGGCCTCCATCAACTGTAGGTTTTCTTGTAGCCAACCTTCCTTCTTGTTTCCCTCTCTCCTGTCCTCCCACTCTTTTCCAGACTTACTTAGTGGGAGTGGGGAGAAACAGGATTTCTTACGTCATTCAAGCTGCCCTCATTATGGAGCCCAGGTTGGCCTTGGACTCACAATGATCCTCCTGCCTCAGCCTCCCAGGTGCTGGGATTACAGGTGTGCATCACCACACTATGTTATTGAGATATAATTCTGTACCCAAAATTCACCCTTTTGAAGTGCACAATGTAGTGGATTTAGTATATTTACAGAGTTGTACAGACGTCACTACTATCCGATTCAAAAACATTTTCATCACCCCCACCCAAAGAAACCCTAAAGTTCCTGTCAGTTGCTCTCCAATCTCCTTCCCCTCTTGCCTTCTGACAACCACTATCCTGTTTTATCTCTTTGGTTTTGCCTATTCTGGACATTTCACATTAGTGGAATCTTGTGGAATGAAGTCTTTTCCACCTGGACTTATTCACTTAGCATAAAGTTTTTGTGAGTCAATCATGTTGAGTCAAGTATTTCATTCCTTATATGACTGAATCATATTCTATTTATGGTTATACTACATTTTGTTTATTTATTTATCAGTTTATGGATGTTTGGGTTGTTTCCTTTTCTGACCATTATGAATAATGCTGCTGTGAAAAATCTGTGTACACGTTTTCATTTGGACATATTTCTTAAAATTCATGTGCGTGGGGGCTGGAGATTTAGCTCAGCGGCATAAGCGCCTGCCTTGCAAGCAGGCAGTCGTGAGTTCGATCCCCAGTACCGATAAAAAGGAAAAAGACAAAAAAAATTCATGTGCGTGTGCACGCACGCCCGTGCACGCGCACGTGTATGTGTGTGTGTGTGTGTGTGTGTGTGTGTGTGTGTGTGTGTGTGTGTGATGGAACTCAGTACCTTACATGTACTAAGCAAATGCTGTAGCACTGGACCACATGCCCACCTATTTTTACTTCTTTACAAGTGGAATTTCTAGGTGCAAGCCATGCAAGGCCAGGAAGAAAGAAGCCAGATCACCCATCCCATGAATCAGCAGAAGCCATGCTGGGACTGGTAGGAGCACATCAAAATCGAGAAGAAGCCAATTCACCTTCCAGGTAAGCTGAGTAAGCCATGCAGGAACCAGAGAGAGAGAGAGAAGCCTGAAAATCAAGACGCTCTTCCCTCCCCCACCCCCCTTTAAGCAACCAGCTGGTCTGGAGGACAGCCTGAGTTGATAGTAACTGAAGTACAAAAACAACTAAATGCTTGTGGTTGACTTTGCAGGCCTGGAGCCAGTGGTCTGAGCATCTATTTGGAGAATAATGGTATGCAATATAGCAAATATGGGGGATTTCCTTCTGTCTTATTTTTGAAATCCAGTATTATTCTCACTGTTTTTGTTTTGTTCCAGTGTATTGTCTTGATTTATTCAATGTTCTTCTGTTTTGATTGGTTTTATTCTGTTTTATTTGATTTTACTATGTCTGATGGAATGGACAACTATGGTGAAGATAACAAGATATACTATGGTAGCCATTGTTAATTTCCTACTATCCTGCTTCAAAGTTCTATACCACTTTCACTGTTTTGTTTTTATTGGCCTTATTCTATTTTGTTTCCCTGGGTTTTGTTATCTTTAAATTAAAAATAAATAAAAAGAAGTGGAATTTCTAGGTCTGGTAGTAACTTTATGTTAAACCAGACTGTTTTCTATAGCAGCTATTTCATTTTAAATTCCCACTCAAAATGTTCAAGGAATGGAAACATCTTTTTGAATATAGATACCCTCGTACGTGTGAAGTGGTATCTCATTGTGGTTTAGATTTGCATTTCTCTAGTGACTAGTGCTGGTGAACATCTTTTCATGTGCTTATTGGCAATTTGTATATCTTTTCTGAGACATGCCTGTTTAAGTCTTTACACCATTTTAATTTTTTTAATTTTAGCTAACATTTACTAAGTACCTACCACATGCAAAACATATTGGGGAATTGAAAGGGATGCACAAAGCCAGGGACTCTTTTTGGGGCATGCAGGCTTGCTCTATTCTGCCTGCCTGGGCTGTCATGTAGGAAGGCTCACTGCTCCAAAAGGAGTGGAGGTGCAAACTGAGCAAAGGTCTCAGGTTTCTGAGGCTCTGTACTATCCACCCTTCCTGAGCCCTGCCACACCCGATACCACTGTGATCTATTTATTTTACCTTGCTGCCCGAAGCTGTCTCAGTATGGCGTTACCCAGACCATCAACAAAGCAGCACCCTCTGGGTCTGCACCCTCAGGTCTCACCCACCACCACCCACCCAGAGTCGGACTACAGCCCCTGCACTTCCAGTCAGTTCTGCAGGGTGAAAACAGTGGGGTGCTGGGGCCTAATGAGTAGGAAGACAAAGGACCCTACTACTCTGCCCCAACTGAGCCTCTTTTCCAATCTTGAGAAAGGTACTTGTCCAGGTGCTTATGAAGTTGAAATGAAAAGATGCATTCATAGGCTTCATGCACAATGGGGCAGAGGAAATGTTCACTAAATGAAATTCATTTTTGTTATTGTCTGAGAGGGATGAGAGGATTTATAAAAACCCTACTGCCTTACAGAGAACAGAGTTGATGAGAAAGCTGGGGCACCACCAGATCAGATGGAAGAAGCATAGAAAAGCCAGACTCCTTCAGCCATGCTGCTCTATGGGGACCAACTGCCCTGAGTTCATGGCTACCCAAAAAAGGACTTCAGAGGTGGTGCCCCTGACTGAGGCTGCCAAGCCA
Organism: Cavia porcellus; assembly: GCF_034190915.1. Classification (NCBI taxonomy): domain Eukaryota; kingdom Metazoa; phylum Chordata; class Mammalia; order Rodentia; family Caviidae; genus Cavia; species Cavia porcellus. Next base: position 33,465,068 of record NW_026947493.1, read on the forward strand.
TCCCAGAAAGCCCTCCTACTTCTGTGCTTTCTGGTCTCTGGCCCGGGTTGGCCTCCACCCACCCAGTCTAGGCAGTGGCAGCTAAAAGCCTTCCACTGACCTGCTGAGCTCATGGCCAAGGGGAAATATGTTTCCAGATAGGGTGAAAATAGATCCTCCAAATATGCTCATCATGGCTAAGAAAAATAAATAGAAACAAGAAGGAAAAGAGAGCAGGGAGCAGACATCAGACAAGCTAGGTGTGTACAGCTGTGGAGGGCAAGCTGCTGGCAAGTGGGGTTTGGATTCAGGCAACAGACCAGGGTGTATGTGTGTGTGCATGCGTGTGTGTGTGTGTGCATAGGTACATATATCTGACTGAATGAGTTCATGCATGACTAGGCATATGGAACAATGTATGTGTATATATGAGTCTCTGTATGTGAAAATGTGCCTATGTGAAGGTGTGTGTGCAGATTGTGTGAGCACATGTGTGAGAGACTGTGATACCACATTTGCATAGAAGGTGGAGGCATGTGAGCATATGAAAGAGTATGTAAACTGTGTGGGTATGAATGGGTGCAAGTGAGTCTATATATAATAGTGTGCAAATTGGTATATGAGCATTATGCATGACAGTGTGTGTGTTTGTATGTCTGTGCTCATGAGTAGGTGAGTGGGAGCATATACAGGAGTTTATGTGTGGATTTTGTGTGTGTAAGACTATATATGAAGCTGGCTGTGGTAGCACATGCCTATAATCCCAGCACTCAGGGGGCTGAGGCAGGGCGACCAGTATGAGTCGAGGCCAACCTGGGCTACAGAGTAAGTTCAAGACCAACCTGAACTATACGGTGAGACCCTGTCTCAAAAAAAAAGACTGCATTTGAGTACATACATGTGAATGTTCATCTGTTTTATATGTTGGGTAGAAATGAGCTTTTATGAGCAAATGTGTGTGTGTTTGCAGGTGCAACAATGGGTGTGTGAAGATTGAGAACAAGCGTGTGTTTGGACTTATGTACATTGTGTCCTGTAGTGTATTGTGATACTGTTTGTGTGTCCTGAGTCGTGTGCTAGGGCAGCTGGCCCCAAGGGAGAATTATCTGGGCTTAGTCACTCATGGCCTAGACACTGCCAATCCTCAAATATTTCAAAATAGACTCGCTCATATTTGTCATGGAGACTTCCTGCTTTGTGGTGGCAAAGGACCCTTAGAGTTGCAGTTTGACAGGGCCCTTTTAGAGGCATAGAATGCTGGAACCCAAAGGTCTTCTTGAAGCCTATCTCCTCAGAGAACTTGTGGTAACACTGCAAAGATGGAAGCAGGGTGACACAGCTGTTGAGGGCAGAGCTAGGCTTGGACCACGTATCTTGATCCTGCCCAGTGTCCCTGTGCGGCTGACACACACTTCCTCTCTCTGCTCATCATTCCTTCTGTCAGCAGTGCTTATGAGTGCTATTAAGTGCTAGACACCAAACTGGGCTCTAAGATACAAAGATCCTACTTCAAGGAGCTTTTCTTCATGTGTGGCAGATAGACTGTAAACCAGTAACCAAACTGATACAATAATTCCAGGTCCTGATAAGTGTCTCCAGGTCAAGAAGGCAAAGTGATGCCGTCTAAAGGCCTATTTCAACTGAGGGATGGGAGAAGGCTGTCAGGAGGCTCTCTGTACAGTGACACTGGAGTTGAGGCCAGGCAAAAGCCAAAACTTCACAATGGCTATCCAGACCTATTCCCTAATTGATTTTTCAGGGACGGTGAAGTGGCTGTTCTTGATGGGAAGCCACAGAGCAAAACCACTCTCCCATGTGTAACCAGAGAATCCTCCTTCAGGGAAACCAAAACTGTGAAGCAAATGGGCCTGAGACTGCTGGGCCCATTGGGATGGTAGAGGAGTGCTGCCTTCCACTCATGTCCTGAACTTGTGGTTCAGCCCTCATGAAAATCATAGTGATCACTGATATTAAATAATTAAGCTTGTATTAGGCACATTAGCTTGTATCAGGCACATATCACGTGCTTTAGGAGCATTACTGCATTTAACCTCTTCAACATAGCTGAGTATGGTAGTGCACACCTATAATCCCAGCACTCTTGGAAGGAGGATCAAAAGTTTGAGCTGAGTGAACCTTAATGACTTAGTGAGATCTTGTTTTAAAATAAAAATAATTCCCAGCACTTGGGAGGCTGAGGCAGGAGGATCATTGCAAGCTTGAAATCAGCCCAGGCTATGAAGTGAGTTCAAGACCAGCCTGAACTGTATAGTGTGACCCTGTCTTAAAATCAAATAAATAAATAAATACATAGTGGGTAGGGTAGGAATGTATCAGAATGTGAAGGCCCTGGGTTCAATCAACAAACCAAAAAAATGTCCTGAGATTATTCCCATTTTGTAAATAAGAAAAATGAGGCTGATTAAAGTGATTTGCAGAAGCATTTACCCCCAGAAGAGTAAAGCTGCCATATAGCCATTTGCACTTGGGTCTTTGTGTCCCCTGCCAGCAATGCCAGGCCCCTGAACATACATTCCACTCTCTCCTACCTGCCTGACCTTCATGTTTCACTGACACCAGCCCTCCTGGCCCCAAACCCTTGGATCACCATGTCTGCTCTTGGAGCTTTCAACAACTCATCTCTTGTGACCTGCCAGCAAGCCTTGAATCATGCCCGAGTTCACAAGGGCCACTACCATGCACCAGCATACCTGATTACAGTATTCACAAGAAGCCCCAGGTCGGACTTGTGCATCTCATCTTAGAGCTAAGAAGGTAGGGGAACTAACTCAAGGTCACGTGCCTATGGGAGGGGCTCCCCTGGGCCTTCCTTCCTGCTGGCCAGCAGTTCAGCCTGCTCCCACTCCATTTCATCTTCAAAATCAGTGACTCGCTCACTTCCAACACCAGTCTTGTCCTCAGCAGGGCTTAAATTCATGGCTCAGCAATGCTACGAGTGACAGCAAACCTCCAGTCTCTGAGGTCACTCTTCAACACTTCAAAACCCCAAATGTTGAAATAGTAAATGCATTGAGGGTCTCCATGCCTGTACCTCAGGGCTGTGAGGAAAGCAGTGTAAACAGCACACCTCCTCTTAGTGCAGGGGGCCTTGGGTGAACACTTCTACCCTTTAGAACCTCAGTTTCCCCTCTGTAAAGGGGAGTTATATAGTAATACCCACTTCACAAGTCAAGAAAAATCAAGATAACAGATAATGGTGCCAGGTAAAGATTATTGGGTCCACTGCTGGCTGAAAGTTGGTGTCAAGACCTCAGAGGGTGGGTGCTAGGGTCCAGACATCAGAGGGCGTCACTCAAAGGGTGCTGGCTGTCTCCCTTATATGGGGGCTCAGCAGGCCCCCGGCCCTTCCTCTGGGCACTGCAGGGGCAGAGGGGCAGTGACACAGACCCCAGCCTCTCCAGTTCACAGGCAGAGCCTAGCAGGGGAAGTAGCAGCTGCCAGCCAGCTGTGGCTCCAGCAGGGCAGTCCAGGGAGGGAAGTGCGGGTTCAGTAGGGAAGTTCCTGCCACAGACGTCCTCTTGAGAAACATGGTGGGGAAAATCCACCAGGCTGGGATCTGTCAGGGAGGCCTATGCAAACTACTCTTTTCTTCCTTCATCCATTGGCTTGAGGGAGGTAGCAGCTTCCTCTGCTAACCTCTGGGCTGCCTTTTCATTTCTTTCATGGCTTCTGCACTCGTCCCTCACTTGAATAATAGATTCCCTACATTTAACTCCCTCTATATGAGATACCTAAGATGACTTCTCTTTTCCTGCTCCCCCAGAATCCAGAGAGGTATGGTCCCATGTCCTGTGGCAGCCCATCCTCTGCTTTCTTAACACCCTTCTCCCTTTGGAGACTTGTGCTCCTCATTATCTCTCTGGCCTAATGATTTGACAGCTTCCTTGTCCTTTGTGGAGAAGAGTGGAGGTCTGCCTGGGCATTCAGTGGACTTAAGAACCACATCAACTGACCCTCACTAATGTATTACTGGGACTGCTACATGGGTCACCCAGAAGAACCTTATTCATGCTTTCTGGGGTGGGGGTGGGGGTGGGACACAGGCCATAGAGATGGAACCATACTTGTAAACATTGCCTTGGGTGTCTCTCTTCCTGTGTCCCTCTATTTTCTGCCAGTGACTCTCAGAGTCCAAACTAAACCACAGCGAAGGACAGGAAATACAGGCTGAAAAGGTTGGTTCCTCTTCAATACACACAAAGACCACAGCAGCGGAAGGATGAGGAATGATTCAAGACCAGCAGGCTCAGAATGGGTACATCCCTGTGCACTACGGCAGGGGACTAGACCAGATAACCCCCGAGGACCCTTGCTATCTGAAAGTTCACGAATCTTGGAACTTAGAAAAAGAGGACACAGTTTCCTTGGGTTGTGATATTAGTTCTGATCCTGCATGGCCTTTTGATTCCTCTTTTCTCTGGCCTGAGATGTCCCTACTGTTCAGTAGGGAGGTTGGTCAACCTTGCCCAAGAGGGCCTGGGAAGAAGACCTGTGTGTGGGATCTGGCCTGGATTCTCTGGAAGAGCTTCTCAGAAAACTGCTGACCTCACCATCTTTGCCCATCTAATGTCATCTCATTCTGCTGTCCCAGGCTGGAGCCCACAAGTCCTGTGCCCACTTTTCATCCAGCTAACGAGTTCATAACCAAGGACCCAAGCCCCCACCAGTAATTCCATCTGTCCAGTCTTTGACCTTCTGTCTGGGCTGAGGAGCCATTGCCATCAGAGGGATCTGAGACACCTTTAGGCCTGGGTGGGGACTCACTTGAGCCCTACTCCACCTCCCGTCCACTGTTGGGGTCCCTCCTTTCTTCCTCTTCAGAAAAAGAGAGAGGGCTACATTTCTAGAAAAACCTCAAAAGTGATGGAGATCAAAAGAGATCTTTCTTCTTCCTATGGAAGCTGAGATCAGGCTATTTATTTAATTTCAATACTGGGGATTTGTAATGAGCTATATCCTGGCCCTTTCTAATTTTACATTTTGAAACAGGCTGGCAAGAGCAAGGCCCTGAGTTTGATTTCTGGTGCCAAAATAAAATAAAATAACTTTTGAGACAGGGATTTGCTAAGTTACTAATTTACCTAACCTGATAGCCCGGTGTGGTGGCACATGCCTATAATTCCAGTACTAAGGAGGCTGAGGCAGGAGGATTGTTGCAAGTTCGAGACCAACCTGAGCCACAAAGTGAGCATAAAGCCAGCCTAAACTGGATAGCAAGATCCTGTATCAAAAAAAAGAAAAAAAAATTACCAGCCTTGGCTTGAACTTCCAATCATCCTATGCCTTCCCAGGTGTGTACCATCATGCCTGAATTGAGGTCAGTTCTTTCAGGGTTTCTGCAGGCTCAAATTCTAAAGGGAGGAGGTTTTATGTACCCACTTCCCATATCAAAACACTGTAGAATCACTTTGTAAGAACTGAGGTGTGCAAAAGCTGATGGGCTGTCCTAATAGTATAAATGATAGACATTTTGTTCAACAGGCAGGAATTTCAAGATGCCTATGACCAAGCTCAGAACGCGCGCCCCCCCCCCCATACTTTATAATCTCAATATGCCCTTCAAAAACTGGTGTTATTGTTAGCTCCATTTTGCCAGGGACAAAACAGGATGAGAGAGGTCCAGCACACTAGCTGAGGCATACCACCAGGGAACGATGGGGCACTGTGGGCTCCGCCTCTGCCTGTGGGCAGGCCTTCCCCCACAACCTGACCTTCCCAGTGCTCCATCTTCCACCCACCTGTATTTCTGGCTCTCCCTGAGGTCCCTGGGGAGGGAGTTTTGGGTCTGTAGAGTTCATCACTTGTTAGAAGATCTCAGAACTGTTCAGTTGCCTGGCCTACTGGACCAGAGCCCTCCTTCTGGCCCAGTTAGAGGCTTGGCACCAATGCCCTGGGACTCCTCCCAAGGGTGAGCTGCAGGGTACAGGGTTTACCTGCCAGGAGCCCAGAGGTAGGAAAGCAAACACCATAAATCATCAGGAAGCCTGTGTAAATATTTTATAAAAGGGACAGTAAATAATGCAGCTCCTTGGACGTGCCTGACCCAGTTCATTTGCCACACATGCAGCACCTAGGACTGTCTGTCTGGGCACCTCTCCTGCCCTTCAGTTTTTAAGCAAGTGCAGTGGCCCAGGGCTCAGCACCCTCACGTGTATTGTCTTCATGGCCTAGTCTTTGCTCGGGCCTAAGACACTGTTCTCCCTCCTTCACAAGTCACCTTCTGCCAAAACTTTTCTTTGATTTGATTTGGTTTCTCCTGCCTGGGCCCTGCTCACTCTGTGTGGTCATTCCCTGGCCCTTATGCTGACTTCTGGCGACTTGTCAGCTCTCCTTCTGATGGTCAGCTCCAAGAGAACAACTATCTCCCTGGAGATGAGTACAGAAGTTGGTATTTATTAGGCATTCAACAAATAATGTTCAGTGCAAAAATAGATCACTATGTTTAATCCTTAAATAAGTCTGAGATGCAAGTGTTACTGTGCTTATTTTTATTTTACCAGGAGAGTAACTGAGGCCCGAATGGCAGTGCTGAGATTGAGCTCAGTGCATCTGATCCAAGTCTGATGTTTGTTAAGAACTCATTTGAAGCTCAATGATGTGGCACATGCCCGAAATCCCAGCTCAGGCTGGCAGAGGACTGCTAAGATCTGTTTTGATTCTAAAACAAAAACAAAAGTGAAAGAATGGCTGGGGAAGTAGTTCAGTGGTAGAGCCCTTGCCTAGCATACACCCTGGTATACCCTGGGTTCAATCTCCAGTGCCACATTAAAATTAAATTAAATTAAATTAACCCCATCTTGGAACTTGTCTCTCTTTTCCTACACACTTCAGCTTGTCCTGAGTCAAGGATCACTGCTTCTATTCAAGGTGGATCTCAGATTGTCCCACAGGCTCTAGCACCCATTGATTGCTAATTCACACATCTGAATGACTGGAAAAGGCAAAAGACAAGGCAGGCTCTTGTCCTTAACCTGGGAGGGAATGTACACTGAACAGTTTGGCAGCAGGAGGCTGGGGAAGGGGAGCTGTCATCCCTGGTACTGGAACAGCTCAGAAAAGACCTATATCTGGGGAGGGTCACAGATGAAAACATAGAGCTGGCTGTGGAAGGTGCTCTAACGGGTCCTTGCCCCTAACTAGGCTATCGCAGTCTTGCAGGAACCTGAGACAAGAAGACAGATGATCCTGTCTGCCTTTTTCCCATCCTGTGTCAGGCACTGAAAATGAGGACAAAGGAAATCAGAGCACAGGCAGTGTGAAGAGGGAAAGAACACAGCGAGCTTTGCACAAGGAGCCCTGGCCTGACTGTGGCCCAGACCCTTGGCAGGAGGTGGGGTACAAAAGGGAAGACAAATGAGTTTTGATGGATCTGTCAATTCCAGGGGTTGTCAATGGCTCCCTGGAGCTGTGTTGAGAAGGATTCTGGCTGTATCCTTCCAGGCTTGGCAAGATGTGCTGCACAATCAATGCGATCAATTAGCAATTCTGCCTTAAGAGCAGGGTGAGCACAGATGCCCCACCCAGAAACTTTCTACTCCTCCCTGCACTTCTCAGCCTTCAGCACAGAGTAGGGGCTCAGCAGAGGTCTGGGAATTCATTTTTGATTAGTAACAAGATCAGTGCAGGGGTCATCTGGAGTTACCATTTACTGTAAAGATGAGAAATATAAACCTATGGCATTTTTACTATTGCATCTGGAAGAATCAGCAAGGGAGTCAATGAGAAAAGAATGAGAGAAAATATGAGACAGCAAAAGAGAAGTCAGAAAGATTCCCATAAGAACTTCCTGGCAGTGTGGACTGAGACCTTGAGCCCAGGGACAATGGAAATCACAGCTTGGCTCTCACTAGTCGGCAGAGACCAGGAGATTTCCAAGGCAAATTCCAGAGATTTATCTTGGCAAAGGCCTAGGCAGAGTATCCTGGTGCTGCAGGAAGCAGGGCTCAATTCTATGCCTAGAAGACTCAGACATCCTTACTGGGTCCAGCAGAATTTAAGGGGTACAGTGGGGTACTGGATGGAGGTCTGCCGTCATATAACTGCCTAAGATGTGAGGGGAGAGCTTTCTAGGGGCCAGAGCAGGCAGGGAGAGACAGGCAGGAAGTTCCCTATGGGATGAGAAGACCTGAGCAGGCTCCGGGGGAGGTGGCAGAGACAAGAGAGAGCCATGCTGTCTGTGCCTACCTTTGTCTTCCCCATCTGTCATCTCCCCCAGACACCCACATACTCTCCCACACGGCAGGTCTGTACAGTGCAGAAGGGAAACCCTGTCCTACCAGCTGCAGACACTTCCACGCACCACTCGCTTGTCTCACTCCACCCTAGCCAGTTACCAGCTCACACTTACTCCTGTTGCTTTAGTGACAAGCTGGCCTAGTGGTTGTAAACTGTGGCCTAAAACTGAGAGAGGCCCACTTTGCCCACTTCCCAGCTGTGTGACCACAGGCATGTCATTTCCCCAGAGAGCCTAAATCAAGTTTTCCCTCCTGAAGAGCAGGACTAATGATGGTCCTTACAATGTAGAAGTTTTGCAGGTAGCTTATGAGTTAACAGTTGTCAATTCAATGTAAAGTATTGGCTCAGGGTCTGGTAGGGAGTAAGCACCTGACATGTGCGAGCTGGGATGACCATTCTTACTAGTGTATTCTAATCTGAGACCAAACACACTCTCCACTCCCTCTCCGGCATCTGGCTTCCACCCAGGGGTCCACTACAGAGATCAATAGGCCTATAGGCCAGTGGAGGGCTCCAAGGCTGGGGGCTTGGGGTGCTCTGATCCTGAAAGCCTGAGATAGAAAAAGAGTGGGAGGGCAGCCCCCCTACAACTCCCTGCAGCCCTGTGGGCCCACTGAAGCCCACTGAACTCAGGGCTAAGTGCAGAGCTAGCCATCCCAGGCCACCTATAATTACTTTTCAGCAGAGCTCCGAAAAACTAGGCAAGAGGAGCAATTTTCAGGTTTTATTTTGATTCCCAGACAGTGCCCTTGGGCAACCTCACGACAGCGGGCTGCTACCAGAAGGAGAGAAAGGTTGATTTCTTTGGGGAGGAGGTCCTTCTAAGGAGGTTGACCTCTGGGCCCAGGGTTCAAGATTCCATGCCTGCATGAACTCCTCTTCCCCTAGGTCCCAAGGGCAGAAGCATCTCTAGGGAACATGGAGGTGCTAGGAGAGTTAGTGAGCAGCATGTAGGGTCTGTGAGACACAGCATGGAGCAGTAAGTTGAGCGAGAGGAGACATAGTGGGCTCTTTATCCTTGTCCTTCTAAGCTCTCCCCTCCTCATCTTAGGCACACGGAACTTGGTCTTACACAGAAAGAGACTGGCCAAACTTTCACTAAAGGTGTATGGTGCAAGGGAAGCTCTGAGCCCTCCCTGCCTGTCTCTGGAGGCCACTCACTCTTGCTTGCTTGCACCTAGCCCTTCTCTTGTCCTCTAACACTGGACCCTCAACAAGAACATATGCATGTACAGACCCTAGGTCACTTACCCATCCATGATGGCCAGTGTGTGCCAATGAAGGCAGAGACAGAGACTTCCAACTCCAAACTTCCATCCTGAAGCAATAAGAGAGGCAGGAACACCAGAGGTCGGATTCCAGATGGGGGCAAGAACACAATGAATATTTATGGACATTCAGGGGTGATAGTACAGGCAGGCTGCTGAATCATGGGCTGTGGCTCCCTATTCTCTTCTGTATATTCCTGCCAGTGGCATCAAACCCCCAGACAGAACCCTGGTGTTTCTGGATGCCAGGGGAGCTTCCAGGTTGGGTCTGCCACCACACCTGAGTGCAGAGAGCCTCTGAAATCCAGCTCAGCCCCAGCTTGGTTTTTGTGGAGCCTACCCTCCCTAACTTTTGCTAGACAGAGGCCCAGAGTGCCAAGGAAGCCAATAAACATGTGGTTGACAAGTGTTGCTGAGTGCCATCTCTGCACACAGTGACACCACTGTATTGAGCACCTACTACATACCTGGCTCACACAGTGTGGTGGCCACGTGAGTGTGGTAGCAATGGACAGTAATTAGGAGAAAGTGTGCTGACACCAAGGAGTGACCCTGTAGCTAAGGAGACAACAAAGATAGAAAGGCTCTAAGCCAAGCCCAAGTGCCAGAATGATGACCTCTGAGAGCCCACAGACCTGTGCGCATAGTTTTAAGAATTTCAGAATCGGCAGTGAAGGAAAGAAAGAGTTGTTGTAGTGACTGAGGAACTCCTTGGACATATTTATGCCCACATCTGTGAGTCACCCCTAGGTCTGATGATCAGAATCCCAGCAGCCCATCATTAAGAGCTCACTGAGCAAAGATCACAAGGGCAAAGGCTGTGGAGAAAACTCCTGGGATTCACACCCATCTGTGTCCTCTCATATGGGTCGATTCTGTGCTCCTAGAGCAGGCTATAATGGGTCTCAGGCACTTCTTTGAGACAGGGAAGCTGGGCATGTGGGCAGGTAGTGGGGCTGGGCTCTGAATTTCCAACCCTACGTTGGGATGGGCACTATGACCTGTAAAGCAGGGTGTTCTGGACCTCACCCTGTTGGGCCATGAGATCCAGGAAGCATTGACATGAATAACAAAAGCTATGTTATCACTGTTCATTTTTCACTCACTGTTCATTCTTTTTTTTTTTTTTTTTTTATCGGTACTGGGGATCAAACTCATGACCGCCTGCTTGCAAGGCAGGCGCTTATGCCGCTGAGCTAAATCCCCAGCCCCTCACTGTTCATTCTTTAAAGTGCCCAGTGTACTCATACCTTCCTACTTGCTCTCTCTAGCTGTCCTTCCTCTAAATCTCCACCCTTTCAGTTTCTGCCTGGGAAAACCCCTCCTCTGTGGCTTCTTTCTCATTACCTTCAGCATACACCCAGGCCTTTGTATGGCATCCAAGACCACTCCACTGCAGTCCCTCAGCTGGCCCCATGGGTACATGCTACCACTAGCTAGGCCTTTTGGGCTGCCTCCCTGTCCCCTAGAATCAGCCATGGATGCACCCAGGAGCTTTGCTCCCCTGGTGCCTCTGCCCATTCTGGATACAATGCCTTCTCAAGCCTTCCCAACACCACCCACTAAGGATTCCTTCGGATTCTTCCTGGCCCAGCTCCAAGGGCAGCTTTTTCATTAAGCCTACCTCACTCTGTCAGCTCTAGCATAGGAAGGAAAAAACAATGAATTATATTCTATTATTGGCTCTATTGGAGTCTATGGCTGTAAGTCACTCTGTCTTTTGGGGCCTTTGCCTCCTCATTCTGTATGTCCAGATGAGGAATTAGATGACACAATTTGCATGAAGCTGCTAAGAGCCTTAGCTTTTACTCAGAGGCGTCAGGCCGTGTAAGCATTCCTGTCCCACTTCAAAACACACCTGATAATATCAAAAGTATACAAAATCACAACAGAACTACCAGCAACCTATGGAACAGTGACTTGTTCCAGGCACTGTGCTAGACCTTCCTTTTGTCTGATCTCCAAGGATCCTACAACAAATATCCTTACTAACAGATAAGGAAGTGGAAGCCAGAGAGGGAAGGTGACTTACCTACAGTCATATTGCTGAGTAGTGGTGCTCCCTGTAAGAAGACCAATTGCCTACCCCCTTCCCAAGCCCAAGGAGACCCCTTGGCCATTGCCCTTTGACACAACCTGTGAAGACAGGCACTTTCGCTAGTACATTCTAATCCAGGAAGTTCAGGCTATGGGGCCTGAAATGCCTGTGGGCTGTGAAGCCTGAAGCCATGAAGAAGGGAAGAAGGGGCCCCGGAGGGCACTCAAACAGGAATATAGCAAGAGGGAGGCTCCAGTTCAGGATCCACAGGGGTGGAGGACAATAGGTACCTGACCTCCTGACTCTCACTGAACCCCATCCTCTACTTTAGCAGGGGCATGGGCCAAAGTCCAGACTGCTACCTCCTGCTCCACCATCACTCTAGCAGAATGTTGGCTCCTGTTCAAGTTTCCTGCATAGCTGTCCTGGTTTTGCCCCAGAACAGATTATTATCCTGCGGACCTGGCCCCAACCATGGCATCCATCTTTTATCCGAAGAAAGGACTGGGGCCACTGTATAAAACCTGCAGACACATCCAGAACCTGGACTCCTGCCTAAGTCCCCTGAAACAACCATTGTGGCTTTGGCAGGAATTCAACTAAACATCAATTTCCTCATCTATGGGGTAGGTGGGAATAATGGCTCTACCCTGGGTACAGGCAATTAGGTAGCAATTAGGTGGCTCTCTTCTCCATGGTGCCTGGGAGAAGCTCCCAACCAAAGGGTAAGAGTGGGGCAAGAGGAGCCATAGTAGCTGACCTCTGCACCTCCTGAATGCCCCACTCCTGTTAACACTCCTATCAGACCCTCGGATGTCGACTGGAAAGAGGTAGCTGTGGCATGACAAGGCAGTAACCTTCTTTCTCCTCATTCTCTCATTTAGTCCTCATGACCACTCTTTATCCTCTCATCATCTTTCAGGGAAGCTGAGCTTCCTGTCTGAGGTCACACAGCTGGTGAGGGCTGAGCCAGGAAGAAGGTCTACAGCCTAGGCGCCGCCTGACTCTGAAGCCACAAGGCATTCTTTCTGAAAGCCTGGAAGTGTAGCCTCTCACAGACTGAGGGCCTAGCCCTGGCACCTGAACTGCAGAGAGCCTTGAGTTCACCTCTGTGAGCCTCATTTATAAATGGAGGCTGCTCTTATTTTACAGGTTGCCTAGAGCATCAAACTCAAGGCTGTTCTTAACTGCTCAGCCTGTCCCTAGGGGCAGCCAGGATCATCCTTGTGATAATCTACTATCTGTTGTTACTCACTTCCCTTGTGTAGCAGAGCCATGGAGGCCTAGTGGGACAGGGACCTCCCAGGATCCTGCAGCAAGTCAGAGCATGGCAGGGCAAAGTCCAGCCTGGTGATCCCTTGCCTGGCATCTCTGCTTGCATGTCCACATGGGTCCTCGATTCTGCCACAACCTACTTCCCCAACACACACACTCATTAAATGTCTTCAGGTTCTCCCCAATTCAACAGGAGTGTCACTGGTTGGCCCTTCTCCTAGAAGCTTCAACCAACATCCACCTGGACCCCCATCAGACAAGGCCCAGGGAGCAGGGCCTATCCCTCAACTGCTAAGTTTCCTTCAGAGATGGACATAGTCAGGGGCCCAGACAGAGGAAGAGCTGACAGTCCAGGAAACCCAAGGTGAGGCAACTTAGGGGACTGTCAGTGGTACCAGTTCCCAGCAAGACATTCAGAGCAGGAAGAGCTGTCGAAAGCATCCCAAGATCCCCGGGTCATCCTCTGTCCTCACTTCTTCCTGGTCCTCAGTGTTCTTGATTCCTCAGAGACCTAGGCTGAGGTAGAGCATTAGGCTGGAGCCTTATGGCTGGACAGGGACAGGTGAGGAGGCAGAGGAAGTGAGGAGCCCTTGGACTGTCGGTGGGATGGAGGGCATACCTTCTTGGATAAGCTAGGACTCACTAGAAGACAAGGGAGATATTATCTAGGCATGATGTATCAATCAGTCTCAAAGCCCCAGAGGGAAAGCACTGCAGAGTACCATCTTCCAGGGACTGCAGGGAGCTCCTCTAGATGGAGCTCAGAGGCTGGCAGGGGAGGGAAGGCCAGGGCTGGTGCCACTACCAGCCTCTGGCCTTTATCCTGAGAGATTCATGGTCAGCCTCAAGGTTGGGGAGGGAGCAGTTTTTGACACTTGAGGATAGCATGGCAGACCTGACAATAAAGAACTGTAAGGAGTGGGGAAGTGGTATGCTGCCTGGAGGGAGCTGTATAGGGTCAGACAAGAGACTCTGGCAGCTGAGGCCAGCAGGGCAGCAATGGAGTCAAATGAATGAATGGAAAACTCAGGGTGAGGAGGGCAAGGCAGCAAGGCGACAGAGATCCATACAAGCTTTCACAATGAGCTGGAGCCTGACTGAGGCAGGGACCACTGTAGGGGGTGAGGTTGAACATGGGCTGGGGCAGAGGCTGCCCAGGAAGGGCTTTCGGGAACCAGCCTGGGACTGGAACAACCTACCTGTCTCAGAGGAAGACTTCTACCTGAGGTAAGGTTTCTTTTTTTTTTTTTTTTTTTTTTTGTCTTTTTCGTTTTTATCTGTACCAGGGATCGAACTCATGACTGCCTACTTGCAGGGCAGGCACTTATGTCGCTGAGCTAAATCCCCAGCCCCGAGGTAAGGTTTCCTTAGACTTCCTTTGTGCTGCAGCTAAGCGGTGAACCTCACTCAGCCCTCCCCCTCTCCCTGGCGGTGGCTGGACAGCTGTCTGCCTTCTTGATAGCCCCAGGGGAAGCTTCCTTGCGGCCTCCTCTTCTGGATTTTAGTGGCTTGGTGTGAGTGGTATGAAAGGTGGGGGCTTCAGGAACTGGAATGACAGATCACTTCTGCTGCTCTCTGCCTTGCAAGTACCTGCCACCCTGTCAGGCGTACACTCCAGCTGGTACCTTGCTGCACCCTCAGGAACCTAAAGTCAGGCTTTGTAGCACCCTTCCATTGCAACTGCTACAGCCCACAGCTCAAACCCATAGATGCTGCCTTTAGGTTCCCTCCTCACTCTCACAGCCTCCAGAGTTGCGTCCCAGAGAAAGGAGCAACCCACACACAGGGTGGCCATCTTGTACTCAGATGAGAGACCAGCAGGGCCATCTGTCACCATCAGGGAGCTAAGGCAGACATCAGCATGAACTCCTCAGGCATGCTTGATCTGAAACCTGAGGACAAGTTAAAAGGCTAGTTTACCTTTTTCACAATGTCCCAAAACAGATCTTAGATTTCCTCTGTGCCTGAAGACTCCTGTGATCTTTGGTCTGGTACCTGCAGCCAGGGCCTCAGTTCCAGAGCCCATTCTGGGGAAGCTTCCATGGCAGGATGTCACAAGTTGGCTAAGACCCAACTCTACATGGGCCCACCTGAGCCCCAAGCCTTTGATCCAAGTTCTAACCCTTATGCAGATATTATAGCCTCCTCCCTACCCCATACTTTCCTGGCTGATTGCCTTGCACCTACAGGCCCAGAGGGGCTGGCCTGGGAACTGGCTGTATTTCTGGCCCTAAGGCAAACCATTTCTCCTTTTTGGCCAGCCCAGCACTCTGGCCATTTGCCTAGGCACCATGGCCACAGTAGCCATAGCCTGTGCCCACAGAAGCATGTGGGCAGAGGCAGAGCCCAGACATGTGAAGGTGGTGATGTGGGCAGCACCCTGAGGGCAAACTTCCTCCTTGAGGAGAGTCCTTCCCTGGCAACCTCTGCCTCTGCCTGCCAAAGCTGCTAACCATTAGTGGAGCTCGCTGTCAGGAGAGAATGGAGACTAGTGTCCTATGTGCCCAGCATGTTCCTCTAGCCTTAGGGCAACCCAGGGGGTAGGGATTTTACAGGTGGGGAAGCTGAGGCACAGGCAGTTGGCACTTGCTTCAGGCACATTCCAGTCAGCATAGAGGCTGCATGCTAGCTGTTCTCAGTCTGAGGCACTATCTGCAAGTCATACTTTAGAGAACCCTGCACAGTGGGAGCTGGAGCTCCTGGGAAGCACAGGTTCCCTGCAGGAATTTGTTTGGTGAGTTTAGGTGCTAAGAGTTTGATGAAAGGCATTTCAGGGGCAAAGAACAGCTTGAGCAAAGGGCAAGCCTTGATGGCAGCAGGCAGCCGGCAGGGTGGCTTAGCACAAATGTCCTTGTGGCCCTGGACCTCTCACATCTCGGAGGACTTGGGGCGAGGTGGCTGGCTGCATGGTACTGCACTCAGGTTCTGCTGGTTTAACTGGCCCTACCACTTCTCTGGCACAGCCCACTGCCCCTGCGCACAGCCCTGCCAAGAGATGTTGGCAGACTGGGCAAAGTCTGTGTCAGGGACCTTGGATCTCCCCTTCCCAGTTCCAAACGCAAGGATTAAGTGGTCCTGGGCTCCAAGCTGCTCTGCTCAGTCTCTGTGGGCTCCATAGCCACCTCCTTCAGAAAGTCTGCCTGACTGTGCTGCAAGAACAATTTCTAACATGTAGTGAGAATGGGGAAGGTAGGTCTATCCGGGGAGATGAAATAATCTTTGCATTTCTGGGGGATTTCCAATGTCTTCTGTAAACCCTTCTTTCCACTATCTTCCTTATTTAACAAATATTATAGTTCTTATCATAACAATCAATGTGTCTTTTCTAGGTTTATTGCCTATCTCTCATTCCACATCCAGCCCCGTCTTCCCAGTCTTCTCAGTTTCCCAGCTGGCGAGCAGGCTGCAGTGCCATGGATGACTCTCATAGCCAGGACCTCGGTAGTGCATGCATGAAATGGGCATGCTCAAGTCTTCCCTGACTTTGCTGGACCAAGACAGTAACCTGGAAGCACAAGGAGGGCAAGAACGCTCCAGGATGACTGAGCAGCACCTCTCCAGCTGCCAGGTGTCTGCCCAACCGGCACAGACCCACATATTTATAGCTTGGCCTGCATCACGTGGCCTCCACCCCCACCCAGAAAGACATCCCGAGGGCGGGGTCTCAGGCGGTCCCTATGAAGGGGTTTACATTGCATCGCTGCAAGGAGGCAGAAATATGGGTGAGAAGGGAGGGAAGAGTGTGTACGGCACAGGTGACATTGAACCCTCTAGATATGGGGACAGAGGAGCCTCTAAAAGAGATTGAGGGTGCCAGGCGCTGTGCGGGGCTAGGGCAATTTAGGGCTGCATACCTGCCCATGAGACCTCCAGGAAAGATGGTGCCCTGCCCTTTTCCTTGGAAGCACCTTCCCTTCTCTCTCCGTAGGTATTTCTCAAATTTTACTCTATAACAATTTGTTGAGAGAGCTGGAGAGGACTAGGTCAGCCTGGCCAACTTCTTGTCAGATGGCACCAACATGAAGCATCTCAGCTAGTGCTGTCTGTCCTCAGCAACCAAGTGGTTTTTAGTTCCAGCTATGTGCCACAGAAGAGGAAGCCCAGGTACAGTAAAGTCACACGTCGGGCAGAGCCAGGCAGTACCTGGTCCCTTCAGCCCCCTGGCCTGGCTCTGCCCTGCCATGTGGCACTGCCTACAAGGCCACTTCTTTCTGATCCTGTTGCTACCTGCCCCTCCCTTGGTGCTCCAGGCTGGAACTGCTGTACCAGTGCTCTGTGGCATGGGCCTCCTCCCATACAGCCTCCAGCAAGATCTGCCAGGCTCTGCTGTTTCCAGGGGCTGCCCAGGTGCACCAGCTATGCTGACCTGCATCTCCTACACTGGAAACGAGAGCCCACTCTCCTGTGACCAGGCTAGGGCTCTGGGTCTGATGGAGTTGATCCTGATAGCCAAAGCTCTGGAGGAGATAAGAATGGTGTTAGCCATGAGCCAATTAAAAAAAAAAATGGTGACAGAGAGGTGGAAACAGACAAAGCAAGAGGCAGAGTGTCCAGGACAAGCACCAACTGTTAGCAGAGATTAAATGGGGGACCTTGTCTTGCCTTCAGCTTGGTTGGCCTCTGGGGCAGATGGTGGCCCAGGCCTTTTCCAGGTTGCTGTTGAGCCCTGGATTTCCAGTGGAGTGTTTCAGACCCCTACCATATTTGGCTTTTGGCTGAAACAAGGGTCAATTTATTCTCCTCTGGACAAATTCTCCAGGAAATCTGTAGAGGAACAACCTTGGGTAGAAGCTGGCTGTTTCTATCTCCTGTTTCCCTGGCTGTAAACTTGAACTACCAGGAAAACAAAGTGTTGCTTCTGGGAAGCTAGGAGCTCAACCTGTCTGAGGATTCATACTCCATGTCATAAGAGGCCATCAAGGACTTTTTTTTTTTTTTTTTTTTTTTGTATCAGGAATTAAACTCAGGACCTTGTACTTGTCAGGCAGGTGCTGTGCTGTTGAGCTATATCCCCAGGGCTTTTTCAAGGCTCAAAGCCTATGACCTGGCACAACAACTATACCTGGAACCCTGGCCAATGTAGACAAGTACCCACCAGGTGTCTACTCTGGCTGAGACTCTAAATATATCACCTCATGTAACCTTTATTCATCTGCTTTTGTAGGGGAGCACTCAGACTGAAAGAGATGTGGTCATTTGCTCAGGCCCATACAATTAGCATGTGACACAAAGTTTGCTCCTGGCCTTCAGCAGGTCCTGGATTAGGTTGGTTATGGAGGCACAGAGGCCAGCTCATGGTACCCAGTTAGCTCTAGGATGTGACAACTGCAGTTAGGCTAGGATTTGGCCCCTGAATCCTACACAAACCTATTCCTCAGGGGCCCTAGGACCCAGGGTGCATTTCTGGAGCAAAACCCATACACATCCCTCTTCTGCCCTTACCAGAGCTGGCCAGGACAGCCTTAGTCCCTCTGCCTCTCTGAGTACATCAGGCTTCCCTTGGAGTCTCTGGAGGAGAAGGCCTGGCTGACGCCAGTGTGCACTCAAAGGCCCTGACCTCATAAGTCCATGTAATCCTAAAGACAAGGAAAATGTTAACCTTGTTCCTACAATACTTACCCACTCTAAAAGCAGTGGTTTTTCAAGGGGTAATTTTCTTCCTTGTGGGACATTTGCCAATATTTAAAAGACATTTTTTGTCTGTCTTAAATTGCAAGGGGAAAGGGAATTGCTATTGACTTGTAGTAGAGGCCAAGGATTGTGCAGTGCACAGAGCAGTCCCCACAACAGAGAATTATCTGCCCAAAAGACCAGTTGTGCTGAGACTGAAGATCTCTGATGCATGGGTTTAAGAGACAGGCAGACCTTAGTTTGAATCCTCCTCTCTGTTATTTACTAGGTGTGCACTCTTAGGCAAGTGCCTTCACTTTTAGTCTCAGCTTGTTCATCACAAAAAAAAAAAAAAAAAAAAAAAAAAGAAAGGCACTAATATCCCTCACCTCCCGGGGGCTTGAGGACTATACAGACTGCATACATCTGGCACCTAGGACTGACTCTAATTGGGAAGCCTCTGGCAGTGATAGCCATTTATCTTCCTTTTCTTTTTCCAAGGTGGAAAGCAGTGTGTGGGAACAGGTGGCTGGACCTGTAGCTCCCAAGTGGCTAGCCTTCCCTGTTAGGTCCCTGGCACAGGCCAGGCCTATTGTTGAGGGAGATGCTGGGTTGGCTAGTGTAGACCTGGAGAAGGAGCCCAAAAAGAGACCTGATCCCTAGTGGGTAGAGATCACCTGAACCTCATCTTGTATATGCTTTCCTCCACCCAAACCCAGGGAAGCTAAATGAATCTGTCCCCTTAGCTCAGAAAAATGCTGTGGATTATTCCCAGACACCAACAAGGAGTGGCATTTGACAGAGAGAGATGTGGAAGTGGGTAGGAAATGGCCCATGAAATAGAATGGTCAAAGGCCTGGCTAGGAAGAGAAAAGTGTATTTCCAGAGGGGAGTCCAGTGTGCCCAGAGGAGCACAGTGTGATGTCAAATGCTTATACAAATGGGAGTTCAGGCCTGGGAACAGGCCTGATAACAGGCCTGAGAACGTAGACATCAGTTTTCAGACTGAGAGCTCCTTTCTTCCAGTGTGTGGGGCACCACAGTCCTTTTCTCTGCAATGGGAAGACTAAGTGTGGTTTTTGTTTTCCAGCCCAGATCCCCAACATACACTTAAAACAGGATTTGGGGATCCACATCCCTGCTAGGGCTTTCATCTCTGGAGGTCTCATAGCCTACCTGGTCTGGCCAACTTCCCTCATTTTGTCCATGTGGCAGGCCCTGAGGTCCCCATCTTGACTCTTTCAGTTTCTCCTCTTCCCTCCTGCTCCTCCCTCTGTCCCATCCATCCCCACAGGAGCCCCCTTGAGCCTGTTACCTACCTTTCCACTGTCTGTGGCTTGAGAAGACCAAAGTCATGGCCTGTCTGGCTCAGTTCAGGTCAACTCAGGGGTTCTGCCCCTCTCCCATCCCTTAGGCCTCCCGCATGAGGCCAGGGATCTAGAACCCTTCTTCTTGTCTTCTGGCAAGTGTGATTTCTTTGGATAAGTAGAAAGGCCTTGCTTTCTGAGCTTTAGGGGGTAGGGCAATACACCACTTAGATTCCAGTTGGTGCTTGGGATTTGGACTGCTTGAGAAACAGTGCTGCAGCAGCTCAATTAGAGCTTCTAGCCCTGGAGTATTGCCAGCTATGTCACTGGGCAGGGCAGGGACCAGCAAGAGTGGCGGCGGGCAGCGAGCCTGGCCCTGTCTGCGCTCCAGCCAACAGGAAGCGAGGGAGTGAGACCAGGCTAGGCCGGCCAGCTGGCCGGTGGGGAGTCCCAGGCGTGGGTGTAAGGAGCCGGGGAACCCCCGCCAGCGCCTCTAGGGCGCTAGGGTGGGGATGCATCCCTACCCCTACCCCCACCCCGGCCTCAGAGTCCTACTCTGTAAAACAGGGTTCCCTCCAAGGCTGGTTTGCGCTCCTTTGTAAGGGTGTGTGTGGGAACAGTTCCGGAGAGAGCAGAACAGAGAAGCGACCTAGTGACCAGCGCAGAGGGCAACCGAGACTCCAGGATCCCCCACCCCAGCTGCGGGGCGGGGCCGGGCCTCGGGGGCGGGGCCAATCGGCACCTGGGTGAGGTCGCCCCGCCCCGCCCCGCCCCCTCGCACTTCCGTGTGCTGCGGCGCGGGAGCGGGAGGTGGCCGCAGCTCCGATCCCCTGCGGACCCCCGAGTTCTGCCGCTGCGCCGAGACCCGGGCCGCACGTCCGGGCCGCTGGCCCGTCCTGGACAGGCCCACGCCGACCGCGGCTCGCGCGCGAGGGGAGCCGCGCGGGGAGCCAGACCCCGGCCGCCGCGACCCCTGGGCGCCCGGCCCTGGCCGGGAGGTGAGTGAGCCGGGCTCGGGATCAGGCTGCCTCGAGGGCGCAGCGCCCTCCCTTCCCCCTCCCCGCTTCGGTTCCCGTTTCCGAAAATGAGAAACTGAGCTGCAGCCAGCAAAAGTCCCGCCGCGCGGTCCCCTGTTGGACGGTGGGGGCGAAGCCCTCCAGTCCGCCCGCTTCTGGCCCCGGCGCCCCCGTGCGCTCCTGCCCCTCCGAAAGGCCGTCCGTGCCTCCCGAATCTCCCCGGGCCCGCCGTCGGGCCCTGCTGCCCCTCGGAGTGCCCGTGCGTCCCTCCCGGGACCCGTTCCGTCTGCCACGGGTCTCCGCTCCGCGCCCGCCGCCCCCTTGGGCCGGCGTCCCTAGCCGCGGGCGGGCTCCGCTGGCCGCCCCTCTTCTTCCACCATCCGGCCCAGGCCAGGCCAGGCCTCCCGCCGCGCCTCGCCTCCAGTCTCTGAGTCCCGGCCGGGCCGACCCGCGCGGCGCCTCCTCCTCGCTGTAGCTCCTTTCAGTCTCAGCTCCTCTCCCCCTGTGTCTCTGCGCTGGGCGTGGCCCCAGTCTCTCCCATCCCCCTTCCTGCCCCGCCCCTCCGAGCCCCCTCTCCGACGGCCGGGTCTGCTGTCTGTCCCAGCACTCCCTCCCCAGCAGCGATGCCACTCTCCTGGGAACCCAAGTAAGGAGGGGGCAGAAATGGGGCGTCCTGCTGGCCGGCGCTGGAGGGCGAGGAGGTGAACACCCATCACTACCTCTCCTACTTCCCCAGCTCCCTCTCTGCAGGTGAGGTGAGAGCTCCCCTGAGTAGCTCAGTTAAACTTGGTAGGAGGATTTCCTGTGAGCCCAGGAGGTCCTCTTTGCCCATCCCCAGTACGCACAGACTGTCTCCTGGTGTTGTGGATATGTTGTGTATCTGTCTCTTGTGTTTTCACAGTGGGACTTGTGTCCTCTCACATCTGTGGCTTGCCTATGTCTTATGTGTTCTGAGGTTGTGTGTGTGTCCTATGTTTTGGTGTGCTGTCTCCAGACTACTTGCTTTGTGTCTGGAGAGTCCTGTGTTGCACTCTGGGTATATCATGGTGACCAACTGGCTATGAATACATTAGATTGAAGGAACTGCTATTGGATCTCCAGCCCACCGGGCTGAGGGGGTGTTTTTGTGTAACTGTGAAAGAGAAGTGACTGGGGATTTAGCTCAGCGGCATAAGCGCCTGCCTACCAAGTGCGAGGTTGTGAGTGAGAGATTGTGAGTTTGATCCCCGGTACACACACACACACACACACACACACACACAAAGCAAGAAAGAAAGAGAAAAAATTTGGTTCAGAAGGAGGGGGGATGGTCCCTTGAGTTTCCTCATTCCTGCTGGGGACAGGGCTGAGGTGTGGTGGACAAGCCAGCAGAGGGCAGCTTTGTGGCGTGTCAGTGTGTGAGTGTATGTGTATGTGTGTGAGATGTGAAGGTGTCTGGGTAGCTGTACCTGGCTGTAGAATGCTGTGAGGTCTCCAGTGTGTGGTAGGACTGTGCTGGAGGTGACACGGAAGGAGCTTCACTGTGTGACTGTGTGAAACTGCAAGTGTGTAGGTACATGGGCAGTGACTGTGATTGTGGGGAACCAAGAGTGGCTGGGTGTGGGTGTTAGTGGCGGGGAAGGGAGGGTAACAAGGTGTGTGGTGACAGTGCCAGCAAGGACTGAGAGCCCCAGTGTGTATGAGTGTGTGGGAGATTGTAAAGTTGCGGTTATACACGCTACTTATGCATGGCCCGCTAGGACTCCTGGAGAGATGAAGAATGCTGAAGTAGAGTCTTTGGCTTTTTAGGGTTATTTTAAAAAAAAAATTTTTTTTTTTTTTTTTGTAATTTTTGGTTTTTTGAGATTGGGTCTTGAGGGCTGGGGATATAGCTCAGTGGCACAGTGCCTCCCTAGCAAATGGGAGACCCTGGGTTAAATTCCTAGTACCCCTCTGCCCACCCCCCCAAAAAGAGATCATGATAGAGTCTTGTTATGTAGTTCAGGCTGACCTCAAGATCATGGTAATCCTCCTGCCTCAGCCTCCAGATTGCTAGGATTATAGGTGTGTGCCACCACCCTTGACATAGGCTTTTTAGTGTTATGATTAAAACCTCAAATAGTTGTCATATCTGTCAACAGGAAGAGTCCCAAGCAAGTCCTCTCAGGGACTGTTTCCTTGTTTGCAGAATGGAGAAAGTTGTAAAGACTAGAGGTCCTTCAGCACAGCCTTGGTGCATACTGAGAAGGAAGAAAATGCTAACCCTTGTTTGGTGACCACCCCCACATATACACATGTGGTGCCCCTTCTCCTGGCAACTGAAGCTAATGAAAGCTCAGATGTCCCCGGTCCCATTTCCTGCCTGCAGTGAGATCTGCTGTTCCTTCCCATCCCCTCTACGAGGTGCTTGTGGCAAGGAGAAGGTATTCACAGAGCCCCCAGGATCCAGCCCTCTTCTGCCCAGATGACTACCCTCCCACCCCAACCGCCAGTCCTCAGGCTCTGTGACAGCACCACGGGAGAGAGTAGGGGTTAATTCAGAGATATGACTACAGGGCACTAAAACCATTTAGCTGGGACAGCTAATTGGACTTTAAATTAAAGTTAGAAATAAAGTACTGACAAAAAGATAGAGCCTGAGGATGCCTTTGCCCCATAGGAGTAGCTGAGGGAGGGGATCATAGCTCGGAGGGGGGAATTTTTGTTAGAAGCCTGGCTTGGCCTGCAGAGAAAAAGTCCAGGCTTTTCAACCAAGAGACCCTGGGTACCTTGCTCCCTCTGCCATTACTCCCTTTCTCTGCCTCAAAGGTTTTGTGTTTGTTGTTGTTCGGTTTTTTTTTTTTTTTTTTTAGCTGAATAATGGGCACGACAGTAATGTGAGAATCATGTGAACTATAGGGTAAAAAACAAAGGCTGAAAAGCATCACAGTTCATTTGTTACTTCCAACATGAGTCTGGGGAGCTGGCACAGCACATTTTAGAGCCTCAGAATTTCCTGGGGAGAAGGGTACTAGTATTCCCCTGCCACTTTAAAAAATTGGCACAGAGAAATTGCCCCAGGCCATCAAGTGCTGGTACTTGATTGTACCCTAGGATTCCAAAACCTGTAAGACAGCTTGTCCTTCGGGAGGCTTAGGTACAGCTCCTTACTGTGTCTGCTGGCTACCTCTCTGTCAGGTTGGAAATGTTCCAAGGACAGAGACACAGCATTCTGGTCCCTAATATGGAGGGGACACAGAAAATTTGGGCCTAACACCCCATTTCACAGGAGAGAAAAACAAGACCAAAGAGGCCCAAGGTCTAGGAATCAGGTGAGGCTGGCTAGGCCTGTCTCTGCCATGCTGAGGCTGGCTGAGGGGAGAGCCTATTTGGTTGGCGGTGCCTCCCTACTCAGCTGTTTTCTCCAGTTCCTGCAGGTCTTCTGGGAATCAACCCAGGCGGGGGCGGCAGGCCTACTTCTCCTGGTGGTTGACAAGTAGCAGGAGCAGCCTCAGCTAGGACCAAGGACAAGTGAGAGCTGGAAGCCCCGGGTAGAACTGAGAGCTCTTGGGTAGATGGATAGTGTGCTGGGAGACCTTCCTCCTTGGACTCCTCCCCTTCCCCGTGTGACTTCATGAGGCTTGAGGGGGCATGCAGAGGCCTTGACTTGGTACTTTCCATGATCACTGGGGCCTCTGAGGAGACAGCTATTAGCCCTACCAGAATGGGCTTTCTGTCTGGAGCCCAACTGTAGTCTAGGGAAGGCTTTCGCCTTGAAGCTCAGAGGACTGGGGTATTTAGTGGAAAAATGGTGGCACCATTTTGGCCAGTTGGAGAGAAAGTGGTTTATGAGCCAAGCGTTGGGGGTAGAGGTGTGGCCTCTTTTGTCTGCCTCATACTGCCCTCACCGTTACAGAAGGAAACGAAGGTTCACCTGGGCCCCACAGTGGGTTGGTCCCTGGGCTAGGAATAGAACCGGGCTTCCCAGCACATCTGAGACCTCTTGCATACCCCAGTTTTTCCCCCATTTTCCTAGCCCCTTTGAGTATAAATGGAGACTCCAAATCCCTTTTTAGAGGTGAATTGGGCAATGTCTCCAAAGAGTGCTAGGGAAGGCTGCAGTCTGAGGCCTGTCATGAAGCCAGCAGTCCTTCCCTTTGGGGCCAGCTTTCCTCCTTCACCCCCTCCCCATTGTAAGGAAAATGGCCCTGTGGGCTGGAGGTACAGCTCAGTGGTGAGCATGTGCTTAGCTTGAGCAAGGCCTGGGGTTCTATCTCTAGTCAGAGAGATAGAGAGGAAGAGGGGGGGAGGGGGGAGGAGAGAAGGGAGGGAGAAGACGGGGAGAGGGAAGGTGTAGAAGGATGAGACAGAGGGGGCAAAGAGTCTTGTGATTTACTTGCTGAGTGTTGAAAGCCCCAGTGAGCCAGGTTCTGGGTATGTATGAGAGAGCTGAAGCCACCTGGAACCTGGGAAATGCCTTTCTAGAAGTCATCCCTGATTACTTCCCTCATTCCAGCCTACTGGCTTTCTGCTCTCTGTCTTGGGAGTGACTGTAAGTAGACCTGAGAAAGTTGGTTCCCAGAGTTTAGCTGTTGGGGAAGGAAGAGGGCAAGGCCTGCACTCTGTTGAGTGCAGAACAAGGACAGGGTCTTCAGTTTATCAATGGACCTGGTAGGGTGGAAGTGAAGTGCCCTTGGTTGGGGCTTCTGCTGCCTGAGGTCAGGGGAGCCACTCTCTCCCACCTCCCAACCTTGTTCCCTGAGGAGTTCAACTATCCTTAGAGCCCTCCCACTTTAAACTTTCAAGTATGGCCTGCCTGGCTGGTTTGGCCATGCACATATTCAACAGGGATACAAAAAGCCAGGCCGCACTGGTCACCCATGCCATATAGATGCACGGTGCGTACACACACACCACACATGGGCACACAAGCACATGGGCGTTTGAATGCACCCGCCACGGACACAGTCAGACAGTGCAGCCACTCACCTCTGTCTCTATGCACTTAGACCACTACCCATACATACCACGCTGTGCTCATACTGTGTTATGAAGGGAGCCCTGCTCAGGGTCACAGTCCAGGCCAGTAGCCTGGGTCTGGCATGTGATGGTGATGTTCAGGATGCTGCTGTGACCATGGAGGTTGGAAGGACTTGGGCCATGCTGAAAGGTGGACTCTGACCATATGTTCAGCAGCTACCTATTCCCCTGGCCCGGACCCCAGGCTGACCACAGCATGGCATTGGAAATGGGGAGCGTGGGTGTGGAGGAGGTCAGCTGTTTGGTGCCGTTTGTGGCTGCCACCACAGAGGAGGAAGTAGGCTGTTTGGTCACGGGGCCAGGGTGCTCAAAGGCTAGTTGGGGTCACACCGACCCTCTGTGCCTCATAGTGTTTATGCATGGAGTGCGTAGAGTTGCTGGCTGCTGGGACTTGGGGAGCAGGCAGGGTATTCTCCACTTTTCAAGGCCAGAGCCCAGGGGACAGGCCCATGTGTCTGAGGCATTTCTGGAGGCTCATTTCTTCTGCGCTGCCCAGGAAGTGGTTTCACAGTGGGACTGACCAAGCTGTCCAGCTGTGGCCTGTCCCAACCCTGTGCTACCTGCGAAAGGGCTGGTGGATTGGGCTAAATGAAGTTATTCAGATATGATGTATATAAAGTGGCTAGCGCCATGCTTGGCTCACTGTCAGTGTTTAATGAGTAGAAACCATGTTCATGTGAGGCACATAGTGCCTGTTTCACAGTAACCATTCAAAAACCAGCAAGTGGTACTGATAATGTGCTTTTATTATCTGATGGTCTGGGGACTGGCCTGGTGTCACTGGACTAGAGTAGCTGTGGAGCCTGGCTGAGAAGTCAGGATCCTCTGGCTCTCTCATTTCCTTTCAGTTCTGCCTCCAGCAGCAATGCCAGGGGAGAAGGATAGCTGCTTGGTTCAGTAGCTCCTCTGAGAAATGAGCTCCAGGTGGAGTAGCTGTGGCCCCTCAACCACCCAGCCCCCTCTTATCTCTCTGCACTCCCTTTCAAAGAGAAAAAATAGATCCCATGACACATGGATGCAGGAAAGGGAAAGGAAGGCATTCTGCACCCGCCTGCTGCTCCCTCAGGGATCCTCTTGTTCCCTCCCTGCTCTGGCCTCCTGCAGGACCTTGCGATGGAGAATGGGCTGGGAATGAGGGGTAGGCGGTGAGCCCTCTTGTCAACCTTCGTACCCTATGGACCTCTGGGGTTAGCTTAGGGACTGGAGAAGGAACAGACATCTGGGACTGTTGTGGACTGGAAGAGTGGGCAAGCTAGAAATCCCTCTGCAAGTACATGCATGCCTGTATCCATGTCACATGGCAGCTGGTGGCAGGGGCCTGCCTATCCCAGGAACATAAGGTAGCAGTGAAGATTGGGCTGAGCTTTGGTCTTCCCCGTTTGGAATCAAGAGCTGGGCATGTGGTGTAGAAGAGTGGTAACAATGGGGGTATATCATGCTCACCTCAGGAGACTGGAGGGCTGGAGACTAGCAGGGGCTGGGGCCTGGGCTATGAGTGTACATGAAGACATCATAAAGGCTTGGGAGTAGACAGGGACCTCTGCAGGCATCAGACAGACCCTGGTTTGATATTTACTGGCCATGTACCTTTGAGCGAGGGGTGGATGACTCTGAGCCTCCATTGCTTCATTTGTATAATGGGTTGATTCAGGTCCATGTCGTACCTGAACGTGGGAAGGAGCCACTGCGGGGGGCGGGGTGGTTGGAGAGGGACAGGAAGACAGAACAGAAAGCACAGAGGGTCCTCAGTGGGAGAGGCTTGGCTGTTTAGGGAAATGAAAGAAGTCATTGTGACTGTGGCATCAGAGTGGGGGAGGGCAGCTACCTAAGAGGTCAGGGAGGTAAGGGTGGTAGGCTAGGTGGAACAGGCAGGTGGAAGAGTCTGGGCTGCAACAGAAAAGATGGGGGCTTAGGCAGGGGTGAGAGATCTTCTCTTAAAAGCTCCATCTGGAGGGTTTATGGAGTAGGGTTATGGGGGCCAGAAGAGAGAAGCGAGAGTCGTGGGCAGGCACGTGCCAAGCCTGGGGCAGTGGTAGCTTGAATGGGCCAGGAGATGGGAGGAAGTGAGGTCTTGAGGATGGCTGCAGAGGCAGACATGGTAGTGGGTCATGTGGGGAGGAGGAGAACTGACCCAGGTGTGTGGCCTGACAATGGTGTGAGCGTGGGCACTCCTAGCAGATGAAGAGTACTTGGAGGGGAGCAGCAGCTGTGGGCAGATCTGAGCACTTCTGGATTCTCTCACATGGCGAGGCTGAGGAGACAGGTGGGGCCTCGTGGCAGGAGTGCCACAGCATCTGGCTCAAAGTGGGTTGGGGAGGGCAGTCTCTGACCTCAGTGGGGATGGCAAAGGAGCCCTAGATAGAGGCTAGGGTGACTATCCCTCGAAGGTCCCTTCCTGCCCAGGCCCAGGAGGCAGGCTTGTGGTGGCTGAGCTGCTGTTTTTACAGCAGACAGGAAGCTTTGGATCATATCTATGGCTGTGTTGGGTAAACAGGTGCAGTAGAGCAGCCGTTCGCCTGGCCCAAGGTCGGATCCGGTGTCTGTGTGGTGTGGGCTGTGGGGCCTAGGTCAGGGAAGTGGGGGAGGCACTGTCTTGGAGTCCTCCGGTATCTGACCTGAAGAAAATTTAGGAACCTCCATTATCAAATGAGAGCAGCTGAGGCCCTGAGAGGGGCTGCTGCTGATCTTGGCTCTGATGGTGGAGTCAGGCTGCCGGGGCCAGGTCTATCTGCTTTCCAGTGCAGCAGGCTAGACCAGGACACCCTGTGGCTGAGCAGCCTGAAGGGTAGTTCCAGGGTGGAAACCAGAAGCTTTCCATCCCCACCCCACCTTGGGTCTGCCCCTTTTGCTTTGTGGCTTTGGTTAAATTGCTCAACCTCCCTTTTCTGCCCAGTGAGCCTGCAGCCTGTGCTTGTCATGCGTTGGCTGCCCCCAGAAGCAGAAAAGTGAGCCCTCCCTCCTTCCAGGCCTCAGGCCTGTGACTGTCACTTGTGATGCCAACCTCAGCCCCCTGAGGGCCCTGTAGGAAAGTGGGCACCCAGTGAGGTACCTGTTCAGCTCACCCCGTTCCTGACCACTTTGAATTTGCCCTGGCCCTTCGGTGGGGAGGCCTATCTTGGCCTGCCCTTCCCGTCCTCTACTTTTCTCATTAGCCATTGTGCCCCAAAGGAACTGCCAGATCCTACTGAGGCATCGAAGGCCCTTCCAGGCACATGTCTTGGTCTCCGTGTCTGCCTGGAGCATGCCTGTGCCTTGTATGTTACAGCTTATGGCATCCCACGTGCATGCAGATACAGCATGGCTGTGTGTGGTCTGTGTGCTGCACACAAGAGCTGGTAAATGGGGGGCATTTCTCTCTGTGTGCCCTCGAGTATCATTTGCTCACATATGTGCCTATGGCTTCAAATATATGTGTGGATGTCCAACTGCAAGGGAAGCCCCCTGTGTGTACCTATGTGTTTGATTCGGTGGCTGTGGCCAAGTATGCACATGTGTGGTTATTCTTGGAAAGCCCTAGGTATACATTCTCCAGCTTCCCCAGCCACTTGGCTTCTCACAGAGGACCCCTTGTCCTTGGAGGGGCTGCCTTTCTGGGTCTTACGATGAAGGGGCCTTAGTTCACCTCTCAGGGTTACTCAGAGTCCTCCCTCTGGCTGATCCCAGGGAGGGACAGTTAGGTAGCCCCAGGCCTGTGCCTGCTGTGGGCTGTGCCCTAAGTGAGATCCTATCCCCACGTAAGGTCCCTAGTCCTGCCATTCTGAGCCTTCCAGACCTCTGGCAGGGTGGGCTGTGATACTCAGATTGAAGGCCTCCCTACCACGCAGCCAACAGGCCCTATCACCCCCCATTCTACCCCAGCCCTGTCACTCTCTGCTGTCACTGTTTGATGAAGACATGGTCTTATCCTGCTCTGTGGTCTCAGCGTATTTATGTGACCGTCCCCCACCATGCTGTGAGCTTCATCAGCCCGGTGTGTTTTGTCATTATGGGACCCACTAGCTGAGCCAGAGGAAGGCTGGAGGTGATCTGGAACTTCTGGCTGCCCCTTCTGCCCCCTTCCCACTTGTATGCAGAATCCAGTCAACACATGATTGTTTTCCTTGGGAAGAAGACCCCTGGCTTTCATTGCATTTTTAGGGTAGTACAACCTCCTTTGTGATCCCAGAAGGTACGCTCATACTGTCTGCGCCCCATCTCTGATTCCCATTGCATTCCAGGGGGCTGGGTGGGGCCTGGCAGTAGGAGTTTTGAAATGTTCCTGGAGAGTCAACTGTGTAGCCAGGGCTGAGCAGATTGAGCTAGAGGCAGAGATGCCTCTAGACAGCAAGCCCTGCTCTTCAGATACAAATGACTCCAGATACCAACAAGGAGGCAGCTGACTTCCTGGGGAAGGGGGAAAGATCACCAGGGTTGGCCTTTCAAACTGCTTGGAAAGATATGAGAACTTAGGAGAGGCTAACGAGTCAGCATATGTGGGTGTGAGGGAGCATTAGAGTTAGTTACGGAGTGGCCAGAGGAGGATTTGAGCTGGAAAGCAGGCCAGGTCAGGGTGTAGGTTTCCTTGAGGGCCAGGCTGAGGTCTGCGCTTTGTCTCAGGCCAGTGACAATCCAGGAGATCCCTCCTGTGGGAAGACTGGCTGGGGAGTAAGAACCCAGGAAGGAAAGGGGTGAGGAACAGCAGAGCTCTCGGGAGCCTGAGGAGGAGAGGCCTTGGTGGTGGTTGGTCCACATTAGGTCAGGGAGGAGTGGAGGAGCCGCCCTGGTTGGGGATGAGTGCCGGTCCTGGGTAGGAGCTGTGTGGGTAGTCCCCTGCTCTGGGACTTGGCTGTGACCTGAAACTGTACCTCCAGCCCTTGGCTCAGGATAGGGCTAGGCACATGAGTTGAGGGCATGAGCCCTGGCGGAAGGGTTTTGGATAGACTTGCTAGCCCTTCCTTCCCCCACCTCCAGCTCCTGCGGAGCCCAGTCCCTGGGTTGTGAAACCCCTGTGGTCTCCTTGACCTAGTTCTGTCTGAGGAGGCCGTCTGGGAGCTCACCCTTGCTGCAAAGTTACCCTGCCTGCCTCCCCAGACTGGCTATTCTGTTGGGCTGGCCCTCTAGCCCTTTTCCAGCTGTCAGGCCAGCCTTGTGTTCATTTGTTGATCACACTCAAACTCTGTCCTGCCCCTACCAGACCCAAGTCAGCTCTTAGCCTTTCCTCAGGCTAGGGCTACATCCCTAGGAGAGGCCACTTTGCTGCCAGCTACCATCCAGTTTTGTTTGGCAGCAGGGGACCTTCCTTGGGCAAGGGGTGGGGGGTCAGTCCAAGGTTGGTCAAGTGTGGTTGGGAGAGGGCTGCATGCAAGGTACATGGTGGAGGGCTTCCCTGCTTCCCAGGTGTCTGTCCTCTAGGGCTACAGCTGCTGTCTCCTTGAGCCTGCTCACACGGTCCCTTGACAGCCTAGCTGTCTCCAGCCCCATGTACGTCTCTATCTATGGGCATCACCCTGGGCTGTACAGCAGAACTGAATAGGAGAGGGACAGGATAGAGGGAACCTAGAACCCGCTGCTCTAGACATCAGCCTCATTTACCCTCTCTGAACAGTGAGGTGGTGGGCAGGCCAGTCTCTGAAAGCCTATATCTTGGAGACCTTTGAGCTTGGTGGGTTTTGCTTTTTACCTCAGACAAAACTGTTTCAAGCAAATTACTTATGTTCTAGAAATATTAGAAAATGTATTTCACCTCTTGCTGATATCCCAGCCTCCTTTGCCGGCACTCACTTGTGGATATGTAGCTACACACTTGTCCAGTTGGAGGCCACCCAGCTGGAGCTCCAACAGTGCAGCCACTCTGGTCACCTTGAGGCTGGCTTCGCCCACTTCCCTGGGCTGGCTGGGAGCAGGTTTCTATTTGCCCTGAGGAGGTGACTTGCCTGTTCTGGTCTAGCCTGACCGCTGCCTCTCTTTACCTCCAGGCTGCTGGTCTAGGGCAGGGTAGGGAGCTGAGCCAGTTCCCCAGGTTTTGGCAACTGGAGGTTAGTCTAGGTGGTCAGTTCAGAAAAGAAGATAGCAGTTCAGGGGGTTGGGAGTCCTTAAAGGTAAGCCTAGGACGCAGCCTGAATATAGGAGTTGGACTGAGTAGATAGACTAATCAAGTGTAGGGTTCTTTTACCCTTACTGCAGTGTTCTCTGGCTTTGGGGGTTGTTCGTATCTGCTGTTCTTGGCATATTTGTCTCCATTTCTACCCTTTCACTCCCTTCATCTTTTCTTCCCAACATGGCATTAGTAGAAAGAACATGAACCACAACATCAGGCCTGCCTGAATTCAAGCGGAGTAGCTGCATGACCTTGGCAAGTTGCTTAACTTCTCTCAGCCTTGAGTTCTTCATCCATAAACTATTTACCCCCTGGGGAGTAGGTAGGGATAGAGTGAGCTGAGGCAGTTACAAGACTAATGTGGTATATTGTCAACTTCAAAAAAGGACAGTCCCTAAAAATGGAGGAGCTAAGATTCACACCTCAACCCCTGGACTCTGAATCCAGTGCTCTCTGCTTCAAAGGCCTGCATCTGCTGTGGGCTGAAACAGCAAGAGCAGAGAGTCTAGGAGCCCACAGACGGTGGGGAAGGCCTGGCTGGACCCCATGGAGTGCTGTGTGGGGTCCAGCCCTTGCTCCGCTCTTACCCTGCAAAAATTGTAAAGAGTCTGGGGCTGGGCCAGTGCCTTCCTTTGGGGGTTGTGGGTACATCTATTTGCATGACTGCTATAAATAGTAGGCACACCTTGCTTTTGTGCAGCTGCCTCACCCCTCGCCTTTCCACTACTGCTCAGGCACTGTCAGGTAGGTAGGTGGGTTCTGACTGCACTGCACAGAGAGTGCACACTCATAGCCCAGAGAGGGTGGCACAGTGGTAACAGCAGATGAAAGCTTACAGGATCAATCTCCTTCTTGGGGTCTTTGTAGTCCAGTTGAGGGCCGAGGGATGGAAGCATCAGATTAAACCCTTTGCCCTAGTTTTAGTCATAGGAAGCTGGAGCTAAGTGATCTGGTTCTAGGGTTACTGCTGGTAGACCCATGGTGCCCCACGAAGACCACGGATCCCTTGTGCTCATGCTACTGTGGCCTGGCTGTGCAGGTTTAGGGCTAGGGCTACGCCTGCTGTGGTTGTGGTTTTCCTTCCAGTGGCTTCTGTGAACAGCAGCTGCTGAGAGTGAGCCCAAGGGCAGGCCTGGGAGCCTGATCATAGGCCTTGCCTCATTCTCCAAGGTTTCTCTCTCCCGTGTCTTCCATGCAGCCATGGGTCCCCATGAGTAGCTCCCGCTGGGCAAGCTGGGGGCAGAGTAAGCCACTGCTCAGCCCCATGGTGCAATGGCAGGGAGGAGAAGCTGGCTAGCAAGCATACAGAGTGCTGGATCCCTGTGTTCTTTCAGATTTGATTTTCCTGAGAAATGGGTTCAATAACCAGTACTGTCTCCCCAGACTAGTGGACAGATGGACGAGATGCCAAATGCACATTGAGGACTGTAAGAGAGGTACACAGGTGAGGGGCAAGGTATCCTTTCTGCTCGGGGGTGTAGGATTCCTACTTGGACTCCTACACACACTCAAGGCTGGGCCCATTCCTCCATCAGCTGAGCTTCTGCCATGTGCCACCACCTGCTCCCGTGACCTCACAGAGACACACATTTCTGTGGGCGCATAAGTCACACTCACAGAGACCCATGTACACCTTCACGCATGCTGCAGCTCAGAAGAACCCATGATGGCCCACCGCTGGCTTGCCCTCTTTGTTCACCAACAGAATGTAGGTGGCTTGCCTGGTATTTGGTACCTTCTGGGGCTCAGGCCAGAGGCTTTGGGGCTGGGCGGAGGAATGAGCTTGCACACTTACTGTCAGCCCCCCTGTGTAGAAACTAGGTCCTGGCAAGGGGACAGGGTAGGGTCTGCCCTCTCTGGTTCCTTCTCTTTGTTCGGTTGCTGGCCTCAGAGGACTGGCTTTGCCACAGGGCTGAGCTGCAGGCTGAGGTCAGTGTTTCCTGTGAGCTCATCTGGGCTGGGAGCTTCCATCAGACCTGGCCACTTTTCTGGCTGCCTCACACAGAAGTGGAGGGAGCTCTTCCAGCAGCTGGGCAGCTGTGGTGTATGCACGAGTATGCGTGTGTGGGTGGGTGAGGGTGTGTGCCATATGTTCCAGGTTGAGTGTGTGCATGTGTGTATGCAGGAACACAAAGGAGTATTCATTCGACCATGGTTATGGATGATCCTTGTGTGGCTTGGATCTGGAGCTCATTTATACAGGAGTGTGAGTGTGTGCATGTGGTTTGCACACAGGTGTCCTCTACAAATAGCAACTGTAGAAGACTCTTGGGGTCACCTCCTGTAGTGACTCTTGGGGAACAGCAAAGCAGGGTCAGCATGGAAGGTGACCTCTGTGCATGTGCAAAGTGCATTCAGTGTTATGTTCAACATTGAAGCACAGTTTTACATTCGGGCAGAAAATCAGCTGGAAAGTACAGGCAGCCCTCCAGGTAGCAGAAGGCACACACTACCCCGGGGCTGGACCTCAGGAGGGTCAGGAGCGTGGCTGTGGGCAGAGCTTCTGCAGCCCCTGTTCCTGAACAGAGCAGGTACTAAGTTAGTGGACTCTCGGCTTTTGGTTATGGTGCAGCCTTCATTTCAGTTTCTCCTTCTAAAGAGGGTGGTGCTTATCTAGGCCCGGCTTGTCTCCCTGCAGAGTTAGGAGCAAACAGAACTAAAAGAGCTGTGTGGGGCAGGGCAGGAAGAAGTGAGGGGAACTGTCCTGCCCCTCTTGTTGGGTGGCTGCTAGCATGGAGGCATGAAAACCCAGCACATCCTGACCCCCTGGCACCTGGGGTAAGTGCCCAGCAACTGGCTGCTGAGGGAACCCCTGGGTAATTCCCAGGGGCCCCATTTTAGAGAAAGGCCCATTTTAGAGAAGAGTGACGACATGCCCTGGCCTGGGATAGATTGACAAAGAAGCAGCCATCCCAGTGTCTGTTGTCCAGTGGGTTCCCGTGTCGCATCTTCTTATTTTACCAGGGGTGCCAAAGGCCAGACTTAAAATCAAATCTCCCACTTTGTAACATTAGCCACTAGGACTAGTGTACTTTATGGACCACATTGGCCAGAGTGAGTGGCCTATGGCACTGAGGAACATGCATGCTTGCCTGGCCACCCTTCTGTGCTCTCCTGCACTTCGGCTTCACCCTCTCTCTGTTTATAGCCCTGCTCTAGGCTCCACCATGGCACCATTCCTGCGCATCGCCTTCAACTCCTACGAGCTGGGCTCCCTGCAGGCTGAGGATGAGGCCAGCCAGCCCTTCTGCGCTGTGAAGATGAAGGAGGCACTCAGCACAGGTAGGGTGGGGCAGTATCCCAAGAGGGAGTAGGCTCAGCAGGCAGGGCTGGGGGGACCTGTCTTGTTCTAGATACCCTGTAAGGTCCTTGTCACCCTGTCTTCCCTGCCCTATACAAGCGTGGACTCAGGAAAGGAGAGCCCAGTGAGTCTCTGTAAGGTCTCAGATTGAGCCCCTCAGGGCTCAATTGTTTGGCCCAGCATTTTCTACATGTCCATCTGGACCTGCCTCTGTGCTAGGTGCGAGGGATATGGTCATGCTCTGGGCCAACCTGGCCCTGCCCTCCTGAGGCTCATACTCAGACAAGGGAACTGAAGCTGTCATCAGGCAGCGAGTCCTGTAGTGAGGGAGCCTGGAGAGAGCACTGTGCCAGCTGATGGCTGGAAGAGGCGTGCCTCCCATTGCTCCCTCGTGCTTCTGCCCTGCCTGCCATCCTTTGCTCACACCCTGGGCCCAGCCACACAGAGCCTTAAGCTGGGCCAGGCACTGGCTTTGACTCTGCTTCAGTCTCATCACAGCTGTGACTTGGTGGTTACTGAGGGAGACCTTGGTTTGTGCCTCTGACTGGAACGTGGGCTGAGAAGGACAGGCACATGTGTGACTTTTATCTGTGCCATGTTCGTTTCCTCCAACTGTGGCTGGCATTTGGCAACTCTCAGCATGTGTTCACTGAGTGAATGCCTAGGGAAGGGGAGATGTAAGTGGCACTAGAACAGTGGTGGAGAGCCTATGTCATGCATGGTATTTTTCTTTTAAGACAAAAGATGTTGATGTATGAGTTGTTTTTTCTAAATTCAAACCTTAGTATTCAGATATAATTGCAGTAAATAAATGGGTTTTGGGTTGTAGTTTGAACACTCATCTCTAAGAGGTTTGCCCTCACTGAGCTAGAAGAACAAAAAGGTCGTGAGAGAGAGAAAAACAAGAGTAGAGACCTTGGGGTGGGACCCATAGAAGACCCTGGGAGTAGGAGAGGCAGGCAGATTGTGTTAGGCTAACGGCTGGGAGGGACAGAGGGCCCTAGGCTGACCTTGCCTGCCTGGCCCTGTTGCAGAGCGAGGGAAGACATTGGTGCAGAAGAAGCCAACCATGTACCCTGAGTGGAAGTCAACGTTTGACGCCCACATCTATGAGGGCCGTGTCATCCAGATTGTGCTGATGCGGGCAGCCGAGGACCCAGTGTCTGAGGTGACCGTGGGTGTGTCGGTGCTGGCCGAGCGCTGCAAGAAGAACAACGGCAAGGCTGAGTTCTGGGTGAGGGGCACAGTGGGCAGGGGTTCGGGGAGAGCGCCAGCCTGGGCTCAAATCCTGGCTCTGGGATCTTCTAGGACCCCAGCATCTTTGAACCTCTTTCCCAAGCCCTACCTTGGGGTCTGTTGTTAGAGGAAACAAGCCCCTATATGTCTCAGAACCTGACAGAGTTGGTGCTAAAGGAAACCATCTTCATGGTTGCAGCTACTTTTTGTCCCTTTAATTTTGAAAAGGCAGGATATCACATAATAAAATATTTAAAACTAGATGAAAGGCTGCCCCATACCAGGCCCTCTTCTCAGAGGTACCAGTTGTTCTGCTTCTTTGTGGAATCCTGCCCAGAGTTCCAGGCCTAGGCAGGTATGTGAAACATCACGATCTTTAGCAGTGAAGAGGTGGAGAAGGGGAAGGTTGGCCAGTCCGCCCACTCACCTTCTCAGACTGGAACACTGCACACCACTGTGGCCTGTGGCCGCCTGTCCACGTGCATCTGAGGTAGAGTCCTAGGGAGCCATAGGACACCAGCGCTGACAGACTCTCCGGGTTACCTGTAGGCTCGTTGCGGCCATCAGAGGCTCTGGTCAGCCTTCAGCGAGCCAGCAGCTTTAGAGAGAGCTTGACACAGGGCTACCCTGACCCTGCAGTCATGCAGGGATGGAGGAGTTCCTGGCTGTGCTGTTTCCACTCCCCCAGGAAGGAGGTCCCTCACAAGTCTGAGTCCTGGGGGCACAGGGGGTGGGTGTGGGGACTTTCCCTTCCAGTTCTGTTCCTAGGCTGAGTGACCTAGCTGGATGTGGGCTGGACCCTTTCACTTCCCCAAATGTAATAATACCCCTAGGTGCAGGGTGGGGGCGGGGCCTGGGCGGGGCCCTGAGTGCAGGGTGGGGGCGGGGGTTGGGGCTGGGTGGGCCCCTGGCCCCTACCCCCCCCCCCCCCGTCCCCCTGCCCATAGTGGGCAGATAGGTTCCTGTCCAGGCTGTAGGGGCTTCCTTGGCCTTGGGGGACAACCATGGGGGCGGGCTCTGTGTCTGATCAGGCCCAGGCCCGCCCTCACTGACCTTGTTGTTCCCCCTCCTACCCTCACAGCTGGACCTGCAGCCTGAGGCCAAGGTGTTGATGTCTGTACAGTACTTCCTGGAGGACGGGGGTAAGTCTCCACAGGGCTCAGGGAGGACGGGGTAGATCTCCTGGGCTGAGGGAGACAACCCCCAGCCATCCATGCGGGCCACCCTGGAAGGGCCTGTAGGGTGCTGCCCCTCCCAGACACCGGGCTGACTGTATTTCTCCAACCTTCCTCAGACTGCAAACAATCCATGCGTAGCGAGGAGGACGCCAAGTTCCCAACAATGAACCGCCGCGGAGCCATCAAACAGGCAAAGATCCACTACATCAAGAACCACGAGTTTATCGCCACCTTCTTTGGGCAGCCCACCTTCTGCTCCGTGTGCAAAGACTTTGTCTGGTGAGAGCTGATGGTGGCCGCTTTGGGTGATTCGGGGTGAGAGGCCCAGTCCTGGAGCTCTCCTCGCTCACCCCACCTGATGCTTTCCTTCTAGGGGCCTCAACAAGCAAGGCTACAAATGCAGGCGTAAGTACTTCCGTGGCCCGGTGCATGCCAAGGGTGCCAGTGTGTGTTCTGGATTGGTGTGATGTGCCTGGGTGAGGGTTCTGTGTGTGAATGTGTGCACGTGAGCGCCTCCCCTCAGAGAGGGTTTGAGGGGATAGTCGCTGTGTTAGTGAGTGCAGACCACCTCGCAGCAGCTCACCACGGCCAGTCCCAGGCATCCCTCTTCAGCCCTGTGCACAGGCGCAGGCACAGGCACGTCAGGTTAGTAGCCCACAGCAGGCCATGGACACTAGAGTGTCCATAGAAACCAGCAAGGCCAGGACCGGGGCTCTTTCCCCAAGAGGTGACTCCAAGACCTTACCTGCCGCTGCCCGAGCGTCACATGCCTGAGCATGAGTGTGTGGTCTCTGGCACGCAGGTTGGCCACCCCTTCCTCGTGGTGGTGTGTGTAACACCCGCCATGGGCTGGTGTTTCGAGCGTACAGTGCTCTACCTCATCCTAGCCACAGGGCCTTTGGCAAGCTGTTTTAGCCCTCTCTGCCTCAGTTTCTCTGTCCATAAGCTAGGGCTCATAGAGTCAGTATGAAGATACAGCAGGAACATAACCCTGTATTTTAAGTGCTTAAGAGTTAAAGCATTTAACAGTGTAAGAGTTCAATATAAGAAGTTTCTCATCATGATCTCGCCTGATGTGCATGTGTGGTGTCTTTGTGTTGGGGTGTGTTGGTGTGCATGTGTGGCTGGGGTGCAGCTCAGTGCGGAGAGCCTTGTCAGTCCTCCGTACTATAGAAGAAGAGAGGGGGCTGGGGATTTAGCTCAGCGGCATAAGCGCCTGCCTTGCAAGCAGGCAGTCGTGAGTTCGATCCCCAGTACCGATAAAAAGGAAAAAGACAAAAAAGAAGAGAGACAGGCTCTCTTGCCCATCTGCATGCCTCACTTATCCTGGCCGCCGCCCTTCACTCATGGACCTTCCCTCGTTTCTGAGACTGCCTACTACCATCTCCTTTGCTCCATCTTCTGCTTGGCTCCTCCTGGAAGGCTGGTGGGAGGAGGGAAGAATTAAGGCTTGGCCCTGGGCCAAGGCCCCTGTGGGTGAGGGTGTGGGTGGTCAAGGAGAAGGCTGGCTTTGTATAGAGGGCTGGATGGGCCCCGCGGTGCCCGTTCATAGACTGCCCTTCCCCGCGCCCCTCACCCTCTGTTCTTGGTCAAGAATGCAATGCCGCCATCCACAAGAAATGCATCGACAAGATCATCGGCCGGTGCACTGGCACTGCCACTAACAGCAGAGACACCATAGTGAGTGCGCCTGGGGCAGGGTCTTGGGGAACCTCGGGGCTCTGCCAGGTGGGAGGCCTGGGCTCTCCCCGCCCCTTCCCTATGGGCTCACCCTCTGTCCCCAACCTTCTTGGGCTTTTCTGGCTCCTGCCTGGCTCCTTGGCCTCTTAGTGCATGGGGTTTGGGAAAGTAGAGATTGAGGAGGGGCTGGAGCTGGCACATGACACCGCGGTGCTCTCCCCTCCAGTTCCAAAAAGAGCGCTTCAACATCGACATGCCACACCGGTTCAAGGTTTACAACTACATGAGCCCCACCTTCTGCGACCACTGCGGCAGCATGCTGTGGGGGCTGGTGAAGCAGGGCTTGAAGTGTGAAGGTGGGTGCCGCCCGCTGCACTGCCCCAGCCAGCCCATCTCAGCCCTCACCCTGAGGTTTCACAGGGCGCTTTGCCTGTTGCGTGGCCACCACACAGGTGGCTCTGTTTAAAATTGGGAAAGTAGGACGCAGGATCACTGAGAGGGACAAGTGGGCAGAGGTACTTGGCAGAGGCCTGGTGGCCAGCTGTGCAGCCCCAGACCTCCCTTGCCCTCTGCCTCCCTCACAAGGAGAAGCCAGAGACCCTGAGGAGAGGCAGCTGGCCTCGTTGTCCCAGCAGTCTTTAGGGGGTTTAGAGATAGGTTCTGTATCTAATTTTTTTTCTGTTTTTAAAATCACAAAATATTTGAAGTAGTCATGGTGGCTTTAGATATTTTTTTCTCCTGCCCCTTCCCTACCCTTGTCCTTGGTGGAGGCCCCAGGCTGACCCTTCTTCTCCCTCACGCAGACTGCGGCATGAACGTGCACCACAAGTGCCGGGAGAAGGTGGCCAACCTCTGTGGCATCAACCAGAAGCTCTTGGCCGAGGCTTTGAACCAAGTTGCCCAGGTGGGCAGACGCTGCGGGACATGGGACATGGGGCAGTAAGGTCAGGTTGGGCAGGGCTCCTGGCACTCTTGGGGACCTTCAGTGTTGGGGTTTATATGCAGACCTCACTTTTGGAAAAGCTGATGAGAAAATTTAGGGAGCAGACGGAGGTAGGCTTGTTCTTGTGAGAAATTTGTTATGTAAGCCATGCTTTACCTGGTTGTGAGCCTGAAGGATGACAGGGCTGGCTGTTGGAAAACTCTGAACTAACACTGTGTGTGTGTGTGTGTGTGTGTGTGTGTGTGTGTGTGTGTGTGTGTGGTTTGAAAGATGCATAAAACTTTAGGGTCAGGGCTGGGGATTTAGCTCAGCGGCATCAGCGCAGGCAGTTGTGAGTTCGATCCCTGGTACCGATAAAAAGGAAAAGGACAAAACAAAACAAAAACTTTAGGGTCAAATTTTAGAAATTTGTTAATATTAGTTACAAATAAATTTGTACATAAAGTTAATGTAAAACCTTATTAAGTGGTTAAGAAGACAGAATTCAATTTATAGAATTTCTGTGTATAGTTGGTCCCAGACCATCAAGACCGCCCTGTGCTTTGCTGTGGGGTACATGCACACCCCACACAAGGTTCAGGTCCTGAGCTCTGCCCATGCTGTCCCCTGTTGGTGTTACAGGGGGAGTTGGACTCCTCTTCCTGGGCTTGGAAGTCTCACCTTGGCTCCTGTGCCTCCGTTGCCTTTCTAGAGACCTCCTCGGAAGCAGGACGCGGGGCCCTCGGAGCCTGTTGGGATATACCAGGGTTTTGAGAAGAAGCCTGGAGTCTTAGAGGATGCCCCAGGTGAAGCTGAGTCCAAATCCCCCACTAAAGCTACTAAAGCTCCTAAAGCTCCTATTTCTCATCAGAAAATGGACAAGGGCCTGTTGAGTGAGTGCTGGGAAGAGGTCCCCGAGGAGGACCAGGCCCTGTCCCTTCCCAGGGCTCCTCCCCACAACAACCTCCTATCCCCACCCCACCTCCACTGGCCCCTTGGCTCTGGGGAAAGGAATCATGGTCGTTAAGACCATAGTCAGAGACACCTTCTCTTGAGCAGACAACACCGGGACCTACGGCAAGATCTGGGAGGGCAGCACCAAGTGCAGGATCGAGAACTTCACTTTCCACAAGGTCCTGGGCAAAGGCAGCTTTGGGAAGGTGAGGGATTGTGAGGCTCTGGGATACTGGGGGCCCAGGGCACCTGCTTCCCACTGCACCCTGGGCACTTCCTGGTTGAGTGGCATGGGTGAGCATCTGGGGGCAGGCCATGGCCTTTGTCCTGGCCTGTCTGCTCAGCATCCCACCTACTGGCAGGTGCTGCTTGCAGAGCTCAAGGGCAAAGGACAGTTCTTCGCTGTTAAGGCCCTCAAGAAGGACGTGGTACTGATGGATGACGACGTGGAGTGCACTATGGTGGAGAAGCGGGTGCTGGCACTCGCCTGGGAGAATCCCTTTCTCACCCACCTCTTCTGCACCTTTCAGACCAAGGTGTCTGGCCCCTTCGTGTCGTGGCCCGTGTGCCCTGGTTCCCCTCTGAATCCCCAAGGCAGGACCATGTCTGCCTCCCTCAGACATCCCAGGGCAGAGCTGTCCCCCTAAGCTGAGGGCCTGTCCGCTGTTTTCTGTTGGGGCTCTGCCCATGGTCTCAGCAGGGGAGTCTCCTCCTGACCCTCAGCCTCTGCTCACTGCCCTTTCCCACCCCAGGAGCACCTGTTCTTCGTGATGGAGTTCCTCAATGGTGGGGACCTGATGTACCACATCCAGGACAAAGGCCGCTTTGAACTCTACCGTGCCACGTACTCATGGGCCTGTGCAGGAGAGGGAGGGATGCCGGGGCCTTCTTACCTTCCTGGGGAAGCCATCCAGGCTAGGGCTGGAACTGAGGAGACTGGGGCTGCCCTGGGTCTCTGCACCATGCAGGAAGTCCCTGTGCTGAGTGGGCACTGACTGAGGGAACAGAGCAGGCATGCTGCGTCCTGTGGCGCCTTGGGCCTCAGCCAGAGCAGTCTGTGGAGAGTGGTCCTGTATAACAATAGATCTCATGTGAGGCCACAGGCTGGCGTGGTGACACTTCTCCCCATTGTGGGCCCCATGCTGACTGTGTGGGTACAGTGTCTGTATACATCACGTACTCATGACAGAGAATTGGCTTATTTGGAGCTTTCCCTTCAAAATGGCCTGCCTGGGCCACCAGCCCCTACTTGCCTGATACAAGGTGTGGTTGATCAGGCCCAGGTGATTCACAGCATTTCCTGCCCTGGGGGTGGGGTAGGGAGAAAGCCCATAAAGAACCAGCCACTAATGGGCAGAAGTTCTGGAACTCTCTCTCTTTCTCTGTCTGTCTGTGTCTCAGGTTTTACGCCGCTGAGATCATCTGTGGATTGCAGTTTTTACACAGCAAAGGAATCATTTACAGGTACAGGTGCAGGGGCCATGGAGCTTTTGGGAGGGATCGAATCAACCTTCACATATATTCTGACCTGCTTTGAAGAGTTCTGGCCCATCCAGGGCTCCATCACTTCTTGAACTAAGAGGTGTTTCCCTGAAACCCCCCCCTCTAATGCAGTGAAGGCTGGCATAGCTCAGGATCCATGAACCCTCACCCATATTCAGTGCCATTTGTAGGAAGGACTGCACTGATAGCCACAGTGTCTCCATACCTTGGGTCTGTCAGTCTCATTCTGAAGCCCCATCTGAGCAATCGGATTTTCATCTAATAATTGACCGTCTTGCTCTGTGGTAGACTCCTATATACCCCAAAAAGTCTGAGACCACACTGTGTATTGCTGCTAATAATACTGTCAAGTAGAAAATCAATCAATGGGATAGTGAATAGCAAATATTAGCACTCAGGTTTTAAAAGGTGGGTGAGATGCACAGTGTGGTTTTCCATGCTTGGGATCAGTCTGTGGAATGCTTAGTGGTTCACTTTAACATAAGACCCACTTTGCATTTTCCTCATTTCTAATAATTGCTCCCATGTGCATACATAATGGCAAAAATCAACGTGATCCCTGCCGTGTGGAATCAGACAGTTTAAGCCCTGGGCATCTGCTGCTGACTAGTGAGGTGACCCAGGGGATGTGACATTACCTCTTCTGGGCTTTCTTTTGGCTTCAGGGAGTAGGGCATACGTCCAGCACACAGTAGGCAGCGTGGGAAAAGCACTGGTGTTGGCACCTCCTTCCTCTCCTGCTTCCCTCTTGCTCATTCCCTCATGGGAACAGGGCTGGGAGGAGAGGCACTGCCTCTCATGACTGGCGTGTCCCCTGTCCCCAGGGACCTCAAGCTGGATAATGTCATGCTGGACCGGGAGGGCCACATCAAGATAGCTGACTTTGGCATGTGCAAGGAGAACATATTCGGGGAAAACCGAGCCAGCACCTTCTGTGGGACCCCTGACTACATCGCCCCCGAGGTAAATGGATGCCCACTTGGTCCTGTTGGCCACATGGTCCCCTATCCCTGTCCCTCCCCAT
This sequence comes from Cavia porcellus, assembly GCF_034190915.1. NCBI lineage: Eukaryota > Metazoa > Chordata > Mammalia > Rodentia > Caviidae > Cavia > Cavia porcellus. The sequence goes on from NW_026947493.1 coordinate 33,508,689, forward strand.
TTCTCCCCCAATTGGTACTGGTGCCCTGCCTCTGACTGCTGTTGCCCTCTAGATCCTGCAGGGCCTGAAGTACACCTTCTCCGTGGACTGGTGGTCCTTCGGGGTCCTCCTCTATGAGATGCTCATTGGTCAGTCTCCCTTCCACGGTGATGATGAGGACGAGCTCTTTGAGTCCATCCGTGTGGACACGCCACATTATCCCCGCTGGATCACCAAGGAGTCCAAGGACATCCTGGAGAAGGTGGGAGCCCTGGGCTGGGCAGGGCCGGGCCCAGTACACGCCGGTCTACAAGATTGGAGCAGCTGTTTGTCCCTGGCGCATTGAGGGAATTACTCGCGCACCAGGTTCCCGGGGCCCCAGGCTGAGTCCCATGGGTGGAATCAGCCTGGCATGTGACTAAGAGCTCTGGGTCAGGAAACAGATCTGTGACTCTGCCTGTGACTAGCTGATGATCTTGAGCAGATAGTTCACACTCTTTCCCTAATCCTGTCTCCTTATCTGCAGAACACAGTTAAGAAAACCTGCCTCACAGAGTTGCTGGGAAGTAAATGTAAACCTGTGATGCTCAGTTCTGTGGCAGGCGGATGTGACTCTTAACAAGGGGTACTGCTTTCACCAGGCCCCACCAGTCAGGGCCTGTGATCTCTGGGGCACCTGGAAGCACAGCAGGCTGAATTGTCCCCCTGGAGTTCCCTGGGCTGTGTGCTAGGCCGGGCCTGCCTTGGTACCCCAAGGTCCAGGGCAGTTGGGTGATGCTCTAGTTTCTTGTGGTCCTTGTGTGCTGACCAGTGCCTCTGCTGGGTTGCAGCTCTTTGAAAGGGACCCAGCCAAGAGGCTGGGAATGACAGGAAACATCAGAATGCACCCCTTCTTCAAGACCATCAACTGGTCTCTGCTGGAGAAGCGGAAAGTGGAGCCGCCCTTCAAGCCTAAAGTGGTATGTGATTCCAGCCCTGCGTGGCCTTTGGTGTGGGGTCCTCCTGCTTTGCCCAGATTGTCCCCTGCACCATTCACATGACTGCTGCGTCCCTCTCAGCAGACTTCATCCCTGATCCCCCAGCATGCTCAGTCACAGTCTCCACCCTTGTGTTTTCATCCTCTCTCCTCCCTCATTCGAGAGACCCTGGGAACTAAGGACCTGGCCCCCATTGTCTTGGGTTTTGTTTTGTTTTGTTTTTGTTTAAGAGATGGGGTCTTACTCTGTTGCCCAGGCTGGTCTTGAACTCCTGGGCTCAAGTGATCCCCCCACCTCAGCCTCCCAAATGCTGGCATTACAGGTGCATGTCATCACACCTAGCTAGCATGCACCTGTTCACCAAACTTCTCTGGCACACACTGCATAGGGAACAATGCTTGGGCATCTGAGTTAAAGCCTCATTCCCTCTCTCCTCACCCCCATCCAGTCCATTGTCCAGTGCATGTTGGAAATGTGATCTCTGGGGGTGTTGTGCCTGGTGTGTTGGGAAACAGTCCCAGAGCTGGGGAGCCCAAATAGGAAACTTGCACACTGGGGATTAGCTGGGATGCAAGACAGCAGTGTGAGGTGTCTCAGGCTGCATAAAATCATTTGCCATTGAGAGGGTTTGTCAGTCGAGCCCAGGGTGCAGGGAACGCAGTGGTATGAGAGGCTCCTTTGGGAGCCAGATGGACCAGATGATGCCAGCGGAAGGCGGCTGGGGGCAAACCACTAAAGCCTAGAATCTAGAGGCCACTAGGGACAAGTGTTTGAGGGGGCAGGTTGGAGCCACTAAGAAGCTGAGACACAGGCCCTCTGCAAGCATGGTTCCTCCTCCCACTCCCTTTCTCTCTCCTGCCTTCCCTCATCTACTAGGACACACTGTTCCCTTCTGGAAGCCTCTGTAATGTGCCCTACATTTGTGCTTTGAGGCCACAGAGCGCTTCCCCTACTGGGCCTCCTGAGCTGGGCAAAGCATTAACAGGCAGCCCAGCTGCAGAAAAGCACCAGGCATTCAGGCTCTTGCTGCTCATAGATTGCTTTCTTCCTCTGAACTGTGAAACCTAAGCATGTATGATGGTGAGCAGCCCCTGCCAGTGGATAGAGGGACCTATGGTGAGTGGCCCCAGGGATGAAGTGTGGCTCAGTCACACAGTGCTCCCCTAGCATGCAGAAGGCCTGGGCTTGATGCCTAACAATGCAATATAACAAATAAAAGTAAAAGTAAAGAGTTGGTTCCAGATGAGGGTGGTGGTGGTGCACATCTGTAATCCCAGCACTCTGAGAAGCTGAGGTAGGAGGATAGCAAAATTAAGCCCAGCCTGGGCAATTTAGCGACTTAATGAGGCATTGTCTAGAAATAAAACAAACAAAAGGGCTAGAGGTCAAAGCTCAGCACAAAGGCCTTGGATTCCATCTTCAATACCAAAACAAAACAAAACAAGACCTGATTGCCTCCTTGTCCCACTGCTCTGGCCACACGCCAAGCCTCTGTTCCTCATCTCCAGGTAGGATAGTAGCACCTACTACTCAGGACCGTGGTGCAGATTAATAAGGCGATAGAAGGAAGTGGGCCCAAGGCTACTTGAATCTGCTGGTTTTCAAGGGAAAGCCAAAAATCTGGATTTTTATGTCGAATTGCCAAATTGAAAATATTCCCTCATATCCCATCAAAATGTGCAAGGTGCTGGGGTGTAGCTCAGTAGTAGCACACTTGTCTGGCATGTGCAAGGGCCTGGGTTCCATCTCAAGCGCCACTAAAAACAAAACTTCCCCCAAATGCAGGACTAGCCTATATGATTGTACCTGCTAGTTCAGTTGGCCCGAGGGCCACCACCTCAAGATCTCTGTTATCATCTGTTACATGCTCAGGAGCAGGGAATCTGCTGACTTGCTGTAAACAACCTGACAGCAAATACTTAGGCTTTGCAGACATTAAAGCAGCCGTAGACAAAATGTTAATAAGTGGACGCGGTTGTGAACTCATTTAAGGACACTGAGATTTGAACTTCTTTTCATATGTTGTGAAATATTGTTCTTTTGACTTTTTTGCTCTAACCATTTAAATGTGTAAAAGCCATTTTTAGCATGTGGGCACCACATACAGTAGGCAGGTGAGATTTGGCCCATAGGCCCCTGCTCAGGAGCAAGCCCATCTGTCCTTAACCAGCCCAAAGTACCCTGTCCCCTTTCCCCATCCACCCACAGTGGCGCTGCTCTTGGGCTGCCAGAAGAGCCTACCTTCCTTTTGGCCTGGCCTTGCAGGGGCCGCAGGTCTGGATGCCCACTAAGGCCTTGGGAGCATGGTCCTGGGAAATTTGGGAACCCTCAAAGGGCCAGACTGCAGCTCCCACTCATTCCCCTCTGCTTGCAGAAGTCCCCCGGAGACTATAACAACTTCGACCAGGAGTTCCTGAATGAGAAGCCACGCCTCTCTCACAGCGATAAGAACCTCATCGACTCCATGGACCAGACAGCATTCGCAGGCTTCTCCTTCCTGAACTCCAAATTTGAGCGCCTCCTGGAAGGCTGAAGCCTGCAGGCATGTCCTCCAAACTCCGGCAGAGCAGGCCAACTGCCCCTTGTCCACGCCTGCCGCTGCCCACCGAGCAGAGTGTAACTGTTGTGACTGCTGCTGCTGCCACCCCCCTGTCCCCAGAGGGGCCCAGCTCTGCTGACTGGGCTCTTATGGTACTTCCTCTGTGAACTCTGTGAATTTGCTTTCCTCTGCCCCAGAGGGAAACTGTAAATCCTGTGTTTCATTACTTGAATGTAGTTATCTATTGAAAATATATATTATATATATACATACATATATATAATAGGCTGTATATATTGCTCAGTAGAGAGAAAGCATGTGGGGCACTAGTAATACATTGACTGTAAAAAAAAAAAATATATATATATATACACACACACACACAGACACACATACACCCCTATATATACCCAAAAGGGGTAAAAAGGATCATAACCTGTTTGAACCACCAGGTTCTTTTATTTGTGTGTCTAAATAAATACTGAGTGGTACCAACCTGTCTGTGGGGACATTTGTCCCAGGAAGCTAGTGGCAGCTGCTCCCAATTCTGGCAGCTTTGATGTACAGAAACCCCTGAGCTGTTGCAGACTCAGACTCCTGGGCTTTCATGCACATGTGTTTGTAATTATGCATTTCCTTTGGCCCTAGGGCCTCAGGCTTAAAGTGGAAGCTTTTCTGGGGCAGGTCCTAATGTCCCTGTATGGTGATGGGAGGGGATGGGACCAGCTGCTGTCTCTGGAAACTGAGGGCCAGTCTGGAAATGCACAGAGTGGAAGGCCTGACCTGAAGTGGTGAGCAGAGGGTTAGGACCAAGTGCAATGCGTTTGCTTAACATGCACAATGCTCTGGGTTTGGTCCCCAGCAGGACATGCACACGCACACACACATGCACGCATGCACACACAATAAGGCTGGCCCCAAACTAGGCAGGAGGACTAGGAAAAGGAACCAAATCAAATTCAGCATTTAGATGCAATTGGATCAAATTCTGAGAGTGGCCAAAAGATAGGGGCATATCAGTTTTTTTAAGGGTCAGTGTTCTCTCGGGTGCAAAATGGAGATGAGGCAACCCCACGTCTTGTTACTATTTATCCTTGTTCTGGCCATGGAGCAGTGTGAGTTCTAGAATCTATTTTTCAGAAGCCTCTGTCTACCTGGGGGAGAGGGGAAGGTAGAGTGTGAAAGCAATGGAAGGAAATGCTGATCACCTGGCTGAGGTGAGGGTTATGCCCTATGTGCCAGTTGTGCGGGTGAGGGATCTGGCTCCAGGAAACCAGACAGGAGTAGCTGGTGAGCTGATGTGGCTGTGGCCAGCGAGTGCCGAGGGCCTCCTGCTGTCCCTCCCTGTCCTGCGATGCTGTGTCCCATCTCTTCCCTCTGTCCCCTGCCTACCTGCCCTTGTTCTGTTCCTGCCCTGTTGTCTGGGGCACAGGTCTAGGACGGGGGGCCTTCCTAGGCCCCACTAGTCCAGCCCCAGCCCTTTGTTTCTGGAGGGGAACCAGGAACTGCTAGCACCTGATTGGCTGTCCTGGCAGCCACGCAACTAACTGCCAGCAAGTTCAGTCTTCTGGGCTGAGGAACAGATTCCCTCAGTTGCAGAGGGTGGCCTGGTGGGACTGGGCTGTGGGGCTGGAAAGTCCTAGCTTTTCAGGAAGCACTCTGACTCCTGCATGTGGCAGACCTGCCTTGAAAAATGTCACAAATGGGGCCTGGGGATTTAGCTCAATGGCATAAGCACCTGCCTTTCAAGCAGGCAGTTGTGAGTTCGATCCCTGGTACTGTTTTTAAAAAGTTAAAAAAAAAAAAAAAAAAAAAAAGAAAGAAAAATGTCACAAGTGACGCTCATCCCTCTGGGCTCACAGGTGGGGAGATGGCACGACACTGGCGGTGCTGGGAACGCTGGGTCTATGTGAGCCCAGGAGGTGCCTGCAGTCCTCTGTCCCCTGCCTGTGCCACAACTGCACAGAGCTTAGGAACCCCTATGGGGCCCTCTGAAATGGATGCAGAAATGAAGCGGAGTTGGTGTTTGTATTTGCCTCCTCCCACCATCCTGCAGCCCTAAGACAGCCTTGCATGCAGGGCCCACTTTGCATCTGCGTGGAATGGGGAAAATGGCTCAGCCTAGCCCTGTGGAGGGTGGTGAGAATAATGCAATGCTTGGAATCAGAGCCTGGCTTTTCTGAGGTTCTCTGCTACTCACAGCATGTGTCACCTTCATCAGTTTTCCTAATCCATAAAAAGGGACCATTGCTCCTTGCTGCCTTGTGGAGCTTCAGGTTCAAGGGCTCCACACAGGGTTGATGCTGATGCCCAGTGGGTGGTGCTGGGCAAAGCCCAAGATAGAAGGCCTTGGGGCTCCACCTCAAGAAGCCTGGAATAGGGAAGTAGCTGTCAAGGACACTGCTGAGCTGCCTGGAAAGCTGAGCAGCTCCACATCTGTTCCCATTGCTGGGTGGCACCAAGCCTTATCTGGCAGCTTCAGGAAATGCCTCTTGTGGGTCCCTACCACACTTTCACTTCAGATTGGAGGCCAGGGAGCAGGTAGACTGTCCCCCACTTGCCAAGTGGGGCAACTTGACCCCACTGCAAGGACCAGATGGCACAAAGCTCACTGATACTTGGTGCAGCACAGCCTGGGAGCAGGAGCTCAGGCTTGCTCTCAGATTAGCTTGGGTTCAACTCGAGGGATCGCTGACAACATTGCGGGATCTCTAACGACATCGCAGAGTGACCTAATCTTCCTGAGCCTTGACTTCCTCTTCTGTAAACAGGGAGGCCCATGGCACTGCTGGAAACTGTGGTGACCACGACAATGCTTGCAAGTGTGTAGCACCGGCTTGGCACACAATAGGAACTTAGTAAACATCAGTTACTGTGACCACAGCCCTCAACAGGATGGAGTATGAGCTTGCTATACTCCAGTCCCTCCAGCTGGGCCACAGAAGGGCGACTAGTAGCACATACTGCACAGCTCAGCAGCTGCCTTCAGACAGAGGTACCAGGAAACTTGTCCACGGCCCCAGGACTCTTGGCCGGCTTGGACTAATTGGGGAAAACTGGAAGGAAGTAAAAGGCTCTGCAGCTGAGGTGCTGGTTAATTTTCTGGCAGGTAAAAACCTTGCAAGGCCAAGAGATCAGAAACGAGCAAGCCAGAAAAACAGTTCTGTCAATTCCACAGTTGTGGCTCCATGTACCAGCTTCTGTGGGCCCCAACGTCTGGGAGGACCGGGAAGGGCCACAGAAATGACAGATAAAACGAATGAATGAAAGGGTGGACTGATGGGATTCCCAGACTGACAGGCGGAACACAGTGACAGAAAAGGCACATATCCACCACTCCGAATTCTAACCGACACGCTCCACCCCGCTGTGGAACGCAACACCCGAGCTTCCCTTGTCTAATTACAAGGCGGCCTCTGGAGAAAACCCATGCAACAGCACTGTGAAAGCTCTCGGGGGTTCTAACGTGCAGGCAGCACACGGGACAGCCAGTGGGGCCAGCATCTGCGTATCGGTCTTTTTGCTAAGGCCGAGAAATCCTGCTCTGAATAGCTCACACCCTGTAAGAGAAGTCATCAGACAGTACCGCCCAGCCTGGAGGTAGGGGAGGCCGGAACCCCAAGCCCTGCAGCTCTGGCCTGCGTGCAGATAACAGGCAGATTAACGGCCCCACCAAGTGGGGCGGGCGGGCGAGCCGGCCCGGGTGGGGGTACAGCGCCCTCTGCTGGCAGCCTGCCTGTAGGCTTGGCGAGGGCGCAAAACCAAGAGGCCAGGGCTCCTGCGCGGGAAGCGCAGACTCTTCGCCTGCTGCACGGCCCTGGTCCTAAACCGTCAAGGGGATGCTGCAGACTATCGTTCAGAGACCCCGAGACGCGAAAGTAACACTCCTATCCTGGTGTTTGTTAAGAGTGTGTCAGGGCTGCCCCCAAACCAACGGGCATCTATCCCTAACTGGCAACCCCATTTAATCCTTACCAAGATGTGAGACTCGGTATCAGCCGGGAGGTGCCTGTTTCCTACGGGTCCCAGTTCCGGAAACGGGCGCGCACAGCATTTGCCAGGGCAGGAAGCGCTAGGAGGGCTCCATCGATTGCACTGAAGCCCTGCAGGCCGGTTGCCTCTGCAGCTTCACTCCCCCTCTCCTCTCCCGGCTCCCTCCTGCACCCGGAGCACTGCCCGGTGGGAGGCCAAAGGCTGGTTTCCTCTGAGTTCTGACCACCGTCCTAGCCACTCTCTTACTTCCTGGAGGGACCGGGGAAGGGACACATCTCAGAACCTGGCAGTGAGCAAGGGAAATGAGCAGGGTGTGGGCTCCCTCATCGGGTAGCTAGCTCCACAGGAGGCTGAGGCAGGAGGATTATAAGTTCAAAGCCAGCCTGGGCTACATAGCCAGACCCCGTCTTAGAAAGGTCTAAGATATAGCTCATTGGTAGTGCACCCTGGGTTTGCCAACAGAGTACTCTCCCCCTCAAACAAGAGGTTAATGAGCACCAAGAAATTCTCCCAAAGAGGAAGCCAGCACCAAGTCGTGATGACGCAGGAGTCCGACCTGTGATATTCCATGAGCTTCAGTGAGTTAAATCTTTGAAATTTAATGCCAGTTAAAGATTGAGGATTGAATCCAGGGCCTTTGCACTGAGCTACATCTCAACTTTTTTTTTTTTTTTTTTTTTTTTTGGCGGTACTGGGGACGGAACTCATGACCTCGTGCTTGCCAGGGAGGCAGTTAGGACGCTGAGCTAAATCCCCAGCCCATCAGCTTTTTCTCTTTTTCAATTCAAAACAATTTTATTAGCACGTTTGTGGTATATCATAATTACGTTTATCTCAGGGAGTTGGTACCTGTACATAACAGCTCTATTTTTAAAGACAAGATCTTGCTAAATTGCCTGAGCTGGGCTTGAACTTGTGAACTTCCTGCCTCAGTTTCTCATAGTGCTGGGTTCACAGATGTGCACCACCACACCCAGCCCAAATCAGGATTCCTAAGTGAGCCCCGAAGACCCCAGTTCCTCCTCTGTGCCTTCCATGCAGTGCAAACCCTAAGGCCCTGACATTTGCTGCAAGCCCACATTCAGCCTTGTATGAAGGCCAAGGCCCTTTGTGAAGAGCTTTCCATCTCCCTAAGCCAGGGGAGCTGGAGTTGAGGTTTCACCTGGGATGGTGGGCACATGGGCTGTGGGCGGAGGGCATCCTGGGTCTTACTCCGGAGTCTTTATGTTTCTTCATGGAACCGATGCCTGCCCCGGGCCTGGAGCTTGACAGTGTTCCAGCTGTCATTCAACAAGCACAGTGTGCATGGCACTCCCTGTGTGGCCCAAGAACTTATGACAGTGTCACTGCGTCTCAAACACTTCTGGGTGCTTTACTGCATCATGGCCTGTAATTAGTGCAGCAATCCCTGAGGAAATGGCTGGTACTCATCTTACAGTGAGCAAAATGAGATCCCGAGAGACTGAGGAATTTTCTTCATAGCTCTGGGCTATCTGCCAGTGAGTGTCCTTGACATAGGCTTCTGGGTTCTCCTGGAAGCTGTCAGGAAGAGAAGGAAAGAGGGCCCAGGCCTGGTCCTCAGAGGCCCGGCCCAGGAAAAGATGTGAGCAGGCTTGCAGGCAGGGACAGCGGGCAGGGTAACTGGGATGTGGCTCAGGCGGGCTGCCTTGGAAGCTCCAGGGGCATCTGCACTGATTCACACAGGGTTGATGCTGATGCCCAGTGGGTGGTGCCGGGCAAAGCCCAAGATAGAAGGCCTTGGGGCTCCACCTCAAGAAGCCTGGGATAGGGAAGTAGCTGTCAAGGACACTGCTGAGCTGCCTGGAAAGCTGAGCAGCTCCACATCTGTTCCCATTGCTGGGTGGCACCAAGCCTTATCTGGCAGCTTCAGGAAATGCCTCTTGTGGGTCCCTACCACACTTTCACTTCAGATTGGAGGCCAGGGAGCAGGTAGACTGTCCCCCACTTGCCAAGTGGGGCAACTTGACCCCACTGCAAGGACCAGATGGCACAAAGCTCGCTGATACTTGGTGCAGCACAGCCTGGGAGCAGGAGCTCAGGCTTGTTCTCAGATTAGCTTGGGTTCAACTCGAGGGATCGCTAACAACATTGCGCTGGCACCTGGTTCAGGAAGAGGCAGCTGTCATCAATAGTACTGACGAGGCTTGTCTAAACCAATTTCAGGGCTCTACATTATGAGTTCAGAAACAAGCCAATTAGACATATTTTGTATCAATAATGAATTAAAAAGTAACACTTTGCAAAATGCTTGCCCTGAACTAAAAATGGATTTTCTTGACTTAACTTTTCTTAGAAATCCAATTTGGAAAGAAGATGTTTAAGTTTGTAAAACACCGCACGTGATGGCACACATTTGTAATCTTAGCACTTGAGAGGCTGAGGCAAGGAAATCACAAGTTTGAGGCCAGCCTGGCTACATGGGGATAACTATCCCACTAATCTCGTTAGTTCATCAAAAAGAATGATTTGTGCTGTCCTCGATCAATTGTTGGACCATTTTATGCCTATGTCTTATAATCTGAACAACTACTGTGAAGATAACAATATGCAATATATTAACTACTGTTAATCTACCACTTTGTTTTGAAATTCTGTGTAATCTTTTCTTTTATTTAGAGGAAAAAGAAAAACTGAAAAAGGGGTAGAAAAATACAGAATTTTTAAAAAAACACTAAGAAATCACTAGTTGATAAATTACATATTGTTATCTTAGAAGTGGTTGTTCAAGTTACAAAATCAAAGTGTAAAAAGTGGGCAACCATAGTAACTTTTTTGATTTCCTATTAACTCGATTTGAAGCCCCGTATTGCTCTCACCATCTTGTTTTGAGTGATTTTACTCTATTCTGTTCTGTTTGATATTATCAATTTTGAGGGTATTGGCAACTACTTTGAAGGCAATAAGATTCACTATGATGCCCACTCTGGTTTGACTATTATCTTCTTTTGAAGTCAGTAATGTCTCCAATGTTTAGGTTTTATTGGTTTTGTTCTGTACTGTTATGTTCAATTTTATTATACCTGATGATATAGGCAATTCTTTTTAAGGTAGCCCGGGGCATTATGGTAACCATTGTTGATTACCTGGTATTCTGTTTTTACAGCATGTACTATGTCCATCCTTTGTTTTGACCGACTCTGCTTTGTTTTGTCACATTTGGTTTTATCCTCTTCCAAAAAAAAAGTAATAAGAACTGTGGGAGTAATAAAACCCAAAATGTTTAAATGTTATTGTAAAAAAGAGAGGAAGGCTGGTCCGATGGCAGTGGGTTATCAGAACTTATTAACATTAGTGTCACTAAAGTTGGTATACCACTCCCCCCACTGCTAAATTTGACGGCTTTAAAAAAAAAAAAAGAGAGGAAAAGAAAGTGCTCTAACGGACATAACTACAAGTGTGTTTAGGTGTGTAAGATAGATGACCATATTACTAAGTTTTTGGATCACTGAACACAACTGTTTGCAGTTTCACTGTTTGAATGTCCACTTGGTATGCTTAATTTTGTAACTTGATCAACTATTTCTAAAATGACAATATATAATTTATTAACTAGTGATTTCTTACTGTTTATTTTTTTTAATCCTGCATCTCTTGTACCCTTTTACTGTTTTGTTTTGTTTTGTTCTGTTCTTTTCTCTTTAAATAAAAAAAAAATGGACAATCAAGCAATGACAGTACAAACTATTCTGTTTGATGAACTAACAAAAACTTAGTAATATGGTTATCTGTCTTGCACACTTAAACATACATACAGTTATATCCTTTAGAGTACTTTCCTTCCCTTTCATTATTATAGTATCTATTATACATTTTGAATCTTATTACTCTTTAAGTTTTTATTATTTTTTATACTAGAGAGACAAGGTGATACTTATGAGTCTGATTTATTTCACTTATGAAGATAGTCTCAAGTTGCCTTCATTTACCTGTAAAAGCCTTAAGATCATCTTTTTTATAACTGAGTAATATTCCATTGTATAAAAATACATCTTTTTCATCTACTCTGTGGTTGATGAGCATTTTGATTGTTTCTAAGATTTAGCTATTAGGGGCCAGGGTTTTAGCTCAGTGGTATAAGTGCCTGGTTGGCAAACCTGAGGTTCTGAGTTCAAACCCTGGCGCCAAAAAAAAAAAAAAAAAAAAAAAAAAAGATTTAACCAAGATGAACACGGGTGCACATATGTCACTGTGACATGACCTTTTCAGTTTTTCTGGGAAAATACTCAGGAGGGGAATAGCTGGATTGAATGGAACTTCTAATCCTGGTTTTTTGAGAAATCTCCATACTAATTTCGATAGTGGCTGCACCAGTCTACACTCCCACTAACAGTGGAGCAGTGTTCCTTTTTCCCCACATCCTCGCCAACATTTGTTATCAGTTGTTTTCTTGATGGCAGCCATTCTCTTCAGAGTGAGAGGAAATCTTTTTTTTTTTTAAATTTTATTTAAAAGGAAAAAGAGAAAAACACAAAGCAAAACAAAGGGTACACGTAATACAGAACTACAAAAAAAAAAAAAAACAGTAAGAAATCACCAGTTAATAGATTACATATTATCGTCTTAGAAATAGTTGCTCAAATCACAGTATCAAAGAATACAAAGTGGACATTCAAACAGTGAGACTGCAAACAGTTGTGTTCAATGATCCAACCAAAAACATTAATATGGTCAATTATTTAACACCCCTAAACACACTTGCTGTTGTATCCTTTAGAGCTCTTGAGAGGAAATCTCAATGCTGTTTTAATTTGCATTTCTCAAATGACCAGTGATGGTCATCATTTCTTGATGTATTTATCTGCCATTTGTATATCTGCATCTGAGAACTGTGTGTTTATCTCTGATGTCCATTTTTGGAGAGGTTCTTTAAATCTGAGAGGTTTGATGTTTTTCAGTTCTTTATATGTTCTGGATATAAGTCCTTTGGCTAAAATTATTTCCCATTTTGTGGGTTTTCTTTTCACTTTGTTGATTTCTTTTGAAGTGCAAAAACTCTTTAGTAATATGAGATCCTAGTTGTTGATTCTTTGAGGTATTTCCCATGTGGTTTGCATTTTGTTCATGAATTTCTCTGCCTACCCCCATGTCTCCAAGATTTCTACCTACTTTGTCTTCCAGTAGATTTAGTGTTTCTGTTTTAATGTTTAGATCCTTGAGCCATTTTGCCTTTAATTTAGTATATGGTGATAGACATGGGTCTAGTTTTAGTCTTTGGCATGTGGAGAGCCAATTTTTCCAACACCATTTATTAAAGAGGCTATCCTTCCAGTGAGCATGTTTAGCCCCTTTTTCAGATATAAGGCGGCTGAGTGTCTTTGTAGTTGTGTTTGCATCTTGTAATTTGTTCCATTAATTCTCAGGTCTATTTCTTTACCAGTACCATGCTGATTTTATCACTGTGGCTTCATAGTATAGTTTCAGGTCAGGAAGTGAGATGCCTCCTGTCTTGCCTTTGTTGCCCAGAATTGTCTTTGCTATTCTAGGTTTCTTCTGTTTCCAAATGAATTTTAGGAGTGTATTTTCTAGTTCTGTAAGGTATGTTAGTGGTACTTTGATTGGGATTGCATTAAATCTGTATAACAGTTTTGGGAGTATGGCCATTTTCACAATGTTGGTTCTTCCTAAAGAAAAGCAAGGAATATCCTTGCATTTTATAATATCCTCTTCAATCTCCGTGTTTAGACCACTATAATTTTCAACATATAGGTCTTTTTACCTTCTTGGTTAGGTTGATTGTGAAAGATAATATTTCCATAATTTCTCTCTCACTGAGTCTTTTGTTTATGTACAGGAATGCTATTGGTTTTTGAGTGTTGACTTTGTATCCAGCTACACTGCTGAATTGGTTTATTATCTATAGTAGTCTTTTAATGGAGTTTTTTGGGCCTTCTATATAGAGTATCGTGTCATCTGCAAGTAGTGATAATTTAACTTCTTCCTTTCCTATCTCTATTCCTTTTATTTCTCTCTCTATTATCTGATTGCTCTGGCTAATATTTTCCAGAACTATATTGTTGGTTTTTTGTTTAATCAGTACCAGGGATTGAATTGACAACTACACGTTTGCAAGACAGGGGCTAATGCCGCTGAACTAAGTCCCCAGCCCCTCCAGAACTATATTGAATAGGAATGGTGATAGTGGACATCTTTGTCTTGTTCCTGATTTTAGAGTGAAGGCTTTCAGTTTTTGTCCATTTTGTGTAAGGTTGGTTATTGGTTTGTCATAGATGGCCTTTATGAGATTGAGGTAGGTACCATCTATTCCGAGTTTCTGTAGGATTTTTATTATGAACAAGTATTGGACTTTATCAAAAGCTTTTTCTGCATCTATTGAGATGACCGTGTGATTTTTGTTTTTGGCTCTGTTGACGCGGTGTATTACATTTATTTATTTAGTACTAGATATTGGAGATTGAACTCATGACCTCACACTTGCCAGCCAGATGTTTATGCCACTGAGCTAAATTCCCAGCCCTACATTTATTGATTTGCATATCTTAAACCATCCCTGCATTCCTGGAATAAATCCCACTGAGTCATGATGTATAATCTTTTTTTTTTTTTTTTTGTCTTTTCGAGTCAGGGTCTCGCTGTGCAGTTCAGACTGGCCTTGAGCTTGCTTACTTTGTAGCCTAGGCTGGTCTTAAACTCACAACAATCCTCCTGCCTCAGCCTCCCAAGTGCTGGGATTACAGGCATGAGCCACCACGCCCGGCTCATGATGTATAATCTTCTTGATGATTTGCTGCATTCTATTTGCCAGTATTTTATTGAGAAGCTTTGCATCAATGTTCATTAGTGAGATTGGCTTATAATTCTCCTTTTTGGTGGGTCTTTCTCTGGTTTTGGTATCAGAGTAATATTTGCCTCCAGGAATGAGTTAGGAAGGATTGCTTCCCTTTCAATTTCATTGAAGAGTTTTAGGAGTATTGACATTAAATCTTCTCTAAATTTCTTGTAGAATTCAGCCATGAATCCATCAGGACCTGGGCTTTTCTTTGTTGGTAAGTTTTTAATCACATTTTCAATTTCAATAGCTGATACTGGGTTATTCAAAATTATTATATCATCTTGATTAAGCTTTGGTAATTCATACAGTTCTAGAAATCTTTCCACTTTCTCCGTGTTTTTTTTTTTTTTTTTTTTTTTTTTTGTCTTTTTCGTTTTTTTATCGGTACCAGAAATCAAACTCATGACCACACACTTAGGCAGGCGCTTGTGCCGCTGAGCTAAATCGCCAGCCCCTCCTCTGTGTTTTCTACCCTATGTGAGTAGTGATTTTCAAAGTAGGTATTAATGACATTCTTTTGAATTTCCATAGGCTCTGTAGTAATTTCCCTCTTTTTAATCCTTATTGCATGAATTTGAGTTTTTCTTTTTTTTCTTGATAAGGTTGGCTAGGGATTTATCAATTTTGTTTATTCTCGCAGAAAGCCAGCTCTTTGATTTATTAACTCTTTGTATTTTTTTAGCATTAATTTCTGTTCTGATCTTTACAATTTCCTCTCTTTTATGAGCCTTGGGTTTGACTTTCTCTTTTTTTTTTCTAGAAGCTTGAGATGTAGCATTAAGTTGTTCATTTGTGCCCATTCCATTTCCTTGATATGACAATTTATTGCTATATATTTCCCTCTTAGGACCACTTTCATTGTGTCCCACAGGTTTCGGTATGTTGTATCTGCATTTTCACTGAATTGTAGGTATTGCATAATTTCTTCTTTAATTTCACCTGTAACCCATTGATTGTTCAGGAGGTTGTTATCTAATTTCCATGTATTTATGCAGGTTTTGCAATTTCTTTTGCCATTAATTTCAAATTTCAGTGCACTATGGTCTGATAATATGCATGGGATAGTTTCAATACCTTTATATTTACTTAAGTTTTATGGGCTAATATATGGTCTATTTTGGAGAATGTCCCACGCACAGCTGAAAAGAATGTATATGCCCATGTGGTTGGGTGGAACACTCTGTAAACATCTACTAAGTCCATTTGCTCACAGGTTTGATTCAGTTGTTATTTCTTTGCTGACTTTTTATCTAGTTGATCTCTTTGTGACAGTGGGGTATTAAGGTCCCCTATTACAATTGTGTTCTTGTGTATTTGGTTTTTCATGTCCATTAGTATTTGTCATATATAGTTGGGTACTCCTGTATTTGGTGCATATATATTTATAATTTTTAGTTCTTCCCCTTGAATTTTTCCACTAACAAGTATGTAATGACCTTCTGTATCTCTTTTGATCATTTTTGGTTTGAAGTTCACATTGTCTGCAAACAGAATAGCTACCCCTGCTTTTTTTCTGTGTTCCTGTTGCCTGGAATATTGTTTTCCACCTTTTGACTTTTAATTTATGAGTTTCCTTTTGAGTCAGATGTGTTTCTTGTGTACAGTATATTGTGGGATCCTGTTTCTTGATCCATTCTGGCAATCTATTTCTTTTTTAATCTATTTCTTTTAATAGGTGAATTGAGACTATTTACATTGATAGATATAACTGATATATAGTAGCTCAAGTTTGTCATGTCATTTTCCTGCTGTTTGTTTTCTGCTTTTCCCTCTGTTTAATTGCTTGCCCTGCCTGGTGGTTTCTTTCTGTTGTTATTGTGGAAATTGTGGACATTTTTATCTCTAATATGTCTTTCAGTACTCTTTCTAGGTTGGTTTGGTGGACGTGAATTCCTTCAGCTGCTCTTTGTCATGGAAGTATCTTGTTTCTTCATTAAATTTGAATGAAAGGGGCTGAGGGTTTAGCTTAGCAGCATAAGCGCCTGCCTTGCAAGCAGGCAGTCGTGAGTTTGATCCTCGGTACCGGTAAAAAGGAAAAAGACAAAAAAAATTTTTAATCAGTTTCCCATGCTCCTGTACTTTTTAAAAAATCTATGTCTTCTCATCATTTCTGTCTTTATGTGAGAAATTATTTCTTTTTTTTTTTTTGGTGCCAGGGATCGAACTCATGATCTCGCGCTTGCCAGGCAGGTGCTTAAGCCACTGAGCTAAATCCCCAGCCCCCAAGAGAAACTATTTCTAATTTGATTTCCTCTATGGCCACATGAATTTGTTTCTTTATTTCACTTGATCTCTTTTCAGAGATTTCAGGTGTATGACTTTTTTTTTTGTACCAGGGATTGAACTCACAACCTAGTGCTTGCCAGGCAGGCGCTTATGCTGCTGAGCTAAATCCCCAGCCTGGTGCATGACTTTTAAAGTCCTCTATTTCAGTGTCTCCTGTACTTACTCCTGATGGACTAGACGTTTGAGACTACATTTTGCTTTTTTGTTTTGTCATTTTCATCTTTTGGGCTAATATGTTGTCTTTCAGTCCCACTAATCTCAACTGTTGGTAGTGTGTATTTTAGAGTCTACTGTGTGGTTGATATTTGTCCAATTGCTGAGTGCAGTGAAGAGGAGGGCTAGTCATCTGAATTCCTCCTGCAGGGCTTGTTGAGTGAGTCCTATATTCTTCTTACGCTGACTAGCCTAGGAGTGTTGATGTAAGTCAACCCTTTAGTTCCCCGTTACTATATCTTCAGGTTGTTCCAGGCCACCAGATCTCCCTGTCTATAATATTTGTTTTGATTGAGATCCTACTGTGTCACTGGGTGTCTCATAAGTCCTTTTAATTTTCTGCAGATTGGGGGAGGCCTTGTGGGCACACTCCTCAACCCACCTGATGTTCTCTGTGTGAAGGACTCACCCACACTCTTGCCAGTCTTGCCAAGGTCCTGGAGCTGATGGGAGCTTTGCTACTACTCCTGTTTACCCACTGAAAACCTCTATTTTTCCACACTGATGGAAGCCTGCTGAGGTCCTCTGTTTGGATGAAGCGTTGCTGAGTCTTCCATCATCCCAGGAAGGTTAATCCACTGCAGTCCATGGATCTGGGAGGAGAAGTGGGAGCCGAAGATCAACAGCAATCCTAGGACCAGGAGGTGGGGGCGGGGGATCCCTGAGGGTGGTTGGTGGGAAGTCTGGTGTGGAAATGGCCTGCCCATTGAGGTGGAGGTCCAGAGTCTGAGAGTGATGGGAGGACCTGTATAATTGTTTTTATTCTTTGGTTTTTAATTTTTTAAAAAAAAATTAGCTTTAAAAAAAGTTTTAAAAACCAAGCTAAGATGTATCCATTGCTTGACATCAAATGCCCCTCTTAACAATGGACCCACATTCAGCCTTCCCTGGCCAGTGCCAGAAAACTGTACTGCTGGGGGACGAACCATAGGACTTGGAGTACTTGACCCATCCTAACTGTGGGCCTGTGGTGCTGTAGCTTGGATCTTGAAAGACCAAATATTAGATGCTCCTTCGCCAGCCTGTGGTAGTGCAGGGAGGCTGTGAACCTCAGGAGATCGGCCCAGATAAGGGAAATCAGGCCCCCAGGAGTGGCCTTGGAAGGTAATATAGGGACCTGGCCCCTTGGTGTCTTTTTGTTTCCTTGCCGTGTGAGTCGAGCCTGTGCCCCTACCGGGATGTACTGTTTCCCCACAGGCCCGAAGACACAGAGCCACGTGACCAGAAACAGGGACCTCTGAAGCTGTGAGCCTGAACACTGCTTTGTTTCTTCTAAGTCGGTTACTTCAGATATTTTGTCCCAATAAGGCAAAGCTGGCTCATATCCTCACCTTCTCCCTGACTCAGTTTCCTCACCTGTAGCATGTATATAACAATATCTGCTTTATGTGGCCAAGGCGTGAGCGATTCTCAGCACGGCCTGGCACCCAGCCATGCTCCAGAAACAGAAGAATAGTATTCATTTTTTTGGTACTGGCACACTCATCCCCCAAGCTACGCCCCCTGGCACTTTTTGAGGTAGGGTCTCATTAAGTGGCCCACGCTGCTTTGAAATCACAGTTCTCCTTCCTCGGCATCCTGAGTAGCTGTAATTCCACACGTGCAGCCTTGTACCCAGCTACTGTTCTTCTTCACTTTATGCTCATTTTACATATTTCATGTTTGCCTGATAAGAATGCCACAGAGTGAGACATGGCTTGGTAGTGCCAAAGGAATCCTGTGAAAGGGGGCACAATTCTCCCATGTGGGGATAGGGTGAAGAGCCCTGGCTGCCAGTCAGGAGTGGGCTCCTCCATGCAGCGAGGTCCTTCATTCTTTCCCTCATTGTGGGCTTCAGTCAGCAGCCAGCTCAACAGCAGGAAAATAAGTGTCTAAGATTGGCAGGATTAGCAAATGGATCTCATGTGGTTATAAATTACAAAAAAGAAAATTTGAATGTCAAATGCCTCAGTTCTTTGTACAAATTAAAATCAAATGATACGAAGGGCAGAGATTACCTCTGACAGGAAACTGCTGAACACGGGAGCCAGCAGCAGCAGAAGAAGCTAGAGCCACCTATGGTATGGGCTCTTCTCTATCCACTTTTGTCCCTTAGCCCATGTGGAAATCTCTCCCTCTACCTGCATAGGCTACCCAGTAGGTTTCAGGATAGAGTGGGAGGGCAGCCTGAGACTTCAACTGTGTCCCCGTGGGCGGCTGCTGGGTCATGAACATGCACCATACTGAGGTTTCTCAAGTAGCTTTTTTTTTTTTTCCTTTTTTTAGTACCAGGGATCGAACTCACGACTGCCTGCTTGCAAGCTAAATCCCCTGCTGCTGAGCTAAATCCCCAGCCCCTCTCAAGTAGCTTTTAAGGGCAGACCCTGGCTGGAGGCCTCTCTAGTGCATTAGTGCTCATGACCCCGAAAAGGAAGCTGTGCCAGTCATTCACACCTGAGTGTGCACTGAGCTGGGACTGCGGAGCCTCTGGGCTTTGCAGGACAGTGGGAAATGGGTGCAGACCAGGAGCTGGCCTCAGGTCTCCCAGGGAGGCAGGTGCACAGCAGGCAGTTAAAGCACTAGGGATGGCATGGGGAAGAGGGGCTCCTGGGAAACAAGACGGTTCATCTGAGACTCGGAAACCAAGCAGATCCCTCAGTGATCCTGGCAAAACTCTTAAGTCCGATAATACTAAGTGTTGGTGAGGGGCAAAGCAGGGTCCCTATTCCCAGCAGTGGGAACGGAAATTGCTCCCAATTCTCTGGAAAGCAACGGGGTGGGGGTGTCTGTAGGTGCTGACGCCCCAGGGAGGGTATCTGCAGGTGCTGACCCCCAGCGATCTTACCCTGAGCATTGTCTAGGTGGTGGCTCCCTGGCAAGAATGTCCATTGCTGTGTTGCTTGTAAAGGGCACCATTAGAAACAATCTAAATGTCTGCACTAGGAGACCAGATGAAGAAGGGGAGCTGAACTGCTGTGGGAGAATACAGACACTGCAAGGAGGCTCTTGCTTCCACGCCAGAAACACTGCCAAACTCATTAAGGGGAAAGCACAAAGCAAACGACAGAGGAAGATGTGCTAGGGCACCCTTCCTGCAGCCCGAGGCCCAGGACACAGAGGGGCTCCAGGGCTGGGGTCCCCTAGGGCACAGGGACAGGCCTGGGAACCTTGACATCCCCACAGCACTTTGCTCCCAGCTGTAATGTTTAATTTTGAAAACTCTCGGGGTCTGGGGTATAGCTCAGGAGGGGTGCGCTTGCCTGGCATGTACAGGACTTGAGTTTAAGCATTGCAAAAAGGAAAAAATCAGGAGCATGAAAGAAAAGGGTTCATAATTTTAGAACCCCTTTTTTAAGGAACAAGTAGGCGTTCTGGCTCTTGACCTGCCGGCTGGTTACCTAGGTGTTCTTTATAATCATTTGTACAAGTACAGTCACACTGTACGTGTGTCCTCTGGGCTTTTCTTTATAGATGTGCCAGCACAGCTTTGAAAAGTTAGAAAGAATTAAGGGGCAAGAGACAGGGGTGAGGGAGCAGCCTCAGCAGAGGGAGCAGCTAAACAAAGTCTGGGGGTGCTGCTCACAGCACTGGGGCACAGGCACCCAGCAGTCCGGCTGAGGACTCAAGTCCCCGAGTCCCTGAGGGAGATGCTGTATCCCTGAGGTGCAGTGACTTGCCTGGCAGCGCAGCAGGGCTGAGCCTGATTCATTTCTTTTTTTAAGCTTTTTTTTTTTTTTTAATCGGTACCAGGTTAGAACTCATGACCGCCTGCTTGCAAGGCAGGTGCTTATGCCGCTGAGCTGAATCCCCAGCCCCTTGATTCATTTCTGATTCAGAGGCCTGAGCTGAGATGGTGGCTCAACTAACAGTGCAGACTGGACCACCCACAGGGCTGATGGGAAAGTTGTTTTTCTGGGGGAAGCAAAAGAGAAACTTTTAAAAGGTGAGGCACATGGCTTGTTAAACTCTCCGTGTTCTTCCTGCATGGGCAGTGGGAAGGTGGGGCTTCCGGGGGACACAGCAGAGGAAGGACAGAGGGATCCTGATCTCAGGGAAGACTTGAAGCTAGCAGACAAAAGAAAGTAGAGGATTGCTTGTTGTGCCCCAGACCAAGAAATAACACACTAGAGGTACAGTGGCAGCTCCTTGAACCCACTTCCTCATATATATGCAAATGTCCCTCATTCCTCTGTACTCCCTGGAGGGAACCAGTACCTGCTATTAGGACATAGAGTGTTTCTCTGTTCCTTGGTCTTCAGGGTGACCCTAGCCCTCAGGAGGCTGAGGCAAGAGGATCGCCTTGAGTTCAAGATCACCCTCAACCACATAATGAGAGCCTGTCTCAAAAAGGCCAACCAGAAAAAAAAAAAAAAAAAAAAACAGTCAGCCAATAAGCAAGCAATATCCATATATTGACTATAAAAAACTTACTTCAGTGATAAATATATAAAGGGGAAGGCAGGGGAGTAAAAATGATCAATATGTAAATGTGAAAATGTACCAGTTTCCCAAAGTAAGTGTAATGATTATGTATTGCAAACATATACTAGTTTGTTTGCTAGTTTGGTACTAGGGCTCGAATTGAGCTTGCCAGGTAGGCACTTATGCTGCTGAGCTAAGTCCCCAGCCCTGTAAACATATATTAAAGAATAGGTTAAAGCTAGAGTTACAGAAGCTTTTTTCTCAAAAAACACCCACGGCAGATGATACTGGTGGATCAGGAGGGTCTGGAGGCCCAAGGCCCAGGTTTAGGCCAAAGATGAGGAGTGGATCCCTGTCCCTGAGCTGAGCTGGCTGGTCAGGCACATGGAGGTCAAGTCCCTGGAGGAGTCAGCTCTTCTCACTGCCCATCGAGGAGTCTGAAATTGTTGACTTTTTCCTGGTCGCGTCCCTCAAGGATGAAGTTCTGATGCTCATGCTGGTGCAGAAGCAAACTCATGCTGGCCAGCAGACCAGGTTCAATCCATTGGTCACATCTCAAAGCTCATTTTAGTCTGGCTGCAAAATATTCTTTTTTTTATTTTTTATTTTTTTGTCTTTTTCCTTTTTATCAGTACCAGGGATCGAACTCAAGACTGCCTGCTTGCAAGGCAGGCGCTTATGCCGCTGAGCTAAATCCCCAGCCCTGCAAAATATTCTAAGGAGGTGGCACTGCCATCCTCGGGCCATCACCATTCATGGGGCCAGCTCCCCATCACTCCCATGTGGTGAGGCTATGCAGATAATGGGATTGGCAAGCCCCTCACTGTCTCTCACTCGGCGATGGCCATGGGGCTCTGTGTTGGCACATCTGATCCCCACCCCAGAGGAGTGGGCCCATCTCAGTCCCTGTGCCCACGAAGCTGCTGCTGCTGGCCAGGTCAATGACTTTTATAACTGTGCCAGGGGCTGCACTGCCACTCTGGGCAACTTCACCAAGACCACCTTGAATGCCACCTCCAAGACCTACAGCTGCCTGGCCCTTGTCCTCTAGAAAGAGACTATGCAGCAAGTCTCTCTGCCGGGAAGTCACTGACCCGTGAGAGTCTCCATCCAGAGGACTCAAGCTACAACAGTCACTACAAAAGGATTTTTACACAAGAATAATAAAGTGAATGAAATGTGGGGAAAATGGGTCTAGGAAACCATATTCCATGGTGACACTAATCTGAGAAAGCTATAATTATCACATAAAGTAGACTTCGGGACACTGAATTTTACCAAAGTAAAACAGGTCATTTTATAATGATAAACATCAATTCATCAAGAAAGCATGACTATCCTTTTCAAAAACTTAGTAATCCAACATTTGAACAGTTAATAATTTCTCTAAAATATATGATGCATATTATACAGGATATGATGATGGAGCTACAAGAAGAAATAGAGAAACCTACCACTATAATTGAAAATGTTAACACCTCTCTCAATAATAAAATGGGAAGAAAAATCTTTCATATAACTTGAACAATAATAGCAACTAATTGACTCAGTGACAATGCATATTATTTTCACGTGTACATATTCTCATAAACACAATTCTCAGTGAATTTAAAAGGATTCAACTGATATAAAATGTATTTTCTGGGCTGAGGACGTAGGTCAGTGGTAGAGGGCTTGCTTGGCATGATCTAGACCCTGGGATCAACCCTGACCACAATGGAACTGAATTTGCATTCAGCATAGAAAGTGTCTGGAAAGTCCCCAAATATTTGGAAATTAAATGATACATTTGTAAATAACCCAAGGACCAAAAGACACAAAGTTTTGGACTGGATCAAAATATAATTTTAGAATTTGTGGGATGCTGCTGAAGCAGTACAAATTTAAATGAGGTAAATAAATTCCCTAATAGACACTGCTATTGGGTAGCTCCTTTAGAAATCTCCCCATTAAACATAGTCCAGGTTCTTTTTGCCTTGAACAGAGAATTGAATGCCAAAAGTTTATATGAAAAATGAGGGGTGAAGGGATAAGGGAAAAATGGGCTGTGCAGAGCAAATGGTAAAAAAAACAAAACAGGATAGGAGAAAAAGAGCCAAAATAAATGTACACTGTGACCCAGAGGACCAGAGCAGCTACTGTGAAGAGTCACATCATGGGCTCCATGTGGCATCTGTGTCTGTGTATGTTGTCTGCATCTCGTAGGAACCTGTGAGAAGTTCTACATACAGGGTCCTGGGGATCCTTGGCACTGACCTGAGCCCTTGTAATTCACTGGTCCAGTTTATTTTCCCAGCCAGCTTTACTATGTCCTATGTCCTATGTCAGTAGCCACTAAAACAAGCTCATTAGGAGAAACACAGGACTGAAATTATTCTACATCCATGAAAGGAATTAAATTTGAAGTTAAAATCTTCCTACATTAACAAAACAAAACAAAAACCCATGAACCCCCCTCCACCAGTCTAAATGGAGAATTCTACCTTTTTTTTTTTTTTTTTTTTGAGACAGGCTGTCGCTATGTTGTTCAGGTTGTGGCCCACACTGGCCTTGAACTTGGAACAATCTTCCTGCCTCAACCTCCTGGGTGCTGGGAATACAAGCGTGTACCACCATTTAAGGAGGATATAATACAAGTTCTACAAATAAGTGATCTAAAATTTTATTTTTATGAAAAACTAAATGTTACAGAGAAGAAAGAAAAGTCCTCATGAATTTTAAAGGTAAAATAAGAATCCTCAGACATACACTGGTCCAGGGACAGACCCCTTTGAACTCTCACGAGTTGCCTGGAGATTCTGTTCCTTCTTTCTCTTGGTCAGGACTGCAGGACCAAACAGGATAAGACTGACTTGGAATCTCAGATTTTTTGGTGTGGGAGTCAAAATCAGACCCATGGTGGCTAAGCCAGCTGCCAGGTCGCCCTCCATTTCTCACCACTGCTGTGTCTAATACCTTGTGGTCAGGCCAGAGAACTACCTGGGACGTTGTGTGTGGTAGAGATGCGACACTATTCTGTCTTCACAGTGAGGAAACAGAGACCCTTCTGATGGGTGAGGGATTTGCCTGAGGCCACACAGAATTAGAAAATTTAATCTTTTAATCATACCAAAATAATTATTTTAGATGACTCAACATAACAGATGACACTTTTTAAGGCTATGTGTGTTATCTTTGACCAACGAAAAACTCTTAATTTTTTTTTTTTTTTTTTTTTGTCTTTTTCATTTTTATCGGTACCGGGGATCGAACTCATGACCGCCTGCTTGCAAGGCAGGTGCTTATGCCGCTGAGCTAAATCCCCAGCCCCTGAAAAACTCTTAAATTATGGTGCATAGACAATAGTAGAATTCGTATTTATTTATTTTGATGCTGGGGATTGAACTCATAACCTTGCACTTACCAGGCAGATATTTGTGCCACTGAGCTAAACCGCTAGCAAGTTTGCATTTATGAAACTAATTTTTGGTGCTATCTTGGTTGTCTGTCAACCTGAGAGGAAACATGTCACTGATTTTAAAGATACTGTTACTTAACACTTAATTTAAATTAGACTACTGTTAAACTCTATGAGTCACAGGCATTTGGGCCAGTGTCTTGAGTGTCTCTTTCTAAGCCATCTTAAGTGGAACTTTTGGAGGATAATAAATACTTGAAAGCTAACACACATAAACAGATATATTAACCTAAATCATATGTAACTTTATGTTATCAAATTTCAAATTTGTAAGCCTTATGCCAGCCAATCTTGAGCCCTTCAGTCCTCATCTGCTAATATTTTTAATTCTTTTTTTTTCCTTTCCTTTTTTCTGGTACCAGGGATTGAACTCACGACTTCCTGCTTGCAAGGCAGGTGCTTATGCCACTGAGCTAAATCCCCAGCCCCATCTGCTAATATTTTTAAGTGAGCTTGGCCACCTTGAAATCCTGTGGGAACAGTTTTTGTGGAAAACTCAAGAAAAAAATTGTTGAGCCATAAAAAATATTAAATGAAGCAGCTTTAGGTATTTTAAATGATTATCAACATAGATTAGACAGACAAATATACAAGACAATTACATTTAAATCAGAGTGCATTCTCAGATGTATTGGCCAAGTCAAGCTATAATAACGCTTTACAGTTTTTTCCAGTTATCTCAGTGGGACCTCCAAAATGATACTGGGAAAATATAACCTGCAATGTGTTACACATCCTATGTGTTGAGTTTGTGGTCTTACAACATTAGGGAATAAAGTCACAAACCAAAGGAGAGTTTTATTGGAAATAAGGGGAAGAAGAATAGCTCCTGGATTTCCAGGTGGGGTTCCCAATGGGGTGGCCACTGAGGCCCTTTATTAGGGACAATTTATACAGCAAAATCACAGTGTGGGTGCAACATGGGTCAGACTACAACCTGTAGAGTTACAAGCATGGTCATTTAGCTAATATTGATCAGCAGGGAAAGCAATCACACAGCCAGGGTATATGGTTTTGGGGAAGGGAGGGGGGCATAGGTCCCAATGTTCTGGTCACTCACCTATGGGCTTGATGCCTATCTGGGCCTATTGGGTGGGAGGTGCTAACTGCAGCACAGTCTCAACTTGCTATTTATCTTTAGGGAGGCCCACAGACCTGGCTCCTGCTTCTCCATCCTGAGGCCTGGCTCTCTCTGGACTTTGCCTCCAGCCTTTGTTTTTGGGCAGACAGTCTTGAGGACCCCTTCCTCCTGGGCTGCATATTAATATCTATCTAACTTAGCTGCCTGTAATAATTCCATGTGCCTGTAGTCAAAGTAGACTTTACTCTTGTCCAAGTTGGATGCTTCCTGGAATATGCTCAGTCAAAACCCAGTCTGGAGCATCCTGAGGAAGACAAGAAGGGAGGAAGTGGGTTCCCTGGACCTGGGAAGAATCTCAAGTGTGACTTGAAGCCACAGAGAAAGTGAAGAGAATAACTTCAACAAAGAAGAAGGCTGTGGTAGCCAAGGGTGCCTTCTTCTTGAGATGGGACTCACTGCACAGAGGAGCTGTTCAAACCTGGGGATACATGTCATGGCAACAGCTGGTGACTCAGTGGCCTCTGCAGATGGACACAGCCGTAGAGGGGAGCAGCAGATGTGGAGGACTGCACTGGCTGGTGGGGAATGCAGAGGACTCTCTCCTCCCACGGAGCCATCTTGGAGATGGGCTGGCTGAGCTTGGAATCCTAAACTGTTGCCCACTTGCCAGGCAGGTCCTGAGCTAAATGCCATGGAGCTAAACCCCTGGGTCTCATCTGCTAGCTCTTAGCAGGGCTACAACCCATGGATATTGCTTTACTGTGCTGAGCCCAGTGAGTCTGGTCTTAGGGCATGCCAGGAATGAATTTGGGGTATTGATTCCCTTTCAATTTCATTAAAGAGTTGGAGAAGTAGTGGTGTTAGGTCTTCACTAAATTTCTTGTAGAATTCAGCAGTGAATCCATCAGGGCCTGGGCTTTTCTTTCTTAATAGGGTTTTAATTACATCTTTAATTTCATTTATTGATATTGGGTTATTTAGGATTTTTATATCTTCTTGTTATCTTCTTGTTTCAGCTTTGTTAATTCATATGTATCTAGGACTCTGTCCATTTCTTCTGTATTTTCCATCTTAGTAGAATATAAGTTTGCAAAGTAGGTATAGATGATTCAATGGATTTCTGCAGGGTCTGATTTGATTTCACCCTTTTCATTCCTGTTGCATGGATTGGAGTCCTTTCTTTCCTTTTTTTGATAAGGGTTTGTCCATTTTATTTAATCTTTCTAAGAAACAACTCTTCCACTCATTGATTCTTTGTATTGTTTTTAGTCTCTACTGTGTTAATTTTTTGCTGATCTTTATAATTCCTCCCTTGTAGGAGCTTTTGGCTTAGCCTGCTCTTCTTTTTCAAGAAGTTTGAGGTTCATCATTAAGTTGTTTATATGTGCTTGCAAGATATAAGTAGAATAGTTAGAGAAATGCTAAGCACTGCCCAAGAAACAACAGATGGTGGAATGGAAGAACAGAAGAAAAGGGGAGAATTGTTTGATGTAGAAAATAGACAAAACATAGAATACGTGAAGCAGATTCAAAGAGATTACCAGGAAATTAAAAACTCTACTGAAAGCTATCATAACAGCTTGAAAGAAACTAAGGATAGATTATCTGAACTGGAGGACAGATTTGTTAGGTGGGAGCACGAAATGGAAAACTTCTTAAAAATAACAAGAAAACAAATAGCAATAATACAAAAGCTAGAAGATATAAAAGGATCTATAACTTAAGAATTAAGAACATAAAAGAAGAAGTGGGGATGCAAACAAATGGACTACAAAAGCTATTCACAGAAATAATCCAAGAGAATTTCCCTAATTTAGCAAATGGTAAAGATACTCAGATATATGAGGCATACAGGACTCCAGCCACCTACAATCCAAACAGAGCTACACCCAGGCATATAATAATCAAAATTCCAGAAATCCAATATAAGAACAGAATATTAAAAGCCATTAGAGACAAGAAACAGATCACTTACAAGGGAACACCCATCAGAATTACAGCAGACTTCTCGGCAAAAACCTTCAAATCATGAAGAGCGTGGGGGGAAATAATTCAAGCTTTGAAAGATAATAACCTCCAGCCAAGATTGATATATCCTGTACAGGACTTCTGGGAGAACATGGCGGACAGATAACAGCAGCTAAGGAGGCTCTCTGAAAGACTCGGCTCAGAATTCAGGAATGGTGCGGAGTAAGGAGTCATAAGCAGGAGGAGATATGCTCTGCTGACCCAGGAACGAACTGGGCTGAGAGAAACCAACTTGGAATGCAGTCCTGGTGCTAGAACAGGAACAGAGGGGCCTCAGGGTGGAGGCTGGAGCCCGCGCCATTGGAAGCCGCGATTTGGGTTTCCTGCCGCGCGGCAGCTGCATCTACATCGGCTCTGCAAGGAGAGAGACACGCGGAAGCTCTGCAGGACGGGCGGGGAGCCATGCACTGACTTGTAGTGAGGTGAGTGAGAGAAACTGACACTCTACCACAGTTTGACTCCAGCGGAGGACATTCTGGGACTGGGCAGACTTGCGGGAGCGGGGCGCTGCAGCGACTTCAGCCACGTATCCCCCTCTCAAGCGGGATTGGTGAGAAGTGCCTAGCCTACGTGACGCTGCTGGCGGAGACTCAGTAGGCTAACACAACCCAGATCCCAGAGCCTGAGGGTGGCCTGGAGGGGCGGGCCCCGCATAGGCTGCCTGGTCTGCAACTTCCTGGTGTGCTGTGGTGGGCGCAATTCGATCAGGCTGTAGCTGACAGGGAGGGAAGCTGGACCTCCTATATAAGCTTGCATATATAAGGAACAAAGAATATGGGAAGAGGCAGCAACAAGAAAGGCTCCTCGGCCCCCAATCCTGAGAAACAGGTAATAGCAGACACCACACCAATAGACATAAAGCGCCATCTAGAGAGCCTCATAGATCAGTTCAGGAATGAAGTTATCAATGAAGCTAGAAGTAAGCAGAATAGTTAGAGAACTGCTAAGCACCGCCCAAGAAAAAACAGATGGTGGAATGGAAGAACAGAAAAAGAGGGGAGAATTGTTTGATGGAGAAAATAGAAAGCATAGAATATGTGAAGCAGGTTCAAAGGGACTACCAGGAAACTAAAAACTCTGTCGAAAATTGGCATAACAGCTTGAAAGAAACTAAGGACAGACTATCTGAACTGGAGGGCAGATTTGTAATATGGGAGAATGAAATGAAAAACTTCTTAAAAGTAACAAAGAAACAGCAATAATACAAGACAAGAAGATAATACAAAGCAATAATACAAAGACAAGAAGATGATAAGAGGATCCATAACTTAAGAATTAAGAACATAAAAGAAGAAGTAGGGACACAATCAAATGAACTGCAAAAGCAACTCACAGAAATAATCCAGTATAATTTTCCTAATTTAGCAAAAGGTAAAGATACTCAGATGTATGAGGCATACAGGACCCCAGCCATCTACAACCCAAACAGAGCAACACCCAGGCATATAATAATAAAAATTCCAGAAATTCAATACAAGAACAGAATATTAAAAGCTGTCAGAGACAAGAAACAGACCACTTACAAGGGAACACCATCAGAATTACAGCAGATTTCTCTGCACAAACCATCAAATCATGGGGGAAATAATTCAAGCTTTGAAAGATAATAATCTCCAGCCAAGATTGAGATATCCTGCACAACTGTCCCTGGAAACTGATGGAAAAACAAGGTGCTTCCAGGATAAAGAGGAACTGGGGGAATTTGCAACCACCAATTCAACTCTACAGAGAGTATTGCAGGATATTCTAAAAAAGAAAAATACAAAGAATCCAGAAATAGTGGCGGGGAGGCCACAATGAATGGAGCAGAGAACAAAATGAAGAAGACAAACTGACAACTAATGACAGAAAAAGAGCTCAACAGAAATGAGGCAGAGAAGGTTGGATGGCAGGAACAGCTATTTTGGAGAAAACAAGACATCATAATAGCTAGTGCTGATTTAATATCATCTTGTTTTGAAGTCCCATCAAGCTTTTGTTCTTCTGTCTCCATCGATCTTAATATGTTGTATCTTATTGGATTTTATTATATGTGATAATATAAACAAAAACTTTTATAGACAAGGAGATTATACAGAAACCATTGTTCATTTTCTGTTAGTTGATTCTAAATACCCTGTAATGCTGTCATTCTCTTAAATGGTTTTACATTGTTTTGATATATTTAATACTACAATATACGAAGTTGTACTCAAGTATTTCAAGGAAAGAGACAATATGGTCACTACTTTTATGTCGGGATTATCTTGTGGTGAAACACTATTCTGCTTAAATGGTTATGTTTTGATCTGCGCTGTTTTGCTGTTATGCCCTCTTTTCTCTCAATCTCCACTCCATTATTTACTTTTTTATTTTTATCCTTTTAATTAAGGGAAAAATAAATAAAAATAGCAGGATATATTATAGTAACCCACTTTGACTTTCCATTATCTTGATTTAAAGCCCTGTATTACTCTCACCATCTTGTTTTTGACTGATATCACCCTATTCAGCTTTGCTTGATAGTACCAGGTTCGAAAGTTTAGGCAACAGCTGTGAAGATAGTGAGATTCATTATGACGCCCATTCTCGATGACTTTTATCTACTTTTGAAGACCTACAATGTCTCCAATGTTTTGGTTTTGTCAGTTTTGTTCTTTACTGTTTTGTTCAATTTTATTATAACTGATGATATAGGCAATTCTATTAGAGATAGCAGGAGGCATTATGGTAACCATTATTGATCACCTTGTATTATGCTTTTACATTATCTATTATGCCCACCCTTTTGATTTCATTGACTCTGTACTGTTATGTCACATTTGGTTCTACTCCCTTCCAAAAAAAGTAATAAGAACTGTGGGAGTAACAAAACCCAAAATGTGTAATTGTCATTGTACAAAAGAGAGGAAAAGAAAGTGCTCTAAATGATATAACTGCATGTATGTTTAAGTGTATAAGATAGAAAATGGTATCACTGAGTTTTATTGGATCATTGAACAGAACTGTTTGCAGTGTCACTGTTGGAATGTCCACTTTACAAGCTTTAATTTTGTAACTTGAACAATTATTTCTAAGATGACAATATGTAATCCATTAACTAGTGATTTCCTACTGTTCATTTTTTTCTGTAAATCTGTATAACTTGTACCCTTTCTCTGCTTTTTTTTCTCCTTAAATAAAATTTTAAAAAAAGATATATCCTGTACAACTGTCTCTAGAAATTGATGGAAAAACAAGGTGCTTCCAGGATAAAGAGGAACTAGGGGAATTTGCAATCACCAATTCAACTCTACAGAGAATACTGCAGGATATTCTAAAAAAGAAAAATACCAAGATTCCAGAAACAGTGGAAGAGAGGCAACTATGAATGGAGCAGAAAGCCAAATGAAGAAGACAAACTGACAACTAATGACAGAAAAAGAGCTCAACAGAAATGAGGCAGAGAAGGTTGGATGGCAGGAACAGCTGTTTTGGAGAAAAGAAGACATCATAATAGGTAGTGCTGATTTAATATCATCTTGTTTTGAAGTTCCATCAAGCTTTTGTTCTTCTGTCTCCATCGGTCTTAATATGTTGTATCTTATTGGATTTTATTATATGTGATAATATAAACAGAAACTTTTATAGACAAGATTATACAGAAACCATTGTTCATTTTCTGTTAGTTGATTCTAAATACCCTGTTATACTGTCATTCTCTTGAATGGTTTTACATTGTCTTGATATGTTTGATGCTACAGTATACGAAGTTATACTCAAAGATTTCAAGGAAAGAGACACTATGGTAATGACTTTTATGTTGGGATTATCTTGTGGTGAAACACTATTTTGCTTAAAAGGTTGTTTTGACCTACGCTGTTTTGTTGTTATGCCCTCTTTTATCTCAATCTGCTTTTTTTATTATTTACTTTTTCATTTTTATCCTTTTTTTATTTTATTTTATTTTTTAAATTGGTACCGGGGATCGAACTCATGACCGCCTGCTTGCAAGGCAGGTGCTTATGGCACTGAGCTAAATCTCCAGCCCCCAATTTTTATCTTTTTAATTAAGGGAAAAATAAATAAAAAATAGCAGGGTATATTATAGTAACCCACTTTGATTTCCTATTAACTTGATTTGAAACCCTGTATTGCTCTCACCATCTTGTTTTGACTGATTTTCCTCTATTCTGTTTTGCTTGATAGTACCAAGGAAAGTGTAGGCAACAACTGTGATGACAATAAGATTCATTATGATGCCCATTCTGGTTGACTATTATCTTCTTTTGAAGACCTTTAATGTCTCCAACGTTTTGGTTTTATTGGTTTTGTTCTTTATTGTTTTGTTCAATTTTATTATAACTGATGATATAGGCAATTCTTTTTAAGATAGCAAGAGGCATTATGGTAACCATTGTTGATCACCTTGTATTTTGTTTTTACATTATGTATTATGTCCATCCTTTTGATTTGACTGACTCTGTCCTGTTATGTCACATTTGATTTTACTCTCTTCAAAAAAAAAAAAAGTAGTAATAAGAACTGTGGGAGTAATAAAACCCAAAATGTGTAATTGTCATTGTACAAAAGAGAGGAAAAGAAAGTGCTCTAAAGGACATAACTGCATGTATATTTAAGTGTATAAGATAGATAACCATATTACTGAGTTTTGTTGGATCATTGAACAGGCCTGTTTACAGTCTCACTGTTTGAATGTCCACTTTATATGCTTTAATTTTGTAACTTAAACAACTATTTCTAAGATGACAATATGTAATCTATTAACTTGTGATTTCCTACTGTTTATTTTTTCTGAAATTCTGTGTAACTTGTACCCTTTTTTCTGTTTTTTTTTCTTTTTTCTCCTTAAATAAAATTTTAAAAAAATGTGACCTTTTATACAACGGAGTACTATCCAGCCATAAGGAAGGCTTTTATAAATTGGAGACTTTTATAGGTAAGTGGATGCAACTTGAGATTATACTCAGTGAAATAAGACACACATGTAAACATAGTATTTTTCATTAGTATGAGAAACTGAAAGAAAAACTGTATATATATGTATGTGTATATGTTTATAAAAAGTAGTTAAAATAGTTATACTACTGATTTCTTTTCTTTCTTTCTTTCTTTCTTTCTTTCTTTTTGGTACCAGGGATGGAACCATGACCTTGTGCTTGCTGGGCAGGCACTGAGCTAAATCACCAACAAGAGAAAGATTTGTGCTGCTATTTTTGGACAATTGAATGCAGACATCTTGTGCTCTGGGTGAATGATTTGGGGATGACAATGCGTAATGTAATGTACTGTTGTTGTTCCCAACTGATGTGTTTTGAAATTTCGTTGTAGTTTTCCTCTTCTTCTTCCTCCTCTTCTTCTTCCTCTTCTTCTTCTTTTCTTCTCTTCTTCTTCTCTTCTTCTTCTTCTCCTCCTCCTCTTCCTCCTTGAAATACAATGGATTTGGAAAAAAAATAACAACAACAAAAAACCAGTCTGGAAGGGCTCGAGGCGTGGGCCAGGAGGAGAATCAGCGCTCCCAAATCCAGCCATAGTGGGACTTAGGCAGTTTATTCTCCCGCCCTCTTGGTAAGAACCCCTGGGGTGCACCAGGAGGAGAACCAGCGGCTCCTGTGAGCCTACAGGAGCGTGGACTGAGAATCAAACACCCTCCCCCCGTAGCTACTGGATGTCTGAGCATCTCTTGGGGGGATGACCATATGCAATATAGCAAATATGGGGGATTTCCTTCTATCTTCTGTTTGAAGGCAAAGGTTGTTTTCACTGTTTTGTTATTTCTTTTGCTCTATTCAGTTCTCTCAATTGGTTTTACAATGGTCTGTTTTTGGTTTGATTTCTCTATTCCTAATGGACTGGACAACTATTGTGAAGATAACGAGATATACCAGAGTACCTATTACTACTATCCCAGTATCTTACCGTGAAGTTCTGTACCAATTTCACTGCATTGTCTCGATTGGCTTTGTTCTGTTTTGTTCTGTTGTATTTTTACTACTTTCAAAAAACAAAAACAAAAACAAAAAACCAGTCTGTACCTGAAGGCTTTGCTGAACACCTCTCCTCTCAGAAGTCTTTGCTGAGGGCCCCACACCCCTGCCCTGTCAAGGCCTCTCCATTTTCTCCTGTGTACACTTCTGCTTTCCCTAGCCCTGAGTGTTCAGATGCCCACCAGAGTGGAGAGGTGGAGGAGGAAGTGGATGAGGCTGTCCGGGAACTGTGAAGAACAGCTCTTGGAGTGTGCAGAGCAAGGGAGAGATGGTCAAAATGGGCTGGCTGGGAGGGAGGAGGCCATGCAGGACCCTGCCCAGGGGCTGGATTTAATTCTGCAGTGGTCATGGGCTCACAGTTTAAGGGTCAATGTGTGATGGTCCAGAAGTTGCCTTGAGCTACTGAGTGGAGAATAAGTGTGGGGAGGGCCTGGCCAAGAAGCTCCAGGAGGCCTCTGACTGCTGCTTAGCTGGGGGAGGAGGGAGCGCTGGACAATGATGAGGGTGAAAGGTGGCACTTTTGAGACTTCCAATATGAAGTGTCTCTACTTTTAAGAAACACAAATTTTACTTTGAGCCAAATATGAATGACCATGGCCCATGCTCCACTGTTGAAGAGGTTCCAGGAACATAGTCACTGAACAAAAAGAATACACATATAAATCAATACATTTACCAGTTCTATCAATAAGAACACCAGTTAGCAGGCTCCAGCAAAACAGGGAAAATCTTTTTTCTTTCTCCAGTGCTGGGGATCGAAGCCTGGGCTGATACACACTAGGGAGGTGCTCTGCCAATCACACCCCCAGCCCTTGATTTGTTAGCTTGAGAGGTGCTCATCTTCAGGGTTCCTGGTCTGCTAATTTAGTGTTCCAATCAGTGTATCAGTCACAAGAGTATTAGGGCAGATACAAAAATTACACTAATTGAGGCAGGCATGGTGGTGCTCACAATCCCAGCACTGGAGGCTAAGGAGGGGGGATTACAAATTCAAGCCCAGGTTGGGCAATTTAGAGATATAGCAGCCCTATCTCGAAAGGAAAAAAAAAAAAAAAAGGCTGGAAAGCAGCTTATCAGTGCACTATCCCACCACCACTACCACTGAATAGATAGATCTGTTTGCGTGCTTTAAAAAGCTCTAGCCCCAGATAGGTTTGACATCCATGATGCGGTAATCAGTCAAGGTCAGGTAGTGCAGAATCTTCAGTGCAGCTTCTCTAGAGAACTCGAGTCCTCAGGGTCATCTAGGAGTAAAATCCACGGGGGTTAGGCAGGAGCCCTGCTCAGTGGTGCAGGAAATGAGTGATGGCCTGAGAGCTCCCTCATTAAAGCCGCATCACCATCACTGTGGGTCTGCAGAAGGTGCCGCCCAGCCCAGGTAACCCCTACACCCTCTGGGCCTATAGGGGCTTCGGGGCTCCTCTTTCACCTGCAGCTGTGAACTTGGGCCTCTGAGGATGGAGCAAGTAGCTAAGGTCTAGGTCTTAGAGCTCAATAAAAGAAGTTCCTCGTGTACCTGGGCTCCAGCATGTGCCAAGGCCCTGGCACTCTCCTGTGACACACGGATGGAGATTGAGGTAGAAATTGACAGTTTAGTGGAAAGCATTCTGCTGATGTCGCAAACCTTTGCTCTTGGGAAGTAAGACCTGGATGAAGCAAAGGGGCTCTGGGCTTTTCCACACCTTGGGCCGTATGTGTGTGTGTGTGTGTGCTGTGTGTGTATTGGGGGATGGTCAGTGGTCTATTGGCAAATTTCCACTTTTTTTAAGAAGTCTCCCTCTGCCCACTTCAATCCTAAGTACTTTAAACTTCAAATCCAACCTTTGCTTTAGATTCCAATATCTGTATCCGTGTTTCCATTGGGAGGCTAGGTGAACCGTGTACTTGGCAGATCTGGGGGCCCCAGTGGTCTAAAATGTTTCTGCTCACTTTATATACTATGCTGAAGTCCTAACCTCCTAATGTGACTGGGATGGTAAATAGAACATACGAGGAAGTAACTCAAGTTAATGAGGTCTGAGTGTAGAGCTCTGATGTGATATAACTGTTATCCTTATAAGAAGAAACAAGAACTGCAAGTGTGGTTCGGTGGTTAGAGCACTTGCCTAACACACATGAGGCTCTGGGTTCAATCCCCACCATAGAAAACAAACAAAAACCGATCCTATTCATTAAGCCTACATTTCTGTAGTACATCATGGCAGCCTGAACAGGCTAAGGTTGGGATTTTGGCAGCTTTCTGGCTCTCCCTTACTCAGGTTCCAGAGGGCTATGAGAAGCCCCTGTAAGGCTGCAGCATCACAGCAGCTAAGACCTTGGACCCTGGGCAGCCCCTCTCCTACCTTGCTACCTGGACCAAGGGGCTCTTTCCCCCTTCCAAGGCTGTGGCTGACCTAGAATAAGCCAGCACCTAAACTAGCACGGACAGAGAATGAGTTGTGTCCCAGCTGGGTGGGCAGCCTGAGTTCTGGGCCCATCTCCAAGGAGAAACGCTCCTGTCCTTGCCCTTGTCTAGGTGAGCCCTTCTCTGCAGTGGACGGTGGAGCAGGAAGCCTGGCTTGTGGATCTCTGCTCACCTGCTATGTGGATGGAGAGGGAGGTTGTGCCTGAAACCCGTGGTTGCATTATCTCTTTCCACACTCTGTATTGACCTACTTTCTGTGGTTCACACTTCAAATCTACATCTGTAAAACCCAGACCCCCTGAGGGTAAGTGCTTCTAAGAAATCTACCAGCACAAAAACAAAAACAAATTTTTTGGGAATTTAGCTCAGTGGCTTAAGTGCCTGCCTTGCAAGTATGCAGTCATGAATTTGATTCTTGGTACCAAAAAAAAAAAAAAAAAAAAAAAGAAAAGAAACCTATCAGGGTTAGCTTGCCTAGAAATGTATATACTATATATATGTATATGTATATTTTTAGACATAGTGTTGCTATATATTCTAGGCTTGAACTATGTGGCCCCAGCAGGCCTGGAACTTGCTGCAATCCTCCTGCCTCAGCCTCTTGACCTTTTGCTTTCTCCCTGTCCCAGAAGGGATAACGAGGACACAGAATAGCCCAGACCCCCAGGCACAGCATCTTCCGAGAGGCTGAGAAGCAAAATGACTGATGGTGGTCACTGGTCCAAGCACCCATCTAGGAGAGGCTCTTCAGCAGGAGGGGGATGGGTGTGGCTCCAGCTCTGCAGCAGGTATTATGGGTCTCAGTACAGGTGTGGTGGGTGAGGTGCTACCTTTGGGCGAAAATGGAAAAGCTCTGGAATTCATCACGGTGCTGCTGGCACAACCCAATGAATATTCCAGAAACTCAGGGAATTCTACACTGTAGGTAAGTGCCACACACGGAATGTACTCAGTAAAGCTGTGAACACAACACAGCTGCGGTGAACAAGACCCTGACAAAGAATGACAACCAGCTGTGCTGGGCAGCCACTGAAGGGCCAGGCCCCGACTCCCACTGCCAGCCTGGGCTGCTGCAGACAGTGTCCTGGCCTCCCCAGATCTACAGTCACAAGGTAGTGCCAAAGGCCACTCACCCTGTCCGTGCACTGTCAGGATTTGCAGCATGAGCCTTTATCTGCACTCATTAGGTATACCTCTTACTCCATTCTCACTGTGGCTGTATGAAACCATCCTTATTGCTGCTTCACAGAGGAAACGGAGGCTTGGGGAAATGACTCCCAACGTGGAGCAGAGAGTAGCAGGGTGTGGGAGGGCGACT
The DNA here is from genome assembly GCF_034190915.1 of Cavia porcellus. Lineage (NCBI taxonomy): Eukaryota > Metazoa > Chordata > Mammalia > Rodentia > Caviidae > Cavia > Cavia porcellus. The sequence goes on from NW_026947493.1 coordinate 33,546,142, forward strand.
GGATCCAGACCTGCCTCTCCAGCTTTGGTCTGGGAGCCCTGTGAGCTGCCCCTGCCTGTCCCGCAGCTGGACACTGAGAAAACGGCAATGCGCTCTGACCTCCAAGCTGCATAGCTGGTGCTATGAGGACCTCCAGCCACCCTTGGCCAGCTGGGCTGGGAGGGGCTCTCCATGGAAGCAAGAGCTTGGCTGTGGTGGAGCCTCCAGCCTTGGCACTCCCCAGGCCACACTGACCTCCAGGCCTCCCTTCTGTCAGGTCAGGTGACCCCTGCCACCAGCCAGGCCCAGGAGACACCATATCAAGTGTGCTCGGTCCAGGGCTCGCCCTCCCCAACCAGGGGCACAGGGAGAAACTTGGCCTGAACTCAGGTGCTTGTGATGACCTGGCTGACTAAACTTCCCATTCTCCATGAAGTCTTCTCAGTAAGAGGGATGTGGCAAGGTTTCAGGGCCCCATCAATGCCCCTTGATCTTTTTAAAAGACTCAGTCTTCTTGCATCTTGGACATTGCAGTACGGGTGACTGGGCCAGGGACCCTGGGTTCCTGTCCCACATCCTGCCAGTCCCCATGCACCTGCCAGCCTGGGCTTTTCTCTCCTCAGAAGGCAGGCTGACAGTGAGTGCAGTTCTCCCATCTCTCTCCTTTGGATTGGCCAGGGCTGCTCAGGTTTTTGGGACTTTGGATGGCCAGTGGGACATCAGCAGCAGCCCCCACAGCCAGCACTTCTGGGCACCACTATTCCATTTGCTTCTACACACATCTTGGGTGAGCACACAGCAAAGCTGCTGACACCTGCACAGGATCTGAGCTGTAGGCTGCTTTTATCCTGTGGGACTGAAGGCCTGACGGCGCAATTCCTCCTTGGGGAGCCACAGGGGCAGAAGGGTGCACAGGCTGCTACCTCTGCAGCCACAGACTCTTGCCTCTTTCCAGCTCCACACCTTGCTCAGGGTGCTGGGGCAAACGCTGTCTTCTGAGCCTCGGTGCTGCCTCCTTTGTAAAATGGGGGTACCATATTGTGGTGGATTAAAGTTTAATAAAGTACCACCTTGCAGGAGGGCCTCCATGATGTCATTTGCACCCCTGTTCCTGCTGGGAGAAGCTGCTGCCCAGTGTCCAGACCACCCAGTTCCCTATTCTGACAATTCTCCCACCTAAGTGCCACAAGGGGTGCCGTACCACCAACAGCCACCAGCTGGTGCTCACAACACTTCCAACAAGGCAGCTGAGGAGGACCCTTGGTATTTTTTTTCCCCCAGTACCAGTGATGGAACACACAACCTTATCCTCGGTCCCAGATTCTCGGTACCGCTAAAAAGGAAAAAGACCAAAAAAAGAAAAAAAAAAAAAACCCACTGAAAACAGAACAGAACAGAGTCCTAAACCTGGTGCCTGAGTTAATAAGCTGAAGGGGCAGAGCTGCACACTGGGGACTGTTAACTACAAAGGTGCAGGCCTTGGGGCCCAGGGAGGGAGCTGGGATCAGCCAGGCGAGAAGGTGGGTTGCAGTGGGTGTCACCCGGCCATGCAGAGGTGGTGACCACTGTTGTGGCAGTGGAGCGAATTCTGGCCTCCCTGCCTCTCTCTCCACCCTTCCCAGAACCGCTGCTGGCTCTATCCACTGTAAGGAAGAGAACACTTCAGGCGTGATTCATTTTTCTTAAAACATATATTTCCTCTGCCTCAGGACATCTGTAAGCACCTCTGCCCAGCCCTCCAGGAATGTGTGTGTAGCGCCCCACCTGTGGCACAATGAGCCCTCCCTACCCCTTGGTGATGAGACCCCTCACAGCTTGTGCGATGGCGTCCTTGTCAATACCAAACATCTTCAGCAGCTCAGCTGGCTTCCCGCTTCTTGGTACCTGGCTGACAGCCAGGCGGGTGACAGTGACTCCAGGTTCCCCCACAACTGCAGCAGAAACCGCCTCGCCGATGCCACCTGGGCCAAAGACAGGCAAAGACAAGAATTCAGGATGACGGGGGTCTGGGACGGAACCCTTAGCAGTGGGAGTTTCCTCCCTGGGCTGAGGGTGTCGGGCTGCACACAAGCTTCCCTCGAGCCCAGATGGTGCTCATCAGTCATGATGTTTTCTTTTTTTTTCCTTTCCCAGTGCTGGGGTTGAACCCAGAGTTTTCACACTAAGCTGCACCACCAGCATATCTTGCTTTAAGACAGGGTCTCACTAAGTGGCTGGCACAAACTTGGAACCCTCCTGCCTTGGCCTTTCAGAGCACTTGGGTTACAGGTGCACTGCATCACACCCTGCCAGTATTATCTGTATGAGCCCAAATGTGAGCTGCAGGTCACTTTTTAAAACATTACCCTCCAGGCAGCCACCACTCAGACACCGTGGCACCTGACCTCAGAGCCTCTGCCCCTCCTTTCCAGGGCCTTCTCAGGAGGCAGCAGTGTGCACCTGTGAGATTCCTTGGCGATGGCCTCAAGAAAGTCAGCAACTCAGCACTGCTCTTCCTGATTGATTGCACACAATACCCTTAACCTTTATCTGAGCCCCAGGAGGGCAGCCGTGGCCCAGAAAATCCCAGCTGTCCTCGGAGTCACATGGCAGGGCTCAACCAGGGCCTGCGGACCCAGCTAACTCACAGCCAGGCTGCCGGGAGGAAAAGGTGGACCACATCTCTGAAGAACTTACGGTCACGTCCAGCCTGGCTCTGTCCCCGGGACCTCCCCTGCCTCCCCCAACTGCCTGCCACAGGCCCAGTACCCTCGTAGTAGTGGTCTTCCACGGTGAGGATCCTGCCCTTGGTCACCCGGGCGCTGTCGAGAATGAGTTTCGTGTCCAGGGGCTTGACGGTGAAGAGGTCCAGCACACGGATGTTGATCTTGTCTGTGAAGGAAGAAGATGCAGGGCGTGGGTGACAGAAGGGGCCAGGCGCTGTAGCTTTGCCTGCAGTGGGCCCTGGATGGACCACCTGGGTACAAGTGTCCTGGGGGCTGACACATAGCTAGAGCCCCTAGACCTGTCCCCATCCTGGGGAGAATCAACCGTTCCCCAGTTCCCTCTGCTGAGCTTGTGCTTGCCAGCGCCTTCTGGGGAACCTCAGGCAGCTGTGCGGCCAGGAACTGCCCAGACCTGTAGGGTGGAGTGTGGGTTCTGCATGGCCTCACTTTCCCTCCCATAATGCTTTGACATGAAGAGAAAACCAAGGGGCATGTGGGTGTCTGCAGGTCTACAGGGTGATGAGAGGGGCACTGTGGTCACAAGAAGGAAGGAGTCCAGAGGGTCCAGAGGGTCTGGGGCCCACCCAGCAATGGCCTTCTCAGGAGGAAGAGCCTGCACCCTGGACCCCATCAGGCCCCCCTCGCTGCTGCAACCTCCCTCTGACCCCTCCACCCCTCTAGCTCTGCACCCACTGTGCCTGCACTGAGGTCACCTAGGAAGGCTATGCCCCCTACCTCCCGCTTTGTTTTTCTGGTGCTCAGCATGGCTGACACGGGACATGTTTTGCAATCTACTGCAAGGAGGCCAATGCCTGCCCTTGCTGCTCCATCACAGCTAACATCTGCAAGCCCACAGAAGCAACACTGATGACAGCCACACTTAATCCTCAGGACAGACGAGTGCTAACACAGCATCTCCACTATGCAGGTGGGGACCTGAGCACAGTGATGGTTAGCAGTAAACCAGAAGCGAGTCAAGCTCAGGCCCCAGGACTTCTGAGCTGACCGCCTTGCTAAGGCTATGGGGCAGGGACCTAGGCCACTGAGCCACAGGAATGAGCACCACACTGGCCACGGAGGAAGTGTTCCAATGGTACAGCTTTAATTCCCGTTGAGCTGAGGTCATGGCCCCAGGACCTGAGGCATGGGGCTGTCATCCTGGGGTTCTCTTCTCACCTTTCTTCAGCAGCTCAGCGGCAGCCAAGGCCTCATGTAGGGTCACACCAGCCCCGATGACGGTGACCTGGTCATCCTTGTTCTTCAGAACCACCTGCGGGTAACACAAGGGGCAAGTGAGGGCCCTGGTGTCACAGGGAAGGTCCGCGCACCTCTGTGTGTCTCACCAAGACAGTATGGCACTGACCTTGGCCTGTCCGACCTGGAAGTCCTCACTGTTGCTGTAGATGATGGCGTTTTCTGGACGGCTAGTCCGAATGAAGCAGATGCCCTGTGATCAGAACAGATGAACTGAGGAATGCAGGATGCAGCACCAGACTTCAGAGGGCTGTACCCTTGCAGACAGAAGGCCCCTTACTACAGGCAAACCTCCTCTAGCCCATCATCCCATGGGGGTGTCTGCCAGTCTCCAGGTCCTGGCTACTCTAGCAAAGAAAAAGGACATGCTAGCCTGCACCCTGCTGGATTGTCCTGACAGCTACCCATGACTGCCACCTCCACACTGAAAGCAACTTTCTCCAGGGTAGCCAGGCCCCTGGCTGGGGCTGTACCCCTGGAATGTATCAAGAAAGGCCCCAGCCCTCAAAGAGGGAAACAAGAGCCACCTGAATCCCTCTCTTCCTCTCACCCTGCTCATGGAAGGTAAACAGATGTCAGTGGCCAAACTGGCTGAGGCCATGAGCACTCAGTGATGGGCTGGCAAGGTCTCCCAGGGATAGTAAAAATAAGGTGCCTTTATGTTTTCCTAGCTGAATTTCTTCAAGCTATACAGATATCAGGCTCAGAGCCAGAAATTAACTTCAGGGCATTAGGCAGCCAGCTCTGAAGCTCCATGCTCGGGTCATTTGTCTCCTAGGGAAGAGCCAGCTGGCTGCCAGCTCGCAAAAAAACAGTGGTGGGACCGACCTTTGTGTTGGCAGCTAACTCCACTGCCTTCTCTGTAGCAACCCCGTCACTTGGGTAGAAGACAGTTGACATGGGTACTGCCCGAAACATGGCCAGGTCTTCCAGGGCCATCTGAGAAGGCCCGTCCTCCCCTGGGTTATGAAAGGAAGGAAAAGAATAAGCTAGAGAGACTTCCCATCCAGGGCTTCCCTGTCCTGAGATCCTGGCCCAGCTCTCCCTGCCTCCCGGCCTGCAGTCATGGGAAGCCAAACCCCAGCTCACCAATGGACACGCCGCAGTGGGAGCCGCACAGGTTGATGTTGCTCTCAGAGATGGCTGCCATGCGGATCTGGTCAAAGGCCCGCGTGAAGAAGGCTGCGAAGGTGCTACAGAAGGGCACGGTCCTGTTGCGGGTGGCACAGCCCACGGCAATGCTCACCTGGAGGAAGACAGGGCAGCTCAGCCTCAGAAGTGGGCGCAGCAGCAGGGCCTGGGGAGCCCAGCCCCTGGTGAGGGAAGGGTTCTGCGATCCTAGTATTTGTCAATGCCAGTGGGTGACTTCTGCAGGCCTGCTGACTGCAGTCTTTTCGGATAACAAACTTTACATAATCACTTCAAACACTTTCTCTCTCTCTCTCTTTTTTTTTTGATGTGTCTTTTTGAGACAGGGTTTCACTAAGCAGTTCAGGCTGGCTGTGAACTCACTTTGTAGCCCAGGGCTGACCTCAAACTTGCAGTGATCCTGCTTCAGCCTCCTAAGATGTTGGCATTATGGGCATGCCCCACCATGTCTAGCTATTTTAAATGTTCTCTGAAAGTTATTTTTCTTTGCAATAAGCAAATCCTTTCACCAAGAAGGCTAAAAATTGTGCATAGGCTGTCCCTCCCCCCAGGCTTCTAGACACCCTCCCATCTCTCTCAAAAGCCCCAAGGCCTCTCAGAGTCCAACTCAGAGTCTCAAACCTCTAGGTTTGAGAGCAGTGGCCTCGTGCCCTGAGGCTCCACGCCCCAAACCCATGACCCAGAAGCACCAAGCACCCTATGGCTGACACCTGCCAGATGACACGTACCCCTTCCCTAGTGTCTGGAGGCTCCGGTAGCCCCTACCCTTGGCCAGTGTAGGCTGGACATTCTTGAAGGCACACAGACAACAACAGGGCCCACTGGAGAAAGAGCTCCAGAAAGGTCAGTGGTTTTTAGGAGTACACTTCCTGTCCCTAGGGATACGCAGACTAGGCTGGGTTCCTGTACTAGTAAGAGGAGTAATTTTGAAAAACAGGTCAAAAATTCTTCCTTATTTCACAAACTCAGTTCCTGCCAAGTGGCTGATTTCTCCTCTGGGCATGTATAATCAGGGCCAGAGCTCAGCAGACTCCAGGTACTGCAGCCATCCCAGTTCAGCCTCCTGGCTATGCCACTCTTTACCTAAGAGGTCCTATTTACCACCACGCCTGGCCTACATGCACACGTATCCTGTACATCTGCTTCTAGGCATAATGACCTGAGTTGTGGCTGCTCAGAGTCAAACGTCTGTGCTGCTTTGTGGTCTCCCTGAGCTGGCTACTGGCACTGCCAATGTGGCTGCCCAAAACAGCAGCAGGCTTTAATCCTGACCCTGAACCCTCAGCCTGAAGCCTGATAGCTGCTTCTGGGCCTGCACTCTTGACCCACACCTGGCACCCACCATGTTCTGCTCTGCAATATAGCACTCAATGAAACGGTCAGGGTGCTCCTTTTTGAAGATCTCTGAGAAGGTGGAATTCTTCGTGTCCCCATCCAGGGCAATGATACGGTCGCTGCTGTGGCCCAGCTTGGCCAGCGCTTGCCCATAGGCCTTGCGGGTGGCAATCTGCGGGAAGAGCAGGAGGGCTGAGTGCAATTAGGACTCGCATGGCTTGGGGCCCTGCCTGTCTCTGAGAGCTTCTGCAGCTTTCAGGGAGCGGGACAAAGATGGAGACAGAAAGGAATAACTCGAGGTCCTCTGGAAAGGGTGCCTTTGACCTCCTGTAAGGATGCCAGTGCCTAAGGTGAACATCCTACGATGGGAGTCCCTGGAGCCCCTTATCCCAACCCTGCTTCGAGTTTTGTCACTTATAAAAGATAATCCTGCCGATCCTATTCCCACCCCTTAAACTCATCCTGCCTTGGACAGGAACACGGAATCCCTGGGAATTGATGTGTTCACACAGGGGAAGATCCCTTAGACCAAGGGTGCAGACACTTCCACGCCCGTGCCTGCCAGTAACTGACTATATGACTGTGGGCAAGGCTCCTGCCCTCTCTGAGCCTCTGCAGGGAAATCCCAGAGCTGGCTGTCCTTTGGAGGAGAGAGCCCTGGGGCTTCTTTCTCATCACAGACTAACCCTTTCCCACCCCTCCTGGAGGTACACTTTGGCCTTGGTAAGCCAGGTAACCAGGATTGCTCCACTGCAGCCTGTCCAGAACAGCCAAGGTCCAACAACGAACCTTGTCCCCCACTTTGTAGTTGGGCGGAGAGGGCATGCGGATGTTGGCGATGTCAACCGAGGGGGCATCTTCCTGTGGAGGCGTTGCCATGATCTTCTTTTTGCTCTGGATCTGGCTATAAATCTCCTGGATGATCTCCTCAGCCATGTTTTTGGGGAGGGGCTTCCCATGCCACAGCTCCTTGTCCTCTATCCCTACAGGTATAAAGCAGGAGAACAAAGGGACAGGTAAAACACGAGCTCCAGGAGCCAGAAGAAGTCCCTGTGGGGTACCTTCCTGGAGGGAAGAAGAAATGGTGTTGTCACAGACCAGCAGGGCCCAACATTGGGCACCACCATGGCAGTCAGGAAAAGAGGGCTGGGAAACAGGAGTCCAGTGCGCTGCCACCCGTCTGCTGCCTGTACCCTGGGCACAGCTGACTGGAAGGACAGGAGCTGGGTGGATGGGTACTGCTATCCGTGCAGCCCCATCCTCTTGGCCACTGTGTTCCCTGCCCTGGTCCCCCACCCTCATTACTCCCAGAGACGGTGCCCGCAAGTCTTACTATCCCTTTCTTGAGGTCACCTCAGACGTCATCATAGTCTGGGTAGAGTCAAGGCCAGACCAGCCCTTCTAGGTAGTATGCAGTCTGGGATAGTCTCTGCATACTACTAGCAGACCCCAGAACTGCGTGGATTCCAGATTCTACCTGGCAGTAACAGCTAAGGGGTCAGTGCCAGACAGTGGCCCCAAGACCATGACAATATTCCAGCATCCTCATCTCAATGTCTATCCCCTTCCAGAAAGTTCCCAATAGTGCAGCACCCTCTTTTTAGAGAATCCTCATATACTCAAGTCCTTGTAGGCAGGTAGAGGGCTGTGGTCCCCAGGTAGACAGGTGGGCAGCTAGAGGCATTTGGCACCAAGAAGCCAACCTAGAGCCTGGAACCAGGACCTCCAGCGCCAGAGACTTCCTTCTGTCACTGGGTAAGTCCCTTTAAAAAAATCTGTATATCTAAAGAAGTGCTCTCATCCCCATACCTTTGAATACTGGGGACCAAATCCAGGGGCCTCGTGCACATGGAGGGCAAAGTGCTCTGCCACTGAGGTGCGCCTTGTTGTTTTAGGGTTTTTTTTTTTTTTTTTTTTTTTTTTTGTGACTAAACCCGGGGCCTAGATCCCCAGAGCCATTTTTATTTTGAGTCAAAGTGCAGGGCTGGGGATTTAGCTCAGTGGCATAAGTGCCTGCCTTGTAAGCAGGCAGTCGTGGGTTCGATCCCTGGTACCGATGAAAACGAAAAAGACCAAAAAAAAAAAAACAAAAAAACAAAAAAACAAAAAAAACCAAAGTGCTACTAAATTGTCATGGTTGGGCTCAGACTTAGGGTCCTCCTGCTTCACCCTCCACGGGAGCTGTGTATCCCCCACACCCTATGGTGAGTCATTCCAGCTGGGTAGGATGCTTTATTGTCCCTGACCATTTCTACCGGCCCTGCTTTCCGTCTTTACAATGCCACCCAGGGCCAGAGGGTCTAGACTCCTGGATCTGGAGTGGGAACCACTGTCTCAGCTCTCGCCAAGGTCCTTGTAAAGCTATTTCCTATTGCTTGATGGGTGCACACCTCCATCCTCGAGAAGAACCCAGAGCTTCCCACATTCTCTGAGGCTGAGTCATGCCACCCTTGAGCTCAGGGGAGCCAGCGCTGTTCAGGAAGTTCTGCACAGTGCCCACCAGGGGGAGACTCGAAGCTGCTCCCTCCGGCCCGCTGCAGCCGCAGGTCCAGAGTGCTCCATCCTTCTCTCCTTTCTCCTGCCTGCGCACGTAGTAGCTCCGCTGCAACCAGACTAATCTGGGTTCAAACCTTGGTTCAGCCAGGCAGAGCCGAGTCACCTTGGGGAGCACAGTGCCTCCTGCTCTTTCCTGGGGCCCTGTGTACTCAGACAGTGGCATGGTCTCGGAGCCAAGCTGCTGCAGGGAGTAGGTAGGAGCGGGGATGGGAGGGATGCTGTCCAGACCTGTGATGCCTCGGCCCTTGAACGTCTTGGCAATGACAGCTGTGGGCTGGTGCCTGGCCTGCCCGAAGGCCTTGCAGAGCTCCTCCACGCTGTGTCCATCCACGATAATGGCGTGCCAGCTGGGAACAGAGTTGCAGGAGGTGAGGGGCGGCCAGGTGCTCAGAGACCCCATGGACGGGTAGGCGTGCACCTGAAGGCTTGCCTGGGCTCCACCCCACATCTGCACCCTGAGCTGGGGAGCCGAGGCTCTCCTGTTTCCTGTCTGGGTGTTCTTTCTTTCCCTACTTTGTCATATTATCTTACTTCCTTTTGTTTACCTTTGAACAGACTTCTTTCCTCTTTTCTGCAATAATTCAAAGCTTAGTTCATATATTGTTTCTTACATTCCTGATCTGCTCATTTCCTATTGAGGGCTGATTTGAGCACAGTGAACTAGGTTTCAAATCCGTCTGCTGTTAGGTTCCTGATAAATTTTTTTGGAGGGCCAATTTTTATTTGGAAGACACATTTTGATTACTCAAGACACTAGATATAGTGATGGAAACTTTTATGGAACAGTGAGGGCAGGTGACCTCATTTTTTAAGCATTCTTTCCCTGGACTCCTGTGGGCACATTAACAGTGCCGAAGATGGCAGTGAACACACGTGCTCACTGTGTGGACCCTGAGGCAAGTGCAGTGCATACTAAGTTCACAACTCCCAAGGGTGCGTTACTGTTGCCTCATTTTACAAAGACACCAAAACTAAGCCACCAAAAGTATAATAATTTACACCAGGTCACAAATCAGTTAGTGGTGGAGTCAGGGCCTAAGGAATTTGGCTTAAAAGCTACATAGTCCTCAGGAAGCACTGCCTGTGTTGTACTCCAAATCCCCTGACTCATGTGGCCTTGGGCAGTTCCTGGGGTACCTGGTGGCTCAGTTTCCTCGTGTCCCATTCTAAGGGACAGAATACTTCCTCAAAGTCCAGCAGCACTCTTTCTGGTTTTACCAGGAATTGGCTGGCTAGGGCTGGACACGGAGTCAGACTCTGAACTGACAGTCACCCTCTCCCTGGCTACATGTTCTTCAACCTGGCTGCTTCTGTCCTTCTCCAGAACACAGTGAAGCTTTGTGAGAAGCTCTGAGAGCTGTTTTGCAATTCAACCACACAAACAAAGACATTTGCTTCAGCCTGGAGCTCAATCCATAAATCCATGGTGGGGGCCCATCCTGAGTCCAATGCCCAGTGTCTGGAAGTGTAGGCCAAAATGCTCTGGAGGAAGATGGTTAGGTGGGGCTGGCCCTTTCAACTTCGGCTCCTGCCTAGGAATCCTCTATCAGAGCAGCTCTCTGTGCGCCATCATACCTTGGCCACAGCCCTGTACATACCCAAAGGCCTCACAGCGCTTCTGGTAGATGTCCAGCTGGTGCTGCAGGGGTGCGGGGTCACTCTGGCCCAGGCGGTTGATGTCGAGAATGGCCACGAGGTTGTCCAGCTTGTAGATGCCAGCAAAGGCCATGGCCTCCCACACAGAGCCCTCGGACAGCTCCCCGTCACCCAGCATGCAATAGACTCGGTAGCTGTGGAGAGAGGGCAGATGGGGGGGCTATTCCCCTGGGCCTATCAGGGTCCTGACCCTGTGCTCCCAAGGAGCCTGCGCTCGGGATAGCGGTTCAGATCGTATACACGAAGAGGAAGAGGAAACAGCATCACCCCGTCCCATCCGCACCCCACAAGGAAATGGTCATGCAGGAAGTTATCAAGGGCCCCAGGAATGACGGGCTTGCTTCTCTATGGAAACTGAGGCTATGGTGCAGCTCAGTGGGGTAAAGAACTGGCATGGCACATGCAACCCTGAGTCCAATCCCCAGTAACATACACACACGTGTGGCGACTGGGTCTGGCCAATAAAAGGCAGAACGGGGGGTGGCTAGGGTAGGCCAGGCCACTCCAACCAAGGCACAGGGGCTGCAGGGACTCATTGAGTGGACCACAAGAGGCCCCTAGGGGAGTGAACTCTCTGCTCCTGCCAGGAAGCGCTGGGCTATCGAGGCCAGGAAACACCCTGAACCAAGAAGTTGGGAGGAAGAACATGCATAGCTGAGCGCCTCTGAGGACAGCTTGGTGTGGGGAACCAGATGCATCACAATGTAGGTGCTCCCAGTCCTTGTGACTGGGGTTGGCTCTGGCTCATTCTCGACCTAGAAGACGCCCCCTCAACACAAGTGAGCAGTCACCTGGGCCAGCCATAGGCTGTAGACACGGTGCAAAAGCAAACAGACATGGGATAAAGTACTAGCCTTCCTTACCCGAGGGAAGGATACAATGAAGAAAGTGAGGATCAAGCCAGGGGAACCGATTTTGAGCCTGACTCCAACCCCAAGAAATATGAGGGGACAGGGGTGATGGAGGGGCAATAGCAAAAATAGGTACAGCAAGAGTAACTCCCTTCGTGGGGTGGCCATGGCCCCTGGAGCTCTGGCCACGCTGCAGACCAAGCTGAGTGACGCTCTCAGGTTCGGCTGTTACTCCTAAAACACATGGCTCTCTCAGAGTGGCCCTGGGACTCGCTGAAGCAACTGGACCCAGGGGTTCAAACATATCCGACTATAGCCCAGACTCTCTGCCCTTGCTGCATGGGTAAACACACTGGAAGAAGAGTGGGGACTCCCTTTTCCCTGCCCATGTCTGGCTGTGTGGCCCCCAAAATAAGGCTGACAACCTGCTGGGCTCAGAGGGGACAGTCACAGGAACAGCTACAGATGCCACTGCCATTTGGGTCGCATCTTCTGTGAGGCCAAGGCAGAGGAAACAGGAGGAAGAGCTCAGCCAGCCACAGAGCTGTCAGCATGATTCAGCACTTCTGCTGGCCGGCAGGCCAGGCAGAGCTCCCTGCTTCTTCCAAGGGCTTGGCTGTTCTGTTCCAAAGCTTCTGGGGGCCTGACCACTGCTTTCTTGGCTTCACAGCCTGTGCAGGGGCCCTCCTGGACCTGGACTTTTTCAGGATGGGTCATCTCTGCAGGCTGCCTGCAGGTCATGAACTAACTGAGAATATGAATATCAGGATATAGTTTGTTTGAAAACACAAAAGATACTAGGGTATGGTGGTACACACTTGTAACCCCACCAACTCAGGAGGCTGAGAGAGCAGAATTGCTAATTTGAGCCCAGTCTGGGAAACTCAGCAAGACCCTGTTTCAAAATTTAAAAGGGGCAGGGAGCCCACTGGGGATAAAGTATAAAGTCCCTGGGTTCAATTCCCAGTTACCCTTAACCCCTAACCCCAAAAAGAAAAACTATAATATATTGTTAGATTTAAAGAGTTAAGAAAAAAGTCTGTTTCTTTTTAACACTGTTCTCTTTCAAGGGAGATGGTAGAGAGACACAGTGCCAGAAGCCTGTCTACTCTATCAAGATGCTACCTTGTGGTGCCTGATCCAGCCTGATAATCCCTGGTGACCTGGCCCCTCCCCCAGATGGAATCTGCAGGCCTAGGCCTTAGCCAAACCTGGCCCGAAGCCACCCTGGCTCCTGGGAACCTAGCGAAACCCCTCCTCCCTAAAATGGCTGGTTCCATTATGTTAGGGTCAGGAAATGATCCCTCGTGGGGAATTATTTCAAGCAACTGTAGGGAATCATTAACTCACATCCTTGGTACTAGGCCAAATACAGTGTTCTTAAACATACATCTCATTCTTTGTGACTCATTCCACGGTGATTCACTTCCAATTAGAGTTAAGCCTACCCCCAAGCTCGGCCAGGGAAGGCAAGCTTAGGCTGTGTGGCTGGGCATCCCTGCCCCAGGGATTTGGGAAGGGTCCTTGTACGAGCCTCCTGGACAGCTGTCTCAGGAGTCTGTCCATGGGAACAGCGGCATATATGACAGGTGCTTCTCAGAGTACAGGAGCCACCGGTGGCCCAGGCCCACTCCCTGCCCCGCGGGCACTCTCCTGCTCGCACAGGGGCTTGTCATAGTGAACCCCGCTACAGCACTTGGACTCATGGCCTGACTCCCAGTGGGGAAGGAATAAGAAAAGTACTCTGGCAAATGGTCATACACACAAACCTCTCCCCACACTGGGAACTGAACCAAGGAACCCCAGAATGCTTTCCTTTTTTCTAAATTTTGAGACAAGGTCATGCTAACCTCCCCAGGCTAGCCTTGAGCCTAGAAGCCTCTTGCCTCAACCTACACATAGACAGGATTACAGGCGTGAATCACCACACTCCTGCAACCCCACATCCCCCAGGCCAGAGCCAGCCACAGTAAATAAGCTACGGCTGACACATGACTGGAGGGCAGTGCATATTCTGCAAAGTGGTGGGGAAGTTCCTCCTGCGCTGGCCAGGCTGCTCATGCAGCCTCTGCAAGGTTGGCCTCTCAAACGACTGCTTCTCCCTGGCTGATAAGAGGTGGCCCAAGTGCTCCTGCACCTTCCAGAACACACAGGCCTGCCAACCTTTCCCCAAGATAAAGTTCAGGCTGGGCTGAAGGGCCACCTAGGAACAACTTGGTCAAGCACTCTGCTGATAGCACACACACAGGGTAGGACCCTGTGCTCGGGGTTTGCCCGTCACAACTCAGGACAAGACCCTCAACAGTCACCTGAAAAGGGGACCAATTCTCAGTGGGCCTTTGGGAATACACAGCCAGCCACAAGAGTGAGCCTCTGCTAGGCGGGAGGAGATCCCAGGGGACAGGTAACTAGGGCTAGGCCACTGGGGACCTTCGTAAAAATTTCGGAGGGTAGAGGTGGTAGACAGAGGTTACCTGGCTTTGTCGAAGTATTTGCCTGTGTAGGCCATTCCGCAAGCAGCCCCAAGGCCCTGGCCCAGGGAGCCAGTGGCCACATCCGTGAAAGCTTGTTTCTGTCAGCAGAGATCCACAGTTACTTGCAGGCCGAGGAGAGGGCAGCACTCAGCACCCCCACCCGGACCAGGTGAGTGCTCCCTGCAGAAAGCTGCCCCTAGTACGCAGCTTCTCATGCTCATACTAGAGTAACGGTGAGTTCAGTGCCTAGCTCTGTCCTCTAGTAAGCTGGGTGACATTGGCTTGGGACTAACCCTTTCTGATTCCTGTCTCATCTGTCAAGATTCCCAAATTAAACAGCTGGAGAATTCATGACCAAACCGCTGACACAGAAGGTTTCACCCACACCATAGTCATGCTTTCCGTGGTAGCTCATGGACCCTAACATCTGCAGGGGTGAAGCTGGCACTGTGAAGAGCAAGCTAGGATCCTTTCTGGGTATCGCTAGCACCCTGCTGCACGTCCTCAGGGATGTCCCTGTGAACATGAGCTGGCCAGCAAGACCCCGTGGGGAGGGGTCCCAGAGGGCCCCTTCTTAGAGTTAGCCCAGAATCCCCTTGGCCTGTGGACTCAGTAGGATGTGCCCTTTTGCATTTCTTGGGGTGAATGCTGGGGTGAATGCAATGCAACCCCGATGTCCTCATCTTCCCTTCCTCATCTTAATCTCTTTTTCTGCCTTTCAACACCTCCGCTTCTCAGTGGGTGTCTCTGTCTCCTCCTCCATGCTTGGGAAAGAGGAAGTGGAAGAGCAGGGGCTGGGGGCGCCACTGGGGTGTGCTTACCGGGACAGGGTGTCCATCCAGGTCGGAGCTGATCTTCCTCAGGTTCAGCAGCTCCGCCTCGGGCAGGAAGCCAGCTTCGGCCCAGACAGCATACAGGATGGGGGCTGCGTGGCCCTGTGAGGTGGGCAGCAGAGGGGCTCAGATAGAGAACCCATACTTGGGGCCATTCCTGTGCTTGGACCCCAGGGCATGGCTGAGCTGGCCAGCCAGGTATCTGCTTCAAGGGAGGGCCACTTTTCTCCTTTCTCTTTCCAGCCTCTTGGTTTTCAGCCCGAGTTCCCACAGCCAAGGCTGGGCAGGTACAAAGCAGGTGCAGGGGCCCAGCTGTACAGCTGGATGAGGCCAAAAGCCCAGCAGGAGCCGGCTGCCCTAATCCTGGCTTCTGGCATGTGAAACACTTGGACAGACATCTAAGCCCTAAACCCTGCCTCAAGAGACCGGAGGCTGCTGACCCAGGCTGAGGGACAGGGAACTCTGGGCAACTGTGGCACAGTTCATTGCTGAATCTTTTATTAGGAAGAGGCAAGATGGGTGCTCTTGTCCTGCTGCGGCACGTTGCCACTCCCGAGGGGAATGTGATGTGGCCTGCAGAGGGCTGGCACAGGCAGAAACCCATAGGTCTGGGTTTAAGTCCTGCCTGTCAGTACTGGAACTGAAAGGACACTCAGCAGAAACATTTCCATTATCCCCAACCCCATTCCTCTGGGTTAGGGCCTTGTCATTGTGCCTGGACCTCATGGAATAACCCATAAATTCGATCACATAATCAGTCACAAGTTTACCAGCTGAATCAAAACAGAGGAAGACACTGAGGAGGGCCCAAGTTGTGTAGGTGGACAGGCTCCTGGGAGCAGTGGGCCAGGTCTCCTCAAAGACTGTTCACCATTCCAAAGACTGTTCACCATTCCACAGTCCACATGATGCAGTGGCTGGCAGTAGGCAGCTAGGTTCTTACCTTGGACAATATAAAGCGATCGTTGTGAGGATTCCGAGGGTCCAGGGCCTTGTAGCGCATGGTGTGGAAAAAGAGGACAGCCATGATCTCGGCGGCACTGCAGCAGGATGTGGGGTGGCTGCGGCCGGGGAGAGAAGACAGACGTATACATCACAGCCCTGGAACCATGACTGACAGCGCTCATCCCAGGCCTGAATCCAAGGGCCAAGGACACCTGTCCAGTCACACAGTCCTGCCTATCAGAGAGGCATGTTCCTGCTCCCTGGGATAGTGGCGGAGGGTCTCAATGAGGCCCCTGCTAACAGCATGGGAGTGGGCCCAGCTAGTGGATGTCAGGAACTGTCACCTTTCCCACAGACATCCGCTCCAGACCTTAGCCACGGCAATGACAAAATTCCAGGGCTGGGCCAGATGAAGAAAGAAAGAGGGACTAGGAGAAATCAACTCAGTTTACCTACCCTGAAGCAGTCCTGAGGCAGGGAAGGGAGCTGGGAGTGGCCTGGACCCCATCTTTTGGCCCCAGTTAGAGTCTAAGGACTCCTCTGCAATGTCCAGTGAGCTGCATCTTATGGGGAATGCCCAGGGTCTTCCCAGTTATAAGGGATACTGGTCCTCTGGGACATGGAGCAGGGAGTTAGGGACTGAGCTACCAGAAACCACCCAGCAGCCTAAACATGAGTTTGGGGAGGTTTAGGGCCCTAAAACAAATCAGGGTGGAGATTTGTAATCACTTCAGTGCATTATCTAATAGCTTTTTAAACAGGCATTTTGAGGGCTGGCGTAGAGTTTGGAACCAGGACTTTCTGTGGAATTTTAAAAGAAAACTACACCCTGATTGGCATGTTTTGAAATTCATTTTTTCCCCCTTTGAAATAAAATGAATTAAAAAGAATACACAGTACAGAGCCTCACCTACAAAGCCTATGATCATGAAAATAAGACCTTTTGTGCTTTGTGGACAAGGGCTGAATGGGCTCAACAAAACCAAGTATTTAACCTTCTGGCCCTGCAGTGTGAGGCCTAGGAATACCCCATTTTACTCTTGCCTTAATAACGAAATCACTCCTGAGCAAATGAATGAATACCAGAAAGTCCAAGGATTACACCCCAGAGATGAGACTCGTTTGGGTCCCACGGAGCCCACTTGGTTAACCTGGTCCTTGGCCCCAGACACAGGGCTGGAGGCTGGGTTTCCTGCTGAGACACCTGGCGACTGCTGGCAAGGCTGGCGCCCTCTGGACCATGGTTCTATTTAGAGGTCAGCCACACGGCACAGGGCTCCCGGGCTCCCAGGTTTCCCCACATGCAGTTCAACTCAGTTCAGCCCTCTGAGGCTGCACTCCGAGGAGCTTCACAGCAGAACATGCCCGACGCCAAAGCCAAGGGCACATGCAACACCTGGGGTTCAGCCCAGCCTCCCCCCACCTCCAGTAGGCACCTACAAGGTTAAGGGTGAGTCACTCCTGGCACAGACGCATTAGTAAAGGAACCCAGAGAACTGTCCATGCTGGTTTAGTACCACATTCTCAGCACACAATCATCTTATACTTAACCGTGTCTATGAACTCCGGGGTCATGGAAAAGACACTACACCTGAAAGAGGGAGGTGAGGACATGTAAACAAGAAACCCTTTCCTGCCTGGCCAAGACCCTCATCTCTGTCCCAGGGCCAACTTCAACACAATCAGTGGCTAGGTGGCCCCCTGCCTTTCCCACCCTCGAGGGCTCCGTCCCAGAGACCTTGCCTGACAGACCATGGCTCTGTTATGAGGAAGCTACAATGGGGGAAGAAAGTGGGTGGATTCCACGCCAAAACTGCCCACAGGAGAGGTGCTTTGCCCAATCTTTCCATCCGTGACCCCAGGGTGACATTCCCATATGGGCCCTAGAAAGGGCTTCATGGCAAAATGGGGTGGCACGTGTGCTTTCCCCACGTGGGGGAGGCATGCTCAGGCCAAGGCAGAAAGGACAACCCAAAAGGAAAGTGGTCACTCATGATGAGAATGTGGAAGTTGGGAAATAAAATGGACGATTGCTTTTAAGCCCTGCTTTGTAAGGAGGTGAGCCTGCAGTATTTCATTTCCTCCACAGCCAGTGTGGCCAGCTGCTGGCACTGTCTTCACAGCCGCCAAGTAGGCACAGACAGACGAGAGGAATCCCAGGAGCCAGGCTTCCGCTCTATCCCTTTCCAGGCTTTTGATGTTTTGAGGCTCTGCAAAGTGCCCTGGGCTGGGGCTATGGGCTATGGCACTGAGCTGCTTGATTGCTGGCCTCACTTCCCTGGGTTCAATTTCTTCACTCGCAAATGCAGGTGCTGTGAATGGGCACCTGGGGAACCTAGTGAGAGGATACATGCTAAGTGCCAGGGTCCTAATGGCTCAGAATCCAGGCACCTCAAAATCCTCTTCTATGGCCTGGGACTGCCAGTGAGTCACAGGCAGATAAGAAATAAGTCAAACATGGAGATAGGATTCTGTATCCTGTAAAGTACTCAACCTGCCAGGGACTCAGCTCAGCTACCTAAGTGCCTGCCTGCCAAGCGTTAGGTCATTAGTTCGATTCCCGGAACAAAAAAAAAAAAAAAAAAAAAAAGAAGGGGATGTAAAAATACTGAACCTGCAGGATGCCCAGCCAGTTCTGAGTAGGCTCAGTCAACTAGCTCAACCTCTAGGAAGTCAAAAGCACAGGAGTCTGTGGCCTCCAGGCCTGAGTTTTTCCAGCCCTCCCCACCAGCCTGGGCTACACAGCTGCAGAAGGAGGCTCCACTTTGCAGTCAGTATCTTTCTCAGGCAGCCAGGGGAGCTGATGGCTGTAGAAGGGGTGAGGGACTACAGGGCACTCATTCCACTGCCCATTTCTTTGTGCTCACAAGGATTAGAGGCAAATTCAAATCCCCTCCATGGGCCCAAGGGTGTGGGCCAAGAGTGGAGCCCCCAGACGGCATATACAAGGGTTCAATCTTCAATACTGGAAAAATAAAAAAAAAAAGCATAAACCATTCTGCAGAGATGGTGGTACACACTGAAATCCAGGATTTTAGGATTAGAAAGGAATTGGGAGTCTGAGACCAGTACTGGCTACACAGAGAATTCAAGGCTACCTTAGAGCAGGAACAAGACCTTATCTCAAACAAATAAATAAATCAATCACTTTAATTCCTGCACAGTCCACTCAGTGAAAGGTTTACAGTGAGGCTCAAATGCAGCTTCTCAAAGACTCTCCCTCTCTCTCACCTCCAGGGGCATTCTTCCCCATGTTCCCTGACCAGGAGGGCCTCTGACTCTTTCTTTCGCTCACAGACTTTGAGGTGAAAGGCTGTCCTCTGGCTAAGTAACAAGGATTTAAGCTTCCTTCCCCAGTGGTCCAGTGAATTAACTGACCAAGGAGCCAAGTATTCATCAAGACCTCACCACAACAAACTCCAATGCTTAAAAAAATACAAAAGAAAAAGGAGGAGGAGGAAGAGGAAAAGGAAGATGAAAAAGAAGAACTGCCACCACCAAAAAGGAAGGAAAAAAATAACCGTAACCCCATCTACTCAGGAGGCTGAGGCAAGAGGATCACAGGATCAAGACCAGTCTGGGCCACCTAAAGAGATCCTATCTCAAAAAAATGTGGATTTGAGATGTAGTTCAGTGAGAAACTCTTAAATCTTAAAAAGTTAAAAAAAAAAAAAAAAAAAAAAGAGAGAGAGAGAGAGAAAGAAAACAAGAGGGGAAGGCTGGAAATGCAGTTCTATGGTAAAACTAAGAAAATAAAGAAGAGACTGGGAGCCAGGAATTAGCCCTATTTATTTCTTCATTCACTTATTTAGGCAGTACCAGTTCTGCCTAATGGCCTTATTCATGCACGCTGGACACACACCCCACCCAGCCACATCCCCAACTCAAGCACAAGTTCAGAGGTGGAGTGGCGGGGAGCAAATGAACAAACTTGCAAACTTAGCCAGCTTCTGACAGGGAAAAATTGAAAACACAGAAAACATCAGCACTGTTAGGTCAGGGCATACGCCCAGGTAACAAAATACTCTGAGCTGCCTAAGGGAATTCAACTTGAAAACAGGAAAATTTCTAAGAAAAAAAATTTATCCAAAGTAGTTTAGAAGAATCACAAAACATGAGTATTAGCGAGCTCAGGGAAACACAGGTGTCCATGCTAACGGCAGTGGCATGACGAGGAATGACCCATGTGTCCACCCACAGCTCGGATGAACTGCAATATCTTCATGCTGTGGATTACTACATAGCAGTGAGGATGGTGACTTACACGTCACAGACACAGCATCAGCACAGCGCTACGTGGGAAACAGAGACCCAGAGCCAGGGACACCCAGTGTCCACACATGCTACCAGTCTCTCGGAGTCTAAAGGAAACAATGGAGTTATAGTGAAAACCCCAGAGTGTTTTTTTGTGGGCGACAGGAGAAAGGAGGAGGGATACATTGGGGATTTGAACCTACTATGACACTCCTTCTGCCTGGCAGTGGCTGCACAGACGCACTGCTTATAAACATGAATAGTAGTCATCTTCTTTATGTATATAAAGATTTAAAAACATATCTGGGCTGAGTTGTGGCACACACCTATAATCTCTACACTTGGGAAGTTGAGGCAGGGTTGCCTCAAGTCCAAGGTTCAGCATGGGCTACAGGGTGAGTTCAAAGCCAGCTTGAACTGCTTAGTGAGATACTGTCTCAAAAATAAGGAAGTAGATACAATCATTAGGGGTGATGGGACGGAGGGGGGAAAGGGAAGTAAAAGGGTCAAGAGGAGATATGTATGTGTGCCAATTCCCCACGATGAATGCATTGGTTATGTTACACAAACAAGGCATGGTGGCATGCCATAATCCCAGCATTCGGGAGGCTGAGGCAAGAGGATCTCTGAGTACAAGGCCAGCCTAGACTACAAAATGAGTTCAAGCCCAGTCTAAACTGCATAATGAAACCTTGTCTAAAAAACAAACCCCACACTAATAAACTTAAAAATATGTATTTGAGAGAGGTACTCCATGATAGAAGAGTACAAGTTCTCAAACTACAGAGCTGGCCCCTTCTAGCACGAACCTGACTCTAGACCTCAGGCTGTATGCCCCAAGTGGCTTCCCCAGTGGTACATCATGACAGTGCTCTTCTCCCTCTGCACCCCTGGCCCCCACTTGCCCCTTGACCACCCTACTGCATGCAAATGCTCGGAGGACAGGGACCTCAGGCCTTTCCACTGTTGTGCCCTCCAACCTGAACAGCACTTTGCACAAACTGAGGATGTGTACCTGACACTGTGACCTCTGAGCCTCAGTTTCCTCTCTCTGTGCAATGGTGAAAAAAGAACCTGATTGAACCAGATAGTGTGTGTAAAGAACACAATACAGAGTAAGAAACTGACAGTTGCTTAGTTAACCTAATTTTGAGGATGGGACCACCAAAATCCATAGAAGACCAGTAACTTCCTCAAGAATCCATAGACGACCAGTAACTTCCTCAAGTGCCTGAGGCTGGGGCTAATATCTAGGTGGCATATGCACCTGCCTGGCAAGTGCAGGGTGGTTGAGTTCAGCCCCCAATACTTCTCTCTAAAAAAGAAGACAGAACCTGTCAACCTGGCAGAGCTAAGACAAAAAGTGAAATGCTGAGAGAAACTGGTACATGGATAGCAAAATGTGGAATATTCACACAATGGAATATTCAGCCATAAAAATAATGAAGCTCTAATGCAGGCCAATGCATGGGAGATTTCCAAAAATTATGCTAAGTGAAAGAAGCCAGACCCAAAAAGCCTCATTTTGTATGATCCCATTTATGCACATGGTCAGTAGGGATCTTTCATGGACAATGACCTGTGCTAAAATTGGATATGCTAAGTTTATTTTACATGCCAAGTTGTACAATTAAATTACAATGGAAATGATTCCTCCACCAAGGCTGTTACAAGTTTCACCTGTAAAAGGAAGAAGCCACTCCCCGAGGGAAATTGCTCAGGGGTCCTCAGGGTGAGTTCCAGCTCCCAGCAGTCATCCCACCCTGCCACCCACAGCTCCAAGAAGGTCCCCTGCCCACAGTGAGTGCTCTGGGAATCCAGGGAACTGATGTGTGGTCTGTGGCAACAAGAAAGTTCCTGATTTTGTAGGGTCAGGTTCTGGTGACGACCCTGCCAAAAAGAGGCTAAATCCAGGGGTCAGAGCCACAACAGGAGCCAGAGTTATGAGATTCCAAAGAGCCACCAGCACGCTCCACCCAGCCCTGTCTGGAGGGCTGCACCTTGCTCCTTGGCTTTGAGAAGCACTGACCATTAGCTCTGCTGAGCAGAGGTCATACAGGCAGAGAACCCAGCCACTGCAGGGCAGCAAGGCGACTGCACTCTGAGTTGAACAACAGGGCTGCTGCTGCTGCTGCAATCGGAACCACTTCATTCTTGCCTCACTCAGGGCTAGGCCTGGACAGGAGCCAGAGGCCCAGAAAGGGCCTGAGTGAAGAAGCAGGCACCGCTAAGCCTTTTTCTGCCAAGCGAGGTTACATCCACCCAGGTCCCAAGGGGATGTTGGAAACCTTAATCAAAAGGCTCCCGAGTGCCACAGCTGGGCAGCAGGGATGCAATCCCAGCCACTCCAAGGCCTCGTGATCGCCAGGATGGCACCAGATGACAGGACTCACTCTGGACCCCAGCTGTACTCCTAGGGACCCAGCTGGAAAACTACCTGCTATCCTAGTTTGGACCCTGTCTGTCCCTCAAATGTGTTGAAGGTCTGGAGCTGAAAGCAGTGTAGAGGCGGTAAGAAATTTAGGGAAGCAGAGTCCAGGGGACGGTCCTTAGGTGGACTGGAGACTTGTTCTCAGAGGAACTGTGGGACCATTTGCCCTTTGACTTTTGGCTTCAAAATGTAATCTAATGGGTGTGGTGGCCCACACCTGTGATCCCAATGCTGGGGAGGCTGAGGCAGGAGGATCACCGAAAGTCTGAGGCCAGCCTGGGCTACAAAATGAGTTCAAGGCCTGCCCTGAACTACAACAGACCCTGTCTCAAAAACACATCCACACCCACAACTGCCATCCACCATGAGGGAGGACATGGAAACTATTAAGAATCTAAAACTGTGAGCTAAATCCATCTCTTTACAAAAGTTAGCCTGCCTGGGATAATTTATTAAAAATGAAAAATGGACTAATACATCATCCATCTATGACCCTATCCTTTAAAGATAAAGGGAGGTTTGGGGATGGGCAAGGTATTTCTGATAATGGCACAGCGGCCCAAAAAGAGCCAGGTTAGTCTTTATCTCCTAGTGGACTCTCAAGATCTGGTCACCTGTCACCTTCTAGATGCCTTCCTCGAGCCGTGGGTCAAAGAGTCCTGGGGAACTTGGTGAAAGCACAGACCACCTTCCCCTTCGAATCAGGTCTGTGTCCTTAGATGACCCTTAGCTCTGTTTGGGTGACACTATAGGAATAAGGAATGAAGGAATCTTCATCACCAGCCTAGACTCCTGGATACTTTCTGACAGGCCTTCAGGGTTTCCCTCTCTAAAGCTTGGTGAGTTGCACTGTTGCCATGGTTCCCTCAGCACATGGAGGGGGCTGACTTCAGAGCTCACTGGCCATTGTGGCTGCCGCCTCAACAAAAAGCCTCTGTGAAGGCTCCATCCCTCCACCTCCAGGTCCAGCTCCCCACACAGAGGCCAGTGTCACCTCCTGGAGCCTGGCCAGGTCCGCTGCACACAGGGCTGGTGATGGGCACAGGGGTGCAGAAGCTGTGGAAAAATCAGGACTTCACCCAAGCCTGAAACCAACAGGGTCCTCATTGACAGTCCAGCCTCGAGTGGGTGACCAAAGATTGGCCCCAAGTCCCGTTTCACCATCAGATTCCAATTCCCCCTGAAGGTGAAACCCTGACAGGGTCATCACTCCACCTGAGACTGTGGCTGGGTGGGACAGGACCTCAGCACCCAGCCTTCACAATGAGGTGAGCGAAATGCAGATCTCAGACACAGGGGAACATACCACAACATGGTCCCTGTTTCAGAGCTTCCTCAAATACTTTTTGTACACACAAAACTCTTACACATACCTTTCAAAATCTCTCTTGTGTCAGGGGTTGCATAGCAGTTACTTCCTTTTGAAAATGTTTTTTTCCAAGCATTGCTTCCTACATCTTTTATACACTCACACAAAGAACCATTTGCACACATTTTGCTAAAGGATACTTTGAGTTCAGGGAGTTCCATGCTTAGGCTACTACTAGGTAAACATGGGTGTAACTCTCCATAGCCACATACAGTATCTTTTCTGGGTGGCAACTATGCAACAAAGATCAAAAGACTCACTTGACAGATCTATTTTGAGAGCCCTCTGAAGTTGTAAATGTTACTTTCTTTCTCTCCAAGTCCCTTTTAAACTATGCCATTTCCCATTTCAAACCTTTGCCATTTCCCTCCATTCCTATCTGGTGCTGTCCACAAGCCCAAGAGGACTTCCCCACACAATGCACTCCTCAACAGCCACCAACTGCCAGCGAGGGCAAGTCATTTAACACACCAGTCTCCTTGTTCTCTTCTATAAAATGCACACACATTTTACCCCATACAATGCAACAAAGGGTGCTGCACCACACCGGGAATATGTGCTCAACAGGCTTAATGAAGCTGTGAATGCCTACACATTTTATCTAGCCCTGTAAACTGTCAGATACACAACACTACTTAGTTGGATAACTAGTAAGTCTCTGCAGCTAGATCCCTGATCCCATGAAGCGGCCAAGGGCAGCAGACCCAGTAGTGCTGAACAAGCAGTACAAGGCATGCAGATCTACTACATGCCTGGGGGACTGGGGAGAAGTTAGTCCCTGCCTGGAAAGGAACACCCCACACAAGGCCAGGACTATTATAACTCCAGCTAGATAACAGGTCCAAAGTATAGGTGGTGGGAGGGAAACCGTTGTAAGAGGTCCAAACCTGAGGCCAAGGGACTTTACATGAACAAAGGATGAGGGCCACCCAACCTGAAAAGCAGTTTCCTGTGGGGCCAGGAATTTAGATGAGCTGCACAAAGCCTGCCTGGCAAGCCCAAGGTTGTGAGTTCAATCCCCGGTACCAAAACAAAAACAAAAACAACATTCTGCATTGAATTGGCCAGAAGGCAGAATCTTATCTTAAAACACACAGCCTGGTTGGAAAAAAAAAAAAAAAATCACTGGAAATCACTCCCTATCCAATTCCCGGCCCCATTAATCCTATAAACCTGGCATCTTGCAGTCACAATGGCTTCCTAGCAGGCCCCACGTGGAGGGGAGGGTTCATTAAAAACCACCCCTTGAGTAGGCATTATTACTCCGCCGGCGACCCTAAAAAAAACAAAAAACAAAAAAAACCCTCCTTCATTCATTCACTTAGCCTCAGCTCCTTTCCCCTCCACCCCAACTTCCCGCCTGGGTCGGATCTTCACCTCCCGCTTCCACTCGCACCAGGCTTCCGCGACCACGTGTCTTCCCGCGGCTCTCAGCGGCCGCGGACCCAAGCTCTGAGCCCACCCGATGGAAGGCAGGAACGTGGGGTGCAGAAGCACTGCCCGTGGGGCGGGGAGGGCCTGGGCCCTCAGCCGTCTCCAAGATGGTGGATTAAAACGGGCGTTCACGATTCGGACTGCACGGGCTCAAGCGCCAGGTCTCCGGGTGTGTGACCTCCGCAAACGACTTAAACTCGGTGCCTCAGTTTCCCCAGAGCAAGGAGGAACATGGCCCGTGGCGCCCGCAGGCCTGAGCAAAGACG
This sequence comes from Cavia porcellus, assembly GCF_034190915.1. NCBI lineage: Eukaryota > Metazoa > Chordata > Mammalia > Rodentia > Caviidae > Cavia > Cavia porcellus. The sequence goes on from NW_026947493.1 coordinate 33,571,633, forward strand.
GAAGTCCACGCGTGCGCAGCGCACGGCCAAGGCCCGGGTCCCCCCGGCCGGCAGTCCTGGTCGGGACCGAGTACCGCTAGGGCTGCAGGGTCGCAGGCCTCCAGACACCTGCCCCGCGACCCGGACTCCAGGGGTTACGGCCGGCCCGCGGCGCCCCGGGGACGAGGCCCACGCGGCCGTGCCGGCAAGACCGCGGGAGAGCGCGCCTCCGCCACCTGGCCGCCGCCCTGCCGGCGGCCCCGCGAAGCGCGACCCGGAGCCACGGAGACGACCCCCCCCCCCCGCCGCCGCCTGGTGACCCCGCTGCGCCCCGGCCTCTCCGGGCCCCACTCACCCCGAGCCCGCCGCCGTGGTGGCCTGGATGGAGCTGATGCGCAGGCGGTTGGCCGTGTCCTTCAGGGCCTGCAGCTTCTGCTGGTCCGGCTTGTGGTAGCCTTCCATGGTGCGGCCGGGGCGGCGAGGATGCAGGTACGCGGTACTGAGGGAGCGGTGGCCGCGGACTGCGACCCAGGCCCGCGCGGGGGCGCGCTAAGAAGCCCAGGCCCCGCCCACGGGGCGGGGTGAGCGGCGGGGCGGGGCGGGGCGCCGATCACCCCAGGCCGACAGCGACCCGGCCCCGCCCCGCCCCTCCATGGGCGGGGCCCCGAGGGCGAGTGGGGCCTGCGGGCGTTAGCTGTGTGCACCAAAAACAAGCGTTCCAGGTTCCAAGGCTGGCTCGAGTTCGGCTGCTGACCCGCCGACTAATCTGATTGCTCTACAGGCAGACTGGGTGGGATTGAGAGGGCGGGTGATCCTCTGTAATCCCACTTCAGAGGTGAGCGAATTAAGTTTTAGCAAGGTCAGTAAAGGTCACAGGATTGGCTCCCATATGGCCAGTTACACCCGAAGTGTGGTATCCCATAGCCCCCGGCTCCTCCTGGATGCCCTATGGTTCCTAGCTGGTAAGGGTTGTGGCCTGGGCTTGGACCGTGTGGTCCCAGTGTGTACCACCCTCAGAGCCCTGACAGGTGTCACCTCTGCTCTCAAGCTACTCACTATGTAAGGAAAGAGGTGAACCCTGGGATTCTTTGAAAGCTCTCTGGCTTCTGAACCCTGTGGCTCTAGGCCGCGGTTTCTGTATTCCAAATTGCATATCTCCATCTGCCCAATGGGACAGATTCTGCCCTCTGCAACCACTCTCATCTGCAGTGATGCTGTGTGGCTCACTGTGGCTCTGGAGCCCCAGTAATGATCAAAAGAAAAATGCCCCTGCCTCATCGTGGGCCGCTAGGAATGTTCCCTCGGGTTCCACACAAATGGGGCTCAGTTCATTACGGAATTCAGCTACAATTCCCTGCTCTTAGTGTTCCCCAAAGTCAGCTTTGGACCCAGAATCCTGGGCTGGCTGGAGATGTTACTCATGCTGGTGCCCCTGCCCCATGACCTGGGTCTTTATTCAGGTAAACACCTTATAAATCACATGGCACTGGGGAAGGAGACATTGGATCCTACCTAGTTTCCAGCCGGTGTCTTGCTACCCTGCTGTCCTCAACCCCAGCCTTCTACTGCTTCCCCTTAACTCTCACAATGGCTGCCAAAGAAAACTCCTGTTGCTCCCCTGTTTAGAGCCCCCATTAACCTCCCTCTATATTTGGAATAAAATCCAGCCCCCAATGGCCTCTCTCCCTTTCCTGTTTATATGCTCCCTGCCCCACCCACTTCAGAGTGCTAGATTTCTTGCTTTTTACAAAACACCAAACTCAGTCCCACCTAGAGGTTTTGTGTGCTGTTCCCTGAGACTGTAAAGCCGTTACTGAGGCTCTCCCTGTTGTCTCCATCTAGAGCAGCTTCTCCCTCCCATCACACCGCCTTGGGCTCTGCAGGGCTCTCCTATTGCCTGCTTTATCTTGTGTCAGCTCCAGGAGAGCTGGGATGAGGTCTCATCCATGTCTCTATCCCCGGGCACCTGAAGCATCTCTTACTCACTGTAGGTGCTCAATAAATGCCTGGAAAATGAAAGCATGATTGTAAATTGTAAATTGAAATGAAAGCATGATTGTAAATTGATATGTTCGAGGTCACAGAGCCAACAGGTGTCTGAACTGCACTGTGGGTGTTGGGGAGTCCTCAGGGAAGGAGCTCTGTCTGCCCCAGCCTGCAGCCTCCAATTCAGCCTCTCCAAGATTTGAGACACAAAGGTGCTCTGTTGGTGTTCCTTTAAAGGAAGTGGCACAGATGTCCTGCTGCCAGCATCAGGTGACAACAAAGACCAAAGCAAACTGACAGCAGAGCCACAAACTGGAGTTTGAGTTGCCCTGCAGGACCTGTGCAGAACTAGGGTGAAGGGAGCTAGCACAGGGCAAGTCCTTGTAAGAGAGTCCCCCGTAGCTAGCACCTAGGACCTCCAGGATTACCAGAACCTACCTAAGAGGGGAATAGGGATATGGTGGGGTGCTTCTTAGGGAGTAGCTTCTGATCACTGGGACAGTGCTGATGGGTTGTAAAGGTGGCCTAGGGCAGAACGGGGAGCAGCAGAGTGCTGAGTTCTGCCTCAACAGGTAAACATTCATGGCCTGCCTGCAGGTGATGTCAAGGGTATTTTTTTAAGTTTATTTTTGCAGTACTGAGGATTGAACCCAGGGCCTTAACACTGAGCTGCATCCCCATCTCCTTTATTTATTTATTTATTTATTTTCACAAAGTCCTCACATTAAAACCTTTATTATTTTTTGAGACAAGTTCTCACTGAGTCTCTAAGCTGCCCAGGCTGGACTCAAACTTGCTGTCCTCCTGCCTCTGTCTCTCAGAGTGCTGGTGTTACAGGCAACTGAACTAATTAGAAATATTATAGGCCTGGAAGAAGCTGGCACAGAGGACCAGATGTCTGGTGACCTTGGAGGAGACATACACCTCTTGCTGTGGGCCAGATCTTAAGACAGAAGGCAAAACAAATGCAATCACACCCTTAAGTATAATCCTTAGAAATGAGGTATGGATCACCTTGAGAAGCCAGGAGTCACCATGCCAATCCCCAAGGAAGAGTCACTGCTCTCTAAGAATGCCCACTTTCTACGTGACTCACTTCCCCATTTGTTCTAATTTAATCAATTTTACCTGAGCAATTAATCTTATTGGTTGACCATAGCTCTGTCCCACCTCATGTCCATCTACCTTATGAGTTTCCAGTTTTCCCCACTGTAGACCTGCCTCACCTCATGATTTTACTCTTTAAAAATCCTGAGAAAATACAGAATCTTTGGCAACCCACTCAGGACCCCTTCTGTCTTTCTGACAGAAGCTTTCTTTCTCTCAATAAATGTTTCTACCCTTAACTTCCATTGTTCCTAAAATTCAATTCTTGGATTTTAGAGAACATGAACATGTTCTGGACATATAGTAGGTCAGGAGTTTCATTCCCCTATATCCCTGGGATTACAAGCATGCGCTACCATACCTGGCTTCAAGATATACTGCTAACAGTAAAAGCACAGGCTAGAACAGCAGGTAGAGGTGAGCCTTTCTGTCAAAAACAAAAACACATGTGTGTGGGTGTGTATTCATTTGTATGGGCAAAGCATGAAGCTAGGGTTTGAGCAGGTGGGGATTGTGGGGGACATACAGTTTCTTCTTAGCCATTTCTTTTTTGTTGGGATTTAAGTGTTAGTAAACATGGTTGGCCTTTATAATCAGAAGAACACAAAGTAAAATTCCATCTTCGAAAAACAGCATGGTGGGGGTTGCCTGTGTTCGAATGTACTTTCTCTTCACTTCCCATGATTATGTAAAGGTGCGCTTGTATTTCATAACCGAGGCTGCTGCCTAGATGTTTCTGGGTTGAGAACAAACCCCCAGGCTCTGTGTGCTCCTGCCCCTGCTTGGCTGTCTGCGTGCAGCTCAGGGTAGCTTTACCCTGATGTGCTCTGGCACGTCTGCGTCCACTGTCCGCTGAGCAGGCACCGATGAGGCGTGAATGGCTCTGAGCAGCTGCGTTCCTGAGTGACAGTGCTGGGCATCGACTTGGCAGGGCTGGGCCCATGTGTGTGCTCCTGGGCCACGCCTGAGCTGGGACACGGGGCTTGCAGTGGGGCTGATGTCCATGGCTGTGTCCTTGGGACACTTCTTTTGACTTACATCCAGGGTTCCTGCTTGAAGGGGCCTGGGGTGAGTCCTTGTGGGGTGACTGCCCTACCTTGGCCCCACCAATGTCTTGTGAATGGCCTGCATATAGTAGGTGCTCAACAGAAGCTTACGAGCTAAGAGTCAGTTAATCAAGCTCTGTCTCTCCCCTCAGTGCCCACAATTTCCTTCCAGAGGCACTTTCGATAATGTTATTCCTAGGAAGCAAGAACACAAATGAATCAACTTGCTGATGGAACTTCTGGATTCTCTTGGGCTGATTGTTTTTCTTTTAAGATAGGTTGTCATTAAATCACTGAGTTACTCGGGCTTGGCTCAAACTTGTCATTCTCCAGTCTCAACTTCCCAGACTGCCAAGATTACAGCAATATAACATCATGCCCAGCTTGAATTATGTTTTTTAACTTTTAATATCTGCTAATAAAAATAAACATACACATTATAAAAACCTAGAAAACACAGACTACTTAAAAGTAAATTGTTAGTTACTTTTCTCGTTGCTGAGACAAAATACCTGATACCCAAAGTCAAAGGAGGAAAGCTTTATTTAGTTTACAATTTGTAGAGGGTTCAGTCTCCAGGAAGGATGGCATGCAGACAAGCATCACAGAGGAGAAACTGCTCACGGTAGGCAAAGGTGGTGAAGCAACAAAGGGCAATCACGGCTCTTTCTATCCCTGATGTCTTACCCAGGCTACTTAGGGTGGGTAGCACTCAGACCTTAATCCTGGAGCCCTTGGTAGTAGCATTGCACCATGAATGGATCCCAGTGTCATGCATTTTAAATCCGGTCACCTCTGAATAATCTCCACCTATAACTGCCTAAGGCTTTGGGGGGACATCAAACCATAGCTTAAACTAGAATCATGCATGATCTCACCGAAATGGGACCATTGCTAAGGTTATTTATTCATTTGACAAATATTTATTTATTATAATTATTGTGAAGAATATAAAACAGTGTCATAGGTCAGGAGCTAGAGAACCACCACACAGGTACCTTAGATGGTTGAGCAAGGCTGAAAGTAGTCATTACTCTGTATGTATTTGCTATTTTTAAAAATTGTTAGGATCATAGTAAATATGCAGTTTTTCTTACATTTTCCCCTCTAGTTTTTACTGGGTCTTTTTTTTTTTGTCTTTTTTTGAGATAGGGTCTTGCTATACAGTTCAGGCTGGCCTTGAGCTCACTTTGCAGCCCAGGCTGGTCTCAAACTTTCTTTCTTTCTTTCTTTTTTTTTTTTTTTTTTGTCTTTTTTCATTTTTATCGGTACTGGGGATCGAACTCACGACCGCCTGCTTGCAAGGCAGGTGCTTATGCCACTGAGCTAAATCCCCAGCCCCTGGTCTCAAACTTTCAACAAATCTTCCTGCCTCCGGCTGCCAAGTGCTGAGATTACAGGCATGTGCCACCATGCCTGGCTTCCCTCTAGTTTTTAAAAATTCTTCAATTGCATCATTTTTACTGTGTATTATGCAGTCATAATGCTATGTCTTTCATCCTTTAGAAAGAGTGTTTGGACTGCTTCCAGCTTTTCACCGTGATGTATTACCTTCGCAGAACTTTTTGGTATCCATATCCTTGTGATTCTGCTAGCAGGCCACATTCTGATTTAGAACCCTAAACAAGAAATTGTTGGGTCAGAGGTGGCAATTCTTCCAGAGCTCTGGGTACCTATCTGGCAAAGATCTCTCTAGACAGTCTGGTTCTGCTGGCTCAGTCACCTTTGCCTCTAATTGTCGAGGTCCTGTTCTCAGCTTGGGAGAGAGCAGAGGGAGAGAATCCCAGGCGTATTCAGCTTGGGTGGATCTTTGCCCTCCCCTAGAACTGTTGCCTTACTTTTGTGAATTGAGCTTGTATTAAGTGTTTGCATGCACGGTACAGGCACTGGACCGTGCATGCATATTGAATACTGTGGCCAGTAAACAAAGAGAAGAACAAAGAGAAGAAAATGCCTTTTTCTAAGGCACCTTCAACACTCTGGGCCTTGTGCACCAGGAGGTGGGCACTCACGTGAGGCCCGTAAGGGCAGCTCAAGGAAACCTAAAGACAGAAGTGACCCAGCCAGCTCACCCGAGCGCACGAGGCTTTCTTGTCTTGTAGCTTTCCTTTTTCTTTTAACATTTTTTATGGAGATACAGTGTAATGAACACACTATGAAATTAATCCTGTATTTGTTCCAAAAATATTTAGCTTCAATAATTATAAGAAGGTCTTTTTTGCCTTTTGTTAACTTGTTTTTTCTTCTCACATTTGCTGTATACATATTTTGTTAACTTTTCAAAAAACTTGAATTTGTGTCACTCTGTCTGCAGTGTATATACAGGGTGTTGGTAAATGGATATAACATATCTTAATTTTTTCTAGAAACTCTTCCCCCTCCCTTTCCTCCTCTTTCCTCTCACTGGGCATTATAGTGACCAGCAGTCCTGTCCAGACTCTTGCTGTCCCATTCAAAGAATTTTATGGAACTTATGAGCATGAAAATGTAACACTTATTAATGGAAAAGAAGAAGAAAAGAAAAAGAAGCACGAAAGAAATGCTGAGGAAGAAAAAGTACTCTGAAGGAAAAAAGAGAAGATACTCTCTGTACACAGGATGTGCAAGTGAAAGGCTTCCAGAAGTCATGGCTTGCAGACTGCTGTCTTTTATACTCCCGCTCTGACATCAGATCTAGGTTCTCCTCTCAGAAACCCACCCTAAATTATGCCGGAAGAATTGAAAACAGCGTTCCCTGATTGGTGTCAGTGCAGGGCTCCGAAGCTGTTCTGCACGTGTGTCCTGAATCTCTGAAAAGCATTTGTCCATGGTTGACAGATCACAGCTGCTTTGCTGTGTTCGAATCTCCTGCCTCTCTCTCTCAATCTCTTGGCCCCCTTCTCATTTGTAAAAGATCTATCTCCTGGGCCGGGGACATGGCTCAGTAGCAATCGTGTCTGTCTGGCAAGCATGAGGTCCTCAGTTCAAATCCCCATCTTCCTGTTTCCTAATATATCTTTTTATTTTATGAAAAAGTAAAACAAAATTTCATAACAAAATAAGAAAATAACAATAGTTAATACACTGTGTATCATTATCTTCCAAGTAGGTACTCAGAGTAGACATATAGATTCTTATAAAAAAGAAAAAAAGAAGAGAAAACGTGTGATAATTCAGTTTGTGTGTCTGATTTATTTCACTTCACATTCTGGTCGCAAAGTGTGTTTATTTTCTACATCTGATTCACATTTATCCCTTATAGGAGGGTGGTGCTCCATAATGTGTAAATACCACGTTTTCTTTATCCATCACCTGTCGATGTACACACAGGCCACTTCAAGGGTGGTGCTGCTATATACCTCGGCATGGACGCATCATTGTAACAAGACGTCTTTGGCTCGCTTGGAAAGTTACCTAGAAGGGCGATAGCTGGGTCCAGTGGAATGTACAGCTTTAGTTTTCTTTAGAATTTCCACATTGATTGCCATAGTGGTTGTTCTAGTTCATCTCCCCACCAACAAGGTAGAACAGTTCCCTCTCCCTGCGGTCTTGCTAACATTGGTCATTGCTTGATTTCTTGATAGTGGTCATTCTTTCTGGAGTAAGATGGAATCTCAGTGTTGTTTTAATGTGCATTTCCCTAGCAGTTATCAATATTAAGCATTTGTATATATATATTCAAATTTTATTTATATATATTTTTGCCATTTGGACTTCTGAGAAGTGTCTATTTCAGTAGCTCATTTCTTATTAGGTCTTTTTTTTTTTTTTTTTTTTCTTATTAGGTCTTTTATGTTGGGGTAGAGCCTTAAGTTCTTTGAGTTTGTTATATATGCTAGCTATTAGTCCTCTGAGGTGTAGCTGGCAAAAGGTATTATTTTAACACTAGCCAAACAGCGATACAAATACCAAAATTCATGTACTTTGTATGTACAAATATCTATGGCTGGAGCATGGCTATCAAGTAACAAGACTTACTTAAACACATATGGCCAGAGAACAGTGGTCCCATTAATGAAAAATGTCTATATGGAAAAGGCTGAGGTTCATTGCAAAGCAATATTATATAGCAAAATCCAAGGAAGTGCAAATTTTAAAGATCACACTTTAAATTTAATGACCCAGACTAAAGTCTCAGTTACTTTTTTGTGAATTCAGAATGATTGGAAGTAGAAGAATGCTTTTCTTTTTTTCCTTTTTGTGATGTTTTCCTTTTTTTTTTTGTCTTTTTCCTTTTTATCGGTAGCAGGGATCGAACTCACGACTACCTGCTTGCAAGAAAGGCACTTATGCCGCTGAGCTAAATCCCCAGCCCCTGTTTTCCTTTTTTTGATTTGTCATTTTTTCCTTTCTTTCATCTGATATTTTGTTTCTTTTGTTTAGAAGAGTCCACTTCATTGGAACTGGAATAAGATTTTTTCCTTTGCTTATTTATTTATTTATTTATTTTTTAATTTTTAAAAAATCTTTATTGGTACCAGGAATCAAACTCAGGACTGCTTGCAAGGCAGGCACTTATGCCGCTGAGCTAAATCCCCAGCCCCTCCTTTGCTTTTTCAATTTAATTTTCTTTTTAATTTTTCTTTCCTCTTCTTCATTTATTCTTTTTTCCTGTAATGCCTACAATTTATTTTGTTTTTCATTCTCTTCGTCACTACCTTCACTTCTTGTAGTACTGACACCCAAAACTGCGTCCCTTTTGAGGTCCATTCAGAGAAAATTACAGTATTCAAAGGTCAGATGACCAGAGTGTGGCCACATTTTTCACAGCCTGCTCAGACACTGTCTTTGTTGCCACTGGCATCTCAGGGTGCCAGGCAAGCTACTGTGTGGGCCTGTCTCTCTCTGCCGGCCCTTAGCTGATCCTGTTCACCAGGCTCAGTCATGCGCCTTCCCTTCATTCCTACCTTCACTGAGTAAAATGATCCACCTGATGGCCTGAGTTCCTATTGGTTGACACCTACAAGATTTCCTCTCTTACAGCCTCCAATGTGTACCTCTTCAAAAGGCAGTTGGTAGAGAAACACAAGCTTCCCATAATGGTTGCCCCATTATGCTGGGAAGAGGGATTGCTGGAGCCCATAGCTTTCAAAAATACATATGCTTCATGCCGGCTGCAAGATAATCAAGATAATGCACAGAGGCCTCTGCCACCGGCTCAGCAGCTTTCCTGGTTTGTTTGTTTTGAGACAGCCAGTTTACTATGTAGTCCAGGCTGGCCTCAAATCTCCAGCCATCCTCCTGCATCAGCCTCTGGAGTGCTGGGATTACAGGCATGCACCATCACATCTATGCCCAGCAGAAGTTTTTTAATGTGGTGTAATCCCATTTATGGATTCTTGTGTTTATATTACAGATTAAACAGAAACAACCAAACTGTTATTTTTCTAGTATCACACATTCAGGAACTACAACACAGAATACTTCTGGGATCCCTGGTCATTAAAATGTCTGGGAATATCTTCCACTAAACAGTTCTCCAGTGGACACTAGTGTGTGCCCTCTAATTCAGGTCCATTCTGATATCATCTAGCTAGAGGCAGCACCACATCTCACAGGTTGAGGCTCAGTCCTGGTCTTCAACTCTGGACCTCTAGAACTTGGACAAGGTAGAATTAAAACTGACTTTTTTTACCCAGACAGCTAATGATTGGTTGTTAACCTTCAACTGGGAACCTGTGGTGACTCTAGGTTTGGTCTCTTTAAATTTGTTGAACACTCTTAACACCTCCTCAGACTTTCTATAATTTATGTATCATTGTGGGAAGTGTCTGGCTGGTGAGTTGAGTGCTGAAGATATTAGTAATTATGACTGAAATGGACTTCAATAACTTATGATTGCCTGGACACGAAAGATAAGTAAACCGGAATACGTGGTAAGTTAGAGCTGATGAGTTGATGTAGCTTGTGAATTCACTGTTACCCAATAGATTCTGACATTTTTGGTCTATGTTAGTGGCATAGCTTACTCATAAACAACCACTGAGCTACATCCTAGCCCCAAAGTTTTAATTAGTTAACTTTTTATGATTACTGGGATTCAACCCATGATGCTAGGTAAATGCTCCACTGTTGAGCTACATTACCAATTCTTCATTTTTTTTTTTAAATTTTGAGACAGGGTCTTACTCTAGGTAGGATTTAGTGATCCTCCTGCCTCAGCCTCCCAAATATCTGGGATTACAGGTGTGGTCCGCTGTGTCTAACTTCTTGAAGGGTTTTTACAAATTTCATCTCTAGCTCCTGCCCTACTTCTCAAGGAGACAGGTGGGTGGGGCTGGAAACTCCAAATTATTAATTCTCTGATCAGTTGGTTTCCCCAGTCTGAGAGGCTATCTGGGACCCCACTCACCTCACTCACATAAATTCACATGTTACCAAAGGGTCCCTCTAAGGATAACAACAGGCCGGATGTGGGGTGCATGCTGTAGTCCCAGCACTCAAGAGGCTGAGGAAGGAGGATCTTTGTGAATTTGAGACCAGTTTGGGCTACAAAGTGAGCTCAAGGCCAGCCTGAACTGTATAGTGAGACCCTGTCTCAAAAAGGCAAAAACAAAAAACAAAACAAAAAAACTAACTAAATAAATAGAATAACAACAAAGATACTCCTGCAGGTCAGGAAATTCTAGGGGGTTTTATTTTATGACAGGAAATGGAGACCAAGACTGGATATATTTCACATACCCTAAGTATGTTCATAGAATTGTGCAGTCATCACCACTATCTAGCTTTAGAATGTTTTCCTCACCCCCCAAAGTGACCTGCCCCCACTGGTGGCATACCTTACTCTCTCCTCTGCCCTAGCCCCAGGCACCCACTATGGTTGTCTCCTTCGGTTTCTATGGAGTTGGCTATTTCTGACATTTCATGAAGATGGCATGGAAGATGTGCTCCTTGTGTCTGAGCTGCACTCACTGGTATTTCCAGTGTTCCTCTGCCTTGTAGCCCATGTTACTCTGTTACCGATGAGTAACGTCCCACCGTATGGTTAGACTACATTTCGTTTCCCTTCAGTGGACAGGCATTTGAGTTGTTTACTGTTATGAATAACGCTGCTTTCAACAGTGATGTCAAAATGTTTGTGTGGACGTGGTCCTCGTTCTCCTGAGTGTACGCCTGGGGGAGGAGTTGCTGAGTCATGGAGGTGCTGGGTTCTGATTATTTGTGCTACTGCCAGTGTCTTCCAAAGTGTCTGCACCACTTTGGAATTTCACCAGTAATGCATGAGAAATCCAATTTCTCCATGACCTTGTCAACTCTTATTATTATTGTTGTTTTATAGTACTAGGATCTAACTATGGCTTCCCACATGCCGGTTGTGTGCTCTACCAGAGCTGCACTCCTAATTCCTGTACCTTTTATTTTAACCATCACGGTGGATACCAGGTGACATCTCGTGGTGGTTCTGCCATGTACAATATTATTTATTTCATTTTGTACTGCTGGAGATTGAGTCTAGAACCATATGTATGCTAGACAAGGGCTCTACTACCAGGTTATACTCTCACACTCTGTGGCTCTCTCTCTGTTGCTAGACTAGAGATTGAACTCAGAGTCTTTGCACTGAACTACATCCCCGCCTCTTTTTTGAAAAATACATTTGTTTAATTTGGAACCTGGGACTGAACTCATGGCCTTGCATTTGGCAGGCTGGCACTTATGCGCTGAGCTAAATCCCCAGCCCTTTGTTTATTTTGGTTGGGGCTTTACTATATAGTTCAGGCTGGCCCCAACTCACTATGCAGACTGGGCTGGCCTTGAACTCAGTTATCCTCTTGTCTCAATGCCCTGAGTGCTGAGATTACAGGATACTGATTTTTGTTTGTTTGTTTGTTTGTTTGTTTTGGTCTTTTTGAGATTTCACTGTGCAGTTCAGGCTGGCCTTGAACTCACTTTGTAGCCCAGGCTGGCCTCCAACTCACAGTGATCCTTCTGGCTCAGCCTCCTCAGCACTAGGATTATAGGTGTGCTAGAATTACAGGCAAGTGTGATAGAATGACAGAAGTGATAGAATTACAGATGTGCGGCACCACTTTGGGGCTATTGTTTTTTTGTACCCGAGATTGAACTCACAACCTCACATTTGCCAGGCAGGCTCTTATGCTGCTGAGCTAAATCCCTGGTGTCTTTTTTTTTTTTTTTTTTTTTTCCCTCCGAGGCAGAGTGTGGTTAAATTGCTAAATTGCTCAGGCTGGGTTTGAGTTTGTGATCTTCCTGCCTCAACCTCCCAGGGTGCTAGGATCACAGTAGTGTACCACTATGCCTGCCTTCACCATATTGCTTTTTTAATTTTAATTTTCTTACTGCTTTTTAAAAACATTATATAAATTAGGTCGGTGCTACAGGTCTGTAATCCCAGTTACTCAGGAGACTGAGGCAGGATGATAGTAAACTCCAGACTTGGTCTCAAAAAAAAAAAAGGTTGGTGATGTAGTTTACTGGATTCAATCCCTCAGCACCACCAAGTATAAACAAAAAATTAAATAACACATGCTCTTTAAAGAAAGATCGGGGCTGGGGAGTTAACTCAGCAGCATAACTACCTGCTTTGTAAGTGCACAGTCATGAGTTTGACCCCTGGTACCAAAAAAAATCAGAAATTTAACAAAACTACTGTGGTCAGGTTTAAGAGCCACATTGGAGGGGCTGAGGATTTAGCTCAGCGGCATAAGCGCCTGCCTTGCAAGCGCGTGGTACCGGTTAAAAAAAAAAAAGAGCCACATTGGCCAGTTATCTTAAACATTTCCCCAAAAACCTCAAAAATCCAGACTGCAGTTTCTGAGGCGGCCCTTTGCCAGTGGAGAACCCTGGGACTCTCTCTGTCTATCGCTTTCACACCCTTGAGCCTTCAGAGTGAGAAGGTCTGGCTGATTTTTGCAATGTCCTTAAAGCATCCTCCTTATTGTCTAATTGGCTTCTATGTATCTTTTTTTTTTTCTTATCAGTACGGGGGGGTGGGGGTGGGGGGGATCGAACTCACAACCGCCTGCTTACAAGGCAGGTGCTTATGCCGGTGAGCTAAATCCCCAGCTCCCAGTCTAATTGGCTTCTAAAACGTATTTTGGTGCGGGCAGGTGATTCACTGATATCACTGGCTAGAAAATTCACAAATATAAAAGCACGAGAATCTTAGATTTTTTTTTTTTGTTTTGAGATAGGGTCTCACTATGCAGTTCAGGCTGGCCTTGAACTCACTATGTAGCCCAGTTTGGTGCCAAACATGCAGCAATCCTCCCTCAGCTTCCTGAGTGCTGGGATTATGGGTGTATCACCGCCATACCTGGTAATAATTTGGTTTTTCAATGCTTGTCTTTTTAGCAACCAAGCTGTCCTGGGTCAAAACTTTACAGGCCCCAGTTTATTATTTTTTTTGTTTTTTTTTTCGTTTTTTCGGTACCAGGGATCAAACGCATGACTGCCTGCTTGCAAGGCAGGCGCTTATGCCGCTGAGCTAAATCCCCAGCCCCTGGGCCCCAGTTTTATAAACTCCAAATTTCTGGGTGCTTCCTTGTCAACCACCAGTAAAAAATGTTAAGTTGTTCAGCTCTGCTTTTTGGTCTTGCTTCTCAGGGTTGCTTCTCAGATATGGCTAAAAATGGCCAGCAGTACTCATGCCCTGGCCTCAAGTTTGGGCTACCTTGACGTTTCTTCAGCCAGATTAATTAGATTGCTGCCTTAATGTTAGACTACCATGAAATCTCAGGACACAAACAAAATGGAGGTGAATTTTCTGCCAATGGAGTCCTTGTTCAACAGAAATCTTCTGAGCCTGACCTTCATTTTCCCTGTTTTTATTAGCACTCCGATTTTCTGAGTGGTGACTAGAATCTTCCAGCAGGCTGGGCCCATAATACTCTAGGGCTTCTCCAGTTGGCATCACCCAAGCTTTCCAAATTCCTTCTGAAAACAGCCTTCCACAGGATCAGGCAGGGTACAGAGGCATCCATCCATAATCCTAGAACTGGGGAGGCTGCGGCGAGAGGATCACTGTGAACACAAGGCCTGCCTGGGCTACATAATGAGTTCAAGGTCAGCCTAAACTACTCAGCAAGGCCTGTTTCAAAAAAACAAACAAATAGTCACGTGGTTAGGGTCTAGCTCTTGCAATGACCCTACTTCTCTGCTGTCAAAATCTATCTTATCCACTTTCTTCACTGCTGAGATGAAGAGCCAATACCTGAGACTTAGCGGTTTACGTTGGCTCTTGCTCTGGGAAGGCCCAGTCCTGGCCTGGTCAGCCGGCTCCAGGCGGGAGTGGCATGGTGGGGTCTGGATGGAGGAGAGTTGCAGTTGCTTGCACCATGGTGGCCAGGAAGCAGAGAGAGAAGGGGGACTCAGGGAGGGAGACAAACCCTTCCAGGTCACGCCCAGGGACCTTTCCTCTTCCGACCACACCAATCTCCCAACACCCCCTTCATTCAGGCGCCTCCCAGGAGACCTGCCTGTGTGCACCTGAGGCCTCTGGGGACATTCTCCGTAACAACTAGTAACTTTGATCCGCAAGCGCTGGGACGGCGGCGGGCGAGGCTGCGGGACTGCGGGCTCGGAGAGGTGAACCCCGCTTTGGCAGGAGTCCCAGCCGAAGGGACCTCCCCGTTCCGTGCCTTGGGTCCCTGTCGTGTGTCTTCTTCTACGACGTGGCAGCGGCTGGAAATGACCCTGGAGTGCTGCTCCGGGCCTCGGAGGTGCAAGAGGTGGCGGGGTGGGGGGACGCCAGCAGGAGAGTGGCAGCCTGGGCGGGTCCCCTGTGGGAAGGGAACGTGCGGTCAGCAAACGTGTACACCACCGCGTGGCTGCGTCTTTCGGTGGGGGAGGAGAAAATAATCAGAAAGGGAAGTTGCGGTCAGTTTTTTAAATTTTTATTTTATTTTAAAAGTAGTAAAATACAACAGAACAAGACAGAATAAAGCCAACCAAGATGGTACAGTGAAATTGGTACAAAACTTCACAGCAGGTTAACGGGATAACAGTAAAAGGTATCACAGTATATTTTGTTATCTTTACAATAGTTCTTTCAATCACGTATATCAAAATAAAATGAAATATAGAACATTATAGAACTTAGCAAAACAGAATATTGAATAGAGCAGTACCATTAATCAGAATAGAGCAAAACAGTAATAAAAATATTTGCCTTCAAAGAGATGGTAGAAGGAAGTCCCCCTTATTTGCTATGGTCAAACTCCCAGGAGACACTCAGATTTCTGGTTCCCGTTTGCTAAGGTGGTGGTGGTGGGGGGACAGGAAAAGGGTGGTAGGAGAGGTGGGATGTTTGACTCTAGGCCCTGTACCAGTAGGTTCATTATTGCTTAGTAGGGAGGTAGGCTGGTTGCTTGGTTTCCCAGCTTCCTAAGTTCCAACAGCTGGTGGTTCTCCCCCTGGAAGGGCCGAAGTCCGCCACACTGCAATCATTTACCAAGGAGGGGAGCTTCTTGCTTGGTTTCCCAAGCTAAGTTTCAACATGGTGCAGATCTCAGGAGCTGCTGGTGGTTCTCCCCCTGGAAGGGCTGCAGTCTCCAGATTGTTAAAAGGATCTTTCAAAAGTAGGAGAGATTTTCTTTTGTTTTTTGGTGTCAGGGAGCGGACTCGGGGCTTGGCCTGTACTTGGCAGAGAGCTTCACATGAGCTATCGCAGCAAACCATGGAATATTTTTTGGCGGTGGTGGTGGTGCAAAGGGGTTGGGAGACTGATGATAGAACCAAGGGCTTTCACCCTGAGTTACCTCTTGCCTCCCTGCTTTTGAGGTTTAAGCTAAGCTGGACTTTGCAGTCCTCTCCTGCCTGCCTCAGCCTCGTAGAATACTAGGTACATTGAATTTTGGGCTGGAAATATAACTCAGTGGTGGAGTGCTTGTTTGGCATGCACCAGGCCCTGGGTCCAATCCCCAGCACAGTGAAATATTTCTGTCGGACAGTGCTGCTCTATGAATAGAGTATGTGAAACCAGTCTGAAAGCTTTCAGACCCTTCCTCCTGCTAGTGGGGTTCACCCAGCTGAGGTCCAGAAAAATGGAACAGTATTATCATAGGTTATTCACCCCATTTTATTAAAAAATAAAAACAGAGCCAGGGGTTTAGCTCAGCAGCATCAGTGCCTGCCTGGCAAGTGCAACATCGTGAGTTTGATCCCCGGTACAAAACAAAACAAACAAACAAAAAGAAAAAGAAAAGCAAATGTTAGGTGGTGTTGTGATAGTTTTTGTAGGTGTGATTACAGTCTGTAATCAGTGGATTTTACTGATTTACTCCATTGAGAGGCTGCAAAGGAATTCTGGTTTTTCCCACAGATTTCCCACTGGCCCCACCAGTCTCCAAATGAAGTTAAGCAATGCCTTGCAACAAATCTCTTAATGCATTGTAACAAGTATCTTACAGTGTATCACCTGCAGCTTCTGTTTCTTTGGATTAAACCCTGACTGATACACACACAAGGAAGAAAATCTATACTCTCACCATGCCCTTCCTGGTCAGACATCAGTACTGACATTTTTTTTTTTTTTTGGTCTTTTTCCTTTTTATCGGTACCAGGGATTGAACTCATGACTGCAGGCGCTTATGCCACTGAGCTAAATCCCCAGCCCCTGTACTGACATTTTGGTTATGTCTTGAAATTCTTATTCTTTTCTACTCATGTTTATGTTTTACATAAATTCCAAAAGTTCTGCTGATCCGATTGACTGCAGCATACATCTTAAACCTTCTGCATACGCATCCACTTCAGTTTGTACCCCAGGTTACTACTGGTACAGCAGGTCAACCACTGTCCCTCCCCTCTGGTTTGACATTTGCAATGCTTTTGCTTTTACAGTGTAACCAATACCACTTGTGCTCTCCCTCACCTAGCCCTGTGCTCCCGGGAGAGGTCTTTTTTCTCTGGTTGCCACTTTAGAGACAAGACCTTGCATATCCTTGACTGATTGACTCCAGGTCTGGCCTGGACTGCTGGCCCTCCGAGTCATTTCAGAAGGCCTGAAGGTGGTGCAGTGTGTTACTCAGGCAAGATTAGTGCCCGCGTTGGAGCCCAGCCAACTCCTGCCAGGCCTGCTTTCTTTGTGCTAAGGAACAAGTGCCTCGTCATGGTAACCTGTGGTTTGAAAAGTGGAGTCAGGTTCTGACTGGCACTGTGGAAGGCCAGGATCCCTCTGTGGCGGAGATTAAGGTGCCACCTCACACCAAGGCCTGCAGCTATTATTCCTGCTCAGGTGTGCTGACTGGGCTGGGCTAAGCTAGGGTGTTGGTATTGATAGGACACTGTAGGGAGGCTGGGTCCCACCTGGCACAGGCTGCAGGACATGGTGGGAAGAGATCTGCATTGTTTTCTCCTTTTCTATAGCCCCTGGGTTTCCCTGAGTAAGGCGGAAGTGGTGAAGGTGACTGTGTGTTCCCATGGATAGTGAAGCTTTATTTTGTTTTGTGGGTAGATTTTCTCTTGGGCTGGTTGTGGAATAGCTGAAAGTGAATTGCTACTTAGAGTAGGACCAAAGAGCTATGCAGAAGGTAGGGGGCTGCTCAACCGCTTTGAGCCACAGCCTCTCTTGGGAGCCGTTCCTTGTACGTTCCTCATTCAGTGTTAGATAGTATTAGTGAGGAGCATGTCAAGTCCCAAGGCCAGGCTAGGTGTGGGGATGGTGCCTGATGCTCCAAGATGAGCCTGTTTTGGTTCTGGGCTTGAAGCCCAGAGGTCCCAGATCTGCAGCACTGTCCTATGATCTGCACAAAGAATTGCCTACTGCTGGGTGTGATGGTGCACACTGTAGTCCCAGCACTTAGGAGACTAAGGCAGGAGAGTTGCTGTGAGTTTGAGCAGTCTGTGCTACATAGTGAGTTCAAGGCCAGCCTGCACTACATAGTCTCAATTTTTTTTTTTTTTTTGGTACTGGGGCTGAACCCAGGGCCTTCACTGTATCACTTCTCAGATCATTTATTTTTCTTTTGACAGAAGGCCTTGCTAAGTTGCCCAGGTTGGTTCTGCAGTTTAATCCTCCTACCTTCCCCTTACTGACTTCTGGGATTACAAGCATGCCTGGCCAGATGGCAAGTTTTTTTGTTTTTTATTTTTATTTTTGTACCAGGGATCAAACTCATGACCATGCGCTTGCAAGGCAGGTGCTTATACTGCTGAGCTAAATCCCCGGCTAGATGGCAAGTTTTAAATAACAGAATTTCCTGCAACAAAAACTATATTTGTGTCAAGCTGGGACAAATGTGAGGAGGGGACCGAGGCAATAAGCTTACTTTGAATGTGAAGTCAGAAATTGGCCGTGGCTGTGAAGAGGAAAAGAGGGTAGGGTCTATACTCACCTGCTTTCCTGGGCCTCAGTTTCCTTCTTGCCTTTATCCTAGCAGGATCCTGTGGCTCAAAGCAGAGAAAGCCCTCTGAGAACCCTACCTATGCGGATTGATCAGGAAAAATCCTGACCATAGAATCCTGAGATGCCCTAAATGTAGCTGTAGGCTGGAGAATAGAAGAGAGAGGGAAAGATAAGAGGAATTTATTTTCATTGATGGCTTTGGGCTAAGCCAACAAGAACAAAGAAAAAAATTGACCATAATCTTTAGTGCATGTTAAAGGTCAGTCTTTGCATTCTACATGCAAAACTAAACAACCAAGAAGCAACAAGCTCTTTTCCTAACAGACCCTTCTTCCCATGTCGGAACACTACCTGCTCTTATTTGTAGCCATGTGGGCTCAGTGGGAGTAATTTGCACCTTCTCCCCAGTTTCATCATAAAATACCCTGGCTTCTTAGATCCAGGGGACATTTTTGCAGCTGCTGTCTGGCCATGTGGCTATACTCAGGGAATCTGACTCAAGGCCATTCATTTTCTCTTGGGACAGCATCTGTACTGGTTCAATAAACCTTTTTGTTTTTCTTCAAAAATCTGCTTGCATTCTCCAATAAACTCATTTTCAGTTTCTTCATTTTGACTTAATAATCACAAGTGCTGAAGTAGTCCTCTTTTTTGGGTGGGGGGAGCCAGGGATCAAATTCAGGCCTCATGCTTGCCAGGCGGGGGGCTGTGCCATTGAGCTGTACCCTCTGCCCTGAAGTAGTCCTTTGAGCCCATCACTGCCCAGGCAGGGAGCAGTGTTTTTATCCTTTCCAGTAGCCCTCACAGTTTCTAGACCTAGAGGCCTCCTGCTCATGCTGCAGGCCCAGAAGGAGGTTCTCAGAACCACCCGATGATCTCTAGCTGGGTTAGGGTGATTGGTTCAAGATTTACTCCATGCTGCAGTCCCCTCATCTGTGAAATTGGTAACAGTGTGTCTCCCAGGCGAGGATGAAATTCATTCTATTCCACAGATAGGGACCTGCACCTGGCTGTGTCACTGTGCGAGTGCAGAGGGGCTCGAGCTGCTGTGGTTCCTGTCAGGTACCGTGTTTGGTACAGAACAGCCGCCCCTCCTGGTCTGATGGTCAGGAGAGAGGAGGACAAACAGCTTCTCTGTGTGTCCTCCCAGCATGGCATTGCTTCCCGAGGCACGTGCTGTGTGATCACAGGCACCAGGCCACAGCAGCTCCCTGGGCCACTATGACGTGCGTCCTCTGGGAACATGAATAAGGTCGCCTCCTTCAGACAATATCCATGTTGGCAAGAGCCCAGGTGCCTCCGAGTAGTCAGTGGCTGGAGGCCTTGGCCAGGGAGTGATGGTGCCTCCCTGACAGGCTCAGGACATAAGCTTTTCGGGGAGGCAGAGAGAGGTGTCAGTGTGGAGACCAGGGGTCCTCACTGGGGCAATCTTGAGAATTTGTACAGCTGTGCCCAGGCAATTACCATTTTACAACTTGTCATTTTAACTCCTAAATTCCTCCTTTACACACAATTACTTTAACATAATTAAAATAATTAGGTTTATTCAAAACAATTTAAATACACTAAAAATAATTATTTAAACATTTAGAAAATCTTTGGGGTGCCATAGGTTATTTTCTCTATAATTTCTAGGGAAATCACAGAATGTCTGTTTAGAAAGGAGGTGAGGTGCCTGCTGAAGTCGTCTTCTCTGCCCAGAGAGCTGGGGGTCAGACGGAAGCCAGGAAAGCCTATCCGTGTCAGGGGGTGTGCAGTGGGTGGGGGACAAGCCTAGTCAGGGCAAGCCACACGCCAGAGAAACAGGAAGATGGGGCTGTGGAGCAGATAGCTATGGGGTCTGGGTGTTGTACCTGCTTCAGAAGGCAGGGAACTGTGCCCGACCCCCTGAGCTTCCCCAGGAAATGGGCTGTGGTTTGCTAAGGGTGAGGCACAGGGCTCAGGCAGTACCAGATCTGTTGTTCTGTGCTCAAAGTGAAGGATCTGGTAAGAATCAGTGGTTTTGCTTGATGATGGCTGTTTTTCTGGCTTCTAATTCTTGGGTCTCCGAGCTCTTGGGGCCCTTTGCAGCCTGATGGCCTGATACTAATCCAGTCACAGGCAGTGTGCACCTCTGCTCTTCTGGGGCCTTTTCTGAGGTTACACTCAAATGCTCTCCCTCCCAGAGGGGTGGAAGGGTAGAGGAGAAGGCACATAGAGTATAGCCATGGGACAAATACCAGTTTTGATTCCTTGTGGAATTGCACTTCGAGTTTATTCGGACTTCTCTGAAAAAGAAGTTTGCTGAACATGATGGAACTCATCTCCTCCCACGTCATTCTACCTCTGTGGTTATAAAACACCTGTTACTGCCTTTATATTCGGCTACATGAGCCTAGGGACCCTGAGATATAGGTGCATAAGGATCTCAAGGACCTGGGAGTCCAATCCCCTCACCACTGTGGACAGCACTGGCTCCCCTTGGGCTCCTTTTCTTCTCACCCAGCTTCATTCACCAAGCTCCAGGGTGTTCAGAATCCTGAACTGATCTGGGCCCTTCAGAAAACAGGGCAATTCGTGCTCCATGTGACTGATACCCAAGCTGCACTGTCCCAAACATGGGCCAGGATGTGTTTGATTCGGTGACCATTGTAGCTGTTGTTACTTCCCCTCTTTTTTTTTTTTTTTTTTGTTTGTCTTCTTGAGACAGGGTTTCATTATGCAGTTCAGGCTGGCCTTCAGCTCACTTTAGTCCAGGTTGGTCTTGAACTCACAATGATCTTCCTGCCTCAGCTTCCTGAGTTCTGGGATTACAGGTGTGAGCCACCACACCCAGCCTCCCTTCATCTTCCTTTAAAGGTGGGTTTCCCTCACAGGGACAAGGTGGCTGCCTGCTTTCCAGCTCTTCTTTCAGGTGGAGCCTGGCTGGTAAACACTGAGGGGTCTTCCAAGGGTCTCGGGAGTCTCTTCCTCATTTGCACCTTATTCAAAGATCAGATGTGTAGCAGCCAGGATCTGCAAACAAGAGTGAAAATGTCATCAAGACATAACCAAGAAGCTCCAAACTCCATCTGTTTCATTTACAGAGAAAAACACTACAGCTCTCCCTCAGGACTTATGGACTTTAGTTTTTCACAAAATTCACAAAGTGAATCCAGTTACCAGAACTCCTAAGTCCTTTTTCTTTGCTTTGCTTCCTTTCTTTTCTTATCCGTGTTTGCAATATATAGGAAATATATTCTTTGTGGGGAATTGGTAATGTACATGCTGCCTTTTAATCCTTTTAACTGGATGCCTAGGTCTTAAAAGATGAGCAGCAGCAGAGGGGAAGCAGACTATCCCAGCTTTCTAAGACAGTGGGAACACGAAGCTTTGGGAACCACAAAAAACCATCTAGAATAATCTATCATGCAGGCAAGAAGGGAATTCTTGACTGGACTTGGCTCTGGGTCTTTGATCCACCACTGGCTTTTCTTCTTTTTTCTTTTGAATCCAGTGCCTTTGCACTGAGCTACATCACCAATCCCCTTCACCTTTTTACTTTGTAAGACAGGATCCTGCTTAGGTCATTAAATTGCCTGTGATTGGCTTGAACTTGCAATCTCTCCTGCTTCAGCCTTCTAGGGCACAGTATTAGGTGTGCCCATTATCATGCCTGCATCTACCACTGGTCAATATGCAGCTGAGTCGCTCTCAGTCAGGCACGGGAGGCTGAGGCAGGAAGATGGCAATTTCAAGCCCAGCTTGGGCAACTTAGTCACTTAGGGATAACCTGTCTCTAAAAAATAAAAAAGGGTTGGGGATACAGCTCAGTGAGAAGACTCTGTATTCCCTGGTCTCAACCCCCAGGACTATAACAAAACAAAACACATATGCAAAAGACAATAGCAGTATGGAAACATTCTCAGCTTCAACTCCCTTCTCCCTAAAGTGAGTTACGTGAAGATTAGGGAAATAACGGGGCAGCAGCATTGACGATGACTGGGGAGGGTGTAGTCACAGAGCAAAGGCTCAGAGTAGAAAGGCGCAGCACACATTTTAAGAAGTGCATTTGGAAATACATTGGTGTTAGCAATGAGTATTTGGGTAGATGGATGATTAAATCTTTTTTTAACCTTAAACTTTACTCTTTTCCACAAGTGTTTTATTTCCTTTCTTCCCATCCTGGATGCCTGGTGTATCAGGAGAGCTCAATCCATGTGAACTGAGTGAACTGAGTGAAATGACTTAAGACGGTTTTGGTAGTGACTGTGATGGTACCTTCTAACCCTGGAAGGGTAAATGAGGCTCTGGAGATGTTGCCCCTGTGAGTTACAGAGTAAATATTTAACAGGCACAGGACTCAGGCTCAGATCTGTGAGTCTCTGAGCCTGTGACAGTGCTACCTGGGAACAGGCTGCAGGAAACAGCTGCTTCTATACGTCCGCTTCACTGAGCCACAGGTGCCTACATAGCTGGTCAAACGTCACTGGGATGAGCTTGTGAAGGCGTTCATGGGAGAGATGAGCAGTTAAACTGGTGAGCTGAGTGGCTCTGCTCTCCTTCACCAAGTGGAGGGCATTGTTCAATCCCTTGAGGGTATCAGGAAAGTAGAGAGGAGAGGAAGGTTAATTCCACCTGACAGCTTCAGTGGGCACATCAATCTCCAGCCTGCAAAGCAGCTAGTTCCCAGGCTTTCTAACCTGGCCTATCATGTACACCACCAATTTCCTGGGTCTCTTCCTTCCAGATGGCATTGTGGGACTTCTCAGTTTCTATAGTCATGTGAGCCAGTAATCTAACTGTTAAATAAACTTTACAGGAGACAGTTGTTTGGACTTAAGTCCTGCACCAGGCCCAAAAGACCAAGCCAAAATGGAGTCAATGCTGAAATTCCATACAGCAAGCCAAAACTAAGTTGTTTAAAAAAATACAATAACAACAAAACCCCAACTATGCTATTTAACTGACCTTCAGAGAAATCAAAACAGGAAACTAAATTTTTGAATAAGCAGTTTTAGTTGGTATGATAAAGAAGTCCCATCTGCTTTAACTCTTTCAAGTTAGTGGATTTTTTTTGCAGTACGGGGGATTGAACTCACAACCTTCAGCTTGCCAGGCAGGTGCTTATGCCGCTGAGCTAAATCCCCAGCCCATAACTCTTACAAGTTAAAAAAAGAAAAAGGAATGGTGAAACACCAACCAATTCACTTTTGTTTCTGCTTTCCTCAGCCTATTTTCTGTTACAAAACCAACCTCCTGCCAGGGATGGTGAAGTGGGAGGTTGAGGTAGGAGGATCACAAGTTTGAGGTCTGAGCCCTGCCGACAATTTAGCAACACACACATACAACAGCTGGGGACGTGAAGGCCCTGGTTCAATTCCCAGTAATTGCAGAAACCAACCTATCAGAGGATGGCACGTTAGCAGTGCAATGGCAGTGTTTAGATTGCAGCATTTAAGGCCCTGGGTCACTCCCTACCACCAAAAATGAAACAAAGAAAAAAAACCAGTAGACTGAAATGTTGTATTCTAGATAGAGGAATAGTAACTTGCCAGATAAGATCCTTAAACTCCCCCCCCCCCGCCCCCCAATTGAACCAAGGACCTTGTGCTTGCCAGGCAGGCACTGTGCCCCTAAGCTATACCCTGGCCCAAACTCATTTTGTTATGATTCTGTTTTCTTTCCAGTCCTGAGGAGTGACCCTTCATATTATGTGATGTCCTTAACCCTTTTTTCATGTTTTACTTTGAAAGGGTTAAGTTGCCTGGACTGGGCTCAAACTTGTGATTCTCCTGCCTCAGCTTCCCAGTGATGGAATTTTACAGGCATATCTCACTATACCAGGTGTAATTCTGCCTTTTGACATAGCACATCTGTTCATATATATCTTTTAGCTCTTCTGTTTCTCTGAGGAATCCTTATTAGGAACAGGTGGGTGAGGTTTTCTTTACTCTCTCCAACCCCTCTTACCATTACAGAGATCTAGACAGGTACAGCAACCATTAAAAAATTCTTTTTTTTTAGACAGGGTCTCACTGTATAGTGTAGGCTAGCCTTGAATGTTTATGCAGCCTCCTGCTTCAGCCTCTTGAGTGCTAGGATTACAGGTGTACTACACCAAGCAGAGCTTAAAAGTTCTGTTTCTACAAATTAAATAAAAACACTGTAAAAATTTAATAGGTGCTAAAACTTGGTTTTGAGATTTTATTAAAAAAATATATTTGCAAACATATAAAATTTAAGATGAAAAATGCTCATTTTAAAACATGTAATAACTTAATATTTGCAAACATACACAGATGGTATAAAACCCATACCGTTAAAAATGTTAATGATGCAGTATCAGTATTGCGCTTGTGGAACAAAAAATCTTGCTGTCACCCCACAGCTTCTTGCCCCACACTGCTGGGAGCCAAGAATCCAGTACAATGAAGGTCATGAGAGCCACATGGCCAAAGCAGTGACACAGGATAAAAAGATCACTTAGAACACATATTTTAAAAACATGTTTCCTAAGGATTCGCACAGACAAAGGGCAAACACAATTCTGCATTTTTCCCACTTCGAAATGATCAATATTGCATCTTAGCATTTAAAGGAAAGATGCCAAATCCAAATCTGAGAAACATTGCACGTATCTCTCCTGCTGAAATCTGCTGAAAAACAGGCTTCCTGAGGCCCTGGCCCACTCACTGAAAGGTTCTCAAGCATAGGTTTTAAAAAGCCTAGTGTAAGCTGCTCTGCTCAGATCTCAACATTTTAGACAGTGAGAAGCAGAGCACTATTGCTTCTAGAAGGTAAACGCAGCTGAAGGAAACCAAAGGGAGGCAAGAAACATGGTCTGCACACAACACGGGGCAAGGATGCAGGGCGCAGTCCCTGACCCCTCACAGTCCTCTTTGCCATGCTGCAAAAGCTCACCTGTGCCTGCGCCACCTCACTCCTCCCCAAGTTACAGTGGGATGGCTGATTCTGTTTTGTAAGCAGTTAGGCACCTTCAATTTCACATTGCATTATTAGTAATACATTGGCAGTTATGGCCTCTACTATCAAAAAGAGAAAGATTCAAACTACATTCTTTGGGGCAGGAGAATAATAAAGCTGCATGGTTTAAAAATATTTACCTAAGAGTGGATTTGGTGGGATTTATGGTTTCTACAAGAAAACACAGGCCAGAAATATAACAAATGCATGGACATGCAAAATCTATCAGATACATTCTAAGGTAAGCCTGTGCATCCTCCTGTGAGAAGGGCCCAGGCTGACTTAAATTCTGAAAAAAAACCCAAAACACTTCTGTTCAAGGTAAGCTGTGGACATTCCACACACAGACTGCATGAAATGCTGCTTCTGACATTGATGGTCACTTGAAAACTTAGGTTCCAAGGTCAAGCAGGCCAACTTTTACACCTCACAAATCCCAGGAGAGATGCTCAAGAGAGAGGAATAAGGCCATCTGCAAGGTACATAGGTGTGTATGATTTGTTCAAAGACATCGCTTTACAACATAAAGAGCAGCGCCACCCATTGATGATCCTGTACACATACCATACTCTGGGCTGCAAAGGTTAGGGGAATGGATATATGAATAGATGGACTGAGTGGTCTAAATGCAGGTCTCCCGGGGTTCTGCAAAACCTAGCAAGAAGCACCTCCATCTTGGTGTTCACTTCTGTTCTAAGTTTCCAGTAAAGATGCGGCAGCAATGTAAATGTGCAATCTAAGCTAGCATGAGGTTCTGGAGAGTAAGCCTGAACGAAGAATAAGGCAACTGAACTGTGACTAGCCAAGGTCATCCAACTGCAAGAATCCAGGCTTGGCCTGGCTCTCTGGGGATTCATTTTGGCCTGAACTTCCTGGTAATCAGGACCACGAACTTCTGGCTTCTGCATTTTTATATAAACTTGGGAGTGAAACAGGTTTACCTTTTTCAAGTCTCCATGACTTGGGCACTTAAGTTTACTTTAACACTAAGGAAGCCTTATCATAGATTTTCTTTTACTGTCCATCATATTCATTCTGAGGATTAAAGGGTGACTGACTATAGCCCCTCTGTAGGGTATTCTCTTTGTACGCTCTCATATTATTAAACATACTCAAAAGCATCATTTAAATTCAAATGTCTATTATAGCGAGAATCCCTTGATTTGTCTCTTTCCTAAAGCCCCTGAGACTATACTTGGGGCATGATCAAACCAACCGGTAAATTCATTTTATGAGAACAGCCACATGGCTTTCTGCACACCATCTCTGGTGTCAGCAACACTCCTTATCTTACCGTAACTTTCTCTCACTGTAACTTTCTCTATCTTGGATGACGTATTAGCAATTCATTTTTGGTTGCTGAGTCTATACACTATCTTTGAAAACAAACTACCCCTAATAGAGTATGACAACCTATAAGCTTCCCTGAATTCTACACGATTCACACATAACTAGGTAGACAGTAAGAGAAGACACTAAACTGAGCAGAAACACTGTCTAGGAAGCATGTTAGATCAACAGAAGCCAATCAGACGAAGTATTCTTTATCCTAAAAAAACTAAGACCAAACTAAAGTATGTAATTCACAAGTAATTTCCTAAAATTTCAGCTAGAAAACCCCCCTACAGATTTATGATTGAGTTACCATTAAAGCTTAAATGATTGTTCCCAAGGAACCATCACATTTGTCAGCATTATTCACAGCTAATCCTTATGCTAGCTGGTTGAGCCACGTGGGTTTTTACCCCATCATTAAATAGTGCTCAGAAAAGTAAGCAGTGCATCTTAACTGGTTAAATACTACAAAATGATCTGTATCATAGAAACGAAGACACTTTCATTCAAAGAATATCTTAAAATTACTATTGCTGAAATAAATCAAAATCTACATTAAAATATTACTAAACACCATTACATGCCATAAAAGAATAAATATAAATCATGGCAGATCAATAGCAGCATAACAAAGCATCTTTACACATTTTCACACTTTGGGCTGGAAAAATACTCACAGCCTAGGAATACACTGGTAAAGTTCTGAATCTCACACTTTCTTCTAAATGCCATATTCAACAACAAAGTAAGGGCAGTGTGAATAACAGTTCCCTTTTCTGCATAGCTTTAAAACTGTTCTCAGTACACTTGAGGAATGGAACCAGAATGGCTTTGTCAGATTGGTCCACTGGTCCTTTTATGAAAGTGTTAAAACAAATAACAATGAATTTTATCGGTTTAGACAGAAAAGGAAAATAAAAGGCTGTGTTCCACACACAATTTAACATTTCCAAAACCACTGGAAAGTTTAACTTAAAATGAAAATTTCTGGTAGGATTTGAGCATTCCCAGTCCCAGCCTATTTCAAATTCTGTATCACCAAAAATCTCAGAAGGACCCTATTTGAACAGTAATGCTGCATTGGTGCCTGCTGCATGGCAGGAGTGTGGACATTTAAAAACAAGATGCTGACAAATTTCACAATTTTAAAGGCCCAAATGGGGGCATACATTTAAAATATACTTTGCTTGAACAAATAATTCCTAATTTGTCAACTTAAACTCTGATCCTTTAAAACTCAAAGTTACTGTTAGAACTGATTTCTATTCTGTTCCACACTAGACTGTCAGCCTAATGCCACGTCTAGTGGGCGGGTGGGTGGGGAAGGGGTGCAGGTGAGGTTGAGTTCTGCTGCAAGGCTGGTGGCTACTTCTCCCTAAGTCCTTGAAAATGAAAGTAAGCTGAAAAACCAGACTCCCTATTTCACATACTTCCGCATAGCTGATGAAAACACCCATATAGCTTAATACAATGGTCGTTTTGTTGTTTTGTCAAAATAAAAGTCTGCTGGTGATGCTTCACAGTGAAACCTCCATTGTCACTGAGAATGTCACTTAGAAACATTCTTAAGGACTGAGTCTTTCATAGGCTCGATTTCATAATTCTCAAAACTCCATGTTCTACTTAGAAAGAAATTTCCATGATGAAGTCAATTTGTTCTTGATTGACCTCTGCCTTCGGATTTATTCTACTCCAGTCATAGGTTGTAGTTGTCTTTGCTCTTGGTCAGAACCTGCAGGTAAACTTCATGAAGTGTACTGAGGAAGCTGGAATCATTCTGGAAGAGATGAGGAAGGTAATGACATCAATATCACATTTACCTCATCAGAGCTCACTTCTTAGATAATAGTTCAAGAACAAATTATATAAATGGTGTAACTAATTTATTAATTACCAAATGATCTCGTTACCCAGTCAGGATTAACACTGGGACTCTAAGTTATTACTCCATCAAGGGTATAAACTTACAAAGAGAGAAACATTGCATTACTTTTGAATTTGTAAGAAGAACTTATACAATTAGTTTTCTTTTACTGAATAAAAACAAGACTCTATTTATTGAGAGCTCACCTACCTTAATCAGATGTATCAATGTATCCTGGAGCTGAGACTTGCTGAGAATAAGGGAAGACTTTCTCTGATTTTCTGGTGTGCCAATGGTGAGGGGAGAAGGAGAATTTGCTTTTCTCTCAAGGTCGGCGGACCTTGGAACAGTCTGCTGGAAAACACTTGGCGATAGCAGGACTGAAGATACTGCTGTGGTTGTCGCAGTAACCAATGGAGGGCCTGCAACCTGTGTGTGGGCAGTGGTCAGTTTATATTGTGGAGAAGCAAACAGCTGGTTCCAAGCAGGGCCCATCTGATCACAGGCACTAGCAGTGTTAGGTCCAAAGCACTGAGCTAACAATGCTTTTATCCATCCCCCTCCACTTCTTTCCTGCACGCCTGTCTCCCTTCCACCCACTAGGTAGTGCTGGGGATTGAGCCCAGGGCCTTTCGCAAGCTAGACAAGTGCTTTACCGCTGAGCTAAAAGCCTCAGCTTTCAAGCACTAACTCTTTTGGGTTCAGAAAAGCACTTAGTAGAAACATTTGACCATTTAAAACCAGTTACCGTGGTGCATATTTATGTCCCAGCACTTGGCAGGCCAAGGCAGAAGGATCATTAGTTTGAGGCCAGCCTGGGTTACACAACGAGTTCAAGGCCAGCATGAACTACAGAGACCCTATCACAAAAACCAAACCAAACCGATCCAATGAAACATCTGAACATTTAATTTAATCTGGCCCTGAGGCTCCTGTTAGCTGAAAGATGGAGAGTCCACTTGTGGAAGAAAGCCCTAGAGCAGTGACGGCGAACCTTGCTGCAGCACGCATGCCTTAAGTTTGTCACCACTGCCTTAAAGTCATCTAGGGAATCCAAGTCCGACCACTACAGGAGGTAGCTGTGAGAACTAACAGTATAGCACGAACACTGAGAACAATCTTATGAAGAAACAAACTTTCCTTGGAGATGGAGCTGAGGAAATGACTGGACAAAGATATGATGAAACTTTCTGTGGTGATGAACTTGTTACCTATCTTGGAATGGCTTATCTTGGTTTTTTTCTGGTACTGGGGATTGAACCCAGAACTTCTGCACCAAGCTGCATCCTCAGTTCTTTTTATTTGGAAACAGTGTCTTGCTAAATTGCTCAGGCTGGACTCATACTTGGGATCTTCCTTCCTCAGCCTCCTGGAGTTTTGAGATTATAGGTGCATATCACCACACTCAGCTGGACTGTTTTACCAAGGGGCTGTTATATACATGTGTTAGAATGCCTTAAAAATCTGTATTGTATGCAAATTATAATAAAGAGACATTAAAAATTAAGTTCTGGGCTGTGACATAGCTCAGTGGTAGAGTACTGGCTTTGCCTGTGCAAAGCTGGTCCTAAGCTCCAGAACAGCAAACAAAAACCAGACAATGTTATACAATTTCTTAAAACACAGCAAACATCTACCTACTTCCTCTATTTAGATGTGCTGCGGTACTAATTACAGTTAGCGATCAGAACACATGAAACCAGTTTTATGATTCTCACACTTGATAACAATGAACAGAAGTTCTACCTTTCTTGTGCCTTTTGAGCCACATGCACAGCTCATTTTTTTTTTTTTTTTTGGTACCAGGGGTCAAATCCACAACCTTACACTGCAGTGCAGGTGCTGCCTGCTGAGTGAAATCCCCGGCCACACAGCTCCTCTCTCTTGCTTCCATGACACCTCCTCATTTACCAATAGCAAAAGAGTTTGCCAGAGTTTTATGGCTATGGTTCCTGTATCGAGCCATTTATCTTGTTTTTTGGGGTACAAAACCAGGGTAGAGCCCTTTGCTAATCACTACAGAGTCGGACAACCCACCCGAAACCAGGCAGAACCTGGATTAAACTTAAATTTGAGACTCAAGATGTATACATGTCCAAAGGCAAAAAAGAGTTTGACAAGAAAAGAACTGAAAAGAGAATGTGGATTTCAAGGTTGGTAGGTGATGGAGAATAGGGGACCACACAGGTAAAAAATGAGACCTAGTGAGGTGTGATAGTGCACACCTGTGATTCTAGTACATGGGAGGCTGAGGCAGGATGGTCATCCTGAGTTTGAAGTCAGTCTGGGATACATAGTGAGTTTGAGGCTGGCCTGGACTACATAGTGAGACTTTGTCTGAAAATATGAAAAAAGAAAAAGAGGGAAGACCTGAAAGGATAAACAAGGAACACAGTACTAAGGCCTGGGAGGCTCCATCATTACAGCAGTGGGAAATGAGATGGTGGCAGGATAGTGGCTGTCATTGTGAACAGCACAGTTCTCCCAGGACAATGAATGTTTTCTATTTATAGAAACCAGCTTTGATGGGGATATAATCCTGTAATTCTGGAACTCCGGGAGGCTGAGGCAAGAAGATCGTAAATTCAAGCCCAGCCTGGGCACCTTAGTACTTTGCAAGATTCTGTCTCAAAAAATAAAAAAGGGTTACAGATGGAGCTCAGTGTGAATGAAGGCCCTTGGTTTAGTCCCTAGAAAAGCAGACACACACACAAAGACACAGAAACACACACACACCGAGAAAAAAAAAAAAAAAAAAAAGAAGAAAAACCAGGTTGACACAGTCAGCAATCACCCACTCACAAGCTCCAATGAGGCCCACAAAGGCTGACCAGAGAAGATGATGAGGGCCACAGAGGCCACAGCAATGAACTCTACTTGAGGGAGCAGAGGGGCCCTGGGTAGGAGGGACATCTAAGGCCTGGGCTTGAAAGTTGAACTTTTTCACTAAAGTGATACTAGTTTACCCCACATCCAATAGTACTTCAAAAACATATAATAGATTCTTCAGAAAAATGGAGTCTTACCGAGATGGCACTGGATAGCATCTTAGGCTGGGCAAATACTTCAGGGTCCTGGTTTTGCTGCATAGACTGAAATGTTTAGTAAGAAAAGGTAAATACAGAGGGGAAGGGGTTGGGGATTTAGCTCAGAGGCATAAGTGCCTGCCTTGTAAGTGTATTGTCGTGAGTTCAATCCCTGCTACCGATAAAAAATAAATAAATAAATAAATAAAAAGAAGACAATATGTAACCTATTAACCAGTGATTTCTTACTGTATATTTTTTTCCTTGAAATTCTGTATTACTTGTACGCTTTTACTGCTTTTTTAAAATGTCCTTTCTTTTTTCTCTTTAAATAAAAAAAAAAAAAGGTAAATACAGGTAGCACATTTCAACTCAAATTTCCTGGTTACTGGGGTGATAAGGAACAGTTTAGATATTAACCAGTAGTGCCTGGGCTGTTCAGGGAAAAGGCTGACAGGAACTTCGGACAATGCAACCAATCACTCTACTCCACCATGAGGACTTGGGCAGGCTTTGCTCAGTTTCCTTGCAAAAGGGGTGTGGGCAGAGCTGTGTCTAGAGAAAAAGCTGAAACCTGAGTTTCTCCTAAGAGCTAAGGACAATCGGTTTTGCTGCTGGGTACAGAAGACAGATCTTGGTTGCCTGACACATATTTTTGTGTGCTGGGATCGTATTCAGGGCCTCACACCGGTGTTCTCCTGCTGAGCTGCACCCCAAGCTCAGTCTAACTTCTTTCAATCAAGTGACTTAAATCTGGGTGGCACTGAACAGTATTCACCACAGCCGCACTCCACATGCTCATTCTGTCCTCATTCACTGGAGAGAAAGAATTTGTAGAGCAAAATACGAGAATTCAATAAAGCACAGGTCCTACAATTAGCTGTTGTCACATATGTAAAAAATTACAGGCAAGTGAGTGATTCCTGCCAGGAGGCACCCAAGAGCAGGGTGTTATCCTGGAAGCCAGAACCTGCAGAGGATTTGGATCAGGATTCCTGGTTGTACTTTCAGAACTCAGGCAGTCATAGGAACATTTTGGGGACATGACAGCCATCTGTTAAACACAATGTTTTCTTTTTTACGCTGCAGAAAAAGACTGGAATGTGACAATGGAATAATGAAATCAGGACATTAAGTTTTCTTTCTATCCAACATGTCAAAGAAATGAAAATATCCCATTAACTAAGAAACAATATATGTAGTCTATCCTCCCTCCTTCCCTCTTGGGAGGTGAACCCATGGCCTTCTCACTAAGCTACAGTCCCAGGTCTTTTAAAATTTTCTGTTTTGAAGACAGAGTTGCTGAGCCACTATGCTGTCCAGGCTGGGCTTGAATTTGCGGTCCTCTTACTTGTGCCTCCTAGAGGGCCAGAACTACAGGCCTGCATCACCACAGCTGCAATGCAGTCATTCTGATGGGTTATTCTATATAAGCTGGTAAAGTGTTAAGGCTGGGACCGGGGATGATTTCCATTACCACTGAAGGGCACAAGACTCACATCCTAAAGGCAACCACTTTTATTTTACTTTTTCTTTTTTTGAGACAGTATCTCACAATGTAGTGCAGACTATCCTCAAACTCAAGGTGATCCGCCTGACTCAAGTTTCCTGAGAGATGTGACTGGAGGCAGGCGCCACCACGCCTGGTTACCCACTAGTGTTTTAGAGTAGCAGGTTCCATTCCCTTTCAGTCTGTGGTCTTCTGTGTGTCACTTTTGTGTGTCACTGTTAGTTGATTTTCTCATTTGTAAGCTCAGCAAATTTATGCATTATGGTGAAAGACAACTTTCTTTTTACTCTCTTCACCATTTACTGTGTACCTGTCCACGTTCTCCAATTTAAGCCTGAGCCAGGTTAAGCTTAGACTGCTGCAACCTCTTTCTCGGAAGGCTGTTCTTTTCTCACAACACACCAAAAACGTCCCAGGGCTGAGAATGAAGCTCAGATTCCTTAAACCCAACTCCAGTCGCATTCACCTCCCAATACCGGCTTCACTCCTTTCTACAACATACCTATCTCACCGTGATTTCCTGTTTTGTATTTTTAATGCTGGGGATTGAACCCAGGACCTTGCCATGGTAGACAAACACTACCACTGGGCTTTGTGCTTAGTTCTCTTGCTATAGTTTTCTAAATTGGCCAAATGCTTTCTCATCTCCAGGGTTCTGCATATGCTATCCCACTACCTGGCTGAGGGGCTGCACCCTCAGTCACACCCCCAAGGTCATCTCTGGGAGCTCTGGAATGACTGAGTCTGGGCCTCACATCTCTCTGAGGCTCCCATCAAGGTCCTCATGGCTACACAGGTCTGCAGGTGCTGGCAAACCCCTGTTCCTAAAGCCACTGTGATCTCAGCCAGGCCTAGTGGCACAGCCTTGTATCTTCTGTGAACAGCTGACCCTTCCTTGGACTACACTGCCTGAAGACAGGCTCCACCAAAGATTTCCTTGTGCATTTCAGTTCAAAGCAGGACTTTGACAAAGAGGGCTAAAGATACCATGAGTGGTGGGAACTAGTGACTTTGTCCAATAGCAGGGCAAACTGAGGATGCTTAGACAAGGAGCTCTCCTAGCCAGGACGTGTGGTCAGCTCTGTCTGGTGGCAACAGGACAAGGTCTTTGCCATCCCCGCCAAGCCTTGGCTGACAGGGGCCCCAGTCACTGAGCACCTCACCACAGTAAGGTGCCAGGGGCCAGTAAGAAGGGAGGTGACACACAGAACCAAGTAAGGGACTGGTACAGGAGAAGAGAGGGATCAACCTTAACTGAGCAGGACCACCTCTTATGACCTGCCCAGAAAAGCACAGTGGGTGCCCTCATTCCCCTGACTTTTTTTCCTTTTTTTCGTGGTGCTAGGGATTGAACCCGGGAGCCTTGTGAATAAAAGGCAAGAGTTCTACCACTGAGCCACATCCCCAGCCCCAGTCTCTTTTTTTGCAGTGCTGGGGACTGAACCCTGGGCTGTCACACTGATCTGCATCCTCAGTCTTTTAATTCTGACCGAGAGTCTCGCCAAGTTGTTCAGCTGCCTAGGCTGCTGAGCTCCCCATCCTGCTGCACACACTACTCTTGCCTTGAATGCTCCCAACACTAGGGAAAGAGGTGTAATCAGCAACTGAGTCTTCAGGCTGCCGCCAATACACTGGCTTTGTCAGGACGCTTTGCTGACCCCTCAGCTCTGCATCGGGATGCTCTTATGTCACTGCTGCCACAACACAGGCATGTAAGAGTGCTAAAGAAGATGGGAACGCCCTTAGCTTGGAATAATCTGAATCTAGCCTCGAGACAAATGAGGACTCCTAGAAATGTGAGACACAGACAAAACTAAAACGAATACCTGGCTAGGAAAATAGTTTCTCAGCTTCCATCAGCTGCAATAATCCTAAGTGAACTGAACTATACTCTCACCAACTATGATTAATTCATATAGAGTTTCTTACCACCCTGATTTGGATCTAGACCATGATTTATATCTAGGATTCCTCTAAAGGCTCGTGTTGAAGGTCTGGTCCCCAGTGCAGCAATTCTTGGAGGCAGGCTTTTGGGAAGGGACTGGATTGTGAAGGCTTTGATCTTATCAGTGGATTAATCCACTGGAGTTCAGAGCTGACTGAACTATTAGGAGATGGCAGAAGCTGTAGGAGGTATAGTCTAGTTGAAGCTAGTACACAGGGCACTGGGGTAAGGTACGCCCTGGGAAGGTGTATTTTGTCTGACCCTTCCTTGTTCTTCTCTCTGCCTCCCAACCACCGAGGTGACCAACTCTGCTCTACCACACCCTGCTGTCATGATGCTGTTTCACCACAGGCCCCAAAACAATGGAGACATGATCACAGACTGAAATCTCAGAAACTAAATCAAAAACTTAAATCTTTCCTCCTTTAGCTGATTTTCTTAGGTACCCTGTCATGACTGAAAGCTAACAAGCACCCTTGTCTCCACACACTTCACATCATCACAGTTCTGTCATCTTATCCCCCCACCCCTTCTGACATTACCTGAAGGGGAGCAAGCACCATGTTGCTCAGGGAGGCAGAGGCCACTGTTCTGGCGGCTGCTGTCTTCGGGGGAGGCTCTATGAAGCTCTCGGGTGTGGCCAGCTGGCCAGCTGCTGGAGGAAAGCTGGGTGCTACAGCACCTTTCCCAAGTGGCTGTGTCTGTATTTGGTCATGCTGTGAAGTCAACCTGAGTTTCTGCAGAAGATCAACACTTGGGAGGGGTGTGCCAGCTGTGTTTGTCATACTCAGTGGGGCCCTGAAGGGGCTCTGGCTGGCAATTAGACTGCTGTGGCTTAGCTCCTGGATTGGCTGGTTCAACAGTGGAGACCTCTGCCTAGGTGTGGTTTTCATTGCAGGCATCATAGTGCTATTTCGAGGTAATGCAGGGGCAACCTGTGTAGTAGCAGCTTCAGGTGGCAGAGTGGGACTGAGAACGGGGCTCAATGGGCTCGTGTAGCTTGGAGCATGCCTTTCACTAGACTGTGTGATTGAAGCTGGAGTGATGAGCACCGGAGTAGAGACTTCAGGTTGGACTGTGTGGTGAGCAGCTGAATGGACACTTAGGTTTTCCAACTGAGCGGCTTCTCCAGAATGCTCAAAGGGAAATGGTAGGAACGAGCTGGGCTCTTTCTGGGTGGCATCTCCTGCGAGCTTCTCTACTTCTTCTGAATCCAGACCCATAACTGCTGGTTGTTCTTTTGGCAAAGAAGTTCCAAACAATTCTTCCACTGTCAGATGTTTATGTCCAGATGGAGCAGACTGAAGAACAAATCAAACCACCCAGTGAAGGAAGTCTCTAGAAATCAGTGTAGCCAAACTTCCCCATCAACCAAAAGTCCTTTTATTTTTTGTTAGTGTCCTGCTAAATTGCCCAGGTTGACCTCAAACTTATGATCCTTCTACCTCAATCTCCCAAGTAACTGTAATTACAGGTGTGTTCTAGCACACCCAGCTCAAATGATTTATGTATTTTTATTGTTCCTGACAAAAAGCTATGATGGTACCTCAGGGACTGGGTTCCAAATATCAGTAAATTTAATTAATAGCATAACTTTCGCCCTTCTTATCCCAAATCACAGAATCCTTAAGAAAGTAAAGTATTAATGGGTGTAGAGCTGTATGCCTGTAATCTGTTATTTGGGAGACCTAAGTACACTGCAAGTTTGAGCAAGTTAGTGAGGCCCTGTCATAAAATAAAAACTTAAAAAGACATGTGGTGGGGCTGGGCATGTAGTTTCACAGTATAGCACTTGCCTAGCATGAATGAAGCTTTGGTTTTGATCTCCAGTACTACAAAAACCTAAGAATTCAAATCTGCACATTTTAAATTTATGTATTATTTCAGTGCATTAGCTAATTAACACCCTTTTAACTATTACTGTTTTTTGAGGTGAAATCTTGCTATGTTCCGGGGTTAGCCTCAAATTCACAATACTCTTACCTCAGCCTCCAAGAAGCTGGGATTACAGGTGTACACCACTATGGCTGGCCACTGGCAACATTCAAAGGAAAAATATGTGTTTCTCCCCTTCTGAGCTTTTCTTTGGTCCTTCAAGCAGTATTTCCATATCTATCACTTAACTTACATTTCCTGAGTACTCAGGTTACCAGGTCCTGCTCTAACTTGAGCCCAGGCTAAATGAGCAGGGAGTAACAACACACCTCCTCACGGAGCTTCCGTTCTGTGGGAGGAATACCTAAGTACTTCAAAAACACAATTTTTTATTGTTTCACTCTTCAAATATGTACTTAATTTTTAGAGTATGCTCATATTGAAAAATGCAATAAAAGACATGGTTTCAGGGAGTCAGAAAGGTCTGTAAAGCCCTAAAGCTCCCTGTACTTCAAGTTTCATGTGACAGCATTATGGTATGATCTTATTTATTTAGTCTTTTTGACACAGGGTCTCACTATGCAGTTCAGGCTGGCCTTGGGCTCACTTCATAGCCCAGGCTGTCCTTGAACTCCCAACAATCCTCCTGCCTCAGTCTTCTGAATGCTGGGATTACAGGTGTATACCACCACTGGGCCCAGTCTGATCCTATTTCTACAGGAAAATAAGCTCAGTTTTTTTCTGGGCAAATGTTTTTGTTTTAAGCATCTGATAAATCACCAAGTTCAACAGGTGCCAGGCAGTGTGCTCTCATTATGAGGTGGAGAGGATGCAAGGACAACTTGGTCCAATGGGCAGCTGTGAGGCAGAGCTGCAGGGGCCCATGGATGGAAGGAAGGAACTGAGGGGTGAGGGGAACTGGCTGGAGAGGCTTGGCAGAGATATGACAAAGGAAGAGAGAAGTACTGCAGAGTTT
The DNA here is from genome assembly GCF_034190915.1 of Cavia porcellus. Taxonomy (NCBI): domain Eukaryota; kingdom Metazoa; phylum Chordata; class Mammalia; order Rodentia; family Caviidae; genus Cavia; species Cavia porcellus. The sequence continues at coordinate 33,609,517 of NW_026947493.1, forward strand.
GTTGAAACACACTGGGAATCTCGGCTGTATTAATACGATAGAGGGGGAAAATTGGGGGAAATGAGCCATTCAGGTTTATATTAGAATGCATACTTTACTGGCCACAGACAGACAGACTGGGAGGATAAGACTGAGAAGCATCTGGACTAAGGTCCTATCAGAGAAGATGAGAACTGAGGAGTTAAAATGGAAGGAATCAGAGGCTAGGGAGCTGATAAGTGGAGGTAAAACCATACCCTGGTATCTGTATCCTAGATATGGTGCCACTATGCAGACAGGCAAGTCCAAGAAAGGCCTTCTGGCTGGAGAAGGGAAACTGAGGTGGAATGGGAACACATTTGAGCTCTTGTGGGATGTTTGGAACTTGGAGTTGACTTCAAAATTATTAGTGTTTCTTTGGTACCAAGAATCAAACTCAGGACCTTGCACTTGTCAGGAAGGTGCTTATGCTGCTGAGCTGTATCCCTGGCCTTGATTTGGAAATGATTAAAAGACAAAAATGGTCACAGTAGTTCCAAGGGCAAAGGCAATTCCTCAAGACATTATAGAGACAAAGCATTAGCATCCACCAAACATGGAGAGGCAGGCCTTGAGCAGCATGGATACTGCCTGGCTCTGTTTCTTTCTGGCAGTGTAGTCTGGGGAGTCACTGATTTCTCAGTCTCAGCTCTGCTGTGAAGCAGGGAGGGCTGGTGGGAAGTGGAATGCATGGAACCCAGCACACAGCAGCACTTGCTTAATGTTAATACTTGTAATATCCACAATAGAAAGTAAATTCCTCCAAGGCAGGGGCTGTCTTTCTCATTTATCCCTGATCCTTGGTCTCCTTCCTCCTGAGTATGCCTATCTCCAAAATGGTATCATGAGCCAGACCCAACAATGCTCTGTCCCTAAAGTCTCCCGGGGCTGGGGGTTAGCATGCGGAAAGAGGGAGCGCACTGGGTAATGGATCCCCTCAGTTAAGGAGAAGAAGGCCAACAGCCAAGACTGATGATGCAGGGGGTTCCCATGTTAAGAGTCATTTTTTGCTTTTTCTCCAGTGTAAGGACAGTGTCATCTTTCAGATGAGAGGTAACAGGGTAGGTCTGAGCAAAATGCAGGTGATATGAAATGAATGTGGGGGAAGAAGAGGCAGAAGAGTCTTTCAATTGTAAAAACTGTAGTTTCAGGGCTGGGGATTTAGCTCAGTGGCATAAGCACCTGCCTTGCAAGTGTGCAGTAGTGATTTCGAGCCCTGGTACCGATAAAAACGAAAAAAGATTAAAAAAAAAAAACCTGTAGTTTCATATCAAACCATTTTCAAAGTATTCAATAAAGAGAATTTTGCTAATATTAAAGAGCTAACATACTAGATCTTGGCAAGCTAACATGACAAGAAGCTTTTGTTTACGAAACTTTCAAGTGACAAATTCAGGCTCACTAATAATGCTGTAGTAAGTAAGATAGTAAGACTTATCTGTCATAACACCTTCTAACACTTTAAAGGATTTTTCAGATTCAGAATCTCACTTCAGCTATAAAGCAGCGCCAATAACTAATTACAAACTATGGGTGTAAAAAGCTAAAGATTTTATATGGTTGGATTTTCTCCTATTTCACTTCTGAAAAAACTGGAGTGCATAGTCTACATCAAAAATATCAGTTCTTAGCTGTGGACAGGTAAGGGTCTGTATTTTTTCTATTTAGTTACTAATCTGCAGAATGGGCACAAATGGTGACAAATATTTCATATAGCTGCTGTGGAAATCAAATTTTCAATGTAATGTCTAACGCCCAACAAGCTTTCACTAAGTTGAAATCTGTTACGATCACAAAGTATTACAAAGTCTTTTTTTATAAATAGTTTGGTGCTGGGGTTTGAACCCAGGGTCTCATGTATGCCAGATTAATGCTATATGACTGAGCTACACTCCCAGTCCAACTACAGACAAGCTCCCCTTACCCCCACGGTACTGGGAACTGAACTCACAGTCTTCACATTGAGTGCTCCCCTGCCCTTTCATTTTGAGACAAGCTCTTGCTAAGTTACTAAATTGCCCAGGCTGGGCTTGAGTCTGATATTCATGCCGCAATTTCCCAAAGTGCTAGGATTAGAGGTATGTGCCACAATGCCCAGTTACAGTCTTAATAGCAATCAAGGTAACTTTTTGTGTTTAGATATACCACAAGTTTCAGGGCAGCCTGGATTATACAGCAAGACCCTGTCTTGAGCAAAACAAAACAAAATAAAACACAACTCAAATTTCCCATCAAAACACAAAAACAACCCAAAAAATTTATCACATCTTTCTGAGGTAGTTTGAGACCAGCCAGGGCTACAAAGTTCAAGGCCAGGTTGAACTGCATAGTGAGACTCTTGTCTCAAAAAAACGTAAAAACAAAAACATTCCTTGTCTACGTCAAAAGAGACAACGAATTCCCTCTTGGGAAAGTCGCCTCTGTTGGGGCTGCACAACTGTAGCCAAGTGCACGTTTCACTTCCTGTGGTAAACATGGGGGTTTACTCACTTTTGGAACCCCGGATCATATATATTTATTGATAATCTGTCTGGCTTTTCTCCATGTAAGGAAAAATTCGGCACATGTGGTGTGGTAGTGTGTGCCGGTAATCCTAGCTACTTGGGAAGATGAGGTAAGAGGATCACTTGGGTCTAGGAGTTTGAGGCCTGCCTGACAATATGGCAGAACTCCGTATCAAACCACCCCACCCCACCCCAAACCAAATCAGGTAGAAGACATGTAAAATTTGCTATTTAAGTGGCATTCAGTATTCTGTATACTCACGATATTATGTAACAACCACCACGACGATGTATTTCTAGGGCTTTTTCAGGATCCTGACAACTCTATACCAATTATTTTTTTTTTTTTTGTCGGTACCAGGGATCGAACTCACGACTGTGCACTTGCAAGGCAAGCACTTATGCTGCTGAGCTAAATCCCCAGCCCCAACAATTCTATATCTATTAAATAACTCATCTCCCCTTCCAGTCTCTTCAACCCCTGGTAGCCTTTGTTCTACTTTCTTCTTCTATGAATGTGCATATTCTAGGGACCACATAAAAGTGAATCACACATTATTTTTGTGACCCACTGGGCTTATTTCATTTCACATGTTTTCAAGGTTCATCCATTTTGTACTATATAGCACAATTTCATTATTTTTTGTGGCTGAGTAATCTACCCTACATAAGAATCACATGCTGTTTATCCATCTATCTGTCGACAGACATGAGTTATTTCTACCTTTTGACCATTGTAAGTAATGTTGCTGTGCACAGCGGTACAAAAGTATGTTTGAGTCCTTGTTTTCAGTTCTTCTGTGTATGACAATGATCACATGGTTAATTCTACGCTTCCTGCTCTGGGACCCAAACCCAGGGCTTTGCACATGTTAGGCAAGTGCTTTACCACTGAGCTACATCCCAGCTCTTCAGTTTCACTTTTCAAGGTACTACCAAAGCATCTTTCAGAAAGGGTGCACTTGTCATGAGCAATCCCAACAGAATTCTAATTTCTTCACATCCCTGCCAACATTTGCAATTTTCCTTTCTACGGGTACCAGCCATCCTAATAGATATGTGGTACATCTGACTTTTTGCTTATCTCTAATGATTAATACTGTGCATCTTTTCATGTGCATACTGGCCATTTGTATAACTTATTTGGAAAAATGTTTATCTTCCCCTCTCCCCGCAGGGAACCGAACCTAGGGCCTTGTGTATGCTAGCAAACACCCTACTGCTGAGTTACATCCACAGCCTGTATTCAACTTTTTGTCTGTTTTTGAACAGGGCTAATCACTTTGTAACACACATTTATGTTTAGAACAAAATGGACCAAGATTGCTTGACAAACTCCTAGGAACCAGGTGTGACAGTACAGGTCTGTAATCCTAGCACTCTGGGAGGGTGAGGTAGGAGAGTATAAAGTTTGAGACTAGCCTGAGCAACTTAGAGAGACCCTGTCTCAAGGTGAAAAATAAAAAAGTACTGAGGGTACAGCTCAGTGTGAAACTCTAGTACTAGGGGAGAAAAAGTGCTAGAAACAACTGTGGTTCCTCTTCATTTATGCACATTATACAGTACCTTAACAATCACATTCTATTCTATATACAAATCAATATACTTTGAAAATTACAGCACACTGGGGCCATTCTGTTGAAATGCCAACAATATTTTTGTTTTAAGGAAAGGCATAATCAGGCAGGATGGCATGGAAAAACTCCATGGTAAAATATACCTGGGCTTGACCACAGGAAGCAAATTACACACTACGGAAATACCCTGAGGGGATTATAATAAGCCAACTTGAAACTGAAATAGAACTTAATACTATTAGGGTGTGACAGCATCATTTGTTTCACAGCACTAGATGGCAGTGTTTAAACAAATGTACTGTGTGTAAATGGTGATTATGGACTTGGCCTACTTTTAGGCAATCCCATGGGTTCTGACAATACCAGGTATCAGTATTTTATGAGAATTTTCTACTTTGGTCTAAAAAGTGGAATTTTAGAAGCACATGAGACCTGAAGGAATAACACCATCAGCACTATCTGAATTAGAGGGTATATCTTCTTGAATATCCATTTGAAATTCTTAGTCCATAGATCACTGGCACTGTTGTTGCAAAGCCGAGAGCATTAATAGCTTGTTACACTAATCTTCCAACTTTCAATGGACAGTGCTTTATGATTCTCAAAGCATTTTTCCTAGTCCTTTTCTTTGTTTAGGTTTCCTAACTTGCATTGTATCTCTGGGTGAGGCAGTCTAAGAATCCTTTACCTCAAGGTTCAAAAAGGAAAGAGGAAGTAATAGGCCCACTGACTGATAAGAGTAAAGTAAGTCTACAAACCTGGCTTTCAATTTTTCTTATTCCTTTTTTAAAGTTTCTTCTAAAAATTAAATTTGTAAGAAAACCTTATTTAATGCATGCTTCATTGTCAAGATCCTAAATCCAAATAAGCATCAAGGAACTGTGGTATATAAAATCAGGTTTAAATTAATTATTATCTAAATACCTAAAAATTACTATGGATACATTGCAGTTTCTGTTTCTTTTTTTCTCTCCTCTCTCTTATTTCTTCCTTTCAGGGGGTATGGGACTGAACCCAGGGCCTTCACACTGAGCTACATCCCTAGCTCTTTTTCTATTTTCAGTTTTGAGACAGATCTTGCCGAATTGCTCATGTTGGACTTGAACCTGTGATCCTTCTATATCAGCAGCCCAGAGTGCTGGGATTGCAGGCATGTGCTATCATGCCCTGCTGGCAGTTTCTTATTAAACTAAAACATACAATTATTAAATGATCCAATGTTTGGACTTGTGAGCATGTATCCTAGAGAAATGGAAATTTATATCCTATAAAACCCTGGAAAACAGGGGTGGGGAGACGGAGAAGATAAAGAGAAGCTGGATTCATCAGTTCACGTATGTAGGTACTGAGATAGCACAATGAATCTCATTAACATGTAAAATTAATACATGTTAACAAAAATCTACTCAAAAATAGGATTTATTTACAATAGCCAAAAAACTGAAAACAACCCAAATGTCTTTTAATAACTAACTGAACTGCCAAAAATGGTTCAAGAAACTCTGGTTTTCTAGTCTAAAAATCCAAGACCTGAAATGCTCCAAAGTCCAAATGCTTTTGAGTACTGATACAAAGTCAGGATGTGGTACAACGTAACAGGTCACCATCAGAACACAGGCACATTAAAAATAGTGTATTGAATTACCCTCAGGCTATGTGTATTATAAGGTATTACAAAACATGCATTATTTTCTGCTTTGGATTTGAGTTCCAGCCCCAAGATATCTCATATATATGGCAAATATTCCAAAATCTGAAAAAAAAAAAAAAAAAAAAAAAAAAAAAATCTAAAGCCTGAAAGACTTTTGGTCCCAACCATTACAGTTAAGGGGATACTCAATCTGTACTTCTATATCATCTAATAATACTTAGCAATTAAAAGAAACTAACTCAACATATACAATAGCTTCAGTGAATTCCCAAGAATTATACTGAATGAAAAAAGACAATCTCAAAACAATTTTGTATTTTGTACTCCTATTTATATAACATTCTTGGAATGGTAACATCAAACTGGAAAACAGATGAGTGGTTGCCAGGGCTTAAAAATGGGGGTGGGGGAAGGAAGCACAGAGTAAGGCAGAAAGTTAATATGATTACAAAATGGCAACCACAGTGCTTGACTGGTTGTGAAAACACAGACATACCCATGAGACAGAAGTACACCGAATGGAACGCACACACAAGAGTACGAGTAAAAGTGGATTGCGTCAATACTCCGGATGTGATATTATACTGAGATGTTACCAATAGAAAACAGGGGATGTGGGTTACTGGATCTTTTTGTATTATTTCTTATAACTACACAGAAATTTGAACTTTAAAAAAATCTATGGGTTTTACTTGCTGTCTACTGCTTTATTAGATCACGATTATAAAGAAAAACAAACATTTATAATGCTATATGTTAAAGATACAGCACTGAACAGGGAGATAAAACTACCTGCCCCATAGAGTGTGAAACAAGAGTGAATAAAGAAGAAAAATAAACATGTTAGCTCATGACTTTTAAAGAGAAAATAAAGCAAGCAGGAGAATAAGGGATGGAGAAGGTTTTTAAAAAATATTTATTTGTCTATTAGAGACAGGGTTTCACTAGGCAGTTAGGGCTGACCTTGAACTCCCTTTGTAGCCTAGGCTGGCCTCAAACTTGCATTGATCCTCCTATCTCAGCCTCCCGAGTACTAGGATTCCAGGTGTATACCATTATACCTGGCCTGGGAGGGTTATTTTTAGGTCATCAAACTCATGACCTAATGCTTGCCAGGCAGACGCTTAAGCCACTGAGCTAAATCTCTGGCCTTGGGAGGGTTATTTTAAATAGGGTAGTTGGAAAGGACCTTGAGCTAAATGGAAGACATTTGAGATCACAAGAAAAAAAGGGAACAAAGCATGCCCGGGAGGAAAGTATAGCAGGCAAAGGGAACAAGAGCAAAAATCTGTGAAAGTCCTAATGCAGGAGTGTGTCTGGTACATTTAAGGCGAGGCAAGAAAGAAAAGGAATCTGCGGCCAAGTGAGCAAGGCAAAGACGAAGATTAAGCCACAGATAACATGTTTCAGATCAGGTAGGACCTTGCAGGCTACTGCCTAAACTTTGGCTTTTATTTGAGCAATACAGGACTCCACTGGAGGTTTTTCTTTTGGTGGTACTGTGCCTGAACCTAGGAATACTCTTATCACTGGGCTATGTTCCTACCCCTTTATTTTGGACTGTCTCACTAGTCTCCATGGCTGGTCACCAAGTCTTGATCTTTCTGGCTCAGCCTCTCAGCCTCTGCATTAGCTGGGATTACAGGTGTGAAGAACCATATCCTGCTCACTGCAAGGTTTTAAGCAGTGGAAAGAAACGTGTGTTATGAGGATTACCTTGACTGCTGGGCTGTGACCAAGGATGGTGGCAGCAAGGGCAAAAAGAGCTGGGATAACAGATAGGAGACTACTGCAAAATCCAGATGAAACAGTTATGTGTATTCCTCCTGCAGGGCCTGTTGGGCGAGTCCTATATTCTTCCTAAGCTGAATAGCCTAGGATTATTGACTGTAAGCCAATTTTTAGCTTCTATTGTTACTACGGCTTTAGGTCGTTACAAGGCACCAGATCTACTGGGCTAGTGTGTACCTCTGCTGGGAACTTACTGCATCACTGGGTGTCTCGTAGGGCCTTTTGATTACCTCTAGGTTGGGGTGGCCTTGCTGGCACTCTCCTCAACCCAGCTGATGTTCTCTGTGTGGAGGAAGGGCTCACCTACACCCTTGTCAGACTCACTAAGGTCCTACAGCTGGGGAGTTCACTGCTGTTCCTGTTTACCCGCTAAGGTCCTTTATTTGAGGGGGAAAACTCACTATATAGATAGCTACACTACTAATCTCTCTTGGTTCATCAAAAAGAACAGTTTGCACTGTCATTGATTGATCATCTTTGTATCTAGATTTGGTAAACTCAACAACTAGTTCTGAGATAACAATGTACAATATATTAACTAGTGTTAATAACTATTAACTAGTGTTAATTTCCTAATTTTTTTTAAAATTCTGTATCATTTCTATCCTTTTTTTCTGTTTTGCTTAAAAAAAAAAAAAAAAAAAAGTTATGTGTATCAGGGGAATGACCTGAATGGATGTCATTATATTGCTACAATAAGACCCTGACAGATCTGTGAAAAGTTAAATTTGTATTGTAATTAAAACCCTTATAAAATGTTACTCTTTGTTTTGTTACTCTGGACAAAGCTAGGGCTTTAACTATACAAACCTTATCTTGTGATCCAGAGGACGTCTCTTCTAGAGTTTCAGTGCTTCCTAGATTGAAAAGCTGAGTGCTTGGCTGTAACCCAGGGCTGGAGATATTTGAGTCGCCCATCTGAGCCTTAAAAACAGAAATAAGAGACAGTATATTATGTAGAAAAAACTGCTATTACTTGGCTCACAAAACAGCATTTGAGGTTATTAGAAATGCTATGGTAAAAAAACAAGCAAAAATCCTACAAAACTTTGCTCTGAATTCCCATGTAAATAATTTAATGATAAAATTACTATAAAGCTGAGTACCTAACTTTAGACAATTATTTTTTTACAGCTTTTTAAAGGAAAAGTCAATGGTATTACTCTACTATGTGTTCTCTTGTATGTTTTAAGTCAACATATGATAAAATTAAATTAAAAGTGCTGTATCATTCTATTTGTGCACCATCTCCACAGTCAGGAACAGTTCTGTCATCTCAAAAAGCTCCCGGTGATATCTCATTGTAGTTAGGTTCTCTGCCTACTTCTGGCAACTAGCGTTCTGTTGCTATATTTTGCTTTTTTGAAAAGTATATAAATGGAATACAAGCAGAATGCTAGCTTCTTTCACATAGCCTAATGTCTCTGAGATTTGTCCAACTAATGAATGGTATTAATGGTTAAATCTTTTTTGTTGGTATTTCTGCCTGATACATATAGTTTTTTTCTGAAAGTTTTACATTTAGAAAATATTTTACATTTAGATCTGTGCTACAGTTTGAGTTGATTTTTATGTAAGATGTTACACTTAGGTTCAGGTTTATTTTTGTGTTTGTATTTTAACATTCAACTGTTTGAACATCATTAAGTTCTAACTTGCGTGATACTAAAAATGAAAATATTCCTTTTTTTTTTTTTTTTTTATCGGTACCAGGGATGGAACTCACGACTGCCTGCTTGCAAGGCAGGCGCTTATGCCGCTGAGCTAAATCCCCAGCCCCTAATGAAAATATTCTTATTTTTAAAATGATTACCAGACAGACATGGACAACAGGAGTGGTGGCACACACCTGCGATTCCAGTACTCCAGAGGGTAAAGCAGGAGGATCACTACAAGAGATCAAGCCAGCCTGAACTATATAGTGAGACTGTCTTGAAAAAGCCAAAACGGGAAAAAGACATGGAGTTACAAATTTTTGGAAACTTCACTTATATCTGAGCTATGATTCAGTATCTGGTGAGTACCATCCATGTCAAAACAGATGACTGTAGGGAAAAAGAAAAAATAAAAGCAGCTCTTAACTTCAGACACAGACTAAAGATACACATAAGAAGATACATGTTTAGCATAGGAATAGGCACTCAATTGTTAAATGAATGGATAATATACATTTCTTCTACTCAGATGACTTAATTATCCATTTGAGTAAGGGTGAAACAGTCTGTGAAAGCCTATGAATGACTCTAATCTTCTAACATGTGCCTGGCTTGGTGGCTCACGCCTGTAATCCCAGCACTTGGGAGGCTGAGGTGGGAGGATTGTTGTGAGTTCGAGACCAGCCTGGGCTACAAAGTGAGCTCATGGCCAGCCTAAGCCGCATAGCGAGACCCTGTCTCAAAAAAGAAAAAAAAAAAAAAAAAAAATCTTCTAACGTGACTATTTTTTTTTTTTTTTTTTTGGTACTGGGGATCTAACTCATGACCTCACACATGGCTAGGCAGGTGCTTGTGCTAGCATCATGACTACCAGTAACAAATGTATCAGAGAATGTTTAGAACTGAATGTTTAGAAATTTCCTCATTCTTAGCATAGTGGTTAAAAAAAAAAAAAAAGAAAAGAAAGAAATTTCCTCATAAGGTCAATATTAAATCTGACCACTGAATTTGATTCAGTTCTCATCCATTTTTGTTTGCAACCAGAATTGTGGAAAAAGTTAAGTTCATGAACTGAATACTACTGTATATTACAGAAAATATAAACTCAAAATATTATTCATAACAAGTTCTTATTTTTCAAAAATTACAGTATTTTTTTGGTGTGATATACTTGAAGTTGAACTTAGGGCCTTATGGATGATATGCAAGAGCTCTAGCACAGTTAAGCCCCAACCCATGTAACAAGCTCTTAAAACAAAAGGTATAACGCTGCTCAGAAATATTAAACCCACTATAAAACTCAGACTTGTCATTTCTAGAGGGGGCCTGGATGATCTGGCAACATCAGGTCATCTGGAGACCACTGTTTGGGGCTGAGCTCTAGCTGACCCTCTCACAAAGGAACCAGGCTCTCAGTCCACCTCAATTCCACCTTGGCCTGTTTTATACACTACCGCGGCCTTCCTGGCTCTTCAGGCATTTGAGTCTGCCTGAAGATGGGCTTACATTGTTATGATGTGTTTCAATAAATGTTCTTAAGAATTTTATCTATTTTTGATTCTTGTGTAAGGCCTCTGTTGAAGTTTTGTTTCATGTCTTGATGACATTCAGCATTTGTAACACTTAGGAGAAATATACAACCTCAGAAAAACTTGTTGGAGGGTAATTTTACAATACTTGGTAAAAATTTTTTAAAAAATTTCAAAATTCTTTGATCCAATGAATTCATTTCAAGCAGTTTATTTTAGGAAAAAGTTAATGGTGCATACAAAGACCCAGCTCCTATGCTGTATTGCTAAGTTCTTAATGGAAGGAATCAGAGAAATCTAGGGTACTGTTTGTATAAAGTACAGAATGAAAAATATACAGATATTAACATCACAGTTCTTTTTAAAAAAACTTTTCACACTACCTAATGAAGTCTCACGTGACTCTGAGATGAACAGTTACTGTCAATAAAAAGGCCAAGTGCAGACAAGAAAATAAGAAAGCTATGCCTAGCAGGGATGAGGCAGCAGGAGCCCTGTGAGTTTGAGGTCAGCCTGAGCCAACACAGTACATTCAAAGCTGGCCTTATCTCAAAAACCACCCTCTCAAAAATCCCTAAAATAAAAGCTACATCTTGGGTACATGTACTTACTTCCCACAATGAATGTAACATTACGTACTGCAAATATGTATTATATTAATAAAAACAAGAAAGCTATACCTCCTTATAGAGTTTTTAGAATAGCCTATATTATAAAGCAAATGTCAAAGATGAAATCCTCAGCCTGGTGTGGTGGTGCATGCCTGTAATCCCATCATTTGGAAGGCTGAGGCATGAGGATCATTATGAATTGAGGACCAGCCTGGGCTACAAAGTGAGCTCAAGGCCAGTCCAAAGCACACAGTGAGACTCTGTCTCAAAAAAAAAAAAAAAAAAAAAAAAAAAAGATTAAATTCTCAAAGGTTCCAGTTCAATCTAACCTTAGATAATGATTTATTTCATACTGTGGAGGAATTTTTTCTTTTTAAGAATTTTCTTGGGCCAGGGATTTGACCTGCCTGTCAAGTGCAAGATCATGAGTTTGCTCCCTGGTACCAAAAAAAAAAAAAAAAAAAAAAAAAAAAAAAAAATTCTTTACCACAGAAATGATTATGCTCTATTTAATCCTTTGATGATATAACTAGAACTTATACTAGACTTTTAGACAGTACACTTAATGCCACAGTTCCTGTAAAGCTTTGTGTACAAAAAGTAGGGCCATGGGGCTGAGTGTAGCTCAGTAGTAGAGCATATGCTCAGGATGTATAAGGCCCTGAGTTTCACTCCAGCATTAAAAACAAAATACCAAACAAAACAGGCCAAGAATAAGGCCTGCTTGCTTCTTTCTTTTGCGACTGGGGAATAAGCCAGACTGTTTTGGGTATCTCCCCTACTGTCCGGCACCCATAGATTCTGTATTACGGGGAACCTTGATGCAGTCATTGCCAGGGGCAGTGAACAGCGAAAGGCTTCAAGAAGTAAAACAATGACCCAGACTTTACTAAGGATAGGAGAAGGGGTTTGGAGACTCTTTTTTGGAGTGCTGGGGATCAAACCCAGAACCTCAAGCATCTTAGGCAGGTGCTCCACTAGCGAACTACATTCCCAACCTTTAAGGCAATCTTTACTTATTTATCTATTTATTTACTTGGTACGCATACCAAACTCACGACCTCATGCTTGTCAGGCAGGTACCTACTCCACTGAGCTAAATTCCCAGCCCCCAATCTTTATTTTTAATTTTTTTTGGTACTGGTGATCGAACTCACGGCTTTGTATTTGTGAGGCAGGCACTTGTGTCACTGAGCTATATCTGTGGCCCTAAGGCAACCTTTAAATCTAAAATATGACTCTTGAAAGTTATCCTCACATCCTATGAATCAATAAATTTATAATGGAGATCACTGCTTTTCCACTATTTTCCATAGACTTTATATATAGTTCATTATAGGGGCTGGGATTTAGCTCAGCGGCATAAGCACCTGCCTTGCAAGTAGGCGGTCGTGAGTTCGATCCCCTGTACCAATTAAAAAAAAAAAAAACAAAAAAAAAAACACCCCCCCCCACACAAAAACCAAATATAGTTCATTATAACTTATGGTGAGTATAGCTATTTTTAGAGGAAACTACTTTCCAGAACATTTTTTTTCACTTTGTTGTCTTAATTCCAAGATTCTTGAGACATTAACAGTGCAGCAGGTACAAAATAGTTCTATAGTGAAACTGATCTGAGAATTAACAGTATTGCCTATTCTACTGTAGGACCTTTAAGTTCTGAGACTCATAAAACTCTAAGGGGATGTGAGGAGAAGACATGTTAACAATATTTCTTAGACTCGTCTGACCAATTTGAACCTTTTTTCAAAGATCATTTATTAATAACCCAGAAGCCAGTGTTTTAGCAGAATTGTTTGGGAAACATGTCTTAAAATAGTGGTTTCTCACATTGCTTATTAAAGTTTTAGTGAGGTGAAGACAAATAGAAATGAAAAGAAAGCACTTCTCAATTTTTAGTGAAAAACTAACAACTGTAATTCTGCTGTAATAAAATGCAGTACTAGAATTTTCAGGTTTCACTCCAGGGAAACATGAGGCTTTGTGGTACTGATGCCAAGGAAAAGCCAAGACAGTTTCACAGCTAGAAGGTTTGAGACACAGTCAGAGAATGTCTACTGTGTTGTATATAGTGCGCATTTCATATCTGTGTTGAAAGATTTAATTAATGTCCTACCACTGCCATTTTACTCAATTTGTAAGGGCAAATTCTATCCATTAAAAGGTACAATGCATTTTAATGCCTAGATCTTGTAAACTGAACAACTATTTTTAAGATAACAATATGCAATATATCAACCAGTGTTGATTTCTGTTTTTTCTGAAATTCTGTATTATTTGTTTTGTTTTTTTAAAATAAAAAAGAAAAAAGTTAAAAAAGAAAAAGGTAAAATGCAAAGCAGAAGAGATGAAACAATCTCAAAAGAGCTTCACATTTGGGCAAAATTAAAACTATGCCTAGTGAAGGGTCCTTACTCACTATCAATTACTGCCTATGTACATTTGTATCATGAGATGCAAATTATCAGAATACTTTTCAAAACCTACTTAAATCCTCAAGACCATTTAACATCCTAACAGATAGCAGAAGGAAGAAGGGGTATGAAGCTTTTCTAGAACTATCTGTTGTGGTTCAACTTCTACCCTCTGACCCCAATTTCTTCCAAAATAATGTTCTTTGATTACAGGAATTTAAAAAAATTTGAAAAATTTCTGTCCAAACAAGCATCTTTGAGGCTTGCAGTTACAAACACGCTTAGTTTTGAACCAATTATTGCCAGCTGCCGAGGTGACAGTCTCAGTTGGACTCATTAGCTTTTTGCAGGCCTCCTACTGGTATCCAGTACTCAAGACGGTCTTACCCTCTCGTACTCATCCTTGGCTCTACTCAGCATTTCCAGGATGTCAATAGGCCTATGGTCACTGCAGCCATTGGCCTGGCTGGGACTCTGTTTATCTCGAGCAGCTTGCTGGGATCGCCGTGTCTCCTCTTCTACCACACTAGAGGAGGAAAACCAGGGTTAAGAAAGGCTTCTTCTGACAGTCTAATCCAAGAACCTTTATGGAGTCCAGGGACACACAAGGGTTTGAAATGATGATACTGCCTTTGCAAATAGTAACATTGGTCCCAGTAACTGCACTGAAACACAACTTACAGTCTTACCATCTCATTCACAGTATCACCAACCAGTATGTTTTACCTTCCTTTCTAGTGGTGGTGGAAGTAGGCACAATAAAAACTCTGCTAAATATCTCCTACAGGTAGCTCACAGTCAAACAAAGACCTCCCTTTTTTCTTTAAGAATCACTAAGTAGGTAACTGAGCTCAGGGTGTTTATGGGAATGCACTTTATTTCACTTTTCTTCAGACAGGGTCTTCCTATGTAGTTCAGACTGGTCTTGAACTCATAAGCCTACGCTGGCCTCACACTCTCAGGTTCCTGAGTACTGGGATTAGAGGTGTGCACCAGGATGCCCGAGGATGCACTCTATTTTGACTGGTATTAGCTTATGCCAGTTCTTCACTTGAAAATCCATAAAGCAAGGAAATTTCAGTTTAAGAATGCCACTGATGAGCCAGGCGTGGTGGCTCATGCCTGTAATCCCAGCACTCGGGAGGCTAAGGTAAGAGGATTGTTGCGAGTTTGAGACCAACCTGAACTACAAAGTGAGCTCAAGGCCAGCTTGAACTGCATAGCGAGACCCTGTCTCAAAAAAGACCAAAAAAAAAAAAAAAAAAAAAAAAAAAAAGAATGCCACTGATAGGGCTGGGGTTTTCAAATCATTTTTTTTTTTTTGGGACTATTAGAGACTGAACCCAGGAGTACTGAGTTATATTCCTAGCTCTTCTCATTTTTTAAAATAGGGTCTGGGTAAACTGTATAGGCTAGCTTGGAACTTGTAAGCCTCATGCCTCAGCCTCCAAGGTGCCTAAATTACAGGGATACATCACAGTACTAAGTGTGTATTAAGGTTGATACACTGCGTAACTTGGCAAGTTTAGAAGTTTAACTAAGAGACTCAGCAGGGAGCCAGGGTTCTTACTGCTGCTGCCTTGAAGTGTTGTCCTGGTGCCATGCCACCCTGCTTTGGAGCCAGCTGATTATGGACCTTAAACCTCCACAAACAGTGAACTAAATAAACATTTCCTTCCTTCATTTTAGGTGTTGGGTATTTTGTCCAAACAATGAGAGAAAATTAACCAAGACAGTAGGCTTTCATTTCCAAACAACTTCTCTATTGCCTAAGTAGAGAGGTTTGAAGAAATCATAGCAAAATGTCAGCAACTAAAAGGTGGGTAGAAAGCAGGTGGGTATTTTATTTCCTATATTTTTCTTCAAGCCTGAAGTAAGCAAAATAGTAAGTTTTAATAAAGCAACTAATCTTTAAAAGAAGTGTATTCAGATGTTAGTTCTAAATGTAATAAATATGTTCACCTATCATAGAATTTTTATGGACATAGCCACAGCTTGTTTTTATTTTATGAGACATGGTTTCACTAAGTTGCTCAGGTTGGGTTTGAACTTGTGATCCTCCTGCCTCAGCCTTTCAGAGTGCTGCGTTTATAGGCGTGTTCCACAAGTCTAGCTCAGCTTCAAGCTATAATTAATTGAGAACCTGATGGACAATGATGAAAAGGGAATTCAAAAGTGAAAGGTCTGTTTTTATGGAATAAGAGTTACTCAATGTTCATTCCCATTTAGAGAGAGAGAGAGAGAGAGAGAGAGAGTGTGTGTGTGTGTGTGTGTGCGTGTGCGGCAGCAATGATGTTACACAAACAGTGGGTTAAATAATATTAAACAAGGCTGGATGTGATGGTGCCCACCTGTAATCCCTGCACTTCAGAGGCTGAGGTAGAAGGATCACTGTGAGTTGGAAGCCAGCCTAGGCTACATAGTGAGATCTTACCTTAAAAAAGAAAAAAACAAAAACTCCCCAAACAAAAATGTGTTTAAAATTTTTTTAAAATAGCAGAACCAGTGGGACACGGTAGAGTATACCTGTAATCCCAGCACTTAGTAGGTTGAGGCAGGAAGATTGTTGTGAGTTTAAGGCCAGCTTGTACTATATAATGAGACTCACTCAAAAATCAAAACAAAAAATCAAAAGCAAAAAACAAAAACCAAAATAGAACCATTCTGAGCTAACATGTTAAAGTGTGATTTCCAACAAGAGTGGGCTTGCATATTTTCTCAGAAATTTCATTTGACTACAGAATTTTTGTTGTTTTCTGGTAATGCACAGTTTACTTAAAGCAGTAGGGGTGAGCCTAAGGCACAAACGCTAGTTTAAGACATAAAAGATGTCTTAAATACAGCATATACCTAGAGGTTCATTCACTTTTCTACTTAGTGTCTCAGCATCCATTAACACCTTTTGGTAAAAAAGTAAAATCAGTTCTTTTACTTGGGAGAATTTATAATACTGTATATTGTGGTTGTCAAAACAGTTAGAAGTATTTAATATAATGGGTACTTGACAGACATGTTTTATTTATTGAGGCACTGTGTAATCAAACCCAGGGTCTCTTATAGGCTAAGCAAGCATTCTAGCATTAAGCCACATCCCCAGTATAGATATACTTGTTTAGATGTACATATGTCAAAAAATTTTCCAGTATTTCTGGTTAGTAGAAGTTACATTCTAAATTATACACAGGCATATATAAAAAGATTTAGAGAATAAAAAGTATTCTTTATCTCTAGTGCTCAGAAGGTCATGTATCCCAAAACTGGCAACATTTATAAAGGATTCTCTTCATCTATAAATAGGCCAGACACTTAAAAGCTATCAACAGGGTACTTCGTAATCACTTCCTCTGCTTCTAGTTAAACAAGCTGCAAATGTAAACAAATGTCCCTCTTTTGGCTATTTCTAGGAATAGAACATACTGTTTCTACTTCTTTGCCTCATTTAGGATTCAATACAATAATTTTCAGGTAAGCTTGAGTTGTCAGCATTACACCTTGAAGTCTTGCAATCAGTTTACTGCTTGTCCTGAGAAAGAAAAAAGTTCAAAATGATTCCCTCTCCATAGTTGTTAGGGCTCAAAAAGCCAGATTCTCTTACTCAAGAGCTCAGATGATAGCAGGAAAAATGTGAATATATTAATATGCTCTCAAGTTTAGAGACTTAAGCATATTTCTTCTATATAATCAGAAAAATAAGTGGCCTTCACTGTCATTTTCACTCTTTTTTTTGGGTCTTTTTCTTTTTTACTGGTACCAGGGATCGAACTCACGACTGCCTGCTTGCAAAGCAGGCGCTTATGCCGCTGAGCTAAATCCCCAGCCCATTTTCAAAACCAAACACAACAAAATGATCCAGGTCTGGGGGTGTAGTTCCGTGGTACAGAACATCTGAGAGGGGTTGGCATCCTACCACATCCAGCTCTGTATCTCTACCCTTTATACATCAGAAGCCTTTGTTAGTTTTGTTTTTTAGAGATAAAGCTATAAAAAACAAAGTGTAGGTCTAGAACGACTTTTCTAATAAGCATGACTGCACGTTACCAGTGAGCAATGACTTCCAGGATGCGCCTACTAACAAACACCCATCTGTCCTCCAAGTTCACGACCAGAAAGAACTACAGAGGAGGAGCGTGACAAACATATATCTGGTCAAGATGTGACAATGGTCCCGGATTAGAGTTTGGCATTAGTCATATGTGTCATTATTTTTTCAACTTGGTATGTACCTTTTCAAAAAATGTAAATATTGGTACAGGCCCCTAGTCCCAACTGACTGGGAGGCTGGGGAAGGAGCCATCAAAGTTCAAGGCCAATCACGACAACTCAGCAAGATCCTGTCTCATATTACAGGGATGTACAAATGTGGTCCTCAAGCACATAGGCCCAGTTTCCTTGGGTGGCACTGAGTGGAGAGGAATTATCTCAGAACACATGAAAAAGGTGACCAAAATATACAGTGAATGCTTAAAGATACACTTCCTTCAAATAGCCCTCTTGTTTTGAACACACTTATCTTTCTTGCCATTTTGAAGCAGCTGTGGAGGTCCTCTTCTGTGTCTTTATGATATGTGTAAAACAATATGTGAATGCTGCTGCCAAGTGCCATCCAATGGAAAGTCAGGCCCATAATAACATTACAATGGTCCTTGTCCACCTTATTCACCAGATAGGGCATCGTGCAACTTCTAGCTCTTCCTTAGAGTCAAAATGACCATGAGAGGTAAAGGTTTGGAATTAATTCCGGATATGGAGGCAGCCAAGACAGTACAGGCAAGAGGATGTCTAGAACTGCTTCAGAAAAATGGCAAAAATAATGGGATAAGTGTGTTTAAAATGAGGGTGAAATTTTTGAGAGGGGTTAATGAAAATGTGTCTTTTAGTATAATAAAGCTTTAAAAAATGTACACATTTCACCATATTTTTGAATACCTTGTTTTATATATGCATAAATATGTAACAAAATCTCTATTAAAATATTTTTTATTAAGTTGGGAACACCTGTCATGTCAGTATTTAGGAGGCGGAGGTAGGAGAATCTCTGTGAGTCTAAGACCAGCCTGGGCTACATGGTGAGTTTAAATCTAGTCTGAACTACAAAGCAAGACTTTGTCTCAAAAAACCAAAAACAAAAAGCAAAACAAAACCAACTAACCAACAAAGAAAAAAGCTGAGGTGGTAGTGCACACCTGTAATCCTAGCACTTAGGAGGCTGAGGCAGGAAGGTCTCTGAGTTCAAGGCCAACCTGAACTACGTAGGAAGACCCTGCCTCAAAACACATGAAAAAATCTCTTTTTAGTATAACATAGGGGTCTCCAACTCCAAAGGGCTGAGAATATAATTCACTGCTCCCTGAATTCAATCTCCAGCACCAAAAATACCTAGAATTGAGGTTTTAGTGTCAATTATCTATACTTTTAAGAGAACTCATTAAAAATTAGATTGTTAAAAACTTAAGACTCTTGGATTTCATGCAGCTCAGAAAAAAACCCAAAAAAACAAAAAAAACTTAAGACTACTTTCTTCCATACATGTAGACACAAACTGTTACGGTTTATATCTACATGTTCCCCCAATGGCTCGTATGCTCATAGTGGGGCTTTTCAGAGGTTGCTGGATCTAGGGCAGTTGATTGCTGACCTTTTAGAGACAGGGTACCCAAACTCCAAATCAAAACCCACTTACTTGTTGCAAAGTGCCAACACTGCAATTAAATCTGAATACTGAAGTTTTAGATTAGAAAAAACTCACAATGAACAATTTTTGTCTTGTAAGAGAAACAGATAATGTGAGTGCCATAGGTTCGCCACCACTGATTAAGATGTATTAGTATTGGTTAAGGATATGTGATAGCTACAATTAGTACACTAACTGGTTTATCACGGTTCTGGGCATGGGTAATGAGAAGGTCTACCTTGGGTGTGGGGGCACCAACCAATGGGCTTGTAGCTGGAATGGAATAAAAGGGGAAGGGAGACAGGCTGCTGCTGCTGCTGTCCTACTTCTTCCTGCCTGCAACGCCACAAATGGACTCTGCTCTGCAGAGCTCCTCTGCCATGCTGTCCTTCCTTGAAACCAGCCAACTATGGATTGAACCTTCGGAAAACTGTGAACCAAAATAAATCTTTCCTCCTTTCACTTGGTGTCAGGTATTTTGTCCCAGCAACAAGAAAAGTAACTGAGACACAAACTTCATAAAAGAGGAAGAGAATTTTGATTTGGCAGAGTGGGAAGAGAGGGCTAGATTTTTAAGATTTAAGTAAAACTAAAGAAAAAAATACTGCCTGTTGCAGTATTTTCCTCGACCTCTGTATGCTCTTGGGCCCCTCCAAAACCAGTGTTTCAAGCTCCCAGAATCTAGGCTGGCAATCGAGCAATATGACTAGACCACAGGAGGCGTGGTTTTATGGGCTGGCTTGAGAAAGGATGAGGTATCCTTCAGAACATAAATTCAATGAAAGTCATTTTCCAAGTTTCTAGATTCTGTTACAAAAATGCTTCTGGATGATAATCCATTAGTGGGTTGAAGCCTGATAAATCTTGCCTGAGTCAGTAAGTTCACTGACAGTAAGTAATTCATTACAAACATGTGCTAGAATGTTCTACAGGGTACTGAATACAGTATCACTTATTACAGTGGGAATTTCGGTAGCCACTACATATGGTAGTCAGGCTGTGTTCTGGGTGTAACTGACAGTCTCTGGAGCCGGACAGTTTGCCAGGCCTGACCCAGAGTAGGCTGTGGTAAAGTTACGGACTACCCTTAGGGTTAGCTATAATGCAGTTATTATAAATGCTACCAAGGAAAATTTAATGCCCTAAAAAACTGATGTTGACAGCAAAAGCAGGATATACAGCATTACCATGACTATAATCCTAAGGTACATATACAGAGAAGACTGGAAAAAGTTACATGAAAATATTAAAAGTAGCAAATTACACACAGTTTTAGATTTAAGTTTTTCTGCTTCCTTCAAATTTTTGGCAATAAAAAGAAAATCAGGAAGGCAGTGAGAAGTCATTTTCCATTTCTCATATCTCACTAATTAAATCTATAGAGTAATAAAAATACTTACTCTGCCATGAGTTTTGCTATGCGGTGACAGTCGTTCTTGTCATAAAACCAGATACTGTATATTGATACTTGAAAAACAAAGGAAAAAGAAAAGATGAAGGGAAATGAGGTTTCAACATTTATGTACAATGGACCCTTGAGTTATGACCGACCTGCCATACAAACAACTTGAGTTAGGACTACTATTTTGGTTTTAACTTACAACCAGTGTGGAGTTACAACCTGAATACTGGCGCTTGTGCTTCCCAGATGGTCTCAGATACAGATTTAACCTTTAAGGAGTTCTGGAAGCAATACTGCATCCTTTCCTGTGGAGGTTAACTGAGAAATCCTGGGCCAATGCTTCTTTAAGAACACTGAGGCCTGTCTGTAGACAGGATAGACTTTGAAGACTGTACAGGAGGAGCCTGGGCCTTCAACTGGCAGTCTGAGTTACAACCAGTCCTTGGGAACGAACTGAGTTCATAAATCAAGGGTTCACTGTATATGTAAATAATATATCACCACAAAATATCATTGAATTTACCATTAAACCCTTAAATTATTAATACTCCCTTTAAAGGGGCAGGTAGGGGGAACACTTCTTCAAATCTCTGTTTAATAAAACCAGGACAAATGAAATATTTAAATAAAAACTGAAAAAAATGGTTTTAGACATATCTACTGGATCTCACTGAACCTAGGATAGAAATAAATATAAGATGCATCATTATTTGTTTTGTCAAGAAAAAAACAGACTTAGACTTTATCAATATCAATTAAGAGACACATTACATTTAAATTAAAATGTGAGGAGTCGTAACTACTGAAAATCAAGGTCATTGGCTAATCAAAGGTCAGAAACTGTCTCCTGAAGCTTCTAATATAGAATAAAAATTACAGTGAAAAGGGTTTGAATAGCTCCATATCCAACTTTAAATCAATTATTCACACATGATATGGATTAAAATTATAATCATACTTTTTAAAATTTTGAGACAAGGTCTTGCTAAGTTGCCCAGGCAGTGCTCAAATTTGCAATCCTGCTTCCTCAGCCTCCCAGAGTGCTGGGCTTACAAGTATGTGCCACATCTGGCTTCATTATGCTTTTTTTGGTACTGGGGATCGAACTTATGACCTCATGCTTGCCAGGCAGGTGCTTACACAGCTGAGCTAAATCCCTGGCCCATTTTTTTCCCTAAGTAAACTTACTTTGAAATAACTGTAACATTTTATGAAACTGTCCTATCATATTACAGCCAGGATAACGACAAAGATTAGTCAAGACGCAGAAGAATCTCCATGATCACAAAGATCTCTGGTGTTTTACAGCCCTATTCACTTTCCTGGGTCCCCTTCCCTCATACTGACCTGGCAAACACTATTCTTTACTTTCATGTCATTTTGTGAGTGTTGTGAAAGTGGCATCATTCAAATAGCATGCAGCTTCACGAGATCAATTATTCTAACAGTGTATAGTCCCCAAAGTCATCTAGCACACTGCTTGCATCAACAGCTGCCCCAATTCCCAATAGTGTCCCATGGCATAGATGCACCACTGTGTTTTAGCTACTCCGTGCATCTAAAGACTCTGGGGTGTTTCTGGGTTTTGACTATTATGAATAATGCTACTACCAATATCTGTAATAAGCTTTTATTTCTATGGATTAAATGCCAAAGAGTAAGTAGCCTCATGTTAAGTTTAGTCAAAAACTACGTTTTTCCAGTGCCCGCGCCACTTTACATTTCTATAAGAACTGCATGAGTGATGTAGTTTCTCCAAATTACTGCATTTGATGTTGCTGCTAATTTTAATTTTTGCTATTCTGAAAGGTATATAGTGATTTCTCACTGTGGCTTGAACTCACATTCCCTAAAAACTAATGATGTTGAACACCTTTTCATGTGCTTCTTTGACATTTTATGTCCTGTGTTTGAAATATCTTTTCATGTCTTACGCCCTAATTAAATTTTTTTGTGTTTAATTTTGAGAGCTTGTATAATTTAAGACACCAGACTTTTGCTGGAAATATGGCTTGAAAACATAACTGTTACATTTCTATCCTCTTGATAAGGTCTTCTCAAAGCAAGTTTTGACAAGGTCTAACAAGTTGATTTTTCTTTTCATTGATCATGATTTAATCTAGTGTGAAATCTAAGAACTCTTTTAGATCTACTTCTAAAATTCTCTATTTTTCTCTAAAGAGTTCATAGTTTTACATGTAAGTTGTAGATTTAGTCTATGTTAATTTTTGTTTAAAGCATGCAGTTTTCTTTTGGCCTAATATACCAGTGTTATTGTTAGAAATGACATCATCCCTCTATTAAGAAATCTTTTATGTCTTTGTTAAATATTAGTTGGACATAATTGTGTAGGTCTGTTTTTTTTTTTGTACCAGGGAGCAAACTCATGACCTAGCGTTTGCCAGGCAGGTACTGATGCCACTGAGCTAAATCCCCAGCCCATTTCTGTATTCTTTATTCAGTCCCATTAATTTATGTGCTTATCCTTCTAGTGGTACCACACTGTCTCAATTACTATAGTTATACAGTAGGTCTTAATACTGGGTTGAATATTTTCTTTTCTTGGTACAGGGATCAAACCCATGACCTTGTGCTTGTGCCACAGAGCTAAACCTCTGGCCCATGGGTAGAATATATTCTTATACCTTTTGTTTTAAGATTGTTTTACCTTTTAGGACCTGTACTTTTCCATGTAAATTTCAGAACCTGCCCATGCCTCCCAAAAACTTTGCTTGGGTTTTAACAAGAAATGTTTTAAATTGGTAAGTCAATTTGAGGAGAATTAATATTTTTACTATGTTTAGTCCTTAAAAACAAAGGCAATGTATCTCTCCATTTATTTATCTTCTTCAATTTCTTTCATCAGTATTTTATGACTTTTAGCACACAGATTTTGTACAAGTGGAGTAATTTACTTTGGAGTGACTGTAACAGGCAATGTTTTAAAATTTTGCTTTCCACATCGTTTGTATGTAGACATGCAATTGATTTTTGTGTGTTGCTCTCATTATCTTGAGACCTTACCAAACTCATTTATTAGCTCTTGGAATTTGTACAAAAACATTCATGTCACCTAAATAGGGGCAGCTGTATTTCTTCTCTGCCAGTCTGTAGCTACTTTCTTTTTCTTGACTCATTGCGGTGCCTGGAATTCCAGTGAGACACTGAATAGCAGTCGTGAGAATAGGTGCCCTTGCCTTATTATTGTTTCAAAGGGAAGGTTAGTCTTTCTCCATAAGTAGTATCAGCTGTAAACTGTTGTAGCTGTTCTTTACTAAGGTGAGACTGTTCGATTCTATGATTAACTTGATAGTTCTTACTATAAACAGGCCTTGGATTCTGTCAAATGACTATTTCTGTGTGTCAAAATATGATCACATGATGTTTACTTTTCCTTAGCTTGCTGATCCAACTATTCCACTTGTAGGTATATTCTCAAAAGAGTTAAAGACATTACAGTGATACACACACACACACACACACACACACATTCATAGCAGTATAATTCATAAAAGCTAAATCCTCAAAAAGTCAGTATTACACTTAACACAATGGATTCAAATGTTTCAGTAGCACATATATACTAATGGACTCTGATACATCCATTTCCCTACAAATATCTCAAGTTTATCTTTGTGGGAGAGTAGTATTCATTGAGTGTAAATATCACATTTTCTTGGTCCATTCATCTGATGATGGATATACACGCTGCTTTCAAGATTTAGCTGCTATGAATAGTACTACTATGAACATGGGTATGCATATATCATGGTAATATGTCTAACTCTTTAAGGAGAGGGGTAGCTGGGTCAAACAGAATTTCTGGTTTTAGTATTTTGAAGAATCTCTCTACTGATTCTATAATGGGTATACTAGTTTACATTCCCACTAACAATTAAAAGGCTTCGTTTTCCTTTGCAGTCTTGTCAGCATTGCTACTGTCTGATTTTTTTTGATGATGGTCATTTTGGTGGGGAGTGAGACGGATTCTCAGTGTTTTAATTTGCATTTCTGTAATGGCCAGTTATGTTCAGCATTTCGTCATGTTTTGATTAGCCATCTGTACTTTATTGTTTTGTGAAGTAACCACAGATTTTTTTATGTTGAACAATTTTATTTGTTAATACTCGGTGGAGGAATTCTACACTTCTAAGTTCATAAAAGATACTTATTTGTAGGGATTTTTTTTGAAATGTACTTAACACTGAAGTTAGGGTCTCAAATCTACTATTCAAGTTTTCTAACAGAGCTATACTTTCAGCTTTTTTTAGTTTTCAATCAGGAATTGAACTCATGATCTTGCGTTTGCAAGACAGCTGCTATGCCACTGAGCTATATCCCTAGCCTACCATCAGCTTTTCTCAAAAAAATTTTTTTAAAGACAGGTTCTTGCTGAGCTGACCTTAAACATATGGCAGTCTTTCTGCCTCAGCCTTCCTAGTGCCGTAATTACAGGCACATACCACACTACACCTGGCCTTAAATCTTGAGATAGGGACCACTAAATTGCCCAGGTTGGCCTTAGGCTTGTAATTCTCCAACCTCAATTTCTTAAGTGACTAGGATTACTGGCGGGCACCAACATGTATGGCTGTATTTTCTTTTTTGTTATTGTCTTTGCCTTATAAAATACTTGAGTTGGGCGTGTTAGTGCACACCTGTAGTCCCAGGACTCTAAGAGGTTGAAACAGGACTGCCAAATTGAAACCTAGATTGGGCAACTCAAATTTAGAAACTGCTCAAAACAGAAACAGAAATAAAAACAAAAGAGAAAACGGGGCTAGGAGTGTAGCTCAAAGGGAAGCTAGGTTCAATCCCCAGTGTTGCAAAAACAAAGCAAAACAAAACAAAACAAAAAAACAGGAAGAAAAGCAAACAATTGAGAAGTGTTCCTTTTTCTACTTTTGGAAGGAACTAAAATTAGGGTTAATTCTTTTGAATTCTCCTGTAAAACCACCTGAACTTGGAGATTTCTTTCTCCGAAACTCATTAAGTTACAAATTCAATATATTTAATATTTGTAGCACTGTTTGTATTATTTATTTTATTTTGGCTGAGCTCTACAGTTTGTGCTCAGACTGTTCTGCTCTAAGTCATCAAATCTGTGGATGTACATTTGTTCATAAAAGGGCCTTATTATTTTTTTAATAACTGCATGATTTAGCCAGGCGTGGTGGCACATTCTCATAACCCAAGCACTTGGAAGACTGAGGCAGGAGGATCACTTCGAGTTTAAGGCCAGCCTGAACTACATGGCAAGAAGCTGTCTTAATACTTCCATTCCCCCAACAAGTTGCAGGACTTGAAACAGATTCTGTTTCCTTCTTGATATGGCAATTTGTGTCTTATTCATTTTTGTTAGTTTTGCTAATAATCAACTTCACTGTCTTAAAAAAAAAAAAAACAAGCCTTTTGTTTCACTGAGTTTCTCTTTCTCTCTGGTACTGAGGATTGAACCCAGTTTTCACACTGAGCTACATTCCCAGTCGTTTTTTAAAATTTTGTACTTGGAGATAGGGTTTCACGAAGTCACTATGGTGCCCAGGTTGGGTTTGAACTTGTAATTCTTTAGACTCAGCCTCCTATACTGTGCTGGGATTGCAGGCATGTGCTACTTTGCCTGGCTTTTTTTCCCCCATGTTTTTCTATTTTCAACATCTTTGATTTATGCTTTTATTATTTCCCAACCTCTGTTTGCTCCGAGTTAATTTTGCTCTTCTTTTCCCAATTGCTAGGGGTGGGAAGTTAATAGGTACTTAGCCAGTGCAGCTAAGAGGGATTGGTGGAATTTCTTGTGGCCAGGCTACTTGGTTCCTACAGGAAGCAAATCGAGTCCTTGGACTTCACAGCTGAAATTTGCTTCTCAGCACTGGATGTGGTAGGACACATCTGTAACCCAGCACTGCAAAGCTGAAGCAGAAGGACTGCTACGAATTGGAGGTTAACCTGCTTACAAAATGAGTTCAAGGCCAGCCTGAACAGCATAGCAAAACCTTTTCTCAAAAAACAAAAAACAAACAAAAAGAAGAAATTTGTTTTCCAGGCCAGGCAGGTTGTGATATGATCCCCTCTTATTATTTCTCCACTGTCCACTCATGGAAGGGAGGGAGAGCTTCTCCCTAGTGGCTACTGATAATCAGCAGGGCTTCTGGTACTTCTTCCCAGTTTGACCTGGCTCGCCTTGTATAGTTGGCAGGAGTCCCACTCAGTCTCAGAAAGGAATGATCCTCCCTGGGTCACTCTGTGCTGTTAGGTTGGAGGGCAAGAAACACCAAGCCTGGGTTCTCTTCTTTGGTTGGGTAAGTGGCTGCAAGACACCCTGCTGCCAGGTTATTCCACCACTTGCAGGTCCTGGGACATACTACCTTTCTCTTTTTACCTTTCAGATTCTCCTGATTATCTTTTGTATCATTTCTAGGTTTTAGGGTTGCACTTAGCAGAGAGATGGGAGGCAAAGACAAATTAACGCCATTGCATTTGTTTGCAAGTCTCAGACATTTTGGAGGAGTTTAAGGGTTGAACCCAGGGCCTCATGCATGCTAGGCAAGTGCTCCACCACTGAGCCACATCCCCAGCTCTTTTTATTTTGAAAGGTGTCACTAAGTTGCCCAGGCTGGTCTCAAACTTGTAATTTTTCTGTCTCTGCCTCCTGACTAACAGGGATTACCTGCTTATGCTACTAAGACTGGAACCATTATGAATTTTTATGGTTAGAAAATAAAAGCTAAAGGATAGACTTAAGTGACTTACTACTAAGTGAAAAGTGAAAAGAAGTCTCAGAATTATTATAGAATGCAAGCACCCTCCTTCTTAGACCAATTGTCTTGCCACTACATACCACTTGCCTAAATCTCATTGGATTAAAGTAACATCACATCTTTTCATAGACATAAGAAGTCAGTGAGCTTCAATTATGCTTGAAGATTAAAGCAACATAGTAAAAAATTAATTTAACAGTCAAGTTAAATTTCACATTAAAAAGACAGCATAAACTATAGGAAACATAAATGCCAGTACAAAAAATAAAACCTTAAAAAGATTTCAAAAAAAAATTGTTTGTTTGGGATGTAGTCCAGCATGCTCTGGCTTAAATCTTCAGTACATAATAGACAATCTATTTAGGAAACCACAGTTTGGTTATTTTAATGGCAAATTATGTTTTCTACCAGCAATGGTGAACTTTTTAGTGACAAAAGAAAGCCCAAGTTGCAGCCCTAAACCCATTTGTTCATTGCAAAGAGCCAACACTGCAATTAAAACTGAATACTGAAGTCTTTAGTTTAGAAACAAGTCATACATTAACATCTTTGGCAAATTAACATGTGTGCTATAGGTTTGCTACCACATTTTATACTGAACTAAAGTCATTAGCTCACAAAAAGCTTCCTAACTTTAAAATTTCTCAAGAGAAATAGTGGAGTTTTTCTACTGTAGAGTGAACTAAAACACTGATACACAGAGCCAACACATGGCTTCATTTTAATGAATAAAGATAATAAAAAGTATTTTCCCCTAATTTGGCAAGGCAGCTTCTTTGATATGGAAAATCTCTGATCACATTAAACTGTACTGAGTCTTTGCATCCCTCAGTCTCATAGGTGCCCACACTACCTGAAGGAAGCCCACGTTGGTTAGCCTCTGAATCCCTGGCATACTGTGAACTTCCTGTTTGGAATGCTTTTATGGTGCCTCTTCTGTTTCACAGAATTTCAAAACAGTTTGAGCACTTCAAACAGAATCAAAACCCAATAAATTACAAGTAATTTTGGAATGTTTTACATGATATACAATGACAAATTAAGTCAGCTTTGACATCTCAATGGAAGCACACAAGCAGCCTTGTTACAGTGGAAATAAATACTAAGCATTATCTACGTCAGGGTTTTAGTTACGCTCTCAGCAGCTAACGCTTGTTCCAACATACAGTAAATCAGATTGGGGCTTTGAAAGACTCCATATATGGCAATTACATGCAGCCACCTTCTTTAAATATGTCTCTTCCAATCTTGGCTAAGGAACACCCAAAACACCAGAGTCCAAATAGAAGATTTTCGTTTTTCTCTAATACTGTGTGTGTGTGTGTGTGTGTGTGTATACCTTTTTATGATTTATAGTGATGAAAAAGAATTTACCGTATGTAATACATCAGGGTCAGAAAGGAACACAGGAGCAACTAAGTATATTTTCCCAAAAGATTCTAAAACTCTTAGGAAAACCAAAGTAAGCCTATCAGAATTGTCAACTTCTGATAAACTTTCACTCAAGTCCTTTTTCCTTCAAGAATTCCAGCATAATTTAAAAATAAGACACATACTTCTACACTTGTACATTATCAAATAAACTGCCAAAAAAGAGCCAAACACTTTCAAAGGCATGCTTGCAGAAGAAATAAAGATAAGGAAGCCATAGTGATAGCTTAATGGGTAAAGGATAAGAGTCACACTCAATTCTGCCAAAAGCAGACCTGTAGAGGTTCAGTTACGCATTCAGGAATCAGCTCTGTCTGCCAAAATATCAAATGCTCAGTGTATGGAACTGGCAAGCAAGCCCAGAGAGCTGCCACTAAGCCTGTCACTGCCACTAGTGAGGAAAGACAGATAAGTTCACCAGATAGCTAGAACTGCAAAGGACACTGTCTCTAAAACCAAAGCTGAGTATTCTTCCGTTAAGAGAATTTACATTCAAAGGCCCAATATATCCTGCCAACAATTCACTTTCTGAGACATCCTGAAATATTTTCTCTGATTATACTACAAAAGATGTAAGCTTTCAGAAAAAGCTTTTTTAATGTATTAGTTTGCTATACAAATAACAAGGGAATCCTGATTTACAAATGGCTTTTCTCAAGGTGAATGTAAACTAGTGAATGAACACCCATCACACATCGTGACTACTAGTCCCAAATCCATTATATACATAAGCCAAAGTGTTACACAGTTAGGAACTGTGACAGAAAAGACTGTACTTCTATAAAATATCAACTTGCACATTAAGAACACCCCTCATCAAACATTTCCCTTGCTTTTCAAATGTGAAAAATACTAACAACAATAAGTATTTGGATTGCTTAAATACTTAGAAATTTTTAAAAGCTTGTAAGTTTTCTATTTCCTAGAGTCCTTTTTGAAGACCCAGCCACACAGTATGGTTCAGTGTTACACTGGCTGCTCATCTTGAGTGCAGCATGACACACACAAGATCAAAAACATTCAAATTAATCTGGAGACTTTGTGGAGTCCTAGAAGACTTCTAGAGAAGCTGTGAAACTTCCCAAAAACAGAGCTGGGGACCATTCTCATGCATATGCTATCTTTTTGATTCATTAAGTATTTAGATCTGAGCTATTTTCTAACAGGACTTAAGAGGCTAGAGATTTTCTCAATATGGTGCCAAACAGATAAGGGGGGCTAAGCCTTTTGGTGCCGGCACTGAGCCAGAAAACTTCTAAAAATGGGAGCCAGGTGTGCTGGTGCGTACCTGAAATTTCAGTATTCGGGAGGCTGAGGCAGGAGGATCATTGGGAGTTCACGAATAGCATGGGCTACATAGTGAATTCGAGGGGAGCCTGAACTACACAGCAAGATCTGGTCTTAAAAAAGACCTAAACAAACCAAACAAAACCCTAACAACTTCTAAAGATATTGACAAAAGTCTCCTACACAAGGGAACAAATACTACACTTTTATAGTCAAACATGCTTTTATGGTACCTTTATAATCAGAAGGCCTTTCTCTAATACAAAAAAAAAAAAAAAAAAAAAAAAAATCTCTGGCTAGTGCAAAGGCCAATGGCTTTATCCATGGGAATAAGCCAACAGCCCTCCCAATCAGAAGGATAAGAAAGGGAGATCTGAGTGTGCAGTAGAACACACAGACATGGGGAAGAAGGCGGGTAAATATGAATGGAGAGTGGCCTGTGATTATAAGCAGAGAATTTTGGGAGGTTGCAAATACTTCGGCAGGCAAGAAAATATCGTGTGTTAACAAGCA
Organism: Cavia porcellus; assembly: GCF_034190915.1. Taxonomy (NCBI): domain Eukaryota; kingdom Metazoa; phylum Chordata; class Mammalia; order Rodentia; family Caviidae; genus Cavia; species Cavia porcellus. Next base: position 33,640,332 of record NW_026947493.1, read on the forward strand.
ACGCTGGTAAATGTGGTCTGGCTCTCTTTGCAGCTCACACCCTGCTCCACCCCACTCCATCTTTTGGCCAAGATCATTCATCTTAGAGCACTGAATACTAATATGGTAGAGAAAGAGCTCAATGAGTTCAATTTCTAAAATTAAAATGGTATCGCTGTAGAACATTAGTTAAAAGACCTAGGCTAGGCAATTGAAAAATGCTATACTGCAAGCACCTCAGTTTGTAATTTTAGTATTTGTCTCCCTTCTCTAAACTAAATCAAGTTAGAAGATATTTACTGGAAATACTGCTTCCATAGTTTTAAAATGCTATGATCTTGGACAACCCAATCAGGACCTCTCTTGTCTATCAGGAACTATTTCTATTTATTCTCTCCCTTTCTCTCTGTTTTGGAGACAAGGTTTTACTATTCAGTTCAAGATGGCATCAAACCCATAGAGATCCTTCTGTCTCAGTCTCCCAGTGTAATGTTTTCTAAATTCCAGAAAAAAGACATGGAAAGTATTAAATATTTAATGTAACTGTCTAAAAGAAATAAGTGTTTCATGTATAGTTAATTTAAAAAATCTTTCTAATTAAGATAATATCAAAGTATCTTCCCAGAAAAATTAACGGCACTATATTAGTAACACATGCACACCGATGCTTATAGTAGCACAGCTCGTAACAGCTAAATCCTGGAAGTAGCCTGTACCAACAGATGAATGGACAAAGAAAATGTGGTATTCATACACAGTGGGGTGGTACTCACTAAACAGAATAAACGAGTTATCTGTAGGGAAATGGGTGTACATTGAGACCATAATCTCAAGTGAAATAAAGCAGATACATAAGCTTAAAGTATGATTTTTCTTATATGAGGGACATAAATATAATTAAAGAGCAAAACAAAAGATAAATAATAGGAAACAGACTTTTTGTAAAAGTGAAGCGGAGCAAGGGGATGGAACGGAAGGCAGGGGATGAATAAGAATTAAAATGTGTTATGTACATGTATCAGCTCTTCACAATGAATGTAATCAATGTGTATTGCTAACACGTACTAATAAAAATTTCAAAGAAGACAACAGCAAGCCAAGCAGGGTGTTGCACACCTCGAAATCACAGCACTCTGAGAGGCTAAGAAGACAGGAGCCCAGCCTGGGCAATTCAGATAGATGCTGTCTCAAAATAAAAGCAAAAACAAACATACGCATCAAACGTACATAGAGATAAAAATTGCTTTTATCTGAGAACACTATTTTAGAAGGAAAAAAAGCTAATAATTAGGGAATTCTACTGAAAAACATCTTCTTTGGAAATTCCAAAATTTTGGATTAGAAACAGCTTACCAAGAAGGTACCTGGCTGAGGTTCTACTAGTGTGTGAAGCAATGGCTAACAAAGGGAACAGAAAGCAGTATGTATCTTTAAAATGTCTGACCTCAGAGCATCACAATCGGCCATTCTGAGTCCAAAGTCTGTATTTTCTCATGGTGTTTTTACCTCTTCAATCTACAAACACAGTAACAGCGAGGCTCTTTACTTATCTTGGTCTAGGAAGGCCAGACTAATGCAGTTGCCACAGATCCCTTCTCCTTCACTGATTATAGAATCATACCAGCAGAGCAAGGCTGCAGCTGATGGGGGAAGATGGCCTTTCTTCAGGCTACCAGAGAAACACTGTGCTGGACTCAAGATTGTAAAAAATGAACTGCGGAACTTTTCTTATTGTTTATAAATTCTTCTTTTAGTAGAACTCACATTTTTTGACTTGACAAATTACAAATTCATCTTGCAAGAAAATTTCTTTTGCTGTGCTTTAAGTCTGGAGAACTGCTACAAATGCCAGTAGCCATCTATTATCTTTGCTGTTCTGAGCATTGTCCTTGAACTGAGAAAGGACAACCAGAAAGACCCCCCCCCCAAAAAAAAACCAAACCTGCACACACTACTGCACTTGTAAAACTTTTCTACTAAAACTTTCGATTTAGCAGCTGCTTTTTCAACACTATGGAAATGAATCTGTCTGCTTTTTCAAGTGACCTAATTTTAATTAAGAACATTCTCTATCAAGAGACTGATGCCCGATACAAAGGAAAAGTTGTAAGTGAAGTGGAAACAAAAGGGTACGTCTCCCAGACTTTTAAAGGTAAGTTTTAAAGACTATTAAATAGTAGTAATATTTTTATTTTCAGTTGTATTTGTTAGGTAATTGATTTTTCTTTTCATTTTTATTGTTAAGCAGACTAAAGAGTAGTACATATACGTCATTAATATTTTCTTAAGGAAATTTCAGATTAGATTTGATTATTTTCAAGGTATTTCATACAAAACAAATTTGTTACTGTTTAAAAATGAGCAGGTAAAATACAACTCAGGATATATTTAACTTCTTTTAGAAAACTGAAAAGGACTTTGTTTAAATTTCCAAAACTACTTTGGGATTACAGAAAACATTTAAAATGAGAATAGTAACATTCAGCAGCGTACCTTGCCTTAAAGGTACTGTTTAGGGGAAGCCCCATAGGTTGTCTGTAAAATTATTACCTTTCAATAAAAAAGATGTCAAATATAGTAAATATAATAATTAGTTCTCTTTTAGCTAAAATTATATGTAAGGACTGAATAAAGTTAAGGCTGAGAATAAAAAAAAACCTAGCCTTCTTCTAATCAGATGAGACTGGCACATTCTAAGTGGTATGTACTCTTTCTAATCAATGGATGTACTCTTTCTAATCAATGGATGAATATTGCTATTGAAAATTACTGAGTTGAAAATACATAAACATCTTCAGATCTCTCTGGAAGACCAGATTTTCACTATTACGAGGCTAATCTCTTAAATTTACAACTAACAATCCTCAAACCACACACCTTAAACCTTATGCTAGATACAATTTAAAAATTATGCCTCAGTAACTTTTTTTTTCCAAAATCTATTTTATTAATCACTCATTTTTACTATAAATTCGTATGTGGCTATTTTAAGAATAGACATATACTCCTAGACTTAAACGTCTTTCATTAGAACCCTGATCTTTAGCAGGAAGCCAGAGTTCTGACACTGAAAATCCCAATAACACTTAATGATTTCTGCTTAGAGTTTTCTAAGAATTTACAGTAGAATTAAGGAGATACATATACACATGATACATATTTAATGAATTAAAACATGAAATAATCACTCTTAGTTAAAAACAAAAAAAAATATTTGAAATAGATTTTGAAAAAGATTACTAAACACAAGAATCACTTTCATAGAGCTTGATGGTACCACAAACCTGTACTGCAATATTTTCAATTAACCAGGTTTCCTTTTAAAAAAAGATTGTTTGCTTTTGTTTTTTGTTGATTCATATATGAGCTTTTAGAGTTGTAAAAAACTGCTCAGAATTCACTTTAGAGAATATGCTTAGAAGTATTTGCATATAGGAGCATATACATAAAAAACCAGATACCAAGCCACCACTTCTACTCTATGACATGTCGATAGGAGTAACAACCAAACCATCCTGACACTGATTGGGGAGGGGGGGAAATACCTTCTAAAGAAACATTACATAGTGATGTATGTTGCTTGTAGCAAGCAAGCACTTGAACAGTAGGTAATGGAAACACGATTTCTTGACCACAGAAGAATGGTCTGAAGAGACAAGTTTCCTGTGAAGGTAAGACTAGAAATACATAGCTCCTATACCTTTCTTTTTAAAGACTGAGTTTTCTATATGGAGAGCTGTCTTAGTATCATTTATTGAACAGATTATTTTTCTCAGTTTCTTTAGATTTGGTGGGAGATATATTAAAACTATAGACGTTTTTGTTAAATTATCCTTTCCTAGGAAACTCCTTACGCTCTGTCATTACTAAGGTAGCCTATTAAAATCCCTCATGATAATCATGGATTTTAACATTCAAAGTGTAATTCTGACATATATGAGATGCATACTACTAATTCAAAGTTGCTTTACCTTCTGGATTATTTATCATCTCTATGTAATTAATTATTATTGCTACATTAGATTTATAAAAACTGCTTTTTTCTAGTTGTGTATGATTTAAATAGTTCCATCAGCCTTTTTTGCTTGATGAACTGCATTTAGGCTATAAGTTTATACACTGCAGGATTTTAACTGGCAAATTTAGTTTACTTAACCTTTATTGACATTTCTTGTACTAGTTTGAAAAGTATCTTATTTTTGTTCTGCAGTGATTACCCTTAATTTTTTTCTCCCATGGTGAGGACTGAATGCAGGGCCTCCCATATGCTAGCCAATACTCCACAACTAAGCTATACGCTACATCCTCAGTCTCACAATCTTATTTAAAAGTCCAAAACTAATCAATTTATGCTCATCTAAGTCTTGGGATGCTTTTAGGTATGAGTTTATGTTATTACTGTCCAATATTTCCACTTCACCTTGAGCTTTCGCCTTTTTAAAATACCTTTATCAAAACCAGACATTTCACTGTTTTGTATTCTCAGTAATTATCTTGATTTGCCTCCTTTTTTTTTTTAAATTCTTGTTTACTTCTTATATTTTCCGTGTTTAATTGTTTTTTCTAAATTATATCCTTTCGGGGCTGGGGATTTAGCTCAGCGGCATAATCCCTGGTACCAATAAAAACAAAAAAGACAAAAAAAAAATTTATATCCTTTGGAATTGAACTAAATTTAAATCCACCGAAGCTAAACAGATTCATAACTAAGTTCAATGAAAATGAAATAGAATTAGCACCATGGCTGCACTGCCATCCTTTCCAGTACTCAAGGCTGCATGTGGCTGTTGCCTCCTGCACTAGACAAGGATGCTTCAGAAGCTCCTACAGCCATGATATGGCGGAGACAAATGCTCTGCTGTAGCTGAAAATGTTCCTTAAATTACTGGTTTGTTGGTTGTTTTTCCTTGATCCTCTAAGGAGCATGTTGTTAGTTTGGGGCTCTTTTGTAAAGATTATCTCAAGCAACCTTCACAGTTACTAATCAACTGTTGAAGCTAGCTAGAGTTTATTTCAGCAATTTAAATGTTACTTTCTATAAGTCTTACTTGGCTATTTTTCAATCTACTTGTTATTTTTAATGGCATTTTGATCTTTTTACTTCATTTTATAATCCATTAAAGTCTCTAGCTGATTATTTCATTAATTAAAGTTTTGGGAAGAGTTGTTTTAACCTACTTTTGTTGCATACTATTTTTCATTCACTGTAAGTTATTTCCTTATAGACAGCAGTTAGTAATTTGGACCTTGAAGCTTATTTCTGAGATTCCTGGCCAACTTGGGTTAAGGACATGTTGTGCCAAAGAATTTTGCATTTGCTTCTGTCAGATATTCTCGAGTATTTACTGGCTGATGATTTTTTATATTGATTTCTTGGTTTGAGTAAGAAATTATCCAGATGAATGTAGTAACTTGAACCACAAAAATTCATATGAAGGAAAGTTCATGGCTATAATTTTTAGGGAGATGATTTCCTTATAGCCCATGATTCAAACTGAGATAAATAAACTTGGCTTTCATCTCCTGAGGTTGGGGACAAACATTTTTCCACTCCATCAATATACAGCTCATTATGGGACTGGATATACACTGGTATTTGTGCCACAGCTCTAGCTCCCTACTGTGTAAGGTTTTTTCTTTGTTTTGTGCTGTTGGGGTCAGAACCCAACATCTCACACATGCAAGGCAAGTACTCTAACAATAAGCTACATCCTCAGTCCTCATGAGGTCCTGTTTCCTGATTTTTTATACTATAATGATATCCTTATATCAAACAATGCCTCCCAACCCCAAGAGCTCCATAACAGCTGGCAGCCAGTGTAAGCTCATATACTTCCTAGTTAGTTCTCAGTGTGTGTATGTGTGTGGGGGGCATTGGGAATCGAACATAGAGTGTTTGTTCACCCTGCTACATTCCCATTCCCCTTTTATGTTTTATTTGCTAAGTTGCCCATGCTGAGTTCAAACTTCCAATCTTCCTGCCTCAGCTTCCCATCATGTATTGTATAGCTTGATTTTTCACCTTGATGTAGGCCTACAGAAATGTCCCCTACTTGGGGGTGGGGTATTGCTGGACAGGAGCTGGATATTTTTGATGTGCCTATGTAACAGAAACCCTAGAAGGTTAAGGTCTCTGTGGAACAGTTTTATAATCCAGTTATTCAGTTCATTAGATTCTGTTTCCAAGTGAAAACAGATTAGTAGGTTGATAATAATGTGCCTGTTTACACAGCAAAATCTTTGTAACATCATAACCTAGTGGTCAGCATGACTTCTGCTTTGTGTGTGTGTGTGTGTGTGTATTTGCAATGCTGGGGATCAAAATCAGCACCTCATGCACACTTAGGCAAACACTACCACTATGCTATACCCTGGCCCCTTTTAGAGATAGGGTCTTGCTATGTTGCCCAGGCTGGCCTAACTCACAATCCTCTTAATTCAGACTCAAGGAGCTAGGAGAACAGGTGATTTCCACCATGCCTAGCTGCCCAGACTTATTTTTACTTTGAAGTTCAGGGGGCTGGCCATTTCATAATAATGGTCTATATGTCCATCAACAGATGACTGGCTAAAGAAAATGTGGCACTCACATACAATGGAGTGTGACTGGCACAAAGACTAAATTTGAGTCACTTGTAGGAAAAAGGGTGCAAATTGAGACTATATGTTAAGTGGAATAAATGAGATACACAAGCTTAAATATCAGATAGTTTCTTAATGAGAAACTAAAAATACAAACAAAGAGCAAAATAAAAGATAGATAAGAGGAAATGAGGGGGGCTGGGGTTTAGTTTAGTGAAGTAAGTGCCTGCCCTGGCAAGTGCAAGGTCGTGAGTTCGATCCCTAGTACCAAAAAAAAAAAAAAAAAAAAAAAAAAAGAAAAAGAAAAAAGGAAATGAGGAGCCAAATAGATCTCTTACAAATGGGAGGGGACCAGGAGATGGCAGGAGGGGGGAAGGATAGCAGATATAAAAAGAACTAAGATGTGTTATGCAATGTGCCAATAACCCCATGGGGAATGTCATTATGTACTGTACACGTGTACTGATAAAAAAAATAAGAAAAAAAAAAAACAAGTTTATAGAGGGTTGGGAGTGCAGCTAAGTAGTACAGTGTTTGCCTAGGTTTGTGCTAATGAGTGTGTGAGGCTTTAGGTTTGATCTCTCTAGCATTACATAAAAAAAGAAGACACACACACACACACACACACACACGGTCCTCTGCCTTTATGGGACTATTGCAGCCCAAAAGAACAGCAAGAAGTACACTACAGCGGGCCTGTATTATAGCCTAGAATACAGTACTTATCCACAAACCAAATTCCATGACAAAAACGTGTTCTTATAGAAAAGTCATCCTCAGATATATTTTCTGCAGCTTTTTAATCTAGAAATCATTTATAACTTTCAAAAAGGAATGACTAAACAAGAGGCATAAAAATCTAACACATAGCTTCCCAAGTTGTTGTTCCAATCAGACAAGGCACAACAAAAAATGTATTAAAAAAGATTCATGCTTTAAACTTTCCTTGTCCAATAAGATAGCTGCTAGAGCACATGGCTGCATAAATTCAAATAAAGTACCTAAACTAAAAAATTTTATTCCTCACTTATACTAGCAGCTATATTTCAAGTACTTAGTAGTTAGCCACTTACAGCTGGTGGCTATCACAATGGACAGTACTGACAGTACTGATACAGTACTTTTCTATCATTATGGAGTTCTACTAACAGCAGTGCTCTCAATACAAACTGATGAATTACAGAATTTTATTGCTGCAGTACATGGAAAGACTACTGGCTTTGAAGACCAACAGTTGTAGATTCCAATTCTGTATCTCTCACTGTCTTTATGACACTTAAACAGGTTTCTATGTCTCAGGTCTCATTTCCTTACCCTATGAGTTGGGAGTCAGAGATAAGGCAGTGTAACACACAATAATAAATGTTCAATAACTGCATAATCTGCAATCTCCCCACTTTTCATTGAAGTTCCACTTGATGCCTTTTTAGGTTGTTGAAAGCTCTTTGTACAGAATGATTACAGTGTTTCTGAAATAGCTGAGAAAATTACCAAACTTAAACTCCTGATTAATGAAATCATTTTCCCTGTAAGATGTTTACCTTTTTCTTAGGAGTAAAGTGAGCAGGTGGGTACTTTGCATGAATATAAAGAAACTAAAAATAAATAAGTGTTACAGTTCAAAGTTCTATTACATTAGCTCTAAAACTTGATTTGAATGCAATAAACTGGATATGAAGTTGTTTAACTTGAGTTAAATGGGTCAGGTGTCTTGGTGGTATTTCTCACAGGAGAATGACAAAAGAATAGCTAAAGAATCAGGTATAATTACCCATAGATATAATCAGACAGTAACTAATTTTTTAATCAAAAAACAAGTCCCTAAACGACTCATAAGCTTGGTGACCTAAGGAGACTTTTCTACTTTTAGGACAAAGCAGACAAAACAGACACTCAAGAGAAGCCTTAACGTTCCCCAAATCACTGTATACATTTTTCACTTCTCCCCAACACAGCTCTCTTCAAATAATTTCTCCTGTGGAATGATCTGGTTTAGTGTGTTTTCTGTTCAACAAAGGAAACTTGTTTCTACCACTTGTTGAAAATCTTTCTAGGGCCAGGGATTTAGCTCAGCGGCATGAGTGCCTGCCTGGCAAGTGCAAGGTCATGAGTTCAATCCCTGGTGCCACAAAAAAAAAAAAAAAAAAAAAAGAGGAAAATCTTTCTAAATGAAAATGTATTAGCTCATTTTTCACCCTAAGAAATTCTAATAAAACACTTGAGATGACTTAACATCTCCCTGAACAAAGTATGATACTATAATGGGTTAAAGTTGTAGGATACTGACATTTTTATATCCTTCTCAGGTTATAGCTTAGTTATATACAGATTTTTCACAAAATAAAACCTAGTATTATTTTGTTTCCTTACAATTTGCTCATTTGTTTTACATATGGACTACAGAAATAGTCCCAGAGACCTGAAGCCCTGGAGAGTTAGGTACTGGCTAATCATGGTACAGTTATACATCACACTTCAATTTCACAAGATCCTTTGCTTGTAAAAGAAATATAATTTACTTCAGGCTTTTGCCTAAATAGTAGTTAGGTCCAAGGTCTTTTGATCATTTTCCCTACTACTACGAGCAATGGCTAGATTAAGTTTCTAGACAGAAGATGCAGAATCAAGCCAATTTCTCTTTTAAAAAATTAAATCTGTATTCCTTGGCAGAACTTTCTCCTTAGTGGAATGTTCAACACAAAGAAAACAGCCATCTAAAATAATTTTGCTATTCACATTAGTGTAAATAAAATCCATCTAAACTTATAGGTATTAACAATATGTCCAATATATGTACAGAACTTAAAAATCTGGGATGTAATTATTTGACAAATAGCTTACTGCAAACAGATCCTATTTCACTTACTTAAAACAGGTGTGGAAGAAATCTGGGCTCTTCTCATTCAGTTAATTACAGAACATATAAATAATCAGTAGTTTCACACACATACACACACACAGACACACACACACCCCCCCTTAGCAGTGTGAGGGATTGAACATAGGGCCTTTTGCATGCTAGGGAAGCACTGAACTGCATCCTGTGTCAATTTTGAGATGAGGTCTCACTAGATTTCCTAAGCTGGCCTTGAACTTGTGATCCTCCTGCCTTTGCTTCCCATGAGTTTGCATTACAGCCAGGTAGTTTACATTGTCACCACACCTGGCACCTTGTTTATATTTTATACTGAAGATACTAATTACTAATTACTTCTCCAATACTAATTACTTCTCAACCAAATGAAAAGTAGCACAGTAACTTTTACTTTTAAAGTTAGAAACAAATTTCTCAAACAATATCCTTAGGTGAACACAACTGTTCTGCCACTATAATGAATTGTCATATCCTGAAATCAATGCCAAGACCGATTGGGCCAGGTGTAATCCCACCACTCAAGAGTAATCCTGTAATCCCAGCACTCAAGAGTCTGAAGTGAGAGAAATGCTAGGAGTTTGAGGCCAACCTGGGCTACACAGTGAGTTCAAGGCCAGCCTGAGCTGCATACTGAAATCCTGTCTCAAAAGACAAGAAAACAAACAACACCACAAAAAAACACAAAACTGATTGCCTTCAGACTTCAATCATCTTTATTTTTAATACCCAAACTGAAATGAGAACCCAAGTGTAGTTTTCCATACAGATGGTCCCCTATTTAACATGATTCAATCTAGATTTTTTTGACTTTCCAAAGGCGTAAAAGTGATGGGCATTCAGTAGAAACTGTACTTAGAATTCTGCATTTTTTTCCCCCCAGGCTAATTATAATATGATACTCTCCCGTGATCCTGGGCAGAACCAGCCAGGCATAGATTCCAGTTAGACAAGTGATCACAAGAGGAAAGAAACTACTAATACTCTTACAGTGTAGTGTGTTGTTAAGCTGTGCTATCTGGTGTTATTTTAAGTGCTTTTATAATATACACCTACTGCAGGTTGAGGAACATTTGTACTGTACTTTCTTTAAAGGGCTATTCTAGTTTTGGTGACTGCATTAATCATTATTAGAGACTGCAAAATGCCCAAAACAATCCTGAAAAAGCAGGAAAAGATTTCCAAGCTCCACTCTCCAACTGACTGCCCATCAATCTCTGAGTCACTGTTAACAGTGATACCCCACCACCACCACTATGCATCTCTGAGCTCTGGGCACGGCACAGGTACCCTATAGTCAGTCCATTAAACAACCAAAAACATCGCCATCCAGGGCAAAGACACTACTTCCTCCCTGGAGAGAAGTATCAGTATTTGCTCATCTGTTTCTCTCAAACTAAGTTCTGCTGCCATAGGCGTGGGTAGACAAGAAAGAGTTCAGTGCTCCTCAATGCAGTGCTAAAATAAGGAGTAAAACTTATTTTCATGACAGAAACAGAAATATAGTAATGAATTGGATAATACAGTTAACTAAAATTACAATACATTACATACAAGTGTTAAGTTTGATATCATGCAAAGACTCATTTATAAACTGTAAAAAACAACATAGGCCATATTCTGTAACTTCGAACTCCAAAAATCATGTGTGAAAACAAAGTTATTTAATATTAAATGTAAACAGATATACTCACAGCTTGCATTTCTATACAGAAGAAATGGTTCATGGAGTTGAAATTCCAAATCTTTATTCACTGGTTCAACTAGATTGTGCATATTCAGTCGATTTACAATGGTAAAACCATGGTAGGGTGAGGCTGACCTTAGATTTAATTGGAGAAAAGTCCAAATTATCTTAAAACCTGCAACAAAGTTATATACGACTCTATTTTCATCTCAAGAAAGAAAGAACACACTAGTGGACTGTACAGTATTATCAGCACTTAAAACCATAAAAAATTTAAGTCAGAGCATATCCCTCCTCTGCTCAGATGTCTTTAAGGACCAGTTTAAAAGCCAAAGTCCTTATCAAGGCCAACAAGGCCCCACCTAATGCCCACACCCCACTTTATCTTCTAGGTTCCTTTTCTTGCTTCCTCTGCCCCAATGCCTCTAGGCTCCTTGCCACTCTCTGCACAGGTGTTTATACCCAAAGACCTGTGCCTGGATCACTGCCCAATCCACACAACCATCTCATCTCCAGCAAGCTTCTGCTACAGTGTTACCTTCCTACTGCAGTGTACCTGGACTACCCTTTTTAATGTTCCCAACCTCAATAATGTTAACCTTTCTCTTTTTATTCATATCATTTACTTTTTATACTGATTGCTTTTCTCCCTCAACTATAGTACAAGATCCTTGCAAGTGAGATTTTTAATTTTTTTCACAAATGTATCCCAGACACACAGTGTAGATATTTATAAGAAGTATCATTCAGCCAGGCGTGGTGGCTCACGCCTGTAATCCCAGCACTTGGGAGGCTGAGGCAGGAGGATTGTTGTAATTTCGAGAGCAGCATGGGCTACAAAGTGAGCTCAAGGCCAGCCACAACTGCACAGAGATACCCTGTCTTAAAGACAAAAAAATTAAAAAAAAGAAGTATCATTCATTTATTTTAAATGTTACAGAATTGGCTACAATGACTCATCATTACATGAATAATTTTCCTTAACACCAAATAGGTTTTTATATAGTTCTCCTATATAGTTGGAACATCCCTCGACTTCTATAACAAGCAAAGTCTCCAGTTCCTGTATCAGCAGGATTTATACACAGTCCTTTGAACATGCCTTACACATATTTTAATACTTCATAATTTCTCATGGTCAATAAATAACAATAAAGCCTGTAAAGTACCTTCTAAATATCACTGATACCAATGTTCTACTAAAAATTAAGTGATTTTAGGGATTTATATTGCTAATGAAGAATAACGAAGAGGTTGAAGGGGAAGACTTTTTTTCTAAAGAAAGGAGAAAATAACAGGAAACAAAGATCAGAGAAAGAGCTTGGTATATGAAAACCAAAGAACTCACACTACAAGGAATCTAGAAAAGATCTCAAAGCTTTATACTAAAATTTTTAAGAATATCTGACAAAATCTTTTTTTAAAAAATGGTAGCAAAGTTTTATTAAAGGTAAGACAAGAAACAAGCACTGCGAGTTTATGACAAGTAAAAGTAGGAAAAAGAAATGCACCTTACAGCATGAGGGTGGGCTATAAAAGGCATGCGACAAAATCTTTTTAATTAGAACCAAAGGAGAAAGGCAATCCTTAAAACATACTGAATGCTAAGAAAAACAAAACAAAACAATCTCCACAAGATATCAGTAATAACTACCATTGCAGATACCTTAAATCTTGGAACACAAGAGACAGAACCTGCCTCTATCGGAACAAAACCTTTAGAGGAATTCAGGAAAAAAATTACCCCTTGAGTATAATATTCTTTAAGTTTCCTTACTACAAAGTTGCATTTCAATTATATTTTAATGTAATTAATTCTCTTAAAGTAAAAAAGTATGCAATTATGAATAATCTAGGCTTCTACAAAAAGCCTCTCAAATTAAAAAATACGTATTATCAAAGGCACTGTGCATAATTCAGGTCTTTTGCCAGGTTAGGGTGGTGGTGGTAATGGAATTGGAGGGAAGGAAGGGGGCAGAACCAGTCGTAAAAGACAAAAAAACACACAAGAGAGGACCTGAGGTCTCAATCATTACTTTATAGAACTAGTCAATACATGGTCCTCAAAAGTACATTTTTTCTATTTAACATAGCAGAAGGGAGACAAGCATCTGTTTTACAGTTATTCATTCCTAGAAAATACTATTTTTGAACAGTTTTATTCTAAATCAAAGCAAGGACCAGAGAAGAGAAATAACTAGGTTAGGACCCCACAATTAGGGATGGATAAAAACTTTAAGCAGGAAGGTTCTAAAGACAAAATCTAAACAGAGATAAACCTTTTTTTTTTTTTGTTTTTTGGTCTTTTTGAGACAGGGTCTCTGTATGCAGTTCAGGCTGGCCTTGAGCTCACTTTGTAGGCGAGGCTGGTCTCGAACTTGCAACCATCCTCCTGCCTCAGCCTCCTGAGTGCTGGGATTACAGGCATGAGCTACCACGCCTGGCTTATAAACCATTTCTTATGGTACTACTTACCATTTATTTTATTTGCAGTGCTAAGGATTGAACACAGGGCCTCAGCATGCTGGACAAAGCACTCTAATATTGAGTTACACCTTCAGTCTCTCATTATTAAGACTTAAAAAAAATACATATATATGCACACTTACCGTCGATATACAAATAAGGTCCCTTCTATATCTGTCTTCTCCTGTAACAGACAATGAATCAGTTAGTGTTATTCTCCCATAATCCAACCCCAAAGACTTCCGGTGAAAGAGGTTCATGTTCAAGATCGACATGTTTTATTTACTGTAAATTAATCACTTCTAAACAGATGAAGTCTCTCTATAAACTGCTGTCACCGGTTTCTTATCTATACAACCTATTCAGAAACAGCCCCACTTATCTGCAATCTGTATTTCACAAGTTTATGTACAGAACAAGTGATTCAATATGCTTCAAATTATGGAGTATCTACAACAGTCAAATTTGAAAAATAATCTGATTTTATTCTAGTGGGTTCTTGCATCTCCTCTTCCTGGAGGTAAAGGAAAGATAATTATGAAAACTTCATGTGAATGAACTGTTCATAAGTGCCAAAAGATTTTCACAAAATTACTATAAGTAAAATCTATGGACCTGTATGTTATAATCTTCCAAAGTTTCATTAACAGTCTCATTTCTTACTGACACGTGAATACCAGTCATTGATGAATTCAATCTAGCACTTAGGAATTATTTTCTAAACGCAAAGCCTATAGCTGAATAAGTTTTAATCATGAAAGGTCAATTACAAGAAAATGGGAAATTACAGAAACAACTAAGGAAGCTTCACGCAAGGGCTAACGAGTCAGTAAACAGACTGTAACTTTCCCTTCTGGTGCACAAAAGCCAAAAAGTACTTAGTTTTGGGGTTTTGGGAAGCCTTCAGAGGTGACATCACTGATCTCTTTTCCCTGTAAGGAGCCTCCAGAGAATCCAATTAACATAGACGCCTTTTCCCTAAGTGACTTGAAATCTTTTCCAAAACTCTGGAAACAGAATGCAGTTCCATTAAACACAGACTACAGCTCTTTTCTAAAGAACTGAAACTAACGATTTCAAGCTTCAAATCCAAATGACCTCTGCGAAGGGGGCTCTCACGTTGTTGGGATCACAGGAAGGGAGTTTACTTTATACATCATGTATACGTAGTTTGTCTAATAAACCTCAAACATAAGTTTTCAGATCCAATCAGTCTCAATCCCCAAATACCTCTGTAAAGACAGGTCGCCCACGTCCCCAAACCCGATCGATCCTCTGGTACTGATTCTGCTCCTATCCCTTCCTTCATCAGCCTTTTCCTGAGACGTGTCTTGGCTACTTCGCTCGCTCTTTCTTCCCAATCCCGAGCGCCCAAACACCTCTCAGGCTCTGGTTGGGCTCTAGGCCAGTCCTTGGCTTGTCTCCACCGCTCAGGCCTCCTGCCTGGCTCCTACCCCAGGCAGCCTGCGTAGCCCCTTTAAGAGGCGGCGGCGGCCAGGCTGGATTCTTCAGTGGACAGGTTTCACTCACCCACTGGTTGGCCTTGGGGCAGAAGGTGTACAGAGCGACCTGGCCCGTGAGGTCTGCGATGCTGGTGATGTAGGGGTCGTGTTGCTTCAGAGCCGCCAGACTCATCTCCTGCCCCGCTCGACTCAACGACTCCATCTTGAATCTCGAAGCTGAGCCCCTCCAGCGGGGCGGAGTCTCGAACCGGAAAGCGCCACCCAAACAAAATTCCCCCATTTGCGTCAGTTCCCTCAACTTCCGCCTCTCAGCCGGTCTTACGGTGGGGTGGTACGTCAACAATTCTTTTCCGCTCTGTGCACACCTTGGGCGCCGGGTTCCGGTAAAGTTATGTTCTAGAGAGCCAATAACTGCAGCAAGTATGGCTGTGCTGAGGAGCTGGCGGCCTAGCGTCCCGCCGCTTCCTCCTAGCGAGTTAAAACGACCAGATCGTGAGGGCCGTGTGCGTGGCCTCCGTGCCCCTGCCAGGCGAGGCTGCGCACTATCGCGGTGCCTGTCTCAGTTCGCCCCGGCAGGTCTCGGGGCCACAGAATCCACTCATCGCTGTGGCAGTTCAGGGCTCCCTGGGGCATTTAGAAAGCACCGGAAACTGCTGGAGGAGTGACCTCTGGACAAGTCCATATCTTAAGTTACACGGCATCATCCAACGTTAACAATTTGGTGATTTTTAAATTAATGAATGAATGAATTAATTACAGTTTGGTTATTTCTTTTTTTTGTTTTTGTTTTTGTCTTTTTTTTTTTTTTTTTTAATTGGTACCAGGGATCGAACTCACGACTGCCTGCTTGCAAGGCAGGCGCTTATGCCGCTGAGCTAAATCCCTAGCCCCCTAGTTTGGTTATTTCTTAAAAGTTCCAAAACAGCCAGATGAACCCGTCTGGAACTACACAGTTTTTTTTTTTCTATTTGCTTTAAAAACAAATTAGTAAATGTTTGCGATACCTACTAGTTAACAGTACATTTTTCATCTTGGATTGGTGATTGTATGTGTCGCATCTTAATTATTGTTTCTTTTTTCCTTTGTTTGGCCCCCATGTAAATACTTCCATGCAGTCCTGGGAAATGCGCGTGAAGACTTGAGCCTGTGTCGCATTCTTCCAATTATTAAATAGATCGCTTATTAGCAAACATCTGTTGAGCATTACAAGATATTTCTGAGGCAGGGAGTAGCCAAGAGTCAGGAACTAGCTAAAAGTAAATCAAAGCGGAAGATTGTGGGGGGCCTCCCCTCTCCAGAATTTTTTTAAATGGAACATTTTCTTTTCAATAAAAGAAACATCTCAACAATTGAAAGTTTTTGAAAGAAAACATTTTTTTTTCATCAGAATAACATTATATTTATATTGTTTATGATTTTACCACCCTGGGCCATTTGCTAGTAGACAAACCCTACATTCTTTGCAGAATTATGTGTAAAGCATGAGTAAATACAGGCAAAGAAAAGTGTAATTTATCCATCATCCACCACACAAGTATTTACTGAACTCCTAAGTTGATTTGTTGGGCCTCCTTTGGGGCTTCTAACTCTTTAAAATATCTTCCTGGCTCTGGAAAAAACTGAAGGAAGCAGAATAAGGTAAAGATAGTGAGACGGAGTTACTAACTGCAGGCTAAAGGCTTCAAGGAAGAGGCAGTGTTTGAGTTGGTTGGTGGTGCGGGAATGAGTAGGTGTTCCTCAGGCAATGGCTCTGGTTCATTTCACTGGCCCAGTGGGCAGGTTGGGAAGACCAAACCATTTTCAACTGATAGATGATTTAATTTAGACTTGGAAGCCTGATAGATGATTTAATTTAGACTTGGAAGCAAGAAATCAGTGGCTCAGAGTTCTAAGCTAGTCAGGGGTATTCAGATACTAGAGGCCAAGAACCCCTGCCTTCTACCCTGTAAGCCTGTCCCCCACACCTGGGCTATTTTTCTTCCAGCGCTGAGGGCAGGATCCCTGTACCCCTCTGCTTACCTTCAACCGAAGCACTTAAAAAAAAAATCTGTAACCTAATTTAAAAATATATGTATGTATTTTTAAATAGATAAAATATTCTCTTGGTACAAAATTCAAAAGGCACATCTGAAACTACAATCAATTTTTCCTTACATATGTTTTCTAAAATAAAATAAGACATTTCTTCATAATTTACTATTTTTGATTGAGTGGGGTTAGGCTAGTGAGGAACAAACTATTTTAGGAAGTTTTAATATTTAGAGTAGAAAATCGTTTCAAAATGCATTTTTGCATGCCTCAGCTCTCCTGCCTTTTACAGCTTTTAAATTGTATTAAAGACAATATGAGTATTTTGGAATTGCAAATTATTCTCATTTATCTTGAGGCCTAATTTTTCCTTATGTATGTGAATCAACCCCTAAAACCTTTGTGTGTCTTTAGGCAGTAGGCACTAAGAAGGGGAGAGATCTCAGTCTGTTAAATTCCTGTTATCTAGCTCAGCCCTGGCACAGACTAGACCCTCAATAAATAGTCATGAGGGAAGACTGTTTTGAAATTTAACTGCTTGAAGGCCACAGGAGAGGCTGGTGAGAGGAGAAGGGAACTGGATGGCTGACCTCAGAGGAGGAAAGGAGGCTTATTCTGTACTCGTAACCTTCAGCCACTTTTGAACAGTTTCAATTATCTTTTGAAAAATAAAAATATTTTAAAAAGTGAAAACAAACTACATCAATCTCCCAAGACCTCTCCTCCACTTTTACTGGCTGTGTGATTAAAAAAAATAAAATGAAATGAAACTTGCCTTTGAAATGATGGGAATCAAGCTGGCCACAATGGCATGTGCCTATAGGAGGATTTGTTTCTTTTTTCAGGAGTATTTCTTGAGCCCCACGAGTTTGAGGCCAGCTTGAACAACATAGTGAGACCCCATCTCAATAAGTAAATCCATCCATCAATCAGTCAATCAATCCTGGGTCAGAGGTAAAAGACACTAAGCTACAATTAGGGTAATCAGTTTTTTAGTTGCAAAACCTACTGATTATATAATTTTCTCAGTTCGCTACAAACTTCCTGTTTTTTCCAGAGTAAAATCTGTATCTATGAACTGCCCTTTTAGTTTTCCTTCCTTGTTCGACTGGCCTTGCTGTTCTACATGTGCTGTCAGAAGACAAAAATCACAACAAATTTAGTTTAAACTTTGAAGGAGCTTTTATTTGTGGCTGTAGAATCATGTAACACTTGTTCAGTGAAAGAATATTTAAACGGTTTGGCAGCCCTAGCACGGAAATACACTTGCCATCACGCAGAAGCTGGTATAAGAATCTGCTTTCTTCTGAGCCAGAAATTAAAGAGATTGGTAAAAATGTTACAAAAAAGAATGGATAGGGTGAGTATTGAACAGAGGAGACTGCTTATAGGTAGGAAGGGCTGAAGAAAGAAGAACAAAAAGTATATGGGTAGCTTTGAAATTCCTTTCTCTATGGACTTAAAGCAGAGGGATCTCCTTGTCATGATGGCTGAGGTAAACAAGACACCCTTTAAAGGCTTAGTTTTTGGAAACTCCTGGGTTTTTTTGTTTGTTTGTTTGTTTGTTTTTGGGGATTGAACTCATGACCTCACACTTGCCAGGCAGACGCTTAGCTAGGCAGACACTGAGCTAAGTCCCTGTCCCCAGAATTGTTTTTGTTTTTGCAGCATTGGCCTTTCTCAGAATCAGTTTAGGTTACTTAGTGCAAGTGATTCCATTCTGGCTTGGACTGATGGGATCTGGTGCGGGGGGGGGGGGGGTGTGCTGGGGCTGTGAGTCTGCCTCCCGTAAACCTCGCTCAACAGTGCTGGGTGAGTCTCGCCTTAGGTTCTTTGGGCTTGCTCTTCCTCCTTTCTTATGCTTTCCTCTTATATCCTGTGGCTCATTTTGTCATTATCTTCATAGCATTTACCCGCAACTTTTAATTGTTTTATTTATGTATGGTTTGAATCTCTTTTGTATCTCTGGCTAGTTCAGGGAAGGCAGGAGCCATGCCTGTCTTGTATACCATCAAATTCACAGGGCCTGGCACAGCAGCAGGACCTGATACTTGTTTCTTGAATAAACTGCAGTGTTAAGGTGCTCCCTTTTTATCTGTTGTACAACTCTGAAAGAAGTGATGACGATTTCGACTCCACCTCTGATAAAGCCCTATTTATCAGTTAATGATGCTTGCTTTGCTAGTCTTAATATATTTTGATTTTTAGGCTAAAAGCCACCATGTTGTTTTTAGTATAGTCCTGAATAGTCATTCAGCACTTCTCAGTTGCATCTTTCCTCATGTGTATGTTTTTTCCCTCCTCCTCTACACTTTTCTTTATTGTCTTTTCCCTCTCTCACTGCTCTGGCTCATATTCTAAAGATTTATTTTAGAAGTATCATTTTATTACTGTTTGCCTTTTTAGACAGAGAAACTAAGCTAACTAAATTTGCCAACGTCATCTAATGATTCATTTGTCATTTCGGGATTAACGTCTTCTAACCTTGGCTTCCGGGTAGATCATGTATCTTGCTATCATTCTGCTTAGCACACTCTTCAATTACACTGGCCACGTGTGAGTGAAACTTGTTACCCTTGTGCTGCTGTTCCACCATTGATACTTATTTTAATTTATGTTACCTGAATGGTAGTTAAAAGGTTGTGGGCTTACTAAAATTGATTATCAGGTTTATCAGATACTTAAGATAATAATTCTTTCATTTCTCCATAAAGGGCTCAGATCTTTGTATTTATAAAAGCTTTTTTTTTGAGATGAAATCTTGCAGTGTTATCTAGGCAGGTCTTGAATTTGTGGGCTCAAGCAGCCCTTTCACTTCAGCCTTGCAAAGTAGTCTGGACTATAGTTGTGTACTATCATGCATGGCTTATAAAAATATTGTTGCTGGGGATGGTGGTGTGTGCCTATAGTCACAGTACTCTGGGAGGCTGAGACAGGAAGATGAAAGTTTGAGTCCAGCCTGGGCAACTTAGTGAGATCTTTCTTAAAACAAAACAAAAAAATGTATATTTATATATACATATATATTTATATACATGTACATATTTATGTACATTTTTATATATACATATATCTGTGTGTATATATATATATATGGTTTGGGGATGTAACTGAGTATGAAGGTGTTAAAGATGCTAGGTGTTTTTTAGAATTACATTTCTGATATGTGAATTAGTTTAGGTTGTTCGTTCTGAAGTAGAAATACATATAATATTACCAAGAAGAAAAAAATAGCTGTTCCAGTTGGAATAATGTAATTAAAGAATATAGGGCAGCTTTATTAGGACATCATATAGTTCACCTCTTCATTGCCAGACAAAGTAACATTTAACATAGTATTTTCTGTACTTTTATGCATTTTACAGTTTATCTAATGCAGTGCTTTAAATAACAGTAGCACAGCAATGGAATAAATGACAACTGTATGGTTAAATGGTACACTGTTGAGAATAGATGCTTCATAGGCATATGCATCAGTGATCTCACGAGATTGGAACTGAATGTGCACAATTCCTATCCATTTGGAAGTGAAGAATCCCAGAGGCAGGAGCTTGGTTGCCATGCCTGTGGTAGAGATTGTTTTCAGTTCCACAATTCTGTTATCCCTTTCCGTTCCCAAACTCCTTTAAGGTTAGTTATGGCTCTGAAGTCCCATTTTGGCCAGTGGAATGTTAGAGATGCAGCCTGCCATCTCCAGGCCCTGGTTTTAAGAAGTACTTTGCCTGTGCTTTGTGATGCAGCAAATGGCAGAAAGCAGGAAGAGAAGAACCCGAACCCCAAGTCACCACTTGAAGAATAGCAGCCTGTAGAGAAATGATATCCAACTATTAGGTGGAGGAAAAGTAGTCTCTGCTGGGTTTTGTGGGCTTACGTACTTTGTGGTACTGTGTTACCTTAGTGTAGCCTATTTCAAAGAATTACACTGTCCACATTGTTTAGAAAGTCAGCAAAACACTTAAGTCTCCTGGAGTGTCACAAAAATTAAGCACATGATTTACTAGAACACACTGCTTAGTGCTGTGACAACCAGTCAAAAATTTTTAGAGCATCTCTGTGTTTTATAATCCATTATAGGCACAGATTTGCAGAATCACTAAGTGGCTAAAAACCAAAAATGTTTTTGTCTATACCATTAAATAATCAATTTTGCAATTGTATCATAAAGTAATCTGCTAAGTCAAATGGCAGATTGTCATTTAAAATTCACTTTTCCATGACAGTTCCACAGATATTCTCAGAGTTCCTTTGATTTTGCCTTTTTTTTCTCCTCAGGCATATTAAAATACAAGTATGTATTAACACAATGAGAAGACTTTAATTAAAGACATCAGTCTGCTATGTCAGTACTGAAAATTGCAAATTTCTTTGTTGATGCTGCTGAAGTTTTACTAGTGGAACCTTACACTTTATTCTTTTTGAGGATTTCCTAGTTTTAGTTCCAAGGTTCTTTTGGTCTTACATGCCATTGTTCACTTAGTCATATTTATTTTTTCCCAGAAAATTAATCATAATAATTATTATAATTATTCTTACATATGCATTTAATTCATTTAATGAAGTTTAGCCTGAAATTTGTTTGTTCAGTAATTAGAGCATATTGACAAGCCTTTGAATGCCTACGAATTGAATTTACAAAGAAACAAGAATAAATTACTTTTCTTCACTGTTCCCTCTCACTTTGTTATGAAACCATAGTGTAATATGCTTAATGAGTTTAATTTCCATTTTTTGATGGTGTACTGTCTTAATTTGGCTCTGCAACATGGGCCTGTGTGGGGGTAAAACTGATACAGGATTCACTGGAAGTCTTTTGTTGTTGTTTTAGGAATTGAACTTAGGAACTTGTACTTGCCAGGCAAACACTTACAGCACTGAGCTATATCCCTGGCCCTGGAAACCTGTCTCAAATAAACAGCTCTATATGATGTATGGTGTCTGGACTGCATTTAAATTATTTTGTTAAACTTGAATTCACTCATCCTGAGGGCTCAAACATGAGACAATGTTATTTTTTCTCACTCAGTTGTAGAAATTAATGTTAAAAGGAGATATTAAAAATTATTCTAACTTACAAATGCTGTAATTTAATGGAGACTGTCACAGTATGAAAAACCACTCACTTATTTGTGTGTTGCCCGTAGTCTTGAATTTAAGAAATATTTCCTCTTCTGAGACTTGAAGGAAATCTCAGTATTCATTATTTAAAAGAGAAGAAAGGCATGAATTATGCTTGGCCATTAAATAAGCATTAACTTAAAAGATAATAGAATAACCAATTTGTTTTGCATAATAAAATGATCATTACTACTATGGTAAGAGAGATTGAACTAGGTCAGAAGTGGTCCTTTTTATATTGCTCCAGAGCAGTAGAAGGATTAAAAATTGATGAATTATCTCCTAGAAACACTGATCTGGTAGAGAAATGTAATAAAATACCCTCTCTCCTGTGTCTCCCTAAGCTGCTCTGTGTTGTTTCATTTTGTGACCGTATTAGCATGACAACTTTCTGAAGCACTAGCAACTGTCTTCTGGCAAAGGTGAAGATTCACTAACCAGAAGGTTTTTTATTGAACGCACAGAGGCAGATGGTATAGAAAGGTAATGCTGAAATGTGAACTAAATAGAATTCTGTTTTGTGGGTTTTGTATATTTATGCTTTTATTTTGTTTTGTTTAGATCAATGATAAATAGGAGCAAAAAAAAAAAGTAAAAGAGCTTTTGGACTGGGAATGTAACTTGGTGGTAAATCACGTGCCTGCCATGTGTGAGGCCGTGAGTTCCATTTCTCGTACCATAAAAAAGAAAAGAAAAAAAGAGCTCTAAAGGTACCATAGAATGTCTTTCTTGGTAAAATTGTACAAAAAATACAGGACAGCTCTTTTGTATAAAATCTTCCAGCAACAAAAATGTCTAAGATTACCTCTTGGAAGACCCCTATTGGGAAAAATTACTTGTTAATATTTCTTCAACCTTCAGATACTTCTAAGTTTTTGCAGTATATATATATATATATATATATATGTACATATATTTTTAAAAGAGTATCTTAAAGCACATGTTTTTCTGTAACATTTAATGCTGGAAACTGGTGTTGCTTGGCAATACAGATAACCTGGCTTTAAGAGGCATTGGTAAGATATTGGAGTTTCTTATTTGTAAATGTCTAGAAATCTTGTTATTTCCTAAGTGTTGATGATTTAAATGAATGTTTTCAAATAGAAAGTTTTATTTCCTTACTCAGTGACCCGTTTTCTATTCTTTTTTCCACTGATGACCTTTCATTGTTGAATAATGAAACACATGAGAACATACACAGTTTCAGACTTTCCATTTATTTATTGCTGAGACAAACTGACTTCTCATTTAGTGATGGAAATGGAAACATGATTACTCAGGCGAAGTAACCATTCAGACAGTTTTTGCTTTTTACAAAGTCATGTATTTAAAGGGATCTACTGAGATCTGAGGCTTAGGAGGAAAATGTCCAACTACAGTTTGTAGTAATAGAATATCTGCGAATAAAATGCTTAAACTCTTTAGTCAGTTCTGTCCTTCCAGATTGGAGACTGGGATTGCAAAGTGAGTTTCAGAAGCAAAACTGACAAGCTTATGTCATTCTTAATGAAAATATTGAGGGCTGGCCTTTTTTTTTTTTTTTTTTTTTTTTGACACTGGGATCAAACTCATGACCACGTGCTTGTGAGGCAGGTGCTTATGCTGCTGAGCTAAATTGCCAGCCCAAGAGCTGATGTTTTACAGAAGTATAAGTTAGCTTCTGCCTCACTCTATTTGGGCTGCTGTAACAAAATACCTTAAACTGAGTAATTTATAAGCGATGCACATTTGCTCTTCATGGTTCTGGAGCCTGGCTGCTGATCATGGTAGCAGCAGATGCAGTGTCTAGTGGGAGCTTTCTGCCTCATAGATGGTGTCTTTTTGTTCTGTTCTCACATGGCAGACTTCTTCAAGACTCTTTGACAAGGGCACTAACCCCATTAGTGAGGGTTTGCCTTTGTGACTTGATGGTCCTAGCTTCCTGGGTGCTCTGTCTCCCGATTCCCATTGCTGGGGATTAAGTTTCAGCATGTGAATGTTTGGGTAAACAAACCTTCAGACTGTAATCGGCCCACGTGCATTCGATCTTCCCATCTCGTGGGACTGAGTGAGCCAAGTGCCTTGCTAACTGCAGTCTCATGGCCTCTTCATCATCTGCTTGGGGACACCTGTCTCCCACGACACAGACAAGGAGGAAATAGTGTTCAGCAAGCTGAAAGAAAACATAGACCTGGTTTTCATCTTTTTTCTTTTTGGTACTGGGGATTGGACTCACGACCTTGTGCTTAACTAGGCAGGCACTGTGCTGCTGAGCTAAATTCCCAGCCCCTAGACCTGGTTTTCTTTTCATTTTCTGCTCAATTTTTTTTTTTTTTTCTAGGGCTAGGGACTGAACCCAGGGCCTCACAACTATTGCCAGGTGAGTGCTGTATCCCTGAGCTACATCCCTGCCCTTGTATCTAATTTTGTTTAAAACAATCATGACCCAAGGTATGTATGGTCTGCTAAAATGCTTCACCAACTTTAAACTGCAAGTGCCTTAGAATGTTTTCTGTTGCTAAACGTAACACCTAAGACTGGGTAAGATATAAATAAAAATAGCTTATTTTGCTTTATAATTCTGGAGGATTGTTAGAATGGCTATTTGTAGTTAAGGACCTTTATGTTGTGGCAGCTCATGAGAGAAAATGAAAGAAGGGGGGGCACATAAGAAAACGAGAAGAGACGCTAAACACCTGATATTCCTACACCGTTCCCAAAAGAAGGACATTAATGTATTTACAAGGGCTCCAACCCTGTGACCAAAATTTCAACACATGACATTTTTGGAAACATACTAAAATTATAGCAGTCAGTAATAGACTTTTGAGAACTCAGTATATTTCTTCCAGTAAATATGTAGGTAGTTCAAACCCCCGCCCCTTCTGTGGTGGGTTTATTAGAAAACATTGTGATTCTCTGAAAAATAGAGAAGTACAGATAATAAAGAAGGTAAACCTTATACTCTTAACAAGTTAGACAGTTCAGTTTTGTATGGATAAAACAGTTTTGGTCCTACAGTTCCAAGATGAGGACACTGATAAACTACATCAGACCTTTTCCATGATGATTAAGACACCATGCTTTTTTTTTGTTTGTTAGTTTGCTTTTGGTACTTTGACCTTTGATATATTCCCTGCCATTGGAATACCAACTTATTACATAAAATATACACATATATTATCTCCTTTAATAATCAACAAGACATTTAAGCTTGTTTTATTGAGGGGAAGACCAGGTGCTGAGCTATATGAAATGACAGAGCCTGACTCCATAGTGGTAGAATCAGCCCTTGCACCAAGGTGCCCAATCCCCAGGACCAGTCTGCTGCACATTCCATGGAGTCATTCCTTTGACTTCCAAGGAAACGCTTGGCAAAACCTAAAAAGAAATGCTGATGGCCTCCTAGCTGCGCTGAGGGCCATTTCCAGGTAATACGCATTTTACTTGAGTAACGTTAGTAGTGTTTACTCATGGTAGATAGTTCACCAAAGCATGAGAACTGGTTTTGTGCCAGCAAGGTCATGAAACTGGGTTGTAAAATGAGAAAGGAGAAATGCAAAAGTATTTGGGACCTTAAAATTTAACTAGGTAGCGTAAGAACTTTGGAAAGTGTTTTGGAGAATCTCCTACTCTACTGAACTCTTCCTTTTGTGGATGGAACTTGCCTTCTGGGAAGCCGGCTGCAGGCTTTGCTCTCCTGCCCACATTGGTGGGCACTTGAGTAGCATTTTTTTTAGTACTAGGAATTGAACTCAGGACCTCATGCTTGACAGGCAGGCGCTTGGCCACTGAGCTGCATCCATGGCCCACTTCTGTATGTTTACTCCCACAATGCCCTGTGTGCAAACATCTGCTTCTGGTTTCCCCTTATGTGCAGTGGGTTTTAGTGAGCTCATGATGAAATAGTCAGCTCTAGAGACCTCAAGGGCAGATGATCCAATCTGTGCATGTCCAGGCTCTCCCCTTTCCTGCTTTTCAGAGAAGTCATGGAGGAGGCATAGTAAATGAATAGGGTTAAGATAGGGTATCAGGAAAGATGACACACACCATTCTTGTGTTTTTGTTTCAGAGAAAATTATATGGGTTGTCTTTGGGATTGCATTCTTTGTTGTTGTTGTTTTCTTTCTGAAACAGGGTCTTACTCTGTAATTCAGATTGGCCTTAAACTCACTATGTATGCCAGGGATGGCGGCACATGCCTGAAATCCCAGCACTTGGGAGGCTGAGGCAGGAGGATCGAGGCAAGTTCAAGACCAGCCTGGGCTACATGAAACCCGGTCTCAAAAAATCAAAAACCCAAACCAACGAAACACTATGTAGCCTAGGTTGGCCTTGAACTCATGGTGATTCTCCTGTCTCAGCCTCCTGAGGGCTGGGATTACAGCATGCACCACCATGCCCAGGTGGGATTACGTTCTTGAATAATAGTTCTTGGAGTGTTCTTAGAAATAATGTGTTTTCCTCTCTCCTATTCCCTATGATGTGCTAAAACAGTATCTCGTTGACAGCTTGAAGACACTCAATATCAGAGCATTCTAAATCAGAAAGTCAAACAATATTGGCTCCAAAACCTGACGACTGGAAACTTTGGGGAGGTCACTTAGTCCCTCCACATCTCTTTTCTCGCCTGCAAAAAATATGGCTCATAATACACATCTCCTATATTTGTAGACATTGAGAAATTGGCCCAGTGGGAAAATATGGGGGAAATTAACATGGTGCCTTTCACACAGTCAGGGCTCATTCAGTAATGAGGTTCTGTTCCCTCTTCATAGGCCATAAATGATGTTCGTTATGAGTAAGGCCAAGCAGCACAGCTCCTGGCAGCTGGTGAAGAATGTAGTAACTGCTGGAATGCTTGTCTCTGGAATTTGGGTCATCCCATTTTTGAAAACCCACGCCTGACCTTTCATTGGTGGGCGCCGAGAGATCCTCATTCCTGTATGGGAAATGGATGATGGTACCACAGTTCACATATCCCAGTATACTGGCGTCCGCAACCCTTGATAGTCTTTGAACACATGCCAGCTGTCAAGAGAATGAAAGGACAGTGGAACTTAGGACTGAAAAGTGCTGAGCCCTGGCATATATGTTAAAAAGTGAGGACATTTGTTACCCAAGGACAACTGCATATTGCTAAGTAATCGGAAGTTCCTGGTGAGCTGGTCCAGCAGAGAGCGAAAGCAATTTTTCTTATGTATGCTTTCCTGGCCAGCTTTCTAAAATCCTGTAGTAGTGCAGTTAGGGGGGGCAGACAGTCTTGTTAACCTTCTATTATGTAGCAGAGGAACAGAAATAGCTTTTCATGTTCTACCTAGTTAAAAGTTTATAGAGAAAGCAGCCATTATGATGGGGAGAACCTGAGTCTGA
This sequence comes from Cavia porcellus, assembly GCF_034190915.1. Classification (NCBI taxonomy): domain Eukaryota; kingdom Metazoa; phylum Chordata; class Mammalia; order Rodentia; family Caviidae; genus Cavia; species Cavia porcellus. Next base: position 33,667,876 of record NW_026947493.1, read on the forward strand.
TTTTGGAGCTGGTTTTAAGACTAAAATTTCAGAGAAAGGTGGAGGCTGCTTTATTACCATCCCTTGCAAACAAAGTAGCGCTCCCTTAAAAAGCTAAATATAGTTTCTGAGTGAATAAAGTATGCAACGCTGGGTCCTGTGACCTTATGCTCTGGAGTTCCTATCGAATTAATAATAACAAGAACAATGACAAATGACAAAACATTTGTAGAGGAACAGATTCAAGGCAGACCACCCGCCATGCCCTTGTGAAACTGCCTGTTTTAGCATCTGCAGCTAACAGCAGAAGGGAGAAACTTCTGCACCTCTGAAGATTTGCTTCAACTGCGTAGAGTGCCAGGCTCCTGCACAGCAGGGATGCTCTTTCCTACTTCACAGGGCTCCTGCTCTGTACCTCTTACTCCAAAACTCAGAGACTCAACGGAGAAGGGGATTCACATCAGAGAAAGTATTGTTTTTGAGATGTAATTAGGGTTAGTGTTGGGAACAAGGAGAAGAAGGTCTTAGAAATAAGATGACTTTTTAAAAAATACTGGGGGCTGAATTTTTGAAAAAAAAGTTTAAATTTTATTTAAAGAAAGAAAGAAAAGAAAATTAAAAGACAAAAAATGTAGAATATAGAATTCAAAAATTAAAATTAACATCATAAAATCGTTAGTTGATACATTACATATTGTCATCTTAACAATAGTTGTTAAAGTTATAAAAATCAAAGCATAAAAAGTAGCTAGACACTCAAACATTGACAGTGTAATCTCTTCTGTTCAATGATCTACAGAAATTTAGTAATATATCTTTTTTTTTTATCAGTACCAGAGATCGAACTCATGACCACACACTTGCAAGGCAGGTGCTTATGCCGCTGAGCTAAATCCCCAGCCCCGAAATTTAGTAATATGGTCATCTATTTTACACACTATACATACTGTTATATCCATTAGAGCACTTTCCTTCCCTTTCACTTTTACAATATCTATTATGTTGGGTTATCTATTTTTGGATCCCATTATTCTGTCAGTTCTTATTATTTTTTACATAAGAGAGACAATGTGATTTTTTTTTTTTTTTGAGACAGGATCTCACTATGAGTTCAGGCTGGCCTTGGGCTCACTTTGTAGCCCAGGCTGGTCTCGAACTTGCAATGGTCCTCCTGCCTCAGCCTCCCGAGTGCTGGGATTACAGGCATGAGCCACCACGCCTGGTGACAATTTGATATTTACTAATGTGAGTCTTGTTTATTTCACTAATGAGGATATTTTCAAGTTGCCTACATTTATTTATAAAGGCCTCAAGATCATCCTTTTTATAGCTGAATAGTATTCCACTGTATAAAAATACCACATTTTTTCATCCATTCTGTGGCTGATGGACATTTTGGTTGTTTCCAAAATTTAGCTATCACAAATTGTGCTGCTATGAACATGGGTGCACATATATCATATCACTGTGACATGACCTTTTCAATTGTTCTGAGAAAATACCCAGGAGAGGAATAGCTGGATTAAATGGAACTTCCATTCCTAGTTTTTTAAGAATCTCCATACTGATTTCCGTAGTGGCTGCATCAGTTTACACTCCCACCAACTGTGGAGCAGTGTTCCTTTTCCCCCACAGCCTCGACAACACTTATTCTCAGTTGTTTCCTTGATGGCAGCCATTCTCTCCGGGGTGAGATGAAATCTCAATGCTGTTTTAATTTGCATTTCTCAAATGACCAATGATGACGAACATTTCTTCATGTAATTATTTGCCATTTGTATATCTTCATCTGAGAACTGTAAGTTCATCTCAGATTCCCCTTTTTTGAGAGAGTCTTTGAATTTGGGGGCTTGATGTTTTTTAATTCTTTATATTTTCTGGATATAAGTCTTTTGTCTGAGGGATTGTTGGCTAAAATTCTTTCCCATTCTGTGGGTTTTATTTTCATTTTGTTGGTGATTTCTTTTGAAGTGAAAAACTTTTTTTTAGTAATATGAGATCCCAGTTGTTGATTCTTTGAAGTATTTCCCATGTGGTTTGCGTTTTATTCATGTATTCTCTCCCTACCCCTACATCTCCAAGATTTTTACCTACCTTGTCCTCCAGTAGATTTAGTGTTTCTGTTTTAATATTTAGATCCTTGATCCATTTTGATTTTAGTTTTGTACATGGTGATATGCATGGGTCTAGTTTCAGTCTTTGGCATGTGGAAAGCCAGTTTTTCCAACACCATTTGTTAAAGAGGCTATCTTTTTTCCAGTGAACATGTTTAGCCCCTTTGTCAAATATAAGGTGGCTGAGTGTTTTTGTAGTAGTGTTTGCATCTTCTAATCTGTTCTGTTGATCCTCAGATCTATTTCTTTGTCAGTACCATGCTGATTTTATTACTGTGGTTTTGTAGTATAGTTTCAAGTCCAGAATTGAGATGCGTTCTGTCTTGCCTTTGTTGCCCAGAATTGCTTTTGCTATTCTAGGTTTCTTATGTTTCCAGATGAATTTTAGGAATATTTTCTCTAGATATGTAAAGTAAGTTAATGGTATTTTATTGGGATTGCACTGAATCTGTATAACAGTTTTGGGAGTATGGCCATTTTCACAATGTTGGTTCTTCTTAACCAAGAGCAAGGAATATCCTTCCATTTCCTAATATCCTCTTCAATATTCTTTTTTAGAGTAGTATGATTTTCAGCATATAGGTCTTTTACATTTTTGGTTAGGTTAATTCCTAGGTATTTCATTTTTTTAGATGCTATTGTGAAAGGCAATATTTCCATAATTTCTCTCTCATGGGGTTTTTTTTTTTTTGTGTGTACAGGAATGCTAGTGATTTTTGAATGTTGACCTTATATCTATAAAGCTGTGCTGCTGAATTTGTTTATTACTTCTGGTAGTCTTTAATGGAGTTTTTGAGGTCTTCTATGTAGAGTATCATGTCATCTGCAAATAATGATAATTTAACTTCTTCTTTTCCTATTTTGTTCCTTCTGTTTCTCCCTCTTGTCTGATTGCTCTGGCTGATATTTCCAGAACTATATTGAATACGAGTGTTGATAGTGGACATCCCTGTCTTGTTCCTAATTTGAGAGTGAAGGCTTTCGTTTTTGTCCATTTAGTATAATGTTGGTTGTTGGTTTGTCATAGATGGCCTTTTTGGGACTGAGGTACATGCCATCTATTCTGAATTTCTGTAGAGTTTTTATCATAAGAAGGCATTGGACTTTGTCAAAAGCTTTTTCTGCATCTATTGAGATGATCATGTGATTTTTATTTTTGGCTCTGTTGATGTGGTGTATTACATTTATTGATTTGCATATGTTGAACCATCCCTGCATTCCTGGAATAAATCCCACTTCGTCGTGGTGTATAATCTTCTTGATGATTTGCTGCATTCTATTTGCCAATATTTTAGTGAGAATCTTTGCATTAATGTTCATTAGTGAGATTGGTCTATAGTTCTCCTTTTTGGTTTCTCTGGTTTTGGTATCAGAGTGATGCTTGCCTCCAAGAATGAGTTAGGGAGACTTTTTTCCCTTTCAATTTCATTGAAGAGTTTAAGGAGTATTGGCGTTAAATCTTCTCTAAATTTCTTATAGAATTCAGCCAGGAATCCATCAGGATCTTGGCTTTTCTTTGTTGGTAAGTTTTTAATCATGTTTTCAATTTTAGTAGCTGATATTTGATTATTCAAAATTGCTATATCTTCTTGATTGAGCTTTGGAAGTTCATATGTTCCTAGAAATCTGTCCATTTCCTCTGTGCTTTCCAACCTATGTTAGTAGAGATTTTCAAAGTAGGTGTTCATGATCTTTTGAATTTCCATGGGATCTGTAGTGATTTCCTTCTCTTTAGTCCTTATTGCGTGGATTTGAGTTGCTTCTTTCTTTCTCTTGATAAGATTGGCAAGGGGCTTATCAATTTTGTTTATTCTCTCAAAAAACCATCTCTTTGAGGCATTCTTTTTTTTTTATCAGTACCGGTGATCAAACTCATGATTGCCTGCTTGCAAGGCAGGTGCTTATGCCGCTGAGCTAAAACCCCAGCCCCTGAGTCATTAATTCTTTGTGCTTATTTTTAGTTTCAATTGCATTAATTTCTGCTCTAATCTTTATAATTTCCTGTCTTCTATGAGCTTTGGGTTTGACTTGCTATTCCTTTTTTAGAAGCTTGAGATGTAGCATTAGGTTATGTATTTGTGCTTGTTCCGTTTTCTTGATGTGACTATTTATTGCTATATATTTCCCTTTTAGGACTGCTTTCATTGTGTCCCATAGGTTATGGTATGTTGTATCTGCATTTTCATTGTATTGAAGGTATTGTTTAATTTCTTCTTTAATTTCATCTGTAACCCACTAGTTATTCAGAAGGGTTGTTATGTAATTTCCATGCACATATGCAGGTTTTGCAGTGTTTTTGCCATTGGTTTCCAATTTTAGTGCACTATGATCAGATATTATGCATGGGATAATTTCACTCCCTTTGCATTTAGTTAAGAATGCTTTATGGGTAAACATATGGTTTATTTTTGAGAATGTCCCATGCGCAGTTGAGAAGAATGTATATTCTGATGTGGTTGGGTGGAGCACTCTGTAAACACCCACTAAGTCCATTCTCTCACAGGTATGACTCATTTCTGTTATTTCTTTGCTGACTTTTTGTCTAGTTGATCTAACTCTTTGTGACAGTGGGGTGTTAAGGTCTCCTTTTACAGTTGTGTTCTTGTGTATTTGGTTTTCATGTCTATTAGGATTGTCTTATATAGTTGGGTGCTCCTGTATCTGGTACATATATATTTATAATTATTAGTTCTTACTCTTGTAGTTTTCCACTTACAAGTATGCAGTGGCATTCTTTATCTCTTTTAGTCATTTTAGGTTTTAAGTTCACTTTGTCTGCAAACAGAATAGCTACTCCTGCATTTTTCTGGGCCCCTGTTGCATGGAATACTGTTTTCCATCCTTTGACTTTTAATCTATGAGTTTCTTTTTGAGTCAGATGTGTTTCTTGTATACAGCCTATTGTGGGGTCCTGTTTCTTTTGATATGTGAATTGAGAATTTACATTTATGGATATCACTGATGTGTACTGGCTTGACTTTGCCATGTTGTGTTCCCGTTGCTGGTTTCCCACTTTTCTTCCTTGTTTAATTTCTTGTCCAGCCTGGTGGTTTCTTTCTGTTGTTGTTCTGGGGATTGTGGTCATTTTTAAAAATCTCTATCTAGTATGTCTTTTAACACTCTTTCTAAGGTTGATTTGGTGGACATGAATTTCTTCAGCTGTTCTTTGTCATGGAAGTATCTTGTTTCTGCATTAAATTTGAAAGACAGTTTTCCTGGGTACATCAGTCTGGGTTGAAAATTGTTTTCTATTAGGACTTGAAATACTTCATTCTAAGCTCATCTTAACCTGAAGGTTTGTGCTGAAAAATCTGCTGTGATTCTAATGGGCTTTCCTTGATAGGTGAGTTGTATCTTTTCTCTAACAGCTTTTAGTATTCTGTTTTTATGCTGTATGTCTGGGAAAATGGGAATTTACCAAGAGCTTTTCTGGGTCAATCTTGTCATCAAGTTTCAAGACATACAGAACCCGATCCTTGATTACTTCTAATGTCAAAGGAGGTGCATTGCTCTAGTGGGGGCAAAACTGTGGAACCCTCCCTGGAACCTGTGCGAGGTTGCCCCGAGCATTGTCTCGGGACCAAAGCTGAGGGCAGGCAGCATAAAGACGGTAAGAACAAGAGCCACCATGGTTACACTGACTCAGGATGTACAGCTACACGCCCAGGTTTCCCTGGGGATTGAATTCTGTGCCTGTTGATCTTTTTGAATGTCTGAAAGTAGACTTCTAATGCTTCAGGCAGCAGAAGGGCCCGTGTTTAAAGTGGTCCTTGGGCTAGGGAGTGAGACATTCACCTGGTGAAAGGGGTCATTAAAGGTAGTTTTAAATATGTGAAGCAAAACTGATACAATGCTAGTTACTGGGCAGTGCTTCTCCATGCAGGTTCTCATTCAAGTGGGACCTGAGCCTTTGTAAGAATGTGGTATTGTAGGGTGCCTTAGAAAAAGATACCTTAAGTAGACAGAAGCCTTGGAAAATGAGAGGATTTTCTTAGGGGTTGATTTTTGCCTACCCCAGAGACAGTTTACCTTGGTAAACTGTGTCCTGAGGTGCATTGTATTTCTGAGGGTATGACTTAGTGGATATGGTGAATACTGTATCCTCTTGACTTCTGCCTACCTTATCTAGAGCCTGACTCTTTGTTTGGTGTATTACTCAGCTTTTGGTTGATATGACATAATATCTGAGAATAACATAAAGGATGAAATGTTTATTTAATCTCCAGCTCCAGGGGTTTCAGTCCATGGTAACTTGGCTTCCTTATTTCTGGGCTTGTGCAAGGCAGAATCATCGTGCAAGGCACGCAGTAGACAGAGCTTCTTCATAGTTTCCTGGGAGGATGGAGCGGGAGGGGCAGAGAGGAGAGGAGAATGGAGGAGAAGAGATGGTAGTTCTGGTGGGGGTCCCTCTTCTGCTTTTCTCTATTCAGATCCCTCCCTGGGTGGTTGGGACAGTGCTGCCCATGCTGAGGGCTGGTCTTCCCCCTTACTTTGATGCCTCACACACCACTAATCATTTTTGGATAGACTTTTTCGGAGACACCCTGAAGTGTGCTTGACTAATTTCCTAGGTGTTTCTCAAGCCAATCAAATTGACAGTCAAGATTAACCATGAACTTTGATTGGTTTTGGTTTTAAAGTAGGCAGAGATGGAGCATTAAGTTATCACTGTATAATTGAGGTCAAATCATAATCTAAGTATTTTTTGTTGGGTAACATTTTAGTTGAGAAATTTAATCATTTAAAAAAATCTGTAACAAAAGCTTTTACGGTTTTCAGATTGTCTTTGATAATTAAACTTTCAATGAGATATATCTAAATAAACAGTTAAGCTGAAGAGACTTGGTATAAATGTTAAAGATGGGAATCAATTAAGAATATGGTGTGATACTTCTGAAAATGTTGTGACTCTACCTGGGTGTAGCAAAATTGGATGTTGAAATTGCTAGTTTAATGCTGGAATCTATGGATGGCCTTTAGAAATTCTGTGAGTGCCCTAGTATTGAAAGCAAGATTGTGTGTGTGTGTGTGTGTGTGTGTGTGTGTGTGTGTGTTATGTGTATGTATTCTTTTGATTTTTTGGGGGGGTATTGGTAGATTTCATTAGATTGTTCAAAATTTTCTGTCTTTTGGAAAGGTTGAGAACCACAAACACTTGAACATGTTCACCATATTGAATTAAATCTTTAAAAATTGACAAAAAAGTGAAGTTCCCTGTAATCCACTTCCCTTTCTATGCTAAAAGGCTTAGAATGTGAGGTACAGAATACACAACTTACTTTATTTAGAATTTTAAATCCTAGTACAATGGTCACAAAATTATTTCACAAAATAAAAGTTCAACAGAAGGAAACACTTTACCTTAGAGAATGGAGTGATTTAAAGAATTCAAATGAAAAATATCCTGAGAACTGATGGAGAGGATATGGAAGAAAAGACTGTTGAATGGCAACTGAGGTGTAGTGGGTGGAAAAATGTCACTGGGTGCCACTGGGGGGCGCAATGGTACAGGAGTAAGAAGAAGCCAGCCTCTTGCTACCTCAGCTTCTGTCTCCCTAAGACATGGACAGGTCAGTGAGTCTTGTTCAGGGTCAGTTTTCTTATCTGCATAGCAGAGATATTGTTTTACTCAGTCTGTTTTTATAAGACTACTATACACAGCAAAGTACTTTTAAAAAGTGCACGGAGGCCATTACAGTAAATGGGTTGATAAAGATTGCCGAGATATATTACTAAATATAAAGGGTGAGTTGTAGAGGTGTAGCTGTAGCATGCTGGGTTTCGTATATGAATTTTTTCAAACATGTGTATGTGGAATATTCATTTTAACTAGAAAAATAAATAACTGTGATTATCTCAAGAGAGCAGAACTAAGAGTGGGAAGCGAAGTATCTACTTTTCATTTTATTACTTCTATTAAAATATTAACAGGATATCTGGGCAATGGTGTTATGGGATGTTTTTATTTTCTCTGTTATTTTTTCTTTAAAAATAAAGATGATTTAAAAATAATAATGAAAGACTCCAGGGGAAGGGCACTGCGTAATTACTATGGTATTATTATCATCATTATCATTATTGGTGGTGGATACTGGGGATTGAACCTGGGCTGCTTTCACACTGAGCTATATCCCCAGCCCTTTTTTATTTTTTATTTTGAGAAAATCTCAGCAAGTCACTAAGTTCCTTGGGCTGGGCTCAAATTAGTGACCATCTGGCTGCCGCCCCACAGAGTGCGGGTTGTAGGCATGTGTCACCACGTCCAGCTTGGAGTTATTATTAGTGAAGAATGATCCTGACTGGCTCAGGGCCTGATCCAGGAAGGAAGACATTTTCAGGAGTGTTCCCCAGAAGGTGGAGAAATAATCCAGACTCATGAGTTGCCTGGTGCAAGCCCAGTGATGGTTTTCTCTCCTAAAAATTCTGTGTCCCTGGCAGTGTCACCGTGAGATGGTGCTGCTAGTTGTGTTTGCAGGGAACTGCATGGTGTCCAACTGCAGGTTGGATCTGGTAACTACCCTCTCTCCCAGTGGTTTCCCCTATGTACAGGCTCGCTCTGTTACGTGCAAGCCCTGCCTAGTTTCTGCCACTTTCAGTAAATCTGTGGATGCCACAGTCTTTTCTAGCTATTGAACTGTTTCTTGGCTTCCTTTTACCAGATCATCTAGAGAGAGGTCTGTTTTTGCTCTCTCCAGAGCTGCTCCTTTCATTCTAACTTTCAATGTGTTTTTTCCTAGTGAGTTTTAAACTGATATAAAAGTAGGGACATTAATCAGGCGTTGTGGCATACGCCTGTAATACAGTACCTCGGGGGCTGAGGCAGGAGGATTGCTGCAATTTCAAAGCCAGCCTGGGTTACAAAGTGAGTTCAAAGTCAGTGGACAACACAAAATGAGACCCTGTCCCCCCCCCAAAAAAAAACAACAATAACAACAACAACAAAACCTAACCAACCAACCAAAAAAGAATAACAACAACAAAAAGTAGGGACAATAGCATAATGAACTTTTGTATACTGCGTGTCCAAGTTTAACAGTTGTCCACCACAGTCATATTTTCTTCATCTATATTCTTATCCACTTCTCCTTTTCCATATGTTAGACATTTCATATACTACATCATTTCATTTGTAAATATGTTATATTGTTAAAAGATAAGGACTTAAAACTATAACCCATATCTTTTTTTTCAGAACAGAACAATTTAAGCAACATAGTGTTTCACCACAAAACAACATGACATAACAGTAGTTATAGTGTCTCTTTCCTTGAAATATTTGAGTCTACCTTCATACACTATAGTATCAAACATACAAGACAGTGTAAAACCAATCAAGAGAATGAAAGTATTACAGGGTATTCAGAACCAGCTAACAGAAAACAAACAATGGCTACTATATTATCTCCTTGTCCATAAAAAGTTTTGTTTATACTATCACATCTAATAAAATCCAATAAGATAGGGGCTGGGGGTTTAGCTCAGTGGCATAAGCGCCTGCCTTGCAAGCAGGCAGTCGTGAGTTCGATCCCTGGTACCGATAAAAACGAAAAAGACAAAAAAAAAAAAATCCAATAAGATACAACATGATAAAACTGATGGAGACAGAAGAACAAAAGCGTGGTGGGACTTCAAAACAAGATGATATTAAATCAGCACTAGCTATTATAATGTCTTGTTTTCTTCAAAATAGCTTATAACCCATATCTTAAAAGTCATTATTTCTCCATATAATTAAACATCCAGCCAGTACTGAGGAAAATTCTAATTGTCCCATTTATGTTGTTACTTTTTACATTCTATTTGAAATAGGATTCAACTGTGATCTGGTAATTACATTTGTTTCCTCTTGTCTTTCTCCCCCATTTGTAATTATTCATTTGTTGAAAGAATCATGATTATTTGCCTTTTATGGTTTTTCACAGTCTCAATTTTGTGGCTTTGTAACCCTGTGGAGCATAGTAACTCTGACCTCTGAATTTCCTAAAAATTGGTTGCTGAATCTAGAGGTTTGATCAGGGTGACTTTGGGAGGTATGAGGCCGAAACTACTTCTGAGGTGGTAAAATGTTTTTTTTGAGTTAGTAAAAGCCTTACAGGGCTGGGGATTTAGCTCAGTGGCATAAGCACCTGCATTGCAAGCAGGCAGTCATGAGTTCGATCCCTGGTACCGATAAAAATGAAAAAGACAAAAAAAAAAAAAAAAGCCTTACAAAGTCTTTTAAGGTATGTACTATTATGTGTTGATAGTCCCTATGTGAATTAATTTTTCAGATGCTCTAAAAATGGTAGTATTCTAATTTTATGACTTTTTTCATTGACTAGCAGGAATAAAACCTAAGGCAGAAATTTACCTTCATATACTCCTTGAGTACTTAGCGGTGCCATTTGCACAGGAAAGGCAGGATACAGTTTTTCCTTTGCTTACTAGTTTAAAGATGATGAGTTGTCTACCTAGCATCTTCCAAATTAATTTTAGCCTCTTCTTTGTGATTTCTAAGTATCGTCATGAATGTCTCTGTTTAAGCATGTTAGCTGTGTCTCAGCTCGTTACAGCTGTTGTCCGAGTTGATGCTCTAGCGTTAGCCTTCTGATTCTTGCTTGAACTCGCTCCGCTGATCCCACCGTGCTTGTCAAACCCATTGACCTCTGCATTGCTAACTCCAGTAGTCGAGCCTGAGTCCATATATATATATAATTTAATATCCAGCACACCAGATGAGAGTCCTTATATTTTTAGTCTAAAAATTGAGATATAATCCATATATCTAATATTCACTCTTTAAAAACTAGTTTAGTATCTTTTTATTTGTTCATAAAATCCCACACTCATCACTACTTTATGATACCAAAATATTCTTATCAGCCTCAAAAGAAACCCATGGCCATAGACAGTACTCCTCAGTTCTTCCTGCCCCCTAGTTCCTGACTACTGGTTTGTTTCCCATCTCTATGGACTTGGCTGCTACAATATGAATGTGAGTCCTAAATCCTCATTTTGACCACTGAGAAATACTTGATGTGGCTGATCCTTCTTTCTTCACCTGACTTCTGGAGCACCTTCTCTCTTAGGCCCTCCTACTCACTGACTACGCTTTCAGTCTTCTCCACGCACCTTCTTATCTACTTGTCTTATGTTGGTGAACTCCTAGGCTGAGAAATCTTTTTTCACACTCACTTCCCACAATGCCATGGGTTTAAATCCCATATCCGTGCTATCAAGCGCTAAACTGACACCACTAGCAAGGACTTTTCTCTGAATTCCAGAGCTATCTATTTATCTCTTCTTGGATGTCTAGTACTCATTACAAAATCAGCATGCCTGAAATTGAACTCTTGAGTCACCATATCTTCCTTCCCTCCAAATTACTCCTCCTACAGCATTTCCTCTAATTAATCAGCCCAAAACTCACAGTCATGCTTTACTTTTGCATTTTCTTCGCCCCTCCCCACATTGCATCTATCAGGGCATCTATTTGTTCTTTCCTTGAAAATCTGTCCAGAATTCAGCTCCTTCTTGTTACTTTCTCTGCTACTGCCCATCATGTTGAAGCTGCCATCATGTCTTGATAGGATAATTATAATAAAATCTAGGTTGGTGTCCCTGCTACCACCTCCACAAAATATTCTCAGCAGAATGAGGTATCGTTTTAAAGCACAAACCACATCATGTATGTCTCTTTTGTGTTCAAAAGGACACAAAACATGTAAGCAACAGTCCCCCTATTTATAAGCATGCAAGCTCCATTTGTATAAGCCATGTTCAGTGGGCCTAAATGTTGTTCAGGGTAAAAGTCTAAGCCTTCCAGTGTCCTGCAGCCCTACGTGTTGTGCCCTAGCTAACCTCATCACACCCACCTCTTGCTCTCCACGTTGGTCTCCCTCAGTCACCTACACTGGCCTCCATGATAACCCTCGCATAGAACACCAGAGTTCTCACCGCAAGGCCTTTGTGTTTACTCTTATTTCTGCCTAGGGTGCCCTTCCAGATGTTTCACGTACTCATTTTTCATTTTTGTGTTTGCATGTCACCTAATCATAGCAGACTACTCTGACTACCCTATTGATGATACCAACTTCCACGCGACACCTCCTCACATTCCCTATGTCACTTTCACTGCTTTTTGTGTTTCCAAAATGCCGCTGACTCCTACAAACCCACCTAAGTAGATGCATTTACACATGCACACACACACTTACACAGGCACACACATGCACACACATACTTACATAGGCATACGCACATGAATACATATGCCTATTCGTTTGCCTGGCTTTCCCCTAAGTTACAATGTAAGCTACATGAGGATAGGAGCTCTATTCCTATTTTACTCTATTTCCGCAGTTTCTATGACAGCGGCACATCGCAGGGTGTCAATTTATATTCACCAAAGGAGACGATGATCAGTTTACATAGTTCTTCCCCTCCCTGGAGACAACTAATGGGAGAAAAAATTTAAGCATTGTTTGGGTTGCCTTCTACTTGATGTGAGCTGGCTGGCTGTACCAGCTGTGAAATGATGGGAGCTTTCTGTTCTCTTCCAAATCTTAGGCTGGTCAGAGGGACAAATCTTAGGCTGGTCAGAGGGACAAATCTTAGGCTGGTCAGAATGGACACAGTTCCGCCAAGCTATGGCTCAGTGATACCTAAGAGACATTTAGTCTGTTTCCCCTTTGGTCTCCCATAGTGTCCTTGAGGAGTCAAGGTTTATCCCATCTGTGAGACTGGCCCAGAGCTGCCTTTCTTTTCTGATGTGTGGATGTTTGTCTTTTTTTTTTGGTGTCGGAATCAAACTCAGGAGCGTCTGTTTGCCAGACAGGTGCTGGTACTGCTGAGCTATATCCACAGCCGCGCTTGTCTTTTGAGTTGTGATACCAAACAAGGAACAGAAGATTTGGGGGTGGGGTAGGGATTACTTCCAAAAAGTCAAATGTGATAGAAGCGCTATCACAAAGATTAGCAAATAAAGGGGCTGGGGGTTTAGCTCAGCGGCTTAAGTGCCTGCTTGGCAAATGTGAGGTCATGAGTTCGATCCCCAGCACCAAAACAAAACAAAACAAAACAAAAACAAAGATTGGCAAATACAAATATCTTAAAATGAGTTGGAATAATGCTGCTTGCTACGGAATTCAACAGGGATTTGAAATTATAGTCCCAAACAATCTGGTTTTCAGCACTGGAAGGATATTCTCCCTCCTGTGCACCTCTTTCATTTCCTTCCTCTCCTCCTCTCCCTATCTTCCTTTGCTTTGCTTTCTTTTCCTCCCTCTTTCCCTCCTCTATCCCTCCCTCCTTCCTTCCTTCCTTTTTTTTTTTTTTTTTGGTCTTTTTTGTTTTTATCGAACTGATCATTGTCTCCTTTGGTGAATATAAATTGACACCCTGCGATGTGCCGCTGTCATAGAAACTGCGGAAATAGAGTAAAATAGGAATAGAGCTCCTATTCTCATGTAGCTTACATTGTAACTTAGGGGAAAGCCAGGCAAACAAACAGGCATATGTATTCATGTGTGTATGCCTGTGTAAGTATGTGTGTGCATGTGTGTGCCTGTGTATGTGTGTGTGTGCATGTGTAAATGCATCTACTTAGGTGGGTTTGTAGGAGTCAGAGGCATTTTGGAAGGGATCGAACTCACAACTGCCTGCTTGCAACCTAGGCGCTTATGCCGCTGAGCTAAATCCCCAGCCGCTCCTTTTGTCCATCTACCTCTTTTTTCTCTCTTCTTCCGCCTTGCCCTCCTCCCTCCCTAAAATAGGACAAAAAGAGCGAGAGAGCTGTAGAAAATACCCAACGTTTCATGGCAAGTAGTAGAGTCAGAGCCAGAACTAAGTTTTCCTAATTATTATTCTTTAGAATACACTGTGCTGCCTTCACAGTATACAAGGGAATAGTTAGGACAGTGTTCAGTTAAATATCCTGGAGAAAAGCTGAACACGTAGGCTTTATCCCAAGGATGCTAGGATGGTTCAACACAGACAAATCAAAAAATGTAATGTATCACACAAACCAGGTAGGACAAAAATCACAGGATTATCTCATATGAGAAGAACCCTTAATAAAATTCAAAGGAAATAGTTACAGGAGACTTTATCTCAACATGATAAAAGCCATTTATGACAAATCTACTACCAACATCATACTCAGTGGGGGAAAATGGAAAGCTTTCCCTCAAAAATCACGGAAATCACTAGTCCTGTTCCATATAGTATTCAAAACAACCATAGCAACCAGGTGAGAGAAAGAAATAAAAGGGGTACATATAGGAAAAGGAGACGTCAAATTGTTATTATTTGAAGATGATATGATTCTCTATACAAAAGACCCAAAAAATTCCTCCCTGCCTCCTTCTCTCAAATTAATAACCAAATTCAGCAAGATGCACAATCAACACATAAAAATAAAAATGTTACTATACACCAAGATGAACTCAACAAGAAAGAAATGAGAAAACTATGCCATTCACAATTACATCAAGAAAAATGAAATATTTAGGAATTAATCTAACCAAGGGAATGAAAGATCTCTACAATGAAAACCACTGTACTGTGAAAAAGGAGACTGAAATAGACAACAGAAGGTGGGAAGGTATCCTCTGTTCATGAATAGACAGAATCAATAGTATCAAAATGGCCAGACTTACAAAATTGCTCTAACAGATTTAATGTAATTAATTAAAATATTAACATTAATCAATTAAAATTTTAATCAATTAAAATATTAACAGCATTCTTCACAGAACTAAAAAAAAAAAAACCCTTAAAATTCATATGGAACCAGAAGAGACCCAGAATAGCAAAAGTAATCTTGGGCAATAAAAGCAAAGCAGGAGGAATCGCAATCTTAGACTTCAAGTTATACTAAAAAATTATAATAATAAAAACAGCATGGGGCTAAGGATATAGCTCAGTGGCATGACCACTGACTTGGCAAGTGCAAGGTCCTGAGTTTGATTCCTGGTACAAACAAAACAAAATACAAAAACAGAAAGCAAAAACCTAGCATAGTATTGGCAAACAAAACAAAACAAACAAACAAACAAAAAACTAAAAATCTCTAGGGAGAAGAATTGGTGGAACACAATAAAGTATGCAGAAATCACCCCAGGAACATTCAGTTATCTGGCTTTTGACAAAGGGGTCAGTAGCATGCTCTGAAGGAAAGGTAGCTACTTTAACAGGTGCTGGGAAAACTGGCTGTGCACATGCAGAAGACTGGACCTAGACCCATATCTCTTACCATGTAGTAAACTAAAAAAGATCAAAGGTTTAAATTTAAAACATAAACAATCTGCTAAAATATAAAACAGGTGCAACTCTTAGCAGGGTGCCTGTATTCTAGCTCTTGAGAGGCTGAGGTAGGAGGATCACTGTGAGTTTGAGGCCAGCCTGGCCTACATAGTGTTTTCAAGCCACATGAACTATACAATAAGACTGTCTCAAAACAAACAAACAAACAAAATGACAACAACAAAAAGGTAAAACTCCTGAAGACATAGACATAGACATAGACCAGGACTTTCTGAACAGAACCCCAATTGCACAAAATAATAGTTCCAAGAATCAACAAATGTAAGGTTATCAAATCAAAAAACCATACAGCAAAGGAAACAACCAGCAGAGTGAAGAGACAACCTACATAATGGAAAATATTTTTGCTAGCTATTTCTTGGTAAGAGGCCCAATATCTAAAATATATAAAGAGCTCAAAGACTTAGACCCTCCCCCCCAAATAAAAGACCCAAACCAGAAATGGGCACTTTTCAGGCAAGAAGTTAAAATGTTCACTAAATCTTTGAAGAGATGTTCAACATCTCTGGTGTTCAAGAAATGCAAATTAAAACAAAAGTGAGATTTAATTTTAGAAAGAATAGCCATTAAGAAATCAAATAATAACAAATGCTGGCAAGGCTTTGCAGAGATAGGAACATTTCCACATTGTCAGTGGATTGTAAATTAGTACAACCATTAGGGAAATCATTATGGATATTCCTCAAAAAACTAAAAGTAACAATTCTATTCAACCAGTTATTCCCCTTCTAGATATCTTCCTGAAAGAGTTGAAGACATCATACTAAGTGGTACATGCATGCCCATTTTTATAGCAACACATTTCATATTAGGTAAATCTTGGAAGCAGCCTTTATGTTCATCAGTAGATGAATAGATACTGAAAATGTAGTATTTACACCACAATAGAAAGCCACTCTGCCATAAAAAAGGACAAATTTGAGACATTTGTAGGAAAATTGATACATCTTGAGATCATAAGGTTAAGTGAAATGAGACACACAAACTTAAAGATCAGATGGTTTCTCTTGTAGCAGTAAGGTAAAATACAAATGACAAAATGAAAGATAGATAATAGGGAGCTAAATCTTTTGGAAAAGTGAAAGGGACCAAGAGATGGGAAGCTGCAGAAGCTATGAGAAAAGCATTGAGTTATGTATATATAATCATGCCACATGAGGACTGTAATCATTGTGTACTGCAAATGTGCTAATAAAAATAAAAATTAAAAATTTATCCCTTTTAAATGTAAGAAACATAGGCTGCTGGGGGCACAAATCAGAGGCCTGCCCTTTCCTATGGGTCAGTGCTATTTGTGGAATGCAGGGGAAGAGAACAAGAAATCACCAAGAAGCAAGTCCTCCCTGAGAATCAGCACCATGAGTGGGCTGCTGGGGGGACAGCCAGATGCCAGCCCCTTCTGGTGCAAGGACTGGGAAACAAGAAGAGCCAACCCACCCCCAACCCCATGATAGGTGACCAACTGATACAGAGGAACACGGCTGTGATGATAGTTATGGAGGTAAAACACAATTTAATGCCTGTAGTGTTTAGTGTTTCACTGACTTTGCAGGTCTAAAGCTGGTAGTCTGATCAGCTATTCAGAGGATAACAATATGAACTGTAGCATCTATGGGGATCGCCTTCTGAAGGTGGTGGCCATTGTTAATTCCGTATGATCTTGTTTTGAAGTCCTGTATCATTTCCATTGTTTTTTTGAATTGAGTTTTATTCTGTTTTGTTTGATTTTATTATATCTGATGGCATGGGCAGCTATTTCAAAGCTAAAAAGATATATTATGGTAGCCATTTTGGATATACTATTGTCTTGTTTAGAAGTCCTTTACTACAGTCATTGTTTCGTTTTTATTGGTTCTATTCTGTTCTGTGTGATTTTTACCGTGTGTGAGGATATGGGCACCTATTTTGAAGACAAGAGATATTATGGTAACCATTGTTGATTTTGTATTGTTTTGGAGTTCTGTGTCACTTACACAGGTTTGTTTTGATTGGCTTTATTCTGTTTTATTTTGCTTGGTTTTATTCTCTTTAAAATAAAAAAATAAGTTTAGGAAACATAAAAAAATCCTGAAGAGATTAACATCTTTTTTCCTCAAAAGCTTAATACTCTTGGACAAGTAGCCAGACTTTAACCCAAGAAAGGAAAAAGGAACATTTCAAACTTTTAAACCTTAAAGTTTCTAGTCTTGTACATTAAGGCTATTTGTTTTTAAATAATTCTTGCTCATCTCCTTGTACAGAGTGTATATTTTCTATGGGAAAGAGAATAAGAGAATCCCAAGCAACATGCATTTAAAACTTACTACAAAATAACTTTAGTTACATTAAAAATAGTTGGTTAACATTTTTTGAACATTCTATATATGGGAGATGGTACTGCACATTACTACATCCAAGAGGTGTGATTGGTAACTATAGTTGTGATGGTTGATTGGTTGGGTCAACTTGAGTAAGAGAAGCTTAACTAAAAGTCTCAGCAACTCCACATCCTAGGCTGTGTAAGACCAGCTCTAGGGTGGCTTGTTGCCTGGGTGGTATAAAGGAGAAAGGAAGAAGCATGGATTTGCTTCTGTTTCTTTGGGGGAGTTCCATTCTTTATCTCCACCTTGGATGTCACCCTCTGGTTTCCAGCGCAGACTCTTTGGCTTCCAGCGTTGATTCTTCAGCCTTCCATTGCATTCCCATCAATCTCCTGACACAGACTTGCACCACACACTACAGCGAGCACCAGACCTTCGACTGAATCTTTTGGTCTCCAGGGCAGACACGACCCTCTGTGGTCTTCCTCATCCAACTCTGTGGGTGGCCACTGTGGGCCAATGTTGTAAATTCCTATGTATTTGTATATCATGTTATATCTCCAGTAATGCTAGTTTCTCTAGTAAATGCTGAGTGATATAATACTGAATGTTTAAAATCTTAAAAATTTGTTATAATGAACATTGCTATCAGTTCTCCTCTAAATAGTCCACCTTTTTTGGAACATACCTCTTTTTGCTGTTTTCTGAAGCAGTTCTGGATATTTCTCTCTCTTCCCTCTCCATTCCTTTCTCTTTTTCTTTAAACAAAGACTTCATTTATTAATATCTAACACAAGGCTCTTATTTGTGTATGTAACATATATGATAATTCCACTTTAAGGAACCCGGGTAGGATTAGAACATTTCTTGTAATTACTGCTTTATGCCTATGAAGACTAACATTTGAATTTGTGAATGATTCCTGTCTTCAAACCAGGTTAACTATGCTGTTCTCTGAAGAAAAAGCTTTCCATAAATTATTAACTTGATTCCAGTAAAATATGGTCTCAGCAAATGTGAAAAGAGGAAATCATGTTATTTCTTTGTTGAGTCATGATACAAAGGGAAAAATGTTTTTTTGTACTTCTGTACAAAAAATAGATTTATAGAATTCTGATAGGTAAAGTATTAAAAAATTTAATAAGCTCCTTCTTTGTCGGGAAAATAAAAATGATTTCATTGTGCTCAAGTTGTGAATCGATTAGCAACCCCAAGTGATTTTCAAATTGGAAGGCAAATTACTGGCACTGAGTTAAGCAAAAATAGATCTGTCTTCAACAGGAACATTATAGAAATCAAGACCTTCTTGCTGCTGTGTATCTGGTGAAGCCTGGAATTAGGTGCTGCATGGCCCAAGCCATCAGCTAAATGTGCCAAGAGACTGAACTTCATATGACAGTCTTCTAGGGAGCTATCTTGCCAGTTACTGGGAAGAGACGAATCAAAGATTTCTTGAATATGAGATTCCAAGCGACTCTGGAGATCTTCAGGTAGCACCGAAGTTCAGCTTGTAATGGTGGCAAACCAGAATAAGTGCTTTTTTCACTTCTTCAGTCTTGCCACCACTGGTTTTTTCTCTTTTTTGTACCAAGACCAAAACTGTCTGTGTGCTGCCCCAGCAACCACTCACATCCAGCCTCGTGGAATGCCAGATACAGTGCTGCCGTATTTGAGAGGATCCAGGCAAATGTCTTTAGTTGTGCTGCTATGGCTGCTTTGGTGTCTTGAGTGAACTGAAAAACATTTACCTTTTGTGGTCATTTGGACTTTGAGAAAGAGCCAGAAGTCACATGGAGTCAGATCTGGTGAGGAGGTAGATAAGAAAACATTGCAATGTTCTTATAAATCTGCCTTTCTGTTGGCTGGCACATAACACCAGCATTCACCATATTTTTGACCAAACTTCATAAACACATTTATGAAGAGGAGTCCCACAATTGCTTCAGAAAGCATCCAGAATGATAGAATAAGTGTGTTTGAAGCAAGAGGGAATATTTTGAGGGTGAATTAATGGCAATGTGTCGTTTATTATAATAAAGTTAACCTTAAACATTCAGCTTACATGGTGATCAGGTTTCAAAATGTCCACAGTCTTTGAGGTAGACACTATTATTATCTACATATTACAGAGGCAAAAACTGAGGTTTCAAGGCATTGGTTATTTTGAGGTGAAGCATGCATTTTAAATATCTTATCAATGGCCACCCTTCTTGCCACTCACATACCTTTGTCTCTCTATGGCTTAGTGAGTAGGTACTGTGTTAGCCAACAGAGATTTCACATTAATGATTTTGAATGATGTGACAATATATCCATATGTCTAAAGATACAGATAATTATATATAAGTATATGGAACACAAGGTAACTTGAAGCAGTCGTTCTTGGTCAGGAGGAGCTCTTTAGATATGTCAAATGGAGAATTTGACTTCAGTGACTATTCTAAACCATGTTCTATAAAAAATAGCACTAAAATATATTTTGTATATTTTCGTTATATTTTGTGGTCTTTATAGTAAAGGAGTGCCTGCATGACTGTCATTGTACATAAATGAAAACATGATTCAAAATAACAGCATTTGTGAAAACTATAAAATTCTTAGCAGAGGCCTGGGGATATAGCTCAGTGGCACAGCACCTTCCTGACAAGTTCGAAGTCCTGAGTTTGATTCCTGGAACAACAAAAATATCTTAGCGAGGAGTATAGATGCATCTTCATGATACTAAATTGCAAAAGTTTCTTAAGTATGACACCAAAGCATAAATATTTGAAGGAAAAATTGACAAATTGTACTTTGCCAGAATTTGAAATTTATGTAGGGACATGATCAAGAAAATGAGAAGACAGCCTGCAGATTGGGAGAAAATAGTTTCAAACCTTGTACCTGATGAGGTCTATGAGATTATAGAAAGAACTCTTGCACTTTAACAATAAGTCAGACAACTCAGTTTAAAAGTGGACAAAGATCTGAATAGACATTTCTCCAAAGTGGATATTCAAATGGCCAATAAGAACATGAAAAGATGGTCAATATCATAGTCACTAGGAAAATAAGTCAAAATCACAATGAGATGTCACTTCACATCCAGTAGGATGACAATAATTAAAGAAATGAAAGGAGCATCAGAAAATAGTGGCAAGGTTGTGGGGAAAGTGGAACCTTAGTACATGGTTGGTGAGAATATAAAATGCAGCAGCCACTTTTGAAAACTGGCAATTCCTCAAAATGTTAGCTATCACGCTCAGAAGTTCCATTTCCAGTATACAAAAAGAATTGAAGATGTACCTTCGCCAAAGGAGCATGTACACAAATGTTCATAGCACCATTATTCAGAAGAGCTCAAAGGAGGAGGGAACCCAATTGATGAATGAATCAATAAAATATAATATATCTATACAGTGGGGTTATTCAGCCACCAAAAGAAAGGAAGTACAATACATGCTATAGCATGGAGAATCTTGGAAACATGCTAAATGAGAGAAGCCAGACAGAAAAAGCTTGTATTCTATAATTCCATTTTTGTTTTGTTTTTGAGACAGGGTGTTGCTATGTGGTTCAGGCTGTCCTTGAACTCACTATGTAGCCCAGGTTGGCCTGAAACTCAAGGTGACCCTCTTGCCTCAGCCTCCTGAGTGCTAGGATTACAGGCATGTGCCACAACCCCTGGCTTATGATTCCATTTTTATGAAATATCCAGAGTAGGGATATTTCTAGAGACTGACTGTGAGGAGTTTATTGGAAGGAGGAATTGGGAGTGATTGCTAAAGGGTGTGGGGCTTTTTTTGAAGTGATAGCAATGGTCTGCAATTGGTGGTTTTTGCACATTTCTGTACATACATATTTTATAATAATTAGAATAGTGATTGCTGTATGCATTTTATCTTAGTTAAAAACATTTTACAGACTGTAAGTGATACATATATTTGAATCAACTGGTCAAATTTGATTTCTGTGCTCTTTATTGCAAGTGAGCTTTGATTTTTGCAACTATTCCTTCAGGGTTTGGTTTTGAAGTGACGCCAGGTCAGGGTTAGGGCATGTGCTTCTTGAATTGTATGTGGTTGTCCTGCTTTAACTCCATCTCATCCTAGGACAGGGAAGCAGGCTGGGGATTTAGCTCAGGGGCATAAGTGCCTGCTGGTAAGCATGAGGTCATGAGTTTGATCCCTGGTACCAAGATAGGGAAGAAACGCAGCCATTACTAAAACTGGGTCAACCCAATGGCAAAACACTTGTTGAATTTGATTTAAAAATCAGACTGAGGGCTGGGAGCATAGCTCATTGGTAGGTTGCTTATCTAGCATGCATGAGTCACTGGGTTTAAACCTCAGAATTAGAAAAAAAATCAAGCTGAAAAAACTAGATTTTTAGAAGTCAGGACTATGATTGCCCTCCTTAAGGAGGGGATGAGAAGGGAAGGGTGATTTAGAAAAAATGAGAGAAATTTTCTATGTCTGGATCTAGATGTTGGTTAAACATCTGTGTTTGAGTTGTGCACATTCATCCAGTGATATGTGGTGAGCACTATTGTATTTGTCATAGTTTAATACCAAGTTTAGAACTCCGTTCCCCTCCCAATACTCGTTCATGGTGTCAGCGAATTGATGTGATTAGCTGGGGACCAGATCTGGCCTGCTGCCTGGGAGACGGCATCCAATTGTGGCTATCCCAAGACTTTGTGTTTCCATGGACAGGATGACAGCAGGCGCTCTCAGGGCCCTGTTGACTTCAGCATCTCCCAACAGTTGTTTTCAAGAGCAAGGTTGAGGCAAAGCTGCGCCTCTTATGGACTGGAGCTGCTGAGATGCTCGACTCCTGGATGTGCCGATGCTTTGAGTCACAGAGCAACAGTTGCATCCCACTCTGCTCTGTCACTTGTGCCATGGCGCTTGTGTCACAATCTGCTGTGGTAGTTGCTGTTTCAGGTAGATTCCAAAATGCCACTGTGGACGCCCTCCCAAATCCATCCAGCTGGCACAGCCACAGTCTCATACCTGAAACATCTGATGCCAGATACATCTCAGTATTCCAGTGTTTCTGGATTTAGCAAAGTGAGATACTGCATATAGTGTTTGTTATGGGATACTGACTATGGCCTTGGAAAGCTCTCTATGATTAGATCCTGGTGAATAATTACACCAAGCAGGATGAAGACTAAAATAGTCTCACGTCAGTTTAGGCCAGAGTGTACTGCCAGATGAGTTTGCATCAAAGTTCAAAAAAGTTTTTGGTTTTCAGGGTTTTGGGATATTATGATTGCTAAAAAGAGAAGGTCAAATTTGCTTCTTAGTAAATTTGCCACTGAATAAAGGTCTTCCTTTGTCAGTTCTTTCTTGACGGAGATTTTCATGGACAGAGGTACTGATTGAGAAGGATAGAGTAGCAAAATATAATCTTAGAAGGAAATCGGCATTCTCCTAGGCTAGGGTTGTGCCTCTAGGTAGTAGGTAATCCTTTTTGGATTCCACTCTCCTTGGTAGCACCTGGTCAATGCTTGTCAATATGAAATGAAATCATTGATTCCGACAGTACATTAGAGAATTCTTGGGGCATTCAACCATAGTCAAGTGTACAATGTAAACTTCCTGGACTAATATTTACTCGAATGAAGTGATTTATAGGGGTGATAAAGCTCACTTAGCTATGTATCTCGAAAATACTCAGGTTGTGGGCTGGGGATTTAGCTCAGCAGCTTGATACCTGGTACCTCAAAACAAACAAACAAACAAACAAATTAGGGTTGAATTGTCTGAATAAGGAGCATGCAAAACTTTTTTCAGAAAACTGATTTGCCGTCGTTCCTCTGACCAATAAAGGGTCACAAGTTCACTGTGGATGTGGTTTGTCAATACCACTGTTTAAGACCATTTATTGGGGTTAAAGCAAAATAAACATGAATTTCATTATTTTGGGAAGGTACAGTCTGCAACCTCAAACACAGCTCTTGGTCTAAATTATTTAAATAAGGATGTAAAGAAAGTGATGGGGCATTGTGTGTGTGTGTGTGTGAAAGGGTAGGGGTAGTTTGTAAGCTGATTTCAATTGTGATTGATGATTACACTTTCTCTCCCTCCCTTTCCTGTCTTCCTGCCTTCCTTCCTTCTTTCCTTCCTCCCTCCCTCCCTCTTTTTCTCTGTCTCTCCCCCTCCCTTTCTCTCTTTTACTTTACAACTCAAGAATCTGCTACTCAAGAGTCTTCCTGCCTCCAACTTGCTGGGATGTTCACCATCTTCTGCCGGTCATTAAACTTCATTTTGAATCATTCAATAGCTATTTACTGAGTGATTTTTGTGGTTCTGGAGATACCACAAATGTATAGTGAATGTTAAGGAAATAAAACTATTAGGATCTGATTTTTGTTCTCTAAAGCTTAAAGTCTGGTGAAGTAAACAAATATAATAGTTGTGAAAGTACAATGGAATAAGTTAAAGCCTGTTATAGAAATATTTATAGAGTGTTGTGGGACCACTGTGGAAGGGTATCTAAATGATCTTGTATTAGATGTAGGGCTCAGGGAGAATTTCTAATAGGAAACAATGCTTTTGAATTGACATCCTAAAAATTTAAATAAAATGCACGGATTGTTACCTAATTAAGTGCATTTCAACAAGTGTACACAGCCATGTAAACACTGCTTCAATCAAAATCTACATCAGGGTGGAAATGGTAGTTACTTGCCTGGAATCCCAGGCCTTGGGAACCTGAGGTGGGAGAATCAAGAGTGCAAGGCCATGTTGGACTATATAACAAGCTGAAGGCCAGCTAGAAACATTCTAAAAAACACAAAAGAGAGATATAAATAATTTTCATCACAATAGAAGCTTCCGTTGTTCTTCTTTCCAGCCAATATCCCATTCTTCTAAAGGCCATACAGATAAACTGCCTTTGGTCTGGGTGCTAACAGTGGGAAGAAAGGGAGGAAGGGCCGTGCTTTGGAGGGAACATGTACAAAAGCATAGATGTATGAGAAGTTATGAAATACACAGGGATCTCTAGACCTCTGATCTCACATTGTTGGGACTGAGAACGTATTGTCTCTTTTGGTCAGATATTTGATAGAGAAGAGGCTAGAAATCAGGACGCTAGGGAGTGAGAAGTCAAGTAAGTAACTTTTATCCAGTGGGAAAAAGGGATGTATATTAGTTCACTTTCTGTTGCTATCACAAAATCCCTGAGGTTGGATAGTTTGTTTAAAAAAAAGAGAGAACTGTATTAAGCTCACAATTCTGGAGTTTCAAGGGCATGGCACTGGCATCATATTGGTTCTGGTGACAAGGTCATGGTGAGTGCCATCACACTGGGAGAAATGTATGTAAGAAGGGAGATTACATAGGAAAACCAGGGAGTCAGGAGAGGTAGGAAACCAGGGAGAGCGACTTTATAACAATTCTTGTGAGAAATAACTAAGGCTGCCATGAAAACTACTTTAATTCCTTTAAGGCAGTGCCCCCAGTGACTTAATTCCTCCCCTCCTAGGCTCTACCTTCTAAAGCTCCCCCACCTCAACATCACCACACTGGGGACCAAACGGTTAACACAAAAATTTGGGGAGACAAACCATATACCAACTATAGAGGAGAGAGAAAGGTTTCTGGCAGGGTACCAGTCTTAGTGGTACACCAAGGGCTTATTTTAAAAAGATTAGTCTCTGTGGATTGGTGTGGAGGTCAGTGTGGAGATTCCTCAACAAACTGAAACTGGGTTTTCCATTTGATCCTGGCCTTTTCCCTTCTCGTATCTTCCTGAGCCAGTTGGAAGTATCCACGCCATGTTTGTAGCAGCACTGTTTGTGGTGGTTTGTCTTGGATGCAGCCCAGGTGCCCATGCCAGATGGATAGATGGGAGGGGATGTGTTTTTTTTTTATGCAATGGAGTGCTACTCAGCCATGGGGAAAGATGGGCTTGCAACGCTTCTGGTGTGGATGGATGCACCTTGGGAGCATAGTTTTGGATGAAATAAATTGGACACACGTGTAAATGCCACATTGTTTCTCTGGTGTGGGATGGGAGTAGGGAACAAGGTGTGTGGTGGATATTGTGGTGGATATTGTGAAGTGGGAAGGGAGAATTTGGGGGGAGGAGAAGTTGCAGGGAGGGGGAAGGAGGGAAGGGAAAAGAAAGGAAAGGAGAGAGGAGGGAAAAGATGGAGGCAGAGGTTTTAGGATGAGGAGGGGAAAAGGGATTAAGGGTAGGGTAGGGGAATGGGAGAAAAGCAGGGAATCAGGATGTCATGTATGGGTACAGATTCTCTATGATGTGTGTGATCATTGTGTGTACCTAAAATGTACCAGTAAACTTAATTACTTAAAAAAAAAGAAAAAAAAACTAAAACTAGAAGTTCCATTTGACCTGACTGTTCTTCTGGGTATCTTCCTAATGTCATTATATTACAGTGATTGTTATGGATTAAGAACTGGTGGTCAACTTAATGCCAGCTGGCTTACATCAGCATGGCACTGAGCATAGATGCCCCACCTGAGGAAGGTTGCCAGCATAAATAGAGAGGTGGAGAAGGAGAAGGAAGGCGTTAATGCATTATTGTGTTGAGGCATTGAGGTGTTGAGGCATTGTGGTTTCTCCTATGAGTTGCTGTTTGAGCTGTTAGGTTCTCCTGGAGAAGCTCTGGTCCTTACATCAAGCATTGCTTCTTGGCTCCAGAGGGGAAGATGTGTGTCCCTTGGTCTCCAAGATGCATGCACTCGACTGTGCTTGTTGTTGGAGGAGCTTGGGGCCTCTGTGTCGCTGAGAATGGCTGTGGTGCCTTTCAGGACATCCCTGGTCTTTGTTGTGAGTGTGACTTCTCAGATCCAGCATAGAAACCTCAACCTATCAGTACCCTGCTGGCATGGACTTTCTGGCTTCCATGGCTGACCTTTGGGCCTTCCCAGCATGGATCCATAAAAGAGACTGGCGTGAGTCCTTCTTGTGAGCTCTGGACCTCCAGTTGGACTTGTGGGAGGCATTGTCATGACCTCTGGGTTTTCATCTGGACTCATGTAAGACATTGCTGTAGAATTTAGGCCCTTGACTAAATATTCTATGTCTTGGTGTTGTGGATATATTTCTTGCAGTTTCTTGTGTTAACTCTGGTAATCATCATAAAACAATATTATAAACTCCATGTCCTTATTCTAATTGTTCATTGCACAACCCCCGACTACAACAGTGATATATGCATAACCATGTTTCCACAACTCATAATAGCTAAATCTTGGAAGTGACCTATATGCAATCCACAGATGAATGGATAAAGAACCTATGGTATTTATACACAACAGAATACTACTCCGCTATAAAGAATAATAAACTTGAGTCATTTATAGGAAGATGGATGCACCTTGAGACTATAATGTCAAGTGAAATAAATCACATAAGTTTAAATATCACATAGTTTCTTTTATAAGAAAACTCCAAATGGGAATAAAGAGCAAAAGCCAGGTGCAATGGCTCATGTCTGTAATTGCAGCACTCAGGAGGCTGAAGCAGGATTGCTGCAAGTTTGAGGCCAGCCTGGGTTACAAAGTGAGTTCAAGGCCAGCCTGGACTGAACTGAAACTATCTTAAAAAAAAAAAAGGAAATAAAGAGCAAAATAGCAGACTGCAGCCCTTCCAGGGAGAACCAGCAGTGTTTCCCGAGATCTACGCCATGTTGGAACTTATGACCCTGGGAAGCCAAGCGAGCACCTCTCCTCCCTGGTAAGTGGAGGTAGGGTGGCAGACTGCAGCCCTTCTAGGGGGAGAACCAGCAGCAGCTCCTGAGACCCACACCATGTTGGAACTGAGGACGCTGTGAAAACAGATGACCATCCTGCCTCCCTGCTAAGCAATAGTAAACCTACTGCTACATAGCCTAGAGTCAAATATCCCACTTCCCCTATCCTCCTTCTCTCCCCCGCCCCCTGCCCATTAACAAATGGGAACCAGAAATCTGAGCATCTCCTGGGAGGTTGACCATAGCAAATAAGGGGGACTTCCTTCTACCATTTCTTTGAAGGCAAATATTTTTATTACTGTTTTGCTCTTTTCTGATTAATGGTACTGCTCTATTCAATATTTTGTTTTGATAAGTTCTATAGTGTTCTATATTTCACCTCATTTTGATATATGTGATTGAAAGAACAACTATTATAAAGATGACAAAATATACTGTGATACCTATTACTGTTATCCCGATAACCTGCTGTGAAGTTCTGTACCAATTTCACTATACGATCTTAGTTGGCTTATTCTGACTTGTTCTGTTGTATACTTTCAAAATAAATTAAAAAAAAAGGCCAAAATAGAAGATAGATAATAGGAAATATCAAGATAAATCTTTCTCAAATGGGAAAGAGATCAAGAGATGGAGGAAGGAGGAGAAAGGGAGGGGAGAGGAAAACGATAAAAAACATTAAGATGTGTTTTGTACGCATACCAACTCCCCACATGTGTTGCAAACATGTACTGCACTAATAAAAAAAATTTCAAGCCTTTCAAATCAAAATGGCCTCGGAAGGCCCAATGTTGGGAAGTAAATAAATAATTCTAACAGTAGTGTGGTTGTAGAATTGAAGAAAAGTATAGAATAAAGGCAGAGAGACCTGATTGCTTGGTGATTACAGTCATCCAGAAGTGACAGACACCTGAGTCTAGACTGTGAGGTGGAGACGTGGAAAGAAAACGGATGGGAAAGCAAGGAGTTAGACTGTAGCGTACTTGGTGATTAGGTGCAGGTTGAAGCAAGGGAAATCTGTTTCATTTTAATTTTCATTTCTTGAGTGGCCAGAGATGTTAAACATCTCTTCAAGGGTGCATTGAATATTTGTACTTCTTATCTGAGAAGTTTCTATTCATTTCAGTTGCCCGTTTTTTGTTTGAGTCTTATTTTGGGGTTCTACAATTTTAGCTCTTTAGATATTGTAGATAGTGTGCAAGGAATAGTTGGGAAATTTCCCCCCATTCTGTAGTTGTCTCTTCATTCTGTTGGTTGTTTCTTTTCCTGTGTAGAAGCTTTTAAGTTTGATATGATTCCATTTGTTGATTCTGGATGTCATTTCTCATGCAGAAGATTGTTTCTGATTTAAGATTTAGACCTTTGATCTATTTTTCTTTTAATTCATGACTTGATGAGTGATACAGATCTAGGTCCAGTCTTCTGCATGTGCATAGCCAGTTTTCTCAGCATCATTTGTTAAAGAAGCTTCTGGTCCCTTTGTCAGAGGTCAGATAACTGCACGTTCCTGGGGTTGTTTCTGCATCTTTTATTTTGTTCCTCTGATTTGTAAGTCTGTTTTTTTTTTTTTTTTGCCAATATCATGCTGTTTTTTAAAAATCACTGTAGCTTTGTAGTGTAATTTGAAATCCAAGATTGTGATCCTCCTGTGCTGTTCTTGTTGCCCAGGATTACTTTTGCTCTTCTGAGACTTTTATGGTTCCATATGAATTTTAGGATTAGGTTCTGTAGCTGTGGGAGAAATGCTATTGGTATTTTAATTGAGTGTATGTTAAATCTATATATCAGTTTTGGAAACATGGCTATTTTGATGTTACTGGTTTTGCCTATCCAAGCACAGGAGATATCTTTCTATTTTCTGACATCATCATCAATTTCCTCTTTCAGAGTAATGTAGTGTGCATTGAGTGGTTTTTCATTTCATTGGTTAGATTAATTCCAAAGTATTTAATTTTTCTTTCTTAAAATTTTATTAAAGAAAGACTAAACAAAACAGAAAATAGGTAGGAATAATACATACATTCAGAGAAAAAAATAAACAGCAAGAAGTTACTAGTTGATGTTTACATATTGTCGTTTTACAAATAGTTGTTCAAGATACAAAAATGGAACATGTAAAGTGGGAATTCATACAGTGAGACTGCAAACAGTTCTGTTCAACTGTCTAACAAAAACTTAGTAACATGACTGTCAATCCTATACACTTAAACATATATGCTGTTATCCATATCTTCATTTATGTTTAGATTAAACAAACTAAAGCAGGTTAAAATCATTCTGAACAAAGAATAATAGTATTGCTGGATTTCACTTCATGACACTCTGGAACCAGCACTGGGTACTGTAGTGTCTTTTTGTTTTTTTAAAAATTTATTTGAAAGAAAGACTAAACAAAACAGAAAACGGGTAGAAATAATACATAATTTCAAAGAAAAAAATAAACAGTAAGAAATCACTAGTTGATGATTACAGATTGTCTTCTTACAAATAGTTATTCAAGATACTAAAGTGGAGCTTATAAAGTGGAGATTCAAACAGTGAGATTGCAACCAGTTCTGTTCAACTATCCAACGAAAACTTAGAAGTATGGTTATCAATCCTATACACTTAGGATTGATACATGCAGTTATCCATATCTTCAATTATGTCAAGATTGAATTAACCCAAGCAGGCTAATATCACTCTGAACAAAGAATAATACTATTTCTGGGTTTCACATTATGACACTCCAGGATCAGCACTGGGTACTTTAGTGTCTCTTTTTCTTCAAAGTATCTGTTCATTTCATCATGTGTCATAAGATCAGTTCTCATAAACTGTTTATAGATTCTATACATGCATGAGTCTTAACATGTATTTCTATCCTTTCTATATTAGAGGGAGAAACAAAACAAAGCAAGGCAAAACAAAACATATTAATATAAACACATGAATTGAAATAAACATATAAGACCATTGTACAAAGAGTTCTACCATGGTTCTTGTGTTGTCTCTTGTTATCTCCAATAGAATTGGCTATATCATCAGACAGTATAATTGAATATATCAGTATATAACAGTATTAATAAAAACACAACTTTGTATATAGTATACAAAAACTGGCAGTTATCAAACCAGAATGTGTATCATTGAGTCTTGTCATCTTCAGGGTAGTTGCCTATACTCTCAGACTTGATACTTTCAGTCATATCAGTTTTGAATAAAATCTTCTCTGACTCATTTATGTTATGCTCTTTTTTTTGCCATCAGTTGTCTCCTTATCTTCATTCTATTTTCTGCTCCTTTCATTAAGGCCTCCTCTGCTACTGTTCCTGGAATCCTAGTACTTTTCTCTCTCTTTAGAATGCCCTGCAGTATTCTCTGTGGAGCTGGATTGGTGGTTGCAAATTTCCCAAGTTCCTCTTTGTCTTGGAAGCATCTTGTTTCTCCATTAATTTCTAGAAACAGCTTAGCAGGGTATATCAATCTGGGTTGGAGATTATTTTCTTTCAGGGCTTGGCATATTTCACTCCAGGCTCTTCTTGACTTGATGGTTTGTGTTGAGAAGTCTGCCATTATTTTGATGGGACTTCCTTTATAGGTGATCTGTTTCTTGTCTCTAACAGCTTTAATATTCTGTTCTTATATTGAATTTCTGGTATCTTGATTATTATATGCCTGGGTATAGCTCTGTTTTGGTTGTAGGTGGCTGGAGTTCTGTATACCTCAGATATCTGAATATCATTTCCTTTTCCTATGTTTGGGAAGTTTTTCTTAATTATTTCTGTGAATAGCCTTTGTAGTTCCTTTGTTTGTACCACTACTTCTTCATTCACATTTTTTATTCTCAAGTTATAGATCCTCTTGTTGTCTTCTAGCCTTTGTATTGTCACTGCTTGTTTCCTTGTTATTTTTAAAAAAGTTTTCCCTTTCATACTTCCACATTGCAAAACTGTCCTCCAGTTTGGATAATCTATCCTTAGTTTCTTTCAAACAGATTTGCCATCTTTCCATAGAGTTTTTGATTTCCTGGTAATCTCTTTGAACCTGTCCATGTATTTTATATATTTTTTTTACATTCTTCATCAAATGGTTCTCTCCTTTGTTTGAGTTCCTCCCTTCTTCCGTCTGTGTCTGCTTGAGGGGTGCTTAGCATCTCTTTTATTAATCTTCTTATATTTTCCTTTACTTGGCTTAATATTTCACTTTTGAACTCATCTATGATGTCCTGAATATATCTCTTTATATCCACTGGCACTGTGTCTGATATTGCATGTTTGCTGTTCTCATTTTCCTTTGTATTTACTGTCCTGGGTCAGTGTTCTCAGGGTTGGGACCTGGGGACTTTTTGTTGTTGCTTCCTCTTCCCATCTTTTTTGCTTCTTCCAGGAGGCCTCAGTTTCTTTCTTTGTTGGTTACAATTCTTCTGAAGCATGCTGGCTAGATGACCCTTCCCACAGCTGTGCACTAGTGAGTTGCAGACAGGGACAGCATATACTGGCCCCTCCCCTCCAGATCAGCCAAGCTGCTGTGGCCTGCACTGCATTACTTTGTGCCGCCTCCCCTGCAGGTCAGTCAAACTTCTGAGACTTTACTGGGTTAGTGTGGTTAGTGTGTGCCACTGCAATAGAGAATTGATTTTGGATAACCCATTGGTTCTCAGCCAGGTCACATGACCCAAGCCTAGCTCATTGCACCAATACCGTTCAAGAAGGGAACAATTGACTGCAGTCATTGCTGTCCCTTGTACTTGCCAGTCCTACCTGGTCCCTGAATGTTTCCTCTGGAGCCCCCCTATTTATGGAATGGCTCCATTCCCATCACTCACCACAGGTTGATGTAGGCAGCCTGCCAATTCAACTCTTCATTTGGCTCGCTGACTCCAGAACTCAATGTTACTGTGCCTCCTGTGAGTGGAAGCAGCGGGACCTTGTACAGCTCAGCAAGTCATGGGGGGACCTTGGCAAGTTAGGGCAGGACCTTGGCAAGTTGCTGTGGGACCTCAGATGGTCAGCAAGTTGCCTTAATTTCTTCCTGGGATGAGAGAATTCATCTCCTTCTGTTTGTGGCTCCCTACTCTATTATGTTGAATTCTAATTTGACTATTTCCGGGAGCCTCTGTAGTCAGTTGTTAGCTCTCCTCCCTTAATTTTTCTTGATGCTTTTACGAATGGTAGTGTTTTCCTAATTTCTTTCTTGGTGCATTCATTATTGGCATAGAGGAGTTTTACTGGTTTTTATGTGTTGGTTTTTGTATCCTGCTATGCTGTTGTATTTGGTTATTAATTCTAGGAGTCCTTTGGTGAAATTTTTTGAGTATTTTATGTGGAGAATCATGTCATTTGCAAAAAATAATTTAACTCTTTCTTTCTTCAGCATATCTCTCATTTCTTTCTCTTCTTAGTTGTTCTTGCTAACAACTGTATTAAATAGGAATAGTGATAGTGGACATTCTTGTCTTGTCCCTGATTTTAGAGTGAAAGCTTTTAACTTCTCCTTTAGTATGGTGTTGGCAGTACGTTTGTCATAAATGGCTTTTATCAGATTGAGGTAAGATCCTTCTGTACCTATTTTCTTCAGAGTTTTTAATCATGAATAGATGAATAGTTTTTAATCATAAAATGGATTTTATCTAAGATTTTTTCTGTGTCTGTTGAGATGACTGAATAATTTTTGCCCTACCTTCTGTTTATGTGATATTAGACATTGATTTTCACATGTTGAATCGTCTCTGGGATGAATCCTACTTGGTCATGATTGCTGATGTTTTTGATTATTTGTTGCATTCTCTTTGTTAGTATCTTGTTGAGGATTTTTGCATCATGTTAAAGAGATTGACCTGTAGTTCTCTTTTCCTTGTTTTGAAATCAGAGCAGCCCTAGCTTCCAGGAATGACTTTGGGAGTATTCCTTCCCTTTCAATTTCATTAAAGATTTTGAGGAATATTGGTAACATTTTTGTGGTATTCAGTGTTGAATCCATTGGGTCCTGGGATTTTCTGATTTGGTAATTTTTAAAATTACTGCTTCAATTTCATTACCTATTATTGGATTATTCAGTGTTTTTATATCTTCTTTATTCAGTTTTGGTAATTCATGTGTATATAGGAATCTATCCATTTTACCCCTTTCCTATTTATTGGAATACAGAGTAGTTACTAATAATCTTCTGGATGTAGGTAGTAGTTTTTGTGATCTCACTTTTTTTCATTTCTTTTTAAAAAATTTTTATTTTAAGGAGAATAAAACCAAACAAAATAAAACAGAACAAATCCAATAAAAACAAACCAGTATAAGTGACACAGGACTTCAATACAATATGAAATCAACAATGGCTATCATAATGGCCTCTTGTCTTCAAAATAGCTGCCCATACCCTCATACATAGTAAAAATTAAAAAAAAAAAAAAACAGAACAGAGTAGAATAGAATAGAAACAATAAAAACAAAACAATGAATGCAATAAAGGACTTCAAAACAAGAAAATAGTATATCAGAAATGGCTACCATAATGTATCTTGTTATCTTTGAAACAGCTGCCCATGTCATTAGATATAATAAAATCAAACAAATAAAACCCAACTCAAAAACAGTGAAAATGATACAGGACTTCAAAACAAGATAAAAGGGAATTAACAATGGCCATCACCTTCAGAAGGAAATCCTTAATAGATGCTATGCTGCGTATTGTTACCCCCCGAATAGAAGATCACCTATCAGCTTTAGACCTGCAAAGTCAGTGAAACACTGAACACTACAAGGACTCAGCTGTATTTTATTTCAACTACTATCATTGCAACCTGTGTTTCTCTGGATCAGCCTGTCCTTTACAGTGGGACATTGTATTGGCTCTTCTAGTTTGCCAGCCCGTGTGCAGGAAAGGACTGGCATCTAGCGCCCCGCCCCTCCCTGGGCAGCCCACACATGGTGCTGATTCATAGGCAGGGCTTGCTTCTTGGTGACTTTTTGTTCTCTTCCCCTGTAGTCTGCAAATTGCCGCATTTTTCATTTCTAATTGCATCGATTTGTGTCTTTTTTTTTCCTGGTAAGATTAGCTAAGGTCTGTATTATTTTTATTCTTTTAAAAACCAGCTTTTGCTTTGTTGATACTTTGTATTTTTTTAAGTCTAAGTTTCATTAATTTTGCTCTGATTTTTATAATTTCTTTCCTTAAGTGTTCTATTTTGGAGAAACTTCCTTGTGTACCTAAGAAGATTTTGTATTCTGTTGTTGAGTGGAATACTATGCAGACACCTATTAAATCCATTTGTTTGAATGTGTGATTCATCTGATTTTTTCTGTTAGTTTTTTTTGTCTAGTTGATCTTCTATTCATGACCAAGGAATGTCAAGATCATAAATTGTGTTGTATAATACACTGTAATTGTGTGCATGTCTAGTTGTGCTTGTTTTATGAAGTTGAGCCCATCAATATTTGTTACACATAGGATTATAGTTGTTATCTCTTCCTGTTGGATCATTCCCTTAACAATCACATAATGACTTTCTTTGCCTCTTCAAACCAGTTTTGCCTTGAAATCCACCTTGTCTGAAGTTAGGTAACTACTCATGATTCTCTCTGTTCACATTGCATGGGATATTGTTTTCTTTTCATATTTTTATTTTAAGGAGAAAAAAATAAAATTTCAAAACAAGATAATAGAAAGGTAACAATGGTTAATATATTGTGTATTGTTATCTTTAAATTAGTTGTTCAGAGTACAGTATATCAATACTGTCCAAACATTAGCACAAACTTTTCTTTTCAATGAAGAGAAATTAGTAGTATAACAATCTTAAATATCATATCTATATATGATATATATATTTGTTGTTGTTATTTTGGTTTTCCCTTCTTTCTTTTCTCCATTCCCCCATTCCAGTTTCTCTTTTCTTTTTTCTTCCCATTTCACAGTATCTATTATACATTTTGGATCTTATTTATTCTTTTAGCCTCTCCCACTAGGGAGACAATATAACGTTTACACATGTGTCTGGCATATTTCGCTTTTGAATATGGTCTCAAGTTGTACCCATTTACTTATAAACCTCCCTGGTTTATCCTTTATGGTTTACTAGCACTTCACTGTATAAAAAGACTGCATCCTTTTTATTCTTGAATATTGTTTTCTGTCCTTTGATTTTTAATCTGTGAGTTTCTTTTTGGGTTGCACATATTTCTTGCAGATAGCATACTGTCAGGTTTTATTTCTTGATCCATTTTGCCTATCTGTGTCTTTTGATTAGGAAATGGAGACCATTTACATTGAGAGTTATTACTGAAGGATACTGACCTTTTACTGTCCTTACCTCATTTCATGATTTTCCTATTGCTGCTTTCCTTTACTTCTCCCTTCTGTTCAGCTGCTCACCCTGCCCAGTGCCGTCATTCTGTTAGAGTTTTTGGCACTATTGGTTCCAATATCTCTTTCTAGGATGTCCTCTAGATTTACTTGGAGTGCTGGTTTGGTGGACATGAATTTCTTGAGGTGTTCTTTGTCATGGAAACACATTTCTCCATCAATGTGGAAAGATAGTTTTACGGAATATATCATTACGATTTGTTTTAGGGCTTGAAACTCTTCACTCCAGTTCCCCTTGGCCTTTAAGGTTTGTGTTGAGAAGCTTGCTGTAATTCTAATGGGTTTACCTTCATAAGCTATTCTTTGCTATTTCTTGTGGTTTTTAAGATTCTGTCCCTTTGTTGGAAATTAGGATTTTGATTGTCATGTATCATGCAGAGGTTCTTTTTTTTTCATGTTTCTTTTTGGGATTTTATATGCCTCACTTATCTGTGTGTGTAATTCTTTCCCAATACTGTGGTATTTCTGTTCACAATTTTTTTCCATGATTTTGGTAGTAAACTAAATTGGCCAAGAACTGAATCAAATTCAATGGTTATGGGGAAATTTGATTCAATTCTTGTACAATTTTGTTTTGCAGCCAGAATCATGAAAAGAATTAAGTTTGTGAACTCCAGTACCACTGTATTTGGAAAGATTTGTGCTGTGTTTTCAGTAAATAGGTTTTTATACCACTTGGGCTATCTTCTAATTTTTTTAGTAATTCCAATTAATCTTCTTTGCCTCATAGGGCATCTGTTTTTAGGGTATCTTTGAGGACACAGTCAAGGCATCACCACTGTCTTCTAGTTCTGACATTCTTTTCTTACACCAATCACTTCTGTTGGCTATTCTTTCAACAGAATTTTAATTTCATGGAGTGATGTTTGGAACCTTTTCATGAACTCTAATTCTTTGCTAAACTGGTTGTTCATGTTCTATTTTCTGTAGCTCAGCTGTCACTATACTAGTTTTGTCTCTCAACTCACTGATGAGTTTGTTTATTGGGTCTGTTATCTGTTTAGATATATCTTCTTGCAGCTTGCTGACACCTTAGTGATCTTTTTAAATCTCTTGTGTTATCCTCTCAAAGAATTTGGCCATGTAGCTTTTGATTTCCTTTCCTTTGATGTCCTATGGGTCAGCTTTGGGTGAGTTAGGAGTTTTGGAAGACATTTTGCTACATTTTTTCATGTTTTATATTTTTCCATACTCTCTATGTGTATTGAGGTTTGCAGGTCAATTACTGTAGAGAATTTGTTGCTAGATGGAGATATCTTTAATAGTGTGTGGTTTTCTGATATACTTATGAACACAGATAACTGTAGGACTGGATCTCAAGATCCAGTCACTTTCATTAACTTGGGAGGAGAGAATGCAATGTAATTGGACCAGCATCCAATTCTTTGGAAATAGAACATGGTATTTTGACACAAATGTGTAGTGATTGGCCTACAGAGTCAATTTTTTTCAGAGTCAATTTATTAATAGCAATAATTATACCATTGTGGCAATAGCCAGTAAATCAGCAACAATAATAAAGTTAAAGACAAACTAGATGTTAACATGCCATAAGAATTGATTATGTACCATTCTCAGCCATAGAAAAGAGATCTGTAGTATAAAAACTAAGAGAAACTAAATACCAACATATAGTAAACATATACTAAATGCGATATCGCCATTAACAATAGAAAACAATTCAAAAGTAATAACAGAGTGAACTAAAGATTAATGAAGCTTAATTTTTATATTAGTAAAGATAGAGGGGTACTAGGGAATAAGTGCACGAAAGAAGAAAAATTTGAAAAATTAGAACACAGATCAGAAGGAGGCGAGAAAAGTGAGATGAAATATCCCATTATGGAGTGAAAATAAATGAATTGAGTTAGATAAAAGTAACAGAAGAGAACAAAAAGAAGAAAAATAGGGAAAAAAGAAAAAAATGAGAATGATTAAAAATTAAAAGGAAAAAAGAAAATGTTTAAAAAGAGGGAAAAAGTAAAGCACCCAAGCCATCCCCCCAAAACAGTAAATAACAGAGAGAGAGAGAGAGAGAGAGAGAGAGAGAGAGAGAGAGAGAGAGAGAGAGAAATGAGTCCACAATTTTTTGCCTGTTTTTGAATGAGTGGCTTCTTTCCTGGCTCCATAGTTTTGGAATCCAGAGTCAGGTTTCTCCCCTGTGCTCTGTGGGTTTATGAAGAGCTCTCCTGCCCTGGGAGCCCTTCTGTTTGTTTACCCTCAGCTGTGGCGACCATCCAAACTGAGGCACGTCCTGCTCACATTGGTAGATGCAGGAAGCAGTCTCTGATCTCTGCTGGATGTAGGCAGCGGGGCAAGGGTTCAAGCAGACCACTATACTTAGTGCCAGCGTGTTCATACCCAGCCACTGCTGGGTGCCACACGTACCAGGTCTAATATGCATTAATATCAAATTTATAAAAAAAATGAGAATGTCTACCTAGTAAGGGTATTGCAAGAATAAAGGATGCATGTAAAGCACCAAGTATGGTGCATGGTACCAAGTGCAGGATATACATGGTAATACCTCACGTGGTGAGGACAGAGCATTGATCACAAGTCTCTTTTGGGAGTAGAGATGATTTTTTGATGGCTCTTAATCATTTCTTTTCCTCTTTTACCCTACTTTATGACTCCACTTTGGTCTTTTTATTTCTAGTTTCTCTCTTTTTCTTTGATAATTAGTCTTGGTGGTACCTATTCTTGCCCCTTTTTTCCCTTCCCCAAGTCATGTGGGGAGTATTCCCACGGGAATGATTTCCCTGTGCATTACTTAGTACCTGGCAGCCTGAGCACAGGGGCACAGCCTTTTCTGTTCTTTGGGAATGAACCTGAATGCGAAGTAGAGCAAAGCACAGGGAATTACTATTGGAAAGAGTTGACAGGAATTTTTCTGGATTTTCAGAGGTTATATTTTAGGTGGTAAGATCTAAATAACATTTTTTATCATAATTAATAAGTTTCAAAATTTTTAAAATATACAAATGCTCAGAGATCTGTGACCTTTAATCCAAGGAGTGTTTGGAGTTTTTCTATATTTTCCCAAGATAATTATTTTCACAGGCATTTATCTTAATACTTACTTTTATTAATGTGCATCATAATATATGATTAAATTTATTAATATTAAGTACATTTTTATCAATATGTAGAAAGTGGAAAATAATTGTGAAAGAATTTACATTTTAAAATTCAAATGGTTAAAATATTTTGAGGACAAAGTACCATTTACTGGTAGGAAATCATTAAATTCATTCTTCTGCAAAGTACTGTAGTCATTCTTTTATGTGAAGAGAGACAAGTATCTAATTAGATAATATCATTTGACAGCAAACAGTTGATCAAATGTTTTGATGAAGACAGTGATGTTCAGTGCTAGTGCTGGATAACATCTGCATTTGAGATGCCTTTAATATTAATTCATTATGTCATTGGTCTCTCTTTGATTCACATGAAGGAGTCAGAGTCGATTTTTTCTGAAGGGAAGACCTCAAAAGCAGACATGGAACTGACACTATAGAAGAAATGGAAGAATACTCATTAGGCCTTTTGAGAAGTGTTGTTTGCTGCAGCTGTTCCTGATAACACTGAGTTTTTTTGCTTTTGAAGTAAGAAAGAGAAGAGTTACCTGAAAGAAACTCTGGAGGGAGGATGGCCTACTTTGGGAATTCTTAGTCTAGTGTTGACTGGTTGGTTTTGTGAAACTCTTCCTACTTTTCTCCAAAGAAAACACTAGAATGCAAATTTGTTTTCAAAACTTGTTGTTTTTTATACTTTGAAAAGGGAATTTATGTAATAACCACCCTATGGAAGTCTGTTTTTATGCAAAAATTAAGGTAGTATAGGCAACAAAATTACCTTGGAAGATATGCTGAAAAAATGCAGTTAATGTAGTATTTTAAAAAACCTAAAAACCACTAAAAAAACAAAGATAAGGTTGGTCATGATGGCACATATCTGTAATCCCAACACTCTAGGAGGCTGAGGTAGGAGGATCCCAAGTTTGAGACCAACCTAAGCAATTTAGTGATTTAACCTTGTTTCAAAAATCTAAAGGGGGTGAGCGCAGAAAGGGACAGTGGAGATGTAGCTCACTGTGAAGGCTCCAGGTTCAATTCATCTCCTGCCAGTAAAAAGAAAATGATAGAGGATATGAAAGAACATCATTCATGAAAATTAGAAAAAAAAAAAAAAAGGAAAAATGCATTTAGAAATGAAGAGAACACTAGACCTGAAGGAACCAAATCAGAAGGAACCAATGGGAACACCGGACCAAAAGAAACAATAGAAGGCCAAAAAAAGAAACAATTTCAAAATCAAAAGAGAGAAGAAATAAAAGCATCTGAGAGAAAGTGAAAAGTATAGAAGATAAGAAGGACCCGCACCGATAGAAGACCCTAGAGAGAGAGGACAAAGAAAGGGAACAGAACAAGTCTTAAAACTGGGAGACAAACATTCCTGAAACATTCCCTAGAGTATTCTGAACTACAGATTTAAAGCTTGCCATGTATAGTAGTTAAGCATACTGATCCAGTGCTCCCAATACCAGGACATATTATAGAAAAGTTCCTGGGTTTTAAAGACATAAATAATTCTCCTATTGTAACCAGGGTTTACAAGAGAATAGATTTAATACAGAATGCACAATTTATAGGATTACTTTATAATATACATGTAAAGAATTAAAGGCAGAAGATTTGGGAGATTTGTTGACACACTAGAGAGCTAAAGAATCCAGGTGAGGGCCTGGATCCCACACCAATGTCCTGCATGAGTCCAGCTGAATTAAAGTCCAGAATTAAAGTTATAAAGTCCACAACATTTCATGCAAGTCTATATCAAGTAGGTATTGATGATCTTCGGTGTTTCCATGGGGTCTGTAGTGATTTCTCTCTTTTCATTTCTTATTATGTGTATTTGGGGTTTTTCTTTACTCTTTTTGATAAGGTTGGCTAGGGGTTTATCAATTTTATTTATTCTTTCAAAGAACCAACTGTTTGATTCATTAATTCTTTGTATTGCTTTCTTAGCTTCAATTGCATTGATTTCTGCTCGGATCTGTAAAGTTTCCTTCCATCTTTGGTGTTTAGGCTTGACTTTTTCTTCTTTTTCTAGAAGTTTGAGGTGCAGCATTAAGTTGTTTATTTGTATTTTCCTGATATGGGAATTTAAGCTATAAATTTCCCTCTGAAAACTACTTTCAGTGTGTCCCACAGGTTCCAGTATGTTGTATTTGCATTTTTGTTCATTTTTAGATATTGTTTTATTTCTTCTTTAATTTATTCTGTGATCCATTGGTTATTTAGAAGAGCATTAACTTAATTTCCATGTGTTTGAGGGTTCATATGGATTTTTTGTCATTAATGTCCAATTTTATTGTGCTATGGTCAGATAATATGCATGGGATTGTTTTAATTCTTTTTTTACTTATGAATGTTCTGTGGGCTAGTAAATGGTCTATTTTAGAGAATGACTCATGCATTCAAAGAGGGTGCCACAGGTTCAAGAGTAAATAAATTGAGATTTTATTGAAGATAATGTTTAAATGTGTTTAAATCCATGAGTTACACAAACACAC
Source organism: Cavia porcellus (assembly GCF_034190915.1). Lineage (NCBI taxonomy): Eukaryota > Metazoa > Chordata > Mammalia > Rodentia > Caviidae > Cavia > Cavia porcellus. Next base: position 33,709,204 of record NW_026947493.1, read on the forward strand.
ACACACACACACACACACACACACAAATTTTTGTTGCTGTTGTTGTTATTACTGGGAATCAAACTCAGGACTTTGTAAATGCCAGGCGGGCACTTGTGCCACAATGGGATGGAATTAAAATACTACCCCTCTATTTCAAATGAAGTAATGGACCTAGAAAGTGTCTATGACTGCGACCATAACTCCCCCAAAATTAAAAGTACAAATTATGTACTTTCTAGGGAAAGAACACCTATAATATAATTTTGCCAAAGGTTGAAATATGAGCCTTACCAGTCTGAATTCAGATGTGAATTTGCAAAAAATACAGAAACATGTCAAAATGTACCATGAGGATACAGCCATCAAAGTCTACAGTGTAGAAAACTTCACAGGTAAAAATGGCCTAAGTCTTTCAATGGATGCTTTGCTGGAGAAAAGGATGGGTGGGAATATACCAAACTTAAAAAGGGATTAAACAAAACTACTGTTGTGTCTAGGGCTGCATACTTGGGTCATAAACTATAACGTAACCAAGGAAAGTCATTACTTTAAAGAAGGAGGGGCAGAGGGTGTGATTAGTGTGGAGCACACAGAGGAGTTTCTCAGTCATCTGGCAAAAGTGGTGCTGGGATCACACCTAGGGCCTCGTGCATTCTAGACAGGTGCTGTACTTCTGAGCTGCATCCCCAGCTCTTTATATTTTACTTTAAAGACAAAGTTGTACCAAGTTACCCAGGCTGGCCTTGAATTTATGGTCTTTATGCCCCACCCTCTTAAGTAACTAGGATCACTGATGTGTACCACTGTGCCTGGCTAAAACTATTTCTTGACGGGGTACTGATTACAAAAATGTTCTTTGAGAGTTCTATAATTGATATATTATTTTACTTGTTTCATCAAATGAATATATAAATATGTACTCACTTTCTTTGCTCATTTTCTTGTCACTAGGACAGAATACCCCAAGCCCAAGGTTGAATAATATTCTTGCTCACGGTTTGGGCCGTGGTCAGCTGGCTCCAAGGCAGGGATGGCGTAGTGGGAGGGCATGGTAGAGGAAAGTTGTTCGATCCGTGGCAACCAGGAAGCACAGGATGAAAGGAGGATCCTAAAAGGTAAATACACCCTTCCAGAACACAACCCTGTGTACCTGCATCTTCTTACCAGGCCCCACCTATTAATAGCAAAGTTAGCCGTGAACTCAGCAGTAATGCACAGATGAGTACAGTGACCAAGATCCAGTCACCTTCCAAGAGCACCCCTCTGAACACAGGAATCTTTAGAAGGATATTCTAGATCTAAACCATAGTAATACCTGTATCTCCTCATATCTCTACATTGTTATTTTATGGCAAATTAAAAATAAATAGCATTTGTATACTCCCCCTCAGTACTCTAATACCGATATTTAGAGTTTAATATTTATTCACATTTTTCTTGTGTTGTAAAATTTACATGAAATGTACATATTTGAAGTATATATTCACTGAGTTTTGAAAAGGTATACACCCTTGTAACTTAAATTCTTATCAAGATGCACATTAACTGCACTATGTATGTTGTTGTCCCATGATTGTTGTGTGTTGAAGTTTTGTTTTATTTATTTTTTTCTCTTTGAAATAAAATAGATTGGGGAAAAAAGTATGCATTACCATTTCTCAAAACTTCACTCATGTTCTCAACCTCTAAAATTGGAATATATTTGTTATGGTTGATACACTGTGTCATCTTGAGAAGTTCAGAAGTTTAACTGAGAGACTCAGCAGGGAACCAAGATCCTTTTTTTTAGATTTTTAAAAGTAATTTTAAAGAAAGACTAAACAAAACACAAAATGGGTAGAAATAATACATACGTTCGGAGAAAAAATAAACAGTAAGAAATCACTAGTTGATATTTACATACTGTCCTTTTACAAATAGTTGTTAAAGATACAAAAGTGGAACATATAAAGTGGGAATTCAAAGAGCGAGACTGCAAACAGTTCTGTTCAACTGTCCAACAAAACTTAGTAATATGGTTGTCAAGCCTATACACTTAAACATACATGCAATTATCCATCTCTTCATTTATGTTGAGATTAAACAAACTAAAGCAGGTTAAAATTCTGAACAAAGAATAATAGTATTGTTGGATTTCACATCATGACACTCCAGGATCAGCACTGGGTACTTTAGTGTCTCTTTTTCTTCAAAGTATCTATTCATTTCATCATGTGTCACAAGATCAGTTCCCATAAACTGTTTATAGGTTCTACACATGCATGAGTCTTAACATGTATTTCTATCCTTTCTATATTAGAGGGAGAAACAAAACAAAGCAAGGCAAAACAAAACCTATTAATATAAACACATGAAATGAAAAAGACATATAGACTGTTGTATAAGGAGTTCTACCATAGTTCCTGTGTTGTCTCTTGTTATCTTCAATAGAACTGGCCATATTATCAGACATAGTATAATTGAATATATCAGTACATACATAACAATATTAATAAAAACAACTTTGTATATAGTATAAAACTTCAAAAACTGGCAGTAATCAAACCAGAATGTGTATCATAGTGAGTCTTGTCATCTTCAATGTAGTTGCCTATACTCTCAGACTTGATACTAGCAATCATATCAATTTTGAATAAAATCTAGCAATCAAACAAACCAGATTTAACTAGGATCAGTCATGATAAAACAGTATAAGTCATACAAGGCTCCAGATTAAGTTAATAGGAAATTAAAGATGATTACTGTGCTATGTCCTGATGTTTTGGGGATAGCTGTCTGTGCCCTCAAATCTAATGCAAGTAGACAAACTGGGACAGAATAAAATCTGTCAAAAAAAGAATAAAATCTATCTAAGCAGAGTGGTGTGAGTAATGTGGGTTTTAAATCCTGATATACTATTAACAATACCTTCTGCCATCTTTTTTAAGACTCTCTCTCCCCTTTCATTTCCCCAGGGTACACTGCATTTTTGGGTCTGACCAAGACTCTTGGTTTTAAATTAGGTGGGGGGCAACCTGCTATTTACCTAAATGGTTCCAAACCTTCTCGCTCTTGGACTTGATCTCTAATTGTATTCCTTTACCTACTAAAGCCTGTCTTTCCAACCTATCACAAATACTGGTCTAGTTGCCCTATTACTCTCTGGTTCTCTGTCACATAGAGCATTGTTTTCTCATATTTGATTTTCAATCCATGTACTCTTTTTCATGTTAATTATATTTCCTATAAATAGCATCTCGGTAGACCCTGCTTCCTAATCTACTCCACCTGTGGTTCTTTTTTTTTTTTTAAATTTAGTGTATAAAGAGCATCTATATTAGAGATTATAACCAACCTTCTCTGCCTTATTTCTGTTACGCTCTTTTTTTGCCATCAGTTGTCTGCTTATCTTCTTCATTCTGTTTTCTGCTCCATTTATTGAGGCTTCTCTGCCACTGTTCCTGGAATCCTAGTACTTTTCTCTCTCTCTAGAATGCCCTGTAGTATTCTCTGTAGAGTTGGATTGGTGGCTGCGCATTTTCCAAGTTCCTCTTTGTCTTGGAAGCATCTTGTTTCTCCATTAATTTCTAGAGACAGTTTAGCAGGGTATATCAATCTGGGTTGGAGGTTATTTTCTTCTAGGGTTTGGAATATTTCACTTCAGGCTCTTCTTGACTTGATGGTTTGTGTTGAGAAGTCTGCTGTTGTTCTGATGGGCCTTCCTTTATAGGTGATCTGTTTTTGTCTCTAACAGCTTTTAATATTTTGCTCTTATATTGAATTTTTGGTATCTTGATTATTATATACCTGGGTGTAACTCTGTTTTGGTTGTAGGTGGCTGGAGTTCTGTGTGCGTCATATATCTGAATATCATTTCTTTTTCCTATGTTTAGGAAGTTTTTCTTAATTATTTCTGTGAATAGCCTTTGTAGTTCCTTTGTTTGTACCACTACTTCTTCATTCACATTCTTTATTCTCAAGTTATAGATCCTCTTGTTGTCTTCTAGCCTTTGTATTGTCACTGCTTGTTTCGTTGTTATTTTTAAAAAGTTTTCCCTTTCATACTCCCACATTGCAAAACTGTTCTCCAGTTTGGATAATCTATCCTTAGTTTCTTTCAAGCAGATTTGCCATCTTTCCATAGAGTTTTTAATTTCCTGGTAATCTCTTTGAACCTGTCCATGTATTCTATATTTTCTTTACATTCTTCATCAAATGGTTCTCTCCTTTGTTTGTGTTCCTTCTTCCATCTGTGTCTGCTTGAGGGGTGCTTAGTATCTCTTTTAACAATCTTCTTATATCTTGCTTTACTTGGCTAAATATTTCACTTCTGCACTCGTCTATGAGGTCCCGAAGATATCTCTTTGTGTCCACTGGTGCCATGTCTGATATTGCATATTTGCTGTTCTCATTCTCCTTTGTATTTACCTGTCCTAGGTCAGTGTTCTCAGGGTTGGGACCTGGGGACTTTTTCTTGTTGTTTTCTCCTCCCATCTGTTTTGTTTCTTCCAGGAGGCCCCAGTCTCTTTCTTTGTTGGTTACAATTCTGAAGCATGCTGGCTAGGTGACCCTTCCCACTGCAGTGTGCTAGTGAGTTGCAAACAGGGGCAGCATACTCTGGCCCCTCCCCTCCAGATCAGTCAAGCTGCTGTGGCCTGTACTGTATTACTGTGCACTACCTTCCCTCCAGCTTAGTCAAACGTCTGAGGCTTTATTAAGTTAGTTTGCGCCACCGCCATAGGAAATTGATTTCGGATAATCTATTGGGTCTCAGTCAGGTTGCATGACTCAGGCCTAGTTCACTCCACCAATACCGTTAGGGAAGGGAACAACTGACTGCAGTCACTGCTGCCCCTTGTACTTGCCAGTCCTGCCCGGTCCCAGAATGTCATCGGAGGGAGCCCCCTTTCTGTGGAATGGCTTCACTCCTGTCACTCACCACATGTTGTTGCAGGCTCCCTGCCAGCTCAGCTCTCCATTCAGCTGGCTGACTTGACCTCAGTGTGACTGCGCCTCCAGTGAGTTGAAGCATGGGACCTCAGCCGGCTCGGCAAGTCGTCTGCTGTGGTGGGAGCACTGAACCTTTAGCTGTTTCAATAATAGCACCAGGACAGTATGTTTGATTGGTTCTTCTCAGCTTAGTTTCTTCTTTGGATGAGAGAATTCAGCTTCCTCTGTTTGGGGCTCCCCACACTGTATTATGTTGAATTCTAAGTTGACTATCTCAGGGAACCTCTGTAGCCTGCTGTTATCTATTCACCATCTTTGCTCCCTCCTCAAGGGAACCAGGCTCATTACATTGTAAATATCCTCATCCTGTGCAAGAGGAGGGCACAAAGATTTTGTGAGTGCTATACCATCCTGGAGGCAGGTAGCCTGTGTGCAATATAGAGGAGGAGAACAGGCTTATTCTTCTGTTTTTCTCTGGCTGCTGCCTTGAAGTGCTGCCTCGGTGCCATGCCACCCTCCCCTGGGGCCAGCTGATTATGGACTGAAACCTCCAAAAACTGTAAGCTAAATAAGCCTTTTTTCCTTCATTTTTGGTGTTGGGTATTTGGTGTTGGATATTCCTTAAGGAGGTCAGTACTTTGCAAATTTCAGCAATGAGAGAAAAGTAACCAAGACAGTATTTTTCCTCAAATTCAAGAATGAAATTGATTTTATTTTGAGTAAGAGGAAAAATTTTTGTATTCTGCTACCTTTGTCACTTTCCCGATAGTCCCAATTTTTGTAGATTTACTCTAGGAATCTCATTTTGGGTTATTAGTAATTGTACTTGGAGGCAGACAGTGAAAATCTGTGGCCAGATTATCAGTGCTGTGACCTTGGTTATTTCTTTGCCACAGTTTTATTTTTTGGAAGATGGTGATAATGATAATGCCTTCGTCAAGGGACAGTTGTGAAGATTAAGTGAGGAAACAGATGTTAGCACTTCAAATAGTGCCTGGCATGGAGTAAATAAGTCCTTGATTTTATCATTTTGACAATTGATTTCATGTTTTAAATTTTATCAGTAAGAATCGTGAACAGTTATTTAGACTTGAGGATTTGTTGTAGACATCACAGTGATTTAACTATGGCTCATCCATATAATCTGGAACCATTTGTTCTAGTATCTTCCAGAAACAACTATTTAGTGTGGATCCCATGTAGCCTTGACCTTGAGGGGGCTTTCTCTCTGTAGTCTTATATTCCATGAGAGGTGAGAAATATCACAGACTTGTACAGGAAACTTATTAGACTCATTATAGAAACTGCTTGCCTATAAATTAGATAATTCATGTGAAAACTTACTAAAATCTTAAGGAGGTCAGTACTTTGCAAATTTCAGTGATTGTAACTATTTATAATTTTCCAAATGAGCCAGTCCTTTTCATCATTCAGGCATCCTAAAATGAGCAGATGGGTCAGCTTGCAGAAGATCAATCACTGATGTCTCCGTATTTCTTCCTCATTGAGTTGTATTCCCCAAGGACACCTCCATCTTCTTCATCGTCTTCAGCCACTTCTGGAACAACATGGCCAGTGTCATCATGATAGGTCCAGTGCACTCAGCACTTTTACAGGGGCCAATCTGCCTTTTCTTGGTAGGAAGGCAGAAAGGCATCTGTCAGGTCTTTGAAACAGTTAACTTTGAAGCTTTTGAATTAGTGCAGTGATTTGGAATTCTGTTTGATTTTTACCTTGCGTGTCTTTACTCCTACATTCTCAAATTGTTTTCTGACAGCGTGTACCAGATCCTTTATTCTGTCAAGTTGGATTTTTTATGCTAAAATAATTTGTTTTCTATCTTTTGAGGCTTCTTAATGTCTCCTTTGTCTCTAACAAGAGAACCTACATTTTAAATTGAGAAGCACATTGAAGCTGTCAATATTTATTGACTTAGATTGAATTTGAAGTTTTGTCTTGCATTTCATGTCTTCTGCATATGTGATAAAGATCTCTCAAAATTGTGTTAAAATTGTAGAGATTCAGTAAAATGAAACAAACATTAAATAAGTTCTCAAAAACAAGCCTGTGGTGCTTCTCCATCTGTAAAAGTTCAAGCATGTTGTCTTAGCAGAGGGTTATACTTTTGTCTCCCTCTGTGCAGTCTCTCTCCAAATAGTCAATTCTTTGTCTCCACTGTTTCTTATTACCTCCATCCCCATGAAATACTTAAGTTATTGTCTGCTGTCTGGCGATGCTCTACAAGAGAACAGCAGCTAGATGATCAGTTACCATCCAGTTGCATGAGCTCACATACCAGAGAAGCAGGTGTTTCTTTCAACTGAGAGTACCGTAGTCTTAAAGGAATTCAGAAAATTGACCTAATCTCATACCTTCCTTCTGTCTGAAAATTTATGAGTGTCTACCTTCTCATGATACCCTCTTGATCTAACTTACTGTTCTGAACTCTAGGTCATACACAGGTCTTACCCTATTTAAGATGTTCTTCTCTGTCCTGGATGCTAGCTAAAGATAGAACATGGTGTCTTTTCTTTGCATATCTCAAAATAACGTACACAAAAGACATGTATAAAAACAACTTTGTAACTACATGACAAAGTTTTAAAAAATGGTTTTTAATGGCCAGGCTTGATGGTTCATACCTGTAATCCCAGCACTCGGGAGGCTCAGGCAGGAGGACGTTGTGAGTTTGAGACCAGTCTGGGCTCTAAAGTGAGCTCAAGGCCTGCCCGAACTGCATAGTGAGACCCTGTCTCAAAGAGATAACAACAAGAAAAAGTTTTTAGAGGCTCCTGTACTCTGTCGGTGTTTGTTTATAAGTGTCCTCCTCCCTTCTATTGTGTGGCTGTATTGCCACCCTTCTCAGCCATTTTTCCTTTTTTTATTTCTCCACCCTATCTCATCACCAAATATTCTTTTATTTCCCTTGAGCAGAGGACACTAGCTATCTTTTAATTTCCCAGTTTTATTCCAAATTATGGTTAACTTCACTTTTGGGCATGTAAATCCATGTGTTTTACTACAAAGGAGTTTATGGCTCTGGAGAAAATTGTGCCACTTCCACAGCAACAGACAGATGTGATTACAGTGATAAATATTTTTAAATAGTAGTGTTTATTTGTTTACTTCCATCACATAGTATAGTACCAGGAAGTTTACTGACATCATGTTGTTGCTGGAAACTTTAGTTGTTTCTAGTTTTTCCCAATATCTGATGGCATTTTAAATGGAATATTATGTGGTATTATATATATATATATATATATATATATATATATATATATTTGTCTTTTTCCTTTTTATCGGTACCAGGGATCAAACTTACAGCTGCCTGCTTGCAAGGCAGGCGCTTATGCCACTGAGCTAAATCCCCAGCCCCTGGTATTATATTTCTTAATCCTGCTTGTTTTATTAAGTATCATTGTATTTCTTCCATGAAATCCATTCCCAGGAAAATGTCAAAAAGTTTAAAGATATCAAACTAATATCGCAGGTTTTTCACAGCCAGTACTTCAAACTTGTGCCCACTGGATGAATACCAGTCCTGTCTTTTCCTGTGTATTGTTCATTTGGTTGTCTTTTTAAAGTCATACTTTCTGTTATTTATTTAGTGATTGTTATAGGACTGACAATATACATTCTTAGCCTATCAAAGCTTGTTTCTGGCTACTATTGTGTTGGTTCATGCCTCAAATACTAACATTTCCCACTTTTCAAATACTTAACATTACATGGCACTATTCCATTAAACCAGCCACCATGTCTTGTGGTATTATTGTCCTATCTTTTATTTATTTATATATTATGAATACTATATTATTATTATTTTCTTGAAACAGTTGCCATTTAAAAGATTGTAAGATGGAAAAATATTGTAAAAGTTTACCGTTATTTACCATTGCTGGTGCTCTTTCTGTTGTTCATCATTTCTGGAACTTTTTCCTTTAGCATTCCAGGTTTCCGTTTGATATTATTTCCCTCCATCCTGAGGCAGATCTTGTTCCTTAGTATCTCCTGTGAGGCAGATCTGCAGGCACTAACTTCCTTCCACTTTCGTTTGTCTCAAAATGTCATCTTTTACCTGTTTTGGAGGGATATTTTGTGAGGTATGGAATTATGGGTGAGTAGTCTTTTCCTCCTTTCAGCTCTTTGGATGGCTTCCTAATGTTTTCCAGCCGCCTTGTTTATAGTTAAAAGTCAGCTCTTACTCATGTCATCATTTCCTATATGTACCGCATCAGTTTTCTCTGGCTGTATTTAAGATTTCTGCCTCTCCCTCTCTCCTGGGTCTGCTTCTCCCTTCACCCCCAAGATTCAACCTTCAAATATGCTAGGCAGGCACCCTACCACTGAGCTCTGTCCCCATTCTTTTTTATGTTATTTGCAACAAGGTCTCACCATTTCTTAGGCTGGCTTTAAACTCATGATTCTCCTGCCTCAACCTCTTGAGTGGCTGGGATTACAGCCGTGCTGTGCTTGATTTTTCTATTTATCTTTAAAGATGTACCAGTGATGTGCCTAAGTATGTTTTTCTTCTTTGTTTATCCTATCCGTAAGTCAACTTTTACATTTAAATTTGGAAAATGTTCTGCCATTCTTTCTTCAAATAATGTGCCTGTACTGTTATTTTCCCTGTGGGATGTACTTCTTTTATATGTATGTGAGACAATTAGGTAATTATTACACAAATTTCTCCAGCTCAGTTTATTTTACTTACTCTTTTGAGACAAGGTCTCACTATAATACAGACTCTCCTTGAATTCACTGTGTAGTCCAGGCTGGTCTGAAACTCATAGCAATCCCCTTGCCTTAGCTTTCTGAGTGCTGGGATTACAGGCCTGTGTCACCACGCCCAAGTCAGTTCATTTCAAAATGAAGTGTTTTTTTTTTTCTGATTTTAAGGTTGGATAATTTTATTTGTTTATGCTTTCTATTTTTTTTTTAATTTTATTTAAGGAGAAAAGAAAAAAAAAGCAGGGAAAGGGTACAAGTTATACAGATTTACAGAAAAAAAATGAACAGTAGGAAATCACTAGTTAATGGATTACATATTGTCATCTTAGAAATAATTGTTCAAGTCACAAAATTAAAGCTTGTAAAGTGGACATTCCAACAATGATACTGCAAACAGTTCTGTTCAATGATCCAATAAAACTCTGTGATATCATTTTCTATCTTATACACTTAAATATACATGCAGTTATATAGTTTGGAGCACTTTCTTTTCCTCTCTTTTGTACCATGACTATTACACATTTTGGGTTTCATTGCTCCCACGGTTCTTATTACTTTTTTGGAAGAGAGTAAAACCAAATGTGACATAACAGAACAGAATCGGTCAAGTCAAAAGGGTGGACATAATAGATAATGTAAAAACATAATACAAGGTTATCAACAATGGTTACCATAATGCCTCCCGCTATCTCTAATAGAATTGCCTATATCGTTAGTTATAATACAATTGAACAAAACAGTAAAGAATAAAACCGACAAAACCAAAACATTGGAGACATTGTAGGTCTTCAAAAGTAGATAAAAGTCAACAAGAATGGGCGTCATAATGAATCTCATTATCTTCACAGCTGATGCCTAAACTTTCGAACCTGATACTATCCAGCAAAACAGAATAGGGGAACATCAGTTAAAAACCAGATGGTGAGAGTAATACAGGGCTTTAAATCAAGGTAATGAAAAGTCAAAGTGGGTTGCTATAATATATCCTGCTATTTTTTTCCTTTAATTAAAAGGATAAAGATAAAAAAGTAAATAATGGAGTGGAGATTGAGATAAAAGAGGGCATAACAGCAAAACAGCGCACATCAAAACATAACCATTTAAGCAGAATAGTGATTCACCACCAGATAATCCTAACCTAAAAGTAGTTACCATATTGTCTCTTTCTTTGAAATCCTTGAGTACAACTTCGTATACTGTAGCATTAAGTATATCAAAACAATGTAAGACCATTCAAGAGAATGACAGCATTACAGAGTATTTAGAATCGACTAACAGAAAATGAATAATGGTTTCTGTATAATCTCCTTGTCTTTACAAGGTTTTTGCTTATACTATCGTACATAATAAAATCCAGTAAGATACAACCTATTTAGACCATTGGAGACAGAAGGACAAAAGTTAGATGAGACTTCAAAACAAGATGATACTAAATCAGTATTACCTATTAAGATGTCATTTTCTCCAAAATAGCTGTTCCAATCATCCAATCTTCTCTGCCTCGTTTCTGTTGAGCTCTTTTTCTGTCAGTAGCTGTCAGTTTGTCTTCTTCATTTTGTTCTCTGCTCCATTCGTTGTGGCCTCTCTGCCATTATTTCTGGATTCTTTGTATTTTTCTTTTTTTAGAATATCCTGCAATACTCTCTGTAGAGTTGAATTGGTGGTTGCAAATTCCCCCAGTTCCTCTTTATCCTGGAAGCACCTTGTTTTTCCATCAATTTCCAGGGACAGTTGTGCAGGATATCTCAATCTTGGCTGGAGATTATTATCTTTCAAAGCTTGAATTATTTCCCCCCACGCTCTTCGTGATTTGATGGTTTGTGCAGAGAAATCTGCTGTAATTCTGATGGGTATTCCCTTGTAAGTGGTCTGTTTCTTGTCTCTGACAGCTTTTAATATTCTGTTCTTGTATTGAATTTCTGGAATTTTTATTATTATATGCCTGGGTGTTGCTCTGTTTGGGTTGTAGGTAGCTGGGGTCCTGTATGCCTCATACATCTGAGTATCTTTACCTTTTGCTAAATTAGGAAAATTCTCCTGGATTATTTCTGTGAGTAGCTTTTGTAGTTCACTTGTTTGTGTCCCTACTTCTTCTTTTATGTTCTTAATCCTTAAGTTATGGATCCTCTTATCATCTTCTTGTCTTTGTATTATTGCTGTTTGTTTCTTTGTTATTTTTAAGAAGTTTTTCATTTCATTCTCCCATATTACAAGTCTGCCCTCCAGTTCAGATAGTCTGTCCTTAGTTTCTTTCAAGCTGTTATGCCAGTCTTCTATAGACTTCTTAGTATCTTGGTAGTCCCTTTGAACCTGCTTCACGTATTCTATGCTTTCTCTGTTTTCTCCATCAAACAATTCTCCCCTTTTTTTCTGTTCTTCCATTCCACCGCCTGTTTTTTCTTGGGTGGTACTTAGCATTTCTCTAACTATTCTGCATACTTCTAGCTTCAGGTCGTTGATAACTTCATTCCTGAATTGGTCTATGAGGCTCTCTATATGGTGCCTTATGTATATTGGTGTGGTGTCTGCTATTGCCTGTTTCTCAGAATTGGGGGCCGAGGGGCCTTTCTTGTTGCTGCCTCTTCCCATGCTGCCTCTTCTTCTCTGTTCCTTATATATGCAAGCTTATATAAGAGGCCCAGCTTCTCTCCCAGTCAGCCACAGCCTGATCGAATTGCGCCAGTTAGGTGTTCCCGCTCACCGCTGCGCACCAGGGAGTTACGGACCAGGCATCCTACGCGTCTCCCATCCCGGCCACCGTCAGGCTCTGGGATCTGGGTTGGGACAGTCTACCAGGTCCGCCGGCAGCGTCACGCAGGCCAGGCACTTTTCACCAATCCCGCCCGAGAGGGGGATGTGTGGCTGGAGTCGCCACCGCGCCCTGCTCCCGCAGGACTGCTCGGGCCCAGAAAGTCCTCTGCTGGAGTCAAACTGTGGTAGAGTGTCAGCTTCTCTCACTCACCTCACCACAAGTCAGTGCACGCCTCCCTGCCGTTCGCAGATTGCCGTTCTCAGAGCTTCTGCGCGTCTCTCTCCTTGCCGAGCCACTGTAGAGGCAGCCAGCCGCCGCGCGGCGGGAAACCCAAATCGTGGCTTACAATGGCGCGGGGTCCAGCCTCCACACCGAGGCTTTTCTGTTCCTGTTTTAGCACCAGGACTGCATTCCAAGTTGGTTTCTCTCAGCCCAGTTCGTTCCTGAGTCAGCAGAGCATATCTCCACCTGCTTATGTCTCCTTAGTCCGCACCATTCCTGGCTTCTGAGCCGAGTCTTTCAGAGAGCCTCCGATAGTTGCTGTTATCTGTCCGCCATGTTCTCCCGGAAGTCCCTATGCTTTCTATTTTTATCAAGCCCATCCAATGAATTTTTTTCATTTTAGCTATTGTTCTCTTTCATTCTACAATTTCTACTTGGTTTTTTTTTTTTTTTTTTTTTTTTTTTTGGTACTGGGAATTGCATCCAGGTACCAACAAGCTACCTTCCCCAGCTCCTTTTAAAATTTTTAAATTTTGATCACTGATCTTACTAAGTTACCAGACTAGTTCTGAATTTACAATCCTCCTGCCTCACCCTTCTGAGTAGCTGGGGCTGTAGGTGTTTACCACCATGCCCACCTCCACTCAGATCCTCTTCTGTCTAACAAATGAGATCCCTGATCTGTTCACTCAGTGAGAAAGTATGTTTCGTTAAGTCATTGAACATACTAATAGCTGCTTAACATTATCTGCTAAATCTAGTAGTCTTGAGATTACTTGCTATTTCTGTTTTTTTTTTTTTTAAGCAGGTCTAATAGTGAAATTATATACTTAGAAATATTGTTGATATAATGTAGATTTGTTATCTTCATCAGGAGGGTGATGAGTTTTCTTCTAGCAAGCAGTTCAAGCACTGCCTTATCATTAAATCTGTGTGGAATTACTTTATGCTTTGTTAGCATAGAGTTGTGGAAAACCCATATCTTTGGCAAACCCATTCTAACTTCGCTGAATGGGCAGGACTCAAATCCCTGGCGATCTGCCTCTGTTTCCCTGGAGATGTTTGTAAAGGCTTTTGAATATTCTTTTTCTTATTATTTTTTATATATTCTGGGTACAAGTTCTTTTTTCCTCAGATCTGTTGTAAACATATTCTCTTGATTTATAGCTTGTCTTTTCACTTTATGATATCTTAAGTAATAAAAGTTATTAATTTTGATGTAGTGAACATTTTTTGACCTTTAAAAAAATGTACTTTCTCCATCTTCTTTAAGTCTTTCCTCACTCCTAAATCATGAAGATAATTTCTTCTAAAAATTTAAATCTGCCTTTTCCAGCCTTAAGTTTTTAGTCTATCTTGAACTGATTTCTATACATCATGTGAAGTAGTAATCCAGTTTGTTTTTTTCCTTATAGAGAACCAGCTACCTTAGTATTATTTATAATCCAACTTCTTGTCATGTCCTTTATAATGCTATTTTTCTTTTTATTTTCAAAATTGTAACTACCAAAAAGTAAGCAACTTTTAAATTGGAGTGCAAAATCAGGGCACCTCATTGGTTTTTATATTAGTTATGTTTACTGGTGCATTTTAGGTAAATACAATGATCACGTTCATCATGGGAGTTTGTGCCTGTACATGATGCAACTTTATTCTTTATTTTCCAATTCCCCTACCTTCTCTTCAACCTCCTCTACCTCCTCCTTTACAAAAGCTTTGTTTACACTTTTTCTTCTTTTCTCACATTTTCCTTTCCTTCTTTTCCTCTTCCCCCCATTCTCCTTTCCATTTGAACATTTTCTTTCTATTTCACAATATCTACTATACCTGTTGGTCCTTATTTACACTTTCAGTTTCTCACATCAGAAAAACAAAGTGATATTTACATATTGTGTATGGTGTGTTTTACTTAAAAATGTGTCCCCAACATACATCCATTTACCTAGAAATGTTTTAGGCCTATTCTTTTTAATGACAGAGTGGTACTCCGTTACATAAAACTACCACATACCTTCTTTAGCCATTTATCAGTTGATGAGCATTTGGACTGTTTCCAAGATTTAGCTATTACAAACTGTGCTGCTATAAACATGGATATACATATATCGCTGTGCTATGATGCTTTTAATTCTTTCGAGAAGATACCATGAAGAGGAATAGGAGTAGCTGGTTTAAAGGGAACCTCTAGTCCTAGTTTTTGCAGAATCTCCACACTGACTTCCACAGTGATTGTACCAGTATACATCTCCACTAACAGTGGAAAAGGGTTCCTTTTCCCCACAAGCCCCTCCCCCAGCATTTGTTATTAGTTGATTTCTTGATGACAGCCATTCTTTCTGGAGTGAGATGGAATCTCAGTGTTGTTTTAATTTGTGTTTCTTGAATGACCAATAATGTTGAACATTTAAAAATATATTTATTTGCCATTTCTACTTTATTTGAGGGGTGTGTATTCATCTCAGATGCCCATTTTTTGGATTGACTCTTTAAATTCTGGGGAGAGGTATGATTTTTTGAGTTCTTTATATGTTCTAGATATTAGTCCTTTGCCTGAGGAACAGCTGGCAAAAATTTTTCCAACACTATGGATCTCTTCAGTCTGTGGGTGGTTTCTCTAGCTGTGCAAAAGCTTTTTTAATAAGATGAGATCCCAGTTGTTGATTCTTTGTGGTAATTCCTATGCAATTGGGTTTTTTTTCCTGAAGTTTCTGCATACAACAATGTCTTCAAGAATTCTTCTCCAGCAGATTTAGTGTATTTGCTTTAATATTTAGATCTTTGACTCATTTTGATTTTGGTTTAAGTTTTAAATATGCAAAATCAAGAAAGCATAAACATATTCACATTTTTAAATGGTCATTTGTATTTGCATGGTAGGTAAATGCCATTTTAAAACATTTTTAATAGAAAGGTGATTTATAAATCAGTTTATAGATGACAAAGAAATTAATGTTTAACACCAACTTTAACTATAAATACGAAAAGGGGAAAATTACCCTCTGTCTTTCTGTTTTTGCTTCAGCCTCTGTGTCTTTTGCTCCTTACTTTTTGTAGAAAATATTGTGTTTTCTGCCATCTTTTTGGGAGAAGGCAAAGAGCAGTATCTTCTTTAATGTAACCTATTTCCATACACGTATGACTTAAAGGAAAGCCAACTTCCCAGAAATTCTTTGGAGTTTTGGGTAGAACATAGTAAAATCAGTATCGTGAGCAGGAAGCCAGCTTCTTTACTATTTTTCCTAGTCCATGTCTGCACAGTGAATTGCACATCTTGCATGTGTGTCCAGGTAGTTTTCTTTTTTATGAACCACCTCAATATGAAGAAAATTTTCTAAGCTAATATCTCATCATTTTAAAAATGCTTTCTGCTTGAATTTATCTTCTTTATCATCATGTCCATTTGGTTTCTTTATGGCAGCAGATAATTCCTCCAATTCATTTACTACCTGGGGGAAAGCATCTGCCAAACAGAATTTGATCTTCTTGTGTTGTCTGATTAAACATATCTTCCAAGCTATCATTCATTTTTTTTTTTTCTGTCTTACTGTTGTCAGACTTTGTTTTAGCAATTTTGCAGGGATTTAACTGAAGAGTTGATGTAAGTTCACATCCTCTTCCATGGACCAATCTGGTTGTTACTTTTACTGGCATTTGAGAACCAGCATGCTTCATCAAAAAGATTCTCTGTCTCCAAACTTTTGTGTGGCTGTAGATGGATTTTGAAGACAGTATTTTCTTTTTTTAATTTTAAAGATAATAAAATCCAACAAAACAAAACAGAACAAAAAAAATCAAAACAAAACAGCAAAACTGGTACAGAACTTCAAATCAGGATGCTAGGAAAACAACAATAGCTACCACAGTATATCTTGTTATCTTCACAATAGTGGTCCATTCCATCAGGCAGAGCGCTATTAAACCAAAAGAACACAGAATAAAACCAATCAAAACAATATTGAATAAAGTAAAACAGTTAATCAGAACAAAGCAAAACAGTGTGAACAATATTGGATTTTAAAGAGCATATAGAAGGAAATCCCCCATAATTGCTACATTGCACACTGTCATCCTCCCAATAGATGCTCAGACCTCTGACCCTAGGCCTGCAAAATCAACCAAACAATACAAACATTTATTTGCTT
Source organism: Cavia porcellus (assembly GCF_034190915.1). Classification (NCBI taxonomy): domain Eukaryota; kingdom Metazoa; phylum Chordata; class Mammalia; order Rodentia; family Caviidae; genus Cavia; species Cavia porcellus. The sequence continues at coordinate 33,725,965 of NW_026947493.1, forward strand.
TTTGTACCTTAGTTGCTATCAACTCAGTCTGTCCTCTGACTCAGCGGGTTGCCTACAGGGGGCTAGGGGAGAGGGGAGGGGAGGATTCATGAGGGGTGGGTTTGATTCTCAGCCTGCATGCCAGTAGGCTCACAGGAGGTGCTATATATTATTTCTCTTCCTGGAACCCATTGTGTCGCCTACCAGAAAGGCTGGCTGGTTGGCCTCTTGGTTGATTCCTCCCAGTCCCAGCATGGCTGTTCCTTAGGAGGTGCTGACTTCTCTTCCTGGAACCTGCATAGCTTGCATGGCTTACCAGAGAGACCAGGATTTTCTTCTTTAATATGTAAGAGTGTTTGCTGTCTGGAGGGGATTTACTCAAAGACTGAAGAATGCATTCCTGTAAACTAGACTCTTGGAGAATATTTGGGTACTATGCAGCTCACATTCAAGGTCTTACAGCTTGAGGAAGAACCCTCTGGAATGAATTTAAAAGTCTTATATTTACTTGTGTAACTCTGTTTTTAGAGGTCTCATTTTCTTGGCTTTTCTTTTGACATTAAATAGCCAAAAACTGATTGGTCAGATCCAGAGGCTTATGCAAAATGCGTCCCTATTCTTGGAAAACTGACTTCCCATGGGAAAAGGAAGAGTATTTCCTTTATCAAAAGAGGCTCGTGGGGCAGCTTACTTCACATTCACTTTCTTCCTTGGTTTTCTGCCTTATGAATGTTCTGCTTCACAATAACTTCAGGGACACCATGTGTCTATCAGTAACAGCATCTGTAGTGTGATTGGTACTACCCTGTTTATATCTGGATTCACTTAGGTTTGTTTTTTTTTTAAATCGGTACTGGGGATTGAACTCACGACCATGTGCTTGCAAGGCAGGACCTTATGCTGCTGAGCTAAATCCCCAGCCCTCACTTAGGTTTTTAAGAATCTGTTTCCTAGAGCATGATTGGTTAATTCTGCTTATTACAAGATAACTGGATAATGACATTATTCACTTCAGACCAAGATTATGATGTGTGAAAAGGCTGTTAATTAGACTTTGATCTAGTTTTCTCTGATCTAGAAAGAGAAGCATTGCTAAAAGGATCTATTTTCAGATGACTTTCACAGTACTTAAAAAAGATGGAGAAAACTTATATATTCAAATACACACTCCTTTTCACATTAGAGGTATCTCCAAATACAAGAGATGACACCAAAGTTGTCAATCCTTCTTGAGGAGGAATGTTTGAAGTAGAATCTGAAACTATCTTTGGTATTTCTTGTGGATTCCTCAAAAGGTTGTTTCCTGTGACCTCCATCTAGACAGTGGTAGAGGTCATCATCAAGATGATTTAGGGGACCTTGAGATTAAGATTCCTCTTGAACATTGAGTCCATGAGTTTCATCAACAGCTGCAGTAGCCACTGGAACTTCCCTTTAAATCACAACTGTCAGCTATCATTTTTAGCAATTCCCCTAACCCGTCAATTGTTGAATTATATCTGGTGGCCAATGCTCTTTTGATAACTCTTCCTTGCTTCTAAATAGTGTCATTGATCATGCTAAGAGAAGCTAGTTTTTAATGTTATTTTGATACCTTTCAGGTTCTTCATTTAACTGAAGCAAAGCTTTAAGCTAAAGAGTAAAGATATGTAGCAGTGGATTTCTAGGTAATTACTACTGTTAGGTGGGGGTAGATGACACAGGGAAAATATTAACTTCATCTTATACCTGAGATCAAACCAAATCAGTGTGCATTGTTTTATTCCAAAACGCTAGTTAGCAAGCTTTAACTGAATATCTACACAATGTATTACTATGGTAATATGGTTTAGTCTCAAAAAATTAGGAACAAGTAATATCCCCAGAAGAACTGAAAGCATCATAGCACAGTGAAATATGTATATCCATGTTTATAGCAGCACAGTTTGTAATAGCTAAATCTTGGAAACACCCCATTAAATGAGGAATGGATAAAAAAGATGTGGTATTTTTAAACAATGTAGTAATAGTAGCTATAAAGAAGGATCAAATCAAGGCTTTTATAGTTAAATGGATGCAAATTGAGACCATACTCATAAGTGAAATAAATCAGTCTCACATGTGTAAATATCGTATTGTCTCCATGGGTAAGAAACTGAAAGGCTAACTAAGCTCCAAAATCTACAAAAAATAAAGTGAAAGAGCAAGAAACTGCTCTAAGATGAAAAATAACTGGAATAGGTAAAAGGAGAAAAGAAAGATGGGAAAAGGAAAAAGATTTATATATATACTCATGTGATTAGATCAATTTTTCATGTCTATATCTGGTAATCTAAGCAACCCTTAGGAAGATAACAATATGCAATATAACAACCATTGTTAAATTCTTATCATCTTGTTTTAAAAGCCTATATTGTTATTGTTCTGGATTTTTTGTCATTGTTTGTCTTTTCTGCTTTTTGTTTTTGTTTTCTCTCTGTCTCTCTGCCTCTCTCTCTCTCTCTCTCTCTCTCTCTCTCTCCCTCTCTATCTCTCTCTCTGTTTTCTTTTAAAAAAAGACTCCATACTGATTTTTTTTTTTGTTTGCTTTTTGCCTTTTTGAGACAGGATCTCACTATGCAGTTCAAGCTGGTGTTGAATTCACTATGTAGCCCAGGCTGGCTTTGAACTCACAGTGATCCTCCTGCCTCAGACTTTCTGAGTGCTGAGATTACAGGCAGGTGCCATCATGCTCAGCTTTCCATGGTGATTTTTACAGTGTGATTGTACCAACTTATGCTCCTGCCAACAATGGAGAAGATTTCCTTTTTCTCTCACAGCCTCACCAATATTTTTATTGGTTGATTTCTTGATGATTGCCATTTTCTGGAGTGAGATAGAATTTCAGAGTTTTAATTTGTAGTTCTGATGTTGAGCATTTTTCATATATTTATTTACTGTCTGTATTTCTTCATTTGAGAGTGTCTATTCCTTTTAGATGGCAGTTTTTTGGATTGGGTCTTTGAATTTAGAGGCTCTCATTTTTTTGAGTTCTTTATATGTTCTAGATGTTAGTCCTTTGTCTGAGGATTATCTGGTAAAGATTTTTTCCCATTCTGTTGTCTCTTCATATTGTCGATGGCTTCTTTTGCTGTGCAAAAGCTTTTTAACTTGATGTGGTCCCAGTTATTGACTCTTTGTGATATTTCCTGTGTGATCCGGATTTGTGTCCCCACCTGCATGTAAGTCAACGGAGACCCTAGAGGGGGAGTGGGGATTTGGAGAGACAAGAGATACGAAGAATGGAGACAAGACAGTGCTCTGATCAAGTCTCGTTTATTCAAAGAAGGAGTAATGAATATATAGGGTATTTGGGAAGGGGTTGGGTTCTGACACATTAGCAGATAACTTAGCTACAGCGGGAAGTTCTAGCGGAGGCTATAGGGTAATTTGAATCTCCTGTGAGTGGGCCCATAAGGTGGGCTGATTAGCACAATCGCTGTACAGGCCGAACCACAGGGACATGTGACAGGCTGGGTGAGATGGAAACTTAACTATCAAATAGAAACTTGGCATTAAGATGCCTGTTGTCTTATTAACTTAGGATGATGGCCAAGGGTTTCCCACAGATTTGTTCATAAAGTCTTTGCCTACACCTACGTCTAGTGCTACCTATTTTGTCCCAGCAGATTTAGTGTTTTTGTTTTTATATTTAGATTTTTGATCCATTTTAATTTTAGTGTAGTGTATAATGAGAGATATGGATCTAGGTTCAGTCTTTGGCCTATGCAAAGCCAGTTTTCACAGCACCATTTATTAGAGGGGATATCCTTCTAGTGAAGGTATACGGCACTTTTGTCAAAGATAAGGAGGCTCAGAGTTGTTTAGAGTTGTTTCTGCATCTTCTATTCTGCTGCATTGTTTGTCAGATCTGCTTTAAAATTTCTTTTTGCCATTACCATGCTGTTTTTAACACAGTAATTTTGTAGTATAGCTTCAAATCCAAGATTGTGATGCTCTCTGCCTTGTGCTTGTTGCCTAAGACTGCTTTTGTTATTCTAGGTATCTTCTAGTTTCCTATGAATTTTAGGATTGTTTTCTCTAGTTCTGTGAGGTATACTGTTGATATTTTGATTGAGATTGCAGTAAATCTGTATATTAGCTTGGAAGTATTAATTCTGCTTATGAAACAGGAGAAATGTTTCCATTTTCTGGTATCCTATTCATACTACTTTTCCAGAGCATTATAGTTTATTTTTCTAGCTAATTAATTAGTTTTTCAATTAATTAGGTTTATTTGTACATTTTAGGAAACATAACAATCACATTCATCATAGGAAATCTGTACCTGTACATGATACAACTTGATTCTTTTCCCCTTTTCTCCATCGTCCTTTTAACCCCCCTTAACTTCCTCATTTATAAAAGTTTTGTGTACAGGTTTTTTTTCTCATTTTTCCTTTCCTTGCTTTTCCTCCTTCCTCTTCCCTAGTTTCTCTTTCTATTTTCTCCCTATTTCACAGTATGTAATATATATTTTGGTCTTCATTTGCCCTTTTGGTTTAGTACACCAGAGAGGAAATGTTACATTTGAACATGTGTATCTGACTTATTTCACTTAAGATACGGTCTCAAGGTATGTTTGTTTACCTAGAAATGTCTGAAGTTTATCCTTTGTGGATGAGTAGCATTCCATTGTATAAAATACATTTTTTTAATCCATTCATTGGTTGATGGGCATTTCAGCTGTTTACAAGATTGAGCGATTACAAACTGTGCTTCTATAAACAAGGGTGTGCATATGTCACTGTGGTATGACAGTTTTTTAATTCTTTTGGGAATATACAAAGGAGAATAGCTGAGTCAAATGGAACTTCTAGTCCTAGTTTTCAAGGAAACTTCACACTGATTTCCAAATCAGTGTGTTCTCCTACTAACAGTGGAGAAGGCTTCCTTTTTCCTCCAAGGCCTACCAGCATTTGTTATTGGACGATTTCTTGATAATAGTAATTTTTTCTGAAGTGAGGTGGAACCTCAGTATTGTCTTAATTTGCATCTCTTGAATGTCCAATGTTGTTGAACATTTTTTCATGTATTTATTTTCAATTGTATTTCTTCATCTGAGAAGTAGCTGGGGATTTAACTTAGCAGTATAAGTGCCTGCCTCGCAAACACAAGGTCGTGAGTTCAATCCCTGGTACCAAAAAAAAAAAAAAAAAAAAAAAAAAAATCTATTCATCTGAGAAGTAGGTATCCATCTCAGATGACCATTTTTGGATTGGGTCTTTAAATTTGAGATGTCTTTAAATTTGGGAGATTTTTTGAGTTCTTTATATATTCTAGATAGAAATCCTTTGTCTAAGGAAAAACTATCAATTTTTTTTCCTGCATTATGGGTTGTCTCTTCACTTTGTTGGTGGTTTCTGTAGCTGTGAAAAAGTTTTTAGTAAGATGAAATCCTAATTGTTGATTCTTTATGATAGTTCCTGAGCAATCAGGGTTTTGTTTGTAAAGTGTTTGCCTGTACCAACGTCTTCAATGTATTCTGTCTTTCAACCGATTCAATGTTTCTCTTTTAATGTTTAGATCTTGGATCCATTTCAATTTTAGTTTAGTGCATGGTGAAAGACAAGGGTCTAATTTTAATCTTCAGCATGTGGAAAGCCAGTGTTCTCAGCACTATTTATTGAGTAGGCTATCTTTCTCCCAGTGAAGGTGTTTGACTTTGTTAAAGATAAGGTAGCTAAGTGTGATTGGAGTTTTTCTGCATCTTCCACTCTGTTCCACTGATCTTCATTTTTTACAGTCACAGTGGCTTTGGCATATATAGTTTTAATCAGGGATTGTGATGCCCTGTGCCTTATCTTTGTGGCCCAGAATTTCCTTTGCTATTTTAGGTCTCTTTTGTTCCAAATGAATTTTAGGATTGTTTTTCTAATTCTGTGAGAAATGCTGTTGGAATTTTGCTCGAGATTGCATTAAATTTGAACAGCTTCAAATCAATACATTTTTTATTTTATTTTAAATAGAATAAGACAAAACAAAGGAAAGCAAAGTGAGACAAAACAGAACAAAGCCAAGAGAGTAAAACAATGCAAATAGCATAGGATTTCAGAAAAAGACAGCAGGAAATCAACAGTGGCTACCATAATGTCTCTTGTTCTCTTCAAAATAGTTGTCCATACCTTCACACAAATTAAGTTAATACAAATTAAAATAGTATAAGAGCAATCAAAACACAAGAATGAGGGCCTTAAGGGCTTTCAAGACTAGACACTGGGAAATCAATAATGGCTACCATAACGTCTCTTGTTTTCTTCAAAATAGCTGTCCACATCTTCATACATATTGGAATCAAATAACTGAAAACATACTAAAACCAATCAAAAGCAAGAATAAAAGCATTATTGGCTTTTCAATCAAAATGATAGGAAATCATTAATGTCTACCATGGTGTCTCATTTTCTTCAGTGTAGTTGTTCATACGATCACACACAATAAAGTCAATTCTTGTAAACCCTTTAGGTGAAATTCTAAGTATATATCAGCCTACACATGCACATCTATCCTTTCTGTATTAGAGGAAAAAAAACAAAACAACAAATAAGTCTATAACTAAGAGACCAAAATAACAACACTGTAGGCTTTCAAAACAAGGTGGTAGGAACATAATAATTTTTGTTTTTTGCACTGCTATCTTCTAAAGTCTTACTCGAATTACCAGATATAGTCATGCAAAATTGATCTAATCCTACAGATGCTGTTTTGTTCCAAGAACTAATAGAATTAGTAGTATAATCATCTTAGTAATCTTAAGTATATATATATAAGATATTTATATCTTATTTTGTCTTCCTTCTCTTCTCCTTTTCCCTGTCTGAGTTATCTTTTCCTCTTTGAGCAGTTTCTTACCCTTTCATGATATTCACTGAAGATTTTGCACCTTATTGACTCTTTCAGTTGCTTACACTAGGGAAACAATATGGTATTTACACATGTGAGTTTGATTTACTTCACTTATGACTATGGTCTCAAGTTGCATCCATTTACTTATGAAAGCCTCAATGTAGTATTTCTTTATAGCTGAGTAGTATTCCATTATATAAAAATACCACAACTTTTTTTTATCCATTCCTCAGTTGATGGGCATTTGGGTTGTTTCCAAGATTTAGTTATAACAAATTGTGCTGCTGTAAAAATGAGTGCATATATATCACTGTGGTATGATGTTTTCAATTCTTCTGGGAAGATGCCCAGAAATGGGATAGCTGGGTCAAATGGAAACTCTAATCCCAGCTTTTTGAGGAACCTCCATACTGGTTTCCACAGTCTGCATTCCCACCACACTGCAGAAGAGAACCTTTTTCTCTACATCCCTACAGCAATTGTTATTGGTTGATTTCTTGATCCTGGTCATTCTTTCTGGAGTGAGATGAAATCTCAGTGTTTTCTAAATTTGCATTTCTCAAATGACCAATGATGCTGAACATTTTTTCATATATTTATTTTCTATTTGTGTTTCTTCATCTGAGAAGTATGTATTCATCTTAGATTCCCATATTTGGATTGGGTCTTTGAATTTTGGTCTGATTTTTTCAGTTCTTTGTATGTTCTAGATAGAAGTTCTTTGTCTGAGGGACAGTTGGCTAAGATATTTTCCCAATTCATGGGTTTTCTTTTCACTCTGCTGGAGATTTCTTTTGAGATGCAAAAACCATTTAATTAGATGAGATTCCAGTTGTTGGTTCTGGGGAGTATTTCCTATGTGGTTTGATTTTTGCTCATGAATCCTCTGCCTGTCCCATATCTTCAAGATGTCTACCTACTTTGTCTTCCAGTAGATTTACTATTTCTGTTTTAACATTTGGAGCTTTGATTCACTTTGACTTTATTTTTTATTTTAAAGAGGGTAAAATTAAATGTAACAAAACAGAACAAAACAGATCATAAGAAAACAATTTAAGAAACAGATTTCAAAGCAAGGACACCAGAGATCTTCACTGTCTATCATATTGCCTTTCGTTTTCTTCCAAATAGTTGTCCATATCTTCACACACAGTGAATTCATATTGAACAAAATGGTGTTAAACTGATCAGAAAGGATGATGAAGGCATTTTAGGCCTTCAAGACCAGACAATAGAGAAGTCAACAATGGCTACCATAATGTCTCTTGTTCTCTTCGAAATAGCTGTCCAACCTTCATGTACGTTGAAATTAAACAAATCAAAACAAAACAGGCTAATATCACTCTGAACAAAGAATAATAGTATTACTCGATTTTATATCATTACATTATGGAATTAGCACTGGATACCTTAGTATCCTCTTTTTCTTCAAAGTATCTGTTCATTTCATCATGCATTATATAATCAATTCTCATAAACTGTTTAGAAGTTCTACACATGCATGAGTCTCTACATGTATACTTATCCTTTCTATATTACTAATACTTTCTGTATTAGAGGGAAAACAAACCAAAACCAGACAAAACAAAACAAATTCCTAGAAAAACATGAAACAAAAAAGACATATAAAGCCACAATACTAGGTGATTGACAGTGGTTACTATGGTGTCTCTTGTTATTTTCAATAGAATTGTCTATATCATCAGGCATAGTATAATTGAACATAGCAGTACATAGCAATATTAATAAAAACAAAACATTGGAGACATTATAGGACTTCAGAAGCAGTTAATAATCAAACCGGAATGGATATCCTATTGAATCTTGTGGTCTTCAGAGTAGTTGCCTCTACTCTCAGACTTAATACTATTAAGCATACCAGATTTGCATAAAATCAGTCAGGACAAAACAGCGATCTAGCAAACCAGATTCAGATAAGATAAGTCATAGTAAAACAGTGTAAGTAATACAGGGCTTCAGATTATGTTAATAGGAAATTAAGGATAGTTACCATAGTATATCCTGCTATTTTTGGAATAGCTGGCTGTGCCCTCAAATTTAGTATAAGTAGACAGACTGGAACAGAATAAAATCAAACTAAACAGAACAATAAGAATAATGTGGATTTAAATCCTGACACACTATTAACAATGTCCTATGCCTTCCTTTTTTTTTTTTAAAAGAAAATTCCTCCCCTTTCACTTTCACAGGATGTTTTGTACATTTTGGGTTCCATTAACTCCTTTAGTTTTCAGATTAGAGGAGTAACCCACTATCTGCCTAAGAGATTCTGAACCTTTTTACCCCTGAGCTTGATATTTTGTTTCTTTTACCTACTAAAGCCTCAAGGTTTTCCTTCCTTGTAACTGAGTAGCTCTCCACTGCACAAGGTGTCATCTCTTTCCAACCTATCTGTAGCTGCTGGATGAGCTGTCTCTATTTCTCTCTGGTTCCCTGTCACACAGAGCATTTTTTCCCTTATCTTTCACTTTCATAAATCCTCTTTCAGGTTGATTATATTTTCTAAACAGAGCATCTTGATGGATCCTATCTCATGATCTACTCTGCCTGTGTTTCTTTTTATTAGTGTATCAAGACCATCTGGGTTAGAGATGATAGCCAATCTTCTCTGCCTCATCTCTGCTATGCTATTTTTCTGCAGTTGGTTGTCTACTTTTCTCCTTCATTCAATTGTCTGCCCCATTCATTGAGGCCTCTCTACAATGTTCCTGGAATCCTGGTGATTTTTTTCTCCCTCTAGAATGTTCTTCAGCATTTTTTGTAGGGTTGGATTGGTGGTTACGAACTCCCCCAGTTCCTTTGTCATAGAAGCATCTTGTTTTGCCATTAATTGTGAGAGACAGTTTTTCAGGGTACATCAATCTGGGTTGGAGGTTATTTTCTTTTAGGGCTTCCAAGCTCTTCTCCAAGTTCTCTCCAAGCTCTTCTTGATTTGATGGTTTGTGTTGAGAAGTCTGTCATGATTTTGATGGGTTTTCCTTTATAGGTGATCTGTATCTTTTCTCTGACAGCTTTTAATATTCTGTTCTTGTGATGAATTTCTGGGATCTTGATTATTATATGTCTGGGTGTAAATCTGTTTTGGTTGTAGCTGGTTGGAGTTCTGTATGCCTCATATATCTGAATATCATTTCCTTTTCCTATGCTTGGGAAGTTTTCCTTAATTATTTCTGTGAATAGCCTTTGTATTTCATTTGTATTTACCCCTGATTCTTCACTCACATTTTTTATTCTTAAGTTATAGATTCTCTGGTCATCTTCTAGCCTTTGTGTTGTTACCTTGTGGTTATTTGTTGTTTTTAAGAGATCTTTCCTTTCATGGTCACATATTGCAAACCTGTCTTCAAGTTTGAAAGTCTAACTTTAGTTTCTGTCAAGTGATTTTGCCAGCTTTCAATGGAGTTTTCAATTTCCTGGTAATCTCTTTGAATCTGTTTCATATAATCTAGATTTTGCTTATATTCTTCATCAAAGGTTTCTCTCCTTTTTCTGGGTTCCTCCATTCTTCTGTCTTCTCCTTCAAGCACTTGTTTGCATCTAAACATTTGCTCAAATTCAGAAACTGAGCAAGGGACCATAATGTTTTATGGGGGACAATGACTCTTGGCCTCTAGATTATCCATTTTTGGTTTCACAGTTTAAGTAATACTTTTATTGGCTTCCCACTTATTTCCCCCCAAGGTTTCTGTGTTCTGTTAATGATCTAGAGGAATCTGTGTCTCAACGTTCCCTGAATAGTCTATCAACATTGCAACTTATTGTGATAATTACACTTATCTGCCCTCTGACAATTAGGCATTGCTGCCTGTCTTCTTTTGGTTTGGGACAGGGTAGAGTCCTCACGGTTATCAGTGAGTCCAGTTTTAAGCAGAGTCCAGGGCATTTATTGGCTCTGGTCTAGAGAGTGCATCCACCAATGAACTTCTTAGTAATGCTGGTGGGTTCTATTGCTTTGGTAAGTGATGTATTCTCTCTGACCGCCCATGAAATATAGCCCTCTGGTGGACTTTCTAGCCTCATATAATATATATCCAACCTCTTAGCCCTTTATTCCCTTTTCCTATCATCTGCTGTGGCAATATTTGTATTTCTATTTCACTTAAAGCGGCCCATTGCCTGGTATCTTTGCTAGCATGTTATAGCAGGTATCCTAGAAGAGCATTCTGAAAGCAATAAACTCTGTATTCTTCAACCTTACGTTTGACTTCCTTCATCCAGCACCCTTGGTATCCTGTCCTGTGCATCTTCTCCACACCCTTGCAGGTAGGTGCTGGGTCCTACAGTTCTTTTGTGGCACAGTCTCCTTTACCCCTATTAGCCCTCAGGGTTCTGTCTTATTTTTCTCATACTCTAAACATAGGAAACATTTAACCTTTGCTTTTATTATTTGGTGTTACATAGGTGTACTATGTTGTGATTTAAATCTCATTATTGGTCCAGTGGCCAGGAAGAGAGATGAGGACACATCCTGAGGTGGGGACATGTTATTTTCTGAACAGAAGCTTCCACATCCTCTTCAGAAAGAGGAAACTCTACTTTCTATTGGGAAATAATGAGCTGCATCTTCATGCTCAGAAGGTTCAGGAAAAAATAGGGACTCCACATATTCAAGAACCCAGATGTCGCCATTCTCTGCACAATGGACTCATTCTCTCCCCAGCAAGGTTGAGAGTTTAATCTTTGAAACTCAACTGCTTATTGTTAAGACCTGGTTTTAATTCTGAACCTTTTCTGTTCTCCCATGGCAGATGATGGGAATCTCTTCATATGTTATGAAAGGGGCCATCTGGCTTTCACATTTAGCTTTTAATTGATGATTAATCACTCTCAGCTTTCCATTATCTTTTCCCAGAGTGTCAGTTGTGTTTAGCAATAGCCACTCAATTTCATTGTCCTTCTTGTTACCATGCTACCCGTATTTCTCTCTAATGCTTGATGAATCATGCCAAACCAGTGCTTTATATAAGTATATTCAACTCAATTCTCCACAGGTAGAAATTTAAACATTTGTCCCATTACCTTGTGCCATCTCCCATCAATGATATCCTCATTGCCATCCTGAGTGATCCAGTTTAAAAAGCCTAACCTAGTATCTGCTTTTTTTTTTTTTAAGACAGGATCTTGCTATGTAGCCTAGGCTAGCCTTGAATGTACTATGCAGTCCAGGCTGGCCCTGAACTCACTGGGATCCTCCTGCCTCAGTCACCTGAGTGCTGGAATTATGGGCAGGTACCACTGTGCCCAGCTAGTACCTCTTTTGTTAGACTACTAGTACCTTTTGAAGGTTATCAGGAGATTAACTAGAAATTGATTTCAGAATCTGAACCTCTCAAAAAGGAGAGAAGAATTTGAGATGTTATGTAGAGTCCTAAACTAACCCTATGGGGAGTTCAGAATTTCCCAAGATGACCCTGGAGAGTTGTCTCAAGTCAGGGCTAGAAGGTTTAGCTTTTATACCCCAATGCCGTTTTGCAGGTTTCCCTGGTGAGGGGCCATATCTTTGGCAATGCAACTGTCTTTAGCCAGGAGGTTGCGCCTGTGGGTGATTCTTTCATTAAAGGGAGATATGGGTGGGGCATCATATCCAATATACTCATTAGTTGTGATGTTTTAACAATCTTCAGTATGACATCTGACCTTTTTGCCTTGGTTGGTGAAATAGGATTGTAAAGAGTAATACTAAAAGGTATAGAACAAATAATACTTGTAAGGAAATGAGAAAAAGCAAGACTTGACTCTCTGGCTTTGAATGATCCTTTGCTGTAAAATGCAGTGACTATCCCTACCCTGTTGCCCTGTGCTCTGTCCTGCCCCTCGCCTACTCCTACTTCCTGCCCTTCTGCCTCTCCACAACTACCCACAGCACTGAGGACTGAACCCAGGGCCTTGAATCTAGGTACAGCTCTACTATTGAGCTATGTCTTCACTCCCTTTTATTTTAGTTCATAGACAGGATCTCACTTAATTTTCCAAACTAGCCTTGAGTTTGTGATACTCCTGCCTCAACCTCCCAAGTACCTTGGATTTCAGGAATGTAACACTACACCAAGAGCCTTGCCTTCTTTAGTTTTTGAAGATCTCATTAGCCAATAGATAAGATGAAAGTTGTCTCTGACTGCACAATTTCAGCCAACCTGCAATGGCAAGCAGGAACACTGAAACAACACTCAGAATTTTGAGGCAGGTTCATTTTATGTTCATGGGCACTGACTGGGATCATTCCCAAAATATCAGCTCCCAAAGGCTCAGGGAGGGAGGTTTTTACTGGATTGCAAGAGGAAGTACAGAAATAGAGAACTTGGCTATCTTTGATTGGTTTTGGTAATATAGATGATAGTGACCAGCTATTTCTAGAGTACAGAAGCAACTGGAGCTGCAATAGGAACTATTATCTGGGTAACTAAGAAACTGCAGTGTACAGGTTGGAGGAGGGTATTTTCTGCTATATTTCTCCCCTCTTTTAGTTTCCCTGGCAGATTTTTGCTGGGCATATGTCATGGTTTATGTCTGTGTCCCCCAGGCCTCATGAGTTTACATTGTGTATTTGTGATTGGTTCATTGTATAGTGCTTGGATTGATGGTGTTAGTGCTACACCCACTTAGGGGTGGAGCCAGGATGTGATGTAATGGCAGGAAGAAGGTATATCTTTCTCTTTGCTGGGTCGAGCTTGCTGTTTGCGGCTGCCATGAACTGCAGCCCAGCCATCCCCACCTGTCTTGGAGCCCACTGAGTGTGGACTGAAACCTCCAAAAACTGTAAGAAATAAACCTTTCCTTTCCCAACTTGGGCATCAGGTATTTTGTCTCAGCGATGAGCATAAAGTAACTAAGACAGCATATTACATACAATCTTCTGAAACAAGGCCCAACCAGAAGCAGTAACATTAGGGTTGTCAGTGATCCTAGGATGGATCCTAGCCAAGATACCCAAGATTGTCTTATTATAGAGTTTTTCCCTAAGTTGCTTTTAGAAAGAGACATAATTTGGGACTGTCTGTTCTGTAACATTACTCTGGCAAGGTAGGGAGGGAGTTAATCTGATCTAGGATTGTCCAATGGGCCTTGAATGCTCATCAAATTTTGATCAAATATTTGACTAATTGTCCATAGAGCTAAGGCAAAATCCACGGCTAGTAGGAGGGCAGGGAAGCAGGGACTGGATTAAGCAACCTGAAAAGGCACAAAAATGGGGGAAAATCTTGTATTGAGGTCTGGAGCACTCCTGTGAATAGTGTCCTCAGGCTTCAGCTGTGTGTTGACTGGTCAGCATCCAGAGTGACCAGAGCAAGGCTTTGAGTGTGTCATCTCCTGGTCCAGGTAAATTTTTCAGAGATTTAGCAGGAATCTAGAATTGTGGATCTTAGGCTGGAATTTTTGAAACTTTGAGAGCTGCTAATATGCACCTGGATTGTATATGTGTGCAGGAGTGTCTACAGGTATAGCTGGTCTTTTAGCTAAACTTTATGGAACTGGCTACAAGCTGTTCCTGTAAGACTATGTTTTATTCTTTTAACTTTTAACAGTTTTTTTAGAGCTTTGAGGCCCATATGTTGTATAGTTCTGCCAGTTTTGAGTTATCTCTCTTACAAATGCAGGTCCATTATTGCTGCCAATAGTCAAGGGTAGGCCATATCTAGGGATGATTTTTCTCAGCAGGACCCTACACACTTTTGTTGCCTTTTCAGTTTGGGTGGGAAATGCCTAGGCCATCCTGAGTAGGTGCATATAAGCATCAACAGATATCTGCAAGTGAAGGTCAAGGTTGATGACCCAGACACCAAAGTCTGAGCTGGCTGTAGGTGTATGGGTGCCAATGCTGCAACTTGAGCTTGCAGAACAAAGAGTGGGGGGCTGGCTCTGATCTTCTGGGAACTGGGTAAATTTTTTCTGGCTAGGGTTGATGTTTCAGTCAGTTGGATACCCAGAGAGGGCTTAGGAGTGCAGGTTTGGTGTCACTGGTGGCAAACAGCAGCAGAAAGCAGTAGCTGGAGAGCTTTGGCCAAAATAAGTTTGTCCAACGTGGCTACAGCATATCTAGCCTGTGGGACTCCATTCCTAACACAGCTGCTTCCATCTGTAAATACAGCACACAGAGCATCTGTCAGGGATTTATCAGTCATGGTAGGTGGGCCCAGCTTGGTGGGCAGGTATGTGGCAGAATTGAGTGTCCACAGTTACTCAGGAGGAGGTCCAGTAAAACACATGGGACCTGGACAGGTAGGTCTCGGCCTAAGGTGAGCTTATTAGTTTTCTTGATGGGAACAGTGGCTATTTGAGCAAGAAGACAAACAGGAGAGGTGCCTTAGTGACTGGATGCAAGTATTTGTAAAGGTAGGCCATTGGACACTCCTAGGGGCTGACTGAATAAAAATCATTACTTGTACGTGTGAAACCAAGGCTTCAGAGTCTATAGAAACTAGAAGGTCTAAGGTGTTTGTGGAGTTTACTTTTGTAACCATTTTCTGTCAGAAATTGTAGTAGAGCTTTTTTTGCCTTTCCCGCAGGTAGCTTGGTGTCATTAATCAAAAGTACAGTGATATTCAATCCTGGGAAACTAGTGAGGTCATCTGTGAGGACTTATTTAAAGAGGCTGAGAAGGTTTTGAGCCTCTGAGAGGGTGAGTCCAGATCACTTTTGAGTTCAGAACTGAGGTCTTTCCATTTAAAGGAGAAGAAGGGCTAGCTGAAAGGAACCAATCAAAGGTAGAAGAAGGCATTATTTCTGTCCAGGAAAGTGTAACAGCAGGCTGTGGGTGGCAGAAGACTGAGGTAACATATCCAGAGAGCAATCAGCATGGCATTGGCAGCTTGGAGATCTTAAACTGCCTTTATAGGCAGGAGAGGAGTATTCTAGCAGTTTTACAGCCTATAGATATTTTACAGTTTTGAAGAATCATTTTTTCTTTCTTGGGAGACTATGATGGAGCTGGAAGGGACAGAAAAACAAGGTATCCTGGAGTCAAATATGTTGCTAGGGCTTCCCCCAAAATAATGGGAGACTTCCAAAACCCTTGTGGCAATTGAGTAGCTGTCCAAAAAGGGTGTATGGATTGGAAACCACAGAATGCAAGGCGATGACTGCATTGCCATCAACAATCTGGCACAGAGATCTTGCCCAAGATGATTAACAGTCTATCAGGCTGATGTGTGGCTGGATATCTCTTTGTGCTTCCCGTGACATCTGACAGCAATGGGAGTCATGTTGAGGCAGCACGTTTGATGATCAGGCCCGGTGGCAAATCTTTAGCCCATTCCTTTGGGAGAAGAGTTTTCAGAAATTCAGGATTGCAGTTATCTAACCCTAACCCTAACCTTCAGGCTGAGGAAGGCATCATGTTCCTCTAAGGTAACAGTCAAAGTTGAAAGTGAAGGGTTAAACGAGGGGGAATTAGTGGTGTGAAGGAGGTAGTCACTTCTAACTTAAAGAGGAGCTCTCTTCCCAAAAGAGGTGTGAGGACTAGCTTATATAGGAGTTTATGTTGGGGAGCTGTCTCCCCAGGTTCCAAATTTGTGCCTGGCATAATGGGAAAGAGGCAAGAGTTCCAGTTGTCCCAGTGATGACAACCTTTTTGACAAAGGGAACTTTTGACAGCAGAGAGTTCTTTCCATTGTCAGGAAAATTGCAGATTTGCCTCTGACTTTTGTAATGATTGTTGGCTTTCAGGGGCCCAGTTTGATAGAGCTCAGTCTGTCCTATCCATGCATGTCTGACAGGGAGGGAGCCTGGACAGTTAGGTTTCTTTGTGTTTCACAGAGGGCATCTATTTTGTATCCATACCCATTATAACTCATGGTCAGAGGGTATGGTTGTCTATCAGGCTGGATTTCTTAAGGACATCAGAAGCTTTTCTTTTATAAGATTTCTGGGTAACAGTGGTTGATGGGCTTTTGTTCCCCTGCTCTGTTTGATGTCTTTGAGACATACTCTACTGGCTTGTTTCTAGGTAAGGTGACTTTTGGAAAGGCCATGGAAACTCATTAATCTGGGCTTACAGTCCATTTTTTCCTCAGCCAAAATATGGAACTCAGAAGGAATTGCTGAATCATCGTGGGTGGGCCCTAGATGATGTCATCTGACCAGGATAGAAGCAGAAGTCTCCAGAGGGAAGGCCTCTGTGGCCAAACACAGACAATGCTAGCTGTAACCAGTTCTTTTGGCTGCAAGTAGAAAAGTTGAGAGTGGGGAGTGGAGCTATAGGTGTTGGCAGCAACTGTGGTGGTTGATGAGGGTGCCAAGGCTGAATTCTCAGCAAAAATGGCCCTCTTTTTCCTTTGAGATGTAGGGAGAGGTTGGTTTCATTTTTTATTACATAAAAGCCTTTTTCCCTACAATCAGGGGCTGTGAATTTTGACTAACTAGTTCCTATCTCTGACTTCCTACACGTGTGTTATGTACCTTTGAACAATAATGTAACAGACAAAGAGTGAGTGACCCTCAGAGAGAGATCATTTAGATGCCCGCCTGGCCACAGGGTACTTACATGTGACTTAGGTAAGAAGGGTGCAAGGCCTCTGTTATAGGATATGTTAATTGCTGTGGAACTGTAGGTAAGGACCCAATCAGCCACTGAGACCAGTGCTTTCCAGTCTTGGTGCACAAATGGAGCAGCCTATTGCTTATGTTCCACTCACTCACTAAAGCATTCAGCAGGAACTCAGAGGTTAAACATTCCAATCCCTTTCCCACAAGGGAGGTTCTGACTACTAAGAGTTGATCAAACTCTCCTTCTGCTCAAGTGAGCAAGACTGACAGATGGACTAACTGGGGTACCCCCAGGGTCTTATTGGAATCAGGCAGTCAGGCAGGTAGACAGACTGTGTTCTCCCTTTGGGGTCCAATGTTGAGTCACTTGAACAGGGAACCAAAATATTCCCCAGACCTCTAAGGGGATCTGAGAAATCTCAAGAATGTGCCTTCCCATCAGGACCTGGGAAAGTCCTTGTTCCATCTGTGAGGTCCACAACCAGTGACCAAAGAGGTCAGCATGGTCAGTCTTCCCAGCCCACACACCAGATGTTATGGCAAAGCAAAAACACCAAAACAACACCTGGGATTTGGAGGCAGATTTATTTTACATTGATGGGTAATGATTGGGATCATTCCCAAAATATCAGGCCCCAAAAGCTCAAGGAGGGAGATTTTTATGGGATTTCAAAGGGATGTACAGAGGTAGAGTACTTGACTGTCTTTGGTTCTTACAATATATGTGGTAGTGACCAGCTAGTGACTTGCCATTTCTAGGAGAGCAAAGCAACTGGAACTGCAATAGACACTATTACCTGGGCAACTAAGAAATTGAAGTATATTAGTTGGGAGGGAGCATTCTCTGTTACAAACTTAGTGCTGTTTTCTATACACAACCCATGTCTGTTAATAAGTGACAGGTGGTGGAAGGATCTCCCTTCTTTAGATGAGTTCTAGAAATTTTAAAATTTTGTTTCATTTGGAATATTTTCAGAGTGGTCAGCCTTTGAGACAGACAGTATACTATGTTGTTATCACTCATTTATATTTTAGGCTACATGGGAAAGTCTGTAGAGGAACAGAGGAGTCCCAGGAAGAACATATGTGAGATTGTTAAAAACAAATTACCTAGCTAGGCATAGTGGCTCATGCGTGTAATCCCAGCACTTGGGAGGGCGATACAGGAGGATCATTGCGAGTTTGAGACTAGCCTGGGCTACAAAGTGAGCTCAAGGCCAGCCTGAACTGCATAGCAAGACCCTGTCTCAAAAAGACAAAAATAAATAAATGAATAAATAATCTAGTCTTGGCTCTAGTGATGCTTCACTGGGTAGTGAGCTAGGATAAGAGGATTGCTGCTCACTGATCTGCTCCAATGGGCAGTTCGGAGTTTTAAGCAACAAAGAGCTTGCCCACTTGTGCTAGTTAGGTCACAAATTAAGTTTTGTTCAACTCTACCAAATCCCACAGAAACACAGTGTCCACCAGTGATCTCCAAATTCCAACCCTCCTGGTATGGGACAAGGAACTCTGCAGGTATTCACATTTTCTCTTCAGAAAGAGAGCTGATGGAATGCAGGTTCAAGATTTACCTCATCAATCATTACTAGTGTTTCAGGTGACAGCTGGTGCACTCCACTCAGTTGCTCCTCAGCTCCTACCAGGATGTAATGATGATACCTATTGTACACAGAGTGGGTGATGATAAAAATTCTCTATACCCATGAAGTGCCTTGTTCACAAAGCTATTCTGCACTCAGAGTGCAGCTAACGTGCAGCCTATCTGGTTTGAAGTCTACCAAGAAGCAAACCACAAGATGGGATTAGACTGCAAGACATTTCTTGGAGAATGAGCAAGAGGAGGCAAAAGACTATGACACAGATCTCATGTCTGTAGGATGAAAGGGAAGAAAATAGGATTGTCCATGGTTTCCATCGGTTTCTTTTCCTCAGGGAAGCCTAGAAGAGGTTACTGGTATAAACTACAGGGCCACAACTGATGCTCACCCTCCTTTTCCTTCACTATTCATTTTGAGTTTCCCCTGTCCTCAGTCATCACCTTAGCCGGCTGTGGTAACTACTGTTTGTGTGACTCAAATCTGCAACTCAAGGACTCCGAGCCCTTGGCGGTCATACCCTGCTCAGCCTGGTGTTAGTACATGTATCTGTGACAGTTGCTTTGAGGCAAGGGAGTACCAGCCGGCACCTAGATCTCCTTCCAGGCTTCTGCGGCCAGGCAGTTGGCCATGGTGTGGGAATCAGCCTCTCTTCAGGTAAAGTGTATGATTGAGCACACTGCTCAAAACTGTACCCATTGGGAAGATTTTTCCTCTCTTCTGTACTTTTTCAAAGCAATTCTGAGTGCCGTTATACTGTAGCTGCTATCATTTTCAGCTTAACTCTTTGTAAAGCTTGTGTTTTAAAAAGGAGGGGCTGGCAATGTTGTTTAGTGGCAAAACACTTGCCTGGCATACCTATGGCCCTAGTTTCAATCTCCAGTGTGATCACAAATAAAAAAGGAAACGTAATTCACACACCACACATACTTATTAGCCATTGGTAAACTAAACTTGGGCTGCATCCTGCTTCAGCTGATTGTGTAGGACTCCCTAGAGGGCCAAGGTGCAAGCTGGGAGAGAGGTATGGATATGCTCTAGAAAGTCTTCTGGCATCTGGGCCACCTGCTCATGGCACTTCTTTGTGCTCTTCTCAGGCCCAACTGCACATGTACTGTTTCCTTCTTGTGTGGGACTGCTGCTGGGCCCGTCCCACTTAATGACTTGGCAGGTTCAACAGGATCCAACTTTTAATGGACTGGTGTAGATGTATAGTCATTTGTTTATCTCAAAGTCAAGCATTCTAATTCTATCATAGTTCAGGATCTGATTTTATTTTTTTGATATTTTTTGAGGCAAGGTTTCATTGTGTAGCCCATGCTGGTATCCAACTTATAGTGATCATCCTGCCTCAGCCTTCTTAGTTCTGGGATTACACGGGTGTGTTACCATATTCAGCTCAGAATCTGCTTTTCAAAAGGTATAAAATTCCTCCCCTTTGGAACAGGAGCCATTGTTCTGTGCCAAAATTCCCCAGCCTCCATTTGAGATTCTCCTCCTGGGGCTGACCAGAGGCTCAGAATCCATCTCTTCCTCCCACCCACACACACTCACTCACTAGACTGCTGTAGCATTAATACTATGTCCAGTATAGCAGCTATAATCAAGATAAGCAATTGGTTGAGCTTGTGGTTGTCTACAGATATCCTGAAGAATTTAATTAAGTTTATGCAGGGGCAAGATTGGTGAACTGAATAGAAATGTGGTAGGTTAAACCTGCTTTAGGTCTTTAACTAATAATTGCCATAATCTGCGTGATACACAGCCTCAAATTTATTATTATTATTATTTTTGGTACCGGGGATTGAACTCATGACCACACCCTTGCAAAGCAGGTGCTTATGCCGTTGAGCTAAATCCCCAGCCCTGTTATTTTCAGTTTAATATCTTGGCTTGTGAGGGCTCAGTCTCAGAACTCCTATATGGCCCTTTTCATTATAGTAGTTCCCATCCCACAGTTCAAGGGCCAGGGTGGGACTTACTGTATTTGCCAAAGTGTACCAACTTCAGTTATTCTTTCAGGGCTTGGGGAGTAGTAACCCATGGGTTGATCCAGGAACCTAGGGCTTGCTGTGAACTGGCCTGTAACCAGGACTCTCTTGCCTCACCTCTGTTATAGGGGCCTATGATACTTTCGGTTTCTGTGTATCAATTTAACTCAGATCTTTGTCTAAGAGTTCTCAGAAAGTCTGAGGATTTCCTTATCCTTACAAATAAGCACATGAGTAGATGACCCTTGATCTTTTGAAGAAAGACTGGGAGAATCAGTGTAGAACACACTTGCATTATTGTAGGGTTAGGGACCTGATCACTTAACAT
Organism: Cavia porcellus; assembly: GCF_034190915.1. Lineage (NCBI taxonomy): Eukaryota > Metazoa > Chordata > Mammalia > Rodentia > Caviidae > Cavia > Cavia porcellus. The sequence continues at coordinate 33,747,228 of NW_026947493.1, forward strand.
TTTTTACATAGTGAGTTATAATCTAAAAATTGCCTTGAGCCTGGGAACTGAACAAGGGAAAGTGATTTTTTAAAACTGAGGTTACTAGCCTTGGTCTTCTTTCTCCATCTTTGTCTGTCTCTTTCTTTTTGCTTGTAATGTTAAGTATCATTCTTAATGGTTGCTTATTTTGCTCCAGGAACACTATATACTGTATACCGTATTAGCTGTCTCTGAATTTTCTGTGTCAAGCTCCATTCACCACCCTACTTCCCCAGCTTTTATTACTTTGGGAGCCATCATCTCTATGTCTGTTAGTGAGGCCAGCTTTGATTGCTTTCTCCATCAAGAGCGCTGGCTTGCAGAGCGAATCTCTAACACTAAACTTTGTTAGAGATGCCAGGTGGAGGGGAGTCCCCGGCCAAAGGTATCTGCTGGAGGACTCTGTGTCTTGCCCTAATAAACCCGCATTAGTACTCCTGTTGCGCTCAGCATTGATTGAAGGCAGAAGCCTGGCTCAAATGTGGTGGCAAATCCAGAAGAGTAGCGGCTGGGGTCATCAGTCAGGTTTTCTTTCTGTAGCAGGAGCTCCGAGCAGTGAATTTTCAGGGCTGCCACACTGCCTCTTTTAAGGAAGGGCTCAGGAGTGGAGAGCACCTCTAGTTTATAACATGGTAACAGAAAGAAACAATTGTAAGAAATACACGAGGTCTGAGTTGATTCCCACCCCACCCCACTTAAATTATTTCTGGATAGCTCACTTACAAAGACTTATTCTTCTATTTACCCAACATTTTAAACAATTGAGATAAATTTACAAAACACAATACTCCTCTACTTAAGGTGTACAACCTAGCGGCTTTTAATATATTGACAAAGCTGTGTAGGTATCGCCACCAACTTCAGAATGTTTTCATGTACTGAAAAGAAATCGCCTACCGTCAGCAGTAGTTCCTCACTTGATCCTCTGTGCCCATCACCTGCATTCCAGAAACCAGCACCTACTTTAAGGATCTGGAGACTTGCCTGTCATGGACATTTTGTGTAAACAGAATCATGCAATGTATTATTCTGTGCCTGGCTTTTATTGAGAAAAATGTTTTCAAGATGAATCTATATCATAGCTTATATTAGTACTTTTATTTCTTTTCATAGTTGAGTAATATTATATTATGTGGATATACCACTTTTCATTTATCCACTTGTCAGTTGATAGACATTTGGGTTGTTTCCACTGTTTAGCTTTTACTATAAAATATATATATATGTATTTTTTTTTTGGTACTGGAAATCACACTCAGGACCTTGCACTTGCCAGGCAGGCACTTGTGCCACTGAGCTATATCCCCAGCCCACATTCTAATATTTTTAGAGACTGCCAGTATATGCCTAAAACTGTGCACAGTACTAAACTCTTTATATACTATGTTTTTTCATATACATACATGTTTATGATAGTTTTATGTGTGTTAGGCACAATAAGAGATTAACAGCAGTAACTAATAGTAAGAAAAAACAATTACAATAATTATTATTCAATAATTATTATTATGTTATTCAAGTTGTGTGAATGCTCTCTCTTTCAATACCCGATTATACTGTAGATTTTGACCATCTAGCAGTTTTTTCTTTCCTAATTGAGACTTATCATCTTTTCAATTAAAGGAAGCATCTTCTGGGTACTCTTTGATATATCCAAATTGCTTACATCACTACTCTTGTACTTTGGGACCTTTATTAAATAAAATATAGGTTACTTGAGTTAAAAATGGGCAAGAGATCTGTATAAACACCTCTCAAAAGAAGGAATACAAATGGCCAAGAAATATATGAAAAAATTCTCAATGTCATTAGCTAATCAGCAAAATGCAAATCCATATGACAGTGAGGTTCATCTCACCCTAGTTAGAATGGCTTAGATAAAAACAAAAACGAAAACAAAAACAAAATGACAAATGATGGTGAGGACATGGTGGAACAGGAATTCTCAAACACTTTTAGAGGAAATGTATTTAGTTACTGTGAACAGTTCCCCAATAAACATGAGTATGGAAGTATCTCTTTATATGTCAACTTCATTTCCTTCAGATACATATTCCCACTCGGAGTTGGGTAGCTGCATCATATGACAGTTTATTTTTAGTTTTTTGTGGCACTTTAGCTGTGTTTGCCAGAGTGTCTGTGCTAATTTATATTTCTACTTAAAGCATATGTGTTCCTTTTCCCCTACATCCTCAGCAATATTTGTTATTGTTAATATTATTGTTGTTTTTACATTTATTTATTTATTTATTTATTTATATTTTTTGATACCAGGGATCGAGCTCATGACCTCACATTTGCCAGGCAGGTGCTTATGCCACTGAGCTAAATCCCTGGCCCTGTTGTTTTGATAACAGCTATTCTAACTAGAGTGAGATGGAATCTCAATGTAGTTTTGATTTTGATTTTCCTGATGGCTAATAGTATTGGATATTTTTCTACATAATTCTTGGCCATCTGTATTTTTTCTTTAAAAAGTGTCTATTCAGATCACTTGCCCATTTTTAAATTGGTTTATTTTTTGTTATATTTTTGTGTCATTTCTAATTCTGCATAGTACTCCTTTGTCCAATGAATCTGGCAAAGATTTTTCTCTCATTCTGTAGGTTATCTCTTCATTTGGTTGCTTGTTTCCTTGCTATGTAGAAACTTTTATTTTGATGTAATCCCATTTTCCATTTCTTGGTTTTGCATTCTGAACCTTTAGAGCTCTGGCCAGTAAAACAGCCCATGCCAGTATCTTGAAGTATTTTCCTCTAGTAGTTTTAGAGTTTCAGGACCATCATCTTGGATTTATTTTGAGTTGGGTTCTATCAGGTGAAAAGTTTCAACTTTCTTCTTATGGATATCCAGTTTTCTAAGTACTGTTTGTTAAAGAAACTTTACTGTATTTTCTCCAATGAATGTTTTTGGTACCTTTATTGAAAACCAATTGGCTGAAGGTGTGTGGATTTATTTCTGGGTCCTTTATTTTGTCCTGTTGGTTTACATGCCTGTTGTTATGCCAACGCCATCCTGTTGTCCCCATGACTTTGTAGTATGTTCTGAAATCAGGTACAATGTTGCTTTCAGCTTTGTTATTTTTGCTTGACATTGTTTGGCTACACTGGGTCTTTTGTGTTTCCATCTGAATTTTAGAATATTTTTCTAGTTCTATGAAGAATATCTTTGCCATTATGATGGAGATCGTACTTTGGACTTTTTAACAATGTTAATTTTCTCAATCTATGGATATGCAAGATGTTTATCTTCTCATATCTTTTTTTATGTACTTAGTTAAGTTTGTTCCTAACGTTTATTTTGTTTTTGTTTTGGAGGCACTTGTGAATGAAATCACTTTTCCTTTTTTTCCCAACAAATTCATTATTGTCATATAAAAAAGCCATTGCTTTTTGTATGTTGATTTTGTATCCTGCTACTTTAATGAATGCATTTTTCAGGTCTAATGATCTTCGCTAGAGTCTTTGGGGTTTTTCTATGCAAAGAATCGGATCACCTGCAGTAGGGAAAATTTGGTTTTCTCCTTTCCTATGTGTCTATTTTCTTTTTCTTTAATTTTTAAAGAGAGTAAAATTAAACATAATAAAACAGAACAAAACAGATCATAAGATAACAATGTAGGAGACACAGATTTCAAAGCAAGACAACCAGAGATCTTTACTGTCTACCATATTGTCTCTTGTTTTCTTCCAAATAGTTGTCTTCACATAGTTGTCTTCAAATAGTTATCTTCACATACAATGAATTCATACAAAACAAACTAGTATAAAACTGATCAGAACAGGTTGATGAAGGCATTTTAGGTCCAAGACCAGGCAATAAGGAAGTCAACAATGGCTGTCATAATGTCTCTCGTTCTCTTCAAAATAGCTGTCCATACCTTTACATATGTTGAAATTAAACAGTACAAAACAGACTAAAACCACTCCAAACAAAGAATAACAGTATTGCTGGATTTCACATTGTGATGCTACGGAATTAGCACTGGGTACTTGAGTGTCTCTTTTTCTTCAAAGTAGCTGGTCATTTCATAGTGTATTATGTTATTGATTCTCATAAACTTTTTAGAAGTTCTACACATGCATGAGTCTCTACATGTATAGCTATCCTTTCTGTATTAGAGGGAAAAACAAAACAAACCAAGAAAAAACAAAACAAATTCCTAGAAAAACACAAAACAAAAAAGACATATAAACAACAATAGCAAAGATCCCAGAAAACTGACAATATAGGCCTTCAAAAACAAGGTGGTATTAGCATACCTGGAGTTGTTATTTTATACATCTGCAAAAACTCACTTTACATATCATTTCACTGTAATTATTGAGTTTTTTTCACAGGTGCAATATAGTATTTACACATATGAGTTTGATTTATTACACTTATGAGTATGGTGTCAAGTTGCATCCATTTACTTATAAATATCTCAATATGATCATTCTTTATAGCTGAGTAGTACTCCATTTTATAAAAATACCACGTCTTTTTTATCCATTCCTCAGTTGATCGGCACTTAGGTTGTTTCTAAGATCTATTACAAATTGTGCTGCTATAACCATGGGTGCATATATATCACTGTGGTATGATGTTTTCAGTTCTTCTGGGAATATGCCTAAAAGTAGAATAGCTGGATCAAATGGGACTTTCAATCCCAACTTTTTGAGGAATCTCCAGACTGACCTCCACACTGGTTGCACCAGTCTACACTCCCACCAACAGTGCAGAAGAGTTCTTTTTTCCCATAGTTTAGATTGCATTTTGCTCTTTTGTTTTGTCTTTTTCCTATATTCCCAGTGGGAAGCGGAAGGCCGGGTCTCTGTTGTTTCTTGGGTTGAGAATATCTATCCTTCTGCAGGGAATTTCCCCAGTGGAGTAGAGGTCTTTAGACCAGCCTTACCACGTGGCTCCTGTCTATGTAGGGTCAACTGGCTAGGGTCCAAAGGGACCTTCTTGTGTGTTTTCCGGTGATAGGGAATGCTGGGCAGGGCACTTCCAGTCCCTGGAAGCTTCTCTATTAAATGGAAATCCCTGCACACACTTTTGGTATGTGAGGTGGAGTGCTGGTGGCTCTGGACCCCTCGCTGGACAGGGCCCCAAATAGGCCTGGAGGGATCTTCCGGTGGGTCCTCCAGTGATGGGGGATCCTGGATGGGGCCCTACCAGTCTCTGAGCAATGTGCCAAGGCTTCCCTGTGGGATGGCAATCGCTCTAAGTATGCACTTTCGGCTTGCGGGGTGGAGCGTAGGCCTCTTTCGACCCCTTGGGAATTGTTGGCCAGGGCTCAAATAGGTCTGAAGGGACCTTCTTGTGGGTCCTCTGGTCGTGAGAGATGCTGGGCAGGGCCCTACCAGTCTCGGAGTGTGTGCCAAGGCTTCCCTGTGGGATGGAAATTGCTGCACACACTTTTGGCATGTGAGGCGGTGCATAGGTGGATTTGAGCCACTCGGGTGGAGACATCTTATACATAAGTGGATGCAACTTGTGACCATACTCATAAGTGAAATTAACCAGACCCACATGTGTATGCATGGTATTGTCTCACTAGTGTGAGAAACTGAAAAAGTAAATGAGACCCAAAATGTACAACAGATATCGTGAATAGGGAAGAAACTGCTCAAAAGAAAAGAGAAACTGTGATGGGGGAAAGGAAAAGGAAGGCAAATGGAAAAAAGTGTGTGTCTATCTACATCTATATCTACATACACATGATAGTTAAGATAGTTATGCAGCTAGTTTCTCTTAGTTTATTGAAAAGAACAGAAAGGTTTATGCTAATATTACTTGGATCTTATTTTACACCTATATCTTGTAGTCTGAATAGCTACTATAAATATAACAATATGCAATGTATTATTGTTACTTTCCTACCAGCCTGTTTTGAAACTGTTGTGCTATTTTCATCTCTTTAAAACAAAATTTTAAAAAGTTAAAGAAATAAAGAAAAGGATTGGGCATGTAGCTTAGTGCAAGTTTCCCAGGCTCTGGATAAATGAAGTTCTATGCTGATAAAAAGAATATGCATTCATAGATGAAATATTGTATGAATGCCTACTTTTGTTCTCTAGTATAACTTAACTGTTTCTTTTTTTCAGAAATTAAGAAACATTTTAATATAGTTGTAATTTGAAGGAAAATCAAAACATACTATACAAATTATCTTGAATATAACACAAAAAATACCTTACATCTAAACCTAAGATACTCGATGCAACTGTATTAAAAGTAAAATGCATAGTTTTTAAATTTATGTTACTATTTCAAAGTAAACAATGAAACATATAAATTACAAAATGCTTTGTTTTCATAATTTAATTTTTTATTAGTACAAATTCAGAGTATATGATGATTCCATTTCTCATGGAGAGTTGGTACATGTATGTATAACAACTTGATTCCCATTTTTAGCTTACTCATCTCTTCTCCCCTTCCCTGTCTCTTAACTCTTCATCCACTTCTCATATGTTGAAAGTTACTTTGATATTTTATATTATCTAACTTTCGTTTTGTTCTTTGTATGTATTTTGGGTATCTTATATAAGACAAACCACGTGATGTTTAACTTTGCAACTTAGTATATAAAACTTACAGTGTCAAGGTGTATCCATTTTTCTGCAAAAGACTTAAATGTGTCCTTCATTATGACAGAGTATTATTTTACCATTTGTAAATATCACATTTCCTTTATCTATTTATTTGTTAGTGAATACATAGCTCACTTTGAAGATTTGGATATTGCAAATTGTGCTGCTTTGAACATGAGAGTTCATGTATTGCTGTGATATATTCTCTTTAACACTTTAGAAAAGATACGTAGGTGTAGAATAACTGTGCCCAGTGGAATTGCTTGTTTTTAGGAACCTCCATATTGATGTCCATATTGGTTTACTGCTTACATAACTCTGATGTTTCTTTGTTGGTTGTTGTCTGGATCTGTTGGTGAGAGTGGGCTATGAAAATGCTCATGGTATTGGACTTTATCTCTTCCTTTAGAGCTAGTTTGCTTGTTTTATAAAATTAGGTGCTCTGAGTCTGTTGCAGTGGTGCACATCTGTAATCCCAGCTTCTCAGGAAGCTGAGGTAGGGGCATCACTTCGGCAACTTATACCCTGCCTCAAAATAAAACAAGTTGTCTAGGTACGAAATCCATCACTCCCTAGGTTCAATCTTCACAAAACATTGGATGCTCCGATATTTGTTATGGTATGCATACTTTGTAATTGTTTTGTCTGTTCAATGATGGTTCCTTTGATCATTGAGATATGAACATACTTACTATTTTGATCATGTAAGATATGAACATAGTTACTATTGCTTGCATTGATATTCCGCTTACTTGGAATATCATTTCCTATTTTATCATCTTTATTCTCTGTGTTCCCACAGTACAGTATTATTCAGCCATAGAGAGAATGAAATCCTGTCATTTGCAGCAAAATGGATAGAACTGGAGATCAGTATTTTAAGTCAAATAATTCAAATGTAGGAAAATGCTTTGATTACATGTTCTCTCTCATATGTTAAAACTAAAAAAGTTGACCTAAAAGTAGAATAATGATTACTAGGGAATAAGAAGGATATAGAGAGAGGAGTGGTAGTGGGAAAATAGGGTCGAATATGACTAGTATAAACTCTATGGTATGTACTATGGAAATATTACACTGAACTCCACTAACATGTATAATTAAAGTGTTAATATAATAAATAAGACAAAAATGTAGACTACTGGAAGACAAGCACTGCAGTACCACAGTATATTTGATAGTCAAGGAGGCTATTAAATGAAAAAGGGATTTGTAGCTTATATAGAGTGGCTACACTGGAAAAAGGGGTGATTCATGTCTGATAGCAGAGTTGCAGGGTGTGAGGTTCCATGAGGCTGCCAAGAAATTAGGAATTGTTTATTTGTGGGATTTCTTTTAATATTTAGACTATGGTTGAGCCTGTGTAGCTGAAACCACAAAAAGCAAAAACCACTATATGGGAGAGAACTACTATATGGTTAATTTTGCTCTGAATGTTTCCATAGAATTTTGTTTACTTTTTTTTAAATTTTTGAAAGTAGTAAAAATACAACAAAACAAGGCAGAATAAAGCCAATCGAGACAATGCAGTGAAACTGGTGCAGAACTTCACAGCAGGATAGTGGGATGGTAGTAACAGGTACATGGTATATCTTGCTATCTTCACGATAGTTGTCCAGTCCATTAGGTATAGAGAAATCAAATCAAAAACAGATTATAAAACCAATTGAGAGTATTGAATAGAGCAAGAGAAACATAACAAAGCAAAACAGTGAAAACAACCTTTGCCTTCAAAAAGAAGACAGAAGGAAATCCCCCACATTTGCTATGTTGTGTATGGTCGTCCTCCCAAGAGATGCTGAGACATCTATCCCCAGTAGCTGTGGGGTGGGGGCGGTTCTCCTCCTGGCCCACACTGGGGGTGGTTACCAAGAGGGCGGAAGAATAAGCTGCCTAAGTTCCACCATGGCCAGATCTCGGGAGTGCTGGTTCTCCCCCTGCCCCATGCTGGGGATGCTTACCAAGAGGGCGGGGAAGTTTTGTTTATTTTTATGTAGGTTTTCAAACTTCTTAGATGTAAGGATGGATTTCTGGACCGCTTGGTCAGTATTAAACTGCCCAAGGAATTACCAGTCTATTTTTCAAAGCCAGTACCCCAACACCTTATATGGATTTCAGAAGATGCAAAAGTGAAGTCAATCGTTCATTCAAAGAATTTGCAAATTATGGTAAATGGGGGATGAAATTTAACATGCATACATTAAAAATAAAATTAGAGTGCTACTTATTTTGAGGGGCTAACCTGTCTAAATTAAAAATAGATCTGTACTCCTGAACTCTGAAAACCAGAAGGGATGACAAGTAAAGGGGTATGGAAAAAAGGGGGGCATGGCCCTCAAAACATCCATTTCCACAATTTTCTTCCATGAGATCAGCATGAGAACACTCGAGACAAGGAAGTAACAATTGTATGAGACTTGTGGAAAACCTGCCCTATGATAGGGATGTCTTCTCTCATGTTGACATTGTATTTTTAGACAAGAATATGATGGGGAACTAATTGTAAGGCTCAATTTGGACATGCCTTTCCTAGTATACAACCTGTCTGCCAGCAGAATCACTATTCTCAGCTCAGCACTGGTGCCCTTGGCAAACACAGGTTGTCATAAGACAGGTAAAATTTAGCATGGACTCTTCCAAACACTAGGACATTTGAAGACACCCAAACATTTGCACTGGGTGCTCAAGGACATTGCCCACTGAGGCACAAGATATTCGGAGCACTTTACCAATGATGTTTACTAAGATCCTCCTGCCTAATGTCTCTTGTCTTCTTTCATGCCCTATTAAAAGCCCCACTTCTCTTTGTTCCACACAGATGGCCTTTTTGCCCTCTGTCTGCCTGCACCTAGGCATAACAGGTTCCACACCATGTGGCCTTTACACCAGCCTGGTGGTCTCGACTGGTCTCTACCTTGCATGGTTCTTTACACTAATTCTTTGTAATTTTTTTCTAAAAGTGAACATAAGTTTGAGCAGAGTTACTATTACCCTATAATTTAGCTCCATTTTGTTATACGGTATAAATTTTCTGACTAACTTGTTTGAGTTAATGGTTAAAATCTGTGACCAGGAGTAGGGAGAAGGCAATTAGTTCATAGGGTAAATAAATTCTGTTATGTATTCAGGGTCATGAAATAAATACTTGTCTCAGAGTGTTTATTTCATGCCACAGCAATGCTGTACAATTAATGTCTTTCCTTATTTCCTTCTACTGTGGTCATCTTAGTAGATGGAGTAAAACATTTTCCATTTTCTGTCCATTTGTCTGTAATACCCTACATAAATGATAAATGCAAACTATTCCACTGAATTATTCTGAGGTACTTGTTAACTGAAACTGGTATCACTTTCAGTCTATGTCACTTTGAAGTTTGCTGACAATTTCCCACTCTTTGATTTCTATGACTCTTCCTCTCGCTTTAGGTCTTCAATGCCTTGTTAAAGAACAGCAGTCACTGACAACCCTGTAAGACTGTGCTCATCACATGCTCTGTCCTGAAAATGCTTATCAGATTTGTCCTTCCCGAAGAGATTTGTTTTGAACTTTACACACCCTCATTCTGAGCTTCCTCACCTTCCTTCCAGGCCAGCTTTGTTCTGAATTTTAAGTACGAAAATATGAGGAGTGGCAGGGTAAGGAAGCCTTTTTTATTTGTGCACTAAGATGTTTGTTCTGTTTCCCTTTTTGAAGGAACAGAGACTTGATAATGGACTGATTCCTTGCACTTGTTAAATTCTCATCTCTTAGCACATATCTAAAAAAAATCTCCACCAAATTGCATGGTGAATTTGTCTTTATTTTCTCCATGACTAAACACTGCATTTTTCAGCACTTAACAAGTCATTCTTCTGAAAAAGTGGTTTCAGATCAGGCCCTGTTTCCTAATGAAGCAATGACTTCGCTGGTAATACATTTTTTTCTTGGCTCTAAACAGCGGCAGGCATGAAAAAGGCACAAAAGATGGATGGGAAATAAAATTGCCTAGTTGGCCACTGAAAGTGGAGTCTGTCTGTAAATAATAAAAGGTTGATGGAAATGTTTGATTGGAATTCTATCAATCAGTTTTTAAATAACTAGTACAAGACCACTGATCACTGATCACTGTTGGAAACCCAAGGAAAGCAGGATTACTGAAACCTAATCTGGGACTTTAAGGGTTAATCTTGTCCTTTTTTTTTTTTTTTTTTTTTTTTTTTTTTTTTTTTTGAAGTTTCTTGTGTCTATCTAGTCTGAATTCCTCCTTTTTTGGAGAACCTCCCCCAATGGGAGGTTTACCTGCTCTTACAACTTACCATTTTCTTCCCCAAAAGGAATTCTTACTCTGTCTGTTTTACTGGCCTTGCTCCTTGCTTTCCTTTATCACTCATTCCAAACTTCAAGATTCTACTGCAGATCTGATTTGATTTCTACTTTTTGGGGAGAAGCCTCTCCATTGTAGCATTTACTGATCATTTTATTCTGTTCTCATGCCATGAATCTATTAAATACTTTGATTTTTATGCTAGTTTGTATTGTTCAGTAGTTTCATGTGTCCCACGAAATTTCCCTTCAGTGTTGCAAAAATATCTTATGTCATTTGTCTCAGAGAAGTGAGCGCTATCAAATCAGCAACATTTATTCAGGGCTTATTTTACATCAGCACAGCTTAAGTCACTGTACATACAGCAAAAGAAGACAAAGGTCCTGCTCATGTGTCTCTGGTCTTCTAAGGGCAGAGGCAGATCAAAGAAATGATCTAATACAAGATAGCATTGAGTGATGAGCACAGTCCTGAATATCTGTCAGTTCTTTAGAAATCCTTGTTTGCAAAACAAGTGGAGACTAACTGGAAAATAATATAGCAAACAATCTTGTGAAGATTACTGGCGCACTTTACAATAGATCTGTTATGTCAGGTATTTAACTTTGTAGTGCTTTCATTTTCCTCATTTTGACACTGTCTATCATGCTACTTTCCTTTAGATCATTAGCCACACCTTTGGAATGGTCATGGTAATATGCAATGGCGGTTGTTCAGGATGAATATCATGTTTATCTCCCATAATCTATAATCACTTAAAAATAAGATTACCCCTTCCACACTGAAACAATAATACTTAGTTATTTGCATAATTCAGTGGTCTACCAACTGTGCAAAACCAAGCCTCTTACAATTGTTCTCTGTTTTGATTCATATTGGGTAAAGGGATTGAAGCCAGAAAAAAATTTGTTGGCAGAGTCAGGACCAGAACCTAGACGTCAGATACTATCCCCTCCCCGGCTAAAATTTAATTAATTCATTCCTTGTAATCTGAAATTGCTTTCCTTGACTCAGCGAGAATCAAGGGGACATAGTTCAATCCAAAGGATCTGGGTTCAGTCCCTGCTACTGAACAAAAAGACATTTTGAACTCTACTAAAAGCCTTTGAAGACATACCAGATTCAATGCCATCCCTCATTCTGGCACTCAAGGCTCTGTTCCTTGTGCCTCAGTCTGCCTCCTGTGCTTCTCTTATTTGCTAGTTTTATATATGAACACTGGCTGTTCTATGATGTTGCTTTTGCTTCCTCCCTTTCTCACTGTTGTGCTTCTCCAAACTTGGCTTTGGCTTTCAACATACCAAAATATAGATATGCAAAGTCAGGCTTTGCTTTTAGAAAACAGATTGAGCAAAGAGACAGCATATACTATTCTTGAACATACAAAAACTTAATCACACTGACTTTAAGTAGTAGTTCGTTTAATATACTATGGTGCTGATTTATATACTGTCACAGGCTTTATAAAGTCCCTGATCTGAACCCTTCTCCACTTCTGTTAAGAGTATAAAATGGCAAACCACTATGGAAATCATTATGGAGAGTCTTTTTAAAAAACTAAAACTAGATGTGCCATTTAACTCAGTTATTTCCTTTCTAAGTATCTTGCTGAAAGAGTTAAAGTCATCACACCACAGTGATACATGCATACTCACGTTTATTCAGCAGCACAATTTGTAATAACTAACTCTTGGAAACAGCCCACATGCCTATCATCAGCTAAATGGATAAAGCAAATGCATTTATATACAGTGGAGTCTGACCCTGCCATAAAGAAGGATAAACTTGAGTCACTAGCAGGAAAATAGATGTACCTCAAAACTGTAATCTAAAGTGAAATAAACTAGATTCACAAGTAAAAATATTATAGGTTACCAGAGTTGTGCATATTTAATATTGCTATTAAAGAAATTTTTCTGGTTCACTTTCCTAACTTATGAAAATGTGTTAGAATTAAACTACTCATGTTTGAATGGTAGATCTGGCTTTTTCTTCATTGTTAATGTTCTTAGTGTTAAATGTTCAGATGTATGAACCAGTTCTTAGTGTGGATTTTTGGGATACTTGAGAAAAATGAGGTGTTTTGTTTTTTTTTAATTCGCAGCTGGATAAAAGCCTGTAGGTCCAGGAAATTACATGTTATGAGCCTGAATAAAGGTAGCTGGGATTAGGCCTATTACATGAGGTTCCTCTCAAATGCCATGGCAGTAACAACTCTTCTGGGACAGCCTCTATTTCTAGTGCTGTTACTTTTTCCTCTGCATCTGGAGTTGGGCATGAGTTGAGACTGCATGAATCCTTTGGTCATGGCAAAGCTGTTATCTCAAATGGTAAAGTAAACGTCCTCCTTTGTAGGATTACTGTCAGGGTTAACACTTGGCCAAAAAAGTGAAGCCAAGGGAATTTGACTTGGGCATTTTTTGTTACTACTATCCTCTTCATTCCCCCTTAGTTAAACATCCCCACTTTGATACTCTTCCTAGGTTCTGGCCTAGGTGGGAAGCTTCCCTGGAGATCTGGGCCACTTGAAAAGAATAAGATAATACTATTCAAACTTAAGTGTTAATGTCGAGTCATAATTTAGCTCTTTTCCATTTTCTGTGATGTGTGTATTTTAGTATGGATAAATTTCTTTGTAATATCTGGGAATGATAGAAAATTTCATAATCCAGTATTGTGGACCCAAAAGGCAGGGTGGTTTTCAACAATATCCAAGTCAATGTCATCGCTTTTATCTGAAACTCCCCCTCTACTATCCTGAAATGAAGTTCAGAGACAATACAGGTTACTTACACATGTAATTTAAATCATTATAATGCCTTATATATAATATAAAGAAGAAATACATGGATTTTATATAACAGAATATATATTTCAGAAGACATATTAAAGCAGTCAGACGTTTCCTGATATAGGTAGAATCATTATAAATGTGACAGCTACCAATGCCACAACTATGAGTGAGTAATATTGGCCCTTGTTTATCATTTTTATTGGCCATCAAATACAACTAGTAGCATTCCTGTCAGTGATGTGATTTTTATGAAATGGTGAACAGTTCTTGATAAAGTTCTAAACAAAATAAATCATCATCTTCTCTTCTTAGTAGCTTTCCTAAAACACCAGTATATATTTAAATATATGCAAAAAAAGATAGCGTGTGTTAATATGTGAAAGATTTTTATTCAAGGATCAGGTAATTAAGAATAAGTTTTTCACCTATGTGGTCATCAGGCCAAAATGCAAGTGAGATACTTTTGGGTGGGTCTCTTCTCCATCAAGGGAAGGAATTGAGTATCCCTCACTACCATCTACTAAATGTTTATCAGAAAGTTCTCTACAAAGTATTGTGGAAAAAAAACCATCTAACACATTTCCTAAAATACACTCCAGAGAGGAAAGGGCAGTGATACTTCTCTTGAGAATGACAAAAACAGATACTTAATTCTGTTTAAGTTCTATAAAGGCCTTGTTGTTGTGGGTTCCAAAGCTTGTTCAATTTGGGAGCCTTTGTCTTCAAACAAAGAATCAAAATCACAAATACAAAAGTAAGTGTGAATATTGACATTAATTTATGAGAACAATTGCAACAAAATACAAAAAAATTTAAAAAGCTGACAGATACTACATTTGTTCTTTTTAAAAAGTTGTTTTCTATTTTAAAGAGAATAAAACAAAACAGAACACAGCAAATAAAACAGAATCAGTGCAAGCAACACAGCACTTCACAACAACAGGAGATCAACAGTGGCTACCAGAGTGTCTCTTACTTGTATGTGACCATACTTTTTTTTTTTATTTAAGGAGAAAAAGGAAAAAAAAAAAAAAAAACAGAAAAAAGGGTACAAGTAATATAAAATTTAAAAAATAAACAGTAAGAAATCAATAGTTATTAGATTACATATTCTCATCTTAGAAATAGTTGTTCAAGTTACAAAATTGAAGCACATAAAGTGGACTTTCAAACAGTGAGAGTGCAAACAGTTTTGTTCAATAAACATATATGCAGTTATAACCTTTAGAACACTTTCTTTTCTTTTCTTTTTTTTTTTTTTTGTAGAATGACAATTACACATTTTGGGTTTTATTACTCCCACAGTTCTTATTACTTTTTTTGAAGAGAGTAAAACCAAATGCGACATATCAGAACAGAGTCAGTCAAATCAAAAGGATGGACATAATAGATAATGTAAAAACAGAATATAAGGTGATCAACAATGGTTACCATACTGCCTCTTGCTATTTTAAGAAGAATTGGCAGTTATAATAAAATTGAACTAATCAGGAAAGAATAAAACCAAAGCATTGGAGACATTACAGGATTTTAAAAGAGAATAATAGTGAATCGGAATGGGCGTCATAATGATTCTTATTGTCTTCACAGTTATGCCTATACTTTCAATCTTGGTACTATCAAGCAAAGCAGAATAGAGGAAAATCAGTCAAAACAAGATGGTGAGGATTTCAAATCAAGTTAATAGGAAATCTAAGTAGGTACTATAATGTATCCTGCTATTTTTTATTTATTTTTCCCTTAATTAAAAAAATTAAAAGAAAAAAGTAAATAATTTTAAAAAGGGGGGATTGAGATAAAAGAGGGCATAACAACAGAACAGCGCAGGTCAAATCATAACCATTTAAGCAAAACAGTGTTTCACCACAAGATATCCTGACATAAAAATAGTTACCATAGTGTCTCTTTCCTTGAAATCTTTGAGTATAACTTCTTATACTGTAGCACCAAACATATCCAGACACTATAAAACCATTCAAGAGAATGACATTATTACAGGGTATTTAGAACCATGAGCAATGGTTTCTATATAAACTCCTTGTCTATAAAAATTTTTGCTTATATTATCATATATAATAAAATCCAATAAGATACAACCTTTTAAGACCAATGGAGACTGAAGAACACACCCTTGATGGGACTTCAAAACAAGATGATACTAAATCAGCACTATATGTGACCATACTTTCACACACAATAATATTAAACATAACAGAATAGTATAAAACCAATCAAAAGAATGAAAGCATTACAGGACTTCAAAACCAGACAACAGGAAATGAACAATGGCTACTGTAATATCTCATTTTCTTCAAAAAACTTGTCCATATCATCACACATAATAAAATCAAATAAAACACAACAGAATAGAACCAAAGAAAATAAAAGAACAAAAGCATGATAGGACTTCAAGATGATAGGAAATCATCAATGGCTACCATAATATCTTATTTTCTTCAAAATAGCTGTTCATACCATTACAAATAATAAAATCAAGCAAAACAAAACAGAATAAAACCAATCAAACAAACAAATGAAACCATTATAAGATTTCAAAACAATATAATGGGGAACCAACCATGCTTACCATAATACATCCCATTATGTTCAAAATAGCTGCCCAAACCACCAAACAAAGTAAAATCGAACAAAACAAGACAGAACAAAGCCAAACCTAACAAACTTATGAAAACAATACAAGAGTTCAAGACAAGACAATAAGAAATTAACAATAGTTACCACTTTTCCCTCCTAGGTGTTTCCTCCCCATCACTCTTACAATGACTATTTTGTTTTTGGATCCCATTAACTCTTTCTGTTTCTTATGCTAGGGTTCATGTGTATGAGTTCAAACTGTTTAATCCATGAACATGATCTACAGGAGAGTCCATTTACTTACAGGAGCCTTGAGATTATTGTAATTTATAGCTGGGTAGCTTTCCACTGCATGAAAATATCATATCTTTCTTATCCATTCTGCAGTTGAGGGGCAAGTTACTCTTGCTTTTTTTTTTTTTTTTTTTTGTCACATGGAACAATTGTTTTCTCTTCTTTGATTTTTTTAATTTTTATTTTAAAGGGTGTAAAATTAAACACAACAAAACAGAACAAAATAGGGCATAAGAAAACAATGTAAGAGATATAAGTTTCAAAGCTAAATGACCTGAGATATTCACTATCTATCATATTGTCTCTTGTTTTCTTTCAAATAGTTGTCGTCTTCACATACAGAGAATTCATACAAAACAACATAGTAATAAACTGATCTGAACAGAATGAGGAAGATGTTTTAGGTCTTCAAAACCAGACAATAGGGAAGTCACTAATGGCTGTCATAAGAGTCTCTTGTTCTCTTCAAAATAGCTGTCCATACTTTCATGTATATTGAGTTAAAAAAAAAACAGGCAGGGGAGGAGGGGTTGCTTTGTTTCCCTGTGCTCCAGGCCCCAGCATGGCATGGGTCCCAGTAAAGGCCAGTGGCTCCCATCCTGGGCCACCGGAGCCTGCCATGCTCACAGCCGCTCACCGAAGAGGGAAGGGGTTGCTTGCTTTCCTGGAGCTCCAGGTCCCAGCATGGCACAGGTCCCAGTAAACGCTGGTGGCTCCTGTCCTGGGCTGCTGGAACTTGTCATGCTCATGGTGTGTGTGGGGGAAGGGGTTGCTTCAAGCTGTTTCTTTTTAATGAATTGATCATTTCACTGCCCAAGTTCTGCAATGACCAACAGACCATAAAAAGACATCTCTTTAGGCTCCTGCTTGAAACCAGGACGCTGCCGGCCCTTGTTTCAGGGCCAGTTTCCTTTGATTTTCAGTCTATGAATTTCCTTTCCAATTAAATGAGTTTCTTGTGGACAGTATATCGATGGATCTGGTTTCTTGATCCACTCTTCCTGTGTTTCTTTTTATTGCTGACCTGAGGCCATCTACATTAATAGTTACAACCAGCATACATTGGTTTGTTTCTGCCCTGCTATCCTCCTGTTGGTGGTCCTCCACTTTTCCCCTTCATTCAATTGCCTGTCTTACTTGTTGATCTTCCTCTGCTGCTGTTCCTGGAACCATGGTCATCTTTATCTCTCTCTAGAATACCCTTTAGAACTCTCTGTAGAGTTGGTTTGGTGGTCACGAATTCCTTCATGTGTTCTTTATCATGGAAGTATCTTATTTTTTCATCAATTTTGAAAGATGGTCTTTCAGGGTATATCAATCTAGGTTGGAAGTTGTTTTCTTTCAGGGTATGAAACACTGCACTCCAAAGTCTTCTTGACTTGATAGTTTGTGTTGATAAATCTGCCATGATTCTGATTGGTTTTCTTTAATAGGTGATCTGTTTCTTTTCTCTAGCAGCTTTTAATATTCTGGGGATTTTTTGATACCAGGGATTGAACTCATGACCTCACACTTATCAGGCAGATGCTTGTGCCACTGAGCTAAATTCAATATTCTGGTTCAATATTCCTGGTTCAATATTCTGTTCTGTCCTGAACTTCTGATTATTAATTTCTTGATTATTATAAGTCTGGGTGTAGATTTACTTTGGTTATGGCTAGTTGTCTTCCTATATGTCTCACTTATCTGCATGTCAGATCCATTTCCCATGTTTTGGAAGTTTCCTGCTATTACTTCTGTAAATAGCCTTTTCATTTCATTTGTGTTGACCTCTGCTTCTTCACTGATACCTGTCACTCTTAAATTATGCTTCTTTGCATCAGCTAGCAGATGTTGAATTGTTATTTCTTGATTCCTTGTTAGTTTTAAGAGATCATTTCTTTCATGATTGCTAGCTACAATCCTATCTTCAAGGTTTGAAAGTCTGTTTTCAGTCTATTTCAAGTGGTTTTGCCAGCTTTCAATTGACTTTTAAATTTCCTAGATCTCTCTTTGAATCTGTTTCATGCATTGTAATTCTTTTCTGTATTCATTCAATGTTTCCATCACTTTCCTCTCTTTTATCTATGTCTGTTTTAGATATTCTGAGCAATTCTTTCAGTATGTTTGTTATTTCTTCTTCTGAGACATTATTTTTGATTTGACTGCTTTTACAATCTCATGAAGTTGTTTCCTTACTTCAGGTGCTATCCTCTCAGAGATTTCAGGTGTGTGACATCCATTTTCTTCCATTACTGTATCTCCCAAACTCATTCTGTGTAGGCTGGAGGTCTGAGAATGCTTTCTTCTTTATCTTGACGTTCTCCTGAGTTCCTCCCAACAAGCTTGTTGTGGAACCCCAGGCACTTCTCATATTGGCTACCCCTTTGTGGTGTAGGGGAATAGGACAGGCACCTAGGTTCCTCTGACCCCAGATTTATAGGGAGATAGCAGGGCATGGAGTGGACTTCTCCCAATGTGTGCAGCTATTCTGGGGCTTCCCTGATGAATAGGAGTGCATGGAGGTGGGGCTGCTTCTCAGCCTGTGTATCTATACTGGGGCTCCCATGATGGTGGCAGACATACAGGGGTGTGTTTATCTAATTCCTCTAGTGGGTGATTGCTGCTGGAAGAAACCAGGGGCCTCCAAAGGTGGCCTGTGGGTGCATGGGTTTTACCTGGCTGTGTGTCCTTGCTCCTGCTGGCTTCCTGTAGCATTCAGCAGGCAAAGGCAGATCTGTCTGGCTCTTTCTGCCCATGCTGGCTGCCTGCAGGAAGGGGCCTTCCCAGTATTTATTTTTTACTGTATATGTGGCATAGCTGTATAATAATTGTCCCATATATTTTTGGCTGAATACTCTGATTACCTCTTAACATGACAATGAGAACTATTCTGTAGAGACTAGGAAAGAAAACTCAGTCTTTCCTTTTAGCATGGTTAATCAAAGTTTGTTTTTATTAGTGAAATTTACAAGTTTCTTTTAGCTTTTCAGCTCATTATTTTTATCGTGTAAATGTTTAGAATTTATAAAATTGGGAAATTTTGAGTTTTTTATATATAAGTGATAAGACTTCTTTCATATACAAATGAAGATGACTTTTTTCATATAGTGACCATTTTTTTCTTTTAAAGAGATTAAGACAAAAGAGGACATAACAAAGCAGATCAGATCAGAACACTGTAAGCAACACAGCATTTTAACACAAGACAACTCATAATTAACAGTAACTACCATAATGTCTCTCTCTTTGAAATAGTTGAGCATACCTTCATATACAATAGTACCAAACATAACAAAATAATATAAAACCATTCAAGAGAATGAAAGTATTACAGGGCATTCAGAACTAAATAACAAAGGATGAACAATGTCTACTACATTATCTCATTTTCCATAGAAAATTTGTTTATACTGTTGCACATAATAAAATCCAGTAAGATATAATATGATAGAACCAATGGAAACAGAAGAACAAAAGCATGGTAGGACTTCTGAGTAAGATGATATGAAATTAGCTTGTTTTTTTCAAAATAGCTGTTCATACTGTCACAGATAATAAAATAAAACAAACCAGGAAAAAAACATTCCAACTAATGAATGCAAACATTATAAGGCTTCAAAGCAATGTAATGGGGAATCGTGATTACCATAGACTCTTATGTACTCTTACTTTTTCTTATATTAGGGAGGCAATACGGTCTTTATACATGTGAGTTTGATGTATTTCACTTTTGAGTATAGTCTCAAGTTGCATCCATTTATTTATAAATATCTCAATGTGATCATTCTTTATAGCTGAGTAGTACTCCATTGTATAAAAATACCACATCTTTTTTATTCATTCCTCAGTTGATAGACACTTAGCTTGTTTCCCAAATCTGGCTATTATAAATTGTGCTGTTATAAAAATGGGTGCACATATATCACTGTGGTATGATGTTTTCAGTTTTTCTGGAAATATGCCTAGAAGTGGAATAGCTGGGTCAAATGGGACTTCCAATCCCAGCTTTTTGCGAAGTCTCCAGATTGATCTCCACAGTGGTTGCACCAGTCTATGCTTGCACCAACAGTGCAGGAGAGTTCCTTTTTCCCCACAGACTCTCCAACATTTGTTGTTGGTAGTTTTGTTGATCCTGGCTATTCTTTCAGGAGTGAGATGGAATCTCAGTGTGGTTTTAATTTGCATTTCTCTAATGACTAATGATGATGAACATTTTTTCATGTATTTATTTGCCATTTGTATTTCTTCATCTGAGAACTGTGTATTCATCTCTGATGCCCATTTTTTTATTCAGTCTTTAAATTTCGGGGGTCTGATTTTTTAATTCTTTATCTGTTTTAGATAGAAGTCCTTTGTCTGAGGGACAGTTCACTAATATTTTTCCTAGTTTGTGGATTTTCTTTTCACTCTGCTGGAGATTTCTTGTGACATGAAGAAACTTTTTAATAAGATGTGATCCCAGTTATTGATTCTGGGAAGTATTTCCCATGTGGTTTGATTCCTGTTCATGAATTCTCTACCTACCCCTAGGTCTTCAAGTTTTTTAACCTTATTTGTCTTCCAACAGATTTAATGTTTCTGTTTTAATATTCAGATCTTTGACCCATTTAGATTTTAGTTTGGTATACTGTGATAGCCATGGGTCTAGTTTTAGTTTTGGCATGTGGAGAGCTAGTTTTCCAGCACCATTTATTAAAGAGACTGTTGTTCTTCCAGTGAACATGTTTGGCCCCTTTATCAAAGATAAGGTGGTTGAGTGGGTTGGTAGTTGTGGTTATATCTTTTAATCTATTTCATTGATCTTCAGATCTGTTTTTATTCTAGTACCATCTTGATTTTATTACAGTAGCTTTGTAGTATAACTTCAAGTCAGGGATTGTGATGCCTCCTGCCTTTCCTTTGCTGCTTAGAATTGTCTTTGCTATTCAAGGTCTCTTCTGGTTCAGGATGAATTTTAGGAGTGATTACTCTAGATCTATGAGGTGTGTTGATGGTATTTTCATTGGTATTTCATTGAATCTGTGTAATGGTTTTGGGAGAATGGCCATTTTTACAACATTTATGCTTCCTATCCATGAACAAGGGATGTCTTTCCATTTTCTGAGATCCTCTTCAATTTCTTTTTTCAGGGTATTATAATTTTCTCTGTATAGATCTTTTACTTCTTTTGTGAGATTAATTCCTTAGTATTTCATATTTTTGGATGCTAGTGCAAAGGGTGTGTCTTCTTTTATTTCTCTCTCAGTGATTTTGTTGTTAGTGTATAGAAATGCTATTGATTTTTGAGCATTGACTTTGTATCCAGCTACATTGCTGAATTTGTTTATTGTATGTAGGAATCTTTCAGTGGAGTTTTGGGGGTCTTCTATGTAGAATATCATGTCATCCACAAATAATGATAATTTAACTTCCTTTTTTCCTATCTTTATCCCTTGTATTTTTCTCTCTTTTCTAATTTCTCTGGTTAATATTTCCAATACTGTGCTGAATAAAAGCCGTGATAAGGGAACTCTTTGGGTTTTTTTTTTTCTTTTTTTTCTTTTAAAGAGGGTAAGATTAAACATAACAAAATGGAACAAAACAGATCATAAGGAAACAATTTTAAGAAACACGGATTTCAAAGCAAGTCCACTGGAGACCTTCACTGTATCATATTGTTTCTAGTTTTCTTCCAAATAGTTGTCCCCATATTCACACATATTGAATACATACTGAACATTATAGAACTCTTCTAATCATAACAGGATGATGAAGCTTTTTAGGTCTTCAGGACCCGACATTGAGGAAGTCAACAATGACTGCCATAATGTCTCTCATTCTTTTTGCAGTAGCTGTCCATATCTTCATGTATGCTGAAATTAAACATAAGAGACTAGACTAATATCACTCTGAACAGTGAATAATAGTATTGCTTGATTTTAAATCATTATGATACAGAATTAGCACTGGGTATCTTAGTGTCTCTTCTTCTTCAGAGTATCTGTTCATTATATCATGCATTATATAATCTGTTCCCATAAACTGTTTAGAAATTCTCCACATGTGTCAATCTCTACATGTATATCTATCCTTTCTCTATTACAGGGAAAAACAGATCGAAACAAGACAACAAAACAAATTCCTAGAAAAACGTGAAATAAAAAAGACATATAAAACCACAATATTAGGTGACCTACAGTGGTTACTATGCTTTCTCTTGTTATTTTCAATGGAATTGTGTATATCATCAGACATAATATAATTGAACATAGCATTACATAGCAATTTTAATAAAAACACAACATCAGAGACATTGTAGTACTTCAAAAGCAGTTAATAATCAGACTAGAATGAGTATCTTATTACATCTTGTCTTCTTCAGAGTAGTTGCCTCTACTCTTAGATTTGATACTATCAAGCACACAAAATTCGAATAAAATCAGTCAAGACAAAACAGCGGTCTAACAAACCAGCTTCAAATAAGATTAGTTACAGTAAGACAATGTAAGTAATACAGAGCTTCAGTTTAAGTTAATAGGAAATTAAGGATAGGTACCATAATATCGCCTGCTATTTTTGGGATAGCTTTCTGTGCCCTCAAATCTAGTATGAGTAGACAGACTAGAACAAAGGAAAATCAAATTAAACAGAGTGATAAGACTAATGTGGCTTTTGAATCCTGACACACTATTAGCAATGTCTCTGCCTTCTTTTTTTAGGGAATTCCTCACCTTTCCCTTTCTCAGGGTACTTTGTATATTTTGGGTCCTACTAGCTCCTTTAGTTTTTAGACTAGAGGGGCAACCCGTTTTCTATCTGAGTGGTGCTGAACCTTTTTACCCCTGAGCTTGATCTTGAGCTTTATTCCTATACTAACTAAAGCCACAAGGTTTTCCTTTCTTCTAGCTGAGTAGTTCTCCTTTGCACAAAAGTGTCATGACTTTCCAACCTGTCTACAGATGCTGGATGAGTTGTCCCTATTTGTCTCTGGTTCCCTTTTACACAGAGCATCATTTTCTCATCTTTGACTTTCAGTTTATTAACCCTCTTTCAGGTTGAGTATATTTCCTATTCAGAGCATCTCAATGGATCCTGCCTCTTAATCTACTCTGCCTGTGTTTCTTTTTGTTAGTGTATCAAGGATACCTATATTAGAGATTATAGCCTACCTTCTCTGCCTCATCTTTGCTATTCTATTTTTCTGCTATTATTTGTCTACTTTTCTCCTTCATTCCACTATCTGCCCTGTTCATTGAGGCTTCTCTGCCACTGTTGTTGGAATACTGGTATTTTTTTCTCTCTCTCTCTCTCTAGAATGTCCTTCAGTATTTTTTGTAGAGTTGGATTGGTGGCCATGAACTCCCACAGTTCCTCCTTGTCTTGGAAACATCTTGTTTCTCCATTAATTTTGAGAGAGAGTTTTTCAGGGTACATCAATTTGGGTTGGAGGTTATTTTCTTTCAGGGCTTGGACTACATCTCCCCAGAATCTTCTTAATTTGATAGTTTGTGTTGAGAAGTTTGTCATTATTGTGATGAATTTTCCTTTATAGGTGATCTGCTTCTTTTCTCTGATTGCTTTTAATATTTTGTTCTTGTGGTGGATTTCTGGGATCTTGATTATTATTTATCTGGTTGTAGATCTGTTTTGGTTGGAGTTCTCTGTGGCTCATTCATCTGGATATCATTTCTTTTTCCTATGCTTGGGAAGTTTTCCTTAATTATTTCTGTGAATAGCTTTTGTAATTCATTTGTGGTTACTCCTACTTCTTCGCTTATGTGTTTTTATACTTTTTAAAAACAATTTATTGAAAGAAAGACTAAACAAAACAGAAAATAGGGAGAAATAATACATGCATTCAGAGAAAAAAAATAAACAGTAAGAAGTCACTAGTTGATGTTTACATATTGTTGTTTTACAGACAGTTGTTCGAGATACAAAAATGGAACATGTAAAGTGGGAATTCAAACAGTGAGACTGCAAACAGTTCTGTTCAACTGTCCAACAGAAGCTTAGTAACATGGTTGTCAATCCTATACACTTAAACATACATGCAGTTATCCATATCTTCATTTGCATTTAGATTAAGCAAACTAAGTTTAACCAGGTTAAAATCATTCTGAACAAAGAAGAATAATATTGCTGGATTTCACATCATGACACTCCGGGATCAGTATTGCGTACTGTAGTGTCTTTTTAAAAATATTTTATTTAAAGAAAGACTAAACAAAACAGAACACAGGTAGAAATAGTACACAATTTCAAAGAAAAAAATAAACAGTAAGAAATTACTAGTTGATGATTACAGATTGTCTTCTTACAAATAGTTATTCAAGATACTCAAGTGGAACAAATAAAGTGGGGATTCAAACAGTGAGATTGTAACATGTTCTGTTCAACTACCCAACAAAAACTTAGAAATATGGTTATCAATCTTATAGACTTAAACATACATGCAGTTATCCATATCTTCAATTATGTCAAGATTGAATAAACCCAAGCAGGCTAATATCACTCTGAACAAAGAATAATACTATTGCTGGGTTTCACATTAGACACTCCAGGTTCAGCACTGGGTACTTTAGTGTCTCTTTTTCTTCAAAGTATCTGTTCATTTCATCATGTGTCATAAGATCAGTTCTCATAAACTGTTTAGAGATTCTACACATGCATGAGTCTTAACATGTATTTCTGTCCTTTCTATATTAGAGGGAGAAACAAAACAAAGCAAGGCAAAACAAAACATATTAATATAAACACATGAAATGAAATAAACATATAAGACCATTGTACAAAGAGTTCTACCATGGTTCCTGTGTTGTCTCTTGTTATCTCCAATAGAATTGGCTATATCATCAGACATAGTATAACTGAATATATCAGTACATAACATTAATAAAAACACAACTTTGTATATAGTATAGAGCTTCAAAAACTGGCAGTCATCAAAGCAGAATGTATATCATAGAGTCTTGTCATTTTCACTGTAGTTGCCTATATTCTCAGACTTGATACTATCAATCACATCAGTTTTGAATAAAATCTTTTCTGCCTCATTTCTGTTATGCTCTTCTTTTTGCCATCAGTTGTCTGTTTATCTTCTTCATTCTGTTTTCTGCTCCATTCATTGAGGCCTCTCTGCCACTGTTCCTGAAATCCTAGTACTTTTCTCTCTTTCTAGAATGCCCTGCAGTATTCTCTGTAGAGTTGGATTGGTGGTTGTGCATTTCCCAAGTTCCTCTTTGTCTTGGAAGCATCTTGTTTCTCCATTAATTTCTAGAGACAGCTTAGCAGGGTATATCAATCTGGGTTGGAGGTTATTTTCTTTCAGGGCTTGGAATATTTTGCTCCAGGCTCTTTTTGACTTGATGGTTTGTGTCGAGAAGTCTGCCGTTATTCTGATGGGCTTTCCTTTATAGGTTATCTGTTTCTTGTCTCTAACAGTTTTTAATATTCTGTTCTTATATTGAGTTTCTGGGATCTTGATTATTATATACCTGGGTGTAGTTGTTTTGGTTGTAGCTGGCTGGAGTTCTGTGTGCCTCATATATCAGAATATCATTTCCTTTTTCTATGTTTGGGAATATCATTTCCTTTTTCTGTGTTTCCTTAATTATTTTTGTGAGTAGCCTTTGTAGTTCTGTTGTTTGTACCCTTGCTTCTTCATTCACATTCTTTATTCTCAAGTTATAGATCCTTTTGTCATCTTCTAGCCTTTGTATTGTTACTGCTTGTTTCCTTGTTATTTTTAAAAAGATTTCCCTTTCATACTCCCACATTGCAAAACTGTCCTCCAGTTTGGATAACCTATCCTCAGTTTCTTTCAAGCTGATTTGCCATCTTTCCCTAGAGTTTTTAATTTCCTGGTGATCTCTTTGAATCTGCTTCATGTATTGTGTATTTTGGTTATATTCTTCACCAAATGGTTCTCTCCTTTGTTTGAGTTCCTACCTTCTTCCGTCTGTGTCTGTTTGAGGAGTGCTTAGTACCTCTTTTATTAATCTTCTTATATCTTGCTTTATTTGGCTAAATATTTTACTTTTGCACTCATGTATGAGGTCCCGAATATATCTCTTTGTGTCCACTGGTGCCATGTCTGATATTGCATGATTGCTATTCTCATTCTCCTTTGTATTTACCTGACCTGGGTCAATGTTCTCAGGGTTGGGACCTGAGGACTTTTTGTTGTTGCTTCATCTTCCCATCTTTTTTGCTTCTTCCAGGAGGCCCCAGTTTCTTTGTTTGTTGGTTACAGTTCTTCTGAAGCACCTTGGCTAGATGACCCTTCCCACTGCCATGTGCTAGTGAGTTGCAGACAGGAACAGCATATGCTGGCTCCTTCCCTTGGGATCAGTCAAGCTGCTGTGACCTGTACTATATTACTTTGCTCTGCCTCCCCTCCAGATCAGTCAAACTTCTGAGTCTTCAATGGATTAGTGTGGTTAATGTGTGCCACTGCTGTAGGGACTTGATTTAGGATAACCTATTGGTTCTCAGCCAGGTCACGTGACCCAGGCCTAGCTCACTCCACCAATCCCGTTTGGGAAGGGAACAATTGACTGAAATCACTGCTGCCCCTTGTACTTGCCAGTCCTGTCGGTCCCAGAATGTTGTCCGCCAGAGCCCCCCTATTTATGAAATGACTCCACTTCCATCACTCACCACAGGTCTATGTAGGCACCCTGCCAACTCAGCTTTCCGTTTGGCTTACTGACCCTCAAACTCAATGTAACTGTGCCTCCAGTGAGTTGAAGCGGTGGCAGGACCTTGACAAGTCATATCGGTCAGCTCTGCAAGTCGTGGCAGGACCTTGACAAGTCATAGCAGGACCTTGGTTGGTTGGCAAGTTGCCTTAATTTCTTCTTGGGATGAGATAATTCATCTCCCTCTGTTTGGGGCTCCCCACTCTGTATTATGTTGAATTCTAGGTTGACTATCTCAAGGAGCCTTTGTAGCCAGTTGTTATCTATCCATCATCTTTGCTCCTCCCCCATGTTTTTTATTCTTAAGTTACAGATTCTCTTGTCATCTTCTAGCATTTGAATTGTTACTTCCTTGTTCCTTGTTATTTTTAAGAGGTCTTTTCTTTCACAATCTATTCTTGCAAATCTATCTTTAAATTTTGAAAGGCTAACTTTAGTTTCTGTCAAGGCATTTTGCCAGCTTTCAATGGAGTTTTTAATTTCCTGGTAATCTCTTTGGATCTGTTTCATGTATTCTAGATTTTGTTTATACTCTTCACCAAAGATTTCTCTTCCTTTTCTGGGTTCTTCCATCTGTGTCTTCTTGAGAGAGGCTTAGAATTTCTTTTATTAATCTTTTTATATCTTGCCTTACATGGGTTAGAATTTCAGTTTTAAGTTTGTCTATGAGGTCATGAATGTATTTCTTTATATCCGCTGATTCTGTGGTCGATATTGCATGATTGCTACACTAATTCTCTTCTGTATTTACCTCTCCTGGACTTATTTTCCTAGGGTCAGTGGCTGGAGGTATTTTGTTATTTCTTTCTTTTGTCATATTTCTGGTTTCTTTCAGACAGGTGTTGTGGTGGAGGTCCCAGGCCCTCTCCATATTGCTTATGGTTTTTCTGAAGTATGCTGGCTGGAGTTTTGCTGCCCTCTCCAGTTTGCTGTTATCTGAGGTGCATGCAGGAACTGTAGGCTGGCCCCTCTCCTCTGAGCCGGTTAACTGGTGAGGGCCTTCAGCACCTTAGGCTGTGCTGTGGCAGATGTCACAGGGTCAGGACAGTTTTGTCTCTACCTAATGGGTCCAGACCAGGGGTGTGACTCAGCCCAAGTAGGTCCCACCAGTCTGCTTTGGGCTAGGGGTTTCTGACTGATACCACTGTGGTTCCAGGCTCTGCCCCACTTCAAGATGTCTTCCAGACAGCCACACCTACCATGGGACCCAATTTCCAGCACTCACAGAGAATTAATGCAGCTCTCCACCTTGGCTCCACTCCATGCTGCACCGTGTCCTCCCGCCAAGGGCCTGAGACTCAACTCCCATTACCAGTGGCTGTGGCTTCAGCATGACTGTGAATCCTGTGACTCCACAGTGCACCCATCACAGTGTGGGATGGGTCCTAGTGAGCACATCCAGCTCTAGCCCTCCACCAGTGTTTTTCTTTCCTCTTTCTAATTTTCTTTTTACTTCAGTTTCCTCCTGGGTCACAAAAATCCCTTTCCCCTCATCCAGCCCTCTCCATTTTGTCAAATTCCAGCATCTGACCTATTTTTCCCAGAGAGGTTCTCCACCCAGCTACCCATCAACCTGCCATCTTATTGTCTCCCCAGGGGCATCCTTGTCTTGTGCCTGATTTTAAGGTAAAGGCCTTCAGTTTTTGGCCATTTAATATGATGCTGGCTGTTGGTTTATCATAGATGGCCTTTATCATATTGAGGTAAAGACCATCTATTCCAATTTTGTATAAGGTTTTTACCATGAATGCATGTTGAACCTTATCAAAAGTTTTTCTGCATCTATAGAAATGATCATGTGATTCTTACTTTTGGTTTTATTGATATGATTGATTACATTTATTGACTCACGTATGTTGAAACATCCCTGCATGCCTGGGATGAATCCCACTTGGTCGTGGTGTATAATCTTCTTGATGATTTGCTGCATCCTATTCGCCAATATTTTATTGAGGATTTTTGCATCTGTTTTCATTAGGGAGATTGGCCTGTAGTTCTCTTTTTTAGTTGGGTCTTCCTCAGGTTTTGGTACTAAAGTAATATTTGCTTTCAGGAATGACTTAGGAAGAATTGCTTTCCTTTTGATTTCACTGAAGAGTTTGAGGAGTGTTGGCATTAAGTCTTTTTTGTATTTCTTGTAAAATTCTGCAACGAATCTATCTGGGCCTGTGCTCTTCTTTGTAGATAAGGACTTAATTACATTTTCAATTTCATTGATAGAAATTGGCTTATTCAGCAGCTTTACATCTTCTTGACCCAGCTTTGGTACTTCATATGTTTCTAGGAATGTGTCCATTTCTTCTGTTCCCATTATCGAACCTATGGGAGTAGAGGTTTTTGAAATAGGTGTTGATGATTTTCTATATTTCTACAGAGTCTATAGTGATTTTGCCTTTTTCATTCCTTATTGCATGAATTTGTCTTTTTCTTTCCTTTTAAAAATAAGGTTGGCTAGGGGCTTATCAATTTTATTTATTCTTTCAAAGATCCACCTCTTTAATTCATTGATTCTTTGAATTGTTTTCTTAGTCTCTATTGCATTAATTTCTGCTCTGATTTTTATAATTTCCTCCCTTCTTTTGGCTTTGGGCTTGACTTGCTCTTTTTTTTCTAGATGTTTGAGGTGTAGCATCAGGTTGTTTATTTGTATTTGTTCTGTTTTCCTGATGTGGGAACTCAGTGCAATAAATTTTCCTCGGAGGACTTCTTTCATTGCATCCCACAGATTCCAGTAAGTTGTATTTGTATTTTCATTTGCTTGTAGGTATTGTGTACTTTCTTCTTTAATTTCCCCTGTGACCCACTGATTGCTCAAGAGTGTGTTATTCAATTTCCATGTGTTTGTTGGGCTTTTGCAGTTTCTTTTATTATTAATTTATAGTTTCATGGCACTATGATCTGATCTAATAACATCCATGGGATAGTTTCAATTCTTTTCCATTTATTTAAATATGTTCTGTGAGCTAAAATATGGTCTATTTTAGAGAATGTTTTATGTGCTGCTGAGAGGAATGTATATTCTGATGTTGTTGGATGGAACACTCTGTATATGTCTATCAAGTTCATTTGTTCCAGGTGTGATTCAGTTCTGTTATTTCTTTGCTGATTTTCTGTCTGGTTGATCTGTCCTTTGGTGTCAATGGTGTGTTAAGTTCTCCTGTTTTAATTGTGTTATTGCTAATTTCATTTTTTCATTTCTATTAATACTTGCTTTGTATAACTGGGTGCTCTGGAATTTGGTGCATATATATTTAAGGTAGTTATCTCTTCCTCTTGAAGTTTTCCCCTCACCAGTATGTAGTGACCTTCTTTATCTCTTATCTCATTCTTGGTTTGAAGTTCACATGGTCTGCAAACAGAATAGCTACTCCTGCTTTTTTTTTTTTTTTTTTGGTTCCTGTTGCATGAGGTATTGTTTTCCATACTTTGACTTTCAGTCTGTGAGATTCCTTTTGGGAAATATGGGTTTCTTGTAGACAGCATATGGTTGGATGTTGTTTCTTTATCCATTCCACCAGTCTGTTTCATTTACTTGGTGAATTGAGACCATTTACATTAATGATTATATCTGTTATATATTGGTTTATTGTTGACATGTTATCTTTCTTCTTTGCATCTTTATCTTTCCATTCTGTTTGATTGTCTATCTTGCTTAGTGGTTTTTTCCTATGTGTATTTAGACTGTCTTTCAGTATTCTTTGCAGGGTTGGCTTGGTGATCATGGAGTTCTTTAGCTGTTCTTTGTCATGGAAGTATCTTATTTCTCCATCCATTTTGAAGGACAGTTTGCAGGGTACATCAGTCTAGGTTGAAAATTATTTTCCTTTAGGATCTGAAATACTTCACTCCATGTTCTTGTTGCCTTCATTGTTCATGTTGAGAAGTCTTCTGATTCTGATAGGTTTTCCTTTATAGGTGATTTGTCTTTTCTCTCTAAAAGCTTTTAATATTCTATTCTTGTGTTGGATTTCTGGAATGGTGATTATTATATGTCTGCATGTAGTTTTATTTTGGTTATGCTTATTTGGAGTTCTATATGCTTAACTAATCCTAATGTTAGTTTCCATTGTCATGTCTGGGAAATTTTCAGCTATTACTTCTGTAAATAGCCTCTTGATATCATTTGTGTTGTCACCTTCTTTTTCATTTATCCCTACCAATCTTAGGTTGTTTTTCTTTGAGTTATCTTGCAGCTGTTGAATTGTGATTTCCTGATTCCTTGTTATTTTTAAAAGATCTTTCCTCTCCTATTCACTAGCTGCAATCTTGTCTTTGAGGTCTGAAATTCTATCTTCACTTTCATTGAGGCAGTTTTGACAACTTTCAATGGAATTTTTGATTTCCTGTATATCTCTTTGAATCTGCTTCGTGTATTCTGTTTGTTTCTTATATTGTTCATCCAGGGATTCTATATTTTTGTTTTGTTCCTCTAATTTTTAAACTGTGCCTTCTTTAGATGTGTTCAGCATCTCTTTCATTACTTTTATCATTTCTTCTTTTACCTGGGAGATTATTTCTAGTTTGAATTATTTTAAAGCTTCCCAGAGTTGTTTCTTTATTTTAGTTGCTATTATTTCAGGTATTTCAGGTGTATGGCATATATTTTCTTCTATGTAAATGGCTCCTAGGCTTTCTTGGGATGGGCTGGATGTCTGAGATTGCATTTTGGTCTTTCATGTTGTCATTTTCCTATAATTCCATGTTTCAAGTGTTGTTCCAAGGGTTACCCTGGGCATGTTGGAAATGGTCTCCTGTTCCCTGGGCTCCTGGGACTGAATGGAGGTTGCTGACCATTCTCCAGTCAGGCCCACAGGACCTCCTGTGCCACCTCCAGTGTTCCAGGAAGCTAGGTGGGCACCTAATCATTGTGGATGATGGTCCAAATCTCTTCCCAGGCAAGGACCAATGCCCTGCAACTCACTTCACATTCCCTCAAATCCTCTGGTTTAAGAAGGTCACTGGGCATAATCTAGTCGGGCCACAAAACCTCCCAAGGCTAGTGTACTGTGGCTGGAAGCTGGGTGCGTCCCTGACCACTGGGAGCCATGATCTTAAACACTCCCAGGGCTTGGGATGGCATGCAGGATTCACCCCAGCTGGAAGCTGAGTTTCCTGGATTGAAAGAAGGTCACTGGGCATGGCCTAGGCAGGCCTGAAACCTTCTGAACCCAGCCCAGTGTGGCTAGAAGCTGGGTGGGTCCTTAACCACTGGGAGCGATGATCTTAAACTCTCCCAGGGCTCAGGATGGTGTGCAGGACTCACCCATATAATGAACATTTAAAGTACATCTTCAACTGACAATACTCAATTAGTAGCTCAATATGAATTTTATGATATTTTCATCATTTTAAATCACATCAGCAATAATTTTTTTTTTGTACCAGGGATTGTACTTACAAACTCATGCTTACCAAGCAAGTGCTTGAACCACTGAGCTAAATCCCTGGCCCAAATCAGCGAGAAATTTTAAAGACAATACTTCTAGAAAATTCTCTTTTGGATAACTCCTATAAGAAAACAAAAGAAAAGAAAAAAGAAAAGAAAAGAAAAGATGAATTTATAAGTGTATAATTATAATTTTCTTTTCAAAAAGATGTGCTTATAATTGTATTTGCCTTATTGTATTTCTTTTAGAAAGTGCTTCTTTTTTGTTGTAGCCTCACTGATATCTTTATTCTTTATTATAGTTTGTATCTGAAATGTCCTCCAAAGATCCAAGTGCAAAAAAGCCTTCATCCCCAGATGGTGCTATTGGGAGGTAGAACTTTGGGGAGTAGGGCCTAGCAGGAGGTCTTTAGGTTATGGGGCCTCACCCTTGAAGGGTGTCTTGGGATCCTGGCTCTCTCCTCACTCTATTTTTTTGTTCCTTGGCCATGTGTGAGTAGTTCTGTTGTGCTTCACAATTCATGTTGATAGACTTCATTGATACAGGTCCAGAAGCAACAAGATCAACCAGTCGTGGACTGGGGCCTCTTAAAAACTGGGAACCAAAATAAACATTTTCTCCCTACAAATTAATTATCTGAGATTTTTTATAATGGAAAATTGACTGACAACCTTTATTCACAACTTTACATGTCTGATGAATGGAAGGAATTCCATAGACTAGCTTCTAGATATGTGTGTTTTACACTTTGCTTCTCCACAGCTCATGTACCTCTGGTGCTGAGCACCACAGGAAAGGTTCGTATCTTGTCATGACCTTAGTTCTGCATCCTGATAAATTATCAGAGGGGCAGTGGAAACATTCCTAAAATCTCTTCTTAGGTATAGAATGAAATGAAAACTACACACAGGTCACAGTGAGTCTTACTAATGTTTTTAATTAAAACCAAACTGAACATATCCACAATCCAACTCCCTTGTCCAGATTCCCAAAATGGCTTCTAAAATGGTACCTGACTTTAGAAGATCTGAGAGGAACAAAATATGGAAAGAGACAAAATTCTTTGTAACTGGGGTTGAAAATATTTTATTTCTTAAAATATAGTATCACTCCAAAAATACTTATTAAATGAATAAATGAATGTGTGTGTGTGTGTGTGTGTGTGTGTGTGTGTGTGTGTGTAAGACTTATTATCTGGTAGACTTTTTTTTGTCTTTTTTGAGACGGGGTCTTGCTATGCAGTTCAGGCTGTCCTTGAGCTCACTTTGTAGCCCAGGCTGGTCTGGAACTTGCAATGAGTCCTCCCACCTCAGCCTCCTGAGTGCTGGGATTACAGGCATGAACCACCACTCCTGGCTATTATCTAGTAGACTTAACAGTAGATAATTTGATGAATGGTTGAGTGTTTTTTTTTAATTGGAAATCCTCAAATGTCAGTATCTGTAAGTCTTTGCTTATCTATCATTCAATTTCTCTGAGAAAGGTTCATCTCATCTCTTGCCCAAGGTATATAAGAAGCCTGGATGCCCTCATTTTGTGGGTATGCAGTGGGAGGGATTGGGGTTACTATATTCAGAATGCAGGTTTTCATTTTATATGCCAGTGTTTAGTTCTGTACCTCACCAATAGCCCTCTGTCCCTCAGACCTATTGTCTTCTGTATTTGGTCTTTGGTTTTTCACCACAACATTTACCTTCTTTGTGAGAAAGAGAATCCATTGAAAGGCCAAATGAAGGTTGAGTTCTTGGGGCTGACTTACTGACTCTGTTCACCTCTGTCTTCTGTTTCCTGATTCTTGTCAAGTTCTTGAGGATGATTTAGCTTTTATTTCACTGGCATGTTCCTTTGTATGTCCTCAGCTTTGACCTTTCTTCTGTTAAGTCATTTATCCTTTCTCTATCCTTTTACTGACTTTATGTGAAGTTTCTGTTTCTTTTCTTCCTTGTTTTGGAGAAGTTTTGAGAGGAAGAGAAGGTCATGTTGATACTGAAAATCCTAAAAAACATTTTCATCCAGATGTTTAACATCTCGTTGGGAATAGGCTTAAAGTCTAAAAATGTTGATGGAAAACCTTATCAGAGGAAATTTTATTCTGTACTAAATGTGGATATTAGGGAAAGGATTCCAGACCATTGAAGTGTTAAATAGGACTGCAGGCAGAGGTGAGAAGTACCACCTGCAGCCAGTGCTTCCAATAATGCATGTTTCCTGATCCCTTTTGGCTCCACAACTGCCATTTTGTGGCCGTCTTAAAGGGTTAACCAGAAATTTGTGTAAAAATAAAGTCTCAATCATGTTTATCATATCATTAACCATGTTGTCAAAATTAGAGCAATTCTAGGAAAAGAAAATATGGCATATTCATTGAGCTATTATGCAGGCATAAAAGAGAAAGGACTTTTGAAAAGGAAAAAAGTAGATATTTTAAAGACTGTTTAATGACATGAGAAACTGCTCACAATATAATAAATAATAAAACCTATGTAAATATGTATTTTTATTGAATAAAGCTTTTTAAAGGCACAACTAAATTAGAGACCACTTAATTTATTTTAAACTATTTTAAAAGGCTCTTAAGGCACCCAGAATGTGTGTGTATACCAGCAAGTACCATGTAATGGTTTATAAATTAGTTCAAAAGAAAGCACCTGTTTTCTCCCTTGGGTACCTATTTCTTCTATAGCTAGATGCAAAAGGGAATATAGCAGTTACCCTTTTCAAGGAAACCAATTACTTCTCTTTTAGACTGTTTGATAAACTTATAAGCTTTCACTTTTCAGTTTTCCAAAATAATCTTTGTATGTACTTTAAAAGAACAGCTTTTTCTAATACTTTGCCAAGTGTTTTTTTTCTTTTAAAGAAAAGAACTATTCTTGACCAAGTTTGGAAAAGCATGTAAGTGTTCATTCCACATAAAATCAGTATGTTCATTTCATAGGAAAATCTTTCACATGTGGGACGCTTTTAGAGCGTATGGATGATATACACTCCAATATTAATACTAGAAGAATTTACTGAAAAGTTATCTTAATGAAGATGTCAGTTTTTGTAACCACTGTCTGCTACATAAAATGGAGATTGGAAGCTCAAAAAATAATCACAACAAACTTTTGTGCTTAGCCTGTGTTCATTTACCCCATCAAAGGCATAGTAATTATGTAAATTCTAGGCAGATATTTCCAGCTCTTATACAAAGCAAGGGTTTATAGTGCCAATTAAAAGTTAAATTACCAACAACGTAGAAAGGTTTCTCTTTCACCATGGTTTTGCAGCTTTTGTTATTTTTTGATTCCTTGATAATTGCCATTCTTTCCAGAGTAAGGTGGAATCTTGGTGTTTTAATTTGCATTTCTCTAATGGTGAAGAGATGAGATCTTTCAAAGAACTAAAGTTAGAGATTCCATATGATCCAGCTATCTTACTTCTAGGTATCTACCCCAAAGAACTTAAGACATCATACTATGGGATACATGCACACCAGTATTTATAGCGGCACAATTCGTAGTAGATAAATCCTGGAAATAGCTTGGATGCCCATCAATAGGTGACTGAGTAAAGAAAGTGTGGTATCTGTATTTAACAGAATCTGTTCAGCTACAAAGAATGACAAATCTGACACATTTGTAAGAAAATGAATGCACCTAGAAAACATAATGTTTAGTGAAATAAACCAGACACTCAAGCTTAGATACTGTAAGTTATGTCACATTTGAATAAGCCAAAGTAAAAAGAGATTGATAAAGGATGGATGGCAGGAGACGGTGTGTGTGTGTGTGTGTGTGTGTGTGTGTGTGTGATCTCTTGCAAATGGGAAGAGGTCTAAGGAACTAAGGGTATGGGCGAAGGAGAGGGAAGGGAAAGTAAGTAGAATAAAGATATTCTGTGTACAGGAACCTAGTAACCTCATTGAATAGAAACATCATATCCAATAAACAAGAGCTAAGATTAATAATATCAGCAAGAATGAAAACCAAGAAAGGAGAACTAGAGGAGGAGGGAGGTGCGGTGGGGGGTAAGGGGAAGGAGATTTAAAAAAAGAAGCAAGCTGTATTATATATATATGGGCCCACTCCCCAAGATGATTGTAAACTGCACGCACTGCTAACGTGTATTAATAGAGAAAAAACTTCCCTTGCAATGTAAAGGTGAAGATAGGATGTCTAGTCCACAAGCTTATAGACCGGAAGGATTTGAAAGTATCGTCTCTGTAACCTGATATGATTATAAAGAAAATAAAAGGTAAATTAGGATATGTGTTCCCATTTGTTTTCCTTTCTTCTGCTTGCTTGTTCTTTCTGTCCTCCAAGTTCCCCAACAGAGAGGACAAGTTTTTGTGTTTGCTGTTCTAGCTCCAAAAAAACTTCTCAAATACTCATGAACTAACACTAACTACAAAATTATGCATTTAGACATGTTGTCTCTCGTAGGTTTATATTCATTCATACAGGGGTTAGACCCAGGATCTCACAGATGCTTACCTGTGCTTTACCACACAGTGATAATCTTAGCCCTCGCATTGTGCGAGACACATGTTTCTAAGGAACTTACGACTGAGCAAACAATTCAAGATGGTCAGGACAGACCGTGTGATGTAGGTAGACAAGAAAGAGATCATTGTGGGTGGGTTTCATAGCATTTAGCTTCTGAGCTGGCATTTAACTTTTTGGAATAAAGTTTGTGTTTTGTTAGCTTAGATTTTGTTCATTTAAATTTCTTTCTTTCTTTTTTTCCTTAAGATTTTTATTTTTTGTACCGGGGATCAAACTCACGACCATGTGCTTGCAAGACAGGCACTTATGCTGCTGACCTAAATCCCTGGCCCTTTTCTTTCTTTCTTTCTTTGGTCTTTTTGAGACAGGGTCTCACTGTGCAGTTTAGGCTGGCCTTGAGCTCACTTTGTAGCCAGGGCTGGTCTTGAACTTGCAATGATCCTCCTGGCTCAGCTCCTGACTGCTGGGATTACAGGTGTGCACCACTGCACCCAGCTGTTTTTTGAAATTTTTTACAATTATATATTTGCATTACACAATTATTACATTTATCATGGGAGCTGGAAATATACATAACACATATTAATTCTTTTTTCATCCCCTTTCCCTACCCTTCTCCCTACTCCTTCCTTCTCTTGGTCCCTTCTCTTTTATGAAGGACCTATTTCCCTGTTTCCTAATATATATATATATATATATATATATATATATATATATATATATCTTTGTTTTGTTTTTTAATTTATATTTTGGGTTTCTCAGAAGAGAAACTATGACATTTAAGACCTGCACCCGGTTTATTTCACTTACTATTATGAACTGAAGGTGCATCCATTTTCCTATGAATGACTCAAGTTTAATCTTCATGGCAAAGCAGTGCTCTGCTGTGTATAAACATCGCATTTCTATATGTACTCATTTGTTGATAAACCTACAGGCCACTTGCAAGATTTGGATGCTATGAGTTGTACTGCTATTGACGTGGGTGTGCACATGTTACTGTGTTCTGAGGTCTTTAAGTGTTACGGAAAGAAACCTTGAAGGAGAACGGCTGGATCAAATGCAATTCCTAGTTTTAATTTTTTGAGGAATCTCCAAACTGATTTCCATAGTAGCTATATGAGTGTACATGCTCACCAACGATGTAGAGGGGATTCTTTTTCCCCACATCTTCATCAGCATTTGTTATTTTTTGATTTCTTGATGATAGCCATTCTTTCTGGAGTGAGGTGGAATCTCAGTGTTGTTTACTTTGCCTTTCTCCGATGGCCAAAGATTTAAACATTCTTTGTGTGTACAGTATTTATTAGTCATTTATTACTTCTGAAAATTGTGTTTTAATTTCAGTTGCCCATTATTTGATTGTCTGTAACTTTGAGAGGTCTAATAGTTTGGAGTTCTTTACTCTTAGTATTAATCCTCTGTCTGAAGTATAGGGTGCAAATTTTCCCCCCATTCTGTAGGTTGTTTATTTACCCTGTTGTTTCGAGTGCTGCACCTAGTTTTGGAATTAGGATAAGACTAAATTCTAGGAATGACTTCAGGTGTTCTTCCCTTTTACTTTATATGTCATATTATCTCATTTGCTAATCCTTGATGTTATTTCTTGTGTAATCGGATTCTGTTCAGAAAGCCCTTGCCTACACCTGGGTCTTCAGGAGTGTTTCCTATCAACTTTTAGTAGATTAAACGTTTCCATTTTAACATTTAGATCTTCAACCCATTTCGATGTGAGCTGTAGGTGATGATTCAACCTTGCTAAAAAGGCTATTTATCCTTCAGTTTATGTTTTCTGGCTTCTGTGTTAAAGATCAGATAGTTGGGTGTTCTTGGGGTTGTTTCTGCAGCCTCTGTTTTGTTTCATTGATCCAAATGTCTGTTTTTGTGCCAGTACCACACTTTTTTTTTTTTATCACCATAGCTAGCTTAGAAATATAATTTGATGTGTGGGATTGTGATGTTTCCTACTTTGTTCTTGTTTCTATTGTGGGTCTCTTCTGGTTCCATATAAATTTTGGGTTGTTTTCTCTAATTCTTTGAGGAATGCTATTGGTATTTTGATTGAGAGTGCATTAAGTCGGTGTATCATTGGTTGAAGTATGGTTATTTTGACGGTATTTGTTCTCTCTATCTAAGACATGGGATAACTTTCCATTCTGATATCATGTTCAGTTTCCTTTTTCAGAGTATTGTAGTTTTCATTGTACAGTTTGGTTTTTTTTGGGGGGGGTCAGGTTAACTCTTGAGTGTTTACTTTTTCTAGATGCGATTGTGAATGGGATTGTTTTCCTAATTTCTTATTCCATTTTTGTGTTTAGGAAAACTATTGATTTTACATATCTCAATTTTATATTCTGCTATATTGATGAATTTGGGTATTAATTCTAGGAATCTTTTGGTAGAATCATTTTGGTCTTCTATATAAGGGATTATGTCATCTGCAAATAATGATAATTTAACTTATTCCTTTTCTCTCTCTCTCTCTCTCTGTATATATATATATATATATATATATATATATATATATATATTCCTTTTATGTCTTTCTCTTGCCTGGTTGCTCTGGTTGGTATTTCAAGTACTGTGTTGAATGGGAATGGGAATAGTTGGCATCCTTATATTGTTTCTGATTCTAGAGGAAAAGCTTTCAGTTTCTCATTTAATATGACATTGAAAGTACATTTGTCATAAGTGGTTTTTACTAATTGAGATATGGTCCTTGATCTTTTAAATATCAAGAATGGATATTTGATTTTGTCAAATTCTTTTTCTCCATCTTTATGGATCTTGTCCTTACTTCTCTTTATGTAATGGATGGCATTTATTAATTTGCATATGTTGCCTCATTCTTGCATCTCTGGGAGAAACCTATGTGGACATGATGTATGATATCTTTGGTATTTGTTGCTTGTGTGCCAGTATCTTGTTGAGGATTTTTGTGTCTATGTTCATTGAAGAGATTAGCCTGTATTTCTCTTTTATAGTTAAATCCTTGTATGGTTTTGGAAGCTGGGTAATACTAGATCCCATGATGAATGACTTTAGGAATTATTCTTCCCTTTCAACTATGTTAATGAGTCTGAGAAGTATCTCATTAGACAGTCCATGAAGTTCTTGTAGAATTCAGGGGTGAATCCTCCAGGTCCTGAACTTTCTTAGTTGGTATTTTTGTTGTTGTTGCTGCTTGTTTTTGTTTTGTTTGTATTTTTTTATTGCTCAATTTCATGGCCTGTTTTTGTGCTAGTCAGGGCTTATTAAAAAGTTTCTTCTTGGTTCAGTTTTAGTAATTCATATGTATCTAGGAATCTATTCAATTTCTCTGACTTCTCCAATTTTTTACACTACAGGTTTTTAAAGTAGTCACTAATAATATAGATTTGGCATTGTCTGTTGTGATTTTGCCTTTTTAATTTTAATCCCATTGCTTTTGGTATTAATTTTCTTTCATTCTTTTTTGGGGGATACGATTGCCTATGAGTTTGTTATTTTG
Source organism: Cavia porcellus (assembly GCF_034190915.1). Classification (NCBI taxonomy): domain Eukaryota; kingdom Metazoa; phylum Chordata; class Mammalia; order Rodentia; family Caviidae; genus Cavia; species Cavia porcellus. The sequence continues at coordinate 33,787,848 of NW_026947493.1, forward strand.
TTTTTTCTTGCAAAAACCCCAGCTCTTCAATTCATTGATTCCATGTAGTATTTTTAAATTCTTAATTTCATTACTTTCTGCATTGATCTTTATAATTTTGTTCCCTGTACTAGCTTTGGATTTGGAATATTCTTATTTTCCTAGGACCTTGAGGTGCATCATCGGTTATTAATTTGGGTTCCCTTTGCTTTCCGGATGCAAGAATTCACAGCTATGAACTTCCCTTTTAGCACTGCTTTCATCGTTCACAGGTTCTGGCCTGTGCATTACTGTTTGATTCTGAGAACTGTCTAATGTCTTCTTTGATTTCTTCTGTGACCCATTGATTATTCAAGAGTGTACTGTTTAATTTTCTTGGGTTTGCATAATTTCTGTGGTTTCTTTTGCTATTTATTTCTAGTTTCATTGCACTATGATCTGGTAATGGGTGTGAGATAATTTTGAATCTTTTGTGTTTATTTAAGCATCCTTCATGGGCTAGCATGTGGTCTATGTTGGAAAGCTCCATGCTCTGAGATGTGTATTCCATTTTTTTTTTTTTGTTTGGAACACTTTGTAGATACCCATTAAATCCATTTACTTGAAGATATGATTCTTTTTTTTTCCTCCTAGTTGCTCTTTTTGTGAAAATAGGTAGTTAGTTCCTCCATTATAATTACGTTGATGTGTATCTGTTATTTTAGTAGTACTTATGTTATGCAGTTGTATACCCTGGTGTTGGGTGTATACAATTGTTATCTTTTTCTGTTGAGTTGTTCTCTTAACCTTCTTTTCTCTTCTTATCAATTTTGGCTTAATGTTCATTTTGTCTGAAAATAGGATACTTAAAGCTGCTTGTTTCTATGTTCCCATTGCATGGAATATTGTTTTTCATCCTTTGATTTTTTAGTCTATGAATTTGATTTTGGATTGTGTTTCCCGATTAGAGTACATTGTTGGATTTTGTTTCTTGATGTATTCTGCCAATCTGTGTATTTTGCTTGGGGAACTGAGATCGTTCACAGTGAGAGTTATTTATTAAATGGTACTGACTCATAGTGTCATTGCAATATTTTCCTTATACAAATTTCTTTTCCTTCCTTTTGCTTAACTACTCAACATGTGTCATACTTATTTTTCTCACTGCTGAGACACAATACTCAACACCCAAAGTTAACAGAGGAAAGGCTTATTTCAGTTCCGTTTGTAGAGGTTACCGTCCACGGTTGACTGGCCCCAGGTCAGAGTGGCATGGCAGAGGAGTATTGCACGGCAGTGTAAGCAGTGTCAGTAGCAGCAGCAGCAGTGTGTAAAGCCTTCGTTCTGCCCCTTTGAATTCCACCCAAGCTACCTGGCCTTTGGACAAATGACTCACACCCATGGTAGGCACCCTGTACCTCACCAGAACTCTCTTAATCCCAGCATCACATATCCTAATCCAGCTGTCTTTGGAACTCCCCACCTATGACTAAATAAGGCTTTGGGGGACATCTAGATAAAAGCCATTAACACCCTGCTTAGTGTATTTATTCCCTTAGACTTTCATCACTGCTGGCTTCATTGTCTCTTTCTAGAATACCCATGAGAATATTTTGGAGTGCTGGTTTAGTGGTCATTAAATTCTTGATGTGCTCTTTGTCATAAAATACCTCATTTTCCCATCAATTTTGAAAATAATTTTGCAGGATATATCCTGGGAAGTTGCTTCTTTTAGGACTTGAAACACTTTAATTTCTCCTGTCCTTTAAAGTTCGTGTTGAGAAGTGCTGTAATTCTAATTGTTGTCTTGAATGTGTTTTTTTCCAAATTCATTTTATTTCAAAGAGAAAAAATATTTCAAAACATGTCAATTATGTTGGTGTGTATCTGTTATTTTATGTCCAGTAGTACTTCTTTTTTGTTTGAGAAGCTTTGTTTCATTTTAATTTTGTAATCTCAAGACATCCTCTTTTGAAGTTTTTAAAACATACAATCTTAGGTTTACTATGACTTGCACATATGCTATCTCCTTGTGGTGTATGTTGTATATTCTTGAATGATGGTGCAACAGAAAAAGAGTGGGTGCTCCTAAGAGAGAGACCATTCAGATGCCAACCTGGCCATACCCCTTGTGGGGACTTAGGCATGACTTAGCTAAGGACAGTGCAAGGCCTCTGTTATACCATAGGCCAATTGCCATGGAACCACAGGTGAGGACCTAATCAGCCACCATGACCAGTGCTTTCCAATCTTGGAGCACAGAGGGAGCAGCCTACTGCTCACATTGTCCATTCTACTCATACATTTATTCAGCAAGCAATTGGAGGTTAAACACCCCAACCTCCTTCCCTTGAGGGTAGTCCTGACTAATGGGAGTTGATCAGACTTCCCCTTCTGCTCAAGCTGAATAGAACTGACTGGTAGACTAACTGGGGTTCCCTCAGATTTCTACTGGAATCTGGCAGAAAAGTAGACAGACAGACTGCATTCTCCTCCCTTTGGGGTCCAATGTGAGCCACTTCAGCTGGGAGCTAGAAATTCTCCTCCAGACTTCTGAGTAGACTCGAGAAATCTTGAGGGCATGCCTTCTGCAGGACCTGGAGAGATCCTTGCTCCATCTGAGAGGCCCATGACTGGTGACCAAAGAGATCATCATAGTTGTTCTTAATAGCTAACACACCTGGTGCAACAGGAAGCAGAAACACTGAAACAGCACCCAGGATTTGGAGGAAGATTTATTTACCTCAATAGGCACTGATCAGGATCATTCCTAGAATATCAGCCCCTCATCTCTGATGGTCTTGGGCTTATAGGGATAAGCAAGCAGGAAGTACAGAGACAGAATGGCTTGTCAACTGGGGATTGGTTTATACAATGTGCATCATAGTGAGCAGCTATGCTTCACAATGACCAGCCATTTCTGAGGGAGAGACACAACTGAAAGTGGAATAGGACCTAGAACCTGGGCAACTAAGAAACTGAAATATACTGTTACAAGGAAAGGCAGCATGACAAACTCCAGCAGGAGAATCAGAAGTATACCATCTGCCTCTCCAGTTCTCTTTATTAAACTGTTGACAATAATCCTCAGGCAGCCCCTCCAAACCCAGCACCATGCTGATTCAGTTCAGCTGGGTGTTACAAATTGACCATCACAGATAGTGAATCACTGCAAGACCTCTTTTGTTTTCACACTCATGTTTTTGTATATGAATGTTGAATTCTTCCCTGTCTTTCCCACCATAAGTGGTTGGTCAGTGATGTTTGCCTTAAGACTGTAGTCACTAGCATCTTCCCACTTTTCACACCATTCTGTTGTGGTTTTCACCACCTAGTTTTACAGCTGGGATTGTGAGTTGTCCACCTCCCCTGCTCCAGAGGCCCCACCTCAGGCTGGGAAAACCATCCAAGAAAAGGTGTCTCCTTGGTCACATGGGTAGGCAGGGAAAACAAACCAACCACTGAGTACTGTGCTGGATATAGGCAGCAGGGTGGGGGTTTAATCAGATCTCAGGACTTAATGCCATCAGTTTCAGATCCAGACCCCACAAAAGCCACACATGAATGGCCTGGCTTCTCACCATGGGTTAGGGGTGGGAAGTGTCCTTCCCAGTATGAGCTTACACTTCTCAAGGACAGTCTGTGTCTATCCCACACTCACTCCATAACTGTTTCTTGGGTCATCTCCCACCTAGTCACTGTCGTAGGGTGACAGTGGAAACCCTGAAGTGTAGCTGTTGTGTAATTGTTCTGTGCTTCAGTCTTAAATAGTTAAGTTCTTCCCAAAGGAGATCCTGATTAAACCTTCTCAAATATGACAGGTACTACACTGGATCTGTTCTCTAATTCTAGCCTGATATCTTACATATTTGTTTATTTTTAAACTTTTTTGTTTTAAAAGAACAAAACCAAATAAAATAAGATAGAATAAAGCCAATCAAAATAAAACAGTGAAAGTGATATGGGACTTCAAAACAAGATAATAGGAAATCAACAATGGCTACCACAATACCTCTAAGTTATCTTCAAAATAGCTGCTCATCAGACATAATAAAATCAAACAAAACAGAAAAGAATAAAACCAATCAAAACAAAACAGTAAAAATGATACAGAACTTCAAAACAAGATAACAGGAAATCAGCAATGGTTACCATAATATATTTTGTTACATTTTTATTTCTAGGACAAAATACCCAATACCCACAAGTTAAAGGAGTAAATGTTTCTTTTTCCTTATGGCTTGTAGAGGTTTAAGTCCATTGTCGACTGACTCCAAGGCAGGGCAGCATGGCAGAGGTTCATGGCAGAGGAGGAAGAGTCTGTGGAAGGGCATTAAGCAGCAAGCAGTGTGCCTTCCAGACTTTTATTCCACTCTAGCAACAAGTCTATTGGTTGGGGCCACCCTTACTCAGAGTGGGGCCTCCCATTATCCACACACAGAACTGTGCTAAACCAATGAATTGCCTAATTGAGTTATCACATACACTTTCCAAATTTACATACCCTAAATCCAGCCACCTCCAAAAAGCCCCTGCTGTGAATGCATGAGACTCTGAGGGGACAGCTAGATTCAAGACATCACGGCTGCCCTGTGGAAAGATTCACTTTCAGAGTAAAATTCCATGCTGTTTTGTAGTTTATAATAACTGTGAGGATAGCACTGCTGCCTGGTCTGTTCTTTTCCTTAGAGCTGCAGAGCCTTTCTGGGTTTATTTTTCATGGCGGACAAACTTCCTCTCACCTGGGATGTGGGATCAGCTTTCCAGACTGCTTTCTTATGTTCTGTTTCTCCTGGTTATCCTGCCAGCTCTTTCCCAATTCCTGGAGATCTACTTTTTTACCTCTTCACCAAGTTGTTGTTTTCCAGGTGTCTCAATTCCACATGCCAAAGAGGCTGTGTCTTGCTGTCCTTTTAAATCCCAGATTTTATTATTACAGCTCTGTTTTTATTTTTCATTGTTTTTCTGTAGTGTGGATTGAACCCAAGTCCTTCACATTGACCTACATAGCTAGCCCTTGTTACTTATTTATCAGTTTTCATTTTGAGACAAGATTTTTCTAAGTTGCCTAGGCTGGGCTTGAACTTGTGACCCTCCTGCCTTAGCCTTACAGAGTGCTGGGATCACAAGCATGTGCCTTCATGTCTGGCTAAAGTCTTCTTTCGCACAAACTCAGAAAGTTTTGAATGAGCAAACAGATTTCTTCACCCAAGAAAAGTTGGCATTGACTGCTAGAAATTTAGAGGTAAACTTTCCTTTCTATAGAATGAAGGAATTTATTTGGTAGAAACGTTAGACACAGGTACCTTAGAAAGAGGTGAGTTAATTAAAATAGGTTGAAATTCTCAGTTTTTAAGTACATGTCAAACATTCAAATTGTTTTTGTTGATAAAATTTCACTGACGCAAGTCAAATATCTGAATCCATCACTTGACAGCTTCCAACCCCAAATATTTAATCCTTTGCCTTGCCTTTAAGGGGCTAGCACTTCATTAATTAAAGTGTTTCTAGTGACTTGAAGAGGGAAGTTTGGGGTGACAGTTACCTTTCTGTACTGCTGGTGCTATTTCTAAATTTAAACAAATCACCCTAGAAACCTGCTGCAATGCTTTTAGTTGTGCCCATAAATTCATTTTCTAATTTACTCTGGGACTTTCAGAAAGGTATTGAGTCTCTGAAAGACACAATAGAAAGCACACAATAGGAATGTGGTGAATCTTTTGGGAGCAATGGTATTGTATTTTTAAAGAATTCTCATATATATTAGGTAAAGTAGTGATGTTTTTGTTTGTTTTTTGTGGTGCGGGGTAATGAACCCAAGGACACTCTACCCCTGAGCTACCCTGCCTGTCCTTCTATACATTTTTGAGACATGTTCTTGCTAAATTTCCCAGACTGGCCTCATATTTGTGATCCTATTCCTAAGTAGCTGGGATTACAGACATGCACCGTGTGGCCAGACAACAATAATCTTTTTGAACAACTCTTTTATGCAGCTACTTGAGTCCAGAAAACTGAATCGTAAAGAGTGAGCTATACGAAATTTAGATTTGAGAATCTGAGAATCTAGCTACTCACATGAAAAGCTTCTGTCTCGAGTACCCATGGCTCTCCCCAGATTTTCAGATCTTTTAGTGTCTGCACATACATTGTCATTTCATTCATTCTGACACCAGATACAGCTAGGATTGGATAACTGCTTCCTGCCAGCTGCTTAAGGGGTCTAGCAAAAGCAGAAGTGATTCCTGCCCTTTTAGACATTACAAAGCAGCGAGAGAAAACTTGACAAAGAAATACGAAGAACGAACAATTCATTGAGGGTTCCTCATTCGACTGGATATAAACTTGCAATAGTTTTATTTTTTCCAGTCACTGCTTTCAACTTTGTTCACCTAGTTTCCCATCTCTTTGTGAATGCTTGGCAGATCCTGTAAATTTCCAGTCAATTAGAGTGGCTAAAACACAATCCAGGCAAGCTTAAAACTCAGTCTGATTTCCGAGTTAACGTGAACGCCTCCTCCTTGCTGTGCTCTACTTCTGTTCACCCCACTAGGAGGGAGAAACTTAAGGATTAGAATTGTTCCTTTCTTCTTGGGTATAAAAAATCACCAAGAGGAAAGTTAGTGGGATGAAATGCCTCTCCACTGCACTAGTCTCAAAGCTGTAAGTGACACTTACTGTATTCTTTCTCTATGTTTATTATAAAGTCTTCTTACCATGATGACACAGCCTTAGATGTTTGCATTAGGAAACAAGTATATTTTGAATCTCTGATCATGCTTGAAATATCCAAGATGCAAATGTGTTGTCCTTGTTCATGCTTCTCAGCACTGGGCAAGGGGGATACCTCGAGATGTGCTATTGGGTTATCTGGGTACCAAATACATTCTCCCCTATCTCTTGTTTAGTGTCAGTCTCACCTCTGGTTGATGAGCAAGGTCAGTGATCTCTGCCAGCATGGGAATGTCTTTTCTTGATCTTTTAGAACAAGAAGCTCAAATGAACATGAGCCATACCTTAAAGCTGAGTGGATTTTTTGTGTATTTCATGGCTGAAGTGTTTCTTTTGAACATTGGTTGCTGGACTCATGCATTTTACTTACTGGAGACACAAGTACAGTATAATGGTCATTAATTTAAGTGTGACTTGTGTGTGTACTCTGTTAAGTATCATCTCTAAGCATGTACTCTGTCAAACTGACATCTTTTGGAAATATGGAGAATATGAGAGGACCAGCCATATGCTGTACTGCTTTATTTCCTTTGCCATGAAGTGGTATTTTCATCTAATATGATGCTATGAGTATCCCGGACAGGTGGACTAAACATTCTGCAAACCTTCAGATAATAGTCTGACCAAAGTCTCGTAGGCATGAAAGACAAAGATAAATTCTCAAATCCTAATAGATAAATTATTTCCCCCAGGTGAAAGGGGCCTAATAAAATTAAATTTCAGATTGGTCTTCTTAAACAATGATGCTGTAATGAGCACTCAGATTTAGTTTCTGTTGTTAGGAAGTTAGATATTTTCCAGTGACAGTAGCAATACCAGCTTTGGTGAATGAGATCCCATTGGACTGAGTCACGCCTGTCTTTTCTTGCTTGAATCTTGCTACTCTACTCAGTCCATTGTGCTAAACTGGGAGAGTCAGCGATAGAGGCTGTCCAGTGTCACCTGGTCACACCATTCTTTTTCTATGGTAGATGACATCTCGTGAACACTAATATTTGATACAAATATCTTACATATACGCTTCTTCTCACAGGTCCATCCATGACTCTTCCTCACATGTCCACATCTGTGACATTCCAAACTTTTCTCTTCCATGTCCCCTGCACAAATCAAGCCATTCGTTTCTTTCCATAAGTCTATCTACTTTCTTACAGCAGGATGCCATTATCCTACAAAAGGCTGATTACTAAGTACTTGGGTTTATAGGTGTTTCCTAGTCTGAATTCACTTAAAACTTGCAGGCTTACCTGTCATTTACTAAGTGAGTTTGAGCAGTAGTCTCAGTTGTGGAATGTGCTGCTTCCAGAACTCAAAGATTTCTACCAGTTTTGTGTTTCAATATCCAAGTGAAAATATCAAGTAGATAATTAAAAAAATCTGGACTACAAATGTAAATATGGGAGCTCCTAGTAGATAGATGCTACTCAAAGAAATAAAGAAAATATATTAGTTCATACAGAAAATATATTAGTTTATTCAGACAATTTAAAGTAACAGTACTGCAAATGACATCTTTTTTTCTCTCTAATACAAGTCTGGGTAGGTGATTCAAGGCTAATATGGCAGTTTTTCAGTCATCAGGAACTCATGTTTGTTCCACTGTTTTAGCTCGGCACATGACAACTGTCACCAAATAATTCTAGTTCATGGTTAGGAAGGTCACTCCAGGCTGCTATAAATTCAACTTTGTAACTGGTTGAATGGAGAAAAGAAAAAAGAAGGTCGTATCCCACCTTTATGTAAAGGCACTTCCTAAGTGTTTCATACAATTTTCAGTTTTCTTTTACGGATAGAACTTAATTGCTTGGTCACCCCTAACTGCAAGAAAGTCTGGGAGACACAGTTCTCTTCCACATAGGCATGTGACCCCCTAAACTTGCCCTTGCTTTACAAGGACAATAAATAGGTATTAGGGGTCACCTATTAATTTCAGCTTCCATTGCATTGAGAACACTAAAAATATGTAAGTGGGGAGGAAAAAAGATTTAGGTTGAGAGACAGGGGAATTAGATGAGAATGGTAACTTTAATAGAGAAAGGAAAACATTCTGAAGAGGAAGGAGATGTTCACTGAGTGAAATGATAGAAAAACAACCAAGTTTCTGAGTAGGACCAAAGTTTAGTACAGAATTTACCTAGGAGTGGGTTGATGAGTGAAAATAAAAACAATGTATAGATTAATTTTTATGGATGTCAGAGTGAAGAAAGACAGGACAGTATGATACTGTAATGTTTCAAGTGGATTTTGTTTTTGTTAGTTTTTTGAAATATTGTTGATTGTCAGATGAATGGATGAGGAAAATTTAGTATTTAAATGCAGTGGAGTACTACTTTGCCATAAAGAAAGATAAATGAGTTATTTTCAGGTAAATGGAGGCACCTTGAGACTATAATTTTCAGTGTAATAAATCAGACACAGACATTTAAATACCTGTGCTCTGCCTCACAAGCTGAAAGTGCATGCAGTGATTTCCATCCCATGGGAGGCCTCAGGGCATCGCTCTGAGACTGGTAGGGCCCTGCCCAGCATCGCCCATCACTGGAGGATCCACGGGAAGGTCCCTTCTGGCCTAGTTGAGCCACACCCAGTGACCCTGAGTGACTGGGAGCCACCTGGTAATCCCAGTCTAACAACCTCCACTCAACTGGGGAAACTCCCTGCAGTAGAGATAGATATTCTCAACCCAAGAAACAACAGAGACCTGGCCTTCATCTCCCCTAAGGGGATATAGGAAAATGACAAAACCAAGAGCAAAATGCAATCTCAAACCTCCAGCCCATCCCAAGCAGGCCTTGGAGACTGGACATAGAACAAACTGTAAGCCATAGAGTTGAAACTCCTGAAATGACAGCTACTGAAGTAAAGAAATGGGAAGCTATAAAAGAACTCAGATCAGAAATAATCTCTAAGGTAGAATAAGAAATGATAAATGTAATGAAAGAAATGCTGAACACATTTAAAGAAGACATAGTTAAAAAAATTAGAGGAACAATGCAAAAAGATGGAAACCCTGAATGAGCAATATAAGAAGCAAACAGAATGCATGAATGGAATATTAAAAGCTATTAGAGAGGAGCGACAGATCACCTATAAAGGGAAGCCTATCAGAATCACAGCAGACTTCTCAACACAATGAAGTCAAGAAGAGCATGGAGTGAAGTGTTTCAGAAAATGACTTCCAACCCAGATTGATATACCCTGCAATAATGTCCTTCAAAATTGATGGAGATATAAGATACTTCTATGACAAAGAACAGCTCAAGGACTTCATGATCACAAACAAACCCTGCAAAGAATACTGAAACGTATTCTAGATAGACATAGAAAAAAATCGTTGAGCAAGGCAAACAAAGAGAGGAGAAAGGTAAAAAATCAACAGCAGAAAGACAACATGTCAAAAATAAACCAATATATATCACTTATAACCATTAATGTAAATGGCCTCCATTCACCAATTAAAAGAAACAGACTGGCAGAATGGATCAAGGAAGAACATCCAACCATATGTCCTATACAAGAAACTCATCTAACCTGAAAGGAAACTGTTAGACTGACAGTTAAAAGATGGAAAACAATACTTCATGCAACAGGAACCCTCCAAAAAAGCAGGGGTAGGTATTCTGTTTGCAGACAATGTGAACTTCAAACCAAGAATGATCAGAAGAGGTAAATAAGGTCACTACATACTAGTTAGGGAAAAATTTCAAAAGGAAGAGATAGCAACCTTAAATATATATGCACCAAATTCTTGAGCACACAGCTATACAAAACAAATATTAACTGAAATGAAAAATCAAGTAGGCAATACCACTATTATAATAGGAGACTTAATACCCCATTGACACAAAGAGACAGATCCACTAGACAAAAACCCACGAAGAAATAACAGAACTGAATCACACCTGTGAATAAATGGACTTAGTGGACGTTACAGAGTGTTTCACCCAACAATATCAGAATATACATTCTTCTCAGCAGCACATGGAACATTCTCTAAAATAGACCATATACTAGCCCACAGAGCATGCTTAAGTAAATGCAAAAGAATTGAATTTACCCCATGCATGTTATTGGATGATAGCACCATGAAACTAGATATTAATAATAAAAGAAACTGCAAAACACCACAAAAACATGGAAATTGAATAATACACTCCTGAGCAATAATTAAGTCACAGAAGAAATTAAAGAAGAAGTTGAAAAATATCTGCAAGCAAAGGAAAATACAAGTATAACTTACTGCAACCTGTGGGATGCAATGAAAGCATTTCTCAGAGGAAAATTTATTGTGGTGAATTCCCACATCAGGAAAACAGAATGAACACAAATAAACAACCTGACGCTATACCTTAAACAGCTAGAAAAAGAAGAGCAAGTCAAGCCCAAGGCTAAAAATGGGGGAAAATTATAAAGATCAGAGCAGAAATCAATGCAATAGAGACTAAGATAATGATACAAAGAATTAATGAATCAAATAGTTTGTTCTTTGAAAGAATAAATAAAATTGATAAGCCCCTAGCCAACCTTATTTAAAAAAGGAAAGAAAAAACTCATGTCTATGCAATAAGGAATGAAAAGGGTGAAATCACTGCAGACCCTGTGGAAATACAGAAGATCATCAATAACTACTTTGAAAACCTCTACTCTCATAGGGTTGATGACATAGAAGAAATGGACAGATTCCTAGAAACATATGAATTACCAAAGCTGGATTAAGAAGATATAACACTTCTGAAAAACCCAATTTCTATTAATGAAATTGAAAATGTAATTAAAACCTCATCAACAAAGAAAAGCCCAGGTCCTGATGTATTTACTGTGGGGAATTCTACAAGAAATTCAAAGAAGACCTAATGGCAACACTCCTCAATCTCTTCAATGAAATTGAAAGTGAAACAATTCTCCCTAACTCATTCCTGGAAGCAAGTATTATTCTAATAACAAAACCAGAGAAAGACCCAACTGAAAAAGAGAACTACAGGCAGATCTCCCTAATGAACATAGATGCAAAAATTCACAATAAAATACTGGCAAACAGCATGCGACAAATCATCAAGAAGATCATACATCATGACCAACTGGGATTCATCCCAGGCATGCAAGGATAGTTCAACATACACGATCAAAAATGTAATCCACCATATCAACAGAGCCAAAAATAAGAATCATATGATCATTTCTATAAATGCAGAAAAAGCTTTTGATAAGGTCCAACACTCATTCATGATAAGAACTTAACAGAAAATTGGAATAGATGATCTTGACCTCAGTATAATAAAAGCCATCTATGACATACTAACAGCAAGCATCATGTTAAATGACCCAAAACTGAGAGCTATTACTCTAAATCTGGAACAAGACAAGGATGTCCATTATTACCATCCTATTCAATGTAGTGCTGGAAATACTAGCCAGAGCAATTAGACAAGAGAGAGAAACAAAAGAGGTGAAAATAGGAAAAGAGGAAGTTAAATAATCATTATTTGCAGATGACATGATACTCTACACAGAAGACCCTCAAAACTCCATTGAAAGACTCTTAGATACAATAAACAAATTCAGCAATGTAGCTGGATACAAAATCAATGCTCAAAAATCAGTAGCATTTCTATACACTAACAACAAAATTACGGAGAGGGAAATAAGAGAAGCCACACCCTTCACATTAGCATCCAAAAAAATGAAATACTTAGGAATTAATCTCATGAAAGAAGTAAAGAATCTATACAGGGAAAATTATAATGCCCTGATCAGAGAAAATCTCAGAAAATGGAAAGACATTCCTTGTCCATGGATAGGGAGAATAAATATTGTGAAAATTCCCATTCTCCCAAAATTACTATACAGATTCAATGCAATCCCAATGAAAATACCATCAACATACCTCAGAGACCTAGAGAAATCACTTCTAAAATTCATCTGGAACCAGAAGAGACCTAAAATAGTGAAAAAAATTCTAAGCAGTAAAGGCAAGGCAGACGGCCTCACAATCCCTGACTTGAAATTATACTACAAAGCTACTGTAATAAAATCAAGATGGTACTGGAATAAAAATAGATCTGAATATCAACGCAATAGACTAGAAAATACAACCACAACTACCAACACACTCAACCACCTTATCTTTGATAAAGGGGCCAAACATGTTCACTGGAAGAACGACAGTCTCTTTAATAAATGGTGCTGGAAAACTGGCTCTCCACATGCCAAAACTAAAACTAGACCCATGCCTATCACAGTATACCAAACTAAAATCTAAATGGGTCAAAGATCTGAATATTAAAATAGAAACACTAAATCTGTTGGAAGGTAAAGTTGGTAAGCATCTTGAAGACATAGAGGTAGGTAGAGAATTCATGAATAGGAATCAAACTGTACGGAAACTACTTTCCAGAATCAATAACTGGGATCACATCTTATTAGAAATCTCCAGCATAGTGAAAAGAAAACCCACAAACTGGGAAAAATCTTAGTGAAAGGTCTCTCAGTCAAAGGACTTCTATCTAAAACATATACAGAATTTAAAAAAAAAAACAGATCCCCGAAACTCAAGGATCCAATCCAAAAATGGGCATCAGAGATGAATACACAGTTCTCAGATGAAGAAATACAAATGGCAAATAAATACATGAAAAAATGTTCTCATTGTTAGTCATTAGAGAAATGCAAATTAAAACAACACTGAGATTCCATCTCACTCCTGAAAGAATGGCCAGGATCAATAAAACTACCAACAATAAATGCTGGAGAGGATGTGGGGAAAAAGGAACTCTCCTACACTGTTGGTGGGAGTGCAGACTAGTACAAGCACTATGGAGGTCAGTCTGGAGATTCCTCAAAAATCTGGGATTGGAGGTCCCATTCAACCCAGCTATTCCACTTCTGGGCATATTCCCAGAAGAACTGAAAGCATCATGCCGCAGTGATGTATGTGCACCCATGTTTATAGCAGCATAATTTGTATTAGCCAGATCTTGGAAACAACCTAAATATCCATCAACTGAGGAATGGATAAAAAAGTATGGTATTTTTATATAATGGAGTACTACTCAGCTATAAAGAATGATCACATTGAGATATTTACTAATAAATGGGCACAACTTGAGACCATACTCATAAGCGAAATAAATCAAACTCATATGTATAAATACCGTATAGTCTCCCCAGTGTAAGAAATAGTAAGACTACATAAGAGTTTAGGGTAATCATGATTCTCCATTGCATTGTTTTGAAGCCTTATAATGATGGCAGTTGTAATGTGTTTGTCCTGGTTTTTTGATTTTATTATCTGTGATGATATGAACAGCTAATTTGAGGGAACCGAGTCATTATAATAGCCAGTACTGATATAATATCATCTTACTCTGAAGTCCTGCCAATCTCTTACTCTTCTGTTTCCATTGGCTCTATCAGGTTGTACTTTATTGAATAATATGACATTTGAAAGTATAAACAAATTTCCTATGGAAAATGAGATAATATAATAGCCATTGTTTGTTTTCTGTTATTTGGTTCTGAAAACCCTGTAATTCTCTCATTCTCTTGAATGTTGTTATACTATTTTGATATGTTTGATACTATTGTACATGAAGTTATACCCAGCTATTTCAAAGAAAGAAACATCATGGTAGTTACTGTTAATTATGGGTTGTCTGGTGAAATACTGTTTTGCTTAGATTGTTCTGTTCTGATCTGCTCTGTTATGTCTTGTTTTGTCTTAATCTCTTTAAAATAAAAAATTATAAAAAGACAAAAAAGGAATCAATCTAACAAAAGAAGTAAAAGATCTATTCAGGGAAAATTACAATACTCTGAAAAAGAAATTGAAGAGGATCTCAGCAAATGGAAAGACATTCCTTGTTCATGGATAGGAAGAACAAACAGTGTGAAAATGGCCATTACCCCAAATTGTTACAGATTTAATGCAATATCAATCAAAATACCACTTGCATACCTCACAGATCTAGAGAAATCAATCCTAAAATTCATCTGAAACCAGAAAAGACTTAGAATAGTAAAGACAATTTTGAACAACAAAGGCAAGTCAGGAGGCATCACAATCCCTGAGTTGAAGTTATACTACAAAGCTACTATAATAAAATCAGTATGGTGCTGGAATAGAAACAGACCCAGAGATCAGTGGAATACATTAGAAGATACAACTACAACTCCAAACACACTCAGTCATCTTATCATTGATAAAGAGGCCAATCTCATTTACTGGAAGAAAGGTAATCTCATAAGTGGTGCTGGGAAAACTGGCTTTCCATATGCTGAAAACTAAAACTAGACTCATGCCTAGCACCATGCACTGAACTAAAAGTCTAAATGTATCAAAGATCCAAATATTATTACAGAAACACTTTGTCTTCTGGAAGACAAAGTAGGTAGACTCTAAGACAAAGGGGTAGGCATAGTATTCATGAACAAATTCAAACCGCACGGGAAATACTTCACAGAATCAACAATTGGGATCTTGTCTTATTAAAAAGTATTTTTTCATGTCAAAAGAAATCTCCAACAGAGTAAAGAGGAAACCCATGAATTTTGAAAAAATCTTATTCAACTGTCCCTTAGACAAAGGACTTCTGTTTAGAACATATGAAGAATTAAAAAAAAAAATCAGACCCCTGAAATTCAAAGACCCAATCCAAAAATGGGCCTTAGAGATGAATACACAATTCTCAGATAAAGAAATACAAATGGCAAATAAACACATGAAAAGATGTTCAGCATCACTGGTCATTAGAGAAATGCAAATTAAAATCACACTGAGATTTCATCTCACTCCCAAAATAATGGCCAGGATCAAGAAAACTACCAACAACAAATGCTGGAGAGTGTTTGGGGGAAAAAGGAACTCTCCTGCACTGTTGGTGGAAGTGTAGACTGGTGCAAGCACTACTGAGGTCAGTCTGGAGGTTTCTCAAAAAGCTGGGATTAGAAGTCCCATTTGGCCAAGCTATTTCACTTCTGGGCACATTCACAGAAGTACTGAAAACATCATATCACAATGATATCTGTGCCCATAGCAGCACAATTTGTAATAACAGATCTTGGGAACAACCTAAGTGTCCATCAACTGAGGAATGTATAAAAAAGATGTGGTATTTTTATACAGTGGAGTACTACTCAGCTATAAAAACCGATCACATTGAGATATTCGTAAGTAAATGGATACAACTTGAGACCATACTCATAAGTGAAATAAACCAAACTCACATGTGTAAATGTCATATTGTCTCCCTAGTATAAGATATGGCAAGATATGATACGATACAAAATCCTCAATAAATACGATGAAAGGGCAAGAATTTGCTCAATGGGGGAAAATATCTCAGGGAAAAGGAGCGGGGTGGGGGGCAAGGAAGGGAAAGGAAAAGATACCTAAATTTATATACACTTAGGATTTCTAGGGTGATTGTGCTACAAATTCTATTAGTTCTTGGAACAAAACAGTTAACATTCGTAGGATTGGGATAATTTTGCATGTTTGTGTCTGGTGATCTGAGAAACTCTTTTGAAGATCACTATGTAAAATAACGACCTTAGTTATGTTCCTAACACCTTGTTTTGATGGCGTATATTGTCAGTGTTTTGGGCTCTTTGCTATTGTAATTTGTCTTTTTTGTTTCTTGTTTTTCTAGTAATTTGTTTTGTTTTGTTTTTCTTTCTAGTGCAAAAAGGATAAGTGCACATGTAGAGGTTTATACACGCCTAGAACTTTTCCCAAACTGTTTACGAGAATTGATTGTATTATGTGTGATGAAATGAACAGCTACTCTGAAGAAAGAGACAATATGATATCCACTGCTGATCATGCTGTGAAACCCAGTAATGCCTTTTATTCTTTGTTCAGAGTAGTTTTATTTTTTTTTGTATAATTTAATTTCAACATACACGAAGGTATCGACAGCTGTTTTGAAGAGAACAAGAGACATTATGCCAGCCATTGTTGATTTTCCTATTGTCTGTCCTATTTTGAAGGCCTGTAATTGCCTTCATTACTCTGTTCTGATCAGTTTTATACTATTTTGTTTTACATGAATTCATTGTATGTGAAGATATAGACAATTATTTAGAAGAAAATAAGAGACATTATGGTAGCCGCTGTTGATCTCTTGTTGTCTTACTTTGAAATCTGTGTCACTTGCATTATTTTCTTCTGATTTGCTTTGTTCTGTTTGTTTTACCCTCTTTAAAAAAAAAAAAAAAAAGAAGCTTAAATACCATCTAGTTTCTCTTATGTGAGAAAGCCAAAGCTTAAATAAGAAGCAAAGTGGAGGACAGACATGGGGAAGAGGGAAGAACATGTTTGAAATGGAAGGGAATCAGGAGAGGAGGGGAAGGGAAAAGAAATTTTTAAGAAAGAATGGAGGCAAAGAAATGAAAACACAGCTTTTATAAATGGGTTAGGAAAGAAGGGTTGCAGGAGGGGAGCATATTGAATAAAATATATTATGTACAGGTACAAATGTCCTGTGGTGAATGTGATCATTACACATGGCAAACATGCACTAACAAAGTAAATAAATTAAAGAGCAAAATAAAAAATAGATAATAGGAAACAGAAAGATTGATCTTTTGCAATTGGGAACAGTACCAAGAAGTGGGTGGTAGAGAGGAGAAAGATGCAAAAAGGATTAATATGTGTTATGTGCACGTACTCACTCCCCATAAGGAATATAACCATTATGTGCTGCAAACATGTGCTTGTAAAAATAAAAATTTAAAAGCACATTATCCTGAAAAAATAGTTTGTTGTTTTTAGGATAGGCAGTGCTAGCGTTTTAAAATTTGCGGCTGTTGAAATAATCCAGTAACAATGAAGGAGACTTACAATGGAGAAAGAGAACATAACTGATGGAGGAATATATTTGAGATGCCAGAAGCAAGGGTGGGCGTTCATGTTGATGTATGGGGTCACGTAGAGAAGACATCTTCTTCCCTTCAGCATTAGTGGGTAGGGAGAACATGGGTTCAAACGTGGAAAGTTTGTGGACTGCTGGAGCAAGGATGGGACCACAAACAGATGGCTTTGATTTCTCAGCTTGGAATGGGGCAGGACTGGGAATAAGGAAGGGGGACAGTTGTGCATGTCTGAGGACTTTCTTCAGCAGCTTTCATTGTTTGGGGGCAGATACAGTGAAGAAAGATGTCAGAATACAACTAATCAGGGACGAGGTTTGATCAAGGGTGTATAACAGTGGAAAAAAAGAGGGCCAAGAGTGGTGTAAGGATTTACAAGCAAGCGGTTATAAAAATAGGACATGGAGCCCAGAGAGAGTAAGGAAAGTAGGGTAGGGGAGATGATAAATACACTGACATTCCAGAGTGACGCGAACTGATTGCTGTAGCTATGATCCTTGAACGTGTACACCCAAACAGCAGGAAGTCAGAGTTTAAGTCTGGAAAAACAGAAGTAATACGTGCATATGTATGTGTGTGTGTGATAAGGTCCAGGGTCCTGCATGAAGGGAGGTGGATCACTGCAGTTTTGTCTTGCTTGTTTACATTGCATCCTATGCAACCGTACTTCAAGTTCTTACGTGTGGCCTTAGACCCAGCGCTGGGCTCCTAAAAGAGATTCAGTGTATACATGAAGGAACAGACTTAAGGTCTCATGTTACAGACCGAAAGAAAAGCCTGAGGTTCCAGATCAAAGAGCTAGTGCTATTTAAACTGAGTGCAAGGTGATGTTTATACATACTTGTTGGGAGATACAGTGTTTATAAAGAGGTCAGCAGATCAGTGATGCAGAATAGATTTGAACATTTTTGATGTTTGCATTTGTAAAGTGACTGGAGAACAGGAAGCAAAACCAGAAAACAGAATCATTACAGAGGCATCACCGTGTATTTCCAAACGTACATTTCTCCCCTTATGTCCAATCGAATGGTTCAGTTTTTAAAACTATAGAGAACCTGCATAGATATTTACTTTCCTCTCATGTTATAGATTTGTATTTTTTGTCTTCTTTCAAAGAAAGGTAGGAATGGCTTTGACTTTAGGGACATCAAGACAGCATACACTTAGTTATGCTAAATACTTGGTTTTTGGATGGATTGAGTTTACCTACCAACCCAGGAGTCACACAATGCATACTTGGATCCCAGTTTCTATTTACTTAGCGTGCAGGAGGTTCTGGATCTCCATCTTCTGGTTTCTTGTTTGTATAGTAGGTATAATAATTTCTTGTGTGCTTTACATTATGAAGATGAAGCCAAATGAGTTTTGTGATTGACATGGGCTTTTATATATGTGACTTTTGTCACTATTGTTGTGGCATGATGGCTGAGTCTAGGTGGCTGACTTGGACATGGAAAAGAGCAAATTAGAATATTTAGAAAATTGGTAGAATGAAAATGGAGCTAAGATACCTGTGATTCCAAATATAAGTATACAAAAAAATAAGGCTCGAACACTCGTTCCTATATCCCTTTCCAAAATAAGGACTCCTGCCTTTCTTGCAGTCTTGTCGGTCTCTTGTCTTCAGAGCTCACAGGCAGTTCCTCAACAATGGCTATCTCCGTTGTTTATCTGATTAAATCAGGATAATCTACACTTTTTACTTTCTGAATTTCTGAACTCTTTCTCTCTTATCAAATTACAAGTATTTCAAAGTCTAGGACCATGTATAAGAATGTCTCTTATCCCTCGTAATAGCATATGACAGTGATTTATACCAGGTAGGCAGTGGAATGCTGGTGTTTATGCAAAGTGGGGCCACGATATTCTTTGTTGAAGAGTGGAAAGAAAAGAATGTTCTGTTATTCTTTAAAACCCTTTATTAAAAAAAATGATAAGTGAACATGCATTGAAAAGTTAGATTGTGATGAAAGGCTTACAAAAACTAGTTCCTACCAACCACACACTCTAGTCTGTTTCTCAGAAGTAACAACTTCTTAGTTCTTTTAGCTGGTCTTCACATCCTTACATATAGTGTGTATGTGTGTGTTTAGGTGTTGAGCATCCTTTATGCTTTGCAGAATTTGCCTATACATAGTGAAATATCTTGGGGATGTGACCAAAATACATTTATGTTTCATAGACACCTTATACACATAGCCTGAAGGACATTTCATGCGATATTTTTAGCCCACTAATGTTTTGACTGTAACCCCTCATATGAGGTCAGGTGTGGAATTTTCCATTTGTAACATCATATCAGTGCTCAAAAAAAAAAATCAGATTTTTGGGGAATTTCATACACACACACATGGTAGGGGCCAGAGAAATCTTTATATGAATTTAGATAAACTATAAAGAGGCCTGTTCTTTGGTAGAGAGTGGCCCAATTAGAGAAAGACTAGCATTACTTCCTTGGGGTTGGTGCATCAGCGTGCAAGGCATAGTGAGCAGAGCAGGCTGGTTTCAGTCCCCTTCTGCTTTCCTGGCTCGGTTCTTGGGCGCGGCACACACCGCTTCAGTGCTGTGCGCACCAGCCTTGGTGTCAGGCCCTCTGAGCGGGCCTTGCAGGCTGGAAGCTTGATGGATTCCACAGCTGGCAACTTTTTTGTATTATTTCTTTAATAGTCCCCTTTGTCTTCTCTTTTTGGAATCCTATTTCTCAGATGTAGGAACTACGGATTGAATTACTATTTTTCTTGTCCTTGTTCATCTTTTGGTTCTTTTATTCTTAAGTTCAATTTTCAAGTTAAAAATTTTAAACTAAGACCTTAATTTCACTTATACCATATTTAATTTTGGTAAGCGGCCATTCTGAGATTCTTTTCTAGATCGTTCTATTCTTACTTTCTAAGTGCATGTTTACCTTTTCATAATTAGTAGACAGGCTTCTTCTCTTTCTCAATTGTATACATTGCATTTGTTCTCTCATGTTCCTTTAAAATACTTTCTTTAAACGTCTGTGTATTGTTAAGGAGGCACTGAAATATTAAAGAAAAAATCTGTATGTGTGGCTTTTAATAATGGGTCTTGTAGGAGGAAAACAGAATGGCCTAAGTTTTTGGAGACCCTGAAGTACCAAGGCTTTTACCCCCGTGCAGTTCACCTTCTTCAGAAAGCAGAGCTTTGGACTCGGGCCTCAGAAGCACAGACCTGTCTGTTTGCTGTTGTCCTGAAGCTCTGTGGGGAGCCTCACATTCAGGACAGAATTTTACTTAAACTGTTTCCTCTCCTTTCACCACCTCATTCTCTCTATTGTTGAACTGGGGTCTTCTAATTGTGATATTGTTCTCTTAAGAGACTACACCTCTTCACTCCTTCTAGCAGGGCAATGGGAACAGCTAACCGATGGTGTTTGGCAGGGTGGGAAAGGAACTGGGGTAGACCACTGCTCTTTGTGCAGAGTTTCAAGTAATCCTCCAGTTTTGTCTTCTGTCACAGCTTTTTTCTGTCCCTTTCCTTCCCTCCCCTCCCTCTCCTCTTTTCTTTTTCTCCTCTCTCTTTTCCTCCTCTTCCTCTTCTTTTTTTCAAAGGTAAAAATGTACATACATCAAAATGTATCTATTAAGTATAAAATTCAGTGACCTGAGAACTTACCTTTTAAAAATTTTAAAAGGTTTGGGGATGGTGTTCAGGGTAAAGACCCTAGGCTTACTTTCTTAGTAACAGAGAGAGAGAGAGGGAGAGAGACAGAGAGAGAAAGAGAGAGAGAGAGAGACAGAGAGAGAGAGACAGAGAGAGACAGAGAGAGAGACAGAGAGAGACAGAGAGAGAGAGAGAGAGAGGGAGAGAGAGGGAGAGAGAAACCATGTAAGATATTCTTTTATCTTCCTGCTCTTTTGCTATTATTTTCATATATTTTATATCTATGTACATTATAAACACAACAATTTTATAGTAGCTCTAAAGAGTCAGATCTGTTAAAATATTAATGGAAGAAAAGAAAAAAGTGTAGTATTCTCCATTTCTGAGCATATTTCATATTTCTGGAACTTTTCATTCCCATAGATTCAGTTTTCCATCTGGTGTTAGAACTTCTCCTCAGCCCGAAGAACTGCATTTTGCACTTCTTTTAGTGGGGTTGTAATGCTTTAAGTTTTTATTAATTTGAAAATGATTTTGTTTAGCTTCTTTTTTGCAGAATGTAGAGTTGAATGACTTTTGTCTTTTAGCATTTTAAAGATACTATTCCATTGTCTTCTAGCCTTACTTTTTCTGTCAAGAATAGTCATCTGTCATTTGTTTTTTGTTCTTTAGTCTATATGTAAAGTGCAATATTATACATTTTTATTTGACTTTCAACAATTTGATTACAATCTGCCTAAGTGTGGTTTTTCTTATATTTATCCTGCTTGCTTTTTCCTGTGCTTCTTGGGTGTTTTCCACCAAACTTGGGGAAATTTCAACAATGATTTCTTTACATATTATTTTTGCCCCACTCTTTTTTTCTCTCTCTTTTGGGGGCTTTTATTAGACTTTTTAATATTTAACCACAAGTCTTTGAATTTTTTCCTCTTGTTCTTTTTTTTGTATTTTGATTTAGATAAATTACTACCAATCAATTTTCAAGTTCTGTCATCTCCATTTTTTTTCTTAAACACATCTAGTTAACTTTTTTTCTGTCATGGTTTTTAATTCTTTTATATATTTAATTCTTTTATAGTCTCAATTTCTTTGTTGAGTGTTTTGATCAATTCTTTATTAGGCCTGTATTTTCATTTAAGTCATTAAATATATTTATAATGAAAATTTCTGTCCACTAATCCCAATCTGAGAGTCTCCTTGGGATTGGTTTCTACTAATTCCTTTTCCCCTTGACTATGCATCACATATTTCTGTTCTTTGATTCTAATTACTTGGTTGTAAATAGGACATCATGAATGGTAAGTTGAAGAGATGCTGGGTTCAATTATTTTCATTCATGAAGGGCCCCCCTCCCCCTGTGAAGTTGATTAATTTAGCTGGATTAAACTCCAAACTCTCTTCTCGAAGGTGGCAGCTGTGGAAATCTCCACTAAATTCTTTCATCTAGTGGCTGCTTGTTGGTTCTTCTAGAATTTCCCTAATCAAGTAGTGTATAGTTTCAACCAGTGGTTTGTTTAAGTTCATACTTAGATTTGGAGGATCAAATTGTATGTGAATTCCTCCTTTCTGGGATTCCTCATAATTTCCAACCTCTTTGCTAGTGTAAACTCTGTTCTTTCAACACCTCCAGGCAGTAAGACTATGCTTTTTGTCAACCCACATTGTCCATTTAGGAAAGTGCCCTATCATACTGACATTGCAAGCATCAAATTTCATCTACTGCCTCCCTCCCTCCATCCTTCTTTTCCTCCCCATTCCTCTCTCTTTCTGTACTGAAGATTAAACCCAGAGCTTTCTCACCGAGTTATATCTGCAACCCTTTCTAAAACTATTTTAAAAATTTGATACAGGGTCCCCCTAAATTGCTCCTGTGAGACTCAAGTTTGCAATCAATCCTCCAGCCTTGACCACAAAAAGATCTGAAATTACAGACATACATCATTGTACCCAGCTCCCATTTTTGAAAGGCTAACTTGCCACTTTTTCTGCCTTTTTTGGAGGGAGTTTATCTCCAGCCTCATTTATATTTTTTTAAATTTTGGAATAGGGTCTTGCAACATTGGCCAGAAAAGAGTCAAAATCACAATCCTCTTGCCTCAGCCTTTCTTAGTCCTAGGACTATATGTACACTAGATTTGGGTTGCCTTGTTTTGATCTATTTGCAATGATTTGTAGAATTTAAATTTTTTATTCTTGATTTTTATAACTTTTATCTGTAGGAGAAATACTTTTCTTAAGCTATTCCACTCTTAGCAGACTGGAACCTCAGTCATAACTTTTACAGTATCTAGTGCCACAATTCCTATAATTTTTTGTTCTTTTCTAGGGAGGGGGTATTAAATTGGTTTGCATCCTGCTGGAATCTCTTGGGGTTATTAAACTTTTACCTTCATCTACTTAGTTAAGTCATTGACTTTTCTTCATGTGCTTTGTTTCTTCATGAAATATAGTTTATGTTTTCATCAGGATTTTTGTTTTCATTTCTTCCTCTTATTATTTCTGAACAGTTTCTAAGGAGACAATGAGAGTAGAAGTATCTGCATTCTGTCATTTTGAAATATGAAGCCTCTTGACTTATACTTTAAAGAGAATAAAACCAAACCAAACCAAACCGAATAAAGCCAATCAAAACAAAACAGTAAAAATGGTACAGGACTTCAAAACAAGATAATAGGAAATCAACAATAGTTACCATAATGCCTCTTGTTATCTCCAAAATAGCTGCCCATACCATCAGACATAATAAAATCAAAGAAAACCGAACAAAATTAAACCAATCAAAACAAAACAATGAAAATGACACAGGACTTTAAAACAAGATAATCAGGAATTAGCAATGGCTACCATCTTCAGGAGGAAATCTCCCATGGTAGGAGCTATATTGTTTATGTATCTAGATAGATAGATATTCAGATTACAGACTTTAAGCCTGTGAAGTCAGTCAAACAATATAAGCATTAAGTTGCGTTTTTACTTCAGTAGCTGTCATTTCAGCCTGTGTTTCTCTGAGTCAGCCAGTTGCTGATGGGATGAGGATGGGGGTGTCTCAGCACTTCCTGTCTCTCAGCCTGCACACCGCCTGGCTCACAGGAAGGGCTCAGCTTCTTTTTAGTTCTCTTTCCAGCCAGAATTGACTTATTCTTGAGTGCATTTAAATTATAAATTCTCTTTGCACTAGGAGAGATGTTTGTATTCTCTTGTCATCGTGACTTTATGGGATCTACATTTAGCAAAAAGCATCTTGAAATCTGGGTGCTCTGGGTACATAAACACCTCTGAGAAGGAACAGAATCTCTGGCTGCATAAGAACCTAACTTCAATAATACCGCCTTCTTGCATTCTATGTAGCTGGTTTGCTTACAGGATTATAGTTGCTCTCTATCCTTTCTCAGTGATGTATGAATCCTTCTTTGATAAAAATGAAAAACTTGTTCCTATGCAAGGCTAAAAGGATGAATACTGTCCTCAGTTTCGAGAGAAGTGATACTTCTAGCCCTTTAAAAATGGGAATGAGGGCATGGCAACCTTACATTTCAGCAGGAGAAAAATTCATTCTCAAGGTTTTCTCCAAGATCTCCCAGAGAAAAATAAAGTGAAAGAATCACGTCACAATTTTTAATGACATTTCTGACCTTCCAGTTCCCTATTTATCTTGAAGATGAATCAAGCAATCTGGGGTCGTGGCCACACTGCATACAGTAGCATCCATGGTTTTTTCTCCTTGGCTATCAGATTTCTTAAAGACCTGTAAATTCTTCTGTGCCTATAAGCAGTGAGTACATAGATCTCTTTGGATGCTCTGAGAATGTTGGCAGAATTGGCAGATGCTCTGCCAATCCATGGTTGAGGTGGGTGAGGGAATCTAATTTTTAATTAGCCTTTGGCATAGACTATTCCTCATATCCTGTCACAAGGAGATCATTATTCTTCCAGGAATAACATTATGAATTAGGAATTAGAACTGCATAGGTGTCATGTTTGAAACAGCTTTTATCTATGTTTTATCAGTGATCTTTGACAACTGATCTCTAGTTCTGGCTTAACCATTTACTAGTTGTGTAACCTTGGCAAACTCACGTCCTCACAAAATAAACCCAGTGTACTCCTTTATAAGTTGGAGATGTTTTCCCTGACTTACCTCAGAGGTTTAGTGAGGCTTAAAGGACAGCAAGGAAATGAGAAGGCATTATAAAACTAAAATCATTAATATTAAGACTTAGGGCAGTTTGTCTTATGAGGAGGGGTAAATTAAAAAGGGAAATCTTTGTTGCAACCGGAGAGAGTAAAATTCTTGGAAAATGACATTGCATAGCACAGCGTAGCACACAGTCTGCTGGGAGCTCCACTGCCATATTTCCTGTCCTGTCCTCAGCCCTCACATTCTCACTGCCCTCCAGGTGGAGATGGCAGTTGACACAGGGTGAAAGCCTCTCCTCTGTGCTGCTTGGCCACCTATGCTGTTTGGTCTTGTAAGAGGGCTGACAATCAGATCCCTGCTGTGTTTTCATCTTTCAAAATCCAATTAAACATCACTGGCCACAGCGTGACAATTGTTTGGACTGCACACAGTGGAACTTCACCTGAGGTGGCATTAGGAAGCCAGAAGAGAAAAGCAAAGCTTCTTTACCCTGGAAAGATCGTGTTCACAGTCCTTAAAGGGCAAGAATTATAAGTTCTAGACCCACGTTTACACTGAGCAATTTCCTAGCTCTCTTCCAAACTTCAAAATAGATGTCAAAGGGTATACAACAGAATAATCATGTCCACACGGGCTCATGTGCCCAGAAGCAATCTGGTGTCTTAAGAATAAGCAATCATTGTGACAAGCAGTGATTATGCATGGAATGTCCTAGCAGAGAGGATGCTGGAAGGTTAGGCTGAGGCCAGATTGTGGAAGAGCTTGAAGCTGGAGTAAAGCACTGAACTTTGTTTCAGCAGGAGAATGGGGAGTGGGGAGTCCTGGATTCTAAGACTTGACCTCTGATGGAAGGCTAGAGATTTCTGCTGTGATACGAATCTTACAGATTGCTTTCTTGAGATTACTGGTTACCTCTTCGTGTTAAATGTTTCCTGAAGTTTATTCAGCCTTGCTAGTCCCAGCGATTTAGCGCACCATGGTGACTCTCCTTAAACCTTTAGGAGCATGCTGCATTTGGAAGCATCAGAAACTCAGAAATCTGTATGCTTGCCCTGGCCCTGAATCTGTTGCTAATCAACGGGGCAAGTGAGGAAGCTATTTCTGTTCTCAGGATTTCAGCTTGCTTATCAGTAAAGTGGAGGTCTGTGTGTGCATGTGTAGTGAGGGGGTAGATCAAGGATCTTTTAAGTTCCTCATGAGTGTTCTTACAGGCAAAGCTTCAGTTCCTAATATTTATATTGTATTATACTTTGCCTCATTTGTCCATGGGGCTATTCTGTTGTATTGAATTTCTGAAGTTGTTCTAAAGATAAAGTGACTTTTAAAAAAAAAATCCCAAGACCACTGATCTAATAGCCGTTACCAGGTAGATTTTAATTTGGGACACTTTAGAGAAAGAAAATTACTGCTAGCGGTTTAAGGTGCTCAGTTTTCAGCTTTCTCTGTCCAATTTACTTTCTGTTGTCAGCTGCAGAGCTTAATATATAATGGGAAGATTACTGTACTTTCTATAGTTGTGAGATGTTAGAGGAAAAGGAATTCATAAACCATGGAATGGTCAGGGAAGAACTGGGCTGGGTCATGGCATGGGTACGGAATTTAACTAGAAAGAAGATATTCTAGGTTATTCAGGGATGGTGAGGCAGGTCAAAGTGTCAGCAGGAGTCAGGGTAAGGCAGGAAGCAGTAGGAAACAAGACACAGGGCTTAAAACTGGACAGAATGGGAAATTATACTTGAGGCTGTAGGACATGTAGACTACAGAGTGGTCTGGTAAGCAGGGGCATCCCCATTAACATGGGAATGTGTTAGAAGTGTAGAATCTTGGACCACTCCAGCCCAACTGAATCAGAATCTGTATTTTAACAAGATTCAGTAGTTTTCAGTGATATTGATAATTGAGCCCCACCCATGCACCCTAAATCAGAATTTGCAGGATAGACTTAGACATGGGAAGTCTTAAAAATCTCTAACTTGCAGGCAAGGTTAGGAGCTACCATTTTCAGAACTGTAAAGCACAAATGAAAATCTTGGTTCAGGGAATAGAAAAGAAAGATTTAATAAAGCTCAGGCAGCAGAATGAAGAGTATACTCAGAAAATGAAGTTAATGATGACACACTAGGTCTACAAAATAAAAGGGAAGACAACTTTATTATGGAGTCTTGCCGGTTGGGAAAGTAGTTGGTTAGAAGTTGCTGTGGAGTGGGGATTTGTAGAGGATAATGAGTAGGCTGATTTTAGATATTCCCACCTAGATTTGTTGGTGACGTCTGGTATTAAACAGTGTAGCCTTGAAGGGCAGAACCAGAAGTGTGAATTTGTCATCCATTATCACAGATGTGGGAGCTGGAGTGAGACAAATATTACAAAATGACCCAATAATAAAGCCTTTGCAGTAAAATAGGATTGGAAGGAATCACAGAAAACGTGTAGGCCAGATTTCTATGCATGAACCAACTATGTTAACCTCACTGACAGAGCAAGGAATGTCTTTTCAGCTTGTCCCCAATAACCCTTTGCCTAGAGTCAGGGAAGGACATGGTCTGGTCCACCTTGCAGAGAGCCCTGTAGAATTCATGGCCAGAAGGGTCCGGCTGGTGTGAAGTTCCCCTGCCAACTCTGTGACTCATCCACACACTTCCACAGTGATATTTTCAGAGCACAATTATGTGAGGCAGAATCTCTTTTCCATGGCTGACAATGTTGCCCATCTGTGAAGTCATTAAGCTCTTGTGCTCTAAAAGCAGGGAGGAGATAAATACTGGGAGTAAACTGGGAACCTGCTAGGATGCTGGGAGCCTGGGATTCACATTGTGCCCTGGGCCCCTGTGCTCTGTACCCTCCTCTCTGAGAGAGTGTGGGAGTTGAGCATTAATGCATGGCTCATCTCTGCAGTAGAGTGCACAGCAGATTGAAAATGCACACTGAGATAAAGAAGTAGGATTGGAGTTGGAAAACTAGAATCCAAATCTGCGCTGTTACATATTCACGGTAGCCATACTCGAGTTTCCTCTTCAGTAAATGAGGATTTTTATCTTCCTCCAAGTTCTGTAGTAAGCAATGAATCATGGATATGAGAGTGCTTCATAAGCTATAAGGTGCACTATAAATATATTTTTAAAAAAGGGACACTCAAAAGTTCAGTGTACAGACAAGTAAGGAAGAAGAGGGCCAAACAGAATTGGAAGTTCAGGAAAAAAAAAGGCAGGACTACTCATTCATTTTCAGTAAGACTACACAGTTAATCCTTAAGGGTTTGTAAGTGCCTATAATATGTACCTGACTGTGTGCACAGCTGCCCTTTACAATGGTGAAGGCAGCAAAGGTGTCCATAAGGACCCCAGCTGCCCTCTTTGTAATCACAGTCCCCAGTCTGGGCTGTAGGCATTTCACTTCCTGCGGACAAGACCCTTGAATCCTCTTTTTTTCTGTTTCCCGTACCTGAAAAGTAAAGGAACTATTGTGATGTTTACAGGGAT
The DNA here is from genome assembly GCF_034190915.1 of Cavia porcellus. Classification (NCBI taxonomy): domain Eukaryota; kingdom Metazoa; phylum Chordata; class Mammalia; order Rodentia; family Caviidae; genus Cavia; species Cavia porcellus. The sequence continues at coordinate 33,816,648 of NW_026947493.1, forward strand.
ATTGGTGTTTCAGGTGGAGGACTAAAGCTTTTAAGCTGTAATGATGGAATTTCTGGCATCAGTGAGCTGTGTAGAAAAGTATAGAACTTGATCTCTTGGGTACCCTTGAAACCATAATAAACAGGCTTCTAAGAAATTTTTGGACTATCTTTGTGTAGAATATTTCCCAGTACTATAAGAAGCCAGGAATTGTATAACCTACATTTTAAATGCTATGCAATTATATAATTTTGTAGGGATTTTGGGAGACTTTGGAATGGGAGAGAATAAGCTATCATATTTACTACATGGTAAGTACCATTACAACACAAGGACATTAGCATTCCTTTTGCTGGCTGACTCTAGAACTATATAAAGCTACAATCAGAAGAAGAAATCTTATAAAAATTCATTTCTAGAGTGAAACATCTTCAAATTTAACAGGTATCAGAGTCATTGAAGGATTTTTTAAAAGGAAGATTGCTGTGCCCAAACTTTCGAGTTTCAGATTCAGTAATTCTGGGGTATGTTGGAGAATTTACATTTCTAACCAATTCTCAGGTGCCCTTGCTGTTGCTGTAACTACACTCTTTGAGGCAGGCATATCACAGATAAAGAAACAAGCTCGGAAAGGCTGTGACAGCTGTATTCATGGAGCTGGTGAAGATCAAGCGTGGGGTTCCCTTTTCAATCCTAAATTGTACTGGTGCAGGGTTTTCGGATGTCACTTAAGAACGGCCACAGTGAGAATGGTGATCTGACTCTCAAATCTTCCTTGTGATGCTCTCCTTGCCTTCAGTAGTCTGTAGTGAACTATAATAACTGGGAAATTTAAAAGATGTATGTAGAAATATTTGGAGAATTGGAGGGAAGGGATTGGAGGGAAGAAATTTCCAAGAAGAAGATCTACTGATGATGAAAGGGACCTAGTTAAGCAGAAGGACCTGGGAAAGGAAACCAAGACTGCGTGCGTGCTCTCGCGTGCTCTTTCGGTCTGTCTGTCTGTCTGTCTCTCTCTCTCTGGCAGCTGTAGGTAAAAAGTTAAGAATCCTAAAGATATTCTACATCACTTAAGCATTTAGCTTCATGGGACAGGGTGTCCAATCTTCTGTCTTCTAACTAGTTGGTTACTCTGCCACATCATCAAAGGTCTAATGTGTTTGTGACATAGTATGTTTGCAAAAGCCCTCTCATACACCCTGGCATTGTTTATTTGCCTTGGAATAGTATCAGTGTCTGAAAAATTTTGGAGTTCTTGCTATGGTTCTCTTTCAGCCCCATATGTTCCCTGTATCTATCAGAATGGTAAACTAACAAATATTTATCCAGTTTTGTAGCTATGTTGACAATAAAGACTACCATGTGTGTCTCCTTGCCATGATGATTATTTTGCTCAATACGTGATTGATTGAGATGTCTTAAATGTATTATAAACACACATTAAAATAACAGTTTAAAAAGTTCCGTATTCCTGGATGCAATACAGTACCATCCTGGTTATTAAAACACAAAACAAATAATCTTTAGTGAGTTATCTAAGTTTGTTTCAAACAAATGCTTTTGGATCCTTTTCATTTCTAAGTTTCTTAAGTTGAAATTTCTAAAAATTAGTCTTTTTCTCTGTGTAAATTTTAATCTACAATTGAACTATTTTATAAAATTTTTCAACCCACGGTCTCATTCCAATTTTTAGATCCATTTTTTAAAACCACAAGTTTGAAACTGAAAGAAGCTGTTCCATTTTCATATTGCATTTTTGTCAAATAGAAAGAAAATGGCCTTAAATTGGCTGAGTACTCTCTACTTTGCTAATCAAAAGGGATTAAAGGAGTACGGAGCACTCAAGATCTGTGCTGCTTATTTTGAAGGGTTTTATTAGTAGGGCTGAGAAAATGAAGCCTTAATATTTTAATGAGCTTCTATTTAATTCTCATTTCCAAATATTGATTTATGTTTAAAAAGCTTATGATAGTATCAAGGATTTGTAACTTAGCTTTTTTTTTTTTTTAAAGTAGAAAGAAAGTAAACATCTCTACATATATGATAGGTACTGAGGCTTGGGAATCATTTAAACTTCAGTTTTATTTCATGAATTGAATATTTAAACAACTGTTCTGAAGAAACCAAAAGGAAACTATAATGTTTGAACTATAAAATTTCTGACGTTTGTTGACTTTCTGGATTTCTCTAACAACTTCCTGTCCTTGTAAATTTGCTCCTGTGGTTGATCCAAAACAGATTTGTATCTTTTTTCCATTGCAGTGTGACTATATCAGTTTTATTTCTAGTAGCTAGCTTTTCATTTGGAGGTGGCTGTGCCATAGAATTGACTGATCCAATTTTGGGTCTGCTGTGTATATGTACACGTGTGGCCACACTCAAATTGAGTGTGCCATGGGCTGCACTTATGTGCCTGTGTGTAAAGGTCTATTTTACTATTATCTATGCTCTACTATATCTGCTTTAGGTGTTATTATTATTTTTTCTTTTGGTACTGGGAATTGAACACAGAAACTTGTGCTTTCCAGGCAGGTGCTTATGATGCTGAGCAAGATGCCTGGCCTTGAATGTTAAATACTAAAGCATATGCCAGAAATTAAAATGAAGCAAAATATAAAGATTATTAAGACAAAACAAGATACTGTGTTCCATTACTTTGAGACTATCTCTCATGATGGAACATTGATAACTAAAAGGGGAACCATTACAGTTTAATGTGGACGTGGCATTAAGGTCTAAAGTCAGGGCATAAAGTAAAGAATTCAGGTCAGGTAACAGACGGGCGGACTGCTGCCACATTATTTAAATGATCCCCTCTTCTTTTCCCTTTCTGTAACTGCGTATACTTAAGTTTACATAAGTTCTGTGATTCAACTTGATGATATGTGTTAGAGGCTATACAACATTATTCTTAACTTTTGCAATAAATCTAGAAGATGGGTAATATTATCTATGTTTTAAGGAAAGAAAACGAGGGCCCAAGAAGGTAAGTGACTTCCCCAAAACATCATAGCTACTATCTGGCAGGGCCAGGATTTGAGCCTAACTCTGCATGGTTCCAGAGTCCTGGGTCTCCAAAACACCATATTAAGAGTGTTATGAGCCCTCAGTGAGCGTGTGTTGTGACCCACTTATTTCACAGATGGTAAACTGAAGACTTCTTCCCTTCCCTCAGCGTGGATAATGGCCTGCAGACTCTGCTGTGATTTCCAGCTAGGGAAGTGGAGAGGATTCAGTACACCAGAAAGTGGTAAGATTTAAGAATTTGGTCAATGGGGATAGGAAAGAACTGGTTAAGGAATTGGAATTACTTTGCTGTGAGATACAAATCCTGCTCTTCAAGTGAACAGTCACTTGACAAAGGATAAAGACCAGCTGGAGTCCACTTGCAATGAAGACAATGCAAGCAGAAAGAACATCAAGTTTTCTGGGGGGCGGGGTGTGAGCTGTTACTGAGAAGTCCTGATGGTAGCAGGCGGAGGACAGAGGGGCTGGTTAGTACTGTGGGACAGGGGACCTCTCTAGGCTGAGCTACCGTTTGCAGCCAGGCTGTTCTCTCTACCCCATCTCAGAATAGCATTCCCCTTTTCAATAACTACAGTTAATAAGAACATTGTCTTAATGGACCCATCAGAGCATCCTGAATCTAAAACTCTTCCCACTCTCTGATTTCCCTTGCTTACTGAGGTTAGAGGTATTTTCATAAAGCACAACTTGCACATTTGTCTGCTCTAAAATGGCCCAGAGCACCCTGAACAGCTGTTTTCTAAGTGTGGTCAATGGAGTTCCAGAGGTAAGCTCGCCAGTGGTAACAAATAAAAATACAAGAATTCCAATGAAGTTTGAATTTCAAATAAACAAGATAGTTTTAGTATGTCTCATGCAATATTTGAGCATTCTGAACTTTATCTGGTGAGCCTATGGGGGTGCGGGGGACTGCAAAAACCCTGTCAAAGAACCTTTGAGATAAAAACTATTTTCATAGTAATACTGACTTATTTGCCTTTTCTACTGTGTTGACATCTGCACTGAAGGTACAAAATCAGCAGTGTTTACAAGTCCTGGTGTCCTAGCATGAATCAAGGCAGTGACACCAAACGGTACTGGTGAGCACTGCATTATTCTCTGTGATGCACTCATGTTAAAACAATTTTTTTAAAAAAAAGAAACAACACCAGTTTTATTTAAGACTCTCCCTGAGGAAACAGTAAAAATCATTAATTGTATTAAATCTTGACACTTATGTGGATTTTATTTTAATATTCCAGGTGACAAATTGGGACAAATGCACAAAACATTTCTGTTGCATGAAATGTCTCATTTGTGTGGTGGTTAAGGTGGGAAGCAACTGATGGGTTACTTTTTCCTGACAAACTATGGTTAAAAGACCTATTTGGCAGACATTTTATTGAAAGCGAATGAAGTGTGCAAGCTACTTCTAAGAAAAAACTCGACAGTATTTGTGCCAATTATAAAATTTAAGCTTTCAAGTGAAACTTAGAATTTTGAAAAACTTCTATCTACCACTGAAAGCTTGACAGCTTTCCAATACTTAAAGATTTTCTGATGAAATTGGTGGTGATAAAAATGAATGTGGTTTTTGACATTGTATAATGAAATATGTCCACATTTAGAAAATCTGTAACCTGTATTTCCCAAATGACCAATGCATGATGATATCAAATCCTGCATGGACAGCACATCCATTCAAACTTCAACAGAGACTGATAGATTTTAATGTGGCAGAGCATACAAATTTTCACTTGGAGGATTTCAAATCCCACATTTCAAATAACCTTTAAGAGTCAGGTTTTGGTGTCATAGCAAAGAGTAATAACAACAGTTATCTGATTAAACAGTATTAAAACAATCCTCTCTTTCCAACTACCTATTTATGTGAGGGTTGGATGTTCATCACATACTTAATTCCAAACATTCTTTCCCTAAGAATTGAATGCAGAAGCAGATATGAGAATCTACCTGTCTTTTTGGCCAGACAGTAATTTGCAAAAATGTAAAATGTTGTTATTCTATTTTGTTGAGAATAATAATAACTTTTCATTTCTAAAAAAGTATATTAATGATCTTATTACTTTGTTATGGTGAATCATAAGTGATTCTTTTCAACGTTCTTAGTTTAAATTTTGAATTTTAAATACCAATAGATAAAAGCTACATGGTAAAAATTCTTTCAGCCCTACCTTAATCGTTAGTCTCAAGAGGTCCTGGGGTCAGAAAGTATGAGAACTGCCAAACTAGAAGGTAACACTCATACTGGTGGGCAGACATGAAGAACTGTTCCCTAACCCACCCCAGGCTGTCTCTGCATCCTCACTGCTACTGTCTCCCAAGCACCCCTAGCCTAGCTGTCTACTTACTGATTTCTGCTCGTTCCTGACTTTGCCTAGGCCATTTTTCTACTTAGAACACATGCTCCTGCCCACTTCACTGCCTGTTCTGGGGGTTAGTGGGTCAGCGCTATCTTCTCAGCACCAGGGCCTGTGAATGGAAAGACTCACTGAAACTCAACTTCACAGTGTGTTTATGGATATACTCTGCATATAGCCTTCAGGATCTGTTTGTTTTCCTTAATTAGAATTCCTGGTGTGTGAAGGATCCAATTTTCTGTTTTACATTTTTGCCATCTAAGGGCCAAGTGTGCTGCCATAAACTTTATGGGATTTAGGTAAATATCAGTTGATAATTTCTAGTGATATTTGTAAGCTTTTATGATCTCATGCCAATTAATCGGAGTATTTAGTGTCTTCTGTGGGCATACCCACCTGGCACCTGGGGGAGGGGGCTAAGGAGGTGACTTTTTTCATTAAACAATTTAATGAAATGGATGATGATGTTTGCTTGAATCTAGATCAGTGCTTTCAGTGCCACTTCAGGCTGACTGCACTGAGCTGGCTTTTCAGAGCCCCACAGACTTAAGAAGGTGATTCCTGCTTAAGGACCTGCACTGTGGTTGGAGAGACAGGATTTATAGCTCAAAAGCAACCAAACAAGACATAAGAAAGTACATCACCAAAGGATCAGGTGCTGTAAGTCTTTAGAGGAGAGGAGGTAGGTGTGTGAGGGCACAAATGTAATTAGGTGTCTAGAGCAACCACAGAAGTCTTCTGGGAGGAGGGAGGGACCCGCAGAGGGTTGTTAAACAGGGAGGGTTTAGTTAGAGGTCATCAAGGCAGGGATTTCAGGTCAGTGAATAAATGCGAGCCAAGGCAGAAGTAGCGATGAGCACAGCATGTGCACCACCTAATGAGAAGACTGCTGACCACAGTGAAGGTGAATGGGGCGAAAGGAGAAGGCTGAAAGCCAGTCAGAGGAGTTTAGGCTGGATGTGGAGGGAAAGAAGGGACAGGGATTTTTGGTTAGGGAAGGGACACAGTGTTTTCTGAACACAGAGTGAGTGATTTGTGAGCAGACAAGAAGACAGAGGGCATCTAGTTCATGACCCATAGGCGGTGAGGCTCTGGATGGCGGTCAGCAGGGTCTTTTGAAATGTATTACATGCAGGTGACCACATCTGGAAGGCCAGCTCTCTGCCTTTAAGTGGGAATGTTTTGTATTACAGGGGCATGGACAGTAAGACCCCACAAAATAAAGCGTTAGTGACACTATTGGGTCTTGGCAATTGTGACTGATTTAGAGTTGAATTCTTTTGTCTTAGCCCTTCCTCTTGTCTTATTGTGTCAGCCACTAACTGTGTGTGGTTTGGAGAAAGTTACTCAACTCCTTGACATCTTGATTCTGTCATCTGTAAAACAGGGGAATTAGTAGTACCTCTCTCCCAGGCTTATTATGAGAACTGAGTTGGTATCTGTAAAGTGCCTGGAGTAGAACCTGTCACATAGGAAGTCTTAAAAATATTAGTTGCTACGTATTCATTGGGCAATTCACATTATTACGGCAATATAAATATTTAACTCAGGCCAAAGCATCCCAGAGTTATGCAGAATCAAGGCTCTCAAAACAAAGCAAAGATGAAAAATACTTGCTGGACACACTGCAAAGATGGTACTCATCGTGAAGACATGAAAAACTTTAATTCTATAAACTCATTAAGATTTAGAGTGTAGAACCTAGTCACTCAAGTCTTGATTTAATCAAGCCGCTGCCCAGCAAACGCACCTTCACTGGCGTCTGCTGCAGAGGACATGGATCTGGCCGCCTTTACAAGCCAGCCAGCCTCTCCCACAGGAGGTGGCTTCCCAGCCTCTCCTCCCCAGTGCACACTGTACCGCTCTTATCTTAAACATAGCCCACCTTGTATGTCAGTGTCTTGTGCCCGTCATTCCTACTCGAGTTAGTTCCTCTCACCCCATCCATGCCCTATAAAATTAGGCCTGTTTTTAATAAGCTGTTTAGAGCAGTTTCTATTATTTTATATCTCTGTAAGTGTGATACATGTTATGGCTGATGAACCAATATGGAGGGAAGTGTTATTCTTAAAGCCCATACTTTGCATTTGGGTTGTGTTGTGCAGTGTTATAAGTTTTGACAAAGGCGAATGTCCTACAGCAGTGATGCACTTTCAGGGATACAAACAGCACCCTGTGGCACACGTGCCATAAGTTCACCCCTTTGTCCTACAGCTACAACTGCAGTGTGGCAGGGGACAGCTTCACTGCTCTAGGATTGCCCTGTGTCCCACCTGTTCTCTCTCTCCCTCAGCTTTAACAATCAGTTAAACTCCCTCAGTTGTCATTAACCCCTTTGATGCTTGCATAGTACGTGCCTCATACTTGTTATCGCTCTTGTGTTCTGTATTGTAGAGAGATATTTCTCTTCTGTCCCTAGATTGTCCTTGAGAAAGGAGATGTGCCACATATTAGTCCTCACAACACCTAGTCCAAACGACTGTCCTTAACAGGTGCCTGACTGCTCGCTGAACTGAATTGAATTAGAATGGGATTTCGCAGACACGGTCTCAGGAGACAAGACTTTAAACCTAGAATTCTGAAAGTAGTATGTATACTTGGGGGTTTCCTAAGTGCTTCCTGGAAGTGTAAGTTCTTTGACCTATAAATTCTTCTATCCTTCCAGATTTTGGCTAAGAAGCAGCCAAAGGTGATGTGCACGAGGCCAGCTTTGTATGACTGTTGGGCCATGGGGCTGTACCTGTACTCTGTCCAAATACACACACACACACACAGATTGTTTCTGACGGTCCAGACGAGACACCCCTCGAAGGATGGGCCCTGGACAGTCTTCTGTCTGGTCCACACTCACTCTTCTCAGGCTTCCTCCAACAGCCAACTTTATTCACGCTGCGCTTTTTGCTTCAAAGACACTGTTCCTAAACGTTCTAAAACGCTGGAGGAACAAGCAGATCGGAACAAAGGCAAATAAATTGAATCCTGTGAAGTAACAAAGCAGACACCCTTCTCCAACAGGCAGCACAAAGCTAAATGAAAAATATCAGTCATCCACCAGATCCCGTGTTCTCCCTCCAGGCAGGCGAGCCGCTGGCAACCTCTCCCACCCTAAACAGGACACAGTGAAGGCGTGAAACGAACTCAGCATCAGCTCCCCGGCGGAGCCACAGTTTCGCCAGCCTCGTCTATATCTGAGCCGCTCCAGCGGTTTGCAAGACCTTGGCTTTTACTTCTCTGTACCTGCCTGCAAACACACGTGGGGGTGGGGTAGTGAGAGGCGAGGACAAGGGAGCGCGCCAGACCCAGGGCCAGGGGACCGGGCGGCAGGGAGATGTGGGCACGGGTCAGAGCTGAGGACGGTTACCTGGGGCGCTAGGTTTCCCGTCCAGAGCAGGGACCAGCCCCCGCCAGCCCCCGCAGCCCAGCGCCCGAGGAAAGCTCGCGGGGAGAAGCCTGCCTGGCTCGGGCGCTCAGGGATCCGCGCAGAGCTCGCTGCGGAGGGTGCGCCCGCCCGCCCGCCCGCGGGCACCTGTGCCCCGGGGGCGGGGCCTCCTCCAGGTGCGCGGGGCGCGGGCGGGCGCCGGGCCGGGGGCGCGCGCTGCAGGCCGCCCCCTCCCGGGCAGGGGGCGGAGCGGTTAATCCGCACGCGGGCGCCGCCTGCCTTCTTCTGGAGCCGGGGGAGAGCGCTCGCCGCGGAGCCGAGGGGGTTAAGCGGGCCGCCCGAGGCCGGAGCGCGGTGAACTCCCGGGCGCCCGCGGGTCCGCCGAGCCAGGCCGGGCGGCGGCCCGAGTCCCGCGCGGTGGCCGCCCGAGCGCGCGGGCGGAGCTGGCAGAGCCCGGCACGGCCGCCTGCCGCTGGGGTGCGGCGCGGGAGGCTCGGGGCGCGCGGGGGGAGGGCGGGGACGGCGGCGGCGGGCGCGCAGCGTCGCCAGGGCGAAGCCGGCGTGCGGCGCGGCGCGGCGGGCGCGGAGCGAGCGGCGGGCGAGTGCCTCCGTCCCCGGATGTGAGCTCCGGCTGCCCGCGGTCCCGAGCCAGCGGCGGCGCGGCGGCGGCGGGCTCCGGGCACCGAGCACCGGGCACCGCGGCGGGCGGACGGGCGACGGGCGGCATGGGGGGCGCTCGGAGCGGCCCCGGCGGCCGAGCCGGTACCACCGCGGCGTCCCTCCGCTAGAGGAGGGACCAAGCCAATTCTCCTTTGCAGCAAAAAATTGCATGTATATATTACTAAGATAATATATACATCGGATTTTATTTTTTAAAAAAAGTTTATTTTGCTCCATTTTTGAAAAATCAGTGTGGGTGGGGAGCGGTTTTTATAAATTATCCTTATTTTCTGTTATTTGTCCCTGTCCCTCCCCACCCCCTGCTGAATCTAGAATCAGGGCAGGGACCGCGGCTCCTACCCATCTGTAACCCCCTTAACCCATTCCTCCCCCGCCCTAACGTCCAGCACGGTGCCCTGCACACAGTAGGCGCTCAATAAATGTTCGTGGATGATGATGATGATGATGATGAAAAAAATGCAGCATCAACGGCAGCAGCAAGCGGACCACGCGAACGGTGAGCAGCCAGAGCCTGGGCACCCACTGCTAAGTCTAATCCTTGTCATGGTCCTCCTCTTCCCACCCCCTGTGCCTTCCCACTGCCCCCACCCCCACCTTTGAGGCGCTGGATGGGTTGAGGGGGTTGGAGAGGATGCTTCCAGTTCTGTGTCATCTCTGTAGAAAGGGAAGATGCGTGACAGCCACTCGGTTCTCCCCTTCAGGCCCTGAATGTCAGGGTTATTCTGCATTTGTGGGGTGGGGGCGGCCGTTGAGTGTACCGAGTGCGGTGCAGCCAGGGGGTTGGTGAGTCGAGGTGTTTCAGGTTCAGTGTCCTCGGGCTCAACTTTCCTCCAGCGCCCCCAGGGATGGAAGCGGGAAGCGGTTAGTGTTCCGCCTGAGCCCCTTTCAGGCTTTTCGCCTTCCCCTCCTCCCCCCATCCCCTGGTTGACTAGGAAGAAGGTCCCTGGTGCCATCCCAGAAAATTCTGGGATTGTCCATTTTTGCCCTTCGCGCCGATGGGTGAAGTGCACGACACCTCCTTTAGTGGGGGAGGCCGGGTCTTGGAATCTGGGAGCAGGGGGTCGGGTGGAGCGCCTATTCCTGCTCCCAGCGCCTCCTGTGCACACGTCCTCGGTAACCTAGCAATGCCCGGGAAGTCGCAGCTGCTGTGGGGCTGTCAACCCAAGCCTTGGCTGGGGCACCACGTGCAGTTTCCACGCTTGCCCAGGATGGGTCGAGTGAGGCTGGAGCAGCTACTGGCCAGCCAGAGCCCTCCAACCCCCCACATCGCTGGCACCCCCAACCCCTGTAGGCTGGAAGCCTTTCCGGGTGAGCGCTCCCCAAGGGAAAAGCTTGGCACACTCATCCCTGGGCACAGATTGTCTGCTGCCCGTCTGCTTTGCTCCCTTCTCAGGCTTGCTAGGCAGACAGACCTGTGCTTGCTTGGCTTCTTTGCTTAGCCATAATTGGTTTTGCAAATGCCTATCCCACTACCTCTCTGCCATCTCTCTCACTTTGACTTCTACCTGAGCAAAGAGGCTGTGGCCCAATAGGCCCAATGGGAGACCTGCCTGGGAATGGCCTGACCCCAAGTGGTAGGGGCTTCACAGATAGAACCCCCCTGGAATGTCTGCCTCGTGTGCACCTGGGTGCCAGCCTATACTTGAGATGATTCTCACTGGGCCTTGGGAACCCCAAGCATTATCCATTATGTCTGTCCGAGGTGCAAGGGTGCAGGCTGACTATCTGGATGCTGGCTTGGCTGCTGCTGCTGCTGCTGCTGCTGCAATTTAAAATGCAAAAAAGCCCTAAAGATGTTTTCTGTTTTCGGAAGCTCCTGAAGGAAATGAATCCCAACCATCATGAATTTTCATTTGCAGGAAGTGTAAGAACATAATCTAGATATTTGTTATGGGACTTTTGGTATTGCCCAGTGCCAATGAAAGATTTTTTTTCCCCCATGCTGGAAAAAAATGTATTTGTGGCTGTGGAAAGATGTTGGAGTAACACCCTGAAGATGATTAAGACTATTGAATTAATGGCACTGTTTTTTCTTGTGTGTATGTGTGTGTGATGTAGTAATTATTTTAGAGAAAAGCTGTTGACATACGTGTTAACTAATAAGAGATACCTTGACTTTTAAAGTCAGAAAAGATGTAGAATAAATGCGGCAGTGACCTGAGCTTATCTGAAAGAAATACTGTAAAGGACTCCTTGTAAAGATGTGGATGTGAAGGGGTACTAACTTGTTTGGGTATGGAGTAGTGATAATTCTGCGTGATTGACGTTTAGAGCAGAACTCCTGTGCACATTTCTTGCTGCTTCGCCTGACCAAATATCTGATTCTGAAAAATAGGACATGAGATTCAAAATGGGCCCACAGGAACACTTTCCTCGGTTACTGGTGGGAGACAAACTTTGCATTTTTTCTGCACGTACTGGATTGTAATTTTTTAAATCATTCTTTTTCTTCTTCACAGAGGCAAACTATGCAAGAGGCTCCAGACTCCCTCTTTCTGGTGAAGGACCAACTTCTCAGCCGAACAGCTCCAAGCAAACTGTCCTGTCTTGGCAAGCTGCAATCGATGCTGCAAGACAGGCCAAGGCTGCCCAAACTATGAGCACCTCTGCACCCCCACCTGTAGGATCTCTCTCCCAAAGAAAACGTCAGCAATACGCCAAGAGCAAAAAACAGGGTAACTCGTCTAACAGCCGACCTGCCCGCGCCCTTTTCTGTTTATCACTCAATAACCCCATCCGAAGAGCCTGCATCAGTATAGTGGAATGGAAGTATCCTTTTTGAGGGGAAGACTTTTCTCATTTTCTCTTTTACTGTCTGTTCTTTAGAAGGATTTGTTTTCTGAAATGACACAAAGCTGTAATAATCTGGAATGAGAGCAGAAGAAGAGGCTGTGTATCAGGGATTTCATGATGTATAACTTCCTTAACTCTTCAGGTTAAGAGGGTTTGCTCTGAAGGTATACAGAATTATTCTGTGTGTGTGTGTGTGTGTGTGTGTGTGTGTGTGTACATGCATGTGCATATGTGTGGTGTGGGGGAGAGTGAAGCCTGAGATTTTGAAGTGGTAGAGAGTTACAAACTTACCTTTAGTCATTGGATATTAGGGTTAGTATTAAATCTATACTTGTTCTTGGGCAGTGGTACCCATTAAACCTGTTGCAGATGAGGTATGCTGATTTAAAAAAAAAACTGAGATAGTGTACCAAGACTGCTAGAAGTGACCTTTAGTGGAATCTTCTCATTCTGATGTTTGAAATTTGCTTCTGAAACTACAGTTAATGCTAAATCTGCTTCTAGCTTGACATTTGGTGTTTCTAATTGTCCAGGTAGCTGCAAATGCGAACAATTTGCTTCATAAGGGGGGTATTTATTTATTTATTTACTTATTCATTTGTATTGTCAATGCCAGACTGTCTGGAATTTCCTTTTGACAAGTTGCAAAAAAGCATCTGAAACATGAGCATGAGGAAGCTAGCATAGGGAGAAGTCTGTCTGTGCCTCTTCCTCCTGAGCTCTTCTGAGTTATAGAACAGTTCTCTCGGTAGAGGAATTTGCAGTTGCTGCCTTCATTTAAAAAAAACAAAAACTTGTCTGCCTGTGTCCTTGGACTGACGTTATCTCTTGGGATGTCTCCTTTGTGTTCTTAAAAATGAGCTCCAAATATACCAGGATAGTAGTCATGTCCTAGGTCTTGGAAAACTATCCTGCTTCTCCTTTTTCCCAAAATCTGGAGACCATCCTTTAGAAAGGTGGTTGAAAGCCTTCTTTTTAAGAATGTAGCTTTCTAATTAGTTGATTTACTGGTCTGAGGGAACTAAAGCGATTCCTTTCTCCAGTGGGTTTTTGGGGCTAATAGGGGCCTTAGAGCTGCTCCTCACCATAATTAGGAGTATGAATAGGGTGTCCTCCAGGACTCAGAAAGATAGGCTGTGTTATAAGGGTGTAGCTAGAAACTGGGGCCGAAATCCCCTAATTATTTCTGTACCCAGAAAGATGGTTATTTGTATGCCCTCTGTGTATTTTCTCTGCTCACGGACAGAAGTTAAAATGAGGCAACTGTCTAGAAAGGTTTTGGACAGAGCAGCTGAATGCTAGGGTAGGATTTGAAGGGTTTTCATGTGCTTTTTCTTTTTAGAACAAATGTCTTTTCTCTAGAGTGAGTTATGGTGTCTCTCACATAGCTGTGGTTGTGTGTGTTTGTGTGTGTGTAAGTGTGTGTAAGTTCTTCTGTAGTCTGAGAATGGCATTCTCCTGTCAGGCCAGGAGGGAGCTACAATTTGGATGTGCCTCAGTGGCCTTCCTGGAGTCATGGGCAGCAGCTGCACTTCACAGAAAGATCTCCTCCTTAGATTGACTCGATGTGGCTCTGCGTAAGCAGGGACTTCTCAGTGTGGTCATTAATTTTATTTGGAGTGAGGTGGGAGGCCCAGAACGGTGTCTGTTTGTATACAGTAATTTGTACATAGCAATTTATGTGTACAGAATGAGTTCCTGGTCATTCTGCTGGCTCCCTTTCCCAAGTTGCCAGACACGTGTATACAGGAGACAAGGCATGTGGCTGCCAGTTAAGGGAGAAGTCTACTTATAAGTGGGACAGTTTGTAGAAAGGGAAGTTATTAAATCATATGTGATCTATTTGTTTTTTCAAATGATAAAATTCCCCCCATTTCAGGGAGCAGTCTATAGAAATCCTGTCCAAGCCAGAGCTTGTCAGGCCTAGTCAGCATGGGAAGGATGAGTCTGGCTTGTTATAAATGGCAAGGCAGAATGTTCTTAACAGAGGTGAGTGAGAGGTGTTCCTCTTAGCAGAAAGAATTGTTAGAATCAGCCACCTATATCTTGTGGCAGTGAGTTGGTATCCACAAATGCCTGTAAACTGAATTTGGACCAACATAAAGAAAAAAAAATATGCTTAGCTTTCCTGAGCAGTGTTAGTATTTCTCAGATTTGCAGTGGAAGTCTGAAAAGGGAGATCAGTAATGTGGCAGAGGGGAGAAACTAGTTGTGTTCCTGCAGAGGATAACTTTGAGGAAATTGACATGAAATTTCAGTGGGAACCTATTAAGGAAAAATGAAAAGAGAATTCCAAAGTCTTGTAAAGGTAGGCTGTTTTAAAGTTGGATCCCTGGATAAATGATTTTATAACACTAGATGAGTTAAGAGAATCAATATGGATTAAAGTTAACTAGCTTAAAAATAAACCCATCAAAGTTAGTCAGGGGATAATGTTATTCCTGTTCTTATTCCTGTGAGTTACCAAACCTCTTCAAAGGGGTTCAGGCTTTGTAAACCTAAGATATCTCCAGAGAAGTAAAGGGTATTTATTTCTTGCATCATTCTGGATTCCCCATGGTGTGTGAGAATAAGTAGAGAGTATAGTTCATATTCTTGAATCTTTAGTACTTTGAAGGATTTAGTTAAACCATGGCCTTTGCCTCATGAGGAGGTAGTATTGTAAAATCAAGCCCAGGAATTATAGATTAGGTTGGTGCTCATAAAACCCCATATTCAGAAAGGCCAAAAATCAAAAGAAGAAGAACAGTCATTCTGGTGAATCTCAAATTTTGTATCGCCAAGTTTGACAACCTGCGTCTTTTAATAACATCAAAGTGTTTTAGCTACTATCTGTTGAAGGCTGATCTCACAGTGATTCTTCCTGACAGACCTCCAAGATTTAAAATTGTTAAAGCCCACTTTGAAAGTGTCTGGTGCTGATTTCTTATGGCTTTTTAATTGAATGTTTTATAAATTGAATACAGCAACAGCACATTATAAACTGAGCTCCAGTCCAGCTCTAATCTGAAACAGTTATAGCTATTGATTAGCAGAGAAAGCAGAGGAGGGAGCTGAAGCCTGGCTCGCTTAACACAGCATCTGAGGTATTGGAACTTGCCATGAGAGAGTCCCAGGGAGAATGGAGGTCCTCCTGGCTTTGCTTGGTCTGATACAGCTAGGTGATCTAGACTGACCCAGCTTGGAATAGCCCCTGAGAAAATGGCTTAACACATGGAGGCAACGATCTGTGGAAGAGATTTACCTCATGATGCGTACTTCTCTGTGTCTGCAACAGCTGGGAATTTAGTAAGGCCCTTGGTTTTCTTTTTTTTTTTTTTTTTTTGTCTTTTTAGTTTTTATCGGTACCAGGGATCGAACTCACGACTGCCTGCTTTCAAGGCAGGCGCTTATGCCACTGAGCTAAATCCCCAGCCCCAGGCCCTTGGTTTTCAAGCTGTAAGAAGCAGAAACCTGGTTCATACTGTGCCCCAGTGGTGCTTATACTTTTAGGTTTTAATATATAGCGTGCAGAAGAATGAATGAATGTAATATGATCCTTGCAACAGAAGAGAAGGACAAGGAGAGGTCATTAGATAGGGCAGCCTATGTGAGATGGCCACTGATAGTTATTTCTGCCATAAATGTAGTAGTCAAAGCAATTAGTCCAAACATGATTTGTGTGTATTATTTTCATTTTAAAAGCAATTTAGATGTGCTATAATCTGGGGGTTGGTTTATGTTTGCATAACACATACGTACCTTAACAAAAATTTTCAGACCATTTGACATATTTATATTATTGGCTATTTTTGCCAATTGTGTGGCCTTAGCTATTTACATCCCATTCCCTGAAGATGATTCTAATTCAACAAATCATAACTTGGTAAGTGTCTGGAGAATTCTTGTTTATTGTGATATATGGTTCAATATCTTGGATGTTGCAATACATGGTGTGTCTCTGTATTTAAACTGAAAGCTGGGCACCAGAGATATGGCTCAGAGGCACAAATGCCTGCCTGGCAAGCGCAAAGTCCTGAGTTCAATTTCTGGTACCAAAAAGAAAAATAAAATAAACTGGTAGCTGGCTTTCTGAGTATTTGAAATTTACGTGTGTGATGTTTTTGCAGCTTTGCAATAATTTTCAGTTTTGCGTTTGTTTTTTTAACTTACATTTTCATTTTTACTAAATAAAAGTATTTTAAGTCATGAATCTTCTATAAATAGATGTGCAACTTTTTATGGAAGAGATTTGTAGCAAATTTTAAAATGATGTTTTTATCTACATGGCTTCTGCTGACTATCATGCTTTCCTGATAATCTTTTTTTAAAGCCGCTGTTATTCGGGAGTGGTGTGTACTTTGGTTATTTTTCCTGGTGAATGGAGAATTACAGATTTTGTGCATGAGATATTAATTTTTATAGAAGCAGAGAGCACTGAAACTAATAAGTTTATATAAAGCATGATTTGGAGAAGAAAAGGATATGATATTGAAGTTGTTATACTAAATTCTAGGGCTGGGGATTTAGCTCAGTGGCATAAGCACCTGCCTGGAAAGTGTGAGGTCATGAGTTTGATCCCTGGTACCAAAAAAACAAAACAAACAACCTCCCCCTCAATGTTCACACAAACTTGCTAAATTCTAGGAAATTCCCCAAATAAAATGAGGCTGTAGTTACAGACATCAGAGTAGTTCCATTTATTTATTGCTTTCTTAAAGATTTATAGTGGACATTAGCTGAGGAAAAGCTCTGTGAGGTTTTGCAGTTGAAAAACAGGTTTCATTTTTTTTTTTTAACTCAGCTGGGCCTTAAAAGTAATTGTACATTTTTGAAACATGTTTTTGACAGAAGACTTTAATATCATGGAACCAGTGTTCTTGGAACTTCCTTTGAGGATAATTGACATTGTTAAAAAAAAAAAAAAGATGCTAAAGTTCTAGACAGACTTGGAGCCCATCCTTACTCAGCTGTCAACTGATTGTATTTTGGGACATTTCTAAAACACTGTCTGCATTGCTGTTCACTCACTGGCGATTAAGGGGATTGGCCAAGATCACTAGCATTGCTTTACCTCTGATATTCTGTAGTTTTTCTTTAACGAGGCAGAATCCATTTCAGGATTTTTCTAGATGCTGTAGAATACTTCTTGTAAGGATAAGTTCTGTATAATGGGAGGCCATGCAGAAGGGTATAGGAAGGAGAGAACCAGTGCTGGATAACAGGAAACTCTGTTATTCTGATTCTGCCGCGTAGGTAGTTTCTCGTGTTGAATTGTATTTTAGCAGGGCTGGCTCTTCTTAACTGAGTGTTGTAAATGCAAACACACTTGGCTCTTTATAGTGAGGGGAGTTCTGCTGCTTGGAAAGAGTGAAATTATGCTCTTGTGAATGTAACCTTAATGGTTTATATACAGGATTTATTACATTTACAGTTTTGGGGCACAGTTTGGATGTAACATGGAGTCTGTTTGTATTTGGATTTTGGTAGTTTGTTTTCCAAAGGATTTTCAAAACATTTTGGATATTGTTGGAATTGGGAGTTAGATATACCTATAAACTTATTATTCGTATAAATTTATATTATGCTCAAGATTTGTATAACTTTGAAAATTTAAAATAGCTTTTGATATGGTTGCAGATGTGATATTAGATGAAGATTTTAAAGGAAAAGCAGAAGTAGTGAAAAGCTTTCCATCAATGGAGATAGATCATCGTAGTCTAGGCCACAGATGGTGTTAGCCTTGTTACCAAATTTAACAATGTAGATGATGACCCAGTTTGTTGCTTTTTGTAGCTCAAGAGAACATGATTAAACAAACTTAGAGAATAAATACCTTTCAGAAAGGCAGATTAATTTAGATCAATGGAATAATTAATGTAGCTGTATATGTAAGCCAATTAATATCCTGATTTTTTTCTCTAGGGAAACTTTGGGCACTAATATAAAATGCTTTCAGACCATTGGGTTTCTCAGCTAAGAAGTGAAGGAATAAAATACAGGGATTAGATAGATCTTTCTTCTTCCCTCTTGCAGATCTGCCTAATGGATCCTTTCTTGGTAATTCTTGAACACTGGGCTGGTTCTGAGGGGCGGCTTGGCAGTGTGATAGTTCGGCAGGCCTTTGTAGAAACCAACATGTATTCATTTGACCTTTTTACCAGGCATTCTGAAACTCATGGCATTAAAGTTCCTGTCTTGCTTTCACTTGGATGGTCATAGAGCCAGATGAGTTTATGTACTGCCTCACTCTTTAAATATCTTGTTTCCCCCGGTGGGAAGAGAGATCTTTGTAGATTTCCCCTGATTCTGAGCAAGGTCCCATGCCATGTCTGTCCTCCCAACAGGGAGTCAGAGTTGTTTTTTTTTTTTTTTTTTTTTTTAATACATTTGACCCAATTTGTACCAAAGTGATTGCTCTATTTTTGGGATCAGTTTAGAGGCAGCTGAACGAAGCTTGTTTTTCATCTATAGTAAATACCTTTCATTTCATGTGGATGACAAAACAAAGGGCAGAGGCTAACCCAGGTTGAAAAGCTGTACATGTTGGGGAGCTGGTGATTTTCTTTGCCTGACAGCTCAGTGGGAAATGTGCAGAATGAGCAGTTAGAGTGAGACTCAGGCCAGCTTCATGGCAGTGTTTTTGCCCGTTTCAGGTCATTTGTAGTGAAATTACTACTTTCGTTGGGTAAGAAATTTGGCCATCCCCACGGGCCCAATGTGTGTTTGGTTCGGTTTGTATGAAACACAGCTAGCTTTGGGGATTTGGAGACTACCTTTGGGGCAGTAAGTTTTCCCAGAGTTAGATTTAAAAAAAAAATGTAAACAATTCAGTTTCTATGCAGCTTTCATTTGTGGACTCACAGGGACTGGTGGAGGCTGGAGCCATGGAAACGGTGCAGCTTACTCCGTTCCCACAGTGTTATCCCTCCCAGTTCAGTCCATAGCAGCATTTTCTCAACTTCTGTTTATTAAAAGCATATATCATTTATTTTCTTACTGGTGCTGGGGGGGGGGGATTCCTGTGCATCAGGTATCAGAATGAGGATGATTACAAGTTACACTTTCCCAGGTTGACAAATGCCTCATTTCATAACCCAGCCTTCAGCTTCTCATGAACAGTTCTAGGTCTGCAGCCTTTTTTTGGTGCTCATCCTCCTGAGCTGGCTGCCTCTAGATGCTTAGTGAGCCGAACTGCCTCAAATTAGATATGTCCAAAATGGGGAGTCTGACCTGCCAGTTCAGACCTTCTTGCTGTCTGCCAAGGACTCCACCCACCTCTAAACCTGCTCTCAGGCTGGAGAGCAGGACCTTTCTGTCATTAGGTACTTTATCCCTTTGTCTAGCAAACAGCCTGGCTCTTACCAGATGTTCAGTAAATGCCTGTTGAGCAGTTTTACTGAGTCTTTGAGTCTTTTCTCATCTTGTTATTGAGGCCTGTCTATTTGTACTTTAACCTTGTAGACTTTTTTATTTATCTGGTATTGGGATTGACCTTTGCTCTAAGCTACATCCTTGCCCTTTTTGGCTTTTTTCTTTTTGACTCTTTCTCCATGTGAAATACTTGTGTCTCTCCTCTACCTGTTCTTCATATTAACCATTTGAAGCTGCTTGAGAATAATCTCAATTTTTTTTTTTCCTATTCAAGAGCCCTTTTCTGACTCTGGTCCAAAGGAACAATCTTATGTGTACCTCTCTCAAGGCACCTTGCATATAAAACACCATATACTTTTGTTATTTATATGGACATCATTATCTTATCAAAAATCTCCAGAGTATAATTCGGGATGAACTATTTCTGAATCCCCAGCCCTGCCCGGCACAATATGCACAGTAGAAATTCAGTAAAGAACGGTGAGACTACCACATGATCAAGTTTAGAAGTGCCTAACCTCTTCCTTCCTGTGAGCCACGTTTAGGATTTTTCTTAGATGTCAAGTCCTTCTGTGAATTCCTTGGTGATGATTGGCAGGGCATTTGTGGAAGGTATAAGTTCTTCTTCCTGAAAAGCTCGTGGTCTGTGACTCTGGTAGACCACTGGCTGAAGGAGCCTTGAGAGCTGACCAATTTCATATATTGGGCTCTGGTTCTGGGGCTCACAGTAGTAAAGAGTGGAGACAGCCTGTCTGGAAAGCTGTGCTTGGCTGTGGTCATTTGTCTGTGGGACTGAATGCCTTTCGGTGGCCCGGAATGTGTGGGACAGTCTACTGTGACTGCTTTGTCTCTATCATTGGGTGATATCCTGTGTACAACGTTAACTGTGCACAAAATGCAAACCCATTGGATCTGTATGTTCGTACAGTTTAGCCTCTTTTAGTTTTACACAGAGTGGGGTGAACTAGTTTAGAACCCGACACACAGTTTTGTGATAGGGCTCATTGGGCTTAGCCTAAGAGGTGTCAGTTCTGTACTCCCTCTGTCCTGTGTCATTTCTGTGTTTCCGTTTCAGTTGTACTTTCTTATCTTTGCTTTACTGTTTTTCAAGGACAGTTCGTGTGCTGCTCCTTCAGTTCAGTCTTCAGTGATACTTGACTGTTCCCCACCTGGCACCCCCCACTTACATGTGTGTTTTCTCACTGTGCTCTTGGAAGCATGGTAATCACTCCTGTTTCAGCTGTCAGCCCCTTTCCACCTTGTTCTGTAACTCTTACAGAAAGTGGCTGGAGTATGATTGTTCAGCCGATGGGCTTTGGGGTCTGACAGGTGACTGACTGGTTAGTTGAGTGATTTTAGATAACACTAGAATATGAATTCCTAGAGTCTGAGCCTGATTCAGGTCTGTTCCTTTGTGAACTTACTGTGTGCCTGGAAGACAGTAGGAACGTAAGTAGATGCACAGTGAATAAATAAGTGAATTACTACCCAAAGGCTCCACAGTGTGTCCTTATAGATCAGCAGTTAATTTTCAATAATTGGCTAATGATGAATGTTTTCTGGAGAGGCTGACCTTCATTGTCCAATATTAACAAAACAGCAGGAACACTTGTCAGAGTTCATCTTTAATTTCAGAATTGTATGTTTCTTCTTGGCAAATTTACTTTTTTATATCTAAAGCAAGGGGAGAAGAAAGGAATATTTCTTGACAGGTATTTTTTTTTCCTTTGGGTGCCAGGGATCAAACTCAACCTTGCACTTGCCAGGAAGATGCTGTATTGCTGAGCTATCCCTGGCCCTCTTTGAGTTTTTGAATCCCTGTCATATGCTGATTTCTGTGTTTGGTATTATTCATTATCTACATTGTGAATAGTTCATTTTGGGTGGATATTAAGATTGGAGTAGGAAGAGCCACAAAATGACCAGAGTAGATGGATTTGTGTCATGAAACTTTACCCAAACTTAGTTTCTACACCCCCCCCTCCCCCAAATGTGAACCAGTTCATCTCATCTTAACTTCTTTGATGATTACTTAGCCTGGCCAGGGATTTAGCTTGGCGGCAGTTAAGTTTGATCCCTGGCCTAAAAAAAAAAAAAAAAAAAAAAAATTAGCCTGGGTTGTTGCTGAACTGACATTAGTTTCAGTGAGTTTTGATGGCTTCTCAGAAATAAAATCTGAGTCTTAAAGAATTAAGCTTTGTGCTGTTAAAATGCCTTAAGAATTCAGGAGTGTCCTCCCTTGCTAGGTTTGTTAAAATGGGAGTTTCTCTCATATAAGTTGCACCTTATTTGGGGACTTTCCCTGATGCTCAATGCCTTTAACAATGAGACTGCTTTCCAGTGAGGATATTTGGGTATACTAGGATATTATCCAGACTCCGGAGGAAAACTGTGTGTGTGCATGGATGCACGTTGCAGGTTCCTGTGTGTTTTTGGGGTGGAGGGGATCCAGTGCATCCAACCTAGGCCTTTTACATGGAGGTAAGTGCTCGTCCACTGAGCTACAGCCCCAGCAGTGTGACTCAGTAGACAGAGCTGGAAAGGGTGCTTAAAAATACCATCAGGCTTCCTCCCTGCAGCTGAGGTTAGAGGCCAGACCTGGCTGACCTCCTGTGGGCCAGCAGCAGCGCAGCCTCCGGTGTGCATCTTCCTCAGCTTGTCTGTGGGAGAGCATGTAGGGAAAGGCATTTCCTTTTCGTCTCAGCTCAGCTTTACTGTTTTTATAAAGCTCGTGTGAGGAGCAGGATCCTTGTAGTAGATTGGTGAACAGTGTCCTTTTTTAACCTTCCCCATCAGTATTTAACTTAGTTTGCAAAATGTGAGAAATGCTTGATCTAGAAGGGACAACTTGCTGTGTAGTGGAGACACTTCTGTCTTGCTAAATATTGGGAGTGGGGAGAGAAACTCCTGACCAGATCCCTACCTCCCCCAGCAGCTCATAACTGAAGAGAGTTCCTTAAGAAATAACAGGGCTCTAGAATTGGGGCGGTTGGGACCGTGCACAGTGAAGGGAACAGATGCAGTGTTGCAAGAGATATTCTATTGTCCCTGGCCCTTCAGGGGTAAGCAGACCACCCAGGAGTGGACACTTCTGCCACCTACCATGTGCAGACTCTTGGGGCTCTCTGCCATGTGCAGTGTTAGAGTAAGTATGTGCCCAGGTCATGCTCCTCTGTTCATGTGATGACAAGAAGGAAAGTTGATGAAGGTGTCTTCCCTTTTCATGCAAGTGAATTGGTATTCTCTTAGCTGGCATATTTGTGGGCAGTGAGTCTGTCTAGTTGGGCAGGGAAGCCGGAAATGGATGGTGTGAATGACAAAACAGAACGACTGGAGGTGGGGAATAGATAAAACTACTGGGGGTGATTAGTCATGGCCCCCGTGTGTGTGATGTGTGTGTGTGTGTATGCGCACGTGCACGTCTGAGTCTGTGAGGTGGGGGAAAGGTAAGGTGGGTGTTGTTAGTACAGACTTCATAGGCTACAGAAGGGTCTCAGACATTGTCGGGGCTGGAAAAAAATACTTCTATAGTCTCTGGAACCTCAAAACAGTTCTTTTTGCTAATGTTTTCTTCTTTCCTACAGGCTGAGTGGTAATTTTAGAAATCACAGGACATCTGTTGAAATTATTAAATGAGTGAATGCGAGGGTCAGGCTGGGGGAATTGAGGGCTTGGGGAAGGGAAGCAGGTGCAGACTACTCAGAGGTAGTGTGGTAGGACCCTGGCCAGGGTTGGCCCTGCAGGGAGCCTGGCTTGGAAGGAGGGAGGAGGAGGTAGCCTTGCTTAGCTTGGGGATTCACACAGCTGGCAAGAGGCTCACAGCCTTTCTCCTCCTCCTTCCTGCTGTAGTCAGCTTCTGAGAGCCCACCAGCCTCCTGTTTCTTTGCCTGAGGGGAAGTCTAGCATATTTTTATAGAGCTGGAAGGGCCCTTGTTCATAAGAAAGAAAACAGGGGCTGGGGATTTAGCTCAGCGGCATAAGCGCCTGCCTTGCAAGCAGGCAGTCATGAGTTCGATCCCTGGTACTGATAAAAAGGAAAAAGACAAAAAAAAAAAAAATCTGCATGGTTCATAAGAAAGAAAATTGAAGCACCCTTGTTTAGCAAATACTGAGACACACCGTGCAGAACACATTGGCCCTGTGTCCCTGAGTCCTAGCCCATTTGGATGTGGGTGCCTGTGTTGCAACTACCTTTTCATTAAGGAAGACTCATAATGTGGGGTTAGAGAACAGTGCATATTTGCTTTTCATACTTTTCATTCTTACTGTAAGTTATTCAGAATGTACTGTAAACAAAAATACATTCTTTTAAGTAATTAAATACAGATAAGTAATAGCCCCTTTTAACCTAACTCATTTGTATTTCTATGATCAGTTTGGTATGAGTCTTCAGAATTGTTTTTGAAACACACACACAGCACTTTGGGCGTTTTAAATTTCATACAAGTAGGAACGTAATACATTCATGATATTGCTTCTTTCCCCCACCTAATTGCCTTATAGATCTTTCCATGGCTGTATGCAGAGATTTAAATGAACAGTTTTTTAGTTGTTACAAAAATATTCCATGTATGAACAGATTGTGATTTGTTTAATTGTTCCCTTTCTAATGAACATTAGGTTACTTCCCAGAATTTTGCTGTTTTAAACAATGTGGAATTCAGTATCCTTTTGTGTGTTTCTTTGTGCATACAAAGTAGACATTTCTCTGGGATAAGTACTGAGAAGTGAACTTGGTTGGAGGGTACATGCAATTTTAATTTTCATACTTACTGCCACGTTGCCCTTGACTAAATATGTACCAGTTTTATTCCTATGCCACATGTCTTTAAGGTTAGGAGTCGTTTCACTCCGATGAGTGACTTCATTTATTGTGTAGCTTAGACTGCAGGAAAAGGAATCTTGGGGAGGAGCGATGTCGCCTCTCTTGGTTGTAAGCTGGCAGTCTGGGTCTTCTGGTTGCAACAAAAAGTCTGTGAACCTGAGCACTAGATTTTTGGAATCTTTTCTGAACCAGTGGCACCAGAATGTATTCTTTTGTTTGCTTTGGGTGCCATGGGTTTGGGTGCTGTAGCTCTTATCAGGTGAAATACTGATTGTAGGTAGTTACTAGGCAAATACATTTCTAACTCAAAACCCAAGTCTTCATTTGGAAGTGCTTACATGCTACACTTTCGTTTTGAGATGGATATTGCCTTTGTAGCTCTGTTAGTTGGGGAAGAAAAATATTCAATCTGGTGTTTTCTGATACCCTGTGTTCTTTGTATAGTAACAGTTTTATCTTTCATACATATTAGAAAATCTTTTATTATGGTGTTTATATAGGGTTTATGCACCTTCTAAAAGCTCTGAGACAGGTTAGAAAATGGAATTTGGTGAAAAATGGGGCAGTTGGAATTCAAAATAAAGTAGATTTGCCAAGGTGCATCCGGTTAGTAGTTTGTAATTCCACTGGCTTTTACATTTCCAGCTGTGGCAGCAAAAGGGCGCAAGTACTAACTTACGCAGGCCTGCTTTTATTCTTTTAACAAAGCAACAGCATGCACTCAGAGAAGCATTTTGTAAGGACCAAATGCAAGCAGGAATCTACAGGATGGGTCCTTGTACAGTACGGATTCTTCTTGGGGTGCCTTGAGCCACGTCTCTGTGATGCTTTTGTAAGAGTCAGAAATGCTGTGCAAGAGGACAGTCTCTGTGCGCCTTTTATTTTTCTAAAGGGTGAGGGAGCAACATTAAACTGTATTATGAATGGAAGCGTTTCTGTATACTAAAAGAACTTTGCTTTTTAATTATATAAATTAATACAGGATTAAAGCTGGGGAGATTGAAAATAAATAGTTTAACCTAGCTATCATTTAATTATTCATGGAGTACTTTTTGAGCACTATGTATAAAATGTCCATTGAATACATTTGCTCATTGTGCTTTCTTGATTTTAGTCAAAATATAAAGAATATTATGAATTTACTACTTAACTGGTACAAAGAACCCTTATTCTCCTCTAAAAAGGTCCCACATTTTTAGAGAGCTGTGATTTTATTTTTCTGTTGTCTCAGGAAGTGACCAATAATGTTGAGAGAGAACATCCTTGAATGTTCTTCAGTAAATAGACAACAGTGGGGTATAATGAAATGCTATTTATATTTCAATGACTCCTTTTATTTTTTCAATGACTTCTTATAAATTGTACTAAAACAATTTAAATGGGGAAATGGGTGAAATGTTGCCCTTTTATACCAGTGATTAGTCCCCGAGTCATTTTTTTTTATGATAATGCACAAGTGAGCTTCCCTTTGGGCTTCCATAAATCCTGAATTATCACAATATAAATTAAAAGTGAATCCAAAGCTCTCTTTACATTTCTTATCTGGAGAAAGTAAACTTAAAACATTCAAAATTCTAAATAAGAATGCAAGGAATCAAAGACTGCTAGCAATAATTTAATAAAAAAGAAATGTTCAGTACATTTTTTCTACAAAACTATGTAGGGTGGTGGTCCTATGGTCAGGGCAGAGAAGCCTTTTGTCTCTTAGGCTGGCCAAATGAATTAACTAATTGATACATTAAAGCCAGATAAGGCAAAAGAGGCTTGATATCCTGGTGTTGGTTTACTCGGAATGGTGACCCGCAGATGGCGTGAGTTTGGGGTTGGAGAGGACTCCTGAAACCTAAGGAGGCATCCTGTCTTTTTAGACTTGGCAGTGCAATCTCTCCAGGGACACACAGGAGGGAAGAGCTGAGTGGGATCCTGGTCCAGGTGTCTGTTCCTCAGCCTCCTTCTACCAGCTCCAGTAACTAGCTCGAGTGGAAGCTGGGTGGAAGCCCTGACTGAGGTACACGGAGAATGGTGACAAAAGAGTCTCTCTCCAAAGCAAGCAATTCATGAAGTCCACTTTTAATCATCTCAAGTTTTTTCTTTGTTTATCTTCCAAAAGCTGGTTCTGCTCATTTTGCCCCTCTGCCCTTTAGCTTTATAAAATATTGTTACCTTCCTCATAGACACTGACCTGCTGAAATCATCTGGCCATAGACCGCCTCAGTGTTTTTTGGGGTGGTTACAAGGCTGGCTATCGTAGAGCAGGAGAAGACTGGCATCTTCGGTTTACAGATGCAGCCAGCCTTTTACCTTGTCTTTATCTTCATGTGGTTCAGTTGCTCGGTCTGTTTGATCATAATGGGAGGCACAGTGGTAATTGCCTTTCTTACATGGCTTACATTTACTGAGCTAATGGACTTCCCTCTGTAATCTCCTTCAGTCCTTACCGTACCCGTAAACCTATGAGGGAGATACAGTTAAGATCTTTATTTTACGGGCAAGGAAACAATGCTGGAGTGGTTAGATGACTGAGGGGCCAGGATTCACACCTGGGTTTCTGACATATCCTAGGGCAGGTAGCCGGCGCACAATGAAATGGGGGAACGAGGCTTTCTCCTCCCCTTTTGCTCTTTTGTTTTCGCTGTCTTCTGCCGCCATGAACTGTTGTCTGTGTGCCATGCCACTCTGCCTTGGAGCCAGCTGATTATGGACTGAAACTTTTATAGCCTGTGAGCTAAATAAATCTTTCCCTCTTTAACTTTGGGTGGTGGGTATTTTGTCTCCTCAGTAAGAAAAGTAGCCAGCACGGAAAATGACAGCAGATCCTTCTGGTAGATCTTCCTGGTTGGGTTTCACGTTCATGATTTTGGTTAGTGCTTGGGCCCTGGCGTAGAAGGTCCCTTTCCTGCCTTATTCCCATCTCCCAGAGCTAATTCTAGGCTGCAGGGGAGAATAAGGATTATGATTGGAGAGAATCAGGACAGAGGTTTTGAACAACTTGGTAGCCCTCTGCCAGCCTTTGTAATCATTGAATTAAGATGGGAATGATTTGAGGAGTTTAAGTTGGGGCAGTAAGAAGATTTCATTGCATTTTAATTCCTTAAGAAGTGTTGATGTATGAGTGTTATGTCCAGGTGCGCTCTCAGTCTCCTTCAGAGGTTTGATGCGTGCTGCTGAGGTTGTGGGTGGGTGCTATGGTCAGACAAACCTGGGCTCAGCCTCCAGCTTTGCCTTCATGGCTGTGTGACAGGAACAAGTGGCTTTTTCCTTCCTGTACCTGTTACTTCCATGTGAGAGAAAGTGAAGTGGTTGAAGGGGTCAGTCTGGAGCCTGGAAAACACCACTGTGGCTCTCACATCTGACAAGTGAGGTGGGCTTTTCTTGCTTTACAGATGAAGAAACTGAGGCTTGGAGAGACTTGTCTTGCTCCTGGATCCCCAACAAGAGGCCAGCAGAATCTCTGCAACCATACTCAAAAAGTTTCCCAGACAGTGTGCTGTATTGGGATTTGCTTCTCACCAGACTGACCCAAGTTCTTGGAACCACTGTACCCTAGGATAATAGTGGTCACGGAGGGTGCTGGAGTGAGCTGATGAAGAAGTAAGCTAGTAAGCTAGGAGTTATTCTGCTTGCATTAGGAGAGACTAGATTGGTGCCATGCCACACCTCCATTTTGACAATGCAGGCTTAATTCCCTAGAGATAATCGAGGAATGCAAAATTTAGCGTCAAGATCTCATCTTGTCATAGCTGGGAAGACTGAAGGCTATGGAATGAGCCAGGGTTAAAAAAAAATCTAATGCTTAACACTTTCCCCCTGAAAGTGTGATTGGTGTCTCTGTATGTTGTACTACCTTCTCAGCTAGTTTGGAATCTACTGGAGCAGCTGTCCCTTGTATTCTGCTTGGCCCAGGTAGGAACCTCTGATGTGTTCGTTTCAAATTTGCTCAGAAGTGAAAAGAAAATGAGAGCTAAGCTGCAGAACTGATGTCAAAGGAATTCTGGCCTGATAGCTGTGGAATTCCTAGAATTGGAATAATGATATAATCACTAATGTCCACGTGGTCTTTAACAGCCTCCATGGTGCTTGCATCACCATCTGATTTCATTTTCACAGTGCTTTTTTGAATTTTGCTCATATGGCAGCTGGGGCTGGAGGTGTTAATCGATATACTCATGATTAAGAAGCAAATCTAGGAGGTGGACATCATATGCCTTTCCCACAAGACTATTTTTTTTTTTTTTAATACGTCATAGGATTCTCTCTTACTCTTTGAGTGGGAGACCTAGACCTACACATGGGATGTGCCTTTCTAGAGTTAGGGCTCACCTGAAACCTACTGTTTGGTCAAGTCTACTGAGTGGTCCCTGACCTCACCTGCCAGATGGAAGTGAAATAATAATACTCGCCTCACACTGGGGAGAGGGTTAATACTTACTTTGCATGGGAGCTGCAAATACTGCACCTTTAGCTTTCTTATACATCAAGCCTCATTTTCTCAAGCTTATGGGATGCACTCTGATCCAACACTTTCCTTCCTTGGCACACAGAGACTTTGGAAGAAGACAGCTCTAGCTCTGAGCCCTGCTTTTTTTTTCTTTTTAAATTTTGAGACAGGATCTGGTTAAAGTCACTAAGTCAGTTGCTCAGGTTGGGCTTGAACTCAAGATCCTCCTGTTTAAGGCTTCCAGAGTGCTAGGCTTAACAGCCTGGGCCACCATGCCCTAGTTGAGTCCTACTTTTACAGTTGACTAGATTGTGTTTGAACAAATTTTCTTGTCTCTTGTGGCCTTGTTTCTCTTGTCTTGTTAAAATAGCGATCCTTGTGTCACTTTTAGCTTAGGGTCTCTATGTGGAGTGAGCCCTCATTTACCAGAAGGTGTTAGTTAATTGGTCAGGAGGGGTCCCAGGGAGCCTCCCATGTGAAGCTTGGAGTGCTTGGCACTATCTAAACATTGAATTATTCTGTTCCTGTTTCATGTTAGAAGTGCGGTAGGGTTTTAAAAATTTGCAGTCACAAGCTGTGCCCTTTAAGTCCTTGCAATCTCCAGGAGTTCTGTTTTTCTTACTGGAGTCTCATGATTTCTGTCTTTTCCTTACTGAACAGTGCACAGTGGGGCAAAGAGGGCATACCCTATTTTTTTTCTGTAGCAAGGGGCTTGCTCCTGTTCTTAATGCAGGGGTTACCAGCGGGCGGTGGGGGGGGGCAGCCAAGTGAGTGGCCTGCTGCCTGAGGCTCTGCCCCAGGGTATGAGGTCTTAACAGCTGAAAGTTCATTGCCCCAGAGCAATGTCAAGCACAATTGGGGACCCTGGGTTGATATTATTGCCCCACTCATGTTTCTGTGGTGTGTGTTCTCCAGGAGGGCCTGTGTGTTCTGGCTTGCAACTTTAATTGTAGGTACCCAGGTACGGATATTTTATGTTTTTTTTTTTTTTTTTGTCTGTCTTTACACAAAAGTTCTACATGGGCTGGGAACATAGCTGAGTGGCACAGTGCCTGCCTGGCAAGTGTGAGGTCCTGAGTTCAATTCCTGGTACCAAAAAAAAAAAAAAAAAAAAAAAACCAAACCCAACAACCCCCCCCCCAACAACCTAACAGTAGTTACTAGAACCCCATTTTGCAGATGAGGCAAATGAAGCTCACATGAGTTACTAAATAACTCATAGTTGAGGAAATCAATCCACAAGATCATTAACGAGGCCTAAAGACACTCACTTGCTTTTCCAGTACTGCCCATCTGTGAGCATGAGGAATGTCCGGGGAAGAATGCTGAACTTGGCTTTGCATTCCTTCTCTGTAACTTCACTTCTGTGGGATTACCAGTTTTGTCAGTGGTCATAAAGTAGAGCGTACAAATTCCGATGGGATGTATGTAGCTGTTTTATAAACTGCACGGCAGTACACACATGTAAGGCATTCTCCTTAGTACTGTCTGTTGCACAGTAACTAACAGAAAGGGACTCAGGCCTTGCCTTTCCTTTAGTCCTTCCAGAAAGTAGCACAGGGCTCCGGGCTTCTGATCCATTCTTGTCAGCCAGTGATGCCAGTGCCACACCTGATGCCATACAGAAGTGTCATGCTCGCCAGTTCAGCCTCAGCCTGGTTCTGCTTGAGGTTGCAGAAAGGAGGCAGGGGGAAGGGAGGGCCTAAGAAGCCAGGCAGACCTGGCCCTTGAGGTGACCCATCTTCCTTACCCTCCAGGGTCTGCCTCAGGACTTCAAAGGCCAACTGTTCCTTGATGTCTTGTCTATTTCTTGAGCTCCTTGAGATTTGTGGAGTTCACTGAGTTTGTGAAATGCAAAACACAAAAGATTTTGCCTAGTAATAGGTACGCGGTGACCTAGCTAGGCCTCCAAGCGAGGCAGTGGTTTTTCCTGGTTTCAAGTGTGAACAGAGCATAGTTAATAGTACATTTGCACTTTGTTCCTCAATCTGTGTTTATTTTGTTTGTGATGAAAAACCGAAATAATGTGTTTGGTCATGGCAGGAGGCTGGAAGCCCTGCGAGCCGCAGCAGTGTATGCAGTGTGCGGAACCGGGGAGGTTGGATCAGTGGGTGCGGTCTTTGGAGGCCTGAATGGGCCAGCCCCAGGGAAGGAGCAGCCCTATCCTCTGAACTGTTGCCTTGCTTGCTTTTGATCTTAGTCAGTTTTTTTCTTTCTTTTTTTCCCCTTCAGAGGTGTTTATTTCCCAGTTTTCTAACAAGAATGTGAACTCCTTGTGGGCAGGAACCTAATCTTTTCTCTGAAGTCCTCTGCAGTCTCCATCATGGAAACTCAGTAAATAATTGACCATTTCATGCAGCTTCACTTTGTCTGCCAGAGGTACCCTGAGGTTGCTTTAATTGCTTTGACGGTTTTCTTTTTTTATGTGTAAAGGAAAGAGGTGTATTTCGTTTTCAGTTTTGGAGACTGAAAGTCCAAGATGAGCTGGCTCCATGTGTTTGGCTCTGTCGAGGGCCTCAGGGTGGGATCCGATATGTGAGCGATCCTATGGAAAGACAGAAAGCTAGACGAGAATATTTTCATGGGAGTCTAAGGGTCTCTCTTTCTAAGTTGGGAGCAGAGTTTAGAGATAGAAATTGCCCTGAAGAGAGACTGTGATTGCTCAATGAAAATATCAAAACATACAGCACCAAATAGCTGCACCCCTCAAAGCAGTCAGTTAGCGGCAGCTCCCTTACCCCAGGAATACTGCAAGGCTTGTCTTCAGAGTTGCTTTCAGAGCCAGTTTCTCTGTTCCATTTTTCTTTGCTTCTGGCTAACAATGGGTGATCCAGGCTTATTACTGATTTTGTTCTCGAGTCTTTTCTTGGAGAAACTCTTAGATATTTGTAAGAAAATCAGATTATCTTCAAAGAACCAAGTCTTCCTGTCTCTCAGGATCTTGAGTGGAAGGTGGCATGGGCTGTGAAGACGTCTGTCTGTATTGGCACTTTGAAAATGTTTTGAAATGATGGAATTGTGTGTCTGCTTTCTTAAGCTTATTACTTGGAAGGGAGCAGTTATTTGCACGGTCCTGTTGTGTTTATTAAACAAAACAGCCTTATTACATTTGCAGTCGCACTCCTCTCTGTCTGCATTCTTGTCTGCTTTTCCTCCAGTGCCAAGAATTCTTGTACCTAGGCCAGTGGTGGCAAACCTGTGGCACATGCACTGCACTGGCTGCTTGTTATCACTGAAAGTTCTACAAGGTTCTACGTCACTGATCTAGGCGTTTCTTTTTAGCCTTTTGCCCCGGGGAATGAGAAAGTGAGATGTTTTATTTCTGGCCCATCTTGGTTTTTAAAGACTTTACCTACTCCCTGATAAGGTACGCATTTGTGTTGTCTCAGAGTCCAGGAACTCAGTTCTGCAAGTACCTCCTTGCTGTCGCCAGGACTTGGAGGTCCTTGGGAACCACTGTAATTGTGCCATTCACAGCTGTTATTCAGCTTATTTACAGAAACAGAATTACTTCAGTTGTCAGCAGGACTCATTGGCTTGACTGAGAAGAATATGTAAGTTTCGCATTTCTTTTTTTCTCGCCTTTTAAAGAAATGCATTTTTGATACCAAAAAAGCTAGACAGCTTAATCTTAGCTGTCACAGACAGAGCTCTACCCTTGCCGTGTGAGACAACAAACCTGGTTTAAAAAGAGGCTCCTTTTCCTTGTTTAAATAAAGCATCTGTGACTTGAGTCATTGTTCTGTAGCCAGGCTTAGATGGATCATCACTGGGTCACCAGCACTTGGCATTAGAACCTAGGGGCAAAAGAAATACTGAGTAGGAATGATGGCATGTTCATATTTTTCTTTTGAGAAGCAGGCTTATTGTGATATTCATTCACCATGCAGTTCACCACTTTGCAGTACATACTTCAGTGGTTTTCTGTATTCACTGAATTGACCATCCATCAACAAAGTGAACTTTACAACATTTTGAATGTCCCAAAATGAAACCCCATTAGCTGTCACCCACCTTTTCCTTCCAACTCTCTTTGCCCCAGCCCTAGGCAGTCACCAACAAGAAGACCAGACAAGAATGCAGACTTAGAGAAGTGTGACTCTGAATGTCATAATGCTGCTTGGTTTATTAATCACCCTCGAATCGTGTGAATAACTGTTCTTTTCCTGTGAGGAAAGTCTGCCATTTCTGTGGGTTTATCTGTTCTGGGTATTTCATATAACTAGAATTAAACAATACAAGGTATGGTCAAAATATACAGTGAATGTTTAAATTTTATAAATTAAAAAATTTATTATGCTAAAAGACACATTGCTGTTAATCCTGTCAAAATAGTCTGCCTCACTTCAGACACACACTGTCATTCTTCCCATGTTCTGAACCAGTTCTGGAAGTCCTCATTTGGTGTCTTTATGAAGTGTGATTTTAAAAAAAATGGCAAATGCCACCACTGAGCGCCATCCAACAGAAAAGCAGGCTCATAACAATGATGGTGTGTCCTGTCCTTTTTAAAAATCTTATTCACTGGTTCTGGTACTGTGTGACTTCTGGCTCTTCCCTGAAGTCAAGATGACCATAAAAAGTAAACATTTTGGGTCAATTCAGGATATCAGGGCAGCCACGGCAGCAGAACTGAAGACACTCTTGAAAGAGGACTTTCAGAAATGCTTCAGAATGTGGCAGGAATGATGGGAGATAAGTATGTTTGAAGCCTGGGGGTAGAAGGGATTTCGAAGAGAATTAATAGCAAGGTGTCTTTTATTGCAATAATTAAAAAAAAATTTTTTTTTTTTATCAGTACCAGGGATCGAACTCACGACTGCCTGCTTACAAGGCAGGTACTTATGCCTCTGAGCTAAAACCCCAGCCCCTTATTGCAATAATTTTAAAAATGTAAACATTCACCATAGTTTACAATTACACCTCATATGTGGTCTTCTGTGTCTGGTTAGCATGCTATTTTTAAGGTTCATTCATGTTGTAAAATGTGTAAGTACTCTTCTTTATCGCTAACTAACCCTTCACTATGTGAATATACCACATTTTATTTATCCTTTAACTAACAAAGACATTTGAGTTGCTATCCTTCCCTTTTACTTGAGTTCGGGGGTCTGGGATTAGATCCAGTGTCTTATGCTTGCTGGGCAAGTACTCTACCCAGTCACACACCCCAAACCTTGATTCATTTTTACATTGGATTTTAAAAATATTTTTGAGTTATAATATTTCTTTATACTATATATTCTGGATACCACTTAACAGATACATAATTTATAAACCTTATTTCCTTTACTATAAACTTTTTTTCCTTTACTATTGTCTCCTAAGTTTCTTGACGGTATCTTTCAAGCATAAAAGTTTTAAATTATTATTATTGTCGTGTACATTCTTATCTTATAATCTTACAGCTGATTGGGGTGTTCAAGGTGTTTGAGTGTTGGGAGGTCAGAGAAGAAGGTCTTTGTTTAAGGTCAGAGATGAAAAGTATCAAGATTGGAGTTACTTTTACACTACAGTTTCTACCCCACTGTTTCTGAAGGTGGAAAGGTTAGAAATGAAATTTAAAATTCAGTTTCTCAGTCATAAAGCTATACTTGTGTTGTTCCATGTCCATTCACGGTTACTAAATTGGCCTAAATATGGAGTATTTCCACCATTTCAGTAACTCTTGTGCACCAGCACTGGCCCTGCCCACCAGCATTCTGCCTCTGACTCAGTTTTGTACCCTGGACTTGTAGTTTTATTTTCTAGTCTACCTGCTTTTTAGGCTTCTGAGTTATGTCCCTCCTCTGGGCTTCTTGGTGATCCCATACTAAGATTAGATGGTTTTGGATCCTGTTGACAGAGATGCTTTTGTTTTAGGTACTAGGGTTTGAAGCAAGGGGCTTACACATGCTAGGCAAGCACTGCATTCCTGGCTTACATCTCCGATCCTTTTTTAGTTTTTGTTTTAAGATAGAGTCTTGCTGAGTTGCCAGTGTGCAATCCAATGTGCAATCCTCTTTTCTTAGTCTCTCAAATAACTGGAATTTACAGACACATGGTACACCCAGCAAGAATGCTTCTTACTCGTGGTTTCCAGACTTGGTCACGCAGACGGGGATGGAGATAAATACCTCTCCTCACTTTAGCCACTAGATGTGACTTGCAGGAAGACAGCCGAGAGATAGATGTGAGAGGAGTATGTTTGGTTTTGAAGTGGCTGACTCCCTCTCACCCCAAGAACAAATTGATCTGCTCTTTGAACTAGGAGAAATGTTGAACTCTTGAGGTTTTTTTTTACTGTATTGGTTTGTGGTCTTTTGGGTAGGTACTTTCTTTTAAACGTACTTGCTGCCAAGAATTTCCCACATGCTAAGTGAAGTGGGATGGGAGGGAGGAGGAGTTGGAAAGCTAAAGTGACATGGAAAATTCTGGCCTAGTCCCACTTGGTGCCTTATGCGAGGGTCACGTTTATTTCAGGTGTCCATTACCCTAAAGGCCATCTGAGCCACTGAACCCAAGGTCACCAGAGCTAGATGGAACAAAATTTTCTTTTCTCAAAAGAAGTGCTTTATAAACAAAGATATTCTACCATTTCTAAGTAATGGGAAATACTGGCTAATAGACTACACACCAGAGATGTTCCTAGAGAACATGTCAGACCTCAGAAAGGTTCACCAACGATCACTACAAATTAGTTGTGGGGAAACTGAGGTTAGACTCTAGGTCCTGTGGCACCTAGCCATATGCACATCCAGATGCCACACTGTATGTCTTCATTTATACAGAGATCAGACTTCAGATGCACGATGAGCAAAACAACTTCTTGGAGACATTGCCTGGGCTTACATACTTATTTTAATCCACATTAGGCACTAGGTTCTGCCTTCAAGCCCTTCTTTTTCACTCATGTAATTAGAAAGTATTAAATCTTTCAATTATGGCATGATCACCAGGGTGCTTGTTTTTCTCTCTAGCCTATCTCCAGGATCTATTTTCTGCAGCCAGGTCTGTCCTTGACTTTAAAGAAAGCTCTGGAAACAGAGAGCCTTGTGTTTTTGAGAAGGTCAGCCTCTTCCACCAGATTCTGAGAGCCTTGAGGGCAAGGACAGTGGAGTCTGTGTCACACTCGGGACTGGAACGCCGTGTTCATTTAGTGAATAGCCGAAACTTCTCTTTTCCAGGAAAACTACCCTTGTGCTGGGCTTCTGAGGTCTGAGGTTTCTTGCCCTATGATCCTCAAATGTTATCAGTTTTATTAGTTCTAGTTTAGAAGTTATGACCAGAAGAAATGGGGTAATTCTTTTGTTTATCATGAGGGGAGTTGCCCATTTTGCCTTTAAACCTGGTGCTAAGCTAGTACATACATTTATCTTGTAGTTTTGTGTGCTGGCACAGTAGTCATTAAGCTTGAGCCCAGGGTTTTCACACTGAGCTACATCACCAGCCCAGCCCATTTATTTAAATTTTTAATTTTGAAACAGTGTCTTACTAAATCACCAAGTTTTCCAGACTGGACTGAAACTTGTGATCCTCCTGTGTCAGCCTTCCAAAGTTTTGGGATTTACAGCCACCATATGTAGCTTGGCTTTGAACTTGATAAGAGCTGGAGAACTTTCACATTTGTGCTGAGAATGTAAGTTTTACTTTTTTACTGAATTTCCTAGTAGGTGAAGGGAACCCAACAGGACACCCTGGGAAGGATTCCCAGAGCTTGGAGGGGGCAAGCTCAGTGGAAGAATTCTATGCTGTAAACACAGAATATCTTATTTAATAGTGGGACTTTCTGCTTTCTCCTCTAGAGGTGGAAATCAGTTTTTTTCAAAGGCAAGCTTAATGGCTAGTGTGCCAGTACACGAAACTGTAAGATAAATGTATGCACCAGTTTAGTACTGGAAATGTAGTTTATAAAAGATCTGTACAGAAATCTCTAAAGCAGATTGAAAATATCTTCGGCAGAGCTGGTGTACTTTTAGTCATTAGGGTCAAGGTTTTAGGGATGAGGTAGTGAAGCAGAGATGTGGCCAGGTCAGGGGAACTGTGCACTAGGCCTATGAAAGCCTTTTTTGGGGGTCTTTTTAATTAATTCCTTGTCCAGCTTTTATCAGGGCCTAAGTTTCTGTGGTTGGAGCAGAGTTAAGTTTTCAGGCTGGATTACTTGGATCACTGCCTTTGTTTTCTTTTTTACATAGCCTGTGGATATCTGGCCTGTTCAGCCAAGGAAAATGGAAGTGCCTTTAAATACTCATTTGAGCCCTGAGTTTCAGCTGTCTGTTAATTTGTTAGCCTTTCCTTGATTTTCAAATCCTCTGAGAAGCAGTGCAATGGTCTAGGGTTGGGCCTTGGTCCTTTGGAGGCACTGCATGGCCCGAGCTAGGGAGAGAGGCTAGGGGGAGTGGTTTGTGCCCTCCGGCTGGTGTTGCTCACAAAGCCCCTTCCTTTCTTCCCTTCCTCTTTTGTGTATGTGTTTGAGTTTTCCCATTAAGATTTCCTTTGGGGAGAAAGTTTCTGACATTTGTAGGCAGCAGAGGAGAAATTGATCTGTTTGATCCTTGAGTCAGCCCTAAATACCATCTCACTTTTGCATCTCATAGCTATTGCTTGGCTGTCTGGGGCAGCAGTAAAGAACTTGGTTTTGTGAATGAGCACAGTCCGCTGTCTGTGGTTTTTGTTTATTGATGTTTTGGCAAATAGTGTTATCTCCATTTTTTGTATAAGAAAAAAAAAAGACTAAATCAAGTTATGAATTTGCTCCTTTTTTCTTCCAACGCTCTTTCCCAAGGGAGGAGAAGATCCAGAGATAAAAGAGGAGCTAGGAGGCCAAATATGGTGGCTTCATGATAGAGAACTGGGGAGTACAGCAGGAGTAAGCTAGAAGTAATGATGAATTGACAATGGAGGGCTTTGTAAATACTACAGCTTTTTGCTTTGAGTGTAGGTTGTTTTCTTAGAAACCAATGGTGAACTAATTAATTCCTTTGTATTTGAAGTTCTCAGATCGGGCCCAGGATCAGCCCACCTCTGTAGATGTTAACTGGAGTTAGAGCTGTTAGTTCAAGGGAGGCGTATGATTCTTAGTGAACCTTTGCATTATGACTCCATTGATCACAAATGACGGGTCCAAACCCAGCACAGACTGGACTGAGTAAAAGAGGAATTTATTAGCTCACATAACCGACCAGTTCAGAGATAAATCCTGGAGACAGCTCACAGGCTCAAGTGATGTCATCACAATCTGGTTTCTCTCTTTCCATCCTGACTTTCCTTCATGGGTATTGACTGCAGTCTCAGATGTGACCTTCTCTCACTGCAAGAGGCTGCTAAGTCTCTAGGCCTTCATCCTGCTGTCTCTCTTACAGAGAAAGCAAGCTCGGGCTTTATAGACAGCTTTGTTTCATCTTTTTGACTCAGGTATGCCCCATGCACATTCTAAACTGGTCACAGGCCCAGGGACACATGAAACCCTGAGTGACGAAAGCCTACATCATGTGATTCACCCCTGGGCCAGGGAGGAGTAAACTCTGCCTTACATGGTCCAGGAAGGGTGAGAAGTTCAGATATTGACTATTGGGCAAGGTTAGCAAGTGTCAGGCCGGAACTCTGGCCTGACCCACCATTGTTGATCTGAGTTGGACTAGGGTTTGTATTTCTATTTGGTGTTTTCTTTTTTTAAACCTATTTTTAAATTACTGTATATTAATTTCATAGAATACTGTGTTTCAGTTTGGTATTTTTTACACATATGTGTAATGTATTTTGATCATAGTCCCCATTACCTTTCTTTCTACCTCCCTACCCTTTATTCCCTTCCTCTTATCTGACGTACTCATGAGTCAGAGTTTATTCCATTACGAGTTAACATCTTGTTACTGTGCAATTTTGGTTGCTCTGAGGATTTGGGTACCAAATCTTTTTTCCTCTGAGAACATTGTTTTTGCTAGGATTAGAGTGGGAAACTTACTACAGATGAGTGATAAACCTGATGCTAGTATTAGACTTGCTCATGGTGATAACTGAGAGTCTCAAACTCATAAAGGTAAATGAGGACAGTTGGTATCCTCACTCTAATTGGCTACATGATAAAGATAAACATGTCTTATCTTTCTAGGGTTTTGATGATGAACCAACTTTCAGTGATACAGACAGCCGGCTGTAGCACACATGCCAGGGATTTGCCATCA
Organism: Cavia porcellus; assembly: GCF_034190915.1. Classification (NCBI taxonomy): domain Eukaryota; kingdom Metazoa; phylum Chordata; class Mammalia; order Rodentia; family Caviidae; genus Cavia; species Cavia porcellus. Next base: position 33,855,646 of record NW_026947493.1, read on the forward strand.
CTGGTAGAGACTTTAGAGACTTGGGAGAGCACCTCCCATATATGCCTTAACTTCATCACTGAGCCTCAGATGCCTCTGTCAGGTGTCCACCTGACAGAGTTGTTGGTAAGAAATAAAAGGTGATTTGAGTAAAGCCCCTTATGTGAACATAGTAAGCAGCTCATAAGAGGTTTTGATTATTGCTATTTCCTAATTTGTAAAACAAGCAGGTGTATTGCTTGATGATCTCTTTAAACTTTGTTTTTATATTTAACATTCTGCAAATCTATGAAAATATTTCCTCCACTACTAACCTTAGTGAAAATCGGAGACCTACATCTTCAATCGGGAGGCGTTAGAAAGCTTTCAAATGCCAAAACCTTCACTTCATAATGACTTTTGTGGTCATTCTCTCATTTAATCTTCAACAACCCTGTGATGAAACAAAGCCAGAACTGCAATTTCCATTTTATGGGGCTCAGATCAAATGACTTACCCAAGGATGCAGTGGCTGGAAAGTTGTAGGGTAAAGCCTTCTGCTAGTAATCTCCTTAGTTTGCTGGTGTCCGTTGTAGTATTCTGCTACTCCAGTATGGATTTGCCTTTCTTATAACATTCATTGAATTTGTTAACTATCTTTCGTGGTTTCTGGTGGAGTTGACTGGAGAGACATATTGTGTAGCTCTTCATAATCAGCTTTTGAGTTCAACTAGTAAAAAAGTAGCTTTGTCTTTTATTTCTATTTTTGTTCATTGGCTTGATTTTTCAGGATTGTATTTGCAAAGCTTTCCTACCATTAAAGCAAATTACTTCATTTTATTTTGGACTAAATAATTTAAGTCAAGGCTATGACTATTCAAAGTTTATCAGTTAGAATGTAAAAAACTTGCCTAGCAGAGGTTCAAGTCATTTATCTCTGTAAAGGTAAAGATTTCTTAGGGAGACCAGATTGCTTTGAACCTGAATTCTTAGTCTGTTAACACATGGTTTATTCCAATTCCCACTTCACATTGAAGTATTGTGCACAGGTAGTACTTAAGGTAATAGATAATAATTACGATGGCCATTCATGGAGTGCAGGGGAAGAAAACAGGAAGTCACCAAGGAGCAAGCCCTCCCTGTGAATCAGCACCATCAGCAGGCTGCTGGGGGGAGGGCCAGATGCCAGCTCCTTCTGGCAAGTGGGCTGGGAAGCAAGAAGAGCCAGCTCCCCCTACCCTCCACTGTAATTGACCGGCTGATCCAGAGAAACACAGGCTGGGATGATAGCTATTGAGGTAAAATGCAACTTAATGCTTGTAGTGTCTAGTGTTTCACTGACTTTGTAGGTCTAAAGCCAGTAGTCTGATCATCTATTCAGAGGACAACAATATGCACGGTAGCATCTGGGGGAATCTCCTTTTGGAGGTGGTAGCCATTGTTCATTCCCTATGATTTTGAAGTCCTGTATCATTTTTGTTGGATTGGGTTTTGTTCTATTTTGTTTGTTTGATTTTATTATATCCCATGGTATGGGCAACTGTTTCAAGCATAACAAGATATATTATGATAGTCATTTTGGATTTACTACTATCTTATTTTAATGTCCTTTATTGCATTCATTGTTTAGTTTTTATTGGTTTTATTCTGTCCTGTTATGTCTGAAGGTATGGGCAGCTGTTTTGAAGACAGCAAGAGGCATTATGGTAACCATTGTTGACTTTCTATTGTTTTTAAGTCCTGTGTTACTTACACTGGTTTATTTTTTATTTTATTGATAATTTTTATTTATTTATTTTGTATTTTTTTTTAAAGAGAGTAAAACAAAACACACTGGTTTGATTGGCTGCATTCTGTTGTATTTTGCCTTATTTTCTTCTCTTTAAAGTAAAAATAACAAAAAATAAACTTCTCTCTTTAAAAAATAATTATGGCATCAATTATTTGAAAAAAAGTAGAGCATGCCCAGCATCCAATGGACTACTATTAATCTTTGTTCATATTTCCCTAGAGGTTTTTAGATAGACCTCTATTTCAGTTGTTTTGAAAACAGACTGGATTAGTCAAAGACATTGTGCTCTCTTCTTTATGTATAAATGAAATGGCCACATGGTTTATCAGTTCCTAGGCAGTTTTATTGCCAGTATATTGTAGCTGACTAAAGTTTGAGACTAAAATCAGATCACTGGGCTCATAGTACACTAGGAAAGGGCATTCTGTGAAGATGCACAAGGCCTTGACCTATGCCGCTAGTCTGAAGATACACAGATGTCTCTGTAAAGACATATTTTGAAGGAGACCAAAATAGAGGTTAATGTCAAGTGTGAAGATATGCCATACATATTGTGCTGGCTACTAGTATGTAACATCATGTGTGCTAGATAATATTTCAATAAATGTGTGGTGAGGTCAGTGAATATTTTATCCACTATTTTAGATCAACTTTTTCTTCCTAATTTTGAAATAGTTCCTTATATGCAATGTGCGTATGAAAAAATTTATAGGAAGGGACTTTTTCTCTTTGTTTTTTTTGTTCGCTATTTTTCTTGTTTTATATCTTGTCTCTTCACTCAATATTTGTCATTTCCTTATATTATTATTTTTTTGACTGACTAAGCCTTGAAAAAAGTCTTTATTTTGCTCAACTGTAGTCTTTTCCTTGGAGAAGCTGGGGGAGCTTTAGCTATATATGATTAGGCGTATTCAGTGATGTTACATAAATAATACATATGCAACAACTTTGTTCCATTCTTTCCAAAGATTTTAGAACCTTCTGGAATTGTTCTGATAATATACCCAGCCAGACAGTGCTAAATCATGTTAATAACCAACAGAAAATACTTGAGTTTGAATTATAGAATATTTGAAAAGAATCTAGTTTTATTGCTTTTTTTGTGATACTAAGGTTCAAATGCAGAGCCTTGAACATATTAGACAAAAATTCTACCATTGAGCTGTACCTTCAGCCCCTAGTTTTATTGGTTTTAATTTTGTCTGGTCCTGCAAATAGAATGCAGGGCTTTTGAGCTAGATCCGCAACCCGTTAGTTTTAATTGTGAAGCCAAGTTCTGAAGTTTTTCTTTTATTGTTAACTCTGTCTAGGTCATAAGAAAGTTTACAGAGATATTCTCTTGTGGTTTCCTCTAGAAACTCTAATATTGGTTTGTATATTTAGATCTCTGGTCTCTGTCAAGTTAATGTGTGTGTGTGTGTGTGTGTGTGTGTGTGTGTGTGTGTGTGTGAGAGAGAGAGAGAGAGAGAGAGAGAGAGAGAGAGAGAGAGAGAGAGAAAGAGATGAGGTAAAGACCAGTGCTAATTTCCCATTTTCTCCATCCATTTCTACAGAAGGACCTCTTGGGATTTTGAGTGAGATGAAGTTGAATGTGTGGGTTGTTTTGGAGAGGACAGCTTAACAATATTATCTTTCAGTTCCTTAATATGATGTAGCTGTCTATTTAGACTTTTTCTGGTTTTCCCAACAATGTGATTAGTGTAGAGGTCTTAGAATACTTTATTGGATTCATACGTCATATTTTATGCTTTTTGATATTACAAGTGAAATTTTAGGTTTCTAGTTTATTGCAGGTATATAAGAACATGCTTGATTTACAAAATATTGTAGGTACATAAAAGATATACATAATGATCACATTCATCATAGGGAATTTCTACCTATACATAATTTATCTTGACTCTTCTTTTTTCCCCCAAACCTAACCCTCCCTGCACTCCTCTTCATCTCCTTATTTGCAAAACCTTTTTTCCATTTTTTCTACTGTTCTTTTTCCCTCTCCTTCCTTTCTTTTCCCCTTTGTCCTGCCTTGTGCTCTTTCCCATTTGAACATTTTATTCCTATTTCCAAATATTATTCTGCATTTAGGTCCTTCTTTACCCTTTAGATTTCTCACATTAAGAGAAACAATGTGATATTTAAACATGTGGGTCTGATTTATTTCACTGAAAAGTGTGATCTCAAAGTACATTTGTTTACCTAGAAATGTGTCAAGTTTATCCTTCTTTATGGCAGAGTAGTACTCTTGTATACAAAACTTGTATCTTCTTTATCCTTCAGTTGATCTGGGCTGTTTGCAAGATTTAGCTATTACAAATTGTTCTGCTATAAAGATGGGTGCACATATATCACTGTGGCTTTTAATTCTTTTGGGAGGAAACCAAGAAGGGAATAGCTGAGTCAAAAGATACCTCAAGTATTGGTGTTTGGAAGCATCTCTATCCTGATTTCTACGGGGTAGCCTCACTCTACACTCCCACCAACAGTGGAGAGGGCTCTTTTTTCAATTCCCTCCAGCATTTGTTGCTGGATTACTTTTTGATGACAGCCATTCTTTCTGGAGTGAGATGGAATCTCAGTGTTGTTTTAATTTGTAGTTCTCGAATGACCAGTGATGGTGAACATTTTTTCATATATGTATTTTCAATTTGTACTTCTTTGTCTGAGAAAGGTCTGTTGATTTCAGATGCCCATTTTTGGAGAGAGTCTTTAAATTTGGGAGGCATCTGATTTTTTTGAGTTCTTTTTATGTTCTAAATATTAGCCCTTTGAGGAACAGCTGGCAAAAAATATTGTCCCACTCTGTGGGCTGGCTCTTCATTCTGTTACTGGTTTATTTTTCTGTGCAAAAGGTTTTTAATATTCCAGTATAATATTTTAAATATTTATATTTTATTTTAATATTTCCTGTGTAATCAGGGTATTGTTCATAAATTCTTTGCTTACACTGTGTCTTCAAAAGTTCTGCCTATTTCATCTTCCTGAATATTTAGTGTTTCTTTTTAAATATTTAGATCTTTGATCTATTTTGATTTTAGTTTAGTGAGTGGTGAGAGATATGGGTGTAGCCTTAATCTTCGGGATGTGGAAATCTGGTTTTCCCAGCACCATTTATTGAAGAAGCTGTCTTCCAGCGAAGTTGTTTGACCTATTTGTCAAAGATAATCTGAATGTGCTTTCAGTGGTTTCTTCATATTCTAATCTGTTCCATTGCTTATTGTGTCTTTTTTTTTTTTTTTTTTGCCAGTGCCATGCTGTTTTTATTGTGGTACTTTGTCGTATAATTTCAAGTCAGGGATAGTAATGCCCCCGGCTTGCCTTTGTGGCCCAGAATTGCTCTTGCTTTCTAGGTCTCTTCTGGTTTCAAATGAATTTTAGGATTATTTTTTCTAGTTCTGTGAGGTATGCTGTTGGTATTTTAATGGAGATTGCATTAAATTGGTATAACAATTTTGGAAGTACAGCCATTTTCATTGTATTGGTTCTGCCTACCCAAGAACAAGGGATATTGTTCCATTTTCTGATATCATCTTTGATCTCCCTTTTCAGAATAATATAATTTTCAATGTAAAGGTTTTTACTTTCTTTGTTAAGTTGATTTTTTAAGTATTTCACTTTTATTTTGATGCTGTTAAAAGACGTGTGGTTTCAGGCCAAGCATGTTGGTGCATGCCTGTAGTCCTAGCACTCAGGAGGCCAAGACAGGAAAATTATTGTGAGTTCGAGGCCGATCTGTGCCTAATCCTAACCCTAGGACAGAAAAAAAAAAAAAAAAAAAAAAAGAATGTGGTTTCCCTTATTTCTGTCTCAGTGAGTTTGGTATTTGTATATGGGAATGCTATTGATTTTTGAGTGCTGATTGTGCATCCAGCTGTGCTACTGAATTTGGTCGTTAAATCTAGAAATCTTTCGGTGGAGTTTTTGGGGTCTTTGTGTAGAGTACCATGTCATCTGCAAATAATGATAATTTAGCTGCTTCATTTACTATCCATATCCTTTTTACTTCTTTCTCTTGTCTAATGGTCTGCTTGTTGTTTCTAGAACTATATTCAGTAGGTATGGTGACAGTGGACATCCTTGTCTTGTTCCTAATTTTAGGGTGAAAGCTTTCAGTTTTTGTCCATTTAGTATGATGTTGGCTATTGGTTTGTCCTAGATAGCTTTTATCAGATTGAGGTAAAAACCTTTGAATCCAATTTTCTATAGTTTTTTTTTTTTAAATCTTGAATGGATGTTGCACTTTGTCAAATGCTTTTTTCTGTTTCTGTTGAGATGATTGTGTGATTTTTGTCTTTGGTTCTATTGATATGATGTATATTAATTGATTTGTGTATGTTGACCCATCTCTTCATCCCTGTGATGAATCCTGTTTGGTTATGGTGTATAATCTTCTTGATGATTTGCTGCATTCTTTTTGCCAGTATATTATTGAGAATTTTTGTATTTATATTTAAAAGGAGACTGCCCTGTAGTTCTCTTTTATGGTTGGATCCATCTCTGGTTTTTGGTATCAGAGTAATGCTTGCTTTTAGGAATTAGTTGGGAGTATTGCTTCCCTTTCAATTTCATTAGAGAGTTTGAGGAGTAGTAACATTAGGTCTTCTCTACAGTTCTTGTAGAATTCAGCAGTAAATTTATCAGGATCTGGGCTTTTCTTCTTGGTAGCTTTTAATTCTTTAATTCCATTGGCTGATATCGGGCTATTTAGAATTTTTATTTTCTTGATTCAGCTTTGGTAATTCAAATATGTCTAGGAATCTGTCCATTTCTTCTGTGTTTCCCATCTTATTAGAATACAAGTATTAGTAATCTTGACTTCTATGGGATCTATTGTGATTTCACCCATTTTATTCCTAATTATGTTTGATTTGAGTCATTTTTGATAAGATTGACTAAAGGTTTGTCAATTTTATTGAATCTTTCAGAAAACCAACTTTTCAACTCATTAATTCTAATTTTTAGTTTCAATTGCATTAATTTCTGCTCTGATCTTTATAATTTCCTCTTTCAGAGGAGCTTTAGACTTGACTGGCTCTTTTTTCTAGAAGCTTGGGTTTCATCATTAGATCATTTGCGCCTGCTCTGTTTTTCTGATGTGGGAATTCACTGTTACAAATTTCCCTCAGAAGATTGCTTTCACTGCATCCCGTAAGTTCCAGTGTGTTATAGTGGCATCTTTCTTTAGTGATAGGAGCTATCTAATTTCTTTAATTAGATCTGTGACCCATTGGTTTTTCAGCAGGGCCTTAATTAATTTTCATATGTTTATGTATTCTTTGTAGTATCTTTCGCTGTTTATTTCCAGTTTCATTGCAGTATGGTCTGATAATATGCTTGGGGTAAGTGCAGTTCCATTAACATTTATTTAAGCATGTTCTGTGAGCTAGTATGTGGTCTGTTTTGAAGAATGTCCTTTGTGCAGCTGAGGTGAATGTGTATTTTGATGTTGTGGGGTTGAACACTCTGTAGACATCTACTAAGTCCATTTGTTGAAAGGATTAGTTTAGTTCTGATATTGCTTCATTGATTTTTTTGTCTAATTGATTTGTCTGTGCTAGTGGGATATTGAGGTCCACTATTACAATTGTATTAGTGCTTACTTGATTTTTTATGTCTGTTAATGTTTGTTTTATACAGCTGGGCATGCTGGTAAAATGTATATATTTTACCTCTTCCTGTAAGATTGTTCTCCTAAAAAGTGTGTAGTGAGTTCTTTGTCTTTGTTGATCAGTGTAATTCACTTTGTCTGAAAGTAGAATAGCTATCCCTGATTTGTTCTGGATTCTTGTCATGTAGAGTATTGTTTTCTATCCTGAATTGATATTGCACTTTGTCAAATACTTTTTTCTGTATCTATTGAGATGATCATGTAATTTTTTCCTTGGTTCTATTGATGTGATGTATATTCATTGAGTTGTGTATATTGTTACATCTTCCTCTAGGATTGTTTCCCTAGCAATTATGTATGAATTTCCTTTTGAGTTAAATGTGTTTCTTGTCTACAGCATATTGTTGGATCTTGTTTCTTGATCTATTCTGCAAAGTCATTTCTTTTGATCGGTGAACTGAGAAAATTGATGGTTATAACTGATGTGTGTTGACTTAACCTTGTCATATAATTTTCCTGTTGTTGGTTCCCTTTCCTTTTCCTTTGTTTAGTTGTTTGCTTTATCTGGTTGATTCATTTTATTTGGGCTCATGGAATTGTAGTCCTCAAAACCTCTTTGTAGAATGTTCTTTAGAACATTTTGGAGTGCTGATTTGGTGGTAAATTCTTTAGGTGTTCTTTGTTACAGAAATATCATATTTCTCCATCAATTTTGAAAGATAGTTTTGCAGGATATATTAGTTAAGTTTGAGGTTGTTTTCTTTTAGGGTTTGAAATACTTCAAAGTTCTCCTTGACTTAAGGGTTTGTGTTGAGAAGCTTGCTGTGATTCGGTTATGTTTTCCTTGAAAGATGATTTGTTTCTCTAATGGCTTTTAATATTCTATTCTTGTGCTGAATTTCTGTTATCTTGACTATAATATGTCTTATCTCCCATAACTGTGCCTTACTCTGACTCTAGGAGCTCCTGAGATGGAGCCAACTCATGGCTGATCTGAGTCCCAGATTCAGCTGGACCCTTTCCAAAATGACAACTGGCCAGTCATCCTCTCCTTGGAACATCTGAACCAGAATTACTCATCAGCCACTGCAGCCCACAGCATCCTCTGCTGTGTCGCACTGGTGCATTTCTCCATGGTGGCCTCTGGAGTCGCCCGTAGTCTCAGTGCCTTAGTAGCATCAAGCTACCTTCTCACACATCAGGAGCTGGAAAGCATTTTTTGCCACTTTCCTCTTCTGTGTTGAGATCCCTCTCTTTGTTATCCCTGTGGGCTCCAATTCTTGCTTCAGATCTTTGCTGGTCCTGGGTATCTACTTCTCTCCTTCTCTTCCCCATCTTGCTATATTCTGCATATGGACTCTAAATTATGGAGAGGCTGATTTGCCGCTTCTCATCATTCTGCGCTCTACCTAGGAGTCTTCTACATGCTTGATTTAAAAAATATGTTATTCTTGCATATGTCATCTTGTCATACTGATTAGGTTCAGTAGTTGCTGAAGATTTTTTTAAGGAGTTTTTTTGGGCACATTCTGTGAGTAAAGATAGTAAGTAATACATCTTCCTTCCATGAGTTATGTATATGTATTTTTCTTGCCTTATGGCATTGGCTGGAACTTCTAGTACAGTGTTGAAATATAAGTGGTAAGAATAGAATGTGGCTGTCTTTGATTTCTTCTGAACTCATAGGTATAGGTCTTGGGCTTTCAACAATGATTACAATATTAACTGTAGATTTTGCCTAAGTTTTCAATGTTGGTTGAGAACATTTCCTCCTTTTTCTAGTTTGCCAAGAGTTTTTGTTTTGATGGGGTTTTATCAGATGCCTTTTCTGTTTGTATTGAATTGATCATATGCTTTTATCCTTTATTAATGTGGCAGATTTCATTGAATTTTGAATGTAAACCAATTTTGTGGTCTCAAGGTACATTCCACTTTGACCTGATACGTTATCTTTTTTTAATATATTGATGGATTGTATTTTCTGATAACTTTTGTGAGTTTTCCATGCATATTTCATTAGGTGTATATATTTCCTTTTTTTTGTGGGTTCATTGTCAGGGATTGACTCCTAACAAGGGGTAATCTTGGACGAGTTATTATATCATGACCCATAGCAGAGTTGTAATCTTAACTTTTAAGTGGATGAGTTGACAGCTGTTGAGAGGTAGGATTCATTTAATGACCAGCTAAAAATCTGTGCCTATTAGCATATGAGGTATATGTAGAATAGCATATTTGTTGTGATTGAGGTAATTCATCAAAGTTGCTGGAAAATATTTTGAGTGAAGAACCTCACACTATCTCTTCCACTAAAATTTGGTATGTGTTTGTATATAATGTGTTTATGATTAGGACAACTTTTGTGTTTGTATTTTATTAGCAAAATTTCTTTTTATCACTGAGGGAATGAATTTTTTTGTCTTTTTAGACAGGATTTCAGTATGCAGTTCAGGCTGGCCTTGAACTTACTTTGAAACCCAGATTGGCCTCAAACTTGCAATAATCCACCTGCCACAACCTCCCAAGTTCTAGGATTACTGGGATGTGCCACCATGCCTAGCTTGAATTACCCAATTGTTATTCAGTTGAAATTTATGGAGTTCTCAATTAATAAGATTTTATTGTATGCCTCCCACCATATTTCTCCCAAATAAAGTGTTTATATTCATAAATCAGAATATTTTTTCATCAGATTAACTGTGTAGCCTTGGATGAAATAAAAATACATTTTTCATTCATATTGGTACATTGTAAGGTGTCATTGCTGCTATGATTTCTGTTTTGGGGAGACCTCTGTTCAAAATGAAAGATTACAAGTTCAGTCTAACTCTGAAGAGGCTCAGTATAGAATGGAGTTAGAAATAAATCATCATTTTTGAAGCAGAAATTATTATTCAGTAGTGGTGAGAGAGAACTGAGAGCATCCATTTGATTCCTTTAGTGATTGTGCAACTGGGAAAAGCATAAGGGATGAGGGAAGGGTAATGAAGAATTTGGAATGTGTGTTGTTACACTCTAGGAAACACGGTGTTTGTGTCTCAGAATAAGGCGTTTGGGCACCCACCCTCCATGTGCTCAGTGATCCTCTATATCTGGGAGGTGTACTTTGGAGAGTTATTAGCACTGTGATTTATTTATTTATCAGTTCGGTTTTATTTATTTATTTTTGTACCAGGGATTGTACTCACAACCTCATGCTTGCCAGGCAAGCGCTTGTGCTGCTGAGCTATATCCTTGGCCCTATTTATTTTTATCTCTACCTGATTGTACTTTTTTTCTTTTTACTTTTAGATTTTATTGTCACATTTTAGGAATACGTACTGATCACTTTCATCATGGAGTATTTGTACCTTTAAGTGATATGACTGTCCCACCCATTCCCTTTCCCTCCCTGCAACCCCTAGCAGTGTGGTTTAGAAACATCTTTCCCTTATTTTATTTTCAAGAATCCAAGGAAAGTTGAGTGAGTTGTGTGCCATGCCTGGCACCCATAAGCAGGGGCCTGTGATGTTGTATGTAATACGTGGTGACCTGTGATTAACATGTTTCCCTTCTCCGGCTGTTATCACTGCTTCCGTGGATGGTGGGGAGAGATGTGTGCCTCCTGCCTGGGGTATGTGGGCTCTGGAATGCCAAAGCCTTGCTTCAGTGCTGCCCGTGTTCTCTTGGGAATCCTTATCAGAAAGGTCTTGGGAGCCAGGTATGTTGGTGCATACCTGTAATCCCCGCACTTGGAAGGCAGGAGGATCACAACTTTGAGGCCAGTCTGTACTATCTGCTGAGTTCAAGGCCCACATAGACTGTCTAGAGAGACCCTGTCTCCACAAAAACAAACCTAAACCAAAACCAAACCATCCCCATCCTCGAAAACAAACAACAAATCACAGCGAAGTTTTGGGGCTGGGGACCATTTACATAAAATGCATGACATGTCCCTCACTCCTTGCTCTATTCATTCTTACCCTGCTGATTCTCAAAGCCTTGTACTTCAGGTTCAGCCTCCAAAGTGTTCACTGACTTACTACAGATGGTCCTGACTTACAATGGTTTGTTTTATAGTTGTGTGACTTTATGATGGTACAAAGGTGACACACACTCAGTGGAAAGTGTACTTAGAATTTTGATGGTTTCCCAGGCTAATGATATACTGTGTGATCCTGTTTCCCAGGGCAGGGTAGCAGCTGTGAGCCACAGCTCCATCAGTCACACAGTCACCAGGGGAAACAGCCAGACACTCCAGCGTTCTGATGTTCAGTAGGTTAGGTTCAATCATTGGATTTTAAGTAAAATACTTTCAATTTAAAGTGGATTTATTGGGATAGAAGCCTATAATAAGTTGAGGAGAGTCTGTACTCGAGTTTCTTTTTGTTCCCTTTAGGACTGTCTTTTTGCTTGTGAATAATGCAAAATATCCCAAAGAATAATATGCTTTGTAATGTGGATTGTAATGGAGAAGATAAAGTTGACATCAGCAGATTGTTGTCTAGATATGAATTTTTATGACACAGAATAGATTATTTTTTTTAAAAAAAATGACATCAAGAAGGTTTTAGTTATTTGGAAACAGTAAAAAACGTGTTTTAAACTACACAATGAAAAATGAAATATTTATAACAACCACACATTTAGGTTATGATGAGTGTCAAAGCAGATGATTTAGGCTACAAGAAACGTAGCTGAATCATTCAGGGCTTGATCTGTTTGACTTAACTTCCTGGATTGTTGCCTGTTTCCTTTACTTTCGGTCTGTCTGATATCAGATTTTTCCAGAGAGATACCTTTTGGTTGTGAATTCTATCTTACTCTTCCTATTAGAATTTTTAGTAACTTTCCCTTTTGGATTTTATATGTCAGCTTTCTAATTGTTGATGTTCCTCTGCCAGTTTTTTGGTTTGGTTTTAGGTTATTGGTATTGGAACCACACATTTCCAGGACCACTTCTCAGGCTATGTAGTCTTGAGCAAGTCACCCTTGCTGGTCTTCCATTTATTCCTTTTCAAAACAAGAATTATGAAACTTGCCCTGCAGATGGTTATGGTTTGAGATGACTTGTGTCTCCGAATGGTAGCTCCTAACAGGGGCCTGTTTGCTCTAGAGCAGGGACTTTGTGCATCATGAGCCTACAGTGCTCCCAAGGATGGTGACATTTTGAGTAGGGTGACCTTGATAATTTATAGACAAGGAGAAATGAGTGTCCTTAGGTCCGGGGTTGTCTGCCTGGATCTGTTGAATTGTTACAAAGACATGCTTCATGCTGTTTATCTTCCTATATTTATAAAAGAGTAGTCCCTTCATAAAAAACCAAATAACACCCAGAAAGTAGTTAAGGATATGTATCAGTGGATAAGTTTATTCTACGTTCTGTGTAGAGTTCTGGTAATAACTAAGGGACAGAAAGAAAACACAGAGTGAAAGGGAATGCTTCCTGGAAAAGGTGAGACTTCATAAGCACAATAATAATTTCCATTTATGAGCAGTTGGTCTGTGCTAAGCACTGTCTTCAGTAATGACAGTCATATTGTAGGGCCAGTTTTTTTCAGCACTAACTAAATACTTTATTGAATAAATACAATACCAAAACACAATGCATTCAAATGCTGTCTTAAAAAATCAACTTTAAAGGCCTTCCTGAATAGGAACAGTATGTTTTACTATCTCAGTGAGGAGTAAACTGAGGCATGAGAGGCTACGTGTGTTTTGAGCCAGTATATGGGGTGTGTAAAATGTGGGGAAAAGTGTGAAGAATTCGGATCAGGATAAGAGAAGGGGATGAGGAGATGGGTGTCTTAGTCACTTTCTTATTGCTGGAACACAACACCTGAGTTTAAAGGAGGAAAGGTTTATTTTGAGAGCTTGTTTTGAGACAGCTACTCATATACCCTTGAATGAGAAAATGGTCCTCCTCTATCAGGGGTGCTTTTCCTCTTACACCTGGGGTGCAGCTTCAGGAGGATGCACATAGAGTGGTGAGGGAGGAAGGGGACACCATCTAGCCAGCCAGATCAGCTGAATCAACCCTGGCAATTAGTAGGGTGACAGATGTTGCAGCCAGATTACCTACACATCCAGGAAAGGTTTATTTTGACTCACATTTCAGTCCATAATCACCTCTCTCCGGGACAGAATGGCATGGGACAGACCAGGGAGGAGAAATAGTTGCTGGCCTTATGGTAGCCAGAAAATGGGGGGAGAGAGTGTCAAGGGAGGAGCTGGAAAGGGACATGGCCACAGTGACCGGCCTATTTAGCTAGGCCCCACCTCTTACAAGCAGGTCGGCTACAATGCCCCTAGAATTCAGTCACCTTCTAAAGGTCTCACCTCTGATTTGATGAGGCTTTAGGCGCTTCTAGATACATAATAATTGGGTACTAATAAGACATTTTAAGAATTCTTTGGTAGCACTTGAAATTTTAGCACGTCTCTGTCAATTTTTAAGATGAGTGGCTTTTTTCTCCAGAATTTGAGATTTTCATTATGATGGTAAATTGTCTTTTGTATTTATATTGCTATTTGTATTTTGTTATTTTTCAAAAGTGCTTTAAATTTGTTGGGTTCTGTGTTCTTTAGTTTGTGGTAGATACTTGTCTTAATCACTTTTCTCATTACTGGGACAAAATACCTGACAGCCACAGTTTTAAGGATGAGAGGTTTATTTTGGCCACAGTTTTAGAGGCTCAGTGCATGCAGGGAGAGCTGGCACAAAGGAATAAATAGTACGATGGAAGAGCAAGATGAAGGAAAGCTGCTGCTATCATGGTGTCCAGAAGCTGAGAGGGTGAGAGGAGGAGCCGCGTAGGGAGGTAACTCTTCCAGGTTACATCCCAACGACCACCTCCTAACAGAAAGTCCGCTGTAAACTCATCAGGGGACTAATTTACTGATAAGTGTAAGGCTCATGAGCCATTCCATCCAAACACCCGAGGCTTCTGGAGGAGTCCCCATATCTAAACCATAGCTTTGCCTTTGTAGCCAGGTGAGTAGATGGTGGTTTTTTGACTGATGACAGTGGTGTCTGCTGTGCTGCGTCTCTACGTGGAAGTGCTAGTACTAAGCATAGGAGTTGAGAGTTTGGCCTTGTGGTCTTTCTTAGTCCCTTGACACACATGGGATCCTGAGGAAGTCTTTGTTCTCCGTCCACACAGCCAGTTATCGATGTGATTGAGAGTTATACTGAGAACTCTTCTGCACTCTGACTCAGGTTCTCGTAGTCCAGACTTCTTTTGATGTCTCAGCCATGCTCCTTTGGACACATCTATGACTCATTTATATATCTTTCCCTTCATGCCTTGGCTTCAAAGAAGCTGAGCTGAATTTATTGCTTGATTATAGTTGCTGGATTGGCTAAGGTTAAGTATGTATTTTTTTTTCCTGTTCATGTAAGGGTTCTCTTCTATTTTTATTTTGATAATTTCATTGTTTCTTTGTCCTTAATTGCATGTAAAGTCAAGTCATTGTGAAAAGCAATTTGGGTCTACATTTTAAAATCATTTCTGTGGGAAGAGGACCATCAGCCCAGGAAGCCAGGGTGGGTTTCTTTGGTCAAAGAAGTTTGGGAGATTTTTGTATTGAAACTCCTTTTTAGGTTATTCCCTCTTAAGAAATGTGTACAACTCATTTTTCAGTCTTTTCGTGTGGGGAATGCATTAGGGGAATATTTTTCTTTATAAGAATTGTTTGTTTTCTTGATGTGACAGTTCTGGTGGGTTGGCCTTCAGTTCTGGGAACCAGAGACCTTGCTCTCCTTTGCTGTAGGTCTGAGGCAGCTTCCCTGAAGTTCAGAGCAGCCACCAGGGGTGGGGGAAGGAAATGAATGCTGCTGCTGGCTAATAGTCTTTGAATTTGGAGGATAAGTTTTGAGGCATAGTTACTAGATGCCCATTTTACAGCCTTGATTGAAGTATACAGTAGCTTCTATGTACTTGACAATTATCAAACACCTGTTATATGCTGACCACTGAAGTGGATATTGTAATTTTAGGCATCTAATGATGAAAGTGTCATTAGTGATTAGAAATAACGATTGATTGTATATAACAGTGATGGCGAACCTTTTAGAGCTTTCAGTGACACAAACAACCTGCTGCAACACATGTGTCATAGGTTCGCCACCTCTGATATAGATAATAAATCTCAGAGGGATAATACTGAAGAGCGTCACAGTCACTGATGAATGCACCTCCAGGGAAGGGGTGGAGGCTCCTCTCACAGTAGATGCCAGGGTAGAATTCGCATTTCTAGATTGAATTCTTTGAGTTGAGGGCTCCTAGGAAACCTCATCACAGTGATTTGAGATACTTAGGCTTATGAATAAAGTACCTCTGATCCCTCAGCCTTTGGTGTGACCCCCAGAGATTCATGGGTTGTTTCTAGAAGTGATTTGAGTGGGATGAGGTGGAGAACGTGGGCCGGCCTTGCTTACTCCTCTCCTCTCTACATATGGCTACTGCTTTCTGTAATTCAGCTGATTGCTTTTCTTTCCAAATTGCTGGTTTAAGCTTTATCCTATCTAATTTTATCTCTTCAAGCCTTGTATATATCCAGAGCATCATTAGAGCCTGTGCTCCTTCTGTTCCACATCTCTGGGGAGTAGAGACTAAATTTGCATACTCTGTTTTATGGTACTAGGAGGGTGGCTGGGGTACTTTTCCCCTCTGGAGCCTCCTTTTCTGGGTGTAATTCCCATTAACATAGTTTTGTTTTTTTGAAGACCTGCTTGTCTCTTCCTCCCATTTTTCTGAGCCTTCTGATGGTTTTGACCCCTTCCTGAGCCCTTTCTGCCCTTTAGGAGCTGCCTGCCTAACATTCTGTCCCTACTCCAAACATCTGCTCATCCAAATAACGGACAGCAGTTGATATAATTAGATATGTAATATGTTTATTTTAATGTCAATATCTCTCTTCGTACACATATTAGTAAGAGACTTGGCTGTCAGCATTGGGCCCTGTGACTAATTTGCAAATATTCTGTTGTACCAGCCCCACCTGAGGAACATTTATCATGTCTCTCAACTGTGTTCTCTCTGTCTCTGCTTTTTGTATCTCACTTTCTTTCTGTGTCCCTGGCTTTCTCTCTAGCACATGTCACTCAGATATGTTGTCACCTTCTCCTCTCCTCATTCCTGTGTTTGTGCATACACAGACACCTGGGTGAGTGGAGAGAAACTAATGAAGTATTCAGTAAAGCTTACTTACACAGGAACCGGTGGAGACCTAGATTTGTGTGCCTACATCATTATTGCCCTTGGTGCTATCTCCTCTAATAGGGTAGCACTTCAGTACGGCCTGGGCACCCTCCCCTGAGTACTTTGCTGATGCAAAAAAGAGAGGGTCGAAGCAATCAGAGTCTTGCCTTACCTGGCGTGCCAATCTCAAGTGATCCCCTTCCCCAAATGTGAGCCCATCTGTGAGGCATCTGGAGTGGAGTGACAGGAAGAAGAGGATACAGTATTAGAATAGATTACATGGTATTTGCTTGTCACTTCTGTTTAAAGGCAAATAAAAATCCATCTTTGGCTTAGAATTACAGCCTCTAGACCTGTGGGTGAATATTGACTGACACACTTTACCTCCCATGTAGAGAAAGCTCGCATGCAGAGCTATAAATTAGAGCTCTGGATTGGACGTACCATCTTAATGTTTTCTGCCAAGTGAAATTAGAACATGGTGTTTCTTTTAAGGTTATGAAAAGCAAACAAGGATCTTCTTCTTCCCAGACTAGTGGGAAATAAACTAATTACTTGAAATTCTGTTTTATCAGCCATAAAAATTAGATGAAAGCTTGGGCAGTTATATTAGATGATCTTGATATATCTTGGATCACATATTTTTATTCCTTTTCTGGAAGAGAAAAACTGGGTTTTAGATCTAGATAATTTTGCCTAGTTTTTTTAAGGATAGCAGATACAAAGCTTGTAGGGTCTTGAGTTTTAGCACAGTGTTAGGCAAGTAACTTAACCTCATTGAGGCATGCTTCCTCAGTTCTCTAAGGGAAATAAAAATTCCTACTTCATAGGTGGTAGTGAAGATTGGATGAGAAATGTATGCTAGTGCATGCAGTATGTGTTCCGTAAATATTAGTGACAGATAAGCCCTTTGATAAGCCTGCTGTGACGTCCTGGATAGTTTTTTTGTTCCTGCTTGTTGGCTTTGTTATGATAGATGGCTGGGACTGTACAAAGCCACACTGTTTGTGCTTCTTGGGACACTGTACTTCAGGATCTTAACTGTATTTTCATGGAATTTTGGGAGGATTCATGGCTCCAAAAGGGCTGAAAAGTTTTGAATATCCTTTTTTCTTTTTTGCAAAAGATTTGAAAGCTTAAGTCATGTAATTAATACCAGGGGAGGTTAAGAGTCAAAGATTTTTCTTTTTCTTCAGTCATTTTTTAAAACTGAACTTGGCATAGGTTGAAGCAAGTCTGTGTCTTCTTGACCACTCACTGTTTTTTAACTGAGAAAATAGATTCTATCTCTAATGAAATAATTGCAAACAGTTCCATTTGCAGATGGTACTGATTTTTCACAGAAGCATTGTTGCAGTGCATGGGAACTACCAGGTTAAAAGACAAAAATGGACAAGCCATATATTCCAGATGGTATCTCCAGACCAGAGGACCCAAGTAGCATGAGAAACTAGAGCGGGGACTGGCAGACTTTGGCCCCCGGGCTATGCTTGGCCTTATGCCCATTTTTTTTATGGCTCAAGAATGAAGAATCGTGTTTTACATTTTAAAATCTTTAAAACCCCAGAGAATATAATGTTTTGTGGCATGTAAAAACGTCACATGTCCGTGTGTATAAGTAGTTTTCCTGGGCCACAGCCACGTCCGTTCCTTTGTATGTTAGTCTGTGACTGCTGTCCTATTCCAACGGTTGAGCTGAGTAGTAGCCTAAAATGTTTACTGTCTGGTCCTTTATAAAAAGAGTTTGAAATCCTCAGACTAGATGCTGAGGCATTTTGTTCCACAGTGTATTAATTCATATGATTAATATATATCAGAACATGGTTTTCTGTCTGAAGTTCAGTTTCTAACTTGAGTTTTTGAGGTCTTTACTTTCATTTCTTATTAATAAAATGTTTAAAGAAATAATAATCTCACTACTCAGACCGCCTCCTCTAACATTTTTGAAAATAAAAATACTCTTGCTAATTTCACAAATATAAGCAGTATATACTCTGAAACAGTATAACAAAAGTATAAAATAACAACCTGTGTCCTACATTTCCTACCATTTCAGTTCCTCATCCAAAGATCAAACTTAGTAACTTAATAGTTAGCATTTCAAAAATATTTTGTGGCTAAACCAAAATTTATACCCTTTTTGAAGAAAATTTCTTATGGCATGGTTAATTTGCTAATAAAATACTTTTGAGTTAATTAACCTCTCATTGTGAGAAATCTTCAAATGTTATACAGTATAAGACAGAAAAGCCTAATGGGCCCCGTGTAGCCATCAGTCAGCTTCAACAGTTTGTGGTAACTCTGTGTCATCTATGGGATCCACTTTCCATGGTATGTGAAACAAATCTCAGGTACTTCATTTCATCTGTCATATCTTAAAAAGTAATAACTCTTTAAGAAAGCCTAAGTGTAAAACAGTAATGTGAAAAATAGCAATAATGAAAAGCAATTATAATTCTATATGAAAAATAATACCTTAATATAAATTTGAATGCTGGGTATTATATAGAGTTGTCTTCCTCTCCACCTTTATCTTTTAAATGTTGGTTTCTCTTGCTGTTTGTTTGAATTAGGATCCAGATGGGGTTTATATAGTGTGATTGATTGTTCTTCTTTAAATCTATTTTAATCTATTAATTCCCCCTACATCTCTTTTATTGTCCTTGGTACTTGTTTCTCAAGGGAGTGAGGTTATTTGTTAGGTAGAGGTTTTGCATCCCTGTGGTATTTTTTAAATATATTCCTCTGCCCTTCAAATTGCTTGTGAATGGTAGTTGGATCTTGAGCCCTAGTCACATGTAGGTTTTTCTGTATTATTAATCATTATTTTTACCTAGGCTACTTCATAGGTGTTAGTCCTTTCAATAAAAGGCAGTTACTACCTAGCTTTTTTCTTTTTGTGATGTTAGCACTTGCTGAAGTTTAATGTATAATTCACATCATTCAGTATAGGTTGCAACTTGTTGGTAACACTTTATATACATTTCTTTGCTGTTTATTGCCTGAAAAGTGTTTGATTTTTTTCTCTATATTTCCCAGTTAAAAGTTTTGACTTGGCTTTTCATCTTTTAACAGTTACTCACGTTAGTTTTGTAAATTTTTTAAGAGTTAGGAATTTAAACATTCTTAATGTTCCACTGAGGTTGCAGATGCTCAAATTGTCCCTTTTTTGACTTAGGTGAGCCTTTTCAAGTTGGTTCAAGTTGACAGGACGCTAGTAGACTTTGATAGCTTTCCTTCCATCTGTTACAACAAAACGTTCTGGATTCATCTTCTACATTTCTTGCTCCAATTAGGGAATTAACTAGTTCTTCAAGGAGTCAGTCTTGCTTCTTGTTATTTATTCATTTATTTAGTCTTGCTTCTTTTAAGTGAGCACTCACAGAAGCACATATTTATGATTGAGCAGTTTTTATAATAAACACATACAGAAAATACATACAATATATGTGCCTTTGTCACCATCACCTGGGTGAAGAAGTGGAACATGACAAGATCTCTGAAGCACCCTAGTGGGTCCCAGTCCTCTTCCACTTTCCTCAGAGTAATTATTCAACCTTTTATAGTAATCATTGCCTTGTTTTTAAAATAATTTCTGCATATATTCTAAGCAGTATATGTTATTTTTACCTGATTTTAATTTCATTCATCCTGAATCCGATATATCATTTTATATTTTGCATCCTAAGATTCATTTATATTTTCATTTTTCTTTAAGGTGATACTGTATTATATGAATAATCTACATTGTATTTATTCAACCTTTGATATATAGTTGTATAGTTTTGAGGTGTTAAATGCTGATGAAACTAGCTTCTGTACCTGTCTCCTGGTGAACACTGCCATACATTTGTAGAGGATATGTATATGGAAGTGGAATTGCTGGGTTAAAAGCTATGTGTCTTCTTGAAAGCATTGTCCAATCAATACATTTACCAATGATGTGGGAGTGCTCTTGTTGCTTTATGTGGTTGCCCACACCTGGAATTGTCAGACATCAACATTTTTGCCAGTCAGTTGATTCAGAGTTCTAGCTTGTAACTTTAGTTGGTGTTTTCTTGATTATCAATGAGGTTAAATACACATTTTAAAATATTTAATTGGCTAGAGTTCTGTCTTTGTGAAGTTTGTGTTTAATCTCTGTTCTTTCAGTTCTTTGGCTTGTTTTTCATTGAATTTTTTCCTGACTGATCCATAGGCATTTTTATATGTGTAGAATACACTATATCATTGCTTGTATGTGTCACATGAAAATCTTTTCCCATTCTTTTCACTTTCTTTGTGGTATCTTTTGGTTAATGCAAGTTGTTCATTTGTGGGTTTTGTTGTTGTTGTTGTTCTGCAAATGGTGTTACAATAATTTTTGTAAGTTTTTATTTTTTATGCAAGTCTGAAGTACGTGATTCCATTCCTCATGGGAAGTTGGTATGTGTACATAACACATTTTAGTTTTTTCTCTTCACCTTCTCCTCCACTTCCTCCTCACTCCAGCTCTTCATTCTCTTCTCTTCTGCAAAAGATCTATCTACCTATTTTATATTATCTCTTATTTTGCTCTTTCTTTATATTTTGGGCTTCTCTTGTAAGAAACCATGCAGTATTAAGTTTATGTGTCTTACTTACTTCAGGTAACATTATGGTCTCAAGGTGCATCCATTGTTTCTCTGTAAGATTAGACCAGCTGGTAGATAAAGACAAGCTATGGCAATTATATAATATATATTAGTAATTACTATTATATATTAAATACTATTTAGTATTATGCATAAAATAATTATAAATGTATTTTAAAAGCCTTGTCTTTCCTATATATGTTCAACTTTAAAAATATATACAAAATTATATTATTACTTTGCTCTTTACCTTTACCTTATTAAGTTTTATTCTGGAGATCTTTTTAATCATTTATCTACCAACATGCATTATTTTTCATCATGGTTACTTGGTATTTTGTTGATAAGATTAAGGTTGTTTCTGGTGCCATCAAAATTTGGCAAAAAAATGTTTATGTAATCTTAGCATCATTTTCTCAATATGTCTGTAAAGTACATTCTAAAGGGAATTTTGGGGTGAAACCATTGGGTTGTTTTAGTATTAATAGATACTACTATTTCACTTCAGTTAAGTCATGTAAAACAGAGTTCATAGAGTCTAAATTAGAAGCTACCTAGTGACTGTGTCTGTATAAATTATCTGGATGTGAAATGATTTTTTTTAAGCTTCCCAGTATTCATTACCATTTGATTATTTTTAAAAGATCAACAACAGTTTCTATGTTTCAAAGCAAGAAATTGCTCTTTTAATTAAGTAGGGCTATCCTCTACTTCTGAAAAGTCTACATTAAGAACAGGGAGGCAAGCACTTGTTCAGTTGTGTTATGAAAGGGACAGAAGAAAGCTTCTTTTAATGACTATGGATGTTCTTGGAGGACTCTTAGGTTCTTATGTAATTATCTTTCCAAAGTTGAGACTTTGCCAGCTTTTTAGATTTTTAATTTCTTCAAACTAAAGTGCTTTTTTCCCCCTATTGTTCTTTGAGTATAACTGTTTTACCTCAGATACTTCTGAACATGCCATCGTGTTTTAGGCAGTGGTGAGTCTCTGAGGAATGTGAAAGTTGATTATGAGGTTTACTGTATTCTTTGTCTTCAAAATTCATTGCCACGGTATAGGCGAATTTATGATTATATTTGTGCAGTGGACTTCTTTACCATTAAGTGGGTGTTGCTCTCCTCAGAACGTTATTTAAATCAAAGCATCTGAGCCAGTCACAAGAGACCACACAGCATATGATTCCATTAATAAGGAAGTCCTGAATGGAGAGATCAATGGAGGTTAGAAGCATTGTAGATCAGCAGTAGTTTGCAGCTGAGAGGGGGTGGTGGTGGTGTTAGGATGCTGGGGAGGGTGATAGCTAAAAGATAATAGGTTTTCTTTTTGAGTTGATAAAAATGTTCTAAAATTGTGATTGTGGTATAAATATATTAAAATTTATTGCATTTTATATTTTAAATGAATAAACTGTTTGAAATGTGAATTTTATCTCAGAGAGGCTGTTAAAAATATAAAAAGAAAACAACAGTAGAACTATTCTTCCTCAGCTGGCTCAGTACTGCTTTTCCTGTAAGTTGCATGGTTGGTTCCATGGATGATGTAGACCCCCCCCAGGTCTGGAAGTGGGGTCCTAAGTCAGGTGCAAGGTAGATGTAAAGGAAGTAATTTACTTACATGCAGGTAAAACAGTGACCTTTGGGGATTCCCTTCTTTATTAATATGGCTGAATCTTATTCAGAGGCCCTTTATTTTATTATTTATTTATTTTTATTTTAAAAGGGATAAAACAGAATAAAACCAATCAAAACAAAGCAGTGTAAGAGATACAGGACTTCAAAACATTACAAAATCAATAATAGTTACCATAATGCCTTTTGATGTCTTCAAAATAGTGGCAGATAACTTTAGACATAGTAAAAATCAAACAGAACAGAATAGAATCAATAAAAACAAAACAATGAATGTAGTAAAGAACTTCAAAATAAGCCAATAGTAAACCCAAAATTGCTACCATAATATGTCTTGCTCTCTCTTAAATAGCTGCTCCTGCTATCAGATTTACAATAATCAAATAAAACAAAAGAAAACCCAACCCAGTAAAACAATAGAAATGATATAGGACTTCCAAAACAAGGCAATAGGGAATCAACAGTAGCTGCAACCCTCTGAAGAAGATCCCCCATAGCTGCCATATTGTATACCGCTATCCTCTGAACCCATGATCAGAGCACTAGCCCGAGACCTGCAATGTTAGTGAAACACCAAAGCACCATGGGCATCTACTTGCATTTCACCTCCATAGGTATCATCACAGCCTGTGTTTCTCTGGATAAGCTGGTCACTTATGGTGAGGTATTTGGGGACTGGTATTTCTTGTTTGCCAGCCCATGCACCAGAAGAGGCTGGGTCTGGCTGTTCTGGTCTAGCAGTGGCCCATGCATGGTACAGGTTCTCAGACTCTCAGAGGTCCCTTAAAGAAGAGATCAACATTATTAATTTTTGCTTCATTTATTTATTTTTTGTTTATATATTTATTATGATTTTTTTGGGGGCCGGGGCCTTGTTGTGTTGTTGTGTGGTTCAGGCTGGCCTTGAGTTTACTGTGTAGCTGAAGCCGGCTCTGAACTCACAGCAGTCTTCTGAGTCTTGGGATTTCAGGCATGTTCCACCACATCTGGCTTAATTTTTGTTCCTGAGCAAGAAAGAGAAAGGAAAAACAAATAAAAAACCTAACCCAGTAGTTGGGAAGATGGCAGATCAATAAGCAGCAAAGTAAAGAGCCTCT
The DNA here is from genome assembly GCF_034190915.1 of Cavia porcellus. NCBI lineage: Eukaryota > Metazoa > Chordata > Mammalia > Rodentia > Caviidae > Cavia > Cavia porcellus. The sequence goes on from NW_026947493.1 coordinate 33,879,524, forward strand.
CTCAGAGAAACAGCTCAGATGCTGGAATAAAACATCCTTGGAGAAGACCAGATGGAAGGAGGTAGATCCTCTAGTCCCAGGAAGAAACTAAAGGGGGGAACAAAAGAAAGAAAGTAAAAAAAAAAAAGAAAAAAAAATGTGGACAGAAAGCTGTAGCCAGACGCACTCTCATCAGAACCATACCACTGTGTGTGAAACACTGCTGGAATCTGAAGATGGATGGTTGCGGAGAAATTGGGGCTTGGTGAGCCTGAGGTCCTCAGCAGGAGGACACGGTCACAGAGCGGAGTGGTGGAGTGGAGAACAGCACCAACTTGGAGATCTGCACCGGCTTGCAGTGAGTGCAGGGAACTCAGTCCTCCTGTGGGAGTGGGTGATTGTGTGACATTTTGGAATTGGGCAAGATAACCCAGAACCAAAAGTGCACTGGCTTCAGTCAGCCACTCCTAGCACAGAGCAGATTGGACTGAGTCCTGCCCCTGTGCACAATCCAGTAGCCAAGGACGAGGTCTCCCTGAAGCTATCCCTAACCAGTCTGGTCTGCAAGGCACACACTAATGTGGTGAAGACTCCCAGTGGTTGACCAGCTCCGAAGTGAGCGGCCATCCTGTCTTGCCCCTGCTTGTACTTCAGTGGTCATCAGCAGACTGGGGAGGGCAGCAATCCTTAGCCAGCACGCTTCAGAATAATTATAACCAATATAGGAAGTTCCAGGGCCCCCACTATCCACTTGTCTGGAAGAAACCAGAAACGTGACAAGAGGAAGAAACAAAAGGTAGTATCTAGCAGTAGTGGCCCAGGAGATGTAAACCCAAGCAGTAGTGGCCCAGGAGATGTAAACACAGAAGAGATCGGGGGTTGCACACTTGCAGTTTCTTTAGAAGCAGCATCTGACATAAAGAAATATCTTTGTGATATTATAAAAGAACTCAAAACAGAAATTCTAATACAAGTAAAGGAAGATGTAAGAAAAATAATTAAAAAAATACTAAGTATATCTCAAGAAGACACAGATGGGAGAATGGAAGAGCATAGAAAAAGCAGAGAAACCTTTGATGAAGAATATAAAAAAAATCTAGAATACATGAAACAGATTTAGAAAGATTACCAGGACATTGAAAACTCCATTGAAAGGTGGAAAAACTGCTTGAAAGAAACTAAAGATAGACTTATCAAACCTTGAAGACAAGTTTGCAACATGTGATTGTGAAAGGAAAGATCTCTTAAAAATAACAAGGAACCAGGAAGTAACAGTACAAAGACTAGAAGCTGACAAGAGGATCTATAACTTAAGAATAAAAAATGTGAGTAAAGAAGCAGGGGTAAACACAAATTCTGTAAATACAAAGGCTATTTACAGAAATAATTAAAGAAAACTTCCTAAGCATAGGAAAAAGAAATGATATTCAGATATCTGAGGCATACAGACCTCCAGCCAGCTATGACCAAAATAGATCTACACCCATACGTAACAAGAATCCAGATCCCAGAAATTCAACACAAGGGCAGAATATTAAAAGCTGTCAGAGAAAAGAAACAGATCACCTATAAAGGAAAATCCATCAGGTAGACTTCTCGACATACACCATCAAATCAAGAAGAGCTTGAAGTATTCCAAGCCCTGAAAGAAAATAACCTCCAATGCAGATTAACATACCCTGCAAAACTCTCTCAAAATTAATGGAGAAACAAGATGCTTACGTGACAAAGAGGAACTGGGGAGTTCATGACCACCAAAAATTCAACCCTACAAAAAATACTGAAGGACATTCTAGAGAGAAAGAGAGAGAAAAAAAGACCATGGTTTCAGGAACCGTGGCAGAGAGGGCTCACTGAATGGGGCAGACAGTGGAATGTAGGGCAAAAGTAGACAACCAATGACAGGAAAACAGCATGGCATGGATGAGGCAGAGAGGGTTGGCCATAATTGCTAACATGAGTGGCCTTGATACACTAATAAAAAGAAACACAGGCAGAGTGGATCAGGAAGTAGGGTCCATAAAGATGTTTTGTGTAAGAAATATAATTAACCTGAAAGAGGGTTGATGGACTGAAAGTCAAAGATGAGAAAATAATGCTCTGTGTGACAGGGAACCAGAAAAAAATGGAAGTAGCGTGCCCATCAGCTGCAGATAGGTTGGAAAGACATAACACTTTTATACAATGGAGAGCTACTCAGCTAAAAGGAAGGAAAACCTTGAGGCTCTTGTAAGTAAATTGATACAACTTGAGACCAAGTCAGGGGTAAAAAGGTTCAGAACCACTTAGGTAAATAACGGGTTGCCTCCCTAGTCTAAAAGCTAAAGGAGTTAGTGGGATACAAAATTTGCAGTGTACCCTGTGAAAGTGAAAGGGGAGAAACTGTCTAAAAAGGGAAGGCAGAGGACATTGTTAATCTTGTGTCATGATTTGAAACCCATACTGCTTTCATCGCTCTGTGATTATGTTCTGTTCCAGTTTGTCTACTTGTACTAGATTTGATGGCATGGATCTATTCCAAAGATAGCAGGATATACTACAGTAACCATTTTTAATTTCCTACTAATTTAATCTGAAACCCTGTATTGCTTTCACTGTCTCGTTTTGACTGATTTTATTTGAATATTTTGTTTGATTGCTGTCTTGTCTTGTTTTATTTGAATCTGTTATATTTGATAGTACCAAGTCTGAGAGTGTAGGCAGCTATTCTGAAAACAATAAGATTCACTAAGATACCTGGTTTGACTGTTACCTTTTTTTGAAGTCCTATAGTGTCTCCAGTGTTTTGCTTTTATTGATTTTGTTCTGTACTGTTGTGTTCAATTTTACTGTACCTGATGATATGGTGATTCTATTGAAGATAACAAGAGACATCGTGGTAACCACTGTAGATCATATTGCATTGTGGTTTTAAATCATTTACTGTGTCCATCCTTTTGTTTTCTTTTTCTCATTTGGTTTTATTCTTTTCAAGATAAAAAAAACCTATCCCCAAATAAACTCCCAACAAGCCCATCCTTTCCCCCTTTAACTTAAGAATTTCAGTGATACTTCTCATCTCTGCTTCCCCCTGCATTTTTGTGGGGATAAGGAGAGAAGAAATAAAAAATTTTAGTGTTTATACTTAGTATTTGTTTTTCTCTAAGTGTGCGAGATTCAAGGCTCTTCTCTGGGTGGAAGTAGTCTGATGGTTCAGAAGATACCTTGCCCAAGGTTACATGGCATTCATGTAAATAATATGAACTAAATGATAAGCAAAAAGACAAAGAAGAAAATAAAAATCTCCTAATTCAACCACATAAACATGCCCATGTTTATTGATTCTATTTCTTTTTTTTTTTTTTTTTTTGGCTTTTTCATTTTTATTGGTACCAGGGATTGAACTCACAACTGCCTGCTTGCAAGGCAGGTGCTTATGCTGCTGAGCTAAATCCCCAGCCCCGATTCTATTTCTTTTTAGTCTGTGTTTTTATGCTTTCTGATTATTTTTATATCCACTCAAGTTCTGTTAGCCTCTCAGTGAATGCTGTTGATACACAAGTCACAATCTGGATGTTTCATGGCCTGGGGTTAGGTGGGGTAGGACACAAACCTGATGAACTTATGTTGGTGTTCAGCTCAAGGAAGGAGCCCTCCTCCCACTTTTTTTTTTTTTTTTTGTTTTTGAGACAAGGTTTCACTATTTAGTTCAGGCTGGCCTTGAACTCACTGTGTAGCCCAAGCTGTCCTCTACCTCAAAGCAATCTTTCTGCCTCAGCCTCTGAAGTGCTCTTACTATAGGTTTGCATCACCATGCCCGGCAAGGAAGCTGCTGTTCCAAAGTGACCTGTCATGTCAGTCTTTTTCTATTGCTCCATCCAGTAGTCTCTCTTCTGTGGAACAATAAAAAAATGCCTAAAAGAGACAAATTCTGCAGCATGTACAATTATAAAAATTATGTGGTGAAGTGTGATAAATGCAGGGTTAACCATGATTGCTTTGGGATTTGATAGATGGATGAGGTATGTGGTGGGGACTAGGGGCTGGGTAGAGGCAAAAGAGAAAGCTTTCTGAGACAGATGGGACTGGTGCTGGCTTTCATCTTGTTGAAAACTTGAAAATCTGGGAAGGAAAGTTCCATGTGCTATAAAAATGTCACAAGAACTTCCAGACCTGGAAGGCTTGAGGCAAGGGAAAACTCAGGAAGACTTGACCCAGAGAATCATTTGTCATGTGTCTGGTGGTGAGTGGGGATTACTTACATATTGTGCTCAATGAGGGATTGGAGCTTCCTGTGAATTAAAATCTGAAGATCTGTGTTTATGAATCTGCACGTGTCAGTGTGTATGGCACACTGAAGTGTAAAGAGTGACTGGAGATAGTGAGACATCTGGGTTAAAGGCTTAGTACCCATTTTTCTGTAAACTTGGGTTCTAGTCTCAGCTGTGCTATTTACTCACCCTGTGACCTGGCAAATTGCTTGATCCTTATCTGCAGAACATATGGTCACTAAGAACACCACCCTCACAGGTGGTTGGAAGGATTAAATGAGATGAGATACATATAGCATTTAGCACGGTGTCTAGCATATAACAAATACTCCATAGAGATTAGTTGATGTTTTATAATATACAGCTGTTTGGCTCATATTTAGATGTCCCCCCAAAGCTTCATGTAATCATGGGGGTTGGCTTCTAGAATATGACTGATAAATGGTCCAATGCTGGGATTATGGGTGTGAGTGCTACACTCACCCTGTGGTGGGTGTGGCCTACATACAATATAAAAGACAGAGAGAGTTTTCTCTTGTATTCCTCCCTTTTTGCTGTTGTTGCTTTTGCTGTTTTCTGCCACCCTGAACTGTTGCCCTCTGCCATGTACCATTCTGTCTTGGAAACAACCAAATATGGACTGAAACCTACATAAACTGTGAGCTAAATAAAGCCTTTTCTCTTTTGTTGGGTATTTTGTCCCAGCAATGAGACAAAAGTAACCAAGACAGAATTTGGTACCAGAGAAGTGGGGTCATAGGTGTTACTAGACTGGACTAGGTAGTTCAATAACTTTTGGACAATGGCTTGTGGGAAGAGTTCAGAGATGTCTCCTGAGAGAGTAGTGCTGGAATGCCTTAGCGTGGTCTGTATGGGAGAGTCTGGTCAGAGCTCAGAAGAACAGAAGCTTGATAGAAATCCTGCCAGTAAAGACCATGCTTGGGAGGTTTCTGCTGGAAAGAAGGGCTACATTAGATGTTGGAGTCCAGATGGTGTATGTTATGGATTGGAAAAAAGTTTGTCTGCATTTTTCTCACATCCAGACATTTTGCCTGAGACTAAAATTAAGTGTGGCAGACTAATCTAGTAGAAGAAATTCCAAGGTAATCAAATGTTGAGGTGGTAGCATGGCTATTGTTGAGGGCTTTTAGCCAGATTTATGGTGAGAATCAAGAGCAAAGAGCCTAGCAGGGTGGTTTAATATGCTGGCCAGAAAGGAAGCTCCAGTAAAGCTGTGGACTGCAAAGATAGAAAAGAGGAGATCTTGATTGCTGAGAAGGAGCAGGAGAATATAAAAATGGCCTGAGGGGATCACAAGAAGTAGCAAGGCTCCACTTTCTGCGGCCCAGAAACTGTAAAAGTGAAAGACTTTGTTTTGAGGAGAAAGCTGCACAGCACTGTGTTCCAGAATGGCAGCAGCAATGCTCCAAGTTGCAAAATGGTGATGGCTGCACCAGATTCTCTATTGGAGGCAGCTATACCAGGTTCCAGAATAGCAGCAACACAGAGAACTTGTTCCTCAGAATCAGGTTCAGAATGCTCAATGATCCAGACATTGACTTCTATAGCCAAGAGAGAGGAAACCCTGGCTACTGCTCCGGCTGGTAGTGAACCTTCGCATCATCCATATGGCACTAGTTTTAGGCATATGCAGAATGCAAGAGCTATGAGGTTAAGAATGCTCCCACCTAAATTTCATAAGAAATCCTGGGAGGCCAGAGACTGTGCCCCTAGGAGAGCAATGTGTGAACTGTGAAGGTGAAGCCAAACATACAGTGGATACCTCAGAAGTTGGAGAAGCAAGAAATGCGCATCACTTGAGGAAATCTGTAAGGAAGGAGCAAAGTGGGCCTAAGAGTGAAGCCAAGAGAGCTACAACCACCAAAGTGTCATGGGGCAGAGCAGTACAAGCCCTTCGGAGCTCACAATTTGCCACAGATTGTTTTGGATGTTCCACATGGAACTATAGGACTTAATGTTTGTCCTGTTGGATTTTGGACTTGCTTTGATCCCAATCCTTTTTATCCTGTTTGTACCTTTTGGAATGGTAGTGTTTATCTCTTGTATCAAAAGTTGGAAGTATTTAACTTTTCATTTGTTCAGGGTCTCACAGCTAAGAGTTTACCTTAGATATTGGAAGACAATTACAACTTGAACTTTTCAGGAGTGCTGAGACTGTTGGGCAACTCTTGGATATGGACCAAATGCCTTTTGTATAAGGGATGTCCATGAGTCTTTGAGAGACCAGGGGTGCAATGTTATGGCTTGTGTTTTGATAGCTCCCCAAATCCTAATGCAGTGATGGCTGGCAGGATTCTAGAATTTGTGATTGATTCATGGTCTGATTGTGGGATTATAGGTGTGGGTGTAGCCTCCATACAATATAAGGGACAGAGTCTTCTCTTGTGTACCTCCCTTTTTGCTGTTGTTGCTTTTACTGTTTTGCTCCACCATGAACTGTTGTCCCTCTGCCGCTCTGCTTTGGAGTCAGCTGATTATGAAACTGAAACCGCCACAAAATGTGAGCTCAATAAGTCTTTCCTTCCTTAATTCTGGATGTCAGGTATTTAGTTTCAGCAACAAGAGAAAAGTAACCAACAGAGATATACTGTATATTAAGGCTGGAGAAGTGTTCCAGCCTTTATTTCTTATTGCAATCACAAAGACAGCCATGCCACAAAGCCTTAAGCAAGCCACTCTTAACTTTTCCTCAACAGTGAGATAATGGGTTGTTCTAAATGATCTTTTATTTGCTGATCTTTTATATATTTTATATTCTGCCCATTACCATAATCTATGATTCTCCAGTTTTAAAGAGTATGTTATTGACTACAGAGAATTTAGAATTTAGAGTATTTCCTCTTTTGACTCTCCCCATGGCTGATAGGGTATTGGTTATTCCTGCAGGGGCAGATTGGCAAACATTATTGACCTGCCTTCACAAAGCCTCAGACTTGTGAAAAAGCATATTCTAGAAAAGGAAGGCCAGGGATCTTCTAAAGTAGATGCACGTTGATGGAGTTTTGGTTTATTGAGAAGCAGAGCCTTGCAAAGGAGGTTCTCAGAGGAGATGAGGATTTCAGAAGAATTAATTCCCAGGGGAGCTTTAGGCTAGGACTGTTGTTGGAGAACAGCATTTATGGGCTTCTGATGGCTGCAAAAGGTCATGATGTTCTTTAGTTATACATGAAAACAAAATAACTTGGGGTGCAGGAAAAAAGTAAGGGATTGTGAACACTGACCTCAACACTTTATATCATGTAAAAATGCTATTTTTGATGCCATTAGTCTGAACTTAAATACTTTCTTCTTCTAGAAGCAGTTTGGATTTAGGGCACAGGATAATACAGCACTACACAGGAGGTGGGGAGGAGATGCTCTGGTAATGGTGGAGAGTCTGCATTGTTTCTAGTGTGTGCCCTGATGAAATTCTTTTTCTCATACTCTCTGGTTTATCACTTTCCATTTCATGAAACTTTTTGTAAAGCAGTTGCAAAAGCATGGCAAATGGGCAGTATTGCTGTGAATCAGTGCCTTTTGGAGAGGAGAATTGATGTGAACTAGGCAATAGGAGGGGTTGCTGGTGAGCACTGTATAGGGCTCTTGTATGTAGAGAAAGGAGTTCTTAGAGGAATGATGGGTTCACAAGGGGTCATGAATATTTCATGTTAGACCTCTTTGGCCAGGATTTCCAACTCCTGAGCTCCTTCTGTTTCTCACTGCATAAGGACTGTGGTCATGATGGTAGGCATAATAGCTGAGCTTGTAATTTACATGTTACCACTGCCCAACCGTGAAAGATTGGGAGCAGATGACTCAGTCCAGTGCTGGAGGTGGTGAGGGTGTTGGGGGCACTGGCAGCTAGATTTGGAATCTGATTTCAGGAACCCAGAGTAGTGCTTGAATCCTTGCCTCAACAGGTCCAAGTTTGGGGTTACTAAACCATAGTCATATCTTTATGTAGCTATGTAATGGTCAGGGGTCAGATTAATCTCTGCCCTTGTTTTGTTACTTTAGAGTGGCTTTTGGCGTATGCTTCTGGTAGCCTACTGATTTGGCCTTTGAAAGGTCATGAAAGCCAGGATTTGGCTGTCAGGGACAAGCAGCCGTTTCCAAAGACATCTTGCTGGATTTATTATGGGTCATCTCCACTGCATTTACTCTTCCTCCTGCCTTTGATGCCAACCATCCACATGGTTTTGCTGAAAGATTTGAATTATAGGGCTCTATTCTCCATCCTGGTCCCAGTAGTGTAATTATTGCCAAGACTGCCACACAATACAAAGACACAACAAAGTAAATGGATAGAAAATGGACCTGCTTCCTTACAGTGTGCACATGACCTGAATCTTCTGTGTCTCAGGTCATTTTACTTTTACAAGGAGGAGCAACAGTACCAGTATATAAAATGCAGAGAAACAAATGTAAAAGCTATTCAGAAACACTTTAGAAATGTAAGGTGGCATTCTCGTATGTGAAGTGCTTCCTAAAATGAGACTTGCTGCAGAGCTGTTTGTACGTAAATTGCATGTTACATGCCATGCTTACATAGTACTTAACAGTTACCCAAAGAGCTTTCATCTTTCGGTTTTGATCCCACCAATAATCTCATACAAGAAACAGGTAAATGAGCCACCCCCTCTTCCACCTCACAAATTAGGGAAACTAAAGCTCACAGATATTGAATGACTTACCTAGGCCCTGAAGATTCCTGAAGAAATGACAAAGTCAGCACCACAAGTAGGCACCTGAATCTTCACCATGCAGTCCTACTGTGAGTATAACATTCTGAGTGCAAAGTTGTGAGGTTCATTTGTCATGAGCCTAATTGCTAACTTCCTTCTGCCTGCCCGCCCTCCATTCATTTGCTTAGTAAATATTTATGATGGGCAGCTGTAAGCCTAGCCCTCTTCTGGGTGTTAGGTGTGCTTATGTGGCTGTTACTCTTGGAGCCTGAGTCTAGTAGAAAGGTAGATTTTTTGGTGGGTAATTTTTCTTTTAAAGAGAATAAAAACAAGCAAAATAAAACAGAATAAGCCAATCAAAACAAACCAGTGTAAGTGAGGCAGGACTTCAAAATAACATAATAGGAAATCAACAGTAGCTACCATAATGCCTCCTGTTATCTCCAAAATAGCTGTCTATACCTTCAGATATAGTAAAAATTAAACAAACAACAGGACCAATAAAAACTAAACACTGAATGCAATAAAGGACTTCAAAACAAGACAATAGTGAATCCAAAATGGCTACCATATCTTGATATCTTTGAGATAGTTGCTATCAGATATAATAAAATCAAACAAAACAAAACAGAATAAAACCTAATCCAGCAAAACAGTGAAAATGATACAGGACTTCAAAACAAGATCATAGAGAATTAACCATGGGTACCACCTTCAGAAAGGGAACCCCCTAGATACTATATTGTGTATTGTTATCCTGTTTTTTTTTCATTTAGAGAAAAAAATGCAGGAAAAAGGGTAGAAATAATACAAAATTTCAAAACAAAAAAGAAAAATAACACCAAGAAATCACTAGTTGATAAATTATACATTGCCCCCTTAGAAATAGTTGTTCAAGTTACAAAATCAGCATAGCTTTAAAGTGGGCAGACAATCAAACAGTAACAGTGCAAACCATTCTTTTTGATGATCCAACAAAAATTTAGTAGTATAGTTATCTATCTTACACTCTGAAACATATATACAGTTATATTCGTTAGAGCACTTTCCTTCATTCCATTTTTACAATATCTGTTATACATTTTGGATCTCATTACCCCTTCAGTTTTTGTTATACTAAAGAGACAATGTGATATTTATAAATATAAGTCTGATTTATTTCACTTAGGAGGATAGTCTCAAGTTGCCTCCATTTACCTATAAAAGCCTCAAGATCATCCTTTTTATAGCTGAGTAATATTCCATTTTATAAAAGTCCCACATCTTTTTCATCCACTCTGTGGCTGATGGGCATTTTGGTTGTTTCCAAGATTTAGCTATAAATTGTGCTGCTATAAACATGGGTGCACATATATCATTGTGACATGACCTTTTCAATTTTTCTGGGAAAATACCCAGGAGGGGAAGAGCTGGATTGAATGGAACTTCCAATCCTAGTTATTTGAGGAATCTTCATATCGCTGCACCAGTCTGCACTCCCAGCAACACTGGAGAAGTGTTCCTTTTTCCCTGCGTCCTCGCCAACATTTGTTATCAGTGGATTTCTTGATGACAGCTATTCTTTCCGGAGTGAGATGAAACCTCAATGCTGTTTTAATTTGCATTTCTCGAATGACCAGTGATGGTGACTATTTCTTCATGTATTTATTTGCCATTTGTATATCTTCATCTGAGAAATGTTTGTTTGTCTCAGATGCCTGTTTTTGGAGAGGGTTGTTGGATTTGGGGTGCTTGATGTTTTTCAATTCTCTGTATGTTCTGGATATAAGTCCTTTGTCTGAGGGATGGTTGGCTAAAATTTTTCCCACTCTGTGGGTTTTCTTTTCACTTTGTTGGTGATTTCTTTTGAAGTGCAAAAACTTCTTAGAAATATGAGATCCCAGTTACTGATTCTTTGAAGTATTTCCCATGTAGTTTGCATTTTGTTCATGAATTCTTTGTTTACCCCTATGTCTCCAAGATTTCCATCTACCTTGTCTTTCAATAGATTTAGTGTTTCTGTTTTAATATTTAGATCTTTGATCCATTTTGACTTTAGTTTAGAGTATGGTAATAGTCATGGGTCTATTTTCAGTCTTTGGCATGTGGAAAACCAGTTTTTCCAACACCATCTGTTAAAGAGGCTATTCTTCTTCCAATGAGCATGTTTAGCACCTTTGTCAAATACCAGGTGGCTGAGTGTCTTTGTAGTTTGTTTGCATCTTCTAATCTTTTTCATTGATCCTCAGGTCTTTTTTTTTTTTTTGCCAGTACCACGCTGATTTTATCATTGTAGCTTTGCAGTATAATTTCAAGTCAGGAATTGAGATGCCTCCTACCTTGCCTTTGTTGTCTAGAATCACCTTTGTTATTCTGGTTTTTTTCTGTTCCCAAGTGAATTTTAAGAGTATTTTCCTAGATCTGTGAATTATGTTAATGGTATTTTGATTGGGATTGTGTTAAATCTGCATAACAGTTTTGGGAGTATGGCCATTTTCACAATGTTGGCTCTTCCTAACTAAGAGCAAGGAATATCCTTCCATTTTCCAAATCCTCTTCAGTCTCCTTTTTTAGACTGGTATAATTTTCAGCATATAGGTCTTTTACATTCTTGGTTAGGTTGATTCCTAAGTATTTCAGTTTTTTTTAGATGCTATTGTGAAAGGCGATATTTCCATAATTTCTCTCTCAGTGAATTTTTGGTTTGTGCACAGGAATGCTATTGATTTTTAAATATTGACTTTGTATACAGCTATACTGCTGAATTTATTACTTCTAGTAGTCTTTTAATGGAGTTTTTTGAGCCTTTTATGTAGAATATCATGTCATCTGCAAATAGTGATAATTTAACTTCTTCCTTTCCTGTCTTTATTCCTTTTATTTCCCTGTCTTGTCTGATTGATCTGGCTAATATTTCCAGGGCTATATTGAAAAGGAATGGCGAGAGTGGACATCCTTGTCTTTTTCCTGATTTTAGAGTGAAAGTTTTCAGTTTTTGTCCATTTCGTATATTGGCTGTTTGTCATAGATGGCCTTTATGAGACTGAGGTAGGTACCATCTATTCTGAGTTTCTCTAGGGTTTTTATCATGAACAAATATTGGACTTTATCAGAAGCTTTTTATGCATCTATTGAGATGATCATGTGGTTTTTGTTTTTGGCTCTGTTGATGTCGTGTATTACATTTATTGCTTTGCGTATGTTAAACTATCCCTGCATTCCTGGAATAAATCCCACTTGGTTGTGATGTATAATCTTCTTGATGATTTGCTGCATTCTATTTGCCAGTATTTTATTGCGAATCTTTGTATCAATGTTCATTAGTGAGATTGGCCTATAGTTCTCCTTTTTGGTTGAGTCTTTCTCCTATTTTGGTATCAGAGTAATATTTGCCTCCAGGAATCAGTTACGGAGGATTGCTTCCCTTTCAGTTTCATTGAGAGTGTAAGGAGTATTGGCATCAGATTTTCTCTAAATTTCTTGTAGAATTCATCCATGAACCCATCAGGACCTGGGCTTTTCTTTGTTGGTAAGTTTATAATCATGTTTTCAGTTTCAACAGCTGATACTGGGTTATTCAAAATTGTTGTATCTTCTTGATTGAGCTTTGGTAGTTCATATGTTTCTATAAATTTGTTCATTTCCTCTGTGTTTTCCACCCTACGTGAGTAGAGATTTTCAAAGTGAATATTCATGATCTTTTGAATTTCCATGGGATCTGTAGTAATTTCTCTCTTTGAAGTCCTTATTGTGTGAATTTGAGTTTTTTCTTGATAAGGTTGGCTTGAGGTTTATCAGTTTTGTTTATTCTCTGAAAGAACCAGCTCTTTGATTCATTCCTTCTTTGTATTTTTTTAGCTTCAATTGCATTAATTTCTGCTCTGATTTTACAATTTATTCTCTTTTATGAGCTTTGGATTTTAGTTGTTCTTCTTTTTCTAGAAGCTTGAGATGTAGCATTAGATGTAGCATGTTTATTTGTTCTCATTTCGTTTTCTTGATATGACAATTTATTGCTATATATTTCCCTCTTAGGACCACTTTCATTACATCTCAAAGGTTATATCATATTGTATCTACATTTTCACTGAATTGTAGGGAGTGCTTTATTTTTTCTTTAATATCACCTGTAACTCACTGGTAATTTAGAAGGTTGTTATTTAATTTCCATCTATTTATGCAGGTTTTGTAATTTCTTTTGCCATTAGTTTCCAATTTTGGTGCACTATCATCTGATAATATGCATGGGATAATTTCAGTCCCTTTGCATTTACTTAAGAATGTTTTATGGTTTAGTATATGGTCTGTTTTGGAGAATGTCCCATGTGCAGCTGAGAAGAATGTATATTCTGATATGGTTAGGTAGAAGACTATAAACATTTACTAAGTCCATTTGCTCACAGGTATGATTCAGTCCTATTATTTCTTTGCTGAGTTTTTATCTAGTTGATCTATGTCTTTGTGGTAGTGGAGTATTAAGTCTACTATTACAATTGTGTTCTTGCAAATTTGGTTTTTCATGTTCATTATTATTTGTCTTACATAGTTGGGTGCGCCTGTATTTGGTACATATATATTTATAATTGTTCTTTCTCTTGAATTTTTCCACTAAAAAGTATGTAGAGACTTTCTGTATCTCTTTTGATCATTTTTGGTTTGAAATTCACATTGTCTACAAACAGAACAACTACCCTGCTTTTTTCTGGTTTCCTGTTGCCTGGAATACTGTTTTCCATCTTTTGACTTTAAATTTGTGAGTTTCCTTTTGAATCAAATGTGTTTCTTGTGTAAAACATATTGTGGGATCCTGTTTCTTGATCCAGTCTGTCAATCTATTTCTTTTAATAGGTGAATTGAGGCCATTTATATTGATGGATATAACTGATATGTACTGGCTCAACTTTGTCATGTTATTTTCCTGCTGTTGGTTTTCTGTTTTTCTTTCTTGTTTAGTTGCTTGCCCTGCTTTGTGGTTTCTTTCTGTTGTTGTTCTGGAAATTGTGATAATTTTTATCTCTATCTCATATGCCTTTCAGTACTCTTTCTAGGGTTGGTTTGGTAGACATGAATTTCTACAGTTGTTCTTTGTCACAGAAGTATCTTGTTTCTTCATTAAATTTGAAAGAAAGTTTTTCAGGGTACATCAATCTGGGTTGAAAGTTGTTTCCTTTCAGGGGTTGAAATACTTCACTTCCTCATCTTAACTTAAGGATTTGTGCTGAAAAGTCTGCCTTGATTCTAATGAGCTTTCTTTGATGGGTGAGTTGTATCTTTTCTTTAACAGCTTTTAGTATTCTGTTTTTATCCTGTATTGGTGTGATCTTAATTATTATGTGTCTGGGTTTAGATTTATGTTGGTTGTAACTGCTTGGCATTCTGTGTGCCTCACTTATCTGTCTATTAGAATCTTTCCCCATGTGTGGGAAACTTTCTGCTGTTACTTCTGTAAACAGTTTACAAATGTCATTCATGTTGACTCCTGCATCTTCATTGATTCCTATTAGTCTTACATCATTTCTCTTGGCATCACCTTGAGGCTGGCATATTGTTAACCTCTGAACAGATGATCAGATTACTGGCTTTAGACCTGCAAAATTGGTGAAACACTAAACACTGCAAGTATTAAGTTGTATTTTACCTCAGTAGCTATCATTGCAGCCTGTTTCTCCCGAATCAGCAGATTTTTTTCTTTTAAAAAAAAGTATGGTTTCATTTGTTCTTTTTTGCATCCTGTGACTATGCAAGGGTGCAGGGTGGAGAAACAACATCCCCTCATCCTGGGCTTTGTCTTTCTTTCTCTTTCTGGAAAATTATGAGACAACTTTTCACATGGGCCTCCCAGAATTCTGCTCACCTCTATTAGAGGCTGTCTGTTTGGCCATTGGAGACCATGATGATTGCATTTATGAGGGCTGAAGGGATTTTAAGGAGAGACAGGGAAATTCCTCCAGAGAGGCATATTTTGAACCAGCTCTTAAGATGATGACAGTGGTCCCTTGAGGGTAGCTGCCCTTTTGCTGGCTGATGTGACCCAAAAGTGGAACATTAGCAGCTTTCACTGAGTCCTCTCATTTTATTTGAGAAATTTTATACTGATTTACTTGGAGTAGAACTTGAAACAGCAAGGCAGTGAAGACCTGCCTATTTCCCTCTAACTGTCCTTTCCCCACTAGAAGTTTTCCCCTAAGAGTATATTAGAATACTACTTTCTTGGCATTGCTGGGCAACCTTTCTAACAAGAGCCACAGGGTAAGTTCCAGGAGAGAGGACTGTTAGGCCAAGGATTATCCCAGATTTTACAGCAGAATGGATAGGAGGGGTCAGCCTGGGCTCATTCCATGGTGGCAGCCCCCCTCCCCCACTTCACCCCTGCTGACCTCACCCTCTTCCTTTCCATCAGGTAATATAAGTGACTTGCAAATTCACCTCTCTTTTTATTTTCCTTGGTCCTTTGATTTTTTTCCGCCTATTCTTGCTTTTGCTCTTTCCTTTTGCACTTTTATCTCCTAAAAGGTTATTTGGCAGAATTGTTAGAAAGACTTATATTGAATGCAGTTGCTTAATGGTTTAGTAGATGTTGCACAAAATAATTGAGAAAGAAACACCTTGGCTCTGTGTCTTCATAGACTGTGCACTTCAGAAAGCTGAGTTTTCCAGAGTGCTGAAGCTGAACTTTAAAAAATCTGTTTTAAGCAACAAAGTTTTTGTTTATTTTTTGATAGAAGTCCATTTTGGAGGAAAATTTTTTGAAATACATATTTAATTGCTTTTGGAAACAGCCAGCTTGGAATTTAGCCTGACATTGTCTTCCTGTGCAGGGCCATGATTATGAACATCAAAGGTTCTGTCCTGCTAGAGGACAGTTCCTTGTAGGTTGTTCGCTCCTATAATCAGGAGCTCCAGAATTTTGGACTTGCCTCATTCTTTTGTCCTGTTCTGTGTAGTCAAATCTTTCTGCTCCTTCAGCTTTAGGTCTTTCGCTTGTAATTTTCCTTCCTTCTTATTTGTATGTTGAGAAATGAGAGCAATTTATTTATACATAATAAGAGTACATTCTAGCATGCAGTGAGTTCTATGCAGGTGTTCCAGTAGTGATTTCTGTAGGTGTTCCATTTGTTGTCCACATAGCTCTGTGAGGTGGTAGCTTTATCCTCTTTACTTTACAGAGGAAATCACTGAGTACCAGAGGTGACCACGTATCCTCCTTGTCTGAAATACTTCATAGGAAATTAAATCAGCAAGCATTCATTGCAAATTTCTGTTGTACTTGTTGAGCACTGTTAATTAAAAATAACTGGTGGTGAGGGGTGTTGACCAGTAACAGTGGAAGAATGAATAATACAATATTCTTAAATAGACTGGTTATTTAAAGGGCTTCACAAATCTTTGCTGTTTTAGAATATTTGTAGAAGTGTAGAAGCAGTCAAATATTTTAAGCAATATTTTAAGAAGTGTAGAAGCAGTCAAATGGTGTTTTCTCACTGCTGCTGTGGAGTTTACATTTATAGGTCAGATGATAACTCAGTATAGTAGTTACTTTGTCGTGTACTGATATCAATGCTCTGTGCATTTATGCAATGTAATTGTCTTAAATTTGAAGCTTTTATTTAAATGCATTTCCTTTGCTTTTATCTTCTGGAAATGACACATACATATTTGAATTTATACATGCATAGGATCCTAAGAGAATGTGGGGACCATGGACCCAAGTTCAGGTGTTTAGTTGGTAGTTCTGTGTTCTGGTAGGCAAAGGCCTTCCTGTTGGTAGATTTCCTGTAGGGCTCTGAGAAATTGTTACTTTTTTGGGCCCCACACTCCTTGACTGTAAATAAAGCAATAAGGGAATCTGATGGGATTTCTATGTAGGTCATTCCATGGCGATTCTGTAGTGTGTCTCAGGTGACTATTACAAGAGATACAGGTCTTGAGTGTTTACTCTAGGGAGGGCTATTCTAAGTGGCAATGTTTGTATAAACTTCTAATTTATCAAATTCCTTAAAAGTTGATTCTTTTAATGATGTACATTTGCCCTGTTTAGAAAAATTTGAAATAATTAAAAATGTTCTTCATGGGTGCTTTTCTCATTCTCCTTAATGACAGTACAGAAGTGATAGATGATTCTAGATCAATTTATCTTGAAATCTATGTTGTGATTTCCTTTTAATGACATTTTTGCATTTTCTGTTTACCTTGGCCCTTTAACTTTGAGAAAGTTAGATAACATAGTGGATAAGTCCTTATAGGATTATTTTTCCTTTTCTGTTGAGCAATTCCACTCAGCTACTGCACAAGACAAAAGTAGAATAAAAGACTTAAAATTGGAAGAGCTATCTGTTGGCTGAATAGGACCTGATCCCTGGCTCAGTCCTGTGTAGCATTACTGAGAGGAGGAGGTGGTGTGTGCTGTGGACCTGTCCTGATCATGCTATATAAAATCAGGCACTTGTGCTCTCCACACTGGTGCCTGAGTGGTCTGCTGGAAGAGTGAGATTTCTCCTTCATCCCAAGTCCTGGTCTCTTTCCGTTAGCCCCACAGGTAACTCCTAAAGCCCACATGAGCCCTCTACTTAGCATTCCTAAACTTTTAATGAGCTACCAGGCTTTCCTCTAAAAGTGGGTCAGGCAACCATATGAATCTGCTCACTGCCAATTTCTTCTTTGAATAGATATTTATTTCATGGATGATTTTGAAGATTCTCCATGGTTGTGTGAAATTTGTTTAGAATTCTGGGTAGTATCTGTGTGTCTTTGGGATTTTCAATCTTCTTTGCAGTTGGTCACTTTGGATTTTGAAAGATTGTGTCTATTGCTATTTCCTTATAGCTCCTTGTCTGAGAAATGCCACCTGAGAAATCCACAGGCCTTTAGGACCCTAAACTTCATGAGAGATGGCAAAAGAGATGTGTAGAGAGAAAAAATGCAGACTTTAGTTATGTATATTTTAATTAGAAAAAGAGAGACCCAAAGATGTGGTTTTTTTTTTTTCTTAAATGAGCAATTATATGCTTAACTTGGGGATGGAAATATGTTCTGAAATTTGTTTAGTCAGCTCCCTCTGAAATAAATAAAGTTATAGTGATGATATCATTTCTGTTTAAAATGTTTGAAAAGGTATCAAGGCAAAGTGATTAAGGCCTAATTGTTTGCCAGATTTTCTTTAAAGTTACAGCTTTGAGGTATTTCTGTGCCAAAAAGCATCTTAAATTGATGAACATATAGTTCTCCTCACTTATTTTGGCTGTTTTTTAATTAGATGACTGTTTTCATAGTGAGGAAATACATTTAGGTTGGGCCTGTGCCCCAGGGCGCCAGATTTCAATCCAAGAAAAAAATGTTCTCCCTCAGTTTAGTGCTGATGTACACTTAAATAGCACAGGTATGAGTGCTTTTCCTTGGCCAAGGGCGCATAGTGACTTTCCAGAGGCTTGATTGGTTGCACAGTTGGGTAGATTTAAGGTCACGTGCCTTGGCTTACCCTCTGCTTAGGAGCCATGACTCTTCAGCTTCCTGCAAATGCAGCCCTCACAGGAAGTCACCCAGGTTCCTGTGCCTCTGTTGACCTGGTCAGACTGATGTAGGCAGACTGGTGTGTGTACAGAAGCCTGCTTTGTACCAGGGGACAATATGACCTTCATCTTGTGTCCACTGTCTTCGTCACCTTGTGAAACCCTGGCTTTCACATTTGTGTGTTTGCTTGGACACAGTGCTTGTAAATGCACTATGTAGTATTTACCATTTGCTTGCTACTTATGATAGATACTAAGATAAGTGATTTTTTTCTAAGATTGTGTTTTGAGACGTATAGTGGTATAATTCCATTGTTTTTTATTGACTCTCTGCTTAGTATCCTTCACTGATTGTCTTTTTACCCAGGGTATGAAGGCCAGACTCCTACTTAACACTCCTGTCTATTCTAAACAGGACTTGCCTTCTCCTGAATTATTTTTCCACGTTTGCTGTGCAGGGTCTTTTTGCTGAGCAGCACAGTATCTGACAGGGAAGGCCTTTCACTTTGGCTTCCATGGTGCATGGATGCGTTCTACCAGATAGATACTCTTGCCTGCCTCACTAAAGTTGTCTCTTTTTTCCTGGGGCTGCGGTGTAACTACTGGGTGGTGTTTTCAATCGTCTTCGCTTTGCCTTGACAATGCAGAGGTGGGATGTGGCATCTGAGCTGATGGGCTCTTGCTAAGGACTTGGTTCTTGCTTGCTCTTTGGATTGTCCTGGTACTTCTACCTGGAAGTGGCTCCCACGCCTGTGGGTAAACTCAGTGCTGTGTTCTGGATGGTGACAAAGCCCAGGGCACTTCTGCTGTCTGCCACTGTCCCTCAGGATGTGTGCATGTAGCAGCTGTACGCTTACAGATTTTACTTTGCTTTTTAAAGATTTACTGTTAAAAGACCTCTTCTGACTTCTTCAACCTGGAGGTCATGTGCAAGAGAGCCCAGGATTTTGTTGGGACCCTTTGTTTCTCGAATTGCCCTGGGAAAGTAGGGGCTGGCTCGGGAGCACCCCGTTGTCCCTTGTTTACTGGTTCTTCTGGAGTTTTATTCATGACATAGATAATTTCCTTCTCTTTTTGATTGTTCTGGCATTTTCGTAGGTTTTTTTTTTTTTTTTTTTTTTGGTCGGGGAGGAGAGGTTTTCTTTCTTAACTATTGTAATTGTTTTGCTTGGCTTGGTAGTAGAAAGAATTTATAATGTTTTCCTTCAGGCTGAACTTGGAACTGTCATACAGTTTAAAACGATTTACTACTGTGAATTCTTGCCTTCCTAAATGACAGGCTTTCTCAGGTCAGGAACTCCGTGTTGTTATTGTGTGTGTCTGCACTGTACGTACACCTGCTGAGTGCTTAATAAACCCAGTACAGAGTGAAGAAATGCTGAACCTGTGTAAGAGATCAGTTACTGTCAGGTGATGATAAAAATCCCCAGGCACATTAAAAATTACTTGCAGATACAAATCAAACGGCCTGCACATGCATTAAATCGGGGGCAGGACTTACCATGCAGCAATATCCTTAGCTTAGGAAACAAGTTTTCTTTTAAGTAATGCTCTCTTACTTTACATTTTAGCTGAAACACTAATTCAATATGGCCTTAATACCAATTAATGGAGCTATTCAGTCAAGTTTTTAAAATAAAATTTGAATTTCTGTGACTAATGAGGCTAGGCTTGTGTTCGCACAGTCCCTTTCCCAGTTATTAAATCGTAGAAAAACGTGTTTATACAGTGTCTGCAACAGCTGGTCTGTGTGCTCTACCACCTGGCTACCCAGCCTCGAGTGCTGTTGGGCCCTCCTGTTGCTCCTGCGTTTTGAGAACAGGCTCCTGTCTCATCAGGGCACGTGCTGGTGGATAGAAGGAATCTTATTAGTGCTGCCATGGCAGCCACTGCTACCACTATTCTGAGACTCAGCAATCTGCTCCTCGGTGTGTGTTTGCAGCAGAGACCCTCAAGGGCTGCCCTGACGTGTGTAAACTCTGTAATTTTACATTATAAATTGGAGAAAAAGGAATAGTGGTGAACATTAAAAATTTGTAATGAGAACCCATTTTCTTCACAAAGCCATTGAAAGAGGGTAACACTAGAGTCTTCATCCAACTATATTACAAGTCACATTATATATGCCACACACGGGTTCCAAGACTGTGTAATATTTTGCCCTGAGTAGTGTATACATTTAGTCCCTGGCAGCCAGTCCCTTTGTATTGGAAGAGTGGGTACACATGGGACTATTGAGATTAGATTCAGAGCTGTTTCTCAGGCATGTGATAAGATTTTGTGGTCAGAGCTTGCCATCTTGAATATGTTACCTAGAGACTTCTGTTAAGGAGGAGAATTAGGGCACAAGACACAAGTGTATTCGTACTTTCTGAAAGTGTCCTAAGTTGTACATGTTTCTGTATTAAAACTGAAATTTGTATTACTGTTCTATGTAAAAAGATACATGAGCTAAATAATAAAAGTCTTGTGAGCTGCTTTTACAATAACCAGATTCACGGTCACTAACAACCACCTGCAGTTCCTACAAGTCAGGCTGTATCCATCATCACATACCGCAGCCCCAGCAGACGGGGAGTTCTTCCTTCTCTCGGGTCATGTCTACCAAGCAGCTTTCTGTGAACTTGCCCTGTAGCTAAGGAGACTTCTCTCCTGCTGCTGCCATCTTTCAGCCCACAATAGGATGGCCATGGCTTGCAGGTGCACTTAGATTTCCTTACCATTTCCTAGGTACTTCTCAGGTTCATTCCTCTTCTCAGTTGCTTTTTCCACCTGAAGAGTATGAATTATATTGTTTTTTCTTTTTTCTCTCTCAGTATGTATGTGGTATTTCTGCATGAGGTTAGACACTTTAGTGACTGATATTTCACCCCTTTGTGGCCATTCAGGAGCCAGCACACCTCCTTGCATCCAGTAAACAATCACTAAATGCTTTGTTGAGGAGTGATTCCTGAAGCTGGGTAACGTTCTGCAACCTTATGTTCAGTTACACTGATGCTTATTTGTATTCCTTTCATGAATGAGAAAGGGCTCTGCTGTGTAAATGTCCTCTGATTCTCATGCATTGATTTAATCTCACAGAACAACTCCCCTTTTAAAATTTGCATTCTAAACATTAATATTATTGGTGTATATGTGGTGTCATGTGGAATTTTAAAGAGAATATGCCAGAATGCAATGAAGATGAAAATGATTATGACTTTAGAGCCTGTATTCCATTCTTTCTATGCAGTGTATCTCACATTGCCTCAATGAGTGTGCTTTATCTAAATGATTGCACTGGAAATTGAAAAAGATTTAATCAACATTTAGTGTCACAGATTTATGAGATGAATCAATACTGGGATTTCCAGCTATGTTTTTTTTTATAGCCTCGTATATTATTATTAGCACATGCCCTAACCAACTGAGCTATCTGGCTAGTCAACAATTTTATAAAATCATAGAAGTTACTGAGAATTCAAACAAAGATCTCGGTCCCAGTGGTAGAATAAGGTGGAGGCCATGGAGTCCAGTTGGAAAGTGGCTAAGGGTACTCTTTGTTGCTTTCTGTCTGCATTTGGTGTTTTTCTGTGAAGTATTTCCTAGGGAGTAGAGGAATAAAATGACAAAGGTGAGTAAAAAGAGGGATTTGGGACTTTCTAAAACTAACGGTCACAACCCTTTAAGGCTATATTGACTCATCTCCTTTTTTCCCTTCAGATTGTTCTCAGTGTTGTTCTGTTTTTTACTGTCACCCCCACCCTGTTGTCAATCTTACCTGACCTATCGAAGGAAGAATCTCTGACCATGTCTCAGTGGACAGAGTACTGCCTCCGTTTCACCCAGGGCTCCTTTCTCTGCCCTTAGATAGTCTGTCTTGCCTTGATGGACCATGCTAGGTTGTTCTTCTATTCATTTTTAAAAACTAACATAAAATTGTTCCCTTGTGTAGGTCGTTTCTGTGAGTTTTAGCATGTAGACAGGTTGTTGGTTACCACCATAGTCAGGCTATGGAACAAGCCCATCACCCCAGACGTACTCATCCTGCCCTTTACAGTTAAGTTCTTCCTCTACACCTAGCCATCCATGTGTTTTGTCATGATAGTGTTTTTTTAGACATTGTCTTTTATTATTTAATTTTTAAAAGAGTCTTCAGTACATTTTACAGAACATAATGATTATATTCATTGTGGGGAATTGGTACAGATACCTAAACCATCTCAATTATTTTTTTTCCTTCCCTTCAACCATTGTATTTTTAAAATTATTTCCAGCATCAGATTGATTGATTGGTTGGTTGGTTGGCTTTGTCGACTTGGTTGTTACAAACACAGTTTAACAGTGATTTTAAAAGTGGGGAAAACATATAAAATCACTCAAGGTTCACATTTGTATGTATTGGACATACTGTCAAAACAGTTTTATGATTTCTAGAATGTCGTAAGTGGAATCACTCAGTATAATTCCTTTAAGATTCATTCATGTTCAATAGTTTGCATCAATCAACCAGTTCCTTTTTACTTTTAAATAGTGCTATGCTTGTGGGACATCACCTTTTATCCACTTAGCTGTTGAGTGCTATTTGGGTCCTTTCTAGTTTTTGGTGATTATAAGCAGTCTTCTGTGAACAGCTAAGTATCTTGTGAAAATGTAAGTTTTCATTTCTTAAGCATAAACCTCTACACCTGGAATTCTTGGATCAAATGGTAACCATAAGTTTCATATTGTCTGAAACCACCAAGCTGTTTCCTGGAGTGGCTGCGCCATTTTGCATTCCCGTCAGAAGCAGAAGCGTGTGTGAGTTCCCCTTGTCCTTCGCCTGCTTGCCCTCACTCAGTAGTGTCAGTAGTATCTCAGCCTTGCTGATAGGAGTGTGGCAGGTATCTTATTACGTTTTAAGTTTCATTTCCCTTGTAAACAATGATAAATATCCTTTCATATGCTTACTTGATACTTGTTTGTACTTTTAGACACTGAAGTCTTTTTTCATCTTTTTCTCATCTTCAAAATGGGTTTGGTTGGTTTCTTGCTGTTGAATTTGAAGAGTTCCTCGTAAATTCTATACCCTGTACTTCTATCAGATAGATGATCAATATTTTCTCTCAGTCTGAGGCTTGTCTTTCATTCTTTTACTGTCTTTTACAGAGCCAAATTTTCTGTAGTTTTATGGATTGTGCTTTTAGTGTCGTAACTAAACTCTATGCTCAGCTACAAACCATAACTTTTTCTAGTTTTTTTTTCTTTCTAAAATTGTTATAGTTTTACATTATGATTTATTATGGCCTAGTTTGCATTGTTTTGTAGAAGATATGAAGTTTTAGTTGAACAAAATATTTTTGCATATGAGTATCTAATTGTTCCAACATTATTTGTTGAAAAGTCTGCCCCTCCCCACCCCGTAAACTGTCTTTGTATGTTTGTTAACCAATCAGTTGACCATACTTGACTCTGTTTCTGGACTTTCCTGTTCCCTGATCTGTGCATCGATTGCATGTCATCAGTACCACCACACTTTTCACTGTGGTTCCTCTACTTGTTTTAAAATTGGGTGGTTGGAGTTCTCCAACTTTATTCTAGATTTTCAAACTTGTTTTATCTCAGGGAAAATTCCTGTGCTTACCTGGGCAACACATATACAAGGAGAAAACTCTTTTGCCTATTAAGTTTAGACTCATCTTGCTGATGTCTGAAAACAAGAGTTTGCTGTTGTTTTGATTGCATTTAATCTATACATCAATTTTTGGGGAAATTACATCTCAGATGATTATGTTTTCTGATTCCTGAACATAATTTGATTCTCTAAGTTTCCTTTATGTCATCAGGAAAATATCTTTTGTTTGGTGTGTTGAGATCATTTACATTTGTTACTGATATAGATTTGTCTATAATTTTATTATTTGTGTTGTTTGTTCTCTCTTTTGCATTCCAGTTTTCCCTTTCCTGCCTTGTTTTGCACTATTCAAATATATCTTAGCATTTAATTTATCTATTGTTCCTGATAATAAGGGGAAAGCATACAGTCTTTGACCAATAAGTATAATGTTAGTTGTGCTAGTTTGCTGAATGGTTTTATCGTAACAAGTTGTTGATTTTGTCAAATGACTTCTGCTTATTTTGAGATGGCCATGTGGTTTTATTCCATTTTGAGGACATACTAAATTATTTTTTTTTCTATGAATGCAGCATTATATTATTGTTATGACTATCACTTTGTTAAGATTAAAATTTTTATATATTTATATGCTGAATTCCATTTGATAGTATTTTGGTGATTTTTATGCCTTTGTAAGCGATACAGTGTTTTCTTGTGATATTCTTGGTTTTGTTATGATAGTAGTACCTTATAATATTCCTTGCGTTCTGTTTTTGTGCTTGTGAAAGATTATTTTCAATTCTTCTTTGAACATTTAGAAAAATTGACCAATTAAGCCATATGGATTTGAAATCTTCTTTATGGGAAGGTTTTAAATTTAAAATGTGGTCTTTTTACTTACTGTATGCCTGTCTGAGTTTTCTTTCTTTGTAAATCTTCTGTTTTGTTTTTTTCTTTTGAAAATTCGTTCATTTCTTGTAGCTTGTCTAATTATTGGCAAGATTTCTTTAACAGTGCTCTTCTAGAGATTAATTTTTTGTTGTTATTCCTTTGAAGTTATCTTACTTTAATTTAAAAATATGTTTATTGCTGGATGTACAGCTCTAACTTGACAGATATTTTCTTTTAGCATTTTATAATATTATTCTACTTTCCCACCCCCATGGTTTCTGCTGAGAAATTCATACTCGTTCAGATCATTGTTCCTGTATTTTATGTGTTGTTTTTCCTCTGGGTGCTCTCCAGATTTATGTCGTTAGTTTTCAGCAATTTGATTATGATGTGTCAAGGTATGGATTTTTTTGAGATTATTTTGCTGGCAGTTTGCTGAGCTGCTTAAAACTGTGAATTTAGGTTTTTTGCTGAATATGAGAAGTTTTTAGCCAGTAGTTTTTCAAGTATTTTTCCTACATAATGCTCTTATTTTTCTTCTTTTGAGGATTGAGGACATTATTGTTAGGCGTGTTAGTGTTTTCTTATAGCTCCCTAATGCTCTGTTTATTTTTGTAGTCCCTTTTTCTTCATGTTTTACCTTGGATAAACTCTATTAACCTAAATTCAAGTGCATTTACTACTTCTTCTGTTACTTGCATTTTGCTATCAAATTCATCCAGGGACATTTTAATTTTTTTTTTTTTATTTCCAAGATTTCCATTTGGTGAGGTTTACTTGTTTGTTTCATTTTTGTTTCTGGGAAAGGAGGAATGAGATTTATTTTCCTTTCATTCATTCAAGAATGTTCAGCCTTACCTTTTAGAGCACAATTAAAATAGCTACTTTAAGTTGTTTGCTAATTCCAGTATCTTTGTCCTTAGGAGGAGGTATCCATTAATTGTTTTTTCCCTTGTAAATTGAGTTTCTTGGTTTTTCACAAGAGTAGTGGTTTTGGATTACATTCTGGGCTTTTTGAGATTGAGCGTCCCTGATCTGACAGCCTAGCTTGAATTTGCAGCAGTATTTCTGCCTAAGCCTTTTGAGTGTTGGGATTGCAGCCATGTGCAAAAATGCCCCATATAGCATGTGCAATTTGACAATCTGGACTTGCAAATTCTCCAAAATTCCCAACTTTTTGCACACTGACCTATGGTGGCAAATTACACTCCTGGCTTCAAGTGGTGGGTCACTGTCAAAAGGCAGATGCATAAAAACATCATATTAGATTATGTTCAGGCTTTGTATGTAAGGTACTTGGTCTTGTTCCCAAGATGAAAGATCCCAAGATCTTTTCATCCATTTTTTTTGTGTCAAAATCTGAACAAATATGAAACATTTCTCGTACCAAAAAACCTGAAAAAAATCTGAAACATTTCTATGCATTACTATAATGGACGATCAACCTATAGTAATGGTTCTCTGGATCTTGTCTTATAGAGACCCCTTTTCACCTTTTTTTGGAGCAGATAATTGAACTGGTTGCAAATCTTAACTTTGTGGGCTGTATTTCAAACATCAGTTCAGTTTTGAAAGCATTTGCATTGTCATTTACAACATTTATGTTGTAATCTGTTGTCCAAGCAAGAGCCTGGGCAATGAGCTATTCCAAAGTGGAAAATCTCAAAAGCGTTGGCATGCCATTTAGAGTCAGATCTACAGTGCATGATTCAAGTGTGAGCCCAAATGGTAGTATGTGACTTTGTGATACAACTTTTGAGCTTTTGTCTCACCACATTTTCTCTGATAATTACAGACTCTTCAAAGCCCTCTTTTGTTGTCTCTGCTGCAATACTATCTATGACTATATCCAGGGTCAAGGAGCAGACGTCTAGAGAGACAAAGCAATGGGATTTCACCACATGCTCTTTGGGACTACAGCTAGTCTTGTGAGAGTCATTTTTCTGAGATTTAGGTACCTGTTCAGCCTCTGCTACTTTCTCTTCAGTATAATGGGATTATCTAGGCTCAGGCTAGAATGAGAGAAATCAGAAAAAACAAAAACATACAGGGAATTTATTAGAACATTAGGATTCTTTTTCTTTCTTAGGCCAGAAAAATGAAGGTTTCCTCTACCCACTTTCTGTCTTATGTCCAGTGAATGCTTCTGGGTGCTGGTCTACCTTTGAATCAAATCTGAGTGACAGTGGGATGGGAAAAAGAAAGAAAAATTCAGCACTGGTTTGGAGTACTCTGAGTTCCACTCTTCACTTAACTTGTTCCCTTTTCTACTTCAGAGTCCTTAGATACTTCATACACTATCTTGCTGGGAAGTGGAGCCTTCATATTAATTTTAATGCCATTGCTTATAACTCAACCCCTGCATAGGGTGAGATTTATCAGCTCTGGTTTTGTGAGTACGTAGGTTGTATTCAATACAGGCATCATGGCATTCTCAAGTAATATTTATGATAATAAGCTTACCTTTTATTTGATTTAAAGCAGAGTTTGGCAGGCATTTTCTCCAAGGGCCAAATGATAGACATGTTAGTCATATGGTTATTATATAGCCTGTCACACTTCTTAACTGTGTGGTTGTTTTGTAAAAGCAGCCATAAGCAATATATAAGTAATAAGAATAGCTGTGTTCCAATAAAACCTTAATAATTAATACCAAAATGTGAATTTCTCACGTTTCATGTGCTTTTCTTCAAAAAAAGCATTGATTCATTCATGAGAGGTGTATCTCCAGTGACCCGAACACCTTCCACTGAGCCACACTTCCTAACATGCTGCATTGGGGACTCAGCCTCAGGAGGGCTCTCGGTGAGGACAGAACAGCAGTCACCACCAATGAGAGTCTCAGGGGGAGATGGTGCACCTCATCATAGGAGGGCTGCAGAGCTCAGAGAACAAGCTGGCGCTGGGACCACATGTGATGACCATTGACTGAGAGCTCTGAAGCTATAAAGAGAAATAGAGCAGATGTATTACTTCCTTTTGGTCTTCAGTTTTGCGTAGTATACTCCTAGATTCTATGTGGCTTGTTTTAGCGTGAGCCACATAAGATAGTGGCACTTTCTTTGATCTTTTATCAATAGCAGTCCCATAACTGCTTAGGAGATAATAGGCCTTGATGAAGTACTGGTTTACTTGTTTGAAATCTTGTTTTACATATAGTAAAGCACTTCTTAGGGACGTTGCATGATAGTATGAAAATATTCATTGCTTTCTTTGTTCATTATAGAATTTAAAGTATCTCACATTCCACATCTTGATTATGTAGTTAACATTCTCTCAATTATGATAGAAGAAAGAAAATATAAGCAGTCATTAAAAAAAGAATGCAGTCACAGTTTGCTGCATTGTGCTCACTGGATGTTTTTGTATGTAGCCTTGTGCAGAGTATCATTCCCATTTTATTTCAGTGAGTCAAACCCAGTCTCTAAGAACTAAATTTGATAGTTTTAAAGATTCTCAAGTGGTATTACTCTCCCTTGAGAATGTTTAGAACTATGTGGGGCAACTGTAGTGGTCAAAAAATGCTAAGAGATGCTTTTGGAATTTAGCATGTGGGATACCATTGGAATGAGTTTTCCCACCCAAAGTTCTCATAGAGCCCCTGTCGGGAAATACGGGACTGAGTAAAATGATATTAAGGATAATGGTAAACACTGGCTTGTGGAACACTTTCTCTGTGGCCACAGAGCTCTTAAGAATTCAGCTTCATATTTGTTGATCTGAGAGATCTAAATCTAGAAATCCCTAAAACTGAATTAGGGGTTCTTAAGAACCCATCTGGCAGTGAACCTGAGTTGTTGTGACAGTATTTTTTTTTTTTTTGTCTTTTTCGTTTTTATCGGTACCAGGGATTGAACTCACGACTGCCTGCTTGCAAGGCAGGCACTTATGCCACTGAGCTAAATCCCCAGCCCCTGTGACAGTATTTTTAAAAGCTGAAACCTGAATTCTTTAAAATAGCTATATTGAAGACTAGTTTACATGCTATACAATTTACTTATTTGAACTATGTTCATTGATTTTTTTAAAAAGTCATTTTACAGAATTGTATATTGCTGTAACACAGTTTTATAGCATGTTTATGAGCCCTAAGGTTTTCTTAAGACTTCTTGTAGTTTTTGTCCTGTTAATGTCAACTTTCAGATGTTTCACTGAGGCAGTATCAGAATGTGATTATGAGTGTTGCTGTATATCCTTCTGAAATGTTACAAATTAATTTTTGGAAAGTTGAAGTTTTAATTCTGAAACACACCTGGCCACAGTAATATCATCTGTGGAGCAGTGGGACTGTATGAACACATCCTTTTCCTGCAGTATCTCTGTGAGATCCATCTACTCGTCCTCCTTTTTACAGTTGAGACACTCAGGCACAGAGAGAGTAAGTAATTTGCCTAATACTCTACAGGTAAGAGTAGGGAAGCCACACTTGGAACCTAGAAACGATCCCAGTCTCTTCAGTTTGCCACTGTTTTGTGTATCCAAGACTGGATGAAATGCCACAGTCCAGTCCCTTGGGAGTCCACAAGAGAACGTTGAGAAATGCAATGGTAGTGGCCCTGAAATAGAATTTGGCATGTTGAAAGGTGAGGAAATCCTATTTTGCTTCTGAGTTGATACTGAAGACTCTTCCTAACCCAGGAGTGGTACTGGGTGCCTGGAATCCCAGCACTCTGGAGGTGAAGGCGGGAAGACTACAAGTTCAAGCTCAGCCTGGGCAATTTAGAGATTAGTGAGGTCTTGTCTCAAAAAAGGGTGGAGGGTTGGAAATGTAGCTCAGCGTGAAGGTCTGGGTTCAGTCCCCTGTGTATACCCCCCAGAAAGACTTTCCATAAAATACATAATGTTTAACTCAAGACACTGTGAAAAGCTATAGAACCACATTACTCTTTTGCCAAATCACTGTTCTTTTTATTTCTGTCTGTCCCCTCTGAGCCTGTCACCCTCTCCTCTAATGGTGGTCTCCAGAATGTCATAATTCCTTTTAAAGTTTCTATTTTTTTCTGCCTTAATTATTCAATGAAATTATATTGAGTGTATTAACTAGCTTTTTGCTTGTATAACAACATGTTAGAGGTAACATATAAAGAAAAAAGTTTGATTTGGGCTCAGTTTTGGAGGTTCTTGTGTGTGAGTGCTTGATCTTGTTGCTTTAGACCTGTACTGAGGCAGAACATCCTGGTGGCAGTATATACAGAGTCAGCCTCTCCATGGCCATGAAGGAAAAGGAAATGAGCAGGGTTCTGGGGCCCATAAACCCTTCAAGGTCATGTCCTAGTGATCTGCAGGTTTCCTAGGAGGCTCTCCCTCTTAGGCTCCCACACCGTTCAGCAGCTCTACCATAGGGACCAAACCTATAATATTTGGGCCTTCTGGAGACATTTAGTATCCAAATTATAGTACTGAAAATGTTTTTTGGCTTACAGTTTTCACTCAGTTATACTTTCTAAGGTTTATCTGTCATCTGTCTTTGTTTCTCATTGCTGTATAGTAGCATATACCGTAATCTCTTTATACATTTACTGTTGGTTTTTCTTCTTAGAGAAAGTAATTCTAGTAGTACTACTTTGAATAGTCATCTGAGTTTCTCTTGTTGCATGTGTGTAAAGGAATACATAGCAGTGAATTTGCAAGGTTACAAATGATGTGTGGTTTTTTTTATCATGGCTAATTGGATTTTAATATGGCTCACTTATCTGTATGTCATGTTTTTTCCCTGCCAGGGAAGTTTTCTGCCATGACATCTGTGAACAAGTCTTTTATGTCATTTGTGCTACCTTCTGTTTTTTCATTGACTCCAATCAATCTTATTTTATTCTTTTTTGCACCATCTAGCAGCTGCTGGATTGATTCTCATGATTTTTAAAGAAATCTTTCTTTTTATGATCACTAATGGCAAGCCTGTCTTCTATATCTGAGCTTCTGTTCTCACATTGATTTATTCTGCTGCTCATTCTTTGAATGGAATTTTTAATCTCCAGATATCTGCTTGAATCTATTTAATGGGTTCCATTTCTTTCCTATCTTGGGAATTCCTGGTTTCCATAATTTTCCTAAGCTCCTTGTATCTGCTGTAGAGTCACTAAGTATGTTTTTCATTGTGGGCACCATCTTTATAGTTATCTGAGAAATTATTTCTGGTTTAGTTTTTTTATAGAGCCTCGTTCATTTGCTTTGTTGTTACTACTTCAGAGAGACCAGGCTTTTGGATTGTACCACATCATTGCCCCCTAGGTTTGCCTTTAGTGAATTGGATGTCTGGGGTTGCATCTTGTTTTAAGTGTCTTCTCATTTTCTATATTTTTTTAGTTTAATTCCTGAGATAATACTTGTAGATTGCCTGCGGTAGGTAGCTTTATTGCTAATAAAATGACTACTTTTCAGAGGTGTCTTCCAGGTGTAACTAGCTTTTGGATTTTGAGTCTGTTGTAAGATCCTGCCTCTTCAATTATTGGGGATGAGAAGTTGCCACCTACTTGGCCCAGCCCCTGGTTCTTTGGCACTGGCTCACAGTATTTTCTGTGACCCTTAGTCAATCTCAGTCTTGATATTCCAGGAAGAAGATCTGGTTAGAGCAATTATGTCACTTTGGCTAAAGTGATATAATCAGCAATAACAATATCATCAAATACAGCCTAGAAAATGACAAACTGAGATAACCATTAATTTTACACATTTAACCTGTTGTTATATAACAAAATCTAAAATCAGGAAATTGTATGCAGTAAATAATCCCTCAATATGCCAATTTTATCCTCAGGGTTGGAGGAAAACCAGAAATGGAAGAAGAGGAAGAAATTAGAAGCAAGGCTGGGGGACAGTGGAGGATCACACAAATGTTGGGAAATGGTGCACAATACAGGAGTGAAAGAGAGAAGGAAGAAATGAAAGGAAGAACAGACTGGAACAATCACCACAAAAAAATCTAGAAACCACGTTTACACATTATAAGAACAATATCAAACAATGAAGTAAAAAACAAGAAAGAAAGAGTTAGTTCAGTTTGAAGTGTTCTATACTGTCACTGGTAGACAATGTGTAGAGACAGAGTCCAGATCTCTGATAGTTTATCTCAGCAAGCTGGCAATAGCTTTACAGAAGGGTAGTGGATAATCTTACTGAACCTGTTCCTTTGTTTACCCTGTAGAACAGGCTGGTTTCTGGCCATGAGGCTGGAACCAGACCTGTTGAGCTTGCAGCAGTCAGTGTATTTTCTCTGGGCTTGAATTCAGCTGTGGGTCACTAGATGAAGCTAGCAGTTGCTCTGAGTTCTGAGCTCAGTTGGCCCCTCTCCAAGATGGCTCCCAGCCAGTTGCCTTTTCCTGCTGGATGACTGAATCTGTGCCACTCACCAGCCAGTGCAGACCATGGTATCCACTGCTCTGTTACATTGCTGCGTCTGTCTGTGGAGGCCTCTGGGGTTGCCAGCAGTCACTGTGTACCTGTAGGTTTGAACTACTCCTTCCGTGCAGTGAGTCCTGACTCAGGAAAAAGGCCATCTGCCACCTCCTCCTTCTTTGTTGAAATTTCTCACTTTGTTCTCTTGGGCTTCAGTTCTCCCTTGAGATCCTTCCTGGGTCCAGGGGACCTACTTCCCTCCTCCTTCTGTTACTCATGTTGCTGTATTCCAGTGTCTAAATATCTAATCTTGGAGAGGCTCTTTCTCTGCTGCTTACCACTCTGCCATCTTCCTGGAAGTGTCCTCTTGATCTTTTTGTGGTGCCTTGATGAACTAAAGTTTAAATTTTAAAGTGACTAATTTATCTGTCTTCCTGTGGGATTGTGTTTTCTTTAGCTTACTTATCTGGCATGTAGGAAGCATTTTCTATGTGGTAGACACTTTCCTAAGTATCTTTTTTAGTACTGGGGATTGAACCCAGGGCCTTTGCACTGAACTACATACCTATCCCTTTATATATTTTATTTTGAAGTAGGGAATTATTAAGTGGTTGGGCTCTAATTTGAAATTTTCCTGCCCCAGTGTTCTCAGAATATTGAGATTATAGGCATGTGCCATCATACCCAGCCTAAGTACTTTTAAAGTGTGTATTCATTTAATACTTATAACTTCATTAGAGGCAAGTAATATTATTATTCTCATTTTATAGCTGAGAAAATTGAGGCACAGAATGGCTGAGTGACTAGCTAGGGTCACTGTGTTAGTAAATGGTAAAGCTGAGACTTGAACCAAAGCGATTTAGGAAACTTGTTTAAGAAATCCTATCTTATCAGGTGTGATGGCAAAATGGCAGGAGATTTTCTGCCATAATATTGTTTATGCATGTTTGATTTGAAAATGATTTATTATTGCTGTTGCATTTACTTGTTTGCTAAAAGTTAAGCAGATTCAATTTCATTTGAATGCCTTAAGCTTTGTTTATGTGCAGGGTGAAAACCCCTCAAATGTATAACATGTAGTATTATATGAGACTAATATCTAATATAATATGTAGTCTACATATTCAGGCATGAAAAACTGTCTCCTGTGGCCATTTTCTTTGCAGAAAGTATTCAGTAATCAGATTTCAAATAACACCAGTAGTCTATATCTTACCCTCTTTTAACCTGCAGGGCCACAGTGAAACTGATCGCTAGTGAAACAGCCTGCATACTGTTTCTGAGAATTTCTAGAAAGGTCTTACCATGGCCAAAGCAATCTGCCAGTGCTCCCCTTCATCCGTTAGGAAGGTTCCTTGCATTTTCTTCAAAATGCTAAATATACTTTGACCACAGGCTTTGTTCCACTACCTGGAATGTGCTTCTCCAGATGTATGTTCACTCCTAATCACTTGTATCTCTGCTTATCTAGAGAGGTCTTGCTTGACAAACCTTTGCATAAAAGATCTAGGCTTCCTTTGTCTGACTTTATGTGGTATCTGATACTTGTCTTCTCTTCATCCTCCCTCCCACCATGTACTGGTATATCATCTCCTGTAGGATAGGGACTTTGTCTTTATCTCAGCTGTCTTTAGTGCTTTTTGACATAGGGAGCCACTGGATAGCTTTTTTACCCTGCCCAATGAATGAGGGTGTTTGCAGAAGGAAGGAGAACAGAAAGGTCTTTGGAGTAGACACGTGCCCCAGCCACCAGCCCACTGGCCCCATCCTTAGAGCTCCTGCTGCCTCCTGCTTGCCTCCTGCTGCATGCACCACTTAGGCAGCTCTGTCTAGAGTTATTTCTTTCATTATGTACTAAGCGTCTTGAGGCAAAGGTCTGTCTTAATTTTTTTCCCTTCTGTCATCCCTGCTGTCTTCCTTCAGGGCTTGGGACTGAGCCTTGCATGCTGCTTTGCTCTTGGTAGAGTCTTAGCTATCTGTTAACAAGAGATTCGCTATCACTTGTCTTCCCTCAGGAGGAGAGCAGTAAATTAACAGCAATGCAATTTCATATGCAAACTTCTGGCTGAAGTAGCAATTCCCTTCTGAGTACCACTGTGTGCTTTTCTTGAGCCTTGTGTAATAAAATTTCATTGACTGTAATCCTGAAGAGGAAACGGACCAATTTTTCTTGTTCACTGTACTTTCATCTAGCATGGTGCTAAACACGACACCCACTTACCTATGGTTCATTGCTGAAGTTAACTTTCACATGTGTGAAATTAATTATTTACCTATTTCTTATTGTTGATGTCCAAAATCATACTTTAAAGACTTATTTACACTATGCATTCAGGATGTGTAGGAAATGCTTTCTTACTGAGGAAGAGTCTTTGTTGCTCACTTGACAGCCTGTGATATTGGTGAAAGGGGTGAGAAAGATGTGTATCCGTTCCATAGTTGGAGTATTCATAAACACTGACCTTGAAGTCTCTTCTGAGCTACTCTACTTTTGCTTCTTTTAAAGATGACCTTGTGATCTTAAAGAATCCAGACACCTTCTGAGATAGAACAGTAGTCCTTCCTCATTAGTAGAGTTTAAACCTCAAGTTTTCTATGACAGAGGGATGAAAACCTAATGCTCCAAGATTAAAATTCATGAGATCATAGGTAGACAACACAGTCACTCAGATAATGTCATATTCATAAAAGAATAAATCCAGCATCTACAGTTCAGTAAGAAGTAGTTACGAGTTAATTGCCATGTAATTGTAGGGAAGTCTTGTGTGCACTGCTTCGAGTGAGTCTGGGTGGTGCTTAGGCAAAAGCAAAGATCAAGCTTTTGCCGGTTAGGGACGGCAGTCTTGGATCAGGAGTCCTGTGGGTTTCTTCCCTGCTGAAAGTAAGGTGGTGGGGCGGAGCACTGGGGTATTCCTTGTGACTTAAGCCATTTGGCCTCAGCAGAGGTGGAAACATTTGGGCATAATGTTGGGAATAAATGTGACAGCGTGATAACATGCAGACACTGTGGGAATAAGATGATCAGGGAGAATTGTGCATTTGCTAGGAAGGGCCTAACTTGCTTAAGTGCAGCTTGTTACCCTCTTAGGTTCTGCACCCAGGGGCTAAGTGTGCATGAAGACATCAGTTTGCTGTAATTGGTATTTTTGCAAATGATCACTGACTTCAGCAAGAACTCCATGCCACCAGCACTGATAATATATTTACCAAATCCATCTCTAATTTCTAGATCATTATTTCACACACTGTCTCCTGAAACCTCTTAAGACTTCCTTCCCATCCTTGCTCTCAGGTGTAGCTTCACTTCCTATTTCTCTGAGGAAATTGAAACCACCAGAAGACAGTGTGTGTGGGCTTCTACTGCATGTCCACCCACCTGCTTACATTTCTGCCCACAAGTGCTGCTGCCTCTCTGTTGGCAGGGCTGAGCCACCCTTCCCCTAGCTATAGCCAGCTTCTTTCCTTGTGTGACAGGTTGCACTGCCCTTGCTTGCTGAAGTATGTGGCAGTGGAGCCTCCCCAGTCCTTGTCACTTTGTTAATTCTTGCGTGCTGGATCTTTAAGTCAGTACACAGACAATTGTTCCTCCCATTGAGATAGTAAACCTTTATTGATCCATTTTCAGTCATGTGATGCTACCTCAGTTCTTTCCTCTGTAACTAAGCCTTTCAAACCATTTTTTCAATATACTGTTTCCTATTCCTTTTCCCATATTCCACTTTGAACTAATTGTCATGGGGCTTTGATCCTGCCACTTCTCCAAACTGCTGTTGTTAACATCACTGATGATCTTCATGTTGCTAAATGCAGCAGTCAGTTTCCAGCCTTCCCTCTGTTGTTTTTGGTTGCTCCACTTCCCACATACAGTGCCCTCTTTCCTGATGAGCTTTCTTCTTGGGACTTCCAGGATACCACACTTCCACGGAGGTCCTGTCTCACTGGTTGCCTTCTCTTAATCTTTTCCAATTTCCCCTGGACCTCGTCCTGCTAGATGCCTTGGAAGACAGTCATTGGACTTCCTCTTACTTCTATCAGTGCTCAGTCCTTCAGAGGTCGTACATAGTGTGGGGCTTTAGACCTGTTTAGAAGCTAATTCCTGGTGCACTTTCAGCCCTGGCTTCTCTTTTGCACCCCAGGTTCTCATAGTCCTAACCTTGGAAAGTATACCCCACCCCACTCACTCTGCATGTTCTTCTCCAAAGCTCTTACCACTTACTGGTTGTAAACCTACTTGCTGGTTGGTGGCTGTTGTCTCTGTGCTTACCTTCACAGTGTGAGCTCCACAAAGAAAGACTCTTATTGGTGTATCTACAGCACCTACAAGGGTGGCAGGCACATAAATATTACAATATTTTGTTGAATGAGTTTGGTCTTAATACACAGTGAAGTCTCTCAACTTAATAATTTTTCTGATGTCTGGTTTCAACTCTTCTTTCTTCAATTAGTGTCTTAGTACTTCAGAAATGGTCTCTTATTGGAAATTTCTAAATCCACTTGATGACATGATACATTAGGATTAGGATGACATGTCATCCTAATTGACATGATACATTTTAGTATATAGTATTATATATAATCTTTATGATTGATCTGGGGAAATAGAAACATCTTTAGTTTTAGAGCCAAATACTTTGGAGTATGAATTCTTGTTCTGCCATTAAATAGGTATAATGCCTTAGTTAAAACATAGCAACCATAGGTCTTAGTTCTCTCATTTTTAAGGTGAAATGTTTGTTTCATAGGGACATTCAGCGAAGTTGAATGCTGAATATGTGGAATGCATATAGCATAACCAATGGCATATAATAGATGTTTAATAATAGCTCCTGTGATAAGTGTACTTAAACATATATATGATTTGTAGGATTACATGCATTTCAAAAATTTTGAAACACCAAAATTTATAATTATTTCTTTAAACTGTTGCTGGTTGGTCTTTGGTTACAAACCTAGTTATCTAATACAGCATTGTTTCTGTGGTTCAAATTAAGTTTGATTCACATTTCAACCTACAGAACCTTTTTCAGGAATTTATTCTGCTGCAAAGTTCAAGGACTGTCTTTCAGTAAAATTTACTTAATTGGAGTGCTTTGGAATGGAATGTTCTGGAGGAATTCAGTCTCCTAATTAATGAAAAAAAAAACCATTTTGTTTGGAAGCCTCTTTATAAAATGACTTTATATGTACATTGAGCAGAGTCCACAGCAAGCGCTCAGTAGATATTTTGTTACTTGTCTTTGACCCAGAAACACCTATGTGAACTCATATATTGTTGTATTGAGGCATAGATATGGAAAGTATGGGTGATGCTACTAAATACAGCACAAACTATACATAGGCTTAAAAATATAAAGAAACGTGTTGGCTTTGAACTCTGAATATTAGTAGTATCCATTTATAATTATTGATTCTACTTAGGGAAAGAAGGATTGCAAATAGTTCCAGCTCCAAGAGAGCTGAGCAAAGTTGGTGAGGTAGTACATGCAAGTGTATGTCCATGTGTGTACATATCTACGTACAAGCCTTACCCTGTTAGATAACATGAGTTACAGTTGCTCTGCAGTGTGTGGTAAGTACAGAGCAAACACGATAAGTTTAAGTACTGTGATTTCAAAGAAGTGGTTAAAAATGGTCAGAGACGTTTTTCTGGGAGAAGCAAGATTGGAGCTGGACATAGAATGATTAATGCCCCATGATGCAGTTCATACGGCTGGTTCAGCAAGGAACGAGTGGAGGGCTCATAAAAAGTCCTGTGGTTGTGTCCCAGCTTCTGTGTGAACACAGTGGTTCTTAAGTCATGCCTATTGTCAGTTATTTGTGATTGGGGTGCTCTGGGGCTTCCAGTGCATGCATAGGTCAGCGTGTTCTTCCAGTGCACCCAGAAAGTGTGAGGGTCCCAAATAAGCTGGGCTCCGGGGAAAGTGAGTGCCCGCCTGCTTGTTTAGAACTCCACATTTCTCCAAGCACAGCTGGAACAGGGAGGCGGATCGGTCAGCTTGTTCTTAAGCAGAGTTTAGGACCAAGTGTTTTTTTTTTTTTTATTTTGAAAGTATACAACAGAACAAGTCAGAATAAAGCCAACTAAGATCGTACAGTGAAATTGGTACAGAACTTCACAGCAGGTTACTGGGATAACAGTAATAGGTATCACAGTGTATTTTGTTATCTTTATAATAGTTGTTCTTTCAGTCACATATATCAAAATGAGATGAAATATAGAACACTATAGAACTTATCAAAACAGAATATTGAATAGAGCAGTACCATTAATTAGAAAAGAGCAAAACAGTAATAAAAATATTTGCCTTCAAAGAAATGATGGAAGGAAGTCTCCCTTATTAGCTATGGTCAACTTCCCAGGAGATGCTCAGATTTCTGGTTCCCATTTGCTAATGGGCGGGGTGGGGGGGGGGAGAAGGAGGATAGGGGAAGTGGGATATTTGATTCTAGGCTATGTAGCAGTAGGTTCACTATCGCTAAGCAGGGAGGCAGGATGGTTTCACAGCGTCCTCAGTTCCAACATGGCGTGGATCTCAGGAGACACTGCTGGTTCTCCCCCTAGAAGGGCTGCAGTCTGCCACCCTACCTCCACTTACCAGGGAGGAGAGGTGCTTGCGTGGCTTTCCAGAGTCCTAAGTTCCAACATGGCGTGGATCTCAGGAGACACTGCTGGTTCTCCCCCTGGAAGGGCTGCAGTCTGCCAGCTTGCCTCCGCTTACCAGGGAGGGGAGGTGCTTGCTTGGCTTCCCAGAGTCCTAAGTTCCAACGTGGTCTAGGACCAAGTGTTGCAGTGATCTTGACTGTCTTTGGAGATGGGTTGATGAGGGTAGCCTCTGACTGTGGATTTCTCTCTGGTGACGTGAGTTGACTTGATAAGATAATTATGGAAAAGAGGTAAAAGCAAATTCACTGTTTTGGGTAGAAACATGGCATCATTTGCGAGGATTTTCCTTAAATTACTGGATTAGGCCATGTGGCAGGTGCAGGAATGTAGGGTAGCAATACAAACCTGTCATCTTTCATTCACACGCTCATCTTCTGGGTTATTCACCTGGAAAGCATGGCTGTTGACAGTTGATTGGACTGGCTGAGCATGTCTGCAGTGTCACCTGGGCCTCTTTGGTAGTCAGAAGGCGGTTGTTAGTGTGGTTGATCCGCAGAGAAGCCGAGATGGACCTGGCCAAACCGGAAAAAGAAGGGTTGTGACTGTCCGGTTCCTGGGTGACAATCACACTTCTAAGTTACTACAGTTGTTGGAATGTGTTTAAAGTTAGCTTGGAGGGGCTGGGGATTTAGCTCAGCGACATAAGTGCCTGCCTTGCAAGCAGGCAGTTGTGAGTTTGATCCCTGGTACCAATAAAAAGGAAAAAGACAAAAAAAAAAATAATAAAATAAAGTTAGCTTGGAGCATTAAACTGGAGGACAACCTTTTCTTTTTAGACCTCCCTAATTTGTGTCTCTGCATGAGACAGTGAACTTTAGTCAAAATCTAATTAAAAACTCATGCCATGTTTGTGCTTTAATGGAACATTGCACACTAGAGCTGGTCCTGAACTTTCTTGGCAGTTACTTTAGAAAGGAGTAAGTGGTGGTAAACCTGGTGCCCTGAGTGACTGGCACTCATGAAGTTCTCTGGAAGTGCCTTAGCAGTTACCCTGGTTTTATAAATGCCCATGGGCCAGTTTGTTTGAGGTCACCATGCTCTTGTCTATTCATCTGTTCCTCCCTCCTTACATGTTGCCTGTTGCCTGTTGACAATTACGTTTGTTTATCTCTAAGCACAGCAATCATCTTGAGTGTTACATCTCCAAGGCACCTTGAGCTTCCTATCTCCAAAGTAGAGTCCCGATCGCTGGCCAGGGCTGGCCACTCCTACCTTTCCTGTCTCAGCATGTGGTGACCTATTTCCCTGAGTGCTGATTCCTCGAAATCTGGGAGTTCCTTGAATTCTTTTTTACCCCTACTCCTATGATCAGAATCCCCAACTGTCCCTGTTGCTTCCTCTTTGACCCTGAGTGATGTAGGGCCTTTCTGCCTCTCTTCACTTTACTACAGTTTCCCTCATTGTAGTCCACCACAGTCTTTTGAGCCTCCAGTCAGCCCGCTGCCCCCGCCCCAGTGGCCGAATGGACTTTTACAATGAAAACCTAACATGCTGGCCATGTGAGATCCTGTGTAGATTGTTCTCACAGGAGCGCAGCTGGGTGTATGAAGCTCTCTGTCCAGTCTCACTGGCTCCTCTCCCCTTTGGTCTTAATGCTTTAGCCACGTTGACTATTTATTGCCTCAGAGCTTTCAAACGTATTTTGTCCATAGGGACATTTGTCCATTAGTTACTAGCTTAAATGTCACTTCTTTTAGGCCTTCGTTGGTTCTTCTATCTAAAATTCTCCAGAGTTTTTCTGTTTTCTTAATAGCATTATTGATAGATATTCCCACATAAATTTGGTTATCTTCTGTACGGACTGCCATAGGTTAGGGCCTGTGCTTGCTTTACTTGCTGGTGTGAACCTCGTTCGTGCTAGCTCAGCTTTGTTGCTCTGCCGAGCTTGCATTCCATGCTAGCAACACTCGTCTCCTTGCTATTTTCAGACTCGCCAGACCTGCTGTGCCTCAGGGTTTTTGCACTTGCCGGGCCTTCTGTTCTCAGAATTATTTTACCATGATGCGTGTATGACTTGTTTTCATTCTGTAGATTTCTACTCAAAGTTACTTTCTATTGACGCCATCTCTGTCATGTCTAAAACCGTACCTGCCCCTCTGACAATTCATAGACCCTTCGCTCTTATCCCTGTGTACCATGTGACAGTTGCTTCTTTATCTTACTTATTGTCTATCTTCTCACAGAGGAAAACCAGAGACCAGAACTTTTTTCTGTTCTTTCATGATAGTGTGTCAAGTTTCTTGAACAGTTCGAGGCACCTGGGCACTCTGTAAATATGTGCCTGAAAGAATGAGTGTGTGGACAATATATAAGTGAGTAGCACACAATGGGCATACTTTTTAAAAAAAATTTTGCTGAAATCTATATAACATAAAATGTACTATTTTGCCGTTTTAAAACGTGCATTCAACATTTCCATCGTTGTGTAACTGTCATTACCGTCTCCTTTGTACACTTTCTGGAAGTGAAAGAATCTAGAAATAATCAGCTAACTGAATGACCAACTCTTGGAGAAGCAGGTTGACAGCCGGGTCTCTTGTGTCGGGGGC
Organism: Cavia porcellus; assembly: GCF_034190915.1. NCBI lineage: Eukaryota > Metazoa > Chordata > Mammalia > Rodentia > Caviidae > Cavia > Cavia porcellus. The sequence goes on from NW_026947493.1 coordinate 33,920,937, forward strand.
GCAGACTGCTTCCTGTGTGTGGTGCAAGAAAGGAGTGAGGCTGAGAAGTTCACGAGCACCATCTCAGGATGCCTGGTGTTTATGGCAGAGATGCTTCGTGTTTTACGTGCAGGTTTTATGCTGTCTCTGTTGTAGAATGACCCAGGCCTTACCTTCCTACCTTCTTTCTGCTGTTGGTGTGCCTGCTCACACCTGCACTGGGCATGCATGTGTTCCTTCTGTAGCTGAGAGGTGCATTTGGAATGCCTCCAGCTCACAGAGTGATGGGCAGGGAAATCCTCGTCCCTCGGAGCCTTCCTCATTGAGCCCACAGTATGAAAACCCTCAGTCTGCCTCCATGGTCCTCTCATTAGCTTCCAACGATATCATTGATGATATGGAGAAGTGTTCATTCTTACTTGTAAGGTGAAGCATATGTTGTACACAGACATAAAGTGCAGGTTATGAAGTTCTCCTGGTTGGAGTGAGGGATTGTTTCAAACCCTTAGCCATTTTTCCTGTGTTGAGTCAGATAGGAAACTGTTGCCTCTGTGCACTTCAGCATTTAAGGATCTTCTCATGGTCGCTGTAAAGTGTCCTATATCCAGCACCCCAGCTGACAAGAAATCATTGTGCTCACTGTTACAACAGGATTACCTGATGTGTACTTTGCCTACACGTGTTCTCACTCATTTGTGTTGATGTCACAAGCATAGCACATCACCTATCTGCTTTCAGTACTTCTAGCATTGTAAGGAAGCCCAGAGTGCTCAAAGCAAACCTTGAGATAGCTTAAAACTGTGAAGGTCCTACTCAGATGCACAGGACGGGCTCCTCCTGTCGCCCATTCTGGTCTGGTTTCCTCAGTGGCCTTACAATAGTGTCTTCCTATCATGACCCCCCTGAAGTCCTGCAACAGAGGCATAGGGCAGGCATGTCTGTGTGGCTCATGTCTTCTCTGTTGCATCTGACAGCGTGTCCCTCGGGTGGGCCTGACGTGCTGTTGGGCTGGGTGCTCAGAGAGGACCGAGCTCAGGCAGGGCCTGACAGGGTATTGCCACGGATGGCTGAAGTTTCCGTCCTTGAGTCCTGCACCATCTTATGCATGTGATAACCATGCTGTGTATGAAAGCTGCAGAAATGCCAAGGCAAAAGAAAAGCGGGCTGTGTGGGATGGAGATACACGTGAAGGCTAGGAGAGTTTGCAGAAGTATCCGTCAAAGTTGAAGGTGGTGCCACACATGGGGGAAGGGGCCAGTGGGGTGGGAAAGTCAGGATCTGGGACTGGGGTCAGGGCAGCTTCCATTTTGTCTCACTAGTGATGGGTAGAACTGAATTTTTGGAGATTTCTACCACTTCTGTTGTTAGCCCTCATCATTTGGTTTGACTTGCTTTCTCTCTTCATTACAGATACAAATACCTGTCAGGAAATTTCTGAATTCCTGCAGGTATGGCCATGGTGCAGGGCTTGAAGGGTTACAGTCGGTTTTCATTGCTGGTGAGGCTATCCGTCTTTGTAACCTAACATGATTACCTGATCCAGTACATGAATAGCAGTGTTCCTCTAGATTATTATCTATAACTTCATAATGATAAATAGTGCTTTGGAAAAGTAATTGTTATAATTGGTATAATGTAGTTTTTTTTTCCCCAGTCACATAACCAGCTTGTTACCTTTATCTTAAAGGGTGCTAGATACTTTATAGTTATTTATGTGACAAGCCCTGGTGTTTGATTGTTAATTGCAATACTTAAAATGAAATTTATGCCCCCACAGCATAGGTCATTAATAAAAAATAACCCTTACCTGGAAATTTTTTTCTATTCTTAAAATTAAGTTTATAAACAAACAGATGATGAAAACATTATTATTTTTCCAAAGCTTATAGGAGAAATTTTTGTGTCTTGCAGGAACTTTCACTATTGCAGGATGACAAAGCACACAAGGCTGGTACTAGACCTTGTTGTGTCTTTGCTTCATTGGTTCTCCTGGGTGTTTTGGCTTCTTCCAGGACACACGACCCACTCGTGGATGTGCCACTGTCTCTCTAGTGGGAGACCTTACTGTCTGTTTCCATAATAGCTCAGTTTGGTTTCCAAAGACAAATGGTGCCCAGTGAAAGCTTTCTGGTGAATGTGTCTTCTGAAAATTTTAGCAGGTTTAGATAAAATTCATGCTGCAGATGAGAAGGTTCTCAGTTAAACGTTGAGTGTACAGAATTACTAAAAGCCATTGAGCCTACAGTCATTGCTTTCTATAATAGTTTCCCGTAAAACATGAGATTCTACATCTTCCATCAGACTAATGGTTTTTCCAGGCCAGCATTTGCCTGCTGAGAGTGGTATTAAGGGAGTTGTGAGAGGACCTGATGACCCTTCCTGCCATCACCTTAAAAACTTAGGGGCGTTCTTCAAATATGCATAACTTTCCTTAAGCTATTACGAAGTCATTATTCAGACTGTTCTTGAATTTGCTTAAATTGCTTTTGCAGTGGTTCTTATTTTTGGCATTTACATCTGGTGGGATGTAGCAGCCAGCCTGAGCAGCAGCCTGTGAGAGTTTACCCCGTGTCACCCACAGGGACCACAGTCCTTTTCCATTCAATTTTTACACCCATGCATTTGACTCTTCATGTTGGATTTATACATGCTCACATTGTTCACCTACATGTTTATTTTGGGTCCTTCCAAGGGCACATTGCTTTTATTTGTGTCGCTAGTACAGTTCTAGTGGCATTTCTTCCTTTTATCTTGCCATGGAGGCCCCAGAGCTATGGAGCCTCTGGTTGGTAGCATCCACCTTAAAATAGTGAGTCTGGGGTTACCTTCCTGGCCCTGCAGTTTACTGGCTGTGTGGTGAGGAGTGTTTTATGAGATCGCTCAAAGGTTCAGCTTCCTTTGGATAAGGTGGGGACAGTCGGCTCCTCCTGTAGAATTGTAGTCACTCATACTCTCTACGTTCAAGTGACACAGGTCCAGGTCAAATTAGTTAATGTGAAAGGAAATCAGGATACAGTTGGTATCCAGTGTCACTCGATTCCAGAGCCTCCGACCAGAAGGGACTGTCTCTTTCATCATCCCTGCGGTGGTTGTCTCAGCTTGACTCTCTTCTCAGATACGGTGGCAAGAAGACGGCAGCCCCACATTCATATCGACAGCTTGGCAGCTCAGCCCATACTGCTAGTGTTTTTCTAATTGAAATATTAGGGAGATCTTGTGGGATATCTAGCTGCTGGGCTTGAGGTGCTGTTTGTTCTGCCTTCTCACAGTGGCTAAGGGAACAGAGGACTGTAATGGTCTGAGGATGGGCTCTTCTCTCTTATACCACATAAAGAAAGCATTCTAGACATAGGAAGAGGTTCTCATTAGAAATGATGTGACAAGATGGCCGCCGAGAGTGTGTGGACCATGAGGTGACAGGCAGAAAGCCTTGAGCAATATGGCATAAGGCATTCGATACATGGAATCCATCCTTTCTTAGTCTCAATCTTTGCACCTAAGCAATGCAGTTTCCTTATACTGGTTCCAAATGCACTTCTTTAAAACAAATTGAGCCTACTATTTTTATAAACTTTTAATTTGAGTTATTTTGCAAGTTTTATGTATTCTAAGAAGATACATGGCAGGAGGAAGTTTCATTTAATCTGTTTCTGTTATCTAGTAAAAAATTATTTATGGAGAGTCATGTATCTAAAATATCCCGTAGTTTGAGGGAGATAGAAAGGAACAAGTCATAGCTCCTTTCCTGGGGTATCTATAGCCCTACTGGAATAGGTATCAGGCCAAGTGTACAGAGATGAGACATGTGTGATGTGAGATAGAGTATGGAAAAGTGCAGTTAGGGAAGTAACGCAATTCAAGAAGTCCAGAATGGAGCCTGACCCCATCTTGCATGGAGAATACAGGAAGGCTTGGGAGAGGGCATAGCATCTGGACTGAGCTTGAAGGAGGGATATAGTTGTGTAGTCAAAACTTTAGGGAGCAAGATGGGATGAAGAAACGATTAGTCAAGCAGGAGCAAGGGAGGGGCAACTGATCTATTCATTCTTTATTGAAGCTCTTTGCATGCTTGACTTTGTCTGACACTATCCCTTGCTCTGTTAGAGGAACATTGTTATAAAACGCCCTGGGTGGCTCATTGGAAATCTGTATGAGAGCTAGATGGGGTACAGATGAGAGAATTCCTTATGCTTCTTCTGGCTGCTGATGGTGTGTGAACAAACATATAGAGGTAGGGTGGCGAAGGACAAATCTGTGATTTTATGTGTTTCTGGAGTATCCATTTCACCAGCAGGAGGCATGGTGGAGCCAGGTGGTGAAGGATCTTGAATGACAGGAGTGTAGTGCTGTGTTGTTCAGGCAAGCGTTTTCCAGGGAAGATGTCACGGGTGCAGTTCCCAACGCCTTGTGCTTGGCTTATTGTGCTACTGTTAACATCTTGAAATGTCCAGTACTTGTGGAACCCTGCAGTTTGTTTATCATTAAGTTTATCGGTACACACAGTGACATATGCACACCCAAGTTTATAGCACTATTTTTTTAAATTTTTATTTTAAAGAGAATTAAAAAAAGAGGGCATAGCAAAGCAAATCAGAACAGAACAATGTAAGCAACACAGCACTTCACAACAAGACAATCGGATATTAACAGTGGCTACCATAATGCCTCTTTGAAATAGTAGAGCATACCTTCACACAGAATAATATCAAACATAACAAAACAGTATAAAACCATTCAAGAGAATGAAAGTATTACAGGACATTCAAAACTAAACAACAGAAAATGAACAATGGCTACTATAATATCTCATTTTTTATAAAAATTTTGTTTATACTATCATGCATATTAAAATACAATAAGACACAACATGATAGAACCAATGGAAAGAGAAGAACAAAAGCATGTTAGGAGTTTAAAGCCAGATGATATTAAATCAGCAAAGACTGCCATAATGTCTTGTTTTCTTCAAAATAGCTGTTCGTACCATCACACATAATAAAATGAAACAAAACAGAATAAAACCATTCCAACCAAAGAATGAAAACATTATAAGACTTCAAAGCAATGTAATGGGGCAACATGATTACCATAAAATCATATATACTCTTACCATTTCTTATACTAGGGAGACTATATGGTATTTATACATGTGGGTTTGATTTATTTCACTTATGAGTATGGTCTCAAGTTGCATCTATTTACTTATAAATATCTCAATGTGATCATTTTTTATAGTTGAGTAGTACTCCATTGTATAAAAATACCACATCTTTTTTTTATCTATTCTTCAGTTGATGGGTACTTAGGTTGTTTTCAAGATCTGACTATTACAAATTGTACTGCTATAAACATGGGTACACATATATCACTTGATATTCCCACAAGATGCCTACAAATGGAATAGCTGGGTCAAATGGGACTTCCAATCCCAGCTTTTTGAGGAATCTTCAGCCTGACCTCCACAGTGGTTGCACCAGTCTACACTCCCACCAGCAGTGCAGAAGAGTTCCTTTTCCCCTGCAGTGTCTCCAGCATTTGTTGTTAGTAGTTTTCTTGATCCTGGACATTCTTTCTCGAGTGAGATGGAATCTCAGTGTTGTTTTAATTTGCATTTCCCTAATGACTAATGATGCTGAACATTTTTTCATGTATTTATTTGCCATTTGTATTTCTTCATCTGAGAACTGTGTATTCATTTCTGATGCCCATTTTTGGATTGGGTCTTTGAATTTTGGGGGTCTGATTTTTTTTTAATTCTTTATATATTGTAAACAGAAGTCTTTTGTCTGAGAGACCTTTCACTAAGATTTTTTCCCAACTTGTGGGTTTTCTTTTCACTATGCTGGAGATTTCTTTTGACATGCAGAAACTCTTTAATAAGATGTGATCCCAGTTATTGATTCTGGGAAGTATTTCCTGCATGGTTTGATTCTTGTTCATGAATTCTCTACCTATCTCTATGTCTTCAAGATTTTTACCTACTTTGTCCCAACAGATTTAGTGCTTTTGTTTTAATATTTAGATCCTTGCTCCATTTAAACTTTAGTATAGTACATGGTGATAGGCATGGGTCTGGTTTTAGTTTTCAGCTTAGGAGAGCCAATATTTCCAGCACCATTTATTAAAGAGACTGTTATTCTTTCAGTGAATGTGTTTGGCCCCTTTATCAAAGATAAGGTGGTTGAGTGTGTTTGCAGTTGTGTTTGTATCTTCTAATCTATTCCATTGATCTTCAGGTCTGTTTTTATTCCAGTACCGTGTTGGTTTTATTACAGTAGCTTTGTAGTATAACTTCAAGTCAGGGATTGTTATGCGTCTTGCCTTGCCTTTGCTGCTTAGAATTGCCTTTGCTATTCTAGAGCTCTTCTCATTCCAGATGAATTTTAGGAGTGATTTCTCTAGATCTGTGAGGTATGCTAGTGCTATTTTGATTGGGATTGCATTGAATCTGTATAACAATTTTGGGAGAATGGCTATTTTCATAATATTTGTTCTTCCTATTCATAAGGGATGTCTTTCCATTTTCTGAGGTCCTCTTCAATTTCTTTTTTCTGGATATTAAAATTTTTCCTGAATAGATTTATTTCTAAATATTTCATTTTTTGAATGCTATTTTGAAGGGTGTGGCTTCTCTTATTTCTCTCTGTGATTTTGTTGTTAGTGTATAGGAACACTATTGATTTTTGAGTGTTGACTTTACATCCAGCTACATTACTGAATTTATTTATTATATCTAGGAGTATTTCAAGGGAGTTTTGGAGTCTTCTATGTAAAGTGTCATGTCATCTGCAAATAATGATAATTTAACTTCCTCTTTTCCTATCCTTACTCCTTTTATTTTTCTCTCTTGCTCTGGCTAGTATTTCCAGTGCTATGCTGACTAGGAGCAGTGATAATATGCATCCTTATCTTGTGTCTGATTTAAGGTAAAGGCTTTCAGTTTTTGACCATTTAATATAGATGCTAGCTGTTTGTTTGTCATAGATGGCCTTTATCAAATTGTGGTAAAGACCATCTATTTCAGTTCTCTGTAAGGTTCTTATCATGAATGGATGTTGGACCTTATCACAAGCTTTTTCTGCATCTATAGAAATGATCATGTGATTCTTATTTTTGGCTCTATTGATATTGTGGATTACATTGATTGATTTGTGTATGTTGAACCATCCCTGCGTTCTTGGGATGAATCCCACTTGGTCATGGTGTATAATTTCTTGATGATTTGCTGCATCCTGTTTGCCAATATTTTACTGAGGATTTTTGCATCTGTGTTCATTAGGGAGATTGGCCTGTAGTTCTCTTTTTAAGTTGGGTCTTTCTCAGGTTTTCATACTAGAGTAATATTTGCTTTCAGGAATGAGTTAGGAAAGATTGCTTCCCTTTCAATTTCACTGAAGAGTTTGAGGAGTGTTGGAATTAAGTCTTCCTGTATTTCTTGTAGAATTCTGCAGTGAATCTGTCTGGGCCTGGGCTTTTCTTTGTTGGTAAGAATTCATTACATTTTAAATTTCTTTTTAATCAGTACTGGGAATCGAACTCACGACCGCCTTCTTGCAAGGCAGGTGCTTATGTCACTGAGCTAAATCCCCAGCCCTACACTTTCAATTTCATTAATAGAAATTGGATTATTCAGCAGTTTTACATCTTCTAGATTCAGCTTTGGTAGTTCATATGTTTCTAGGAATCTGTCCATTTCTTCTGTATTATTGAAGTGATGAGAATAGAGGTTTTCGAAATAGTTGTTGATGATCTTCTGTATTTCCACAGAGTCTGCAGTGATTTCACCCTTTTCATTCCTTATTGCATGAATTTGAGTTTTTCTTTACTTTTTAAAAAAGGTTGCCTAGGGACTTATCAATTTTATTTATTCTTTGAAAGAACCAACTCTTTGATTTATTGATTCTTTGTATTGCTTTCTTAGTTTTTATTGCATTAATTTCTGTTCTGATCTTTATAATTTCCTCCCTTCTTTTGGCTTTGGGCTTGATTTGCTCTTCTTTTTCTAGATGTTTGAGGTGTAGCATCAGGTTGTTTATTTGGGTTTGTTCTGTTTTCCTAATGTGGGAATTCACTGCAGTAAATTTTCCTTTGAGGACTGCTTTCATTGCATCCCACAGATTCTGATAAGTTATATTTGTATTTTCATTTGCTTGTACATCTTGTTTCATTTCTTCAATTTCCTCTGTGACCCACTGATTGCTCAAGAGTGTATTATTCAATTTCCATGTGTTGGTGGGGGTTTTTACAGTTTCTTTTATCATTAATTTCTAGTTTCATAGTGCTGTGATCTGATATGCACGGGATAATTTCTGTTCTTTTGCATTTACTTACCTATGTTCTGTGGACTATTATATGATCTATTTTAGAGAATGTTCCATGTACTGCTGAGAAGAATGTATATTCTGATATTGTTGGATGGAACACTCTGTATTTGTCTATCACGTCTATTTGTTCACAGGTGTGATTCAGTTCTGTTATTTCTTTACTGATTTTCTGTCTGGTTGATCTGTCCTGTTGTGTCAATCATGTGTTAAGGACTCCTGTCATAATTGTATTATTGCTTATTTGATTTTTCATTTCTGTTAATACTTGTTTCGTATAACTGGGTGCTCTGGAATTTGATGCATATATATTTAAGATCGTTATCTCTTCCTCTTGAAGTTTTCCCCTAACTAGTATGTAGTGACCTTCTTTATCTCTTATCTCATTCTTGGTTTGAAGTTTACATTGTCTGCAAACAAAGTAGCTACCTCTGCTTTTTTTCTGGGTTTTTGTTGCATGAAGTACCGTTTTCTATCCTTTGACTTTCAGTCTATGAGTTTCCTTTTGGGTTAGATGGGTTTCTTGTAGACAGCATATGGTTGGATGTCGTTTCTTGATCCATTCTGCCAGTCTGTTTCTTTTAATTGGTAAATTGAGGCCATTTATATTAATGGTTATAACTGTTATATATTGTTTTATTTTTGACCTGTCTTTCTGCTGTTGCATCTTTACCTTTCCATTCTGTTTAATTGTCTGCCTTGCTTAGTGGTTTTTTCCTATGTCTAACTTGAATGTCTTTCAGTATTCTTTGCAGGGTTGGTTTGGTGATCATGAAGTTCTTCAGCTGTTCTTTGTCATGGAAGTATCTTATATCTCCATCTATTTTGAAAACAGTTTTTCGGGGTACATCGGTCTGGGTTGAAAGTCGTTTTCCTTTAGGATCTGAAATACTTCACTCTATGCTCTTGTTGACTTCATTGCTTATGCTGAGCAGTCTGCTGTGATTCTGATAGGTTTTTCTTTATAGATGATCTGTCTTTTCTCTCTGACAACTTTTAATATTCTGTTCTTATTTGGATTTCTGCGATGGTGATTATTATATGTCTGGGTGTAGTTTTATTTTTGGTTATGGCTATTTGGGGTTCTGTTAAGCTTCACTGATTCATATGTCAGTTTCCATTCTCATGTTTGGGAAATTTTCAGCTATTACTTCTGTAAATAGCCTCTTGATATCATTTGTGTTGTCCCCTTATTTTTCATTTATCCCTATCAATTTTATGTTGTTTTTGTTTCCATCATCTTGCAGCTGTTGAATTGTTATTACCTGATTCCTTATTATTTTTAAGAGATCTTTCTTGTCCTATTCACTAGCTGCAATCTTGTCTTCGAGGTGTGAAATTCTATCTTCACTTTTGTTGTGGAGGTTTTGCCAACTTTCAATGGAATTTTTGATTTCTGTATATCTCTTTGAATCTGCTTCATCCATTCTGTTTATTTCATATATTCTTCATTCAGGATTTTCATTTTTTTGCATTGTTCCTCTAATTTTTTAACTGTGTCTTCTTTAGGTGTGTTCAGCATTTCTTTCATTACCTTTATCATTTCGTTTTTTACCTGGGAGAGTATTTCTGATTTGAGTTCTTTTATAGCTTCCCGGGTTTATTTCTTTATTTCAGTTGATATCATTTCAGGTGGATGGCTTATATTTTCTGCTATATATATGGCTCCTAGGCTTTCTTGGGATGGGCTGGAGGTTTGAGATTGCATTCTGGTCTTTTGTCTTCTCATTTTCCTATATGTCCTGGTTTTGAGCAGTGTTCCAAAGCATCCCCCAGGAGTGGTGGAAATCACCTCCCGTGCCCTCAGCTCCCTGGATTAAAACAAAATCGCTAGGCTGGTCCAGTCAGGCCTGCTGCTGCACTATGTGTAGACACTTTGGATACAACCCAAATGCCCATTAACTGAGGAATGGATAAAACGATGTGGTCTTTTTATACAACAAAGTACTAGTCAGCCATATAGAATGATAAACTGGAGACTTTTATAGGTAAATGGGCACAATTTGAGGCCATACTCAGACGTGCAATAAGCCAGATGTAAACGTCATATTGTCTCCCTAGTGTGAGAGGCTGAAAGAGTAAATAAGATATAAAATGTACAATAGATATTGTGAAATGGAAAAAAGCTTCAAAAGGAAAGAGAAACTGGCATGGGAGAATGGAGATAAGAAGAAGAAAAGCCATATATATATATGAATTCATATATATATATATAAATTCATATATATATGAATGACCTGGCTGTTCGTTTCTTCATCCCATGTTGCTCCTTAAAGTTTTGACTATAAAACTATATCCCTCCTTCAAGCTCAGTCCAGATTTTATGCTCTTTCTCAAACTTTCTACATCTCATATAAATATCTATATATCTATATATCTATATATCTATATAGATATATAGTTATATAGTTATATGGTTATATAGTTAATTAGTAGTATACCTATCTTATCTTTCATATATACATATATATCTTTCATATATATATGAAGTATATATCTTTTGTCTTTCATGTATATATGAAATATATATATTTTCATCTTTTATATATATGAAAGATGAGATAGTTACACTACTAATTTTTCTTAGTTCGTTGAGAAGAAAGGTTGTGCTAATGTTATTTGGACAATTAAATGTCAGTATCTTGTACTCTAAAGATAACAATGTACAATGTATTAACCATTGTTACCCTCTTACTGTCTTGTTTTGCAATTTTGCTTTTTCTCTTTAAAAAGCTTATTGGTTCAATTTAAAAATAATGATTACATTCATCACATGGTACCCACACATGATATACCTGATTCTTGTTTTTTGCCCATTCCTCTCCCTTCTCTTCTGCCTTCTTCCCCTTCTTATTTACAAAAGCTTTGTTTTTGTTTTGTCTTTCTTTTCTTTTCCCTTGTTTCCTGTCTCCCCCACTCCTTCCTTATGTCCCTCCCCATGCATTTTTGTTTCGTACTGGGCCTTCCCAGTTACACAGTCTGTTCAGAGGATGATGTACTGCCGGTCTGAGCTGCGCTCCATGCCATGTCCAGCTGGTATGAAGGGGTGAGGGAGAGCAAAGGGGGGACCTTGGTTGTGACCCTGTTTGCAGATACTGAAGAAGAGATAAAAGGCCAGTGCAGGTTATGGAGGAATGAGAAGGACAAGCAGGATTACAGGGAGTAGGATCCAGAGTGAGCCTTCAGCTCTATGTGGGGACTGGTTGAGATCTGCCCTGTGAGCCAGGCCTGCAGGTAACGGTGTGGATATTGCTGGTGTTCTAAACTGTCTTAATATTATTACTTTCAACAGAAAGCTAAGCTGATATTGGCAGGCTTACTCAATGAATATAAAATAACCAGAAAAGACATTCTGAAGCATTCTGGAATCAAACAGATGGACCTAGAAATCATGTTAAAAACAGTACGTCGTAACTTTAATCATAATCACATTTCACTTTTCTTAATTAATTTTGAAACATTTCCCCAAGTAGTTTTCTATTTTGGTTTCTTTTACTTAGGCAGCCTTATTACTATTTGACACCTCAGTTAAACACATCTCATCCATGACATCTAGACCGAACAACCTTATCATTTAGGAAATAATATCTTTTTTCAGGTTTTGGAAATAGCTATTCTGTTTCCTTTACAAAGTTGTGAGGGAATTTATCTGTTCTGTTAACATAGAAATTCACAAACTGTACTTAATGATTTTTAAAAACACCCTTAATGTAAGTCAGGATGAGTTTGTACTTAGGGTCCCAGGCAGCTGATGGCCTGTTACATGTTAGCAAGTGGGGCTTGAGCAGTGGGGTGGAAAGGGTGTGTGTCAGGTCTGTTCCCTTAGCTCCATACTCATTCCTGTCTGGTACAGAAGCTTTTTTGTTCCTAAGATAAAAGGTTGAGGCAAATGCTATGCTGAGGAAACAGGAAACAGAGATAAGCAGAAGGAAGTAGGACAGGGCTTAAGGAAAAGTGAATGGGCTTTGTATCAGCCAGGTGGACAGGTTGCTGCTACTTTTCAGATTTTATAAAAAATGGGCTTCAGGGAGGTATGCAGACCACTGAGGCTTGTGTTTCCCTCATAGTGCTCCCCTGCAGCAGGTTATAAAAATAGCTTTCTCCAGACTGTGTGCTTTTTGTGATATCTGTGGTGCTAATCAGGGGCAAAGACAGAGCAGAGAAATTTGAATTTAAAGTTTGGCCCAAAGAAGTCACTTGTAAAGTTGGGACCAAAAGAAGTATGAGTGCTAAAGAGATTAGTAACATAAAACAGGAACTGAGTACAGTGATACTTTGGTTTACAAGCTCACTTCTTTTCACAGTTCTGGTTGCAAACTGATCTGTATGAGAAAAATTTCCCCATAAGGTCAACCTTGAATCTAACCATTGAGTTTGATTCAGTTTTTGTCCAATTCAGTTTGCAACCAGAATCATGGAAAGAATTAAGTTTGTGTACTAAGCTTCCACTGTACTTTGTACAGGAGCAAGAAGAGAGACAACTTAAGGGCATCTGAAGACCTCACTCATAGCAGGCTCAAGGATATAGAAGTATCAACCTTCCATTTAAAAAGAGAATCCTTGGGACACCTATTTTAGAAGGTTTTCCTAGGGAATTTATTTCCTGGAATTCATTTATCTATGTTCAACCATCTAGGCATGCAGAGGCTGGTATAGCCATGGCCCAGTAAGGTCAGTTACTGATTCTGACAGCAGACTTTGGTGTCATTCACTTGTGATTGTGGCTTTACTGTACAATGTAAGAGTTGTGGGGTCACAAAGATTCCTCTCAGATTTCAAAGGAAGGCCTGGGTGGTCAGGCAAGTAGACCCTAAGAGGGTACTGTATGAAGCTATGGAATGAATCCAAAGGTTCAATGGAGACCCCAGGAAGTCAAAGATGTCTGGAACATCTGCCAACGAAAGCGATAGCCCAAGAGAGAGGATATATGGGTTACAATGTTAAGGCAGTAGGGGTGGGGCTGCTTAAGCCCACTGTAACTCACATTTCACAACCATGGGTCACAGATGTCAAAAAATGGAGCTACAGGACTTAATATTTGCCCTACAGAGTTGTGGGGTACAATTGGTCTTGATTTTGTCTGTTTTCTTTCAATTCCTCTTTTTTTAAATGGCAATATTTACCCTGTGCCATCATGCCTTGAGATTATGTAATCTATTTTTGATTTTTACAGAGGTTCACAGCTAAGAGTTTGCCTTGAGTTCCACAAGATTCTTAGACTGTTGTAAAATGCTGGAGGAAGGACTGTTCCATTTCCAGGATAGTTGTAGAGGTTAGATGGAGTTACAAACTTGGTATTGTCTATTTGGAGATTAAGTATAGTTCATCACATTCCTGCCAGCCTGAACCACTGGTGGTATATGACGACTGTCCCATTGGGTGGCTTGTATCACTGGTGGTACAAACAGGTTTAATCACTTTTACTGGTCATTTTATTAATAAAATTAATGAAAAGCCATCTGATGGGACAGTCATCCAATACAAGTGGAGGTTCAAGCCACCTGGCAATGAGACATAACAAATTGCGGCCCTGTTGTCAACATAGTAAGGAGATATATTTGTGGATTGTGACCATTAATCTTGATTTATCAATTGGATTAAGAAACACAATAAATTAGTAAAGCTCACTCATGGGTATGTCTTGGTAGGTCATGGAGGTGCAGCCTTGGAGAAGGTATCAGACAGTGTTTGCGAGAGAAATAGATATAACACAAGATTTACAGATACATAAGAATTTACAGGATTGGGTTACAGTGGCCACCGGCAGAATCAGATGTAGAAGAGTACAGAAGGTGTCTTTACACTGGACACTGAAGGATTCAGTCAAAGGTCTGGAGCTCACTGCAGTGTCCCGTGTGAGTTTGTATCTAGAGGCTGACGATTCTGCAATGGAAGGCTGAAGAATTTATTCTGGAAAGCTGAAGGATCTGCAACAGAAGCTGAAGTCTGTGCTGGAAGCCAGAGGGTGACATCCAAGGTGAAGGCAAAGACCAGGGCTCTTCTGAAGAAGCAGAAGCAGATCCATCCTTCTTCATTTCCTTTTTTTTTTTTTTAATTTTATTTAAGGAGAAAAGAAAAAAAAAAGCAGGGAAAGGGTACAAGTTATACAGATTTACAGAAAAAAAATGAACAGTAGGAAATCACTAGTTAATGGATTACATATTGTCATCTTAGAAATAATTGTTCAAGTCACAAAATTAGAGCTTGTAAAGTGGACATTCCATCAATGATACTGCAAACAGTTCTGTTCATTGATCCAATAAAACTCTGTGATATCATTTTCTATCTTATACACTTAAATATACATGCAGTTATATAGTTTGGAGCACTTTCTTTTCCTCTCTTTTGTACCATGACTATTACACATTTTGGGTTTCATTGCTCCCACGGTTCTTATTACTTTTTTGGAAGAGAGTAAAACCAAATGTGACATAACAGAACAGAATCGGTCAAGTCAAAAGGGTAGGCATAATAGATAATGTAAAAACATAACACAAGGTGATCAACAATGGTTACCATAATGCCTCCCGCTATCTCTAATAGAATTGCCTATATCGTTAGTTATAATACAATTGAATAAAACAGTAAAGAATAAAACCGACAAAACCTAAACATTGGAGACTTTGTAGGTCTTCAAAAGTAGATAAAAGTCAACAAGAATGGGCGTCATAATGAATCTCATTATCTTCACAGCTGATGCCTAAACTTTCGAACCTGATACTATCCAGCAAAACAGAATAGGGGAACATCAGTTAAAAACCAGATGGTGAGAGTAATACAGGGCTTTAAATCAAGGTAATGAAAAGTCAAAGTGGGTTACTATAATATATCCTGCTATTTTTTTCCTTTAATTAAAAGGATAAAGATAAAAAAGTAAATAATGGAGTGGAGATTGAGATAAAAGAGGGCATAACAACAAAACAGCGCAGATCAAAATATAACCATTTAAGCAGAATAGTGTTTCACCACCAGATAATCCTAACCTAAAAGTAGTTACCATATTGTCTCTTTCTTTGAAATGCTTGAGTACAACTTCGTATACTGTAGCATTAAGTATATCAAAACAATGTAAAACCATTCAAGAGAATGACAGCATTACAGAGTATTTAGAATTGACTAACAGAAAATGAACAATGGTTTCTGTATAATCTCCTTGTCTTTAAAAGGTTTTTGCTTATACTATCGTACATAATAAAATCCAATAAGATACAGCCTATTTAGACCATTGGAGACAGAAGGACAAAAGCTAGATGAGACTTCAAAACAAGATGATACTAAATCAGTATTACCTATTAAGATGTCATTTTCTCCAAAATAGCTGTTCCTATCATCCAATCTTCTCTGCCTCATTTCTGTTGAGCTCTTTTTCTGTCAGTAGCTGTCAGTTTGTCTTCTTCATTTTGTTCTCTGCTCCATTCGTTGTGGCCTCTCTGCCATTATTTCTGGATTCTTTGTATTTTTCTTTTTTTAGAATATCCTGCAATACTCTCTGTAGAGTTGAATTGGTGGTTGCAAATTCCCCCAGTTCCTCTTTATCCCGGAAGCACCTTGTTTTTCCATCAATTTCCAGGGACAGTTGTGCAGGATATCTCAATCTTGGCTGGAGATTATTATCTTTCAAAGCTTGAATTATTTCCCCCCACGCTCTTCGTGATTTGATGGTTTGTGCAGAGAAATCTGCTGTAATTCTGATGGGTATTCCCTTGTAAGTGGTCTGTTTCTTGTCTCTGACAGCTTTTAATATTCTGTTCTTGTATTGAATTTCTGGAATTTTTATTATTATATTCCTGGGTGTTGCTCTGTTTGGTTTGTAGGTAGCTGGGGTCCTGTATGCCTCATACATCTGAGTATCTTTACCTTTTGCTAAATTAGGAAAATTCTCCTGGATTATTTCTGTGAGTAGCTTTTGTAGTTCACTTGTTTGTGTCCCTACTTCTTCTTTTATGTTCTTAATCCTTAAGTTATAGATCCTCTTTTCATCTTCTTGTCTTTGTATTATTGCTGTTTGTTTCTTTGTTATTTTTAAGAAGTTTTTCATTTCATTCTCCCATATTACAAGTCTGCCCTCCAGTTCAGATAGTCTGTCCTTAGTTTCTTTCAAGCCAGTCTTCGATAGACTTCTTAGTATCTTGGTAGTCCCTTTGAACCTGCTTCACGTATTCTATGCTTTCTCTGTTTTCTCCATCAAACAATTCTCCCCTTTTTTTCTGCTCTTCCATTCCACCACCTGTTTTTTCTTGGGTGGTGCTTAGCATTTCTCTAACTATTCTGCATACTTCTAGCTTCAGGTCGTTGATAACTTCATTCCTGAATTGGTCTATGAGGCTCTCTATATGGCGCCTTATGTGTATTGGTGCGGTGTCTGCTATTGCCTGATTCTCAGAATTGGGGGCCGAGGAGCCTTTCTTGTTGCTGCCTCTTCCCATGCTGCCTCTTCTTCTCTGTTCCTTATATATGCAAGCTTATATAAGAGGCCCAGCTTCTCTCCCAGTCAGCCACAGCCTGATCGAATTGCGCCAGTTAGGTGTTCCCGCTCACCGCTGCGCACCAGGGAGTTACGGACCAGGCAGCCTACGTGTCTCCCCTCCTGGCCACCGTCAGGCTCTGGGATCTGGGTTGGGACAGCCTACCAGGTCTGCCGGCAGTGTCACGCAGGCCAGGCACTTTTCACCAATCCCGCCCGAGAGGGGGATGTGTGACTGGAGTCGCCACCAAGCCCTGCTCCCGCAGGATTGCTCGGGCCCAGAAAGTCCTCTGCTGGAGTCAAACTGTGGTAGAGTGTCAGTTTCTCTCACTCACCTCACCACAAGTCAGTGCACGCCTCCCTGCCGTTCGCAGATTGCTGTTCTCAGAGCTTCTGCGCGTCTCTCTCCTTGCCGAGCCACTGTAGAGGCAGCCAGCCACCGCGCGGCGGGAAACCCAATTCGCGGCTTACAATGGTGCGGGGTCCAGCCTCCACACCGAGGCTTTTCTGTTCCTGTTTTAGCACCAGGACTGCATTCCAAGTTGGTTTCTCTCAGCCCAGTTCGTTCCTGAGTCAGCAGAGCATATCTCCACCTGCTTATGTCTCCTTAGTCCGCACCATTCCTGGCTTCTGAGCCGAGTCTTTCAGAGAGCCTCCGGTAGTTGCTGTTATCTGTCCGCCATGTTCTCCCGGAAGTCTCTTCATTTCCTTTTATACCACTCAGGCAACAAGCACCCTAGGGTATGGTTTAGGAAGACCTTCTGCACCTCATTGTGATCTAGAGGGGTCCCCATTTGTAATCCCAGGAAAAAGTTATTGGAATTCCAATAAGTAATTCCAATCTACCACTTCCATGGTGAGAATAGACATTGGGGATCCTAAGTCCTGTCCGAACAATGGCTAACTGCACAAAGGCCATGACCCAGGACCAAACCTGGGTTTTATTCCTGAAGAGGAGAGTGGTTCAGGGATGAGTAACTGAGAGAGGCACAGGAAGTATGTGAGTACTATGAACTGGGTTAGGTAGGAGGGTTTAAAACATCTCTCCAAATTGCAGAGAGAGAGAGAGAGGTAGAAAGAATGATCTGAAAATCACAGATAGAGTAAATATCTCGTGTTTAGGCGTCAGTGCTTTATCTCTGATGTGTAATCTTCATGCCTTGAGATATCATGGCCTTTTACTTAAAGGCTCAATCCCAGCTGGCAGTGCCAGCATGGCGGTGTCACATGGCCTAGCTCATGCAGGCATACTAGTTGGGAGGAATAGGCGAAGCATCACTGACCTGTCACATTGTTTTCAAGACCATTCATCAGCACCTCAACCTATTTGCATTGCTTAAAACTAATTGAGGAGATAAAGAAATATCCCAGCCAGCTCTGTACATCCTGGTGGTCCTTCACAGTATAAAAATGCTGAGCCAATTCAGTTGTGCTTCGCTTATTCAAGTTGACACAATTAACCATCACAGATACTATGTCTGGTTCCTCATGCATTCTTTTCTGGCTGTTTCTCCTGTTCTGCTTCTTAGCCATTATGAAGTAAACAGTTTTGCCCTGTCAGGAGGTTTCTACCTTAGGGCTTGCCAACCATGTACTGAATGTCCTTAAACCAGGAGCTAAATTAAACTTTACCGTCTTTGAATTTTTGGCACCCTCTGTTGTATCTTAGTGACATGTAAACTAATACAGTGTTCTAATAAGCTTATTACTGCTCTTGGGCTTTCTGGCTTTTTGGAACAATGAAGACAGAGATTATGTCTGTTTTGCTTAGTATAGTGCTTGGAACAGAGTTAGTACTTGATAAATATTGAGTGAATATATAAATACGATACACCTCATATGTTCACCTCAGCTCCTTTAGTTCTTAAGATTTTCATTTCCCCAAGTAGATGGAAGCCCAACAGAAGAAAGTAAGTTGTCTTCACATTTCTTTAACTTCCTCAGCACTGTGTCTATTGTGAGACAGAAAAAGTATTTGCTAAATACTTAATGGCTTTTTGGTATTTCAGGGCTGGAAATTTTGAGTTACAATTTAACATTCTCATTTTAAATACAGGAAAACTAAGATCAACGGAGAGGAATAGTCCCCGGGCCCCAAGGCTGGATGGTATAAAGTTGGAACTCAAAATCTGCCTGTTGCCCTCTCCCCCACTTCTGCTTCCTGCTAATGACTTCAGTCCAAGTGCCAGAGGTCCACTGGGCTGATGCTTTTAGCAGAGGGGCTGATTGATTTGTGGCTGATTTTGCCTCCTCTTCTAGGTTTGTGGCTACTGCTTCAAATCAGGATAGTGGTTGACTGTCTTTAAGCAGCTGTCTCCAGTGGAGCCTTCTGATTGTTCTCACGGCATGTGCTGGCATGTGCTAATTTCTGTGTCAGCCTATATCTGAGGGCCTCCTACTGGTGATTGTTGTTTTTGCTGTATGCATTATATCTGCACCCCTACTTAATATTCTAGTCTTGGGTTTATATCCTTCTGCTGTGCCCTGCCTTTCAAGTACGATAAAGGGCCCCTTCTATTCCGTGTGTGGTGTGTGTGTGTGTGTGTGTGTGTGTGTGTGTGTGTGTGTCTGTCTGTCTGTCTTTGGGGTCCAATCTGGGACCTATTAGGCTCTACTACTGAGCTGCACTTACACCTCCAGCCTCGGGTCATCCTCTTTTCTATAAGTGGGTCTTCCTCACAATCATAATAGCATGTAATCCCTCCTTCCTTAGTGGCTGTCTTAATGAGCAGTCTTATTTGCCAGCAAACATTTCATGGTTAAGGTCATTAGCCAGCCTATCCTGAGGGAGAGTCATCATATGTATAACTCTAGCATTTAAGGATCTGGGGGTGGGCAAATATATACAGAAAATTTATTGTTTAATTTATAAAGTAGCCAGTGATCCAAGACAGGGCGGATAAAGTGGTGACTGGAGGTGGGGAAGGTTTGGAAGGGAAGGGCATCTGAGCTCGGCTTGGGAAGGTGATTAGGATTTGAACATATGGAGGTCATAGGTGAAAATACTCCAGGCAGAGGAACAAGTATGGGAAGTCCAGGAATGACTTCCTTGGTGGAAGCAGCCAAGGAAAAAACTCCATGATCAGTGAGCTCAGCAGTGGCAAGCTGAGGTCTTTCTCTTTATAGACTACTGATCAAGCTTTTAGACTACTGAATAAGCTTTTCTCCTAATCCACTTGCTTCCTGCTCTAGTGGTATTGATACAAACAGTCTGGCAGGTCGGGGTTCCTGCTTTTCTTTAGGACAAGAGTCCTAAGCAGAGGACCATGGGCTGTTTGGTGTCTAGATATGGTTTTCAGGTAATTAACTCCCTCAAAATGTGTACATAATTTTGTGTAGATGTATATATACCTTTTCCCTCTGATTTTCAGAGCCTCTATTGCCCCTGAAAGGGTGCGGAAGGAAGAGATTGGTGTGATAGATAATCTTGCTTGTCAACTTGATTGGCTTTCAAGATGCCCAGGAGATTAGTAAAGCACACTTCTGGGAGTGTCTGGTACATGAGGCATGATTTTAGGGCTATATTTAGTCCCTGTGCCAGTCTTCTCTGGCCCTTTCCTGCTTTCTCTGCTTCTTGGACGCTATGAACAGCTTTCCTTCACCGTGCCCTGGTGGCATCATGTTTGTGCCATTGAACCAGCTGACCATGGACTGAATAAAATCTCTGAAACCATGAGCCAAAATAAACCTTTTCTCCTTTAAATTGTGTACGTATGTATTTTATCTCAGCAACAAGGTGATTGTTAGAGAAAACTGGTCCTGGGCATAGGGCCATTGCTATGACTAAACTGTACCTGACCCAGTTGTTCCAAAGTTTTTGGAACTGGTTACAGGAGGAAGTTGGAAAGGTTTCTCAATGTGATTTCTAGAGAAGTGACTGCAAAAGAGTAACCAGGATTTGACAGGTGATTCTAGTCATAGCTCTGGAGACCAGAATGTAGTGCTCACTGAGTTTCAGATGAAAACGTTGACTCTGTTGGAATTGGACTGGAGGCCATCGGTATTCTGGCAAAGAGTTTGTATACAATTTGTGCATGACCTAAAACTTTGTGTAGGACTGAATTTATTTGTTTATTTTTATTAGCATGTGTTTGCAGTTCATGTTTACATTCTGAGGTGGACTAATTGATCAGGAAGATGAAAATTTAAAGCAGGACAGCATTCAGGCGAGAGCTTGGTTACTACTAGCTGCTTTTAACAAGATTTTTAAAATTTGAAGTTTGGCAAGAAAAGAAGAACATGTAAACCTGAAGCCATACAAAATATAGTTGTTGAAGAGATTAGTATCATTAAAAAGATGCCAAGTACTTTGCACTGGGACAAGAAGAAATATTTCATGAAAGCATTTCAGAAATCAGCAAAACCCCCCACCGTTGCAGACTTAATTTGTTAAGTAGATATGCAAGGGACTGGATTGGCAAGGTCATTTGTTTTCCCATCAGGCTTAGTCTACTTTACAACATAGTGGGTGAGATCAAGGGAGAAGAGTGGGCCCCTTCATAGTTTTCAAAGTCCGTGTAAGAAGAGCTCAATGAAAACGTTGAGTTTCTATAATCAGGGGCATTGGGCTCTTCTGGAAAGATAGTAGCTATGACATGTGGTGTGTTAGAATGACAAGGGAGCCCTAATTTAGGTAGACTTAGTGTTAAATCTCTTTATTTACCTGCGTCTCTAGGCCACTGACATTCATTTAATAGCTCACTGACTGTCTAGTATGTACCAGGAGGGAGAGAGTAAACACGTGCCATGGCATCTGTCCTCAGCAAGCTTTCTACCAGAAAGCAGCGGCCACCAGCGTCTGTTACTAATCAAGGA
This sequence comes from Cavia porcellus, assembly GCF_034190915.1. Taxonomy (NCBI): domain Eukaryota; kingdom Metazoa; phylum Chordata; class Mammalia; order Rodentia; family Caviidae; genus Cavia; species Cavia porcellus. The sequence goes on from NW_026947493.1 coordinate 33,942,516, forward strand.
AGTACATGGTACAGTAAACTTCGAGATGTGCATAGCATAAGGCTAGGAGAGGACGTGGTGGAGGTGCTTGGATCCCTTTTTCTGCTTTGTTTTTTCTGGGATATTCTTTTTTCTGTTATCTAAAACCTGCATAATCTTCACCACTTATTTCCATTCTTAACATCTTGCATTTAAAGCTTTTACATTCTTTTGCCTATTTGTCCATGTAGCCTTTTGCCAGCCAATACTTTCATGTCATAAGATGGGAACTGAAAAGATTGTTAGTCACTGGGCTCAGGAGGCTCACCTTTGCTTTCTCTTGGTTCTAGTTGTGTTTGGATTTGATTCCCCTGCTAACGTGGAAGTCCCTTGAAGGTCAAAGACAATCTCTGATTGAAAGCTTGGTTTGGTCAGTATATTAGTATTCTGGGTGCACTTGCTTAATGAAATGCTTAGAAGAGTGTTGTAGTTAGGAAACAGTTTAATACAGGACATGTGATTTATAGGATTATTTTTTAATTTTCACCCAAAGAGTCAAATGCAGAAAGAGTATAGAAAATCTGTCCACACGCTAGAGACTCAAGGAATCTAGCTGAGGGCCTCAATCCCACGGCAACATCCTGCAGGATTCACCTGGAGGTCTGGAGCCCGTGACTCTTGCAAGTGGAAGTAGAAAATCTATACCAGTGGGATGAAGGAGCTGTGCTATCAGGCTGAGGGGTACACACTGGAGCCAGGAAGCAGTGCTCAAAGTAAGGACCAGAGCTCCTCCAAAAATAACCGCAGCCATCCTCACTAGCAGTGAAGTCCTGAGCTCCTCTGATGATGAGAACAGGCAAGTTTATATTAGGAGAACAAGCAAGGATTATTTCTCCAACAACAGTGCCACCCTCTTTTCTTCCAGTTCTTTTTTATGCTGTTGGCAACAATCCTCAGGTGGGTGTGGAAGGTACATGCTGTGGAAGAATCACGCTGGGTGTTACAAATTGACCGCCAGTTGTTAGTCCACCACAAAGAGTATGTGTCTGCAAGTCTACCTGCCTTTCTGCTTACTGTGTGGTAAAAATGACTGTATTAGAGGCTCTGGGTTCTGGTTTGAAAGTCTAGAATGGTAGGAGGTTTTGGGGGAGGGAGAGAGAAAATAGAGAGAGAGAGAGAGAGAGAGAGAGAGAGAGAGAGAGAGAGAGAGAGAGGTCTCAGTGGACAAAGATCCCACAAGTATATCTACACTTGAGGCCTCCTAAAGAATTAAAAGCTTAATTCATGCATTTTCCTTTGTGCTTCCAGTTCTTTTTCTGTTTTTTAAAAGAAAGAGATGTGTCAATTTGAGCTGCCTAATTCATGTTTAATGTGGGTCAGAGCTGCCATCTTCACAGGCTTTTGTCTAATCACACCTAGATTACTCTGAAATGCTTGCTTCAGAAATTAAGTTAATTAATAGAAACAGCAAGGTGAAACACAGGGCTGACAGCGCTGGTGAGACATGGCTTTTTGCCTGCCTGGAGAGACCTCTAGCCCCGCACAGTTTACAAGCTTATAGTCTGAGGGAGATTCCTACCTAGGGAGCCAGGATTCTGGAAGTCAGGATGGGGCATTTTCAACAATGTGTAGCTTAGATTTGCTTTCAGAATAGGTGACTGGACCACTTACATTCCTGATGTCAGAGGAAATGTCATTGTCTTAAAAATATTTTTGACAAGAAGCAAACAATAGACCTTGAGCTGAGGCCAGGTTTGAATCTTAAAGTGGGTTGACCTATTTTCATCAGTGTTATAAAGCCTGCTTTGTGATTCTGCCTCCCTCGCATGTTTTTATTGGTGTCACATGAATTGAACACCTGATTCCAGCAGGACAGTGAAGATCATGTCCTTGTCCAGGGGTGCTTGGATTGCTTTCCCAGAGCCCTTGCTAATGGCCCTGTCTGTCTGGGGGTGGGCCTCCTGGTGGGGAGTGGCCAAGCGTGTGGGACTATACTTGTTTCAACACTTGAAATCAAAGTGATTTCATATCCTTGTCTGTCATCATCTGTTCCCAGCGAGGCTGGCCCAATTTCATCCTTGGTCCACAGAGGAGAAAAGGTGAAAAGTGAAGTTCACTTGGGTGGGTGTTGAGAAGGCTGCTTGAAAACTTCAGACGTGACACACAGCAGGGCCATGTCAGAGCACCTGCCACAAGTCCCCGCTGTCTCCAAGAGCTGCTGTTTTGGTTCTAGTCATGGTTCAGTAACAAAGTTGATTCTAAACTGCACCTGGGATCTATGTATAATGGGCAGGAAAGCTGTCGCCTCTGGACAACACTAGAAACGGAATTCTCCTGAGCATTCTTGTGACTTGGCTGGACACCTTGGTGTTAGAAGGGACATAGTATTATTTTCTTGTTGATGCCCTAATGGCAAGCGTATTAGCCACAGGAATTCATACCAAAGAAGACAGAGAAAGGGATTTCTCCTCTGGTTGTTCTTTGCCTCTATTCTCTGTGTTGTTTTTCTTTCGTGAAAGACAGAGCTCCTGGTCTCAGGGGGCCGTATCCTGTTTGTTGATCGCTAACCTGAGTGTCTGTTCCCCGGAGTACTTCATTTTCTCTGAGGGAACAATTCCTCATCTAGTTTTTGTGACACCCTACATTGTCTCAAGAGATAAGAATGGATATCATCGAAAGCACCATCACAAAATCAATCTGCTTCAGTTTTTAAAAGCCACTGTTGTCCACAGAAAGTACTTATAGGAAATAGAGACTATATGCTGGTGTAAAACGAACAGCAATAAAGCTTTATGACTTAAAGAGCTTAAAAAATTGAAAGACGTGTCATTCCTTATGGCTCTCTGAATTATGTATACTGGTAATAAATATTTCTATCTTGGGGGTGAAATTAAGATCTAGAGAAGATACTCAAGGTTCCTTGCTCACTAGTGGACATCTGAACACAGATCTTTAATTTAATTGTCTTTAACATCATGACACTGTAACTGAGAAAGTCATTAAATAATCTAAGAACATACAGTACACTGAAGGGATTGTGAAGAAGGCTGCACCCTAGTCTGAGTAAAGGAAGCCTTCCTGGAGAAGGCTGCCTTGGCTTTCCACAGTGGAAAGGGTCCTGCAGGTTACTCAGGACATGGTGTGTGTTCGGACAGCTGGATGGATGGCGTGGCGTGTGACTTGTCAAGATTGAGCACGAGGTTGGAAATCACAGCTTGTGTCATGGAGAGCCAAGGTAAGCACTTTGATTTGCTTCCAAAGGCTCCAAGAAGTCACGGAAGGTTTTAAGCAGAAGAATGCTGCATGTTTTAGAAAATGCAGTTTGACCCCTGGGTTGCAGTACATGAGAAAGGCAGGGACAAAACCGGAAAGCCTGATGATGTAGCTGTGGGAGTTGTTTATGCGTGTGGTTGATGCTGCTGACTCTGGCAGCGATGGTGGGAGTGCACAGAAGTAGAAGGAAGAGGAGTTTGGGACCATTGTGGTAGAGGAGGATGAGTAATGAAGAAAGATAGGATTTTGGTTTGGAGAGTGGTAGGGCCATTTGCTGAGTTAGGAAATCTTGGGGAAATATCCACTTTGGGAATGAGGGCAAAATCCTAGACTTGGTTTGGGTAACGCTAAGTTTGAGGTGCCTAAACATTACAGTGGAGACTTTGGGCGGGATCTAGCCAAGTGGCTCTGGAGCTTTGAGGAGAGAACTAGACTGGAAGTGTAAGCTGCAGAGTCATTGACCCAAAGTGAATAACTAAAACATGGATGTTATCTAGGCCTCCAGACTCTATGTTCTTTTACCCTTAGCATACTTCTTGAAGATTAGAATCAGAGCTTTAAGGAATGTATCACCATGTTTGGAGGTAGTTTATAAAGGGTGTTCCTTAGGTCCCAGAGCAGATCCTGTTGTAGTGTAGAAGGAAAATCCAGGTAAGTAGAATAATAAATCAATTACTATATTTAAGTAAATAGTAATTTAATAGCTAATGATGAAAGGAATGCTAGTACATGATTTCTGTAGTGACACTTATTCAAAGTTATTTATACTCCACGAAGTTTTTCTGCACAAGTTTACTTTATGAGGGCTTTGTGGTATGCTTCATAATAAGGAATAGTTTTGAAATGCATTCATAGTATTTTCAAGTTTGGAATTAGTTATTTGGACAAACCCCAGAGGTATTTTTAGCTATACAGCACATATATTTTTATGACTCTTTAAAAAGTTAACTACCTGGCTGTTTGTGTTAAGAGGAACCCTGAATTGGGTGTAGTGGCTTACGCCTGTAATCCTAGCACTCAGGAAGCTGAGGCAAGATGATTGCTACAAGTTTGAGCCTGGCTTGGGCTACACAGTGAGTTTAAGGTAAGTCTGAATTACATAGTGAGCCCCTGTCTCAAAAAAAAAAAAGAAAAAAAAAAGGGGGGGCTTGTTGGGACCAGAGGTTCGTGGTCTCTCCCACTGACATCCTCAAGAGTTTACTCTCTCCTGGGTTTTGAGGACCCCTCTGTAAGGTGAGCTGAAGACTTGGAGTAAGCCCTCCTTCTCTGACTCATTAATCAGTGTTCTCTGAGTCCGATGGTTGCCTTCTCTCTCCCCTCGCACAAGAACATAATCCTGGTTCACACCTACCCCTTCGTATCGCCTGGGCCTAGTGGCCTAATAGATGAGTAGATGTACAGATAATTGCAACCAAGGAGCTAAACTTTATTTCAATTCCATGGAAGTTGGGGGAAGTTCAGAGAAGTGCTTCATAGAGATGATGGCACGAAACTGTTTGATAAATGTTGCATGGCTGTGTCTTATAATTTGAGCAGCTACTTTGAAGATAACAGTAGGCGATATATTAACCATTGTTAATTTCCTGTTATGAAATTGTTTTTAACTGTTTTAAATCTTAAACTGGTTTTTCTCTTTAAAATAACAAAAATCGAAACTTTGTAAGTGACCCACAGCCCTCTGTTCCTTGTTCCAGTGTTACGCTATTGTTCTCTATCTCCCCGCCTGCCCACCCCTCCTTTGGCAGTACTGAAGAAAACCCAAGGCCTCCACTTTGAGCTACATCCCTAGACCTTTTGAATTTTGAGACAGAGTCTTGCTATTTGCTGAATACTTAGACTGGGCTGGAACTTGTGATTCTCCTGTGCTATCTCTTTGACAGAGTCTGAGAACGCAGTGGGAGGGAGACACAGTCCTGCAGGCAAGCACAGAGGCTGTGCAGGCCGCCTTTTCACCTGTTAGTCCGTGATGTGCCATTGCTGAGGGCTCTGAAAGTTGAGAGACTTAAGTGACTTAGAATTTGAATCACACCATCAATATCTGTCACATATTCTGATATCCTTTGTGGGAAAAAATACACAGATCAAGAAGAAAAATGAAAGGATCTTGATTAATATTTTGTCATGTTTTTATGTTTTGGAGGGCGTCTATAATTTCTTAGCCACTCAGTGCATACTTCTGTATCATACACTGCTGTTGCCTGTACTTACTAAAACTTTCAAATTGTGACAGATGTGTGATTTTTAAAAAATACTTCAGACCTGTGATTTCCCTCATCACAGACATCAGTATCTCTCCCCTATTTAAACCTTTTAATGAATATTTTATCAAATGAACTCCATGTCTTGTATTTCATTATTAATGTTGTTTGCGAGGCCCTTTCTCATTAGCATAATTTATGCGCTAAGAGATTACAGGAAGAATGACGTTTTAGGGACAGTGGTTGGGGAGTGAACAGCTGTGCATCCTTCTAAATATGCACAAGAATAGGCTTCAAGAAGCTACAGGAGAAAGCAGGGCTGCTGAAGTGTTCTCTTGGGGTACCAAGGTGGTGTACACATGTTGTGAATGTTAGGTTGTTCTGAGTGTGTGGCTCCTGCAGCACTGGGACAGATGTCGGCTGTGACACAGACAGGGGCACAGACAGGGTCAGCGCGGTGGTGCAGAGGAAAATGGATATTAAGGTCAAGCAGGCTTCACCCTAAGTGACTGTGGCCAGCCCTTCCCAGGTCAAGGTCATTTTGGTCTGCTTAGATGTCACCTAGTTCACTGAAGGTCCTGGTAACTTGCATGTGATTTTATGGTCTGCTTGCTCAGGCACCTTCTCATCGTGATCTTGTGGCACAAATGACTATTTCAGCCCTAAACCTCTAGCTTGGCATCATCCTCGCCAGCTTGCCTGTCGTTTCATCTTGCTTGCTCAGCACTGCTCCCAGCCCACCCTCCCTCCCTGCTAACCTCTGCAGAGTTGGGACAGCTTAGCTTCTGGACCTTCCAGCTCATTTCCCTAGCTGTTCTTCCTTTTGGTCTTTTTCCTTGCCTCTGCCGAGCAACTTCCCAACCTGGATGGATCTAGCCGGTTGTTGTTCCTCCTGCCTGTTAGCCTTAGCTCTTTTACCACATTAGCCTTCTTCTGTTCCTCTGATGAGGCAATTCCTTTTCACCTCAGAGCCTCTTCACAGACTCTTTCTCCCTCCTCTGCTCCTCCATAAGTCTATGTTCATTGTTGCTTCCCCGAGGCGCCTTCTCAGATGATCTGGTTGAAATCAGGTCTCCTTCTGTGTGCTTCCTCCGTACCCTGGTCTGGTCTGTCTCATGTTTAGGGTTGTCTTTTATTGTTGATGTGCTGATCTGTTTAAGACCTGGCCAAGGTTTTATAGGGCAAACCTAATTTCAGACCTTCTGTTTCTTCATTCTCATGAAGTGTCCTAGAAATTCCATTACTTTGGCATCCAGACACCCTTTTTGACTGCCTCCTTTAATCAGAAGCTGCTCAAAAGTTTTTTGTCAGCATGAGTGTCCTGATTTTTAGTTTGTAAAATAACCATGACCATCGTGGTTATAATTCCTGTTGTGTGGACATGTGGTACAGGGTATGAATGAAGGGCATTAGCTTTTTAAAATGTTTTTTTACAGAAGGTAAAACTAAACAGAATAAAACAGAACAAAGCAGATCAGTAGAAAACAATGTAAATGACACAGATTTCAAAGCAAGACAACAGGAGATCTACAGTGGCTAACATAATGTTTCTTGTTTTCTTCTAAATAGTTGTCCATATCTTCACACACAGTGAATTCATACAAAACAAAATAGTGTAAAACTGATCAGAACAGAGTGATGAAGGCATATAAGTCTTTAAAACCAGACAATACAAAAAATCAACAGTGTCTAACATAATATGTCTAATTCTCTTCAAAATAGCTGTCTATAGCTTCATGTATGTTGAAATTAAATAATACAAAACAGAATAAAACCACTCTAAACAAAGAATAAAAGCATTACTGGTTTTTGTGGCACGATAATAGGAAATCAGAAATGGATACCATAATGTCTCTTTTTTCTTCACGGTAACTGTTCATTTCATCTCACATAATACAATCGATTCTCATAAACTGTTTGGGAGAAGTTCTAAAATAAGCCTCTAAATGTACACCTGTCCTTTCTGTATTAGAGGGGAAAACAAAACAAACAGATTACTAGAAAAACACGAAACAAAAAAGATAAATACCAATAGCAAAGAGCCCAAAACACTGATGATATAGGCCTTCAAAACAAGGTGGTAGAAGCATAATTAGGGTTGTTATTTTACATAATGATCTTCAAAAGTTCCTCAGATCACCAGACACTAACATGCAAACAAATTCCTTACGTTAAATCCTAACCTCATCACTTATAACTCGGTGAGGTTGGGTAAGATAATTGCTCAGAGCCTCAGTTTCCTCATCTAGAAATGATAATACTACCCACCTCCTGATATTGATTAGAGTATTAAATACCAGTGTGGAGCACATAAAGGCGTTATAGGCACATGGTGACTATCCAAGAAATGTTGACTACTGTTACCATGTGCTCCTCTCCATCACCTGACTTGCATATAGGCTCTTGGCATACATTTATGGGTTGAAATACATGTTTTGAGGAAAGCTTTGAACCTTTGGGCCTGTAATTCAAAACCCTTACCTCCTGTTCAGCAGCCCTGACTTCCTACTTTATGAAGACCTAAGCATCACTGCACAGTATCCTCTCTCCATCCCTCATAAAACAAGGGGCTTCTCTTCTTCCGTCTGGAATATTCTAATTCTTTCCTTGAAATCAGCATCCTGTCCACCTCTGCCTTTAATACATTTCACAGATATTCTTGGGGTATCTTCCCGAACTCTGTTGACCCTGTGTTTTATTCTGTGTCCATTCTTTGCTGTATTTATTTGCCCTAATGTTTTACTTTGCAATTATAAGATTAGGAACTATTGAAGAATAAGTGGTATTTCTTTTTTCTGGGCAACCACACAAAACATGAAGGAACTCAGTACTTCCAAGGCATTCAGGTAAAGCTTGTTGGAAGAAAAAGCAGTTGACCCAGTTTTGGTGTCAGTTGATTAATGGTTGGCTATCAGGTCCTACTCTGGACTCTGCTCTGGGTACTTGTTAAATCTCATGTTATTTAGCAAATTCTGTCACCAGCTTTTGGAAAAACTACTGAAGGTCGTATGTTTTTTCTCCTTCTTTTTTTCCCCTAACCTTTCCAGAATACCCGATCCTTCTTATACTAAGGTCATTTCTGTGTCTCAGTCTTGGTGTCTTAGTCTCTGTCTTGTCTCTCTGTCTCTCTGTGTCTGTGTCTATCTCTGTCTGTCTTTCTGTCTCACTCTTTCTCTCTCAAGCTCGCTGTCTCTCTAGTTGAACAGGAGTTTCTCAGTGCTTGCCTACTGTGTCCTGGGCACTAATCTGAACACCGAGATGGAGCAGCCAACCAACAGGGCAGGGCCTCTGTTCCCATAGAACCTTATACTCATGGGAAGATACAGCAACCAAATAGCAGTACATAGATGGAGCTCAGATGCTAGTGAGGAAGCCCCTGAGGGACAAGAAGAGAAGTGGATATCATTGTACACTGGTAGCCAGGGAGGGACTCTTTGATGATTTGATGTGTGAGTAGGAATTGGAATGATGTGAGGGAGCAAGGCTTATGGGTGTTCAGGGAAGTTTTTTGAGGCAGAAGAGACAGCTGAGATGGACATGTATGTGAGGTCGTGGGAAAACAAGAAGTGCTTTGGAATGGAAACAAATGGAATGGAATGGAACAGGATAGAATGGAAACAAATGGAATGGGAGGAAGGAGAGAAGAGTTAGGGGATTGAATGTGGAAGGCCTTCGAGGTGCCTCTATCGGGGCCTTGGATTTTATGCTGAATTTGATGGAGAGCTGTTGAGGTGTTGGAGGAAAAGAACAGAATCTAATTTATGTAATATCACCTCAAGCCTCTCTTAAGTTTAAGGAAAGTGAACTACCAAACTCATTTGTAGGAGGAGGGAAGTTACTTCTATTTTAATAGAAAGGCACTGGTCTTAATACTTTATGTATAAGATCTTTCTGTTTAAGAGATTCTTCTGCTCATTCAGCAAATATTTTTTGAGTGGCATCTGCTGTTGGAGTCTTAGGTCAGCTCTTCTGTGAACTGTAGCACTCCAGTGGTCACCTGTTGTTATTTCTCTCCCTTTCTTTTGCTCAGCCTATGAGGACTAATAATCTTTATTTAGACAGGAAGGGATATATTTACATTTTTAGTGTTCTGTAAGAGCTAAAACAGATGCAAGATAAATGAAGGCACTGAATCAAGAGGGACTCAGAGTCAGGCATTTGCCATTTTGTAGCCACTGGTTTGAAAGTATTCTCTACCTGTAGATAGATAAGGACAAGAGAGGTAAGCAAGATTCTAATGTTGTGAGACAGTAGGAAAAAAAATGATAGGGAAAGGGAAATATGGAGCTGTGTATCCTCCAGGTTCCAAGGAGTGCTTCTTGCTTCTGTGTTTCTTGAGGTCTTTCCTTGGATATTGTTTTAGGTCCAAATGATAAGTAGAAGAATATGGTGTAAGTGGACCTGAGTGACTCCCCAGATGCCTCCTCCCGCAGCAGATGCATATGTCTGGTAAACCCTTTGCAAGTGTACACCCTAAGGTCAGCACGCTTACTTTGCTTCCAAAGGCTTTTGAGCACTTGACATTGACAAAAATGCTGTCATTCTGCACATAAATTTGTGCTTCCTTCTCTCTAGACTAAAAAGTATTAGGGAGACCCTGTTGATGTTGAAATCATGAGCCAGTGAGGGGAGAGAGCAAAAACGTGCCTCTTTACACCAGAGGTATAGGCCAGTGCTCCAAGGCTACCTAGGTAGTAGCAGTTTTTTCCTTCTAAGCCAGCAGGTATGCAGAAGGAGGCCATCCACTCTGCCTGCACTGGGGCATCAGCCTTGTTTCCTGTCTCAGCAGTGATGGCTGAAATCCAGCTAGCTTTGCAAGAGTTCCATTCAGAAACAGTGATGGTAGCATCTATTCCCCAAGTAGCTCCTACTGTCCTTAGAAGATATATAAAAAGAAAAAAAAATTGTAATATTGAGTCTTAGAAAAAGGAAGAACAGAAATTAAGTTATACAACAAAATGCACCGGGCCAAAGTCTGTCTGCATAGGAGTTCATGAGATAGGGAGCACTCAAACGTGTATATACATACATTTGTGTGCATGTGTGTGTAATCCCAGAACAATGGGATATGTCCTTGAACAGACAGACCCTCACTCGTGGGTGTATATCAGTGACAAAACTTAGGGAACAGTTTCAGTCATGTACTTACATTACATTAAGCCACTTGAAGTGACCTAGACTGGTCTCAAGGAGAGTTGCCCCTGAGCCTTACTCTGAGATGGGATGTAGTCACCAAATGCTGTGGGCTTACTGAGACTCAGGTCAGTATGAAAACTTAGATCCCAGGTTCCTCGGGCCAAGCTTTTTTCATTTGTTGATTTACTTATCTCAACAGATGTTTTCCTTGTGACAGGGTTTTTGTGGTACTGTGTTCTCATGAACAGACTCCATGTGGAGCTTCTACTCCACTGGGGAGGACAGGCAAGTAGAAAGAAGCACACTCTGCTTAGGAAGGAAAGGAATGTGACTGTACCCAATAAGGAGTTGAGGGCAGACTACCTGGGCTCTGTGGCAGTGTTTTCCAGGAGGAAGAAAGACACAAAGGCTTTGAGGCAGAAAGAAAGGTTTTAGAACTGGGGGAGGTCAGCCAACACTTTTTGCATGTGGAAGAGAACAACAGCTTCCTGGAATCCTTCTGGATTCTGTCACATTCTGCTAAAGTTCACCACACTGGTATTTCGGTGCAGCCCCTCCTGTGCACTATGAATCTTGTTTTTTTTTTCTTTCCTCTGGCTAAAATGTAAAGATTTCTAATCAGAACATGAAGTCCTATCAGATTTGGAGATTGTTTGCCTGTCATTCCCTCAGCCACCCATATATAGAAATAAGATCATCTTGAATTCCTATATTGATCTGGAATTTGCATGGCAGGAATTTACTGCCTTGAAACTTTAATGTCCTCCAGCTTCCCTATTGATTTCTTCCTCAGGTTTTAATTCATATTTCTTCTGTGTTTCTAGTCCATTGCTATTGTTTTAGTGAAGCTAATCATTTAACCATTAACACAGTGCATTAGTTCAACACTGGCCCTATATATAAACAGCTGCTTAATCTGATTTTACCTGTTTAGTCTTCGTTCATCTTCAGGTGGGTAGTTAGGTTTGTGACAACCAGACTACACTGTTTCTAACTGAGAAATGCAAAATGTGTGATCATGAGAATAGCCTGGTAGGGAGCCATTTGGAGGGATTTGGAGTATGCTTAGAACACTTTGATTTAGAAGAAAAGGGTGAACATCAGATGCTAATCCAAGGAGTAGAGGTAAAATGAAACCTTTTGCCCGTCTACCATTACAGCTGTCACCGATGGTACAGGGTTTTTTCTGTGGTCCTGGATTACGGTGAAGACCCCAAGATGTAGAGGGAACCATCTGTCTGCAGTCTCCAGCTGGACCCAGGAGCTACTTAGCATCTGGGATTGTTTCCTTGGTGACCGTTGTAGCCCTGGGGCCCTGCATGCCTCAGTCACGCACTCCACTCCAGTATGACTTAGTGATGCCTGCCTGACCTGACTCAGTCTGTCTGCAGTGCAATTGAAGCCATAACAAGAGAGAGACGGGAAGAATACAAGAAAAAATTTAAACATTTCCATGGTTCCTTCTGTCAAGAAGTCTGGTCTCAGGAGGACACACACTCATTTAACAATAAAGGCATTTTGTGATGTGTGTCCAGAGGAGATTCAGATAGACAGGTTGGGGTGTGTTGGGTCAGATATTATTTAGTGGGGACATCTGCTGTCAACAGCCAGGCTGCTTTCAGGGTAGACTTTCTTAATCTCCTGGGATTTCATTCCAGTTGTAGAATTTTGTCATCATTAAAGAAGCAAGGCTTGGCTACTTGCTACTTTAAATACTGAGAAGCATTGGAAAATGAGGTCTGTATCTTGGAGCATCTAGAGCCTGGAAGTGCATACTTGTACTCTGCAGACTCTGTCATGTTCTGGTCCACTGTGTCCCACATGCTGTCTGGGTATTGGGAATACAGCCACAAGTTAGTAAATCTTGGTGGAGATCAACAAAAGGATCCTTCTACCTTCGAGGATTTTAAGTTTGAGCCCAACCTGGACAATTTAGTGTTTTAGTGAGAGACTGTCCAAAGATAAAAAAATAAAAGAGCTCATTGCAAAGGTGCTGAGGTTAAAACCCCAGTATGTCCTTTTCCTTTTTGAAGTTTATTCTTTAGGGAGAAGGCTGATAATTGCTAATAGCTAAATAAATTATAAATTATATTAGAGGTTGATAATAGCTAGGGAGAAAATAAAACATAGAGCAGGTTGGGCGAATATGCCACACATGACAGAAAGTAAGCTCAGGAAATTGAGTGGTTGCTCGGTACCACAGTACCAGGAAGTGGGGGAACTTGCATTAAACTAGGATCTGTTGGAATCCAGAGACCTAATCTGATCCTCTCCTCAGACCAGTGGAAAGTTTTATTCCATTTTGCTTATTTGGGTTCTCCCACTTCAATGAGAAGAGTCCATGCTACCAGCTGTTGCTAGGAAAGTTGCCTTTCTTGTGTGTTTTTTATTTTTAATTCCTTTCTCTTCTCACTAATTAAAAAACAGTCATACAGCCAGTGCTGGGAAAGATGGAACTCTGCTCTCTTGTCTTGGAGGTCAGTAGCTTCTTTGAGTGTAGCCAAGGTCTGAAAGTGAACCTATATCTCCGAGGAAAATGATACTGAATGACCAAGCGATTTCATTACATTTTCTTTTTTTTAAATTTTTTTTTAAAGCCAGTCAAATTTAGCAGTGAGGGAGTGGTATACCAACTTTAATGACACCATTACATTTTCTTTATCATAGCTTTTTTCTGGCTCTTGATGTTTGTCATTTTGTGCCGTGGTCTTCAGAAGAAACTAAAATGTGCCTTTTAGAACTCTGTTTTTCATTAGGCTGATTTCTCAGTCAAATTCTGACTAAAAATGAAGAATAGAAGTAAATTTTTGGTATTAAACATGAAGTCATAATAAGTATTAGCCATAATTAATAAGTACTAGATAGGAGAGTATTAGTCTCTACTGTGTCAAACAGTAGAGATTGCATTTGGATTATATTCTGTCTCTTCTCTTTGAGACAGAGTAACCTTAACTCTCTTGCTCTGTAGTTCAAGCTGGCCTTGAACTCACTGCGTAGCTTTGGCTGATCTCAAACTTACAGTGATCCTGCCACAGCCTCCTGAGTGCTGAGATTACAGGCATGTACCACCATTCTGTTTGAATTGCATTCTGTTGATTGATACTTGACAAAAAGCCTGTTCATGTTGTACCCAGTTTATGACTCTTTTATTTCTTACTGCTACTTCCACACACACACACACACACACACACACACACACACACACACACACACGGGATGCCTTAGATGAATTACATTGTCAACCCCTGAGGCAAGCTAGCTATAAAAGAAATTGAATTTTTACCTACTCAGTGAAGCTAGGTGGAGAGGGAGGCACCCTGACTTGAGTGTTGGGAGACTGGAACTTAGCATAACTCTGACTGTGCATGGCCTCTCAGAAGACCTTCCTGGGCCTGGACTAAGTAACAAACTTTATGCCACTTGACAGTTTTCCTGAGGGCACTAGGTTAGCCAATCAAGAAAGTAAACAAGTAATTATGTGTGGCCAAATTTGGGTATATTAGAGATGTATATATGTTTTAGTTCCACCACAGGTGTGCACAGAGTAAGCTGTGTGGAAGTGGAATTTTAAGTAGTTTTTCAGTGAAGTAAATCTTTCACTCCCCACCTCCCCTGCTTTTTCTGATGATGTTGGGCAGTGAATCCAGGGCCTCCTGGCACATGCTAGACAATCACATTCCACTGAATTCCATATCCAGACTATTTAATTTTTAATGAGTTAGTTTCTCCTGAAGGGGAAGCTCTGCCTACACTTTCTCTTTTCATACTAGTTTTAAAAATTCTGAAAACTTGTTTACTTCAGGACATATAGGAAACATAGCAAAAAACCAAACTGTTGCCTATTAAAATGAAATCATTTAAAAAGTTCTCCTTTTAGACTGAAAATATATTGTAAGCATATTGCATCATTCTGTGATCATTTATATTTGCTCTTACTGATCATACAGTGTTTTGTTAAGAATGGATATTCCATTTAACTTGTGTTTTGCTCTTGGAAATTTAGGTAATTTTCCTCTTCAAACTAGTATAAACCAAATTGTAAAGACTATCTTGGGGTAGCTCTTAAATATGAAATTATAACTAAGAGTACACAGAATTTTGTTGTGTTTGATGTGAGTCACAAAATATTTATTTTTCCTTTTTTTGGGGGGGGGTAGTGGGAATCAAACCCATTACCTTGCACTTACCAGGCAGGTGCTGTGCCACTGAGCTAGGTGGCACATAGCTCAGTGGCACAGCACCTGACTGATACTAGACATTGACACTAGAATAATTGAATGGTTCAGAACTCAGATTTTGAAGTCAGTCATACCTGCCTTTAATCCTATTTGTACCATAACCAGTTGTAAGGCCCTGAAAAGTTACTTTACATTATCAAACCTCAGTTTCCTGATTTATAAAATGGACATAATATCCTTAAACAAATGTGATCATTACTTGAATGGTATAGTATAAGTAAGATACTAGAGTATAATTATGTGAACTCTCTGTATGAAAGATGTTCTTGGAGTTTGTAGGGAAATCTGTCCATCATCCCTAGAAGAACCTGGTATCTCCTCATATACTTGGCTCCACCCATGGCTTCCCTTAGCAGTCACTGTAGGTGCATGGAAACCCTCTGCCCTCTTGGTGTACTATAACCACGGTTGAGATGGCCATCCTAATTGTGAAAACCTGCCTTTGGACATTTATGGGTTCAGACAGACTAATCAGGCTGAAATTTCTCATGCTTATTTGCAGCTAGATGAGGCAATTCATTTAGTTGCTTTGGAGTTACCCAAGCAGAGAAGAAATTGGTTTCTTAGCCTTGAGAAATTCCTTAGATAGTGAAGTACAGACACCCAGGGCCAGCTTGGTAAAATCAGAAACAAAAGGAGACTGAGTATGAACAAAACTCTACTTGTCAAAGCTGATGTTTCTAGGTAGGACCCAAAGTAAACTGAAGCTCTCCATTTGACCAGCATCAGTCATAAAAATTATTTCTTATCTTACCCTTTGAGGAGGACTCCTGAACTGAGAGAGTTTTGCCTCCTCCTTTCAGCTTCCTTTGATCTATAGGAAAGAAGCTTTCATTGAATCATCCTCTTTTTCTTGAATCAGAGGTAATTTACATAGTTGCTTTCCATTAAAACCCCATTGGTACAATCTTTGCACTCTCTTAGAATTATAAGGCAGGAAGTTTGAGCAGAGTTTTGGGACTCTACTGTCAGAGTGTATGCTTCCTCCTTTCCTCATTTAATCAGTCTGCACAACCCATGAGATTGGCCCACACAGAGAAACTGAGGTCCTGAGAGTAGTATGCCCAAAGACGTGCCTGTGATAAACGGCAGAACTGGAATTTGTGTCCTTGCAGTGTGGCTTCACTGTAAGCATGTTTTGACCACCAACATCACCACCTTTCTGCCTGGCTATCTGTGTGGATTTCATGCATCTGTATTAGGGGATGGACCCATTTTTCATTCACCAGTTACACGGTTGTGTGTAAAAGACTGCAAAGAGAAGGGGATGTAGTTCCTGTGCTTAAGGGGTTCTCATAGAATGAGTGCAACAAATAGTAGATTTTGGTATGAAAATATCTGTCTAATAAATACCTCTGAGTCTCTCATTCTCTGAAGATATTTTCTATTAATCAAATTACATAATCCTTTTATAAAACACTCTCTCACACACCTTCCTCTTCACTTTGTGGACTCTCCCAGTATTGGCAGTTGTAACATAGTGGTTTGCAGGCTCTAACTCCAAGAAGTTCCCTAAGGTTGGTGTGAGGGATGAATAATGGAGCATACTGTTTTCCTGCCCCTTTATTTAAAGTCATGTTGTCTTGTCACTTCAGATTATGGTGCTGTGTGTGGTCACATCCCTACCATACTCCTGGAGACTCAGCACTGTGCAGGGGTTTATGTTTCTCTGTGTAACCTATCAGAAAACATTTGCTTAGGCCTTACTCTCTGCCATATGCATTAAGGTTTTACATTTTGAAATATGAAATACTTTAATATTAAATATGATCTTTTAATCCATACCCACCTCCGGGAACCCATCCGCTGTACCAAAATCCATCCCACTCTGGGGTGTGCTCCCTGGTTTAATCACAAGAGAGAAGACAAGAGACTGATTAAAACATTCTGGGAGTCTCCACACCCTGGAAATTTGGAAATTCTAGAATTCTAAAATTAGCTGGAAGATTGTGAGTAGGAGAAAGAGCCCTGCCAATCTGAGTCATCCCCGAGAGTACTGCCCTCCCCTCGTTCTATCACAGATTTTCCTGACTCCGTTAAAGGAAACACTTAAATTACGTTGTTGGTATTATGTAGTAGTGATGATGGTAAAATGGTAATAACTATCATTAACATGCACCAAGCTCTGGAAGCCACGTTTTACGCTTATTTAATCCTTACAGTAAATCTCACTTGTAGGTGTCTCACTTCCATATTAGGTTTGAGACTGGTAACACAGATTTTTTAAGTGCCTTACAACTAGGTAATGGAGATACTGGAATTTTGATTTGTTTTATATGAGCTCAATAGACCTGCCCTTTTAAGCATTACACCCTACTGCTGCTCTTAAATCACATATCTAAAGTTGTGCCTGACACCATCTTCTACTACTACTGGATAACAAAGTTTTAAGTGTATCGTATTACTTTTGCTGTCTTAAACCCTTCCTGGGATGTGGGTTGAGTATAAGTGAATATATAACTTCATTCACTAGAATGCAATTCTTTTATGGCTTGATATGATGACTTTTACCCTAGTGATAGCATTTAATGCCACTCTACAATTTCTGTTTAGATGAGTATCTTAGTTACTTTTTCATTATTGGGACAAAGTACTTGGCATCCACAAGTTAAAGGAGGAAAAGTTTATTTTTGATCACAGGTTATAGAGGTTTTAGTTCATAGTCAGCTGGCTCCAGGACAGGGCAGCATGGCAGGAACAGCAGGCTTCTTTCTGTTTTCCCTTTTATTCTGTTCAGGCTGCAAACCCAGTGGTTGGTGCCACTCACACCTAGAACAGTCTTTCCTCTGAGAAATCCATCACCCACAAGGAGAACTATGCTAAACCAAACTGTGGGCTAATCCAGTATCACACAGTCATGTTCCAGTTCCACATACTATATAATCCAGTCACTCCCAAAAGCTTCATCTATGCGCATATGAGGCTTTGAGGGGCCAGCTAGATGCAGCAACTACGTTTATTAAAGATCACGGAAAGTTTTGCTCAGGGCAAGTTTATGCCAGCAAAAGATATGGCACAGACAGAAAAAATGGTGTCATGGTGACAGACAAGCAGTGCACGCAGGTCAAAGCACACAATAGGGACAGTAGTCCCCCGTTAATCAGGCTTCTGGAATTTAAAGCTGTGAACTTCAGCATAGATTTTTCACCTGAATCTTTAGGGGTGATTGGTAGGGATGGTTAACTGAGTCACCTTAGGGACTGTCCACACACATGCTTGTCCCAGAATTCACGCTGATCTTAATTACATGCACGATATGTGGTACATATTTGTGAACCTGTAATGAGGGTAGGGTGAAGGTGACTGAAAGTCACCTGACGGCTGGGAGCTCCGACGCGTCTGTGCATTTGCCTGGAGTATCAGAGATCTCCTGGGTTTTTATTTTATTTTGCTACCTCTCTTAAAACAGTGGAGAGCTTACCCTCGAGTGCTGTTTAGAATTAAATGGATGGAAGAGAGTGACTCCCTCAGCTCCATTATTTTAAACTATACTACCAGTGTGCTCCTTGCTCCCAACCGAACCATCCTGTGCTTGGGGTTTACCCACTGTATTTCTTTCAGCATTCTGGTCCTGTGAGTTCTGGCCAGAATCACCCATTAAGCACGGCCCACAGCATTCTATGGCTGCTTCTCCAGCTGGCATCTGCAGACCTTCCCAAAATCCTCCCATAAGCCAATTCCAAAGGCTGTGCAACCACATGGTCAAGTGACATCACAGCAGTGACCCTACTTTTGGTACAAAAAATCTGTTTGATACTTTCTTATTGATAGGATGAAATACCTGACACCTGCAAGTTATAGGGTTTTAGAGGTTTCAGTCCTTAGCTAGCTAGCTCCAAGACAGCAAAGCATGGCAAAGGGACATGACAGAAGAGAACAGTCGATGGAATGCGGGTAGGAAGCAACAGCCTTTCTTCTGTGCCTTTTATTCCATCCAGGCCAGGAGCCTGTTGGTTGGTATCACCCTTATCCAGGTACATCTTCGCTCTTCAATAAATCTAGTACCCACATCCAGAGTTATGCTAACCCTGTCCAGTATCACTTAACCATGATCCAGTCACTCCCCAAAGCTCCAGTGTGAGCATATGAGGCTTGATGAGGGTGGGGGTATCTAGATTCAAGCCATAACAATGAGTGATGCATTGATTCAGGTGCAGATGTCAAGACTGTGTTCTGGGTCTTCCATTTCATTCAGTAATTTTGTAACTTTGGAAAGTTCTCCTCCCATCTGTCACTAACTGGCCATGATTTGTATATGAGTCTTAATTTCTATTCCTATAAGATAATTCGTGAGGAAAAAAGTTTAACTCACTGAAATAGACCACGCTTCAAACACGTGAAACTTTAGGGAGTGCACTCAAGCCATGTGCAAGCCACAGCAGTAACCCCGTGTCTTACAGCCTCTAACTCTCTTTCCTTTCCCTCCTCTCCTTTCCCCTTTTCTTTCTTGTCCGGGAGCTAGAATCCAAAGCTTTCTCATTGAGCTACATCCCAGTCTCTTTTACTATTTTTAAATGTTGAGTCAGCATCTCACTAAGTTTGCTGAATGGGACTCAAACTGGTGATCTCCTGGCCTTGCCGAGTGCTGGGATGACAGGCGTGACCACCGCATCTGGCCTTTTCACCTTTATTCCCCGTCTTTGCGAGGCTTTGCAACCCTTTACCAACAGTTGACCAGAATTGGTGTGTAAGATAGAACCCGCTTGCTGTCTTTGACATAATGATCTTTTCAGTCCCTCCCATTTCTAGAATTTTCATCTGATGATGTAACTTGTGTGGCTTTGGCGGGCTTTTTCTAACTGACCAAGTTTCCTCCTTCAACAGTGAGATACACTTGTGTTACAAGATTCTGTGTCACATCTGGGCACATGGCCCAGTGAGGTCCATAGTGCTGTGGTGGCTGAGAGGACTGGCTGGGAAGAAGAGATGAACACACAATTCTGTTGTATTCCTCACTGTGACTTTGGATGTGGAGCTTTCTAAGAGACCTGAGCTGATACACGGAGCAGGTGTACTTTTCCCTCAAGGAATTGTTCCAACTGTTTTGATAAAGTTGAGCCTATCATCAAAACTCTTTCAAGTCGAAATTATGTTCATGCTTTCCTTGAAAGACAATAGAGCAGAATGATCAAAAGGAAGGAGTTTGAAGCCAGCCCGTGCTAGGGTTTGGTTGCCAGCTCTCATGTCAGTTGTAAGACACTGAGCCTGTTCTTTAAATTCTCTGTGCCTCACGTTCCTCATCTGTAAAATAAGACATAATAGGCAGACTACATCTTGGGGTTTGGGTTGTTGTGAAGATTAAATAATTGTATGTTAACACTTGGAATAGTCCCTGTGCCCTAGTATATATGGATGATGATACACTGTTAAACTACTTTATTCTTTAAGTCAAGTTAGTGTTTTATAAACTTTAAAAACACCACTTAGTACTTTTATTGACAGAAGACAAAGTAATGAAACATTCTATGTCAAGCTCTAGTTTCTAAATCCAGTCAGTGCCTCAGTGATAAAGCTGGCAATTGGACAGTGGTGACAAGCTGGTGGCCACGACAGGCTTTCTGAATTAGTGATGCCTATGGTAAGTAGCTGTGCATTGAAATCTCCAGGAAACTCCAAAATCTGTGTCTTGTGGTTCATTTTCAACTGGGTGAGTCAGAATTTAGTGAGGGAAGATAAGGACCAAGGAAAGATTTTTTTTAATAAAACAAACTACAATAATAACAAAAACCTTTCAAGATAATTCCAGTGTGTGCACTAGTATTGGGAACATCTAATTTGGATGGTTTAATAGTTACATTTAATAGGGTGCAGTTGGGCCTAGTAGAGGGTGTAGGTGTCTACATTTAAATAGGTAACATCAAAGAGGCTATATGTAGAGATTTATTTGAAAGAAATTCTCAACCTCTATAGATGCTTAAAGCTTAGGCCTGAGAGTCTGGCTGTGTTTCTTATTGCGGTCAGCTGTCACTGGCTGGCTGGTGTCCTTGCCCCTGGGTACAGTGATGATAGGGACTTTTAACGGAGTATGAGAAGTGAGAATACCTGCAAAGGGAGTTAAAAGTGGGTAATTTATAGATCTTTGTTTGGGCAGATGGGATTCTTGCGTTTGGATGTGTAGGTGAAAATGGAAGGGGTGGATAGAATAGTACAGGAGAGTCAGTGAACTGGCATTTGGGTGCCTGGCTGGCACCTGGGCAGACGAGCTCAGCAGAGAGCCATTCTAAACTCAGTAGTCTAGGAGCAAGGAACAGCCAGGAACAGCCAGGGCTTTATGCTAAGTGAAGGTGGGCTGGGATATATATATATTTTTTATCGATACTGGGGATCAAACTCACGACTACCTGCCTGCAAGGCAGGTGCTTATGCCACTGAGCTAAATCCCCAGCCCCGGTGGCCTGGGATATTGATGGGGAAGGAGATGAGTACAAATGAAGGGCTTCTTGAAGAAGTCATTGAAGACCTCCTTAGCCATCCCTAATGTGCATTTTATTTTGCTTGTCCTTGATCTAAAATGGGTATAGATGTGTCAGCTTTACAGGGTTGTCATAGAGTTGGATTAAATGATATGAGAGTGCTTTGTTCAATTACAAAGTGTCATTCACATTCATGGAAGCATTGCTTATGTGGCGTTACTTGTAGCATGACCTTGGTAGGACAGAACAGCTCTGAAGGTCTAGAAGCATCATAATCTTTCTTTTTATGGTCTTATATATAAGAGAATGGGCCTTTCCAAAACCCACTGTAAGTAAAGCAGTGCGCCAGGTCCTAATGATTATGTTTGCTGTTGGCCTATTTTTGTTTCTCACTGTGGGCTGTGGTACTTGAATTGCTCACTGGTTATGACCTGTTCCCAGAACTTGCCTTGTAACTCCATTCCTTTATCTTCTACTTGAGAAAATGTGCCATACATAATGTAAGAGTGACTCATTAAAGAGGTAAATTTGAATTGAACTGATTAAAAATGCAGTAGATTATAAACAGATTTCAAAACTATAGTGTTAGAAATGTTATACAATATGCTATGTATTGGTTGTTAGGGGTAGAAGCATGACTCTGGATAGATCCTTCCAGACAACAACAGTTCCAATCAATTGTGAGACCACCATGAGGGGCTCCCTCATACCTGGCACTGTGAATGCTCGTGTGTAAAATTCTTAGAGAGATAAATGTGGTGCCTAAGAATACTTCTATTTTTCCAAGAATATGTGATCCTGTGTCCAAATGAATAGCAAGTTCCTAGGTTCTATGGGAGTTGCTCAGAGAAAAAAGGATTCAAACTAATTGAAATAGTCTAATTGATCAGCACATTGAAAGTTAGGTAGCCAGCTGGCTGTGAAACTATGAATGACTATAGCTTTTGGGCAGAGCATTTAATAATTCATGTAGTATTTTCATAGAGATCATAAATTCTGATGCCTTCAAAAGCCAGCTGAATAATAAAAATTAGGGAAGCAGTTAAGAATACTACAGTTGGAGATGGAGATTGTGGCAAGTCTTAAAATATTGTAGTCCAAAACTTAAAACAGAAGCATATTTTCAATATACTTTTGCAGGCATGAACCTATTTAGTGTTCTCAGTGTTCTTGAGAGTTAGGTATATTCTCCCTTTTCAAAACTAAGAAAATTTATCAAGATCAAATAAAGACAAAGATACCATGTGTCCTTGAAGCACAGTGCCAAGTTTCAGGACTATGAGGTGTCTCCCTAGAGGCTGTGGCTCTCAGGACTAAGCCATTTGGGAAGAAAGTATTGTTCTTTCTTGCAGTACCTGCCTTCTCCCTAGAGCTGGCCCTTCGTTCTCTGAGTACGGCTCTAGAGAGATGAATCTTTGATCCTGTTTGTTTCTACTCTTACGCAGTTTCTTAAATAGACCCAGGAGGAAAAGCCTGGGTAACATCCACAAGGCTTGTGTGGGAGCCGGAGAAAGCCAGAAATTGTGCTATTTAATGGGTCCTTTTTGAAAAAGTATTAGGTGCAATGTGCTGCAATCAGCTTTGCGATCCCATGTAATTTGCTGATTTGATATTCTCATCTCCTCCTTTTTATCTTTTGAGCAGTTTGCTCTTTTTTCCCTTTAAGAAAAAGTAAAGAGAGAGAAATGCAGAGATCCAGATGAGGTTACTTAAACCCAAAGTGAAGAGAGCCTTGCACTGATGCTGGCTTCCCCTGGAGGAAGGAGGCCGTGTCAGTTACGATTAATGTGAGCAGCCTATCTAGCTCTGCAGACATGACCTCTGGTTACAGCAAATGTGACAGTATGAATTACCTTCAATTAGGATGAACTATATTCAACCACATTATTGCCTACACACATTGGTGGGAATTGGTTTTGATAGCCTTGACCATTTTTTTTTAAAAGACAGCAGGGAATACTTGGGAATGACAGATTCCCAGAATCTGGGATTGGGCATAGTAGCAGGCCAGTAGTTGTGGGCTTTTTGTGTTGTTACCAGGGGTTGCATATGTTTTGGGACCTGTTACCCACAAGTGATTAAACCTAGGACTTGAATTCAGTTATTGATTTGATCAATGTATAATTTTCTTACAATGAAATATATACTGTTAAGTGAACAAACAGATGAGTTTAATAAAGGTATTCAACTCTGTAATCACCACCCCAATTAAAATACACAGTATCTCCATTACTATGAAGTTCCCTTGTATCCTATCTACTCAGTTCCTATCCTGCTTCCTGACCCAAGGCCAACACAGGTCTTACTCGTGTAGACTGGATTTTTCCTTCCTAGAGTTTTATATAATGAAATGGCACATAATGTACTCTTGTTTCTGTCCCAGAAATTTGTCCTTCTCACTGATACTCCATGGTATAGGTACACCATAATTTATCTTTTACCTACTGTTAGGTATTTGGGTCCAAATATTGGAAACTTTGTTTTGACTATGAAAAATGACCAGGTTTTGGCTACTATAAAAAAGCAGCTGTGAACATTTTTATGCAAGTCTTTTTTTGAACATAAATTTTTTATTACTCTTGGGAAAAATAGCAAAGCCTGAAGTTGCTAGGTTGAATGGTATGGTTGTATTATTTTCCCCCCTGGTAATACATCTGTGAGTGTGTTATATTTTGCAGGGGAAAACAGAATCTTCAGATAAAATTAAACTTGCCAGTCAACTGACTGGAAGATAGGAAGGATTGAGCGTTATTGTGTGAACCCTTAAAATCAGACAAGGAAGGCATAAGAACCAGTTGGAGATTCAAAGAGTGAGCAGGGTTGGACCTATCATTGCTAGCTTTGAAGATGGAGAAATGGAACTGTGAGCCAGGCAGTGCTGACAGCCTCTTGAGGATGAGCATGACACCCACTTGACAACTAGCATGGAAAGAAGGACCTCTGTCCTAAACTCTTGTGTAACTGGATCATGCCAGTTACACGTGCCAGTTGCAGGATCGAAGGATCCTGCAAGCAGATTCTCCCCTGGAGTGTCTGGATAACATTCCCGGCATATTGCATTAGCTTCAACATGTTGGTTTGTGCTCCATTGTGAAGTAATTTTATGCAAGGTGTATGTGAGGTAAGAATTGAAGTCTACTCTTTTACTTTTTTATCCTTTCTAGGATCATTAATTGAAAACCTACTCATCTCCTCTTAAGTACCTTGATACATATCTCATGTATATCAACATATACACACATGTGCATACACACTTGGATTCATTTCTGAACTTCCTGTTCTTTTCATTGTTCTGTACCTGTATTCTTATCCCTAGTCCACTCTGACTTGATTACTATTGCTTCATAGTGTGTCTGGAAATTGGGTTGATTAAGTTCTCTGGCTTTATACTTGGTCCTTTGTAGTTCTGCATAAACTCAATAATCTTACAATTTCTACAAAAAAGTCCCATTGGGAATTTGATTAGAGTTGCATTGAGTCTGTGTCTATGTAGAGAGTACTGAATCTTGTGAAATATGAACACCTGTTCTTACCCATCAGCTAGCTCTATTGAAATGTTTTATAGATTTCAGTTGTGATTCTTTTATAAATATTGATAAATGCACCCCTAACTATTGACTGTTTTTTTTATATTGGTAGTAAGTTATATTTATTTTAATTTCCAATTTTCATTGCTACTATATAGAAATAACATTATTTTTATACATTGTACATAATCCCATGAATTTATAAATCCACTTACTCCTAGTCACTCATTGGATAAATTTCTTAGGGTTTTAGACATGCACATCATGTCATGTATGAATATAGTTTTACTACTTTATTTTTAATATCTTCCTACATTCTTTAGAACCTTCATTGCATTGGTGAATAGGAATAGCAATAGTTGAATTCTTGCCATGTTTCTAGTCTTCAGGGAAAGTATTATTTCTCTGTTAAGAGTATTGTAGTTTGTGGTAGATGTCTTTTATCAGGTTGAAAAGATATATACTCTTATTTCCTGGGATTAGGTATTGAATTTTGTCAGTTTCTTCTTGAGCTATTGAAATGGTTTTGATTTCTTTAATTTAACATTATAAGGAATAACATTAACTGATTTTTAAATGTTAAAACAATCTTGTATTCCTGGGATAAACCTCATTTCATTTTGTTGGCTTACCCTTTTATATATTATCAAATTTTATTAATATTTTGTTGATAACTTTCATGTGTATATAAATATGAGATATTAGCTCGTAGTTTTTTTCTTAATGTAAATGATTCTGATGGCCTCATAGAGCATTTGGAAAGTGTGCCTTTCTCTGCTTTCCTGAAAGACTTGGTGTAGTGTTGGTATTATTAACAGAGTTTACCAAGGAGAGTATGTGAGTCTGGATCGATCTATCTATCTGTCTGTCTATCTATCTATCTTTCTTTCTTTCTTTTTTTCTAAGAGGAGGAAAATTTATTGGGGATTAGGAATGGGGAATAAGAACAGCTTTTGAGAGATAGAAGGGGTCCCAAATGGGTTGCCGATGAGCCCAATTCTCTGAGCAAAATTAGAAGGTAGTGCAAAGTGGATCAAAATTATAATCAGCCAGTAAGAGATTATAAGTTTAACCACTTAGCTAATAGTGATCCAGTAGTAGCAGAAGCATGTGGATGACATCATTAACTTTAGCTGATAGTTTATAGTCTTAGTCTTAGCTTTAGTAGTTTTAGTTTTAGTTTTAGTTTTAGTTTTAGTTTTAGTTTTAGTTTTAGTGGGTGGGAGAGATGGCCCATCCATAATGGGATATGGTTTATTTGTACTGGGAAATCTCAAAAAGGTGGTACCAATAATCTCAATTTTTCTATTATCTTTTGGAGAACTGTATAAATTTGGCCGTTGTGACTTTTAATCTTTTTTAGATGTGCCTCCAGCCACAGTTTTAATGTGTTCTTATCTTCTGCACTGACTCCCTTGAGAGCCTATCCCTGTCTGACTACCAACATTTTACCTAATTTTAACTGTACAAAATATTCCACCCTCTGCAGAGGTATCTCTAACTTCAGCTGGGGAGAATGGGTACAGTTTCCATCTAGCTGCTTAAAGCTGAGAAAGGTGAGACCACAGTCAGGGCTTCCTCCAGAGAGCTGATCTAAGGGGACTTGAAGTCATGTTTAGCAGTTATAAGCTCCCTTTACAGGTTGATGTAGTGGATCCTGGTAAAAGGAGCCTGGCACATTTGTCATTGATTCCATCTGCACGATCATGTGGAGTTTGGCAGCCTCTAGGCAACAGTGAACAAATTTAACAGAAATTAAAGCATGTATAATGAAAGCATGAGTATTGAAATGGAAAGGAGGTTGAGGGAAAAGCCACCTCCACTGACTCTTAGACACCTCTGCTGATGGAGCCTGATACTTGTGTAATAAGTTCCTTTAGTTTTATCTATAAGAAGATGGACAGTGTGGTGGTTTTGAAGGACAGTTTTAGCTTTTTAAAAAATTCTTGTTGAGCTTTTCTAGCTTCCACTGTAGTTTTCTAGCCTCAATGAACCACAACAATGGTTAGCTACAGAAATGCCAGAAATAATCAGTGATTGTGGTTCCCTTTTATATCTAGCTTTTATTACTATGGTATTGTTTTTATACATCTTTTGGTTACACTTTTCTGCTCGGTGTTTAAGACCAAGTTAAAGTGAGACCTGTGTTAATCAAAATTAGCCTCTTAGTGTCTATCAAGGTCAGTTAAGTCTCTGCCCAGAGGCTGATCAGACCCTGAGTTGCCTGCTCACAAGGGAACAGCAAAGAATAAAGAAAGACAAAGAGAAATATGCAGGTTCAGGGAAACTGGGTAGGCAAAGCAAGCATCTCTTTGGCCCAATTTTATTATTATTATTATTTTTTAATTTTAAAGGGAACAAAACAAAACTAAGCAAATCAGAACAGAGTAATGCAAGCAACACAGGACTTCAAAACAAGACAGCAGGAAATCAACAACGGCTACCATGATGTCTTGTTTTCTTTGAAATACCTTCACACACAATAAACTCCAACAAAGCAAAATAGTATAAAACGAATCAGCACAAAAGAATGAAAGCATTACAGGACTTTAAGATAATACAAAGTCGGGGCTGGGGGTTTAGCTCAGCAGCATAAGCACCTGCCTTGCAAGCAGGTGGTCGTGAGTTCGATCCCTGGTACCAATAAAAATGAAAAAGACAAAAAAAAAAAAAAAAGATAATACGAAATCAACAGTGGCTGCCAGTAATGTCTCTTGTTTTCTTCAAAATAGCTGTCCATACCTTCACAGATGTTGAAATCAAATAATATAAAACAGACTAAATCCAATCAAAACAAAAGAATGGAAGCATTACAGGACTTCAAAACAAGATAACAGGAAATGAATAATGGTTACTATAATGTCTCATTTTCTTCAGAACACTCATCTATAATATAACACATAATAAAATCAAAACACAACAGAATAAAACTAATCAAAACAAAAGAATAAAAGCATTATAGTACTTCAAACCACTATGATAGGAAATCGGCAGTGGCTACCATAATGTCTCATTTTCTTCACAATACCTGTTTATACCATCATACATAATATAATCAATTCTTGTAAACTTTAGGAGAAATTCTAGGCATATAAGTCTATAAATGTACTATCCTTTCTATATTAAAAACAAAGAGTAGACAACTATATCCACATTCATGATTAATTGTTCAACTAATATTTTGAAGATTTATTTTTTATTTCAGTCTATCACTTAACTAGTTGTTTAATACCATAGTTGCATATTATATTTTTCTGTGAATATAACAAATTTCTTTAAATTTTTTAAATTTTAAAGAGGCAAAACCAAGACAAAAATAAACAAAACCCAAGAAAAACAAGGAATAAAAGAGACAAACAACAATAACAAAACCCCCAAAACAACAGTATATAAGATTTAAAAATAAAGTGATAGGAACTTAATATAAATTGTTATTTTGCATAGTTATCTTCAAAAGAGTTATTCAGATTACCAGATAGATATGCAAAATTGATCTAATCCTATGAGTGTTAACTGTTTTGTTCTAAGAATTAATAGAGTTAGTAGTACAATCACCTTAGCTATCTTGTGTATATATACAAATTTATATATTTTTTCTTTTTCCTTTTTTCTTTTCTTTTCCCTATCTGAGTTACTATTCCCCTTTGAGGAGCTTCTTACCCTTTCATAATATTTATTGAAGATTTTGGATGTTATTTATCCTTTCAGTTTCTTATACTAGGGAGACAATACAGTATCTACATATGTGAGTTTGGTTTATTTCACTTATGAGTATGGTCTCAAGTCTCATCCATTTACCTATAAAAGCCTCAATGTGAACCTTCTTTATAGCTGTGTAGTATTTCATCATAAAAAATACCACATCTTTTTTATCCATTCCTCAGTTGATGGGCATTTATGTTGTTTCCAAGATCTGGCTATTATAAATTGTGGTGCTATAAACATGGGTGCATATTTGTCACTGTGGTATGATGTTTTCAGTTCTTCTGGAAATATGCCCAGAAGTGGGATAGCCAAGTCAAATGGGACTTCCAATCCCAGCTTTTTGAGGAACTTCCACACTGATTTCCACAGTGGTTGCACCAGTCTACACTCCCACCAACAGTACAGAAGAGTTCCTTTTTCCCCACAGTCTCTCCAGCATTTGTCATTGGTGGTTTTCATTGGTGCCATTCTTTCTGGAGTAAGATGGAATCTCAGTGTGGTTTTTTGCATTTCTCTCATGACCAATGATGCTGAACATTTTTTCATGTATTTAATTTCTATTTGTATTTTTTCACCTGAGAAGTGTGTATTCATCTCAGATGCCCATTTTTGGATTGGGTCTTTGAATTTCAGGGATCTGATATTTTTAAATTCTTTGTATGTTCTGGACAGAAGTCCTTTGTTTGAGGGACAAAGATTTTTTCAGAATTTGTGGGTTTTCTTTTCACTCTGTTGGAGATTTCTTTTGACATGCAAAAACTTTTTAATTAGATGAGACTCCTATTGTTGATTCTGGGAAGTATTTCCCATGCAGTTTGACTTTTGTTCATGAATTCTCTGCCTACTCCTGTGTCTTCAAGGTTCCTGCTTACTTTGTCTTCCAACAGATTTAGTGTTTCTATTTTAATATTTAGATCATCGATCCATTTTGACTGTAGTGAAAGTGATAGGCATGCGTCTAATTTTAGTCTTCAGCATGTGGAGAGCCAATTTTTCCTGCACCACTTATTAAAGAGGCTATCTTTCTTCCAGTGAACATGTTTGGCCCCTCTGTCAAAGATAAGGTGGATTTGTGAATTTCTAGCTGTGGTTGTATCTTCTAATCTTTTCCATTGAATTCAGGTCTGTTTGCATTCCATCACTATGCTGATTTTATCACAGAAGCTTTGTAGTGTAACTTCATGTCAGGGATTGTGATGCCTCCTGCCTTGCCTTTGTTGCCTAGAATTGCTTTGCTATTCTAGGTCTTTTCTGGTTCCAGGTGAATTTTAGGAATGATTTCTTTGGATCTGTTAGGTATGCTAATAGTATTTTGATGGGATTTACATTAAATCTGTCTAACAATTTTAAGACAATGGTCATTTTCACAGTGTTTGTTCTTTCTATCCATGGACAAGAAATGTCTTTCAGTTTTCAGAGATCCTCTTTGATTTCTTTGTTCAGAGTGCTGTAATCTTCACTGTATAGATCTTTTACTTTCTTTGTTAGATTGATTTCTAAGTATTTCATTTTTTAAGATGCTATTTTAAAGGGTGTGGTTTCTCTTCTTTCTCTCAGTGAGTTTGTTGCTTGTGTACAGGAAGGAAGTCTTTCAATGGAATTTTGGAGGTCTTCTATGTGGAGTATCATGTCATGTGCAAATAATGATAATTTACCTTTTTCCTTTCCCATCCTTATTCCTTTTATTTCTCTCTCTTGTCTAATTGCTCTAGCTAATGTTTCCAGCACTACATTGAATAGGAGTGGTGGGAGTGGACATCCTTGTCTGGTTCCTGATTTTAGGTTGAAAGTTTTCAGTTTTTGCCCATTTACTATGATGCTGGCTGTTAGTTTTTCATCAGTGGCTTTTATCAGACTGCGGTAAAGACCTTCTATTCTGATTTTCTATAGCGTTCTTATCATGAATATCATGAGTCATGTTGACCTTATCAAAGCTTTTTCTGTATCTATTGAGATGATCATCTGATTCTTATCTGTGGCTCTTAATGATATGGTGTCCTACTGTTTATTGATTTGCATACATTGAACCATCCCTGCATTCCTGAAATGAATCCCACTTTGTTGTAGTGCGTAATCTTCTTGATGACTTACTGCATTTACCCATATTTTATTGAGAAATTTTGCCACTGTGTTCTTAGGGAGATTGGCCTGTAGTTCTCTTTTTTGGGTGGGTCTTTCTCTGGTTTTGGTATTAAAATAATATTTGCTTCCAGAAATGAGTTAGGGAGAATTGCCTCCCTTTCAATTTCATTGAGTTTGAGCCGTGTCGGCATTAAGTCTTCTTTGAATTTCTTATAGAATTCCACAGTGAATCCATCAGGACCTGTGCTTTCCTTTGTTGGTAAGGTTCTAATTACATTTTCAATTTAATTAATTGAAATTTGGTTGTTCATCAATTTTACATCTTCATGACCCAGCTTTGATAGTTCATATGTTTCTAGGAATCTGTCCTTTTCTTTTGTGTTATCAAACTTTGAGAGTAGATGTTTTTGAAGTAGATATTGATGATCTTCTGATGATCCTTAATGATCTATTTCACCTTTTTCATTTGTTATTGCATGAATTTAAGTTTTTTCTTTCCTTTTTAAAATAAGGTTGGCTAGGGACTTACCAATTTTATTTATTCTTTCAAAGAACCAACTGTTTGATTCATTAATTATTTGTATTGTTTTCTTAGTCTCTATTGCATTGATTTGTGCTCTGATCTTATATATAATTTCCTCCTTTCTCTGGGCTTTAGGTTTGACTTGCTCTTCTTTTTCCAGATGTTTGAGGTGTAGCATCAGGTTATTTACTTGTATTTGTTCTGTTTTCCTGATGTGGGAATTCACTGCAATAAATTTTCCTCTGAGGACTGCTTTCATTGCATCCCACAGGTTCCGGTAAGTTGTATTGTATTTTCATTTGCTTGTAGATATTGTTTAATTTCTTCTTTAATTTCCTTTGTGACTCACTGATTGCTCAGGAGTGCATTATTCAATTTCTATGCATTTGTGGGGTTTTTGCAGTTTCTTTTGTCATTAATTTCCAGTTTCATGGCACTATGATCTGATAACATGAATGGGATAATTTCAATTCTTTTTCATTTACTTAAGCAAATGTGGGCTAGTAGATGGTCTATTTTAGAGAATGGTCCATGTGAAGCTGAGAAGAATGTATATTCTGATGTTGTTGGATGAAACACTCTGTACACATCTACTAAGTCATTTGTTCAGAGGTTTGATTCAATTCTGTTATTTCTTTG
This sequence comes from Cavia porcellus, assembly GCF_034190915.1. Classification (NCBI taxonomy): domain Eukaryota; kingdom Metazoa; phylum Chordata; class Mammalia; order Rodentia; family Caviidae; genus Cavia; species Cavia porcellus. The sequence goes on from NW_026947493.1 coordinate 33,974,208, forward strand.
CTGATTTTCTGTCTAGTTGATTTGTCTCTTTGTGTCAATGGGGTGTTAAGTTGTCCCATTATAATTGTGTTATTGCTTATTTGATTTTTCATTTTTATTAATATTTATTTATTTATATTAGATGGGTGCTCCCATAGTTGGTACATATATATTTAAGATTGTTATCTCTTCCTCTTGACGTTTTCCCCTAACAAGTATGTAGTGATCTTCTTCATCTCTTTTGATCATTTTTGAAGTTCGCATTGTCTGTAAACAGAATAGCTATCCCTGCTTTTTTGAGGGTTCCTGTTTCATTGACTGTTATTTCTGTATCGTTTGGTTTTCAGCCTATGTATTTCCTTTTGGGTTAGATGGGTTTCTGTTTGCAGCACATTGTTGGATGTTGTTCCTTAATCCATTCTGCCAGTCTGTTTCTTTTAACTAGTGAATTGAGGCCATTTACATTAATGGTTATAAGTGATATATATTGGCTTATTTTTGTCATATTATCTTTCTGTTGTTGGTGTTTTACTTTTCCCCTCTGTTTAATTATTTGCCCTGATTGGTGGTTTTTTTTCCTGTGGGTGTTGGTGAAGTCATAGTTATTTTTATGTCTGTCTAGAATATCTTTCCGTATTCTTTGTAGTGTTGGTTTGGTGGTCATGAATTTCTTCAACTATTTTTTGTCTGGGAAGTATCTTATCTGTCTGTCAATTTTGAAGGATAGTTTTGCCAGGTACATCAATCTGGGTTTGAAGTTGTTTTCCTTTAGGACTTGAAATACTTCACTCCATGCTCTGCTTGTCGTGATTGCGTTTATCAGTCTGGTATGATTTTGATGAGCTTTCCTTTATAGGAGATTGGGGTCACTGGGCAGGGCCCTACTAGGACCCGAGTGGCCACAAAGACTGCACAACTAGGTAGAGTATGCTGTGCAGGTCTTCGGCTTGTGCCACATGGTGCCCCCAGGCTCACAAGTTACTTGGGGTCACTAGGCAGGGCCCTACTAGAACCTGAGCCATACATCAAGGTTCCTGGGCTGCTTGGGGTTAATGGGTAGGAATCTACCAGGTCCCAAGTGGCCACCAAAGCTGCACAGCTAGTTGGAGTACACCGGTGCAGGTCTTCAGCTCATGCCAAGTGACACACTGAAGCTCTCTGTAGCTGCTTGGATTTGCTGGGTCATGCCCTACCAGGTCCTAAGTGACCACCAAGGCTACAGGGCTAGGTCGAGTATGCTGTGCAGGCCATTAGCTCTGGCCATGTGGTACAGTGGAGCTCCTGGTACTTGAGGTCACGGGTTGGGGGGGGGCTAGAAAAGTGTTTTTTTAAAAAAATATTGATTGTATGTCCTATTTTGCAGAATTTATTTATCAGTTTAAAAAGGCTTTTGCTGGAGTTTTTAGGGTTTTCTAAGTATAAGATCGTGTTTTGAGCAAAGAAGGATAATTTGACTTTTTTTTTCTATATATAACCTTGTTTTTTCCCTCTGTCTAATTAAAATTCCAAAAACTATATTGAATACGTATGGCTAGAGTTGACATCCTTGGTTTATTTCTGATTTTAGAAGAAATTCTTTTAGTTTTTTTCCCCCTCAGAATGATGTGAGCTGTTGATTTGTCACACCTAGTCTTTATCTTCAGTACCTAATTTCTTCAGAATTTTTGTTATGAAGGGATGTTGAATTTCACCAAAGACTGTTTTTGCATTTTTCTGATTATGTGATTTTTACTACTGATCCTACGTTAATGTGATAAAATACATTTATTGATTTGCTTCTGTTGAACCTCCTTAAATTTATGAAAAGGAAACTGACTAGATCACGATATATGATCTTTTTGATGTGTTACTGAACTCAAGTAGCAAATATTTTATTAAGGATTTTAGCATCTATTTTCATTAAGCATATTAGTCTGTAGCTTTCTTTTCTTATTGTATCCTTTCTAGATTTGTTGTTAGCATTATACTGGCCTCATAGAATGAATTTGAAAGTGTTATTTTCATTTCTATTTATGGAATATCTAAGCAACACTTCTTCTTTTAAGATTGGTAAAATTCAGCAGGGAATCAGTGTAGTCCTGGGCTTTCCTTTTCTGGGAGATTTAAGAAAATTATTACTTTAATCTTGTAATAATCTTGCTTGTTAGTGATTACTTGGGGTTTTTTTTATATCCAGTAGGTTCAATTTTGGTAGATCATATGTGTCTAGAAATGTACCCATTTTTTCTAGGTTTTCCAATTTATTTGAATATTAATGTTCAAACTAGTCCCTAATAATCCTTTAGATCTCAGTGATATGTGTTATAAAACTCCCTTTTTCATCTCTAATTATATGAATTTGGATCTTCTCTCTCTTTCCTTTGGTAAGTTTGGCTAAGTGTTTATCAATCTTGTCTATTTTTTCTAAGAAACAACGTTCTTCATTGATCCTGTGTATTGTTCTTAGTAATTTCAACTTTGATCATCATTATTTCTTTCATTCTGTTGGGTTTGCTTTTAGGTTCTGTTTTTTCTAAGACCTTGAGATGCATCATTAGGATATTTATTTTAGATCACTCTGATTTTTTGACATAGCTATAAACTTCCCTCTTAGAACTTTGTTTGCTGCATCCCAGAGAGTCTGGTATGTTGTATTTTATTTTCATTTGATTCAAGGAATTTTAAAATTTTCTCCCCAGTTTCTTCAGTGGCCCAGTAATTGTTCAAAAGTGAATTGTTTAGTCTGCATGTAGTTGTATAGTTTCCGCTACTGATTTCTATTTTTATTCTTTGTGGTCTGATAAAAAGCAAGAAATTATTTCCATTTCTCAGATGCTTGTTAAGACTTGTTTTGTTGCCTAAAATATGATGTACTTTGTAGACTGTTTCATGCACTGCTGAGAAAAATGTGTATTTTTTAGTTATTGCATGGAATGTTGTGTAGACATTTGTTACGCCTTTTGGTCTGTGGTGTAGTTTAATTTTGATATTTCTCTGTTGGATTTTTTTAACCTGGATGACCTAATTATCTGTGATAATGGAAGTACTGAAGTTACTCAGTTTTATAGAAAGGGTCTCTATGTTGAGTAATGTTTGTTTTATAAACTTAGGTACATCAATGTCTGATATATTTATAATTGTTTTATCTTTTAAAAATTTTTTTATTTTCAAGAGAATAAAACAAAGCAAAACAGAACAGAAAAAGTAGATCAGCACAAAACAATGCAAGCAACGCAGGACTTCAAAACAAGACAACAGGCAATCAGTGGTGGCTACCATAATGTTTCTTGTTCTCTTCGAAATAGTTGTTTGTACCTTCACACACAAAATAGTCCAAAATCAATCAAAACAAAAGAATGAAAGCATTACAGGCCTTCAAAACTAGAAAATAGGAATATCAGCAATGACTACCATAATGTCTCTTATTCTCTTCAAAATAGCTGTCTATACCTTCACATATATTGAAATTGAGTAATAGAAAACAGATTAAAACCAATCAAAACAAAGAATAAAAGCATTATTGGGCTTCAAAACAAGATGACAGAAAATCAGCAGTGGTCAACATAGTATCTTGTTTTCTTCAAAGTAGGTATACATACTTGTTTTATCTTTTTGGTGAGTAGTCCCCTTAACCAGTATACAGTGGTTTTCTCAATTTTGCTTGCCAAATTTGTTTGCCAATCTGTCTGCTTTGTCAAATACAAGTGTGGCTGGTTGTTTTTGGGTTTGGTTGGAATGGGACATTGTTTTCTATTGTTTCACTCTCAGTCTGTCTATGTCTTTGCTAGTGAGATATATTTCTTGTAGGTAGCGAAGAATTGAGTCTTTTTTAAAAAATCTAATCAGCTAATCTGTGTCATTTATTTATAGAATCAGGACCATTAAAATTTAGCTATTATAGAAAGGTATTACTAATTCTTGTCATTTTGTTGTTTTTCTAATGTTTGATTCTTTTCTAATTCTGAACAGTTTATGTTCTTCCTCTTCTGTATGTAGGATTCCATTAAGTGTCTTCTGCAGTGCTGGCTTAGTGGTCATATATCTTTTAGTTTATGTTTATCTTAGAAGTCTTTATTTTTCCTTCAATTTTGAAGATAACTTTGTCAGATATAGTAATCTCAATTGGCAATTAATTTTCTTTCAGAGCTTGAAATACATTGTTCCGTGCTTTCCTGGATTTTACAGTCTCTGAGAAAAGTTTGCAGTTATTCTGGTGGTTTTTATCACTATGAGTGAGTTGGCATTTTTCTCTTGTAACTTTCAGTAGTCTTCCTTTATTTTTTATTCTTGACATTTAACTACAATGTGACATGAAGAAGTTCTTTTTTGCTTATGTATGTTTGGGATTCTAAATACCTCCTGTACCTGGATATCTGTATCTTTTGCAAAATGTGGGGTGTTTTCTGTTACTGTTTCCTTAAGTAAATCTTCTGTACCGTTAGTCTGAACCTTACCACCCTCTTTTTCATCAAAAATTCCAAGGTTTATCTTTTAACTATATTCCAGAGTTCTTAGGCTTTTTGTTCATAATTTCTTCTTCTTTTTTTTTTTTTTTTTTTTTTTTATCGGTACCAGGGATCGAACTCACAACTGCCTGCTTGCAAGGCAGGCACTTATGCCGCTGAGCTAAATCCCCAGCCCCCAATTTCTTCTTCTTTTTTTTTTTTAAATCATTGCCTGCATTTAGTAATTCTTTAACCTTATCTTTAAGCTCTGACATTTTGTCTTCTGCTTGATACTGTCTTTTGGTTAGACTTTTCACTGAATTGTAAAATTTTTGATTTCTAAGATTTCTGTTTCATTCATCTTTAGAATCTCTTTGTTGATTGTTCCTTCTTATCCTGCGTTGTTTCCCTTAACTCATTCAGCTGTTTGTCTTCTCTTTGAAATTGTTAATCATTTTATAAATCAGTCTTTTGAATTATTTGTCTGGCATTTCATCCACTATAATATTTCATTCACTTGCTTATGAGTTATGAACACTTGAAAATGTCATGTTGCCTTGTTTTTTCTTTTCTTTTCTTTTCTTTTCTTTCTTTCTTTCTTTCTTTCTTTCTTTCTTTCTTTCTTTCTTTCTTTCTATTTCAAGACAAGATTTCACCATGTAGTGGAGGCTGGCATTGAACTTACTTATATAACCCAGGCTAGTCTCACACTCCCAGTGATCCTCCTGCCTCAGTCTCCCAAGTACTGGAATTACAGACATGTGCTACTATCCCCAGCTTGTTTTTCCTGTTTCTGTTTCTATATTGAAATTTATACATCTGTTAGCATGGATGTATCTTAAGCTTTTATTTGAGGGTCTTCTTAATGTTCATACTTTTTTTGAGGGCTTGATCCCTAGCACAGCTCAGATAGGAGAAAACAAATGACCGTAACAGTGATGATACAAGGACAACCTAATAGAAACATACAGTAAAAAAATTAAAAGGGCCAACTATACCACCACTAACAATAGAAATAGCAAAAATAGTAAACTAAAAGGTTAAAGATCAAGGAAAGTTAAAAGTAATAATAAAAATAGATAATGACAAGTGGAAGAAGTAAAATTTCAAAAGAAAAAAACAGAAGACAGGAGGAGAAAAAGTGTGATAAAAATCCAATTAGAGAATAAAAATATAAATGGAATTACTTAGAAGTAACATAAACAAGAAAAATAAGCAACCCAAACAGCAGACAAAGAAGAAGAGAAATGAGTTTTAAAAGTCTCTCTGTGTTGAGGTGTTTGTATTGGTCGTTTTTTTCTAAGACTTAAAATATTAGACTCTACTAGATACACGGAGAAAAGAGTAAGCTGCTTCTAGGTCTAGTTGTGTGTATGCACCCCCTTAACCAGTTTTTTGTGTGTGATTGCTGGTGGCCAGTGATTGTTGTCTGCCCAAGCTGTATTCGGTCCAGAGGCTTTGAGTGTTTGTGTTCTTGTGTGCATCCTGTCACTCATCTAAAACTAGCTTTGGGATTTGTGGTGTTGTAAGGTGCCCAACTTGCTCCTGAAGCCCACTGTTGATACACCCAGGGACTTAATGTCCAAGCAGGGATACATAGCCTTGATGTTGTTGAGATATGGTGAAAGGAACCACACCACTGAACTCTGTCCTGGAAGCAGGTGATGAGGGGTCCAGCCAGCACTTACAGTCCCTTCTGTCTTAGAGAACCACACTAGAGATGCACGAATCCTTAGCACAGAAGGTGGTGCGCTGCCCACTGCATTTTCACAGCCTGAGCTTTCCACTGCTTAGACTTCTAGGAGGGTCTATGACTAGACTGCCCCCTCTCTATGATTTTCTTGTATGGCTGGGTCTCACCGGTTCCTGGTGGTGACCTCAGAGACCCTGAATTTTGGTATTCTGTGACTTCAGTGTCCCAGAGTAGCTCAGTCTTAATCCATAAGCTCCCTCTCGAAATGGCTTCTGATTATTCTGTTTGCAAATATGGTGGGTGCTGTGATTGAGTACTTCTCCAAAACTAGTGTGGCATGTGGAAGGAATCATTTTCCCAATAAAATTCATACTGAATTTGCAGTTTGTAGTAACTGCAGATTTGTTTCTGGGGCTAGTCCTGCTAGTCCATTGTTTATCAGTGGGGCTGCAGGCCCTCTCTGGGTTTATCTGTGCTTACAGCATCAGGTTACTCCCCCCTGGAGCTGATGTCTTAATTCCAGATCTCCAAGAGCCTGTGACCTGCTGCCAGCCTCTGCTCTATCTTGTTGATCCTCTAGAGGTTCATCATCTCCTAACATTGCCACATTAAGCACGATGTATGGAGCATGGTGGGATGCATGGAGCCTTGGTGGGTACACTCAAGTCGTATCAGGTTGTTCTGCCTTTTTGGTGACTTTATCATTATGAAATGTCTGTCCTTCCCTCAGTGGATATTGTTCTGAACTTTTATATAATGAGGTAGCACCTAACTAGGAAGCACCAGCTTTAATTGGGTCCTATTATTTAGTTTGGTCTTTTAATTAGTATTTGAGTAATGCTTATTTTGATTTCAAGTCTGTCATCTTGGAATTTGTTTTCTATTTCTTTCTCCTTTTTTTCCGCCTCTTTTTTGGGTACAGTTGAGTATAATGTAGCATTCCATCGTCTCTATTGTTTCTTCATTAACTGTTCTTTTGACTCTTCTTTGTAATGTAGTCTTTTATATTTACCATATTTACCATTTCTAGGGCTCTTAATTTCTTTCTGTAGATGAAGATTACCACTTGGTGTTATTTCTGTATATGAACTTTCTTAGTGCATTTCTGCTAGTGATTAATCTTTTAGACTTTTATTTATTTAATATTCCTTATTTTACCATCACTTGAAAAGATATTTTCATTGCATATAGAATTTTAGGGTGATTTTTCTTGGAAGCCTTTTAATGATGCCATTCCACTGTCTTCTGGTTTGAAATTTCAGTTAAGCTCTCTTTTCATTTTTAGATACAATATGTTAATTCTTATCTTTGATTTTAACATTTTATTCTCTTTATATCAGTTTTTGGGTATTTGATTTAAATAGGATTTTTTATTGCATGTATGACAGAGATTAGATTTATTGAGCTTCTTGGATATGTGGGTTGTAGCTTTCAAATTTATGAAATTTTAAACCATTAATTATTTTTATACTTTTTTCTCTTAGGACTTCAATTATGTTGACCATAAGTCATTGAAATTATGTTCACCTTTATAAAAAACACTGATTAATTTTGGATAATGCCTAATGCTGTGTTTATAAAACAAGTTTATTAATCTTTTTTTCTATGTGTCTAGGCCAGAGGTCGGCAAATTTTTTTTCTATAAAAGGCCGCATAATAAATATTTTATGCTTTGTGAACCGTGTGTTTGTTACAGCTATTTCAGTCTCACATCATATCACAAAAGTATACATAGATAGTACCAAAAAATGGCTATGGTTAAAAAATTTTATAGAAATAGGCTGGCCTGTGATTTAATGGTGTATTCATTCTATTGAGCAATGTTTTCTTTTTTTTATTTAGATATCTTTACTTCCTGATATTTCCTTTGGTTATTTTTAGTATCTTCTATTTCCCTTTTCCTGTGTGTTTTTCTTTAAGTAAATAAAGTTATAAAAGCTGATTTTCGATCCTTGTTTAAGGTACTGTTGTTTTATAGATCTTTTTCTATTTTTGAAATCATTTCTAGATCCTTATTTGCTTATTTCATTATTTCTAGGTCTGTTTCTATGCCCTGGAAAACTTTCTTTTTCTTTCTTTCTTTTTTTTTCTTTTGGTACTGGGGATCGAACTTAGGACCTCACATTTGCCAGGCAAGCGCTTATGCCACTGAGCTAAATCTCTGGCCCTCATTTTCTTTTTCATAGTAATTGGACTAATTTTTGCTTGACGAATGGGCATAATGAGTGTTTCAGTTTCCTTTCTTTCAAGAATGTAGGCCTTGTTATGGTTGGCAGGTAAGTTACTTCTCATAGTAGATTGTTTTTGAAGCTTTATTAGAGTAGATTTAGAATAACTTCCTGGGTATTTCTATTGAAAACCCAACAAAATTGTGATTCCTATTGGTGAACCAAATGATTCCTAACCCTCTGAATCTGAGAACCATTCAATTCATAGTTTAAGGTTGTGTTTTGCTTAGCATCATGGAGTATTACCTCACATCTATGACTCAGTTTTCAACAAAGACTAAAATGTTCTCCCAATCAGAATTCTTTGTCATATAGTATTTAGTTATTCTTTGGAATGTATCCCATTCTATTTGCTTAACACAAGGAGGTCACTGTGTTGTAGAGTACCTGTTCCATGTTCCAAAATGTATCTCCAGGCAGAAAATTCAGGCAAGCATAGCTTAGTTGATATGAAAAGATTTCCTTATTTCAAGAATTAGTCTTTACTGTCTGTTATTTATTTTTTTTCTAGTTTTCTAGTTGTTTAAGGCAAGAGCATAAATGTGGTTTCTTATTTCATCATAGCCAAAAGTAGAAGTCAGGTACCATCTTTTCTCTTGTTACTGAGACAAAATTTCCAACACCCCAAATTAAGGAAGGAAATGTTTTTGTAGCTCACAGTTTGTAGAGGTTTCAGTCCCATAATCAGCTGACTGCAAAGCAGGTTGGCTTGGCAGAGGGGAAAGTGTGCATGGCAGTAGAAGATAGCAAATCAACAAGAGCAAAAGGGGAGAGCAAACCTGTTTTCCTCCCTTGTATTGTTACACAGGCTACCTGCTGCTAGGGGTGGATCTTCTAGTTCTTAGTGTGTAAACAAATGCTCTAGGGCAGGTCTTCTACACTGTAGGATGTCAGTCGCTGAGTCACCTAATTAAGTTTGTAAACTTCTCAGATTGACACAATTCAACCATTACAGCATGCTAAGCTGTAAACAGCTACCTCCAAAAGCCCACCACTCATGACTGCATGAGGTTTTGAGGGGACATCTAGACACAAACCATAGCAGGCAGGGAATAAGCAGTGTATTTCTGTATGTTTAAGAGAGAAATCTGAAGTCTGACTTCTGTAAAGTGATAGTTAATAGGATGTATAGCTCAGAAGGCACCTTGCACCTGCACTGGAATGTCTGCATGGAGAACGTTCCTGAATTTGATGTCCAAAAACTTATGGAGAAAGTTTAAGCTTATAAATTAAATTGCTTGTAATATAAAGTGCTTAGTTGTAGGACAGAGCTGTTACAAGTTTTCTGTATTTTGGGTTGAGTTCTAACAATTAAATTTCATTTCCCCTTTGACCACAGACAAAATGGCTCTATTCAAAGCTTCCCTCCTCCTGCATAATGCTGTCTTTATCCTCCTCTCTTTCCTCTTCTTCCCCCTACTTCTTTTACTTGCTAAAAATGATAGCTGTCCTTTTTGTTCATTAGAGTGGAAAGAACCTAGGACCAGAATAAGAAGTTAGATCTTTTAATTCTAGAGCCAAATCTGTGTGGCTTGAGACAAGACACTTGAGCCCTCAGCATCTGCTTCTTGTTCATTTGTGTAATTGGCACAATTTGTGTTTGTGTATAGACTCAAGTAAAACAGAATGAGAGAATTCTGTGGAATCTTTACTACATACTGTGAGTATAAGAGGTTTTTGAATCACTAAATTTTCTCACTGAGACTGAAATAACTGGAGTGAAGTGTCTTGTAGTCTGACCAAACACTCCTACAGAAAGCTCTCAGCTTTGTTTGGACTGAAAATTGGCACTTTGGAATAGTTTTGTTTTGTTTTTGTCCTTTTTTCTCTTTACATTGTTAGGGTCTAGAATATTCCATGCTTCTTTTCTTTTTTATAGGTTGGCTATTCAATCTCATACTTGGCCACACATCAATTCAAACAGCCAAAATTGACCAGAAAGTTACTAAATGTAGTGTGAGTAAAGAAACGAAAGATTGGTTAGTAAAAAGTATAGAGAACGCGAGAGGATGGAACTAGCAGATCGTCAGGACAGACACTGCCCTGAGGGCTGAGCTAGAACACCTGAGGAACACATCTTTCAGGCATAAGATCCAGATCCCATTACAGAAGGCTTGACTGAGGCTCACTGAATGTCACAGAAGTTGCTTTGTTGTCATGTGATGGTGGAGAAGTCACTGTGGTCCTCTCCTGGTGGAATTTGCTGGAAATTACTCCTTTAGAATTTGCCAGGAGTCCAGAGTACAAGGAAGGCTGTTGATTTGGGAGCTATCTCCTGAACGCACTTCATTCTGAAACTTGCTGAAGTAGTGGGTAGAAATGCTGGAGATTGTGCTGGCCACTGGGAGCTGCTGTCTACCATATGCTGCAGGACCTTGAGGCTAGACAGGACACATGCTTTGGAGCACTTGCTGAATGAACAGCTGGACCCAGAAAACAGAAGTCTTGTAGCAATTTCTCTCCAGCATCCTTTTTTGTTAAAGTTCAGCATTATGTCAGATGACCAAGGAAGAATTTACAAGGGCCAAATTCATTTTCATAGAACAAGCAAAAAGTGTGCAGTTGGAGCTGAGAGCAGCCAGTCTGTAATGGCACAACTCCTTCTTTGGTTGCACAGTTTCCATGTACACCCTTGTGACATTTGAACTCCTGCACAACAGTGTAACCACCAATGTTTCTACCTAACAAGGTAAAGCTACTTTTACGACAAGTGAAGAAGTTTTCACTATTCCTTAGTGAGGAAATTCACAGTCCCAGGAGCTGTTGTATTTCTTTCTGGATGCATTAATTACTTTTCAAATTTAGTCATAGTCCTATTGAATATCATTACCTAGACTTAATTATACTTCAGTAAGTGAACCAAGTTTCAGTAACTTGTATATCAGAACAGGAAAGAAAAGACTGAGTTATATAAATAAAATTGTACATATAAAAACATGGAAACATGCCAAAGGGCTAAAGTTCTCATTTATTTTATTGATCATGTTTGCATCTTTTGAAAAATTATTAGCATTTGTTTGTAGGACGTATTCCTTATGCAGAGTTGATGTATAATGCACCTTAATTCTGCTCTTTTAATCTCCTTCTCCTTTCTTCCTTTTTCCCTCCCTCCGTCTCTTGACCCTCTTCCTGTATGCAAAAGATCTATCTCCCGACTTCTACTGTCTTTCTCTTCATTGCTACATGTTTGTAGTACATAAGGATTACAGTCATGGGGAGTTGGCCCCGGTACATGACACTTTTTAATTCTTTTCTTAATCCCCTCCTACTTTCCTCCTGCTTTTATCTATCTTTTGTTTTGCTCTTCCTTTATATTTTGGGTTTCTCATATAAGAGAAAGCATACAATATTTAAGCTTGTGTATTTTATTTATTTCACTTAACATTGTAGTCTCAAGATGCATCCGTTTTTTCTACAAATGGCTCAAATTTATCCGTCTAATAACAGAGTAGCAGATTTTTTTTTTTACCCATAGGTGGACATGGAGGCTGCTTCTAAGATTTACCTTTTGTGAATTGTGCTGCTATAAAAATGAGTATGCAGGTATAATTATAATACTGTGCCTTTAACTCTTTAAGGAAGATACCAATGAGAGCAATAGCTGGTTTGAATAGAATTGCTTCTTTTAGTTTTTTGAGGAATCTCCATAGTGTTATCCATAATGGTTATACTAGTTTACATTCCCATTAACAGTGTGTAAGGATCCTTTTTCCCTGAAGCCTCACCAGTACATTTTGTTACCTGGTTTCTTGATAATACATGTTCTTTCTAGAGTAAGATGGAGTCTCAGTGTTGTTTAAATTTACATTTCTCTAATGGCAAGGGATATTGAACACTTTTAATGTATCCACTGGCCATTGTATTTCTTCTTCTGAGATGTGTCTGTTCATTTCAGTTACCCATTTTTTTAATTTCAGGAAGTATATTTTTTTTGAGTTCTTTGTATTGTGTAGATAATACTTCTCAGTCTAAGGAGTAGTTCCAAAAAAATTCCCATTCTTGTGGTTGTCACTTTACTCTGTTGATTGTTTCCTTTGCTGTGAAGCTTTTTAGTTTGATATGCTGCCATTTGTTGATAATTGTATTATTTCTTGTGCATTTGGGGTTCGGCTCATAAAGTTTCTACCTATTTATAGGTCTTCAAAGGTTTTACCTATTTTATCTTTTAGCAAATTAAGTATTTCTGTTTTAACGCTTAGATCTTTATTTTTACTTTAGTTTAGTACATGGTGAGACATACAGGTCTAGGTTTAATTTTTTACGTGTGGAGAGCCAGTTTTCCTAGCACCATTCACTGAAGAGGCTGTCTTTCCTCCAGCGTAGATTTTGGTCCCTTTATCAAACATCAGGTATCTGAATTTGCCTGAAATTGTTTCTGAATTCTTTATTCTTTTCCATTGATCCACATCTTGTTTTTTCCCCAATATCATTGTTATTGTCATTATAGCTTTAGGGTATAACTTGAAATTGATGATTGTGATATCTCCTGCCTGCCCTTATTAGTCAGAATTGCTTTTGCTATTCCCAGTCTTTTCTGACTCCTTATGAATTGTAGGATTGTTTTCTCTAGATTTCTGCAGAATGCTGTTGGTTATTTTGAGTGGTACTGTGTTAAATCTGTATACCAGTTTTTCAAGTATGACTGTTTTGATGATACTGTTTCTGCCTATCCATGAATAGGGTATATCTTTCCATTTTCTGATGTGCTTTTTCACCTCCATTTTCAAAGTACTGTAGAGGTTTTTCACTTCCTTTGTTAGATTAATTCCTATTTGGTTTTTATTGATGCTATTGTGAATGGTATTGTTTCCTTAATTTCTTTCTTTATGAGGTTATTATTACTTTACAGGAAGTGTTGATTTTTGTGTGTTGACTTTGTATCCAGTTATGCTACTGCATTTCATTATTCTAGCATATTTTGGTAGCACTTTTGGGTCTTTTATGTAGAAGATTGCATGTAATTATAATTTGACTTCTGTTACTACACAGATCCCCTTTATTTCTCTTTCCTGATTGCTGTATTGAATAAGAGTGGTGATAGTGCACATCCTTACCTTGTTCCTGATTTTAGAGGGAAAGCTATCTGCTTTTGTCCATATAATATGAGATAAAAAGTAGGTTTTTCATAAATGGCTTTCATCAGATTGATATAAGGTCCTTCTGTGGGTATTTTATTCAGAATATTTAATGTGAATGGATGTTGAATTTTTTCAAAGGCTTTTTCTGCATCGGTTGAGATGCATCATTTGTTGACTTGGTTTTTTTTAACATCAAGTATATTAATTAGTAAACAAGAAAGTTATGAAATATCTTCGTATCTTTGCTTAAGAAATTAGAAGTAAAAGACAGAATAAAGCCAAAACAAACAGAAGAAAATAATAAAGACCAAAAAACACAATCCCTTGTCAAAATGCCAACATCATTTTTCATTAAAATGAACATTTTGATTCTTACATTTCTATAGAAATACAAAAGACTCACAATAGTCTAAACAACTTTGATAAAATTAGAGCTTCACTCCTCCCCAGTCGCACACAGTTACACCAATCATGACAAAACGGCATTGATATCAAGATAGACAAACCACCAAAGTACCAATGTGAAGTCCCAAAGTAGATGACAAGTGATTTCTGGCCAAGATGCAAAAGCAGTTTAAGTGGAGAAAGGATTGTACCCTCAATAAATGTACTGCAACAACTGGATATCCACGTGCAAAAAAACTGCAAAACATATAGCACATCAAAACTTTCTTAGGGCTGGGCCGTTTAGCTCAGCCGTGTAAGTGCCTGCCTGGCAAGTGCGAGGTTGTGAATTTGATCCCCAATACAAAAACAAAAACAAAAACAAAAACAAAAACAAAGAAACCTTCTTAAGACATCAAAAAGTCAACTCAAAACTGCTCACAGCGGGTTAAAATAAAGGCACATGTGACCTCAGTTGTTTTTTTTTTTTTTTTTAATTTTATTTAAGAGGAAAAAGAGAAAAACACAAAACAAAACAAAGCGGTGTAAGGGTACACATAATACAGAACTACAAAGAAAAAAAACATAACAGTAAGAAATCACCTGTTAATAGATTACATATTATCATCTTGGAAATAGTTGCTGAAATCACAGTATCAAAGAATACAAAGTGGACATTCAAACAGAGAGACTGCAAACAGCTGTGTGACCTCAGTTGTTTTTTTTGGTGGAGGTCATTCTGTCTGGGACAAAAAGACTGGGACAAGGAAGAGAAGGGAAGGCAGAAGCTACAGGGGTGTTCAGTGAAGGAAGACATTGGATTTGCTTCTGAGCCACGTGGATGACAGAGGAAGCCATTATGCTTCTTTTTTTTTTTTTAAAAAAAAACTATCTTAACTATTTTTTTATACATATATATATATTTACATGTTTTTTTTTATTCTTGGTGTTTTTTTTGTCTTTTTCCTTTTCATGTTTTTTCTTTCAGCATGTCACACTAATGAAACAATACTATGTTTACACATGTGTCTTATTTATTTCACTAATAGGTATGTTCTCAAGGCACATCCATTTATCTATAAAAGTGTCCAGTTCATTATTCTCTATGACTGAGTAGTATTCCACTGTATAGAGATACCACATCTTTTTTTTATCCATTCCTCAGTCGATGTACTGTTATTTCCAAGAGCTGGCTATTATAAACTGTGCTGCTATAAACACGGGTACACATATATCACTGTGGTATGGTGTTTTTAATTCTTTTGGGAAGATACCCAGAAGGGGAATAGCTAGGTAAAATGGAACCTCCAATCCTAGTTTTTAAAGAAATCACCACCCTGATTTCCACAGTGATTGCACCAGTCTACACTCCCACCAACAGTGGAAAAGGGTTCCTTTTTCCCCACAGCCCCTCCAGCATTTGTTTTGCTTGATTTCTTAATACTAGCCATTCTTTCCAGGGTGAATGAAATTTCACTGTTATTTTCATTTGTATCTCATGAATGACCAGTGCAGTTGAATGTTTTTTCAAGCATTTATTTGCTGTTCCTATTTCTTCATCTAAGACCTATGTGTGTATTCATCTCAGATGCCCATTTTTGGATTGGGACTTTAAATCTAGGAGGACTTATTTTTTTTGAGTTCTTTATACATTCTTAATAATAATCCTTTATCTGAGCAACAGCTGGAAAAGATTTTTCTCCCACATTGTGAGTTGTCTCTTCACTCTCTTGGTGGTTTCTCTTGCTGTGCAAAAGCTTTACAGTAGGGCGAGATCTTATTTGTTTATTCTTTGTGATAAGTCTTGTGCAATCTGGGTTTCATTCATAAAACCAATGTCTTCAAGAGTCTTACCTACAGTATCTTCCAGCAATTTAATGTTTCTGTTTTAGTATTAAGGTCTTTGATCTATTTTGATTTTAGCCTAGTGCATGGTGAAAGATAAGGGTCCAGTTTTATTCTTTGGGATGTGGAAAGCCAGTTTTTCCTAATGCCAATTATTAAAGAGGCTATCTTTCTTCCAGTGAATGTGTTTGGCACCTTTGTCAAAGATAAGGTAGCTTAGTGTGTCTACACTAAGCTAAGTTGTTTTTGTATCTTCTAATCTACTCCATTGATTTTCAAGTCTGTTCCCCACCCCCAGTACCACATTTTTTATCACAATAGCTTTATAGTGTAATTTCAAGTCTGGGATATGTGATGCCCCTGTCTTGTCTTTGTTGCCCAGGATTACCTTTGCTATTCTAGGTCTCTTCTGATTCCAATGAATTTTAGGATTATTTTCTCAATTCTGTAAGATATGCTATTGGAATTTTGATTGGAATTGCATTGAATCTGTGTAACAGTTTTAGAAGTATGGCTATTTTTACTATGTTAGCTCATCCTACCCAAGAGTGTTGGATGTCTCTCCATTTTCTAATATCCTCTTCAACTTCAATCTCCTTTTTCAGAGTACTATAGTTTTCAGTGTAGAGATCTTTTACATCCTTTGTTAAAATGATTCCTAGATATTTCATTTTTTTGGATGATATTGTAAAAGGTATTGTTTCCTTGATTTTTCTCTCCATGAACTTGTTATTCGTGTACAAGAAGGCTATTGATTTTTGAGTGTTGACTTTGTAACTAGCTACATTACTGAATTTGCTTATTAAATCTAGACTTTTTTGGTGGGGTTTGGGAGGTCTTCTGAGTATTATATCATCTGCAAATAATGTTAGTTTAACTTTTCCCTTTCCTTTTATTTCTTTCTCTTGTCTAATTGCTGTGGCTAAAGTTTCCAGGACTATGTTGAATAAGAGTGGAGACAATGAACATCCTTGTCTTGTTCCTGATTTTAGATAAAAGCTTTCAGTTTTTGTCCATTTAGTATGATGTTGGCTGTTGGTTTGTCATAGATGGCCTTTATCAGATGAGAAAAAGACCATCTGTTCCAATTTTCTGTAGGTTTTTTTTTTTTTTTTTAAATCATGAACGGGGACTTGTTCAACAACTTTTCTGCATCTATTGAGATGATCATATGATTTTTGTTCTTGGCTCTGTTATTATGATGTTATTACATTTATGGATTTATAGATGTTGAACCATCCCTTGCATCCCTGGGATGAACCCCAGTTGATTATGGTATACAATCTTCTTGATAACTTGATGCATTCTGTTTGCCAGTATTTTATTGAAAATTTTAGCATCAATGTTCATTAGGGAGATTGGCCTGTAATTCTCTTTCTTAGTGGGGTTCTCTCTGGTTTTGGAATCAGAGGAATGCTTGCTTCCAGGAATAAATTTGGGATTATTGCTTCCCTTTAAATTTCATAAAGAGTTTGAGAAATAGTGGTGTTAGGTCTTCAGTAAATTTCTTGCAGTATTCAGTAATGAATCCATCAGGTCCTGGGCTTTTGTTTGTTGATAGGTTTTTAATTATATTTTTAATTTCATTTATTGATATTGGCTTATTTAGAATTTTTATATCTTCTTGATTCAGCTTTAGTAATTCGTATGTGTCTAGATATCTGTCCATTTCTTCTGTATTTTCCATCTTATTACAATACAAGTTTTCAAAGTAGGTATGGATGATTTTTGGATTTCTACAGACTCTGTTGTGACTTCCCCCTTTTTATTCCTAACTGCATGGACTGGAGTCTTTTCGTTCCTTTTTTTGATGAGATTGCCCAAGGGTTTGCCAATTTCATTTAATCTTTCAAAGAACAAACTCTTCGATTCATTGATTCTTTGTATTCATTGATTCTTTGTATTATTTTTTTAGTCTCCATTGTGTTAATTTGTGCTCTGATCTTTATAAAATTTCCAGGTTTCGGTTTAGCCTGCTCTTCTTTTCCTAGAAGTTTGAGATTAGACATTTAGATGTTTATATGAGCTTCTTCTGTCTTCCTTATATGGATGTTTATTGCTATAAATTTCCCTCTTAAGACTGCCTTCATTGTGTCCCACAAGTTTCAGTATGTTGTATTGTCATTGTCATTCAACTGTATAAACTGTCTAATTTCTTCTTTAATTTCATCTGTGACCCATTGATTGTTCAGTAGGGTGCTATTTAATTTCCATGTGTTGATGACGTTGTTGTGGCTTCCTTTGGCATGGATTTCCAGTTTCATTACAGTGTGGTTGGATAGTATGAATGGGATGATTTCAGTTCCTTTGTATTTACTTAAGCATTTTCTGTGGGTTGGTGCCCAGCTAGGATCTGCTAAAGGAAGTCGGCAGCAGTTCTGGTTCCGAGCTTATCTCCAAAATGGCTCCTGGCCAATTCCTGCCTCCGGCAGGAGGACTGAATCCCCTGCACTCAACCCACCAGCCAGCATAATCCTCCATGTCCACTGCTCCCCTCCACGGCCATGTCTCTTTGCAGAGGTCTCCAAAGTCACCAGCTGCCACTGTCACCCTTTCCTGGGTTCCAGCAGCTCCCCTCATGCAGTGAGTCTGGCTCCAGGGGATGGCACCTTCAGCTTCCACCATTTTCTTTGTTGAAGTTTTTCTGTTTACTCTCTCTCTGTGTGGGCTTTGATTCAGACTTCAGACTTTTCCTGGATCCAAGGGAGCCACTTCCTTCCCTCTTGCCTTCCTCACTATGGTATATTCGCACATCTAGGTAGTGTCTCTCAGAGAGGCTGTTTTGTTGATTTGAATATGTTGAATCACCTCTGCACCCCAGAGAGGAATTCTACTTGGTTATTATGTATGAGTTTTGCCTTGTGTTTGCCAGTATCTTGTGGAGGATTTTTGCATCTGTTCATTTAGGATACTGGCCTGTAGTTCTCTTTTTTTAGTTGGATCCTTCTTCTGGTTTTGAAATCAGGGTAGTGCTAGCTTCCAAGAATGACTTTGTGACTAATCCTTCTCTTTTGATTTCATTGAAGAGTTTTAAGAGTATTGATATTAGATCTTCTTTAAAGTTCTTAGAGAGTTTGGCAGTGAAACCATTGGGACCTGGGCTTTTCTTGGTTGGTTTTTAGTACTTTTTAAATTACTTCTTTATTACTTCTCATGTCCTGGTTGTGTTGAGGGTTTTTATATCTTCTTGGTTCAGGTTTGGCAGTTCATATGTATCTAATAATCTATCCGTTTCTTCTGAATTCTACATATTGTTAGAGTACAGGTTCTCAAATTAGTTACCAATAATATGGTTTTTGGCAGTCTGTTGTGACTTTTCATTTTCAATTTCATTGATTTGTCTCTTTTCTTTCCTTTTTTAGTAAGATAGGCTAAGGTTTTGTCTATTTTGTTTATTCTCTGAATGAACCAGTTCTTCAATTCATTGAGTTTTTGTATTTTTTTGTCTCAATTTCATTAATTTCTTCTAGATTTTAAAAATTTTGTTGCTTGTACTAGCTGTGGTATGGATTGTTCTTGTTTTCTTGGAGTTTGATGTGCAGCATTAGGTTATTTGGACTTACTCTGTTTTCCTGATGTGGGCATTCTTAGGTATAAACTTCTCTCAAGACTGCTTTCATTTTGTCTCATATGTTCTGGCATTATTATTTGATTCTAAAAACTGTTATTTTTTCCTTGATTTATTCTGTTGTTTAATTTCCATATGTTTGGATGTTTTGTGGTTTATTTTACTGTTGATTTGTATTATCATTGCACTGTGATCTAATACTATACATGGGATATTGCTGATTCTTTTGCATTTACTTAAGTGTGCTTTATGGGGTAGTATGGTCTATTTTGGAGAAAGTATCATTGCTGTTGAGAATAATATTCTGTTGTTAGGTGGAATGCTCTTTATATATCTATTAGATCTTATTTGTTTAAAGATGTCATTCAACTTTGATACCTCTGTGTTGATTTTTGTCTAATTAATCTATTGGTGACAGTAGTATATTAAGGTTTCCCACAATAAATCCAATTTTTTGTGTACAATAGTGTTTGTTTTATGAACTTGCACATTCTGGTGTTTGGTACATATATGTTTATAATGGTTCCCTTTACCAGCATGTAGTGACCTTCTTTGCCCCTTTTGATCAGCTTTAGTTTTAAATTTACTTTGTCTGAAATTAGGATAGCTATTCCTTTTCTGGGTTCTGGGTTCATAGATTTCTTTTTGGATTAAATGGTTTCTTTTATACTGCATATTGTTGGGTTTCAGTTCTTGATCTGTTTTTCTAATATGTATCTTTTGATTTTGGAATTCAGCCCATTCACATTGAGAGTTATTACTGAAAAGTATTTATTCTGGTCATTGAATTTTTTTTGATAATGGGAATCGAACTCAGGACCTTGTGCTTGCCAAGCAGGCATTTGTGCCACTGAGCTATATTCTAGGCCCTTGAATTATTTTGTTGTTGTTATTGTTGCTGCTGAATCATTCTCTGTCTGTCTGTCTGTCTGTCTCTTTCTTTCTGTCTGTGTCTGTCCCTCCTCTCCCTTAACTGCTTAACTTGCCTGGTGTGTTTATTGTATTAGATTTTTGGGCATTGTTAGCTTTATTGTCTCTTTCTAGGATATCCTTGGAAATTTTTTGGACTGCTGGTTTGGTGGGCATGAATTTCTGGAGGTACTCTTTGTCATTGGAATACCATATTTTTCCATCAATTTTGAAAGCAAATTTTGTGGGACATATAAGTGTAGATTGTTAGGTGCTATCTTTTAGGACTTGAAACACTTCACTCCAAATTTTCTTGGCCGTTAAGGTTTGAGAAGCCTGCTGTAATTCTGATGGGTTTACCTTTGTAAGTCATTGCTTTTCTCTTAAAAACTTTTAAGATGTCCCTTTGTTAAATTTCTGGGACTTTCGATCATGATAAGACTTGGAGAAGCTCTGTTCTGACTGTGCTTTGGGGGGTCCTATATCCACATGTTTAATTCTTTTCCTCTATTTGGAAAGTTTTCTGCTATCATTTCTGTCAAAGGTTTTTAATGACATTTGTGCTTCTTCTGATTTTTTACTAACTCTAGTTAATCTTGGAACAGTCTTTTTTGCATCAGCCAGCAGATATTGGACCCATTTCTCAAGTTCTTTTGTAGTTTCTAAAATTTCTCTCAGTAATTGGTCTTTGATAAACACCTGTCTTTTAGTTCTTAGCTATGTCCTCACATAGGTTGCTTCTGTTGCCTATACTTTCAATAAAATTTTTAATCTTGTGTATTTCTATTTGGAACCTTTTCATGGGTGCTAATTCTTTCTAAAACTGGTTATTGATGTTTTGTATTTGCTTAATTTAGTTTAACTAGCTTTTATTAGTGTCATTTTTAAGCTACCTGTTCATTTTATTACATCCGTTACCTATTTAGTTACCTTTTTTGTTAGTCTGCCACATACCTCATTGGTCTGGTTTTTTTTTTCCCCCATTGGTCTGTTTTTAATCTGCTCTATCATCCTTTCAAATATGGTAGTACCTTGGTTCACAGACAATTCTTTCCACAATTCTGATTGCAAACTGGATTGGATGAGAACCGAATCCAATTTCTCCATGAGATCGACTTTGAACCTGACCACCGAATTCAATGCAGTTCTCATCCCATTTGATTTGTGACCAGAATTCTGGAAAGAATTAAGTTCTGAGCTAGGGTTCAGTTATGTGGTTTTCCTCCCTCCCTTTCAGTACCCCATGGATAGGGTTTTTGGGTTTGAGGAGTTTTGGAAGGCGTTTTGTTGCCTTATCTTTTCATGTTTCTTTCTATCGGTTTGTTTTGTTTTGTGCTGAGATTTTTGGGGGCACTTATAGTGGAAAAACTTTGTTATAGTAAAGAGATCTGTTTTGTTAGTCTGCTATTCAGCAATACACTCAGAGCATGGATAACTGTAACCTTTTGCCTCTGTTCCAAGATCCAACCACCTCTGTTAGTTTAAGAGGGAAGGATGTGGTGTGATTGGCAGAGCACCCAATTCTCCATGAGTGGACCACAGTGGTGTTAATGTCAGAGGGTAATCTAGGTATTGGCGTACAGAGAAAACCCATTATATAACAGCAATGGTATAACCTTGGTATTGTGAAGAAAATCAGCAACAGGAATTTCATTCATGACAAACTAGATATTGACATACTATAAAAACTAATATTGAACCATCCTTTATATTAGGAACCTATTTTTATAGAATTAACTAAGATAAACCAAATATTGACCTATAGCAAATAGCTAATGTGACAACTGTACCTCCACTAATGATAGAAAAAGATTCAGTAGAGTAACGTAGTTAACTGTGTAAAGATTAATAAAACTTAGTGGTTATTATAATTGCATTTTATGACTTCCTTTTTCCAGTACTGATCAACTGGCTGGGACTTTTTTTTTTTTTTTTTTTTTTTAGTCTAGGCTAGCCTCGAGCTCCCTATATAGTTATGTAGCCTAGGTTGGCCTTGAACTCACTGTGATCCTCCTGCCTCTGCCTCTGAGTGCTGCGATTACAGGCATGTACCACCATGCTTGGCCAGCTGGGACTTTTTTTACCTGATATGCTGACCAAAACTTTTCTTTCTGAAAGGTTCCAGTCTTCCGTTTTCCTGATTGTGTATGTTTGTGTTTTAAAGAGAGAGAATCTTGGTGTGTTGCCCAAGCTGGCCCTGAACTCTTGGGCTGAAGCAATTCTGCTTTAGCCTCCTGAGTAGCTGGGACTATAGGCATGTGCCACCATGACCACTTTCTGAGCTGGTTTGGGTTATTACGGTAGATTAAAAACTTGTAGTCAACTTAAACACCAACTGGAGTGAATTACCATGTTGTTGAGTATAGATGCCCCACCTGAGGACTGTTTCCAACATAAAAAGGAGACCTGGAGAGGGAAAGTAGTGTTGTAGGTTTTAATAAATGGTGTTGCTGCTTGGAGCTGTCTGTTCTTTTGGCGCTGCTGGTTCTCCTGGAGGAGCTTGTCATGTTGGCTTCCCTAACGTGAACTTGGCTGTTATCATTGGAGGAGCTTGGGACCTTATCACTGAAAATGGCTCTGGTTTACTTTGTGGGATCACTGGTTCTTACTTTGAGCATCACTTCCTGGCTTCAGAGGAGAAGATGTGTGCTGTCTAATCTCCAGGAGAAGCTTGTCACGCTGGCTTCCTCATATGGACTCTGCTGTTATCAGAGGAGCTTAGGACCTCATTGTCACTAGGGATGGCTGTGCTACTTTTCAAGGGAGCTGATCCTAGTCCTTATTTTGAGTGTTGCTTGTTAGCTCCAGTGCAGAACCCTCAACCTACTGGCACAGATCCTTTACCCCTCTGGCATAGACTTTCTAGCTTCCACTGCTGACCTTTGGGCCTTCCCAGACAGACTTGCATGAGTCATTGTCGCGGGCTCTAGGTCTTCAGCTGAACTCATGCAGGTTATTGCCATGAGATCAGGCCCTCAGCTGGATACTCTAGTTCTTTAGTGTGTGGACAGATCTTCACTTCTTGTATTTGACTTCTTGGATGACTGTTATAAAATAATTCTGTAAATTATGTGTCCTGCATATAATTGTTTCCTTGAAACCTCTGACTATAGCAGTTGCTATAGTTTTCTATAAGACATGGAAGTACTAATAGGTGAATTATTATCTGAGAAACATCTGAATTATTACCTTACCTCCATTATGTAGAAGCAACTCAATTTTCAAAAACTAATCAGAACCATTCACTACAGCCTAAAGATTATTCTTCTTTCTCCTGCAAGTTGTGCTTATTTAGTTGTATCTAAGAACAAAAATGCCCAAGTGGTACTTCAATTCAGTAGAACTGTTGCTGTATACATTGATGTACACATCTCCCTCCTTTTTTGCAAACTAAGACAGATACACAAACCAGTAGGTTTAAAGTTGCTGTGATTGGGATAGTCCTTGAATTGGCTATTAGGTATAATAGTGAAAGGACCCAACTTTTCTTTAAGTCTTTGAGCTCTGGGCCTATGTATTTCCTGTATGGGAGAAATTGCACCATATTTTGATTTCTGATCTGGAGCATGTGCTACGTTCTATAAAACAGAATTACATCCTTTTAGGGTATCTTGTGCCAACTGGTGCCATCACTCGAGTCTCTAGGAAGATATCTCACTTTTCAGTTAGACCAGTCATTTCTTCTGGTAGGTAACTGACTTCTTTTCTTTTCTTTCTTTCATTTCTTTCTGAGATGGGATCTCTATTTTGTCAATGCCCAAGCTAGCCTTGAACTTGAGATCCTTCAGTCTCAACCTCCCAGGTAGCATTATAGGTACATGCCACCACACTCTGTTAATAGCTCTTTTTGATACTATACTGTCATGATTTATGTCAGTGCCCCCCCCCACACTGGCCTCACGACTTATGGACTTGACCAAATCTAGCATTTGTGATTGGTTACCTAGTGCTCGGATTGGTGGTGTGAATGCTATACCCGCCTAGGGGTGGAGCCAGCACACACAATATAATGATGGGAAGAAGGTCGGTCTCTCTCTCTCTTTGTCTCTTTGTGTCTCTCTGTGTCTGTCTGTCTCTGTTTCTGTCTCTGTCTCTTTTGCTGGTTTGTGCCTTGCTGTTTGTAGTGGCCATGGACGCCAGCTTCATCATGCCACCCTGCCTTGGAACCAACTGACTGTTGACTGAAACCTCCAAGAACTGTAAGAAATAAACCTTTCCTTTCCCAACTTTGGGCATCAGGTATTTTGTCTCAGCAATGAGTAAAAAGTAACTAAGACATATACTAATGGCTATTTCCTGCATTTTCTATATTTTATTACAGCTGGCCTGTTGATTCTCATACTTGTTTATATAATGTTTCCTACTATGACTTGATTTGTGATATTAGGTAAACTCCATTTTTCTCCTTGGAGCTTTGATTCTCTCTCTGCCTATAGAGTATGTAGTTCAGACTTGATGCTCCTTGAAAAATGTTCCCCTCACACGATGTTCTTGTTCCAGTGACCTTGCAGGGCAGCAGTGAAATCATTTGGACTGTGTGAATCCAGTGACTTGTTGAGGCCAAGGGCTGTGCTCCGGGGAGAATGCTGCATTCCCATCACTGTTCACATCAGCATTCAGCCCTCCACCTCGCTCCTGTGTGGAGCTGAGGAAAGGCATGTCGCCCTGTCACTGCAGTGTCAGTGTGCATTTCTGTGGAAATGAGGAAGCAGCAGTATTGCAGAGAGGAGCCCAGAAAAAGTGAGGAGGTATTTGAAATTTCTCCTCTGTATCTCCTGCCCCTCTCTCCTCACTTCCTCTATGTAGGGTCACATGTACACATTTTCTCTCCCTTCCAAAGAGATGGGACTGCTCTGCAGCCAACCAGGCTTAATTAGGAGAGAATCATCCTGCTGTCTTCCTTCTTTTCACTCGCTCCGGACCTAATGCTATGCTTGGCAGGAATAGCTGGAAATACTCTGTGTGTTCTCATTTTTTCTTCCTTCCTCCTTCTTTCCCTCCCTTCGTTCCTTCCCCTCCTCCTTTCTTCCCTCCCTGTTCTCTTTCCCTTCCTCATAAAAATATCCTACTGTATAATTGGCAATCCAATAAGCTATGCAAATAGTCACTGTGCCAGAGCCTGTAGAATGAAGGCAGGAGATCTAACACTCAGATCATGCCAGATTTGCCTTTTGTCTTTTTTTTTTTTTCATACCAGGAACCGAACTCAGGACCTTGTGCTTGCCTGGCACATGCATCTGGTGCTGAACTATTTCCTGACCCTTTGTCTTTCTTTAAACACAAGAATAGGACCCCCACCCCAAACAAAACAAAACAAAACAAACAAAACAAAACATGTGCCTCTTAGAGTCTAGGCTTGGGGAATTGAGAGAGGGTATGTGGGGTTAGTTCCCATGGAGGCAGGTCCTAGACTCAGCTGGAGTGTCTGCCTGGTAGGTTGAAAGGAAGGAACAGTGTTCGTGCCATGTGGGAATTTTGGTGCTACTAAATATGAATGGGCCATTTGGACTCACTGCGTCTTGAACCTCTGTCCCATTCTCTGGCCGGCTGGCCTGCCTGCCTGCCTGCCTGCCTTCCTGCCTTCCTTCCTTCCCCAGCACATCTGCCTAGAATGCCCCTTTCTATTTCCAAATCTTGCCTGTTGCCCAAGGCCCTGCTGTTACATAAGGTGGTCAGGGCTAGCCTGGCAGTGGCTGTCTCTGGGCACTCATTGTGTGCGACAGAAACAACCCCTGTCATACCTCTTTATCTTGCTTGTGTTTACACAGACTTTGCAATCTCCTCTCCTTCACCTTCCTCGTTCTCCCCAGCGTCTCTTGTTATCAGTGAATGGGGTGGTAGTGGTAGGGGGAGGCAGGGAAAGGTAGTGTAGGATGTGGGCTCAGAGCACAGTTTGGGGGTGACAGATTTACCACTTCTCTGTGACTTTGGTTAAATGACTACCTTCTTAAGCCTCTGTTTCCTCATCGGTAAAATAGTGAAAGTAAGAGTTTCCTAAACTGTAGGGCTTAGAGTTGTTATGATGATTAAGTGGCATGGACCTGTAAAATATTAAACATAATGTCTGGTTTATAGTCAAAATTCAAGAAGCATTATTAGGCATGTCTGGAACAGTTATCACCACCCCACTTTCTAGTTGAAGAAAAGGAAGTGGTGGGGTGGGCTTAAGTGATTTAATCCAGTTGTACTATCAATTGTTAAGGACTTCAGAGGTCAACTGACAGGATTATTTGGAGGTGCTGGACACTGTGCTAGAATAGGGCGTCTCATACTCAGAAGAACAGGATGACTTCGGGGAGGATGTGAACCCTGGTGTAGAGACAGATGGTGGGATAGATCAATCTATGTATAGTAGAAAGAACCCTTGACCAGGAGACAAAGCAGCAGCTCTGGAAGGAGAGTGCCTGTCATTTTTTACCCTTATGTCCCAGCTTCCAGCATGTCACAGTAAGGCATATAGTAGGTTCTAGATCAGCCTCTGTTGAAGGGATGACCAGAAGCCCTGAGCCATCGTTCTGGCTGTGACTCTGAGCTGGATGGGTGATCCTGAACACTTGTTCATGTCCTCCATATTGCCAAGACCTCTCCAGTGCATTCATGAAGGGGTTGGAACTGTTGTAATCCTGCTGGTTCTTGTGATCTGCTGTTCTCTGACTTGACTCCTGGTGGCCTCCCACCTGCCGTGTGCATATGAGAGCTGAGGAAGAGGTCAAGGCATGAATAGGCTGATAGGCACCAAGCTTGCTCCACTGCTGCCAGTTCTACAGACAGTGTGTGGTGTCCTCAGATGGCCTGGGGCTGGCTGAGCTGAGCAGGAGCCCTTCAGCTTGTGGACAGCCTGAAGTCCTACTACTGTGGGAAGGCTTCCCTGGCAGCTGCATATGCTGCCATTACTACTGCCTAGAGTCAGTAGAGAGACCTAAAAACAAATCACTGACTCTTCGCTGCCTAGAAAACTCTAGTATCTGATTGGCCACACAATAAAACTTCTAAGCATATCATTTGAGGCCCTTCAGATACTCCTGGACTCTGCTTGTCTTAGCTTATTCCTCCTTGCCAGGCCTCAGGGCTCCAGCCCCACACTATGGCCTGCCCAGATACCTCAGAACCCTGTTCCTCAGGCTTTTCACATAGACCATTCACCTCTGCTGCACAACATTGCTGCTTGGGCTTCTACCCATGCCTGCTCAAATGTCTTCCTTCATAAGGAATCTTCTTTCCTTCAGATTGATTCCTTGTCTGTATAACCTGTAGCACCTGGATTGTACGTACTTTCGTCTATTACTTTGTGCATATGTCAGATAGAATACTCTGGTTGTTCAGAGTCTGGCTTTGGTACTGAACACAGCAGGATACAGATTCTAGGACAGCCATTCACTACCTGTGTGTCCTCGGGTGAGTCATTTCACCTCTTTGGCTTCAGCTTCTGTTGTGGTTTAGATCTAAGGTGTCCCCCAGAAATCTCATGTGTTCAAAGATGGGGCTTTTGGGGGGTAATGATCATGGGGGCAATATAATCATCAGTGAATGATCCACTGAGTGATGGGTTCATAGCCAAATGTGGGGTTAGGAGGTGGGATCTGGTTGGAAGAGGTGTATCAGTAGGGTACAGCTCCCTCCCTGTCTCTTCCCCTTTCCCTGCTTCCTGGCTGCCATGAAGTGAGCAGCTTTCTTCTGCCTGCCCCTTAGACAGTGCTTCTGCCGTGGAGCCAGACAGCTGTGGACTAAACCTCCGAGGCCATGAACCAAAATAAACCTGGTCTCCTTTAAGTTGCAGGTGTTGGGTATTTTGTCTCAGTGATGGGAAAGTGGCTAATGTGGGATCTTTATTGGTGAAACAGAGTTAATTCTTGGGTTGTAAAGTTTTGTGAGATGACAGATTTGTGGTTCTTCATAGGTGGCAGCTGATAGCCTGTTTGTGTACAAGTCTGTTCCACCAGACATGTAATCTCTTTTTATGCAGAAAAATGTTATGACATACTACCACAGTGGCAGGTCCACTGGGACAAAGCCCCACCAGTAAAACAAGCATGTAGTGGGGCTGTAATCTCTACATCCTTCCAACCCATGGCCACTGAGGCTTGCCCTAGACTTCCCATGGTTTGATCCTCGGTAGAAGGAGGTTGAATTGGATTTTGAACTTCATTTCTTATGTCTCTTGGCTCTCATAAAATTAATATTTAGAATTGGAATCAGTCATGGCAAATTCTGCATTTTTCTCCTTTTTTCTCTCTGTGAAGATTGTAATTTCAATTTATTTCTTTGAATTAATTAATTCTGCAAACCTTGGTGATGCATTGGTAATTGTGCCTGGGCCTGTGAGGTGCTGAAAGTTTTATCTAGCACCTCAAGATGGATACGCATTTATTAAAACCTTCACTGGTGCTTCTTGATTTGGTCTTACAGTACTTGGAGGTGGGTGAGAAGCACTGTGCTTATTACTATACTCATTTTATGGAACACTGGGGCTCAAACCCTCATCCTCGTCCTCTAAGGAGGAGTTTCCTTCCTTACTTAGTCAATCTCTTTCTAGCTTGTTTCCTGGCATTTGTGCCCAGGTTGCAGGGGAAGAAACAGACTCACAGCATATCTGGCTCACCTGTCCCCACTGCAAACTTGCTTCATGGTCTGTTTTTCTAGTAAGTATGAAGAACAATAAGCAGGTACAGAAGGCAGGGAAGAGATGTCCCTTCCTGCCATTAGTTATAAACTCACTGCAGTGGATAGGCACACGCATCTTTACTGAGCATGTGGTTATAGAACATCTGCTTTGTGTCCAGCTCTCTGGTAAGAGTTAGTGAAATGATGGCCAGCTAAACTGAGAAGGGATCTCCCAGGCTGCTAGCAAGGTTACAGTTAATAGAGAAAGATAAACAATTAAGATATTTACCCATTGTTTTATGTGCTATGAGGAGAAGGTATGAAAAATTAAATAGACCACAATAACATATAAGTAACTTACAGAATCATCATGTATCAGCTCTGAAAATGCCTGGTCCTACTGTTCTGTTTGCAGAGTTGAGGAGTCCAGGATCTAAGTAGGTACACACAGAGCCAAGACAGATTTCCAGTTAGTACCCTTTCCTTGAGCAGTGTGTGCAGAGGCATTTGGAGTGAAAGAAGAAACATTTTAAAAAATTAAGTTTATTGGTATATTTTAGATGTAATGATCACATTCATCATAGAGAATCTGTACCTGTGCATGAGATATCTCGATTCTTTTTCTCCCAGACCCCTCCCCTCTCCTCAACTCCTCTTCCCCTCCTTTTTTCCCATTTTTCCTTCTTTTCTTTTTCTCTCTTTCCTCTCTCCCTCCCTCATTCCCCTTCCAATTTGAACATTTTCTTCCTGTTTCACAATATCTGCTATACATTTTGGTCCTTATTCACACTTTTGATTTCTCACACTAGAGAAGCAAAGTGATATTTACACGTGTGTCTGATTTATGTTTCTGGTACATCCATTTATTTAGAAATGTCTCAAGTTTATCCAAGAAGTAGCATTGTTGAGAAGGGTTTTGATTCCTGCCATCAGAACTTGTTTCTGATCCCTCTTTTAAAACAAAACATGTAGAAGAAAACTGAAAGGAACCAAATCCATGCATTTGTGGTATGGGAGGAACACTTCTTCCAACAAAGAACTCTCCAAAACATTTGCAATCATAGATTTATTTTTTTTGAAAGCAAGTATTTTATTTGAATTAGTTGTTAAATCACAGTTCATCCAAATGAACATAAGGCAACATTGCTCTTGAAAGGGCACAAGTATGGCACAGACTTAATCAATCATAAATTTCTGTAAGGACTTAATTTTGACCTAAATTTTTGCAAGTATTTATCACCTAAGCAGATATACCTGGATTTGCATAGCAGAAGAAACTAGTTTGAGGTGGCTTCTGACAGGTTCTGCTACTGTTGAAAAGCACGAGAAACTTTTAGTACCCTGGAAAGGAAAAAGAGGAGAGTGACGCAGGTTCTGAGGCCAGTAGAAGAAAACTCCTGTCCCTGAGGTCCAGCTGACACTGACCAAAGAGAACTGGGAAGGGAGCAAGAAAGGCACTTCCTACAGGAGGGAGAGAATACATAGCTGCCCATGTGTCCTGAGATACCAGCCTGAAACTTCATTTCCTGCTCTAGAACTTCCCTCCCCGTGCTCCAGTAAGTGCAGATTTATAAAGGAAACATACCTTACCTTAAACACTACAGTAGATACCTGTGAGTTCATATGTAGGAAATGAACAGAATAAAACAGAGTTGTGAGTTCCTGTTTAATCAATACAAATGGGACTGAGGGTGTGGCTTTCTCCATGCCCCCATTTGAGACTGAATCTAGGTGGCCCTAAATTCGCTCTCAGTTACCTTGTCTTCACAAACGTTTGACCCAGAACTAGCCCAGGGAGAGGGTGACAGTGAGGAATCCTAAATGTCTCGAGCTAGCATTCTTGTTTATTCGGCTTTTTGTTGTGTGAGTCTGAGGCTGGGCTTGGGATGAGGACACAGCTGGAATGAGGTTAGTCAAGTACATGTGAAATGAAATAAGTCAAGATATCAAATGTAAGTCAGACTTGAACACACTTTTGTGAAGAAAACAAAGGACTTAGGTATAAGCAAAGGTTGCTGGGGCAGGGCATGAAAAGCAGCAACCATAAAAGAATGACACAGTTGACTTCATCAAAATTGAAAACTTGTGCTCATCAAAAGATGCTTCAAGAAAATGAATAAGCCACCAGTTGGGAAAAAATATTTGCAAAACATTAATCTGATGAAAGATTTGTATCTAGGACATACAAAACATTTCATGTAACTTAGTAATGAAAAGGTCAATACTTCATGAGTGAGTTATAAGAGTTAACAGATACTTATAATGGAGGAGGAGATATTTAACATTACTGCCATCTGAAACATGTAAATTAAAACTGTAATGACATACCAGAGGGACAAAAATGAAAGGCTGATCATGTTAACTGTTGGCGAGGTTGCAGAGCAACCCAGGAGAGAGCTCTGAACACGGTGTTGGTAGGTGTGTTGGTCATTGCCTACTGGAGAAACAGATTTAATACAAGATACACAAATATATAAGAATTTACAAGATTGACTTACATTAGCCACCTGCAAAGTCAGGAGTGCCAAAAATGCCAAATGACCACCTGTGTGCTGGGGACCCGAAGGATACAGTCGAAGGCTTGGAGCGCACCGCAGGGTCCTGCACGAGTCACTACCAACAGGCTGGAGGGTTGGTGCTGGAAGCAGGAGACTCTGGCCAAGGGGAAGCCGGAGACGGGAGCTCCTCCGAAGAAACAGATCGGCTTCCTTTTTGGCTTCCCTTTTATTCCATGCAGGCGACTGCCAATTGGTGTCGCTCACACTTGGGATGGCTCTTCTGTCTTCATTGAATCCCCTCGGCCATCCCACAACTGAGCCGATCCAGTTTAGTCGGGTGTTTCTTACTCAAACTGACACAATCAGTTAACTATCATAGTAGGATTGCACAGTGGCACAACATTTTGGAAAAACCAAAGGCAGTTTTTTTTTTTTTAAATAAGACTAATGACCCAGCAGTTTTATTCTTCAATAGATGAAAGCCTATCTCCACAAAATAAATTTTCCACAAATTATTATAGCAACTTTATAATAAACTAGAATAACAAACCATGGTGGAATATTACTCAACCACAAAAAGGTATATGTGATTGATATGTGTAACATTTTGCTGACTGACAGAATCCTTTCTTAAGAGTAAATACTATAGGTCAAAACTCAATTAATGATACTCCTAAGATTCATGCATTTCTTTTTTCCTCTTTATTTTAAAGAGGATAGAACAGAATAAAACCAATCAAAACAAACCAGTGTAAGAGATATAGGACTTCAAAACATTGCAAAATCAACAATAATAATCAATGTCCCTTGATGTCTTCAAAATAGCTGTAGATAACTTCGGACATAGTAAAAGTCAAACAGAATAGAAACAATAAAAACAAGACAGTGACTGCAATAAAGGACTTCCAAATAGGCCAGTAGCAAACCCAAAATGGCTACCATAGTATATCTTGATATCTTTGAAATAGCTGCTCCTGCCCTCAGATATAGCATAATCAAACAAAACAAAAGAGAATAAAGTCCAACTCACCAAAACAATGAAAATGATGTAGGACCTCAAAACAAGACCATAAGGATCAACAATGGCTGGAACCCTCAGAAGGAGATCCTCCTAGATGCCACACTGCATACCACTATCTTCTGAACCTATGATCAGACCACTGACCCTAGACCTGCAAGGTCAGTGCAACTCCAAACACCACAGGCATCCAATTGCATTTCACCTCCATAGCCATCGTCACAGCCTGTGTTTCTCTGGATAAGCCGTGGCTTACAGTGGTTGTGGTGGTGGGGATTGGTGCTTCTTGTTTGGTGGCCCGTGCATGGTTCCCAGACTGGGCTTGCTTCCTGGTATGGCCTTGTTCTCTGTACTCCATTCTGTGAATAGCCAGCTCATGCATTTCTCATGTATATATTTTACTTTACCAAATTCATAAACAAATGTTAAACTGTAGATAGTGATACGCATGTTTAAGTGCTTACAAGGCAAAATATAGAGAGATCTGTACTTTAAAGTATCTAAAAATAAGATGCAGATGGAGTGAGGGATGGTGAGGTATGTAATAAAGCAAGTATAGCAAAATTTTAATTGTGGGACTGAGGGTCGTGGGTACGAGGCCTTCGTTGTAAAACACCTTCAGCTTCTCTATGTGTTTGAAAATGTAATAAATATGCTCAAGTGGAGGGTGCTTGTTGCAATAACATGAGTGGAAAATAATTGTGATTTATTGCCTTTTATTACATAGAGCTGCTGTATTCCTTATCTTACTCAAAATTCCATGAAACCCACCCCAGGAGCCTCTGTAATATAGCTGATTCATCAAGTTCAGAAGAACCCTTCTGGCCTGTCTGACTCATTTGTATCACCTGGATACCTTTGGCTTCATCTCACTACCGCTGTGATTTTTCTTCCCCTTTGAATTTGATCATCCCTAAAGGCAGAGTGCTTGGAGTGGCTTTAGAATTGTTTTTATCGTATGTTAATTTGCAGTAAAAAAAAAAGCAGTAAGTACAAGATTGGGAAATGGTGAAAGAGGAGGGAGCAGAGTTCAGTAATAAACTCAGTGGTCAGAACAAAATCTGTTTTTTCAACAGATTTAAATAAAAGATGAAGTAGGTCATCTTTTTCCCTCTGATAAAAATTATCCACTTACAGTATAATGGTGGTTATCATGTACAAGAGCTCAGATGGTTGCTCATTTTAACTTTCAAGACTTTAGACAAAAATGCCTGATACATTGTTCCACTTAGCAGTATCACGCAAGCTTTTGACTGGGGAAGGGAAATTATAAACCACTGTGGAGAATCATGGAGTGAACTGAGGACAGAGATTAGATCAACATTCATTCTTTTTTTATTTTCTTGGAGTGAAGTCAGAGCAACATTTTTCTCATTTTTTGTTTGCAGTGAACCTATTTTTTAACTGATCTATGCAATAATTATAGGAAAGGAAAAGTGGAAGGAGTGGGTTCAGCATATTGGCTAGTTAGCTCTTGTGTGATCATGAAAACAGCAAAAGAAAGCAAAACTAAGTGCTTTTGGCTCATGAAGCTGCCTCTGCCATTTCCCTTCTGCCATGGCGAGCCTTTCATAGTTAGGTATTTGGTGGTGGAGAGGGGTGTCCTTTGTTGTCCCTCACCCTGCTGGCCCAAGACCCACTGTAATGACTTGTTTAGAAAATGTGTGCTTCTGGTATTTGCCTCCCATGCTAAGATGTTTCACTTGGAAAGTACCCAACAGAAGCACTCTGTTGTATCCCAGTGTGCCCTTATGATGATTCTGAATGTACAGCATTCTCCTTAGTCCATGAGCTGTGGCTTTAATGAGACCAGTAAATTGGAAACAGGATTTCTGTAAAGGACAGTGAGTTCCCCAGGTGGTGGCCTGGGGTTGGACTTGTTCAGACAGTGCTGTGAAATTGCCTAAGGGCAACATTGATATTATGCCTTACTGATGCGTGGAGACACCCAAAGCATTCTGATGACAGTGAAAACTGTATTGATAGAATAGGGATATAAGCAATCTGATTATTGGCTGTGTTTTTATACAGGGGAGGATGGCAGTGAAGGGGAGAGAGAGTGCATATACCTGCTAAGAAGTATCACAGCTGCTCTGTTAATTCCATTGTTTTCACCTCAGAATCCTTGCAGTAGGTGAGATTCATTACAGTAGACTCTCCTGAGTATAGAGCATCTAAGAGACAAAGGGCACATATGATCGCAGGTGGGCCGTGAGGTCTTGGCCTCGAGAGCGAGTTCTGGAAGAGGCAGTCTTTAAGGGCAAGGAGGGCAGTTAGACCCATGCTGACACTGCTGAATAGACCCCAGGGTCTACGTTCTCTACTTTGAGGAGAGCAATCCAGATGGAAATAGTTGTCAGAGTGCAGAACGTGTGTTCACTTAATTTTTCATTAACCATTAAGTCCCCATTCTGTACCTGGTGTTGATAAAAGGAATTTACTGGAACTAGAGAATCTACAACCACACATATTTCTGTTTGGCCTTCAAATCTGTGTCTTACTGTGAGGTAAGAAGTTCCCTGTGGGTATCTGGGCCAGTTGGGTGTTCACAGATGCAGAAAACTGGAGATCATGTGGTCCAGGAAAAGAGAGGAGCCAGCTGAGAAAATTCAGCCGGGCTCAGAGTTGGGGGGAGAAGAGTTCTGTTTGCATTTCCACTGATTTGTGCTTCTCTAGAGAAGCTTTGAAGCTGGAAACCGGCCAGTGAGGTCCCCCAGAATTGGCAAAACGCTGGAGCTGAAGGGTTAAAGATTTCTTAGTGCTTCCTGATGAAATGTGAGGCTCATGAAGGATAAATCTGTGTCTAGACTGACTGGCATGGTGTGTAGGGTTTGGTTGGTCAGTGTTGGCCGATGTCTGTTTCCTTAATGGTAAGAGTGCTAGAGAGAAGATTGTGGCCCATGACAGGCTCCTCAAGGCCTGCTTGCCTCATTTCTTGATTGTCCTGATAAGGAGATGACTTAGAACTGTGACTGAAGCGCTAGTACTGTGACAGTGAATCTTTTAGGGCTTTCAGTGATACGAGCAGCCTGCCGAGGTATGTGTGCCTCAGTTTGCCACCACTGTACGAGTGTATGGGGTCAGTAAGTGGCCCGGTATGGTTTAGCTCCAGAAGCTCCCCAGCAGAGGTGACAATTGGGAGCCAGCATGGAAAGTGAAAGGACTCTGCGTTGGGGTGTGCTGAAAAGAGAGGGAAAGGCTGGCTGTGAAAATCGAGCAAAGGAAGCTCTTAGGAAGCCCTTGAAGTGGAAGGTCCTGTACCATGAGGCAGTTACTTTGGTTTTGTTTGTTTGTTTAAGTCAAACATTGGTAAAATCACACTCAAGTGCAGGAGGAGGAGCAGAGGCAGGTAAATTCGATTTTAGTTTCATCTTTAGGTACTGTCTGGTTCTATAATATTGGATATAATTTTTCCCTCCATGACTGAATTTACCAATCTATATTTTATTCACTGAGAGATCTCAAATTGTAACATGAAGTAGTTTTATGTGCCCAGTCTCTGCTTTCCTATATGCCATGTTGAAGCTACCTGTCCCCCTTCTACACGCCAGCTGGGGCTGACTACATTTCTGAGGATGTCCGTGTTGTCATCCCTGCCATCATAGGGAGTTTGCTTAGCTTCTCCCCTTGTGCTATCAGCATGTGGCACTCAGTGTCTCTACTCTTGGGAGGAGGAAGACAGCACAAAGGTTGGTACCTTGTAACCTAACTGGGCATTACTCAGTTTGGTTTCTTCCTTCAGCTTTTCTAACTAAAACTGGCCAGGTGGCTGCCAGATCCGTTTGGCAGGTATCCGTGGGTAGATTCCCTGCGGGATCTGTGGAGACCACACCCCCACACCCCACAGTTCACAGGTCCTGACAAGAGCATGTGGCTCCCTGTCAGCCACTCTGATCCCTGAGGCACAGCTGCCCGTTGTGAGCGTGCCCTTGTGTGGCAGCCAGTCCCCTTGAGTGAGTTTCCAGTTTCCAGCTGTACTAACTTCAGCTAGCTCACACGGTGTGAAGTCCCTGCCACGCCGAAAGCCAACATGATGACTCTTGCTCAGGCAAGAGTCTCACTCAGGACTGTGGCCAAGGCCAGAGCTCCCAGAGGAAGCTAGTTTTTCCATCTCTCCCTCTACTTCCTCTTCTTCCTCTTCCTCTACCCTCAAGACTTTTTATTTGCTAAGAAGTGAATGCTGTCCAAGTACATCTTAGTTGTGAAGGTGATAGTGACCGACGTGATCTGGACTTGTGGCTCTTTCAGTGGTAGTTAATCCATCTGAGCTCCAGAAAGGTCAGGTCTTCTGAGAATATCTCCTTCATGGTATGTGGTTTACTATGATCTTCACCATACCAGCACTGCACACTCTCATCCATCCGACGACTCTTTAGAAACTCCAGCGATTGCATATCATGCCAGAGGAGTTTTTCCCTCTGAATTTTCTTACCCCATTCTTCATCATATTCTAGATTTTATTATTTTTATCATGCATCAGATCTATGACATACACTGGAGTCTGTGTTTCTTTGATTATGATATCTCTGGTGGTTTGATGGAAACTCATGAGGTAGAAGGTATAAATTATCTGACACAAATTCATCATCGTCTCATTAAGCATTCAGAGATTTTAAAAGGACAGGGATTATTCCATATATAGGTAGCATTACAGCTCAAGAGCCTTCCATAGATACAATTCCAAGCATTATAATCACTTCCAACACAAGGTCTTCATTAACACCTGGTTTTAGTTTATGCTTGAGGTATTAAACTGACTTGTACTCCTTAAAACCATTTCCCAATCCCAGTCTGGAATGATCATAATTGTGAGTTCTCAAACATTCAGTTACAAAGTCTTTTTCTGCTTCATTAGAGATTTGGGCTTCAAGATCCCCCACATAATCAGTAACTAAATTTTAGTTGGTTTGTGATTCTGGGAGATGTTTCTAATCATTTTCTTTCTTTCTTTAAAATTTTTTTATTTTAAAGAGATTAAGACAAAAGAGGACATAGCAAAGCAGATCAGATCAGAACAATGTAAGCGGCATAGTATTTCACCACAAGTTCTAATCATTTTCATTAACCATGCATCCTTGAACTTTAGAGCCCTTATCATGAGTATCTTCAGCCTGCTTCCTTCACAGATCAGCTCTACATTCCTCTCGTTAGCAACAAGATTAACGGCAGAGAGAAGTTCCAAACCATTTTGTTCATCTGAGCACTTAAAGAGCATCTTGATTACCCATGATATACAGTCAGCATGTGCAAACATTGGTTTAAAGCTATCATCCATGATTATGTGGTGAAGCACACATACTGCTATTTGTTTATAGTTTTCATTGCCTAAGAGTACATTGATTTTGGGAGAGGTTCAACTTATTCCAACCATCTTATTCCTTACTCCTATGTTAAAGACAGGTTTAGTAAAAGCTGGGGGGTGATAGTAAATCTTATGCTTGCACAGTATCATTTCTACCATTTTTAAAAACAATATCCATTTTATCATACCTTTCTTTATTCTCCATAAATATGCTATTTCTTTAAAAATGTTATAACTGTAATAAACAACTCAAAATTGTCCTGATGAAGAGCCTCCACCAACCCATGAGCTTTATCTTCTTCCCCATTTATAATTCTGTACAAAGAGCCTCTAGCCAGATTCAGAAGCAAATAAAACACAACACAGAGTGTGTGTTCTTGTTTTATCACACACTGGAATATTTTTTAAAAGATTTTTTTTCATAATCTTTTTTCAGAGTTTGTTTTTCAAGATCTTCATCAATCATTTGCTTTTTGGAAGAAAGTTCTTCTTGCCAAAGCTTTTGTCTTTTTAACTCATGATCAGTGATAGGCATACAGTGCTCTCTGTCAGGAATATTTTCATACAATGACTCACTATATTCATCCATGTCATTAAAGCTGGTAACTCCATCAGCTTAGCTCTTTCAAAAGGAGATGGACCTTTAAGTCTGCTTGATTTTTCTTTTTATTTTTCTGATAGTATCACAGTGGTTCTGCAGGTAATACAAAAGTTGTTCTAGTTCATTTCATTTTTAAATTAATTGTTTATTGGTACATAGCGATTACATTTGTCATAGGGAATTTATACGTGTACATGATATAACTTGATTCTTTCTTTTCCTCATTCTCCTCCCCTCCCTTTAACCCCACTTTCCCTTCTTATTTACAAAGCTTTGTTTCCATTTTTGCTTTTCTCTTTTTTTCTTTTCTAATCCTTCATTTCATTTGGAGGGGCAAATAAACTTGTATTCCTCAGTCACCTTCCATGCCAGCAACGTTATGTCTGTGTTGGCATTAAGACTGTAGAAGAATAGTGCTTTGGTATTCTTTTTGTTCTCCCCACCTGGGACTGCCTGTTTCTCTAAGAATGGTAACTTTGACCTCATGTTGAACAGAAGTACTTGTTCTGATGGTTGTACCTCAATATTGCCTCCTTTAACCTTCCTTTCGAGTTGCTACTGGGCATCCTCCTCCTGCAAGGCAGAGGCAGTGGTGACCAAGAAGCCAGTGAGCTCCTTCCAGGGACTCTGGGCAAGCACCCTCATCCAAGGCCATGACACTGTTGGCAAAGCCAGGCAGTGTCAGGCTGAGGTTACCTTGTGGTTACCATGGTGAGGCCAGGGCTCCTCCTACAAAAGTGGTCCCCAGCTGCCCCAAGGCACCATTCCAGGGCCTTGGATGGGGCCCTCCTGAGGCATGTGTGTCTTCATTGCCCTGTTTCTCCTGCAAGCTTGACCGTCTTTTAATTGTTTTGTTTTAAGAGACTAGAATCCAACAAAAGAAAACCGAATAAAGCCAATCAAATCAAAGCAGTATAAAGTGGTACAGAATTTTAAAACAGGATAATAGGAAATCAACAGTGGCTACCATAATAGGTCTTGGTATCCTTATAATAGTTGTCCATACCATCAAAATCGAACAAAACAAAATAAAACCGATCAAAACATAATATTGAATAAAACAAAACACTAAATCGGAACAAAACAATACAGTGAGACCAATACTGCATGTTGTTATCTTCAAAATAGTAAGCATGACTGTCTTCATTGTTCTCTGAGTGCTGGCTGCTTTACTTCAATCTCAGAAGGGACCCTCATTTTGGTTTTTCTCCTCTTAAGACTGACAACTAAATAACTGCGTCCCCTCTCAAGCCTCACTCGCCTGTGCTGGTGTGATGGGTTGATTGTTGAGGGCTGGGGATGTCTAGACTCGTGTTAGTTTCTTAGGGAAAAAATGAGGTACTAGCACATTTTGTTTTCAGTAAGAAGCCCTGTCTACTCTAATGCCTCTTAAGAGGGCACACCCAGCTCCTTCTAGGTATAAAATGAAGGATTTTATAATAGACCTCACTGCCATGCATTATGTACACACCTAAGCACAAGCAGTAGATGCAGAGTCTGTGCTCCTTGTTTGGGGCTGTCCTTCAAGCTGTTGGTGTTCTCTCTGTAGTGGTGTCATTTGACAGAGTCTGGGGCAGTGATGGTGCACCTTTGAGAGCTTTCAATGACAAAAACAGCCCACCGTGTGCCATAGGTTAACCACCAGTGGTCTAGTTTAACGTCTTGTAAAAGCATGGAGGCTGAATCTTCTTTAAGGCCATTGCAGCCTCCTCAAACATCCCCCAAACCTTAGCATCAGCACACACTGTTCTGGGTCTGCTGTATGCTGACACTGGTGCTGATAGACCAAATTTCAGTACTCCCTAACCCAGCTCAAAAGGATGAATGCCATGCACTGGAAGTATTTTGTAGTGACTGTTATTTTGACTCATTTTCACAGCAGCTACACATTTTTTTATAGTCGCGAAGGGACTTTAGTTAAATGGAGTAAAAGATTGAAAGTGGTTTTGAGAATAATGAAGAATCAGGTCCTTCAAGGCCTTTGAAGAAATATTCCCTAAGTAGGAGTTTCTTTTATGCTAACAATTCTAAATTGTAGTGTGTTCTTCCAAACAAAACTGATACCATACATGACTGTGCATGTACGGGTTTTCAAAAGCCTCAGCGGTCACTGTACTTTATAGCCTGTTAAATATGCACAGGAAGCAGCAGGGAAAGACTGTCAGAACCTGTTTGTAAAAATGTGTTTGCAAGGGTTTTTGCTAGTGTTTTACTTATATCCCGTTTATTAAGTAAAAATATTACACAATTCATTTTATCAGAAGGAACAGGGCTCGATAATCACTAGCATTGCCCTTTTCCGGCAGAGAAGTGAAAGCCAAGACAGATACCAGAGAACCAGATACTACGTACGTTAGAATTTACGGGCCGTGAAGTTGCTGTCACAGATGCTCAGCTCTTTCTCTCACAGGCCACAGTTCCTCTGTGAGAGTCAGTACATAACAACCGAGTATGACTGTGCCGCAGTAGAGCTTTATGAAAAGGTGCCCCATAGTTTGTAACCCCTTTGCCAGCTGGCTGCTAACTAGGCCATCAGGTCAGGTGAGTCTTCAGTTTTCTCTTCAGATGTGATCACCATTGTGGAAACGTAGTAGGCTTCTGACAGAAAACCTCT
Source organism: Cavia porcellus (assembly GCF_034190915.1). Classification (NCBI taxonomy): domain Eukaryota; kingdom Metazoa; phylum Chordata; class Mammalia; order Rodentia; family Caviidae; genus Cavia; species Cavia porcellus. Next base: position 34,014,950 of record NW_026947493.1, read on the forward strand.
TTTCTTCCCTCTACCTCACACAGAGTTTAGGAACTGGATCCAATACAGAACAAAGTACACAGTGAAAGAATTCTTGACAACTCAAAGTCATTATTAAGGTCAGGATAGCAGTTTAGCACTGGAGTGATTTTCTGGGGGAACTTTAACCAGTGTGAACCTATGCCAGAAGTTGCATCCCTTAGGCCCCGGATGTAGCTCAGCCACAAAGCGCCTCCCTGGCAAGTGCAAGGTACTGAGTTCAATTCCTGTACTGCCCTCCAAAGTTAAGAAATTGCATCTCTGTTTTCCCATATGTGATACTGTTTTTTTTTTTTTTTAAATCAAATGTAAGTAATATAAGTAAGCCCTGGTTGGTCTCCTTGGCCTACTGTACCTGTTCTTATATTTGACTTGATTGTTTGGTTACTCTATAAAGTCAGTAGCAGGGAGTTTCATTTTAAAAGATATAAACACATTTTTAAGATCACTTAAACATAGGACCTATGACCTGACATTTATTTGCCAATCTGTTGAAGTAGGGCCACAGTTTTTTTTGGTAATACTCTTCTACTGATAGCATGCCCATTTCCCTTCCCACATAAACTACATGTATAATCTGCCTACGTGCTCCAGTTGCATTTTTAAAAAACATAGAATAAGAAATTAAAGATATGTGAGAAGAAAGCTGAGAGTAATTCTGTTTATGGTTTTTCTGCTCTCTTTTACTGTTGTCTCATCCGTGTGTGACTCAACACCAGCAAAGCAATCTAGCAGCATCCTTATCAGCACTTCCAAAAGATTCACCCTCGTGCTTGTGGTAGCAACAGCTCTGTTTGTTTTGATTTTTGTTTTGACATTTGTTTCATCATCTGTGATAGTATTCAGTAAGTTAAGTAGTGATAACAAAGAGTCAACTGACGTTATCTTGGAAGTGAACAACCAATTTTCAGTAAGTATACAATTCTACCATTAGGAATAAAGATGTATAAGCTGTCAAGAAATTAAGTGAGGAGCCATGAGAGCTCTTTATGCCTGGATGTTTGTCACTGTCTTTTATGTGGCAGGAACGAAGAATGCTGATTCAGTGGACAAGTCAGTTAAAAGGAAATACATTTAGAGACCTGTATGTTAGGAAAGATATTGTGATCTAAGCTCCTCTCCTCAGTTACCAGTATAGTAATCATCACTTATTGTGTACATGCCATGCACTGAGTATTGCATATTCTCTTATTTATTTCTTTTAAAAATAATAAGACCAAAACAAAGGGTGAAGTGCTTCTCTGAGGTTAGACAGCTACACCAAGTGAGAAGTTTGAACCCAAACTGTCTGACTACAGTTGGCAACCAGAAGGTCATCCAGCTAAATTTCATTTTGCCATTTTGTATGGGTTTAATGGATGTCTCCTTGTTTAAAATTCAATAGAGCTGGGCATAGTGGCACATGCATATAATCCTGGCACTCCAGAAGGCTGAGGCAGGGGAATTGAAAGTTTAAACCTAGCCATGATAACTCAGTGAAACACTGTCTCAAAATAAAACTTAAAAAAGGGACTGGAGAGATAGTTTGGTGTGAAGGCCCTGGATTCAGGGCCCAGTGAAGTGCCTCCTTCCCCTAAGCAAGAGCAAACTAATCCTATTATAGGCTTTACAGAGGTACTTTTCAGAACCTACCCATTTACGATTTACTGGGTAGTCAGGGTTAATCATACCTCACACCATTGTCTCCCTCTGTACTCTCATATGACACGGCTGGGATAAATGTAAGACTTCATGTGACAGTTGAACTATTTGTTCTGTATTTGGAGTTTTCAAGTGTGGCAGTTGAGCAGAATCACATGTTATAGAAAGTAGTAATTTCCAGACATTTGAGGTCTGATTCACCAACATTACTATAATTAAAGGAAAACCTGTATTTGTTCACTCCATTTCATCCTAACTCACTAGGATGCTTTATAAATAATAAGCCTAGATATTTAGCAAATAGCATCTATTTAGCTCTTTGTGTGATCAGGGGTTCTTCGTGTTCGGGCATCTGAGAGTTACCCTAAAGTAATGAGTATGCCTGCACACTAAATTTATAGGGTAGTGATTATGGAAAGTGAACTCTACTGATACATAAAGGCAGCTTTTAAATGCAGAGCACAGAAATCAAGTAGCTTGACAGTTCCCTTATTTATGAAGTATAGGGCTCAAGTGCAAATGATTTCAGCTGGCCAGAGAGTGTTAATGGATTTTGAATTGAAGCTGTTGGGTTATCCTGTTGCCTTCTGCAATGGTTATATTCTGTGATGGTATATTAGGAGGCATCTCCCTCTATCTGAACTAGCAGGATGGATGTGATTTTGTTAACGAAAAGACTTTAGGGATTGTGATTTTAAGGTGCCCATGTATGATTTTTTGCTTTGTTTTCTGAACTTTTCCATACTCCTTTTCATCACAGGGTTCCAATGTGAGGTAGGCTGTGTTTGGTGTGCCCCCTTTGACCTTCACACTGTGGCAATGTCAAGTAGGACAACTCTTTTTTTTTTTTTTCTTTTTGCCTTTTTGATACAGGGTCTCACTATGCAGTTCAGGCTGGTCTCCAACTCACTTTGTAGCAGAGGCTGGCCTTGAGCTCACAGCAGTCCTTCTGCCTCGGCCTCCCAAGAGCTGGGATTACAAGTGTGTGCCACTATGTCTGGCCAGTAGAACCCTTCAGTCCATGATAAGTAAGGGGTGCCTCTGTCCCTAGAGCTCGTGGGAGCTCTTCTGTGTAGCATTTACACGACCACCACAGTGGCAGTGACTGCTGAGTGGTGGCCCTCTTCCTCCTTCAGTACTAATTTTCTTTTCCATAAAGTCGATGCTTTTGTCCTTAGTACAAGGAGGAGGAAACTGCTGCGTAGAGAATTTCAGTGCCGGATAGCTGGTAAGGGGCAGGACCAGGACCCAGAACTGGGATTTAGAATGTTCTTCATTTTCCTCTGGTGCTCCCTTAAAAGATTGTTCTTTTAAAAGTTCTCTACAGTCTCAAGAAAGCTGAGAGAAGGAATCATCTCATTCAGTGAGGAAAGACACAGGAACATGTTTAAAACTGTAGCCTCTGGTTCTGCAGAGCCTGCCTGAGCTGCAGAGGGCTTTTATTTGCCCAGCTTTTCCAAAAAGAAAATGGATGAGAACTCCCTCCCCAGTCATTTCACCGTGCGAGTTGCAGATGCCTTTGCTTGGACAGTGCTGTTTCCTGCTGAAATGAGTTGGTGTGTCTGGCTGTACACAGCCTTTTTGGCCCGCCAGAGGACACATATGACTCTGTGCTTCTGTGGACCTCATTGTCTGGGTGGGGACTCACAGCCCGGTCTTTAATGCCCCTGTGTCCTGTCCTCCTGTCTCCTCTCTGACCTGCCATTCCACACTTAAGGCCTACTGAGATGTCGTTTCACTTCCTGTCCCTGTGGTAGCTTAGTTTTTAATGAGTCAATGTTAATTTTACTGAATAGTAGATTTTGTTGTGGCCTGCACGTTATACTTTTCATCTGTCTCCCCATTATCCTCTCCTCTGCTCCCCTTGATCCTCTTGCTTTTCTCTAGTAGTCTGACTTCTACTTTTAAATGATGTTTTTCTTCTTTTTTTCTAGATTTCACATGTGAGAGAAAACATGTGGTTCTTGTCTCTGAATCTGGCTTGTTTCACGTGATGTGATAATCCCCAGTTCTGTGTTATTTGCTTTCATAGGACATGGCTTTGTTCTTTAAGGTCAAATAATACTCAATTTTGCATTTTCTTTACTTACTCAGACCTTTATAGACACGTAGGCTGGTTGTATAATGTGGCTATTGCAAATTGTGCTGCAGTAAACAAGGATGTGCAAGTATCTCTATGCTGAGTTTAACTTCTTTTGGATATTTCAAGGAGTGCCATAGCTGGGTCAGGGTTTTTGTGTTTATGATCCAGTCCCATGTGGATTGAAAAGGCTTAGGGAAGATGGGAAGACTATGAGGGCGATAAAGTCTGCTGCACACTTTGCCTTCTCTGTGTCCATCCTCCAGGTGTTTGGTACTTTTTTGTGCATGAAAATGCTTGTCATGCTGGTAGTGCCCTTCCTCAACCTGAGTTTCAGTGCATGCATCTGCTGGAGGACAGTGCTGTTGGGTGTCTGGAGTATCAGAGCTCAGGCACTTCAGATTTGTGATCTAAAGCCTTTAGCTTACTGTTCTTCCATGCCTCATTGCAAGGACCTGTGAAGTCCCATCTTGATGCCACCCAGACTCCTGTCTGCCCTCTCCAGAGACGCCTAGATATAGCTACGGCCAGGGCAGCTTCACTCACCCTCCTAGAATAAGCAGGGACCTCCCTGCCAGTTCTGGCCCAAGTCTCTGTTTCCTTACCTGGATTGGGTTCATCTTCTGGAAAGCAGCTGTAGGAGATTTACCCTTGCTCCTGCAGGTTCCTAGATTGACTCTGACCATTTGGTTTGCTTTTTGGATGTTTCACTCTTCATTCTTTGAATATCTTTTAACTTAAAGGCTTTTATGAGTGTGGAACAGGGGAGAGTGTTTCTGAGTGACCAGGAAAGTTGGCAGTTATGCCTATTGGTGTCCATCGAGGGCTCCAAGTTCTTTGCTTCTAGACCTGTGTTGTTCAGCTTTATTTTTTTTCTTGCCCAGCAGTAATAAATACAGTTTACACTGAAATTCCTAAACATACACTGTATGTCATCTGAAAGATAAATTTGATATTTCTCCTATATGTTCTGACATTTCCCCATTAGATTTTTTTTGTCAAATACTGGTGGATATAAATTACTGAATTAATTTTGTATGAATTTATTGAAACAGTTCTCTTTTTTCCATTATTGTACAAATTCCATGAAGAGAGACAAATATTGTTCTGCTTCCTATAATTGATGCTCATTTCCTATGGTCAGGTGATTTTTATTCTAATCCCCTGAAAGTATTTTAGTGTATGTGCATGCCAAGAAACAGTTTCATTCAAAGGTTAAGGTTATCTGAATGAATTTCTTCTTTCACATTGTGTGTAAAAAAACTCTGACATGTTAATAAAGATAGGTGTTTCTAGGATACCTCTTTATAATTGTCTTATTTTTGTTTCGTTCTATTTTTTTTCATATAAATTTAACTTTCTTTTCACCTTATTTATCTGCCTTATCTAGAGTTTAAAATAAAAGATGCTCAGTGGAAAAAATCTCAAAACAAATCAAAGGCCAAAAAGTGGAGTTAGAAGGTACCCCCGTCACTGTTTCCACAGTCACTGCTTTCCTGGAATGCTATCACTTGTAGAATGTCGTGTGAAGCTTACACTTGGGGAGTGGCAGCAGAGCCTCCTTTCCTGCTGCTAGGAGGTATATTAAGTGACAGATGAGAGTGAGGTTGGATTGGTGAGAACAGGTCAGGGCAGATGACACTAACTTCTTAGATGCTTCCAGTTGAGCGTAGTTCTGCTGAGCCTTAGGCCCATACTGTGATTGTCTTGTTGGTTCTTTTCTGTATTAAAGCTTCAATCCCAGTGCCTGGTTTTTAAGCCTCCTAATATCTCTTCATTAACTTTGCAATACTAAAACAATAGTGAATTATAGGCAGGGAGTTATTAACCTTCTGAGTAAATATATCATGCACTTTATCTCAATTATAGTCTATAAGTGTTAGGTACTTTGATATATGAATTCAGTGAGAAATTACAGTGTTTATGTTTCTGTGGTCTCAGCACATTTACAGAGCAAAAGGTATTCATGATTTAGAGTCATTCATTCCAGTGATAGTTTCTGTGGTGAAATGTATGCAGCCTGTTCTCCACACCCACTCCCCCCGCACCCACCATCTGTCCCTTTTCCTTTACACTGTAGGGAAGTGGGTAACTTGAGGCCTGGGAGTTGGGCCCTTTCACCTCCTGTTATTTTTTGTCTGTAATAGACCATCGACACTTGCTGGATGGTTTGGAAAGATGCTAGAGGAGGTAGAAACGGGGAGTGGGTTGTCTCTCTTAAACAAGAGCTGGTCCTTGTTAGGTCCTAAACTAGGGCAGGGGAGATCTGTGTACTGGCTGGGGTTGAGACTGCAGGGTCAGCAGTGAACTGAGTACCTTGTCCCAGTACTAACTCAGTGGGAACAGGACGGCAGTACCTCGGGTAACAAACTTAACTGGTTCCATAGTTCTGGAAAAGATGGCTACATTTGTGCTTTTGTGGGAAAGATGGCCATGGCTGTGTTTGTTACCTGATACAGAGTTCATAAAAATACATAGAATTTTGCCAGACATTTCTGTTTGCAAATCAAATTGTTCAAAAGCAAAAATATTCTTGAACTGAGGCACCAACGTAGTTAGCAATATTCCGGGCCAGGTAATATGTTGCTCCTGGGTGGTGACCATGGCAGTTTTAGGAGTATCATATAGGCATGATTGTAACAGCCAGCATGCTATGAGGATTTGCTGGGGAGTTTGTCACACCCAGACCCAGTCTCATAGCTTTTACATGTTGAGACTGTCAGTCTTGATCCTCAACGTATTTACTTTGAGAAATGTCTAGGAGATTAGTAATGCACACTTCTAATTATGTCTGAGTGGGTCCTGGAGACATGACTTTGGAGATATCTTGTCCTTGCCCTCTTCCTCTTGGGCTTTTCTTCCGCTTTCTGCTTCCTGAGTGCCATGTGGTTTTTGGGTGATATCTAGATAGAAACCATAACGTAGATTCTCACAGACACAGCACATGATTCTGGCTAGCCCCACGGGCTCGTAATCCTGTTATTATCTGATCTAACCCGCCCCAGGGGATAAGACATAAATACCTGCCCTGGTTTGAAAAGAATTAATTACTCTGTAACTTCAGCTAGAAGAGGGTATGGTATTGTCACTGTTCATAGGGCTCTAATGGTATGACAAATGTGCTAGCCTAGTGCTTAACAGTGTGGCCTTGAGGTCATGACTTTGTTTTTTCCCCTTTTTGTGACTGCTGACATCATAGTATTCATTGAGGCTAGATGTTCAGTTCTCTGTCTTGGTACTGGGAGGGAATTCCACAGAGAGGGGTAAAAAGGTTCCCTCTTAAGACACTGGCAGTTGGCAAGTAATACAAGACAACCTGTAAGTAGGGTTACTTCCCAACTACACTAAGAGCTCCTGCAAACACAGGCAGCTGTTTTCTGCTCTCTGTCATAGTCTCCTATGTATAGTTGGTTCTCAGGAACTGGTTGACATGATTTAACTTCATAATTAAATCCAGAACGGGTGGTGTAACTTTGAGCTCTGGGATGGCCTATGTTTCATTACAGATTCCCGTGCTACTCAGTGGCTGGTGCCTAACAGGAAACACTGGGTAGAGTTGCATCAGGATTGGGGAAGCGCATGCCATGCCACCCATTGACCAGCAGGGTTGTCTGCTACAGGGAACCTAGGGTGATAATTAATGCATCCTACCAAGTGTATCAGACTTTCTAAAGAGGGGACAGGATTGTACTTAAAGAAAATGTAACTCTGTAGTCCTTCCTTAGAGGGTAGAATGGGATTTGGACAATCAGAGATGTGCTTTCAATGTGGAGAACAGTCACAAAGACCACATGTGCCGGTGGGGATGACATATGTGCAATACATTAGATAAGCTGATGGCCTAGAGCAGAAAGATGTGGAGACAGAGGGAAGTCAGTAGGGCTGAGGCTGTGTTCCTGTGGTGTCATAATGGTCACCTGATTATCGGGAGGTGGGACGTAGACAGGATATAGAGTTCCTGGGGATGTCAGAAACAGAGAGATTTACACTTGATCCAGGCCCATGCATTTCAAGATTTTTTCCCTCACCTACTAAGCATGGTTTGTTGCTCTACCCTCATTTCCTCCCAGGAGACTCACAGTATTCTGCTTTACCTTTGAATGTTACCTGCTGTGTCTTGAAATGTTAGTACATGCATCTGCTGACCCCTTGAGGATGTGAACATTGTGTTACTTGTCTTTGAATCCCCAGTGATGTGGTTCATATCTGGTATAGAGTAGACAGCTTGTGAGTTTTGTTGAACTAAATTGAAAGAGAGTGAGATCTGCCAAGTGAGGTGGGCAGTGCATGGAGGGGATACTGGGGGAGGAGGTAGGAGGCTGCCAACTGTACAGTGTACTCACTGCCAAAGGAAGTCTGTGCCTCCACAGAGGCAAATCTGAAGCATCTATGGATACAAGAGTTTGCAGAGTGCAAGAAATCAGTCAGAATTGAAGATGGCAACAGAAATCTAATGAGTCAGGAGGAGTGAATTCGGAAAGCTGAGCCTAAATCAATTTCCAGAGACAGTGACTTGTAGGCATATGGATCCTATGTATTTGAATCCTCCCAGCCTGTTGGTCAGAGGGAGAGGTCAAAGGAGCTTCTCTATGAGCAGCTACTGAAAATTCCCTCAGATGCTTCAGTTTTTTAAAGAAGCATTGTGATCCTGTACTCTGCATGCATTTAGTTAGGAGTTGTTTTCACCTGAAGTTAGCCACCAGTCCAACCCAAACTTGCTTAGTTTATCAGCCTTTGTAACTGAAAAGCCCAAGTGGAAGGGAGGGGATTTCAGGCCCAATTTGATCCAGGGTCTCTTACAGTGACAGTCAGCAGCAGGTGCTTCCTTTTGTTAAGTTTTTCTGCCTGACACACTCTCCATTTTGGGCTTGACTTCCCTTTGTGTTGGCACTCCACCTCTAAATCCCCTCGGCAACTCTGGACTTACAGTGTATTCATGGTTTGTATCCAGAATGTTCCCCAAAGGCTCCTTGTTCAGAGATAGAGCTTTTAAAAAATGAGATGATTGGATCCCGAGTGCCCTTTTGCGTACTGTCTCTGCTTCCTAGTTGCCATGGGCTGAATACCTTCATCCTGCCACTTCTTTCTTCATGATGTTCACAGGTCTAAAACCAATGAGGCCAGCTTACCATGGACTGAAATCTCTGAAATCACGAGCCAAAATAAATCCTTCCTCCTTTAAGTTGCTATTCTCTGGTATTTTGTGACAGTGATGAAAAACTCACTCAGACACTGGGGTAAGAAGGGACAGAACTACTTCTCTGATTTCTGAAGTGAAGACTACAGGGTTGGCTTTAATTGCAGCAAGCTGGTGTGGGTTGGGAAATGTGCCGTCGTGCCAGCTCCTGGTCTGAAAGGGATGAGATGTTCTCTGAAGAAAGTTGGAGTACTGTCACCCCATAATTCTGCTGGGTTTGAAGGACCACAGTGACCCACCCTGTCCAAGCTGACTTCTGTCATCCTTGCTGCAGAGCAGCAGCTGCCTTTCCTCCCTTAGTGAGCAGGAGAGTTCTCTGGGCCCCATCTGCCCCAGGTGTGATGCTTCTCTCTGTTAATAGACCGTATATCTTTGAGGTCACCCTGCTGGCCTCCTCCATTTGTCATCTCTGGCCCATTCTGAATGACACGTTCTGCTCCACCTGGGTGATCACAGGGTCACTGGCCTATGATGGGCCTTCTCAGAGTTCAAGATGCCCCTCTGAGGGCTGTTTCCAGGGGGAGAAGTTGACTCCTGCCTCCCGGAGTGTGACAGCTTGCTGAGCTTTGCCTCTTTTTTTGCTTAGTTGACTTTTCACCATAACCTGGGTAAGCAGGCGAGAATGGCTTTGTCTGCTTTATAGATGGAGGGGAAATGACTCAAATTGGGTGACACTGGAGTAGAGATACGGAGCACAAATGTCATGGAAAATTTGTAGTTTTAAACCAGAGATGAAGAAAAATAAAGGCAAACAGTTTTAGCTAGTTTCTTCATGTAAATGTGACATTAAACTGCCTATTAAGTACATACTCCATTAATACCTGAAGGGAGTAAATTACCTCTGTGTGCAGCTGAGCAGCTGTGAGCCAAGGCCTGCCTGCTGGTCACCCTGCCACGGTTCACCCACCAGAGTGTTACCAGGCACTGGATCAGCTTATTGAAACCACGTGATAGCGGCACTGTGGTTTTCTGAGGTCACTCCTGGAATGTGTGAGACAGTGTGTGGGAGGCCCTCTCAGCAGACCTGGGCCCAGTGTGCACCGAGACCTCTGATGCCAGCCACTTGGAGCCCTAGCAGCTGCTCTTGATTCCTACTGTCTTGGGTTGGCTCTCTTCCCAGGGGTCTCTGGGCCCTCTGCAACTTCCTCGTGAATCCTGTGTTTGGGTTTTGCTCACAAGTCACAGCATATTGTAGTTTTCCAACAGAAGAGCTCACCTGATTCTGTCTGTTCATTTTACATATGAGAAATAAAGGCCAGACCCCACCGCGTGGCACCCAAGGCCCTTCCCGGCCATCTGTCTGCCCAGCCTCTTCCTTTCTCATCCTCATGCATGGTCCTGGGGTACTCATCACCCTTTCTGTGCATTCTTCCCTTGACCTCACTAACCTGACCTGCTGTCTGGGGCCTGCCAGGCCATGGGTAGAGGGCAGGTTGGCTGTGCTTGGATGGAAGTCTCCCTGGAAGAGAGCAAACCCAAAGGGCCCTGGTATTATGGAACTTTCTAGTAGGAAGGGACATCTGATTTGGTCAGAGCCTCTCATTATACTGACATATGTATTCATTTATAAACATTGAGTATCTATTTTTGTGACAGACTTTGGGAGTACATAGTGATAATGATATATGAAATAGACATGACTTCTGGCCTTTCAGATACTGTCATTTATTGGGGGACACAAATATTACAGAGATAATTTTTAAAAACAATTATTTTGAATTAACAAATTGTACATATTTATGATGTACAGCATGACATTTGGGCAGAGATACATATTGCGAGATTGCTAATTAAGCTAATTAATACATCCATTGGTCCACATACTTATTTTTTGTGCTGAGAACATTTAGAATCTAGTCTTAGTAATTTACACCATGTTGTACATACTATTGTACACCATGTTGTATAATAAATCTCCTGAATTTACTTCACTTCTTCCAGGTATCCTAGCCCTACCACCAGTAGCCACTATTATATCCTCTGCTTGCATGCAGGTACACATGCGTGTGTGTGTGTGTGTGTGTGTGTGTGTGTGTGTGTGTGTGTGATATGTATGTATGTATGTATGTATGTATGTATGTATTTGTATTTGTCCTTCCTTTCAAAGGCTAGAGAATATTCCCTTGTGTACATAGACCGTATTTTAAATTTATCCATTTATATACTCAAGGTCACTTAGGTTGGGTTCACATCTTGACTACCATGCTTTAGTGAACATGGGAGTGCAGATGTCTCTCCAACACACTGGTTCCATTTCCTTGGACTAGTTTCCAGGAATGGAGTTGCTGAATCCTGTAGTAGTCACATTTTTAATTTTTCGAGGAACCTTTGTAATGGCTGGACTAACCTACATTCCCACCAGCGATGTGCAGGAGTTCTGTTTTCTCTGCTTCTTTGCCAACACTTAATGCTTGTGTTTTTGATAGTAGCCATCCTAATAGGTATATACACTCACTGTGTATTTCCCTGATAATTATTGAGGTTGAATATTTTTGCTGTTAACTGTTAACCTGTTAACTGTTTGGATGTCTTCTTTGAGAAATGTTTATGCAGATCCGTTACTCATTTTTAAAAATTGGGTTCCTTTCTTGGTGTTGAGCTGAGTTCTCTATATGTTTTGGATATTAATCCCCTAGCAGATACATGGATTGCAAATATCTTTTCCCATTCTGTAAGTTGCCTTTTTATTCTGCTGATGTGTCCTTTGCTGTACATAACTTTTGTAGTTTGATCAGTTCCCATTTAATGACCTTTTGCTCTTGTTCCCTGTTCTTGTAGTTCTTTCTAAAAAGTTTTTGCTGGCTGGGTATGGTGGCACATGCCTGTAATCCCAGCACTTGGAAGACAGAGGCAGGGGGATTACCCTGAGTTTGAGGCCAGCCTGAGCTATGTATTGGGTTCAAAACCAGCCTGGACTACACGAGATCCTGTCTCAAAAAAAAAAAAAAGTATTATTCCAGGCCTTATCTGTAAAGGTTTTCTAGTAACTTAGGTGTGTATACCATGTTTTTTGCTTTTGAGATATATATATATATATATATATATATATATATATATATACACATACACACACACATATACATAAATACATACTAGGATCATAAAACCTTGAGTTTTTCTAGTTTTCTTTGTATCTAGGTTTGTTGCTTTATTCTTTCCCTTTTTCCTTCTGTCCTTGAGGTGGCAACTTTGAGCACCTTATTGATTCCTGATATGGTGCTAGATGATAGAGGTATGAAGATTGTAGGGGATAATTCCTGCCAATAGGGAGCCCAGGGATGCAGTGCACTGGCAGAGTGCAGAAGGGTTGAAGAACAGGCAGCTGCTGGCAGAGTAAGCCAAGAAAGCCTTTTCAAATATATGTTACCATGTGGGTAGATGAGAGGAGCAAAAAGGTGAATGTCACGTAGCTGCATCAGTCCTCTGTTGATCTTCTGACAGTGGGTTGGAAGCTCTGTGAGATCTGGGATCAGACTGCTGAGGAGGGACCAGGTGCTCAAGGGTGGCTGGGTGGATGGATAGATGGAAAGACAGGTGAATGTTGATACTGCAACATTAGTGAAAGGATCCCTGAAAACAGAACAGGAAAGAACCAAGTAACAAGGCTTCTGGCCTCTCCCACCCACATACACAGTTTACTGGTCTGGAAATGGAACCTGGTTTAGCAGTGGTTGGCCTAGAAATAGTCCTGCTGGCGAAATTCCAGTTTAAAGCAATGACATAGGTTTCTGAATTAGACTTGAGTCTTTATTTCTCTGGTGACTCAGGGGCTTACAGGGTCCAAATTATGAGGGCCTCTGGTGGTGGTTTTCTGAAGGGATTTTGACTGGCCCCACCACTTAGAACCTTCTCCCTGTGAGAAGAAACTTGCAGGGCTGAGTAGCGGAGCGGCACAGATCTGGCTCTGCCCAGTGAGTGGAGGACGATGGGCACCATTCTGTTTAGCCTTGGGGTAGCGGGCTTTTAAGATGTAGCCCGTGCCCAGGTTTTGTATAGAAGGGACCTCATTTCTTGTCAGTGTGGAGGGTCCTTCCATGCTCCTTCTTCAAGCACCCCACTTCCTTTGTCCTTACTATTGCTTCTTCCTGTGTGCACGCCTCTGTCTTGGCCGCACACCTCATTGTCTTGCTTGCGGAATCTCACGTGAGTCCTTCTCTGCTCTGCACATTGCTACCTGGTCCAGTTAGAGGCTTCTCAATCTTGCTGGCTTCCTTTGCAAATGAACTTGACTTTCTCTTTTTAAATGAACAGACTTTTTAATAAAACAATTAATTATCCCACTTCCCATGATGGTTGTTTTGCAAAAAAATTTTAAAGCACTATATTTGTTTAACATAGAGGTACACTTACCTTATAAGAGTCCTTTTTAATGTCAGGATTGAAGACCAAGATGACATTAGTTTCTGGCAAAGTGGTCTGTTGTGTTGTGCAGGCTGTGACTGTTCAATTAGCCTCATGGTAGAATCTCTGTAATAATCCCGGGAAAGCAAAAGTATACTTCTTACAATCAATTCTATCAAGTCATTTACTATAAAGATTTTTGAAGGAGACAGTCTTTAAAAAAGGACAACGAGGAGGATAAACAACAAAATCTCAGACCATTCTGTTATACTAATGACCTTGTGTTATTGTGGCAATGTTACTTACAATAAAAATCAGAGAAGAAAACAGGTTGTGTTTGATGGTGAACTCCTTGTTGTAGGCCTTGTGTTTCTGCACTGAAGTGTAGTGTGTCTTGACATAAGGATGTAAGTGCTATGAATATTGATGGCAGCAAAAGCCTTTTTTTCCTGTCTGGCCTAGTAAATAAAGCAGAAAGTATAAAAGAGGAAGAGGACTTGTAAAATCAGTATGCCATTTTTAGATTATCTTGTTCCATTAGAATTCCAAGTCTCAAAAACACTGATGCTGTACATTTAGTGGTCTGGGTCTGATTTGAGCACAGTGGGTTGGTATTTTCAGGGATTTTGCTTCTTGTTGAAGTAACAATCTCTTTTCTTATTTCTTTTTTTTTTTTTCTTTTAGCTTTCAGAGGTAATGTTCCTGCCTATTGGAATATTTCTGGATCTGTCCCTTTCACTCAGCAGTAAAATTGGGTCCTGTTGTTCAGTGTAATTGTCTAGTGTGACATGGTGTGCTTCCTCACATAAAGTACACTGGTTGCAAAACAAGGACAGTCTTGTAGGTCTGCCTGTGGCCTGAGAGTGTGTCTGTGGCGCTCTGGGAGCACCTCCTAAAGCTCTTGAACCCAGAAGACAGGGTTCTGTGAAGTGATACTGGGGGTACTGGGGCGGAATGTGGAAGTGCAGGTGTAGGGGACAGGAAGAGCCCCTCCAAGAATGTGACCTGTTCGAAGGTCCAGAGAACTCATGAGCTAAGAGGTTGGGAATGAGCTAGGTTTTTTACATTGTAAATGTCCTGACTCTGGATAACACAAACCAAAATAGAATTTATCAGACTGTGGTGGTGGTGTCCTGGAGTTCAGAGGAAGCTCTGAGGGCAGGTTTAGAAATGACAGGGACCATGATCACTGTGGGGCAGTGAAGGAAGAATTGATAAACTGGCGTTTACATAACCAGCGGGGGATTGAAAGCAGGGTGACTTCTGGATGCACAGCTGTGATTTGGATGGTTCCCTTGGTGGCCGTGAGGGAGTATACTGGTGGCAAGTCATGGGGAAGTCCTACGGGGAGAGGGGGCAGTCAGAGACAGAGGGTGGTACCCCTGCAGCAGATAGCTAGAGCAGGGCCAGCTTGGGCGGAGTTCTCATTTAAGCATAAAGGAGCACAGGGGTTACTGCAAGCAAATATATATATTTGGTGAAAAACTTTTAGGGACCAAGCCTATGAGAATCTTCCTGAAATGTTTTAAAAGATGATTTTAAGAATAAAAAGTTTCAAAAGCTTAAATGTTCTTTTAAAAACATACACATTTGCATTTATAAAAATATGTCTGCAATAGTGTCACATAAAGCACAACAAAGTTCTCACCCCAGTCAGTTGTGAAAAGGAAGGATGAGTGGGGAGTGGATAAGACCTTGGCCAAGGGTAGAGATGGAGGGGCCTTGTCAGCAGCTTGTCTTGTGATTTCAGACGTCCTCTGTATATGCTTGAAACCTTCATGTCTACTACCAGATTAAACCTTTTGAGAACTGTGACCAGGGTTGGAGATGTTTTGCTAATCTCCACTTTTGGTACAGAGCCCATCATGCAGAAGAGGTGCTTCCTGAGTATGTTCCTGCATCAGATTTATTTTGATCTCTTTTGCTAGGCATATTATTAAGTGAATTCCACGAGCTCTAGTTCACTAAGCATCATGGCCCAAAGATAGCATGAGTACTCCATAGACCAGATTGAAGAGTTCTAAGGTTTTTTTTGTTTCACTATTAGGTAGTTTCTTAGCAGGAAATGCCTGTTGGTTCAGATTTCTATTGAAACTAGGCCCATAGAAAGAAATATTTATAAAAGAGAAAAGAGTCAAAATGTTTAGACCTACCCCTTGAGGTGTTTTCCTCAGCTCGTGGACCCCTGTGGATTGGACCTGGAAAGGTTCTGTGTTTTCCAGCCCTGGGGTGGGTGCACAGTAGTCAGGTGGGAATGCTGAGCCCTGGGCAAGTGCCTGGTGGCCTGGCAGCAGTGTTGCCCAGAAGGAGGGGTATGCCAGTAAATCAGGCAGTGTGTTTGCCATCCAAATTCACTCCCTTTAACTCTGGAGATGAGGACACTTATGTCTAGAGGCGGGGAAGGACTTGTCCAAGGTCGCCCTGCTACTTCGTGACAAAGCTGACTTACAAATCAGATGTAAACCCAAGAGGAAATAGGGATCAAAACAGACATATCTTTATTTCTTCCAGAGGACATTCTGTTCAAACCTGCTGGTGTCATCTTTACTTGCACCTTTGTGCTTTTCTAGGCCTGAATTGGCGGTCTCGGGAGAAAAACATGCTGCGTTTGGCAAATAACAAACATGCCTGTTCTGTTCTAGGCAGCCTCATGGCACACACATCAGGGCAGGTGGCAAAATGCAATCATGCAGCCTGGAATGAAAAGCGTTTTACACGTAGCTGCTTATGATGAATTCAGTGTTAAAATTAAAATGCTTTCCTGGCCCAGGTGCAGTGTAATCATTCCATTTCTCATAATAAAACTTTGGAGAAAAGTGCTTTATCTCTGAAATGTCAATTCTAATCACTGGTTTGTTTTTCTTTTCTTCTTTTCTTTTCTCTTTGGTATGTTTCTTTGTTTCTCTTCACAGGAAAAAGTAGAATATGCCTTCCTGATTATTTTTACAGTCGAGACATTTTTGAAGATTATAGCATATGGATTACTGCTGCATCCAAATGCTTATGTTAGGAATGGATGGAATTTACTGGATTTTGTTATAGTAATAGTAGGGTAAGTAAGTCCTTCTTACTTCGGGAAAATGTGTATAGAAAATAAGAGGTAGAGGTTGGAGGGACAACTAACAGTCTTTTTAAGGAAGAACATTGTTTTTTATGCCAGTTATTGAACCAGGACCTACCAGGGGTTCTTTTAAGACTGCCAATGCCACTGCCAATCTCTGAGAAGAAACTGGTTTATTATTCTTTTTCAGTAATGCGTTGTGGAAGGAAATCTCAGGTCCTAATGAGAGAGTTTACCTTCCAGGGCCTGGATCTCCACAAATAGATCAGCCCTGCTAATGGTTAGAGTCAGGTGACAAGAGCTCTTAATACTTAGCACACTGGCAAGCTAACTAATGATGATGATGATGATGATGATGATGATAATAATAATAATAATTCCCTATACCACTGAGATACTCTGCTGTTTAATATCCCATGAACAAAGCTGTTTTTTCATGCTGATTTGTGGGAGAAAGTCTGGCTTGCTACTCGCTCTATTTTAAACAACAAAACAAGTGTCTGAATGATGTCACATATCTGCCATAAGTGAAATAAGCTAGAAATGCAGAGAACCAGGTGTTTTCTCAAAATCCTGTTGCAGGAAGAAGACATCAGTAGTTTTAGTTAGAGAATGTTGAAATAAAAAATAGTGGCCTGTGTTTTGCTGCTCCTTCCACACCTGGAAATGTTACTAGCAGAGAAAAATGAATTGGTATCAGAAGAGCGATGAATCTTTGCATAAAACGTCCATGTGGGGGAAATCAAGTATGTCCTTTTTTGTGTGTGAATCTTAATTACTCTACTTGTTTTATTGGTTGCTTCTAAGATTATATTTATTTCTGTAGAGAGATATTTTTAAATAGCCTCTTTTATTTTCCTTTCTATGACTTTGGTCAGCTGCCTCATGCAGTTAAACAAGGTGATTTTTCTTTCAGATTATCATTTTATCATGAATCCTTGGGGTTTTCATTTGATACTAATTCTGCTGGCTGTTGAGCAGTAGAATAAGTCTGATTGAGGTCTGTCCTTTTAATCCAGAAAATTAAAATGGGATCCAAAGTGGTGGCCCAGTGAGGTAACTAGACACATGAGGGGAACAGTTAGCTTTTGCCAAAAGCTACCATAGTACATTGGCACCTGAGGCATCACTGAGAAAGCACTGCTTATCAGTGAATAGATGGGAGATAGGCAGGAAGGGAGTTTCTTCCTTCATTTGGGGTACTCTGTCAAGGAGTGCAAAGCAGGGCTCTTGGTTCCCTAACAGTCTTGTGTGCCTGTCTTGCCATTGGAATAGGTAGGGAATGGAGGTACTTAGCTCCATTTCTTCTGTCCATGTGCTGCTGCCTGGAGACTTTGCATAGGACAGCACAGCACAGAGACAGGGAACCAAGTAAGCATACTGGTCCCCCCAAGATTAAGAGACAGAATGAAAAATTCAGTGACAGAAATTTGAGAGGCAAAATATGGGAAAAGAGGAAAATAGAGTACTTCCTGAATGTGTCTTGTGGCCTTCCAGAATTGTGGTTGATGATGTATGTGAGATATAATTCTATGAAGCCAGACAAAGAACACTATTAGAAAAAAGAAGAAAGCCTGGTGGGGGGAGTGTGTATACTGTGAATACCAGGGCTCACCTAGGGCAGAAATGTGTTCAGATCCTGACTGACCAGAATAAAAGACCTCAGTGAGCTCCTTGGACTGTCGTGGAGACTCTAGAAGGACAATTATTAATAGAGCTAATTTAGTTTTAGAGTAGGGGTCAGCAAACTATGTGGTGGCCAAAATCTAGCCCATTTAGCCTGCCATCTATTTTTACAAATAAAGTTTTATTTTAATGTAGCCTTACTCATTGCTTATGTAATCGAATAGTTTAGGTCCATAAAGCCCGAAACATTTACTGTCTGGTGTTTTATGGAAAATGTCTGCCAACCCCTGTCCTAGTGTAAAGATTTCCTGAAGCCCTTGCTAGTGTTTTTTTTAATATAAAAAAATACCCTGAAAAAGAATAAACCTACTTTGAAAATACTTCAGTGCTCTTCAGAGGAAGACGATAAAATAGAAATACTTTTATTTATTTTTTGGCACTAATTTTGGTTTAACCCAAGGCCATTGCTTAGAGCTGCAGCCTTTGCTCTTTTTAATTTTTATTTTGAGACAGAGTCTCACTGTGTTGCCAGATTTCCTAGGCTAGGCTCGAGCTGGCAGCCTTTCTGCCTCAGCCTTGCACAGTGGTGGGATTCTGGATGTGTGCCACCATGCTTGGATTTTTAGAAGGATTTTTAAAATGTTCAGCATACAGTAATACTAGACCCATAAAATAATTTTACCTATACCTAGCAAGAAATTCTGTCAATAGGAACAGAGTCAGAAATGGCAAAAATACTGCAATTGGCAGAGAAGAACTTTGTATTAGAATAAAACCTGCTATTATAAATACAAGGAATACATGACACTATAACAAAGAACCAAATGTAACTTCCAAAGGTGAAAAATATATCTAAAAAGAAAAATTTTCCTGGATTGGCTTAATACTGTGTGAGACACTATCAAGGAAAAAGTACCAGGAAACTTGAAGATACAGCAATGTAAAGAATGCTAATTAAGGAAAAAATGAATGCCACGTCCATGACCTGTGGGAATTATCAAGTGGTCTAACTGTCATATATTTGGAATGTCTCAGAAGGAAAAGAGACAGAGGAGACAGAAAAAATATATTTCAACAAATGACACCAAATTTTTCAAATGTGATGAAAAATACAAGCTTGTAAAAGGAGCTAAAACAGCCTGAGCAAAATATATGTAAAGAAAGCCATGACAAGGGACATCATAGGCATAGTCAAATTATCAGCACGCAGTGACGATGAGAAAACTTTAAAACAGAGGAAAAGCTGTCTTGGACTTCTGAGCAACTAAGCCAGCCAGCAGACAATAATGAGACATCTTTAAAATGGGGGAAAAGGGCAACCTCCAGTTGTTATTTGGTGAAATATATTCCAAGACTGAAGTTTAAAAAAAAAAAACTTCTTTGGACAAATCAGAGCTGAGAATTCATGACTGATAGACTTGGATCTCAGAGTTCAAAGGCAGTTTTGCAGGTGGAGGGAAAATAATGCCAGATAGAAATGTGAGTCCACATGAAAGAAGAATTTCACAAAGGGCAAATGCATGGCAGGTTTTTTTCTCATTTTAAAAGATCTTTAAAGGTGGTCATTTAAAGCAAAAATTAACAATGTATCGTTGGGTTTATACCTTTCCTAGAAGTAAGATATATTTCAATAATTGCAGAAAGGATTAGGATAGAGCAGTAATTTTGTTCTCTTGCCAAGTACTCATACAATAAGTAGACAGAATGATAGAATATTATTTGAAGATAGACTGTGATGAGATGTGTGTTTTAAACTCTAGAGCTTGGGTTGGCAAACCGCTACCTGTTGATCAAATCCTGCCCCCACCCTACCGTCTACTGAGAAAGTATTGTATTTGCTACCTATTTTGGTTTACAATAAAATAAAGTTTTATTATAATTCTACCACATTTACTTGTGTCCATGGCTGTTTGGGTGTTTAACAGCAAAGGTGAGATCCTATAACCTGAAATCTTAAAGTATTTACTATCTAATGTATTATAGAAGTTTTTGCTGAAACTCGCCCTAGAGTAACCACGTTCTTTTTCTAGGAGAAATATGAGAGAAAAGCTTTATGACTTCAGAGTAGGCAAGAGATTTCTCAGGCATAAAAAGCATCAACCATAAAAAATTAAAGAAAAATTTCAGTTTATCAAAATTTAAAACATTGCTTCAAAAGACAGTGTGGAGAAAAGGAAAAAATGATTCACAGATTGGGAAAAAATATTCAGCTCTAACATTTGTTGTGTTCAAAATATATGAAGAACTCCTACAATCCAACAGTAAGCAGACAACCTAGTATACAATGGACAAAAGACTTGAACGTACCCCTTCACGAAAACATATCTGTGAACGGCCGGCAAACCTGTGAAGGGGAGGTGAACACTGCCGGTGATTAGAGAAGTGTCCACATCTCAGATGTCCATATCGCATACCTACTAGAATCACTAAATGTAAAAAACCCAAAAATATCAAATGTTAACTAACGTAAGAGCAACTGGAACTCTCCTCTACCACTTCTGGAAATGGAAAGTGATAAAACAACTTTGGAAAAAATTTGCAACTTGTTAAAAATGTTAAAACAACTTACCATATGACTATGTTACCAGTTATTTTGAAGTGTTTACCCAAGGTAAATAAAAATACATGTGCACAGAAGGGCTTTGCTCAGGAGAAAAACAGAATAACCCAGATGACCTCACAGCAGGTGGAATGGATAAATACATTTGGCACATTTATATAATGGAGTATTACTTAACCCCAAAGAGAAAACAAACCAGTAAATGTAACAACTTTGATGAACGTCAGAAATATGTCAAGCAAAAGATGATAAGCAAGAAGAACATATGACATGGTTCTATTTATGTAGGTTCTAAAAGAGGAAAAGAATGCCGCCTGGATAAACAGCCTATCAGTGGGGACTTGAAGGAGAGCTCAGAGAGAAGATGACTGCACAGGGGCAGAAGAGAATAGTCAGGAAACACCTGTGTCCCCTTCATTGTGGTGTTTGTTACTTAAACCTACAAATTTGCAAAACTCACTTATGGTACATGTTAAATGGGTGCCTTTTATTATATGTAAATTAAACTGCAATAAAGCTGATTTTAAGAGTAAAAGAACCATCTAGGAAACTAAAATATTGTGCTTATTGGTCCTTTCTCAGTAAGTTTGAAAAACTTTATATATAACATTATTCTTCATCTAAAATAGGCACTAAATTATGATCAGAGAAAGAACAGGAGAAAAGTTGTATAAAAGAAAAAGACAAATTGTGATGTCTTCATTTGAATCAAATTCCTGCTCACTGAAGTTTCCAGCTGTAGTCTGTGTCTCGATCCAGTGGATTTTCTCTTCCAAGTTCACAGTGACCTGTTTGTTTTATGAGAATTCCCATTATCAGAGACATTAAGAAACTAATGGAAATTTCTAGATATTAACTGTTAGTAACGTGACCACAAGAGGACTCAATGGGTCTACCAGAGCTGAAGTTACTCCCTGTAAAGAAAAGTGTGGTGTGAGCCAACTTTTACCCTACTCCCCTGGTTTCTCAAGAAAGAAACATTTCAAATATTCAGACAGCCTCATTATTTAAGGTTTTGTGAAGAAGACCATGGAGTCTTCTTCCTCATGCTTCTGACTTTTATTAATTTAGGCAGCTGCTTGCTTTTCTTTCCTGTCTAGGATAAACTTTTAACAACAACCTAGGGCCAAATATTGCTTTTTTTCAGGCACATGATACTTCTTTGGGCAGAGGTGGTGGTAAGGGAATAGAACCACGGAATATAAAATAGGAAGGAGGGTCTGGGTCCCTAATCCAATTTCCCATTTCATAGACAGAGAAACTGGGACCCAGAGAAGAGGGCCTTTCTTAATGCCTCAAAATTGTTAGGTATGCATACAACCTGGGATGTGAGCTATCTTTTCTCTCTGACTCAGACTCTTCTGCACTAAGAGAGAGAAAGAGACATTATTCACCTGTTTTCAAGGACATTGATGAAGGATAGAGAATGAAAGTACTGTGAAGTGAACGTCGCAAAACATTGGTGCTTGAAAGTGATCTTAAGTCACCACCTGCATAAATTACTTTCCTAATGCTTTGGGATGAAAATTCCTGTGGCTTCCATGTTTCAGAAGAGTTTGAGGTTTCCTTCTTCCTTCCACTTTGTTTTTGTGAAGCTATGAACTTGTTTTGGAGGAGAGCCTTTTAACTTTAGCCTTGCTGCAGGGGTTTACAATAACTTTTTAAAATTACGTTAATGAGAAATTTGTCATAAAGTTGGTCTGTTTCCCTAGCGATGGCTAGGAAGAGCCCACCTCTGAAGCTTTGGAAAGATAGAGACCTGGCTTGTTTCCCCTCCTCGATGGATTCGTTGCCAGTTGTGGTACTGTTATTAAAACAAAGATTTGGTCCATAAATGCGCCCTAAATGACAGGGCTGTGCCCAATCAGGACTGCAATCAGACCACCCTGTTTTTCATGGACTTCGCGTCTTTAGTGATCCAGCAGCCTGCCAGTGAGGGCAGAATTTCCGCTTTGGCTGTTAATTAACCTTTGGGAACCTTTTCTTTGTTGCTAGGCCAATCATTCCTGCAATCTGATTGGCCAGAGTTGATGCTATTTGCAGTGGGCAATTTTATATTTATATTCTGAAAAGTGAGCAACAGTTGCGAAGAATAAATATTTATTTGAAAGAACAAAAGTAGCTGTTAAGTGAGCAGATTGCCTGAAAATAGCTTTATCCAAAAAACCTTCCAAGAGTGGGGAAAAAACTTACCATGGCTGCCAGATACAATATTATTCACATTTCAGCAGGAAAAATGACAATATTAATACCTTCCCTTAGGGCTTTTAGCCTTAGCCTGTGCATAGCTCCTGTCTATGATCTGTGTCATTCCCCAAATACCTCCGTGAGGGTGCAGGGGTGTGTGGGTGCGAGTGTGCACGTGAATGGCCACACCGGATGCAATATAACACATTAAGTTGTGGGATGTTTAGGTCACTTATTGACTTCATCAGCTATTTTTGAGCAGTTTCTATGTGTCAAGAACTGTTTTAGACACTAAGCTCAACAAAGCAAACAAATGAAACTCCCTGCCCTGTACAGAACTACAGTGTAGGGGGGCAGATGATCTGTATTCAGATGTTCGTTCTGCCCCTACTTGATGACTTTGAGCAGAATGTTTGTTCCCATCATCCTGTTTCCATGTGTCTAAAGCAGTGTTAGTGATTCTTGTGCAGAGCATGTGTGTAGGGATTAGCAAGGTAAAGTGTGTAAGGTGCTAGTACACAGTGAGCACTCAACACGGAACCACCAAGGACACTGTTCTTGGTCCAGCTTGGGGCAGCCCCCTGGTCATCACTGTATCCCTGGGTCCCTGCCTAGGCAGGGAAGCGCTGCACACAGCTGCTTCATTGTTCTGGAAGTAGATTATCCCCTGTCTCAAATCATGTTAGACAGAGGGATCGGGTTCAGATTCCATAGCTGGGGCCTTGCTTTTGCTTTGCCTGCAGTTTAGGCAGCAGCCTTACAGAATTAGCCCTTGTTCAAAAATAACTGCTATTATCATCCTGTGTTTGCTTCCCTGGGTGGCAGACTCTTAACATTTTTTTCTTTTTCTTTCAGATTATTTAGTGTAATTTTGGAACAATTAACCAAAGAAACAGAAGGCGGGAACCACTCTAGCGGCAAATCAGGAGGCTTTGATGTCAAAGCCCTCCGTGCCTTTCGAGTGTTACGACCACTTCGACTAGTATCAGGAGTGCCCAGTAAGCATTTTTTGTTTCCCAGAGCCAGGAGTGTGCTGATGCTTTTCTTCTGGGTGGGTCTTAGTGGTAGGAAACAGGGTTTCCTGAGGTGAGTTGCTGCTCGCCTGTCAGTGGCCCAGCAGCCGATCCTGCGGGCTCTTACAGCAGGCAGAATGCTTTGGCTTACCCTGTCACTTTGGAGCTCCAGGATAGCCCCAAAAGGAGGACAAGTGGTGATTATTGTCATTCCAGTGTGGAAGAAGAGTCTTCTCTTGCAGAGAGGCTGGGTGGTGATGGCCATAGACCTTGGGTTCAGGCCTCCTGATTCTAGTCTGGTTTTCTTCTCTGACACTACACTGCTATCATTTTCCTGCTCCCGGGCCTGCCACTTGGAAAGTGGTGGATGACACAGAGGATAATGTTGGAGAGTTCAGCTCATGGCATGTTTTCAGAGTGCGTAGTCACAGGGACCTAGACTTCTGGAAACTCTTGAGTAATTCCTCCTCTATTTGGAATTGTTCCTGTCCAACCCAGAGGGAAGAGACAGATGCTTCAGCTTCCTCACCTGTGTATACATAGCACAGCAGTACCTGCCTTGGAGGTGGCTGTGAGGACCTAATGAAAGAATAGAGGCAGATACAGGATGTAGACCCCAGAGGAGTCTCGCAGGTGTTTTGCGTTGGGCCTACAGTACCTGTCAGTGCCAGCCTCAGCCAGGTTGAGTAAGACCTAAATTGGAATAGATGCCCTGTCTGGTGGCTGGCAAGTGCAGGATTCCTGTGCTTCCTCACTGGCTCTGTCCCCAGTGTGTCTCCCGATGTTGGGGACTTCAGAGGGCAGAAGTCCTTTACCTTTCCTAGATGGTTGCCTGCTCAGAGCTGAAAGAAAGGTCCAGGACTAATGCAGGGTGTGTCTGTTTTCTACAAGTCATAAATCCAGAAGATCATAGGTGTTTCGTTTTATTTTGTTTTTTTGGCCTTTCCAGAAGTTCTTCATGAAATTTCATTAATCCTGTTGGCACTTCGAATACACCAACAACCTTCCGTGAGGAAAGGAAAAAAAAACCCCTCATTTCCAAATTTAACATTTAAAATGTAGGAAGTGGTGTTTTATGTGTGCTTGTTTTTCCAGATGGTTCATTTATTTTCATTGAAAAAGATAGCAGAAGTCAAAACCACAGAACTGTCTGGAAGCAATTGAGAAAATGGAAATACCTTGGAAATGACTGACTTGGTTGAGTGAAAGATGGTTAAATGAAAAGTTCAGTGAGCAGAGATCTTTCAGATTTAGTTGCTATAGCTTAATCTAATTTCAGAGTAACCGCAATAGCCTTTCCCCCACGAAGAGCAAATGACAGGACCGCTGGCTCGTGGAATGTGCTGCATGCAGACCCATGGGGCTGTGGTTCATGCTTTGTGAGGGTCTCCTGCCAGTGAAGACTTCTGACCTGGTGTAGCAGTGTGTCGGCCACTTGGGTGATGGCTCGCATCTCTGGAGAATCGTTTTGAACTGTATTACTTCCTTTCCCCCTGAAGTTAGCAGAAATCCACAACTCACTCTCCTACAAGTCAAGAGGGAAAAATGGGGGACTTGGTCTTATATGGAGGCTTTTAAGCCCAGATTTTAACTGCTCACATGA
The DNA here is from genome assembly GCF_034190915.1 of Cavia porcellus. NCBI lineage: Eukaryota > Metazoa > Chordata > Mammalia > Rodentia > Caviidae > Cavia > Cavia porcellus. The sequence continues at coordinate 34,040,277 of NW_026947493.1, forward strand.
GAAACTCAATCCTTTTATCAAACTCAAATGGATTTTGGGAGAAGTGATCAGGGCTTTTGGCCATGCTCATTCTAGGGCTGGTTGGTTTCTTCTTCATTACAAGCAAACAGTGAAAATGCCCAGAACTATTTAACTATTGATATTTATCTGAGAATCGTCTACTCCCTTTTAATGATATTTCTGACCGTTTTATAAGTCATGATTTGTGTGTGTGTGTGTGTTGTGTGTGTGTAGGGGGTCATCATTCAGTGACAGGTAAACTTTATTTCAAAAAGAGATAAATCAGACATTTATGCAGTTCTTGACCACCTGTATTCAGTTAGCTGATAAGTATTTATGAGAGTGAAAGATCAGCCAAATGGGAAAGATTCCTAAAGATCTTCTGGCCTGTCTGCATCTTCTTTTAGTTGATCAGATTGAAACCTGTTAAAAGGCAGTGACTTTGCAGGTTCTGGTGGACAGCTACACAGAACCAGACCAAGTGCCCTGATTCCCAGGCTGGTGTTCTTCCCACTCCTTTCCATCATCCCCAGTGAGTATTCTGGGATGTCTGTTGTATATCACACAAGAGCCAGAGCCAAATGTATTGAAAGTTCACATCAAGATGCAACTTTTTTATCTCCTAAATTTGATCAATCTGAAATACACCAGTTCCACTAAACATAAAAGTATTCATAAGGCTTATGGGTCACTGCCATAGAATTTAAGAGCTAACTTCTGAGTGATTTGGAATAGCCCATATTTGTCTCAAAACAAAAATAGATAAAATAAAATACACCCCAAAATAACAAACCTGTCCAAATAGATCAGAGTCACTGTTTATTCTTTTCCCTTCCCTTCATTCCTTTTGGGAGGCAAAAATATTAAAAGTTATCCTATTGGTACATTTTTTTCTCCAAAAGAAACCATTTAAACATTTAAAGGTAAAGCACAGCTGACATTTTGGTTGCAATGAAGCTTTTTTAGAAAAATAGAGTCACCAAGAAGCATGGGGTGAGGGTTTGGGATTAGGATTGGGGTCGGGATTAGAGTTCAGGTCTCTTCCTTGGCAGTGGTCCCTGCACCCTGGCTATGAATAGTTAGTCTCTTGCCTCTCAAGCCCACTTTTCAGTTGCAGGCTACTTATTCTTCAGTGTTTTGTCAGGCATTCAGATTCCACGGGTTTGAAGTTGCCCTCACCTCTCTGCCCTCCCTATCTACCTCCCTTGTTCTGAAGAACCTCCTTTTAAAACACTCAGGTTTGTGAAGGCACAGGGATTTGGCCCTCGTACTCTGGCCCCACGCATTTGGGTGCTCATCTTCCTAACAGTCCAATCCGTGGTTGACTTCTGGCCTCGTTGTGATCCTCGTTCTCCCCAACCTGAGGAGCCCCTACAGTCTTGAACTGCTTCGTTGGTTGTCTTGCCTAGGACCATGCTATTTGTTTTTCTACAATAGCTGCCTTTTGCTGATAGACTATAAAGTCTGGTTCTGTGACCCAAATTCAAGTCCCAAAATGATATGGCTACAATCTGCTTTCCTTTCCTGATATTCCTTTTTACTGTATGACACCGGTCAAGGGTCACCCTGAAACTCGTATTGTGCTCTCTTACTTCTGTCTGTTGGTGCTGGGTAGTCTTTCATCTCTACCTGTGGAAGCCCATCTACCCAGTCTTTTGGCCCTGCCTGGGCTTTAGCCTCGTCTTTCCTCACCCGCCTTTCATCCCTCATTAGTGTAACCAGTGTCACTCATGTATCATCTGTGTGCTACCTAAAGTAAAGATATTGGTGTTAAATTCTTAGTTTCTTTCTAGAACATAGCTTCTTTGAGAAAGACACTTTACGTAATACATCTACATGTTGCCCAAAGCACTAATCCTTATGATTTACACACTGTAGATGGTCGAGGGGCTTGGTTGAATAGATAAAAGATATTTAAGTGAGTGAATGAATAACTTTGCTTTTGGCCTGTCTTTCGGTTTAGTTTCTCTTGTAAGTCCATTTGATTGGATGCTATTTACGGTTTCTTTTTAGCTTATCTCACATTAGTTGTAACATTAACTCCTTTGAAATATTTTTTTGAGTCTGTTTATTATATGTCATAAATAGGACAATACTATTAGGAGTCATCTAGTCCTCATTTGACATGTCTTCCTGGCTCACAAATGTGTTTTTCTCTTTCCTAGGTTTACAAGTTGTCCTGAACTCCATAATAAAAGCCATGGTTCCCCTCCTTCACATAGCCCTTTTGGTATTATTTGTAATCATAATCTATGCTATTATAGGATTGGAACTTTTTATTGGAAAAATGCACAAAACATGTTTTTTTGCTGATTCAGGTGAGTAATGAAAATGGTAACTAACTTAACTTTAAAATTTTTTGGTCTTCCCAAAAACAACTTTTCTGGTTTTGGGGGAAAAAAAATCTTAAAAAAAAAAATGCCAACTACCTGTATGGCAGCAGGTAGTTTGAAGCAGCAATTAGTGTGAGTGCTACTCAGAATCAATTCGAATGCACTTTCTCCTTTTCCATCCTGGTTTTGTGTGTAATGCATCGCAGCAAACAGGATGAGGGCCCTCCATGAGCCAAACGATTGACACTGTGTTCTGGAGTGTGTGGAAGGCACTGTAAGAGTGAGCAGAGAGCAGTGGACGGTGACTGGGAAATGGCAGAGCCCATGAGGGAGGAAGGACTTGAAGCAAATCCTAAATGGCAGGATTCTGAGATGGCATGGATGGGAGACCAGATATTCTGTGCTTGAGCGAGGACATTGAGCTTTGCCAGGCTGGGTGACCTAATGTTCCTTTCCTGAGTGCTGCAGCCTGCTTCCTGTGTTCACAGATATCGTAGCTGAAGAGGACCCAGCTCCATGTGCGTTCTCAGGGAATGGACGCCAGTGTACTGCCAATGGCACAGAATGTCGGAGTGGCTGGGTTGGCCCAAATGGAGGCATCACCAACTTTGATAACTTTGCCTTTGCCATGCTCACTGTGTTTCAGTGCATCACCATGGAGGGCTGGACGGATGTGCTCTACTGGGTAAGCAGCTTGAGGAAAGAGTCCAAAGCATGTTCTTTCCTGGGGTAAAAATTGTGCAGTAGTGAAACTATTGAAGAAACCTGACAGCTAGTTCTTCGGGGAAGGAAGTGGACCCTGTCTTCACTTGATGATCCTCCACTCAGGATCTAGAGGGCTGCTGCATATTGTTGGTTCCTGGACTTGTACATACAAAGATAAGTTATTTGACTAGGTCTTAAAGGGTAGATAAGGGACATAATTTGGATCCCTTTCATGCTTTCCCTGGCTTTATACAGCTTTAACCAACATGAGTTTTTCCACTATTATATTTTTTGTTTATCTGATCAGCCTAACTGTATTTCAGCTCAGCACAAGCCTTTAGCTTTCTTTTTTTCTCCTTGGAGCTCCAGAATTCTGGCAGAGGAGGTAGAAAAGGTATGTCAAACTGCCAGGGCTATTAAACCAACCCAACAATTGGTCACTCTTTTGATTACTAGGGTCTTATGCCTTTTATTGCTGTCAGGGCTGGAAGAGTTTGCTGTAAGTAATGTGCAGTAGTATTGTAGTAACTATTTCCCTGGGTTAGTGTTTATTGCTAAAGTTTGAAGGCTGACTGAAGTTTAGAGATCATTTTCCATGGCACTACTGTTGCTGGAAAAAAATAACTGATATGTACATTTTAAACCTAAATCAAAGTCCAAATTGTGTTAACTTGGATTCCAGTAGTGAGCTGTTAAAAGGAAATCAGTATAAAATGCTTCTTGAATTTATAGCTTTTAGTTGAAAGCCCACAAATTGAGAAGCTTCTGACAGTGGGTTTTGTGTTCAGATAAGTTCAGATAATATAATGGTTAAACATGGGCTTTACTTCCTTCTCTGATGAACATCATGCTTATAAGACTAGAAGCTACTGCACACTTGGTCCCCCGTATCAGTGGGCTCCTCACCCATGGCCTCCACGTGTCTTCCTATAACCTACTGCAGATAAAACTATTTAGAGGAGAAAAATCGCATCTGTACTGGACATGTACAGACTTATTTTCTTACTGCTCTGTAAACAATACAGAATGCTATTAAGATTCTCACTGTGTTAGGAATTAAAAGCATAAGAGATGATTTAAAGTGTATGGGAGGATTGCGGAGTTCGTATGTAAATACTGTGTCATTTATAAAAGGAACTTGAGCACCTGTGGATTTTGGTATTCAAGGGGAAGGATTCTAGGGCCCAACTCCCTGAAAAAACTAGAGGATGATGGTATGTTCAGTGTCAGGCAAAGAAGGTATGTTTTTATCTTGAATGCCCGAAGGGTTAGCCTAGTTTGATAAGGGTAACACATCACCAGCATGTTTTTCATGTTTCTCCTTCTTCTCTTCCTTTTGATGATTGTTGTAGGAATGTCTGCATGTGTGTGTCTGTTTGAGTGTGTATATTGGTTCATTATATTTGGAAGATAATGCCTTCTCATGGAAATGAGGGAGGTTGTACTGGGTAGGCCAAGATAATACCTGAGACAAGGCTCTCAGATTGGGTGAATTTTTACCAAAGGTTCATTTGTACTCTTACTACCTACATCACAACTCTTATGAAAGTAACACCTCAATTCCAGGCTTCCTTTGAAATTTGATAAATAGAAAAAAAAACCCAGCCAGATAGCCAAAACCACCTTTCCCCCTAAATAGTACAGAAACCCGTAGTTTGATTTTTTTTTTTTAAGTAAAACCCATGACTCTTCTCAGCTTTATTTTCTTTCTGTTGTCCTGCGGAATTGTCAGCTGCTCAGCCAACATGCCTTACCCTAATAAGCAATTTTGTGCCTCATGTTACATTTCTGCACATTGATTCTCTCACAGCAGTTGTCCTGTTGTCATGCAGTGGAAGCTCTGGGAGTGTGTGAAGAAAGGAGAGAAAACTCCATGCCCCAAAGACCAGGTTTCAACTGGCTTTCTTGAGAAGTTTTAAGTATCACCTAGGATGACATAATTACAGTCTTTATTGTTAATATGACAGTCACCTAGTTAATAATTTGACAATATAATTACATTCTCTTTGCATTATTCCAATGGAGCAGCTTAAATGATTCATAAACATTACTCCATTCTATATCTCTTCGTGGAGGGACTGGGATTGTAAAGATGCAAACAGTGGGATGTAGAGAGACCACTGGATAGCTCTAGGGTCTTTCACAAAATCAGTCTGAGCAGGGATCTACAAACTTTTTAGTAAGAAGCCAAATAGTAGATAAATGTGGCCCGTCACAGGTGTTCAACTCTGCCGTAGACCTTACATTACATATATGGACGAGTATTGCTCTACTCCAACAAGAAGTCACTTACGGTCCCTGAAATTTGAATTTCATATGACTTTCATATGTCATGAAATGTTATTTTTTCCCCAACCATTTACAAATGTGAAAGCTGTTTGTAGCTTGTGGGCCATATAAAAGCAGGTGGTGAGCTCAATTTGGCTTGTGGGTCGTAGTTTGGTCTAGAGTAGACTGCAGTGCTCTTTCTTTGGCATTCTCCCAGTCGTCAGCTGTTTGTGAATTCTTCTAGAACACTAGAGGGCAGCTAAGCAATGTCCTCTGGAGTGTTCTCTAAGATCTTCCTCTCTGAAATGTATCAGGATTACTTTTAATTACTTGTTTATTGCATTTATTAATTCACTATTGAAACAGGCAGGAGCCAAGGAACCGAGCCTTTCTAAGATCCATGGCCCACAGTCAGCTGAAAGCCCCACAGTTGTGTCCTAGAACAGAACCCACCTGTCCAGCACAGAGCATGGAGCAGAGCAGGAACGCAGTCAATACAAGTGACGGTTCCATCCCTCACGTGTACCAAGTCCCTTGTCTCATTAGTGTAGATGGGTTATGCCTGAATATCTATTTTTAACCACAACTAGAGCACAAAGGAAGCATCTTGGGAGATAAAGGAAATCCAATTGATTGATTGATTGATTGATACTGGGATTGGACCTAGGGCCTTTCACTGAGCCACACTCCCATTTTTTTTTTTAATTTAAATTTGGAACCAGTCTTGCTGAGTTGTCCAAGCTGGGTTCTAATTTGCAGTCTTCTGACTTAGCCTCCCAGAGTGCTAACGCGATCCAATTTTAAATATTGATTGTAAGCACAGTCCTCAGTCCTTTAAGTTCTTATATATGGTGAACAAATTCTTTTTGGGGATTGTTTTGAATCTAGTCAAGTTTATATTCAGTCAGTGTTCTCAAGCTCATTGTGCCCTAATTCTCAGGAGTGTCTGCCAAATGGCTGGCAGGATCTTCAGACAGAAAGTGGGTCCCCTTGTGCACAAAGGCATATGTAAAACAGAACTGTTTTGATGTGTGGGGAGTAGGGTCTTTAACTTCTGGTGGAAAGAAACTATTGGAGCACTGTTTTACAGAGGGAGCTCCATAACCCTAGCTAAAGTCATTTGGTTGACACCTGTTTGTTGCCCAGAGACAGCAGAGTGAAGTAAAAGAGCAGAGCTAAAGCGAGGTGGGGTTTGTGTGACCCTGGGGAGGTCGCTGAACCTCTCTTGGCTTTCAGTGCCTTGTCTGCAAGATGCAGAATTAGATAACACAATCTATATTTTTCCTTTAGTGCTTTGTTTTCCCTTCAAATGGAGAAATTTTTTTCTTCCATTCAGAGGAAGTGTTTTTTAAATGTAGCAGATGGAAAGTGTTGGTTAGAAGAAAGCTATTTATCCAATTCTCTGTGGTTCCTGTATGAGTACCAAGCGCTTTCCGCAGTAGCTCACACACTGTGAAGGTGCTGGCTGTCAGACCCCAATGGGAAGTGCTCAAGCTCAGTGACACGGGCTCCATTCAAGGCACCTGGGAAACTCCTTGCTGGGTCCTCAGCCTTGCTCAACTTTCTCATGGACCATGCTTTGGGGAGCTCAGAGCAGGATACCAAATTTCCCAGTAGTGTTTTCAAAAGAAAATAATAAAAAGCCTTAAGGGCTTTAAAACTGAGATGTAAATGTGCATTTCAGCCTTTAAAGTGACAGTGAACTGAAACAAAATAGAAAATAATTTTTTGGGTTCTAGGTGACACCCCGTGACAACTTTGATATAAAATATTTTAAAAATGAATCTTAAGTTGAAGATCTGCAGCTGATGCTGATTTCTCTGTTGTTGATAAAGACCACTTAGACCAAATCCCAAGCAGGTTCTCTACCTACATGTGGGTATTTTGGGGGAACAGCTCAGCTGTTCTGATTTTTCCCTGTGTGTATGGTAAGTCTTAAGAGATCGTTAGGTCTGAAAAGGGACTTAGTTGAGAAGGCTTAGTTGGGACAGACAGGCCCTTAGAACTTAGGCTTCATCTCTTGGCAGAAGGCTTCAGAGCCCTCTGTGGCTTTTGTTAAGCTCCAGCTTTCTCTCAGCTGTCATTCCAGGTGATACTTCTAACTTGAACAAATGCAAATCTGCTGAGTACCTACTTCCAAGAAATGAAAGGTATTTTGATTTCTTTAAAGAAAACTTTCCTTCCCAAATGCAGCAGACAGCTGTTACAGCCATAGAGCCATACTCTGGAACACCAGACTGAACTCCACAGAAGGACTGATGGGGCAGATGGCCCAGTTCCCTGACTTGCAAAGTTGTTGAGGAGTGAGGTTTCATAATGGGAGCCCACTTTCACATCCTCCCCTCTTCTTGATGACACCTTCTCCCCTACAACATCCACCTTCCCTCCAACAGAGAGGAAAACAGGCCCACGAGGTCTCTGTTGTAGTGTTGACTTGAATCTGAGTTTTGCCCACTATAACAGGCAGCCCATTTGTTCCTCACACATGGGTTTTAAACTAAGTTTAGCAGTATAGTTGCTTTGGAAGAATTGCCCTCTGTCTTCCCGCTGAAATTAGTTTATCCAACTTAATTAGATCAACAATTGCAGCCAGGGCCCTGGCTCATTCATTACTCTAATTGCCGATGTAAGATGTGCGACCGATACGAGTTCTATTAGGCACATTAATTTTCATGTGGCCAAACAGGTGTTTCATAGGGGATTTAATGCCCTCTCCCTAGACTTCAGCAACAGATGTTAGATAATTTTTTTTAATGTTCTCTTTTCCTGTTTGGCTTCTGAGTGAGGCAAATATTGTGAAATGTATGAACCCTGTTCTGTAAAGCTAAAATCTGGAGCCAGATAATGTGCAGGCAGGCACATGCTTAAAACCCTAAGGCCTTGCACCTGTAGAGGATGAATCTGCCCAAATCATTTATTGGCTGAGAATTCTGGGTATTCCTGTAGGGTCAGACATGGGATCATTTGTTCTTTGGTTCTTAACACACCTCTTTCCTCAGAAAGACATTTGCCCAGTGAAATGCTGATCTCTGCTGTTGGAAAGTTCCATCCAGCTGTGATTCTTAAAGCACCACTTTGTTTCAGCATAAAGGTTGTTAGCTACAAAACTTCCCCTGGGCGGCTCTGACATGGAGGCTATGTCTGCATATGCAGCTTGAGCTTGTCCAGTAGAACCACAGGGTTCTTCTGGCTGATCCCTCTGTGACCTCTAATCCCAGTCAGCTCACACTGAGCCAGTATCTCAGAGGAGGCATTGTCCAGGTCAAAGCCAGGGTCCTTTTGTAGATGTAGGAACAAGAACTCTATTTCTTCAAAACACCCTGAATACATGTCAGCTAGTTGATCTTGGAAATGTTTTCTTCTTTGTGTTCATTTAGTTGTGCTTCTCTCACTGATTGCTGAGAATCCAGATTTAAAATGGGTTAGATTTTTTGGATAGGTTGGTAGAAGGTTATTATTTTAAAACATTTTAAAGAAAAGAGTTTATAGAGTCAAATGTTACAAGTTTGTCTCTATAATTAAGACTTTTCCACAGTGACAAATCTTAAGAGTAGAGTTAGTACTAACAACTCAGGCAGAGCAGAAAATAGATTCCAGCTAAGCACTAGTTTTGTCCTCTACTGAGACCTTTTCTGGAAATTATCTCTCAAGGCAGTTACCCGAGAGAAGAGCCAAACCCCAGCTGATTTCCCTGCCAGGGACACGATCTGCTATTATTTGATCTGAAAGCTCAATAGCTTTGTATGTGTGTGTGTGCGTGCACGTGTGTGTGTTGGGAATATGCAGTGAATATGCCTTGACTATTACTGTCTCTGATTTCAGTCTATGTAAATGTTTAATGAAATGTATAGAATGCTGTCTCTAATGTGACCCTCTCTTCTTACTAGATTCTCCTATTAACCCGCTTCTATGAGACCATCTTATTTCTTGCAGATGAATGATGCTATGGGATTTGAATTGCCCTGGGTGTATTTTGTCAGTCTCGTCATCTTTGGGTCATTTTTCGTACTAAATCTTGTACTTGGTGTATTGAGCGGGTAAGCTACACCTCTTTCATCTTGAAAGCAGAGTCCTGGGGACAGTTGCCAAGACCACACAGGCTTCGCTAGAGGGGGCTGCGGGGTGAGTGCCAGATGCTTTCCTTTCTGCTGAGGCTTCCCAAATCAAGCTGTTTCCTGGAACCTCACCCGCCTTCATGAAACAAAGCTATAGAATGATTATTGACCAGAAATTCGTCAGCATTGTTGCTTGGGATTTAAATAGTTTGCATTGCGTGCCCTTTTGTCTGTCCTAAAATGAGATACATTTATAATTGTTTCTGTGGTCTGAATCCAAATTTAATGTGTGCTGATTGGTACAAAACTATAGCTAAATGAGCAGGTTGGGCCAATTTTTAGTAGGCCCCATTAAACAACAGAATCTTCCCTTATTTAAAAAAAAAATGGAAGAACCTGGTCCAGTTCCGGTCCTAGGAGCATTAACCTTCAGGCAAGGCACTGAGTGGTCTGCAGCTGCACTGGGCTCTGCTCTTTGTAAACGAGTAACTGATAACTGATCTCCTTACATTTTACAGGTAAATGATGCGATAGGATGGGAATGGCCATGGGTGTATTTTGTTAGTCTGATCATCCTTGGCTCATTTTTCGTCCTTAACCTGGTTCTTGGTGTCCTTAGTGGGTAAGCAGTTGGATCCATGTTGCACACTCTCCTGCTGCCATGTGTGAGGCAGCCCTGCGTGTCTCCCACTGCTCTCTGGTGGCTTTTCTGCATGCTTTTGGACTCTGATGTCCCCTCAATGTGTTGCTTCTGGATTGAACTGTGATTCTTTCTGCCTGTTATTTGTCTGTGAGATTCTGTGTTTCTGATGCTTGCCAAACGCTGTTAATGAAAATGTTTCCCAGAAGCACTAGTACTGAATGCAGAGAGATGAACCACAAGTAAGTAAAAGGCTTCCTAGGAAGGGGCCTTCATCTTTCTAGGGTGGGAGAGGTTGTCTTTTCATTAGTTCATAATCTAACTCTTTTGATCACCCTCGGGCCATTGTACTTAGAGTGCTTCATATTTTGTTATGAAGGAAAAAAAAATCTAGATTAGCATATAAATACTGAAAAGTTTGAGCCTTATTTCCTCAGGTTGAGATCCTTTATTGCTTTGGGGGTTTACTGTTCTCATTGTGAGAATTGTCCCTATAATTCAGTTTTAATCATCCATACCTTGCAGAACCTTTTCTTAACGCAGAATGGTGATCAGCTTTTGCACGTACACATACATTTCTGTGGCCTTATCAAGTGGTTGCCTTCTCTCACCCACACAGCATGCAGCTGGGTGGTGATGTTACACTGGAGGAGGATGTGCCTGGAGGCGTCCATCAGCCTTCCCCCAGCCCTTGTCACTGCTCTCAGCACAGACATTCTCAGGAAATAATGTTGCTGGACCTGATTCCGAGCAAGTTTATCTACTGCTTACTAGCTCCGTCTGCTCTTTCCGAGACTGTGTCTCAGGGAAGTGATGTCTTTATGTATGCCAAATTAGTGAAGAGATCTTAATTGCCTTTTTTTGGTTTGTTTTTTCTTTTTTGTTGTTTGAAGCACTGCTGAGTTGTCTCTCTTGGCTTTCATTTACTCATTTTCCTTCAACTTGCCTTTTCCAGGGCAATGCCTTGTAAATCCCCATGATTGAGTTTGGTCAGTTCCATACAATGGCTATGCAGTGTCACCTGAGCCCACTGTTTAGAAATGGCTCAGGAAACATTTTCCTCTCCACCTCCAGCAAGAGGCATCAGGCCAGGACTGAGCTGATGTTGGCAGTAGGGTGGGGGTCTGTGACAGCATTCCTCCTCCCCTGCCTGAGCTTCCTTCTGCAGGTTATGTTCTTTTGCTGCAAACCTTAAAAGACCTTTCTCCTAATGAGGTTCTGTGGCCTGAGGTTAGGCTTGGGACGGGTGACAGTGGCAATTATCCCTGGAGAAACTTTGCCATATGAACTGCCCATACAAGGTTAACAGCAGTTCTGTTGTGAATTCCTTGGCGCCCCATGTCTCCTAAATCCAACTAAACTGACGGAGGCCATGGAAACCACTAATTTTAACAGTGCTGGTGACATGCCTTATCTTTTAGCTTCCCTGGGCAAGAACCATTGCCCCAGCATAATGAAGCAGAGTTCAGAGCCAAATCATGAGATGCTTTTAAAAAACGAGAAAAAATGGGAGGGGCTCCCCATTATAATAATGAGAGTTCAACATGCCACCCCTTACCAGGCACCCATAGCTGGGTTTAAAGAAAACACACATCTTCATAGAAAAACCAGTTTTCTGAAATTTATCTTGAGGGAAAAGTAAAATTTTCAAAGACAGTGGTTTTTTTTTTTTTTTTACATCCAAAGAAAACCATTAAGTAGAATGTAAATGATACATAAATTTAAAACAGGAAACACAAGACTTCCCAGACATTTTAACTGTCAGTCCACATTGTGCTCAGAGTTCTGGGGGCTACATACTGCCCTGCTTCCTGCAAAGAGGTAGGAACTTCGCTAGGAAATGCTGACAGGCACTTTGGGTGAAGTAGGAACTGTGTCTGCAAAGCAGAGCCTCTCAGTCTTGTTGGCTTATCTGGCCAGTGTTCCCTGAGTTTCTGTTGAGGACAGATCTCGGCCAGAGGCCAGGGGTACTAGGATGGCTGAGACAGACAGAGAGAGAGAGAGAGAGACAGAGACAAAGAAAGGCCTCATTCTCCAGCCTTCGTCGTCTGGTGGTAGACAACGCATAAGCAGCACAGGATGCCAAGTGCAGAGCAGGGGCTTTATGAGATGCATCTCTAGAGAGGAGGAGGCACCGGTGGGGCAAACTTGGAAGTGGTGACAGGTTTCCACAACTTCTGCCAGTGCCCTATAGTCTTCTGTCCAACTATGCCCCTCTTGCTTTTTTGTTTGTACTTTTTATATTAAGGTAAAATTTGAGACTTTTATTTTCATTTTAAGATCCGTTGTAAACTTTTAAGGGCACACTAGAGGTGTAACAAAACCAGTACATAAACGTCAAAAAGAAGACAGTTTCTGTTGTTTAGTCCCCAAGGGATTGTCAGACCAACACAAATGTAATTCTAAAAGAACTCAATTAAAAGACTCTCAGACATTTCAGTTATGACTATACATGCTGTGGTCTTCGGGTGAAGAAACGTTAGACCTTCCTATTTTTAAAGCATTTGTTTATGCTCTTTGGTGCCTTCCTTTTCCATGTGGCCATGCAATCCTGTTGTAGTCTTGTACTAACTGTAATATATACAGTTGATTTGGTGTTATGTATTTTTAAGGCATTATAAAACCAATGGTCTGGGGAAAAGTCTTTAGTTTTCTAACAGGCCTTTTTCCCCTCAAGGTGAGAATCAAGTGTGTGAACCGGGTGCCCTCTGTCACCTTGTCTCAGCAGAGATAGGCTCTTGGGCCTTGATGACGGTGCTCTGTGGGAGGAGCTAAGGCAGTCTGTAACTGGTATTGCCATTTAGCATTAAGTCTCTTGAAGAGACAGTCCTGGGATAGCTAAGGAAGTGAAAAAAATGTGTTGTTTTAGGTCTACAGTCCAAAAGAATTATGTGTATCTCATCTTCTTGTGCTGGCTTGTAGAAGTTTGGTGATTTTTCACTTTTAAAACTGCTCCTATCTCTTTTGAGGTTTTCCTTAGTACATGAGGGAAAGAGAGTACATCCCATTTCAGAATGTTGTCTCTAGACTTGCTTCCAGATTCCCAGGGGGGTGGAATGGTGTTGAGGGGCAATGGGAGGACTGGCAGTGAGCTGGCTTCTTCACTTAAGGGCCCACTTGCCACTGACTGGGGCAGTGATGTCTGAGCTTCCAAAACGGGGAACCCCCTGGGCTCCTTAGATGGTGCTGAGATGCTCCAAGAAGGTGAAGAGCTGAGCTATGTCTTACCAGTGTCACCATTCATTCGGGGACTCCTATAGTCACCCTGAACCTCAGACTCCCCATCCTGGAACTGAAAATAAACCTGTCTTGCCCTCTTCCTCACAGGGTGGTTTTAAATCAGCTAATGAATATAAAATTGCTTTGAGAACATACAAATATGTCAAGAATTTTATTCATTTAGTATAGCCTTATCTTAATCAAAGATGTTTCTCTTTTGTCCTCTCTGAGTGAAGTCGAAACACTCAGATAAGGCTTTGGAAATTCTGAGATGTCACATTTTCTGGATTCCCCAGAAAATGGCCAAGAAGAATATGCCTCATACATACATTAATGCTGTAGTCTGCCACCCATGAGTGGCCAGGGGAGGTGTAGATGCTCCTTATCTACTGTATCATATTATGCAGATCTAAATCATTGCTATAAAGTGATCTCTTACAAGGCATACTTTTAGATATAAATATAGGAAAATGGTATTTCTGGAACGTAGTGTTTAAGTATAACCAGCTTTGGAACCCAATAACCAAAACTGAGTCTTTGCTCTATATGTTAGCTGTTGAGAGTTTGGAAGCAAATACCTACATCTTTGAGCCTTCCTTTCCTCACCTGTAAAACTGAGCTAGTAACAATGCCAACCTTAGGGCATCCAGTGAGGACTGGGTGAGCTGAAGAATGTGGAGTGTTTGGTCCTTGTTAAGATGGCTGCAGTTAGACTGCATATTAGGTTTGATGCAAATGAAGAACCTAATCACTTCAGCCCTTTCAAACTTATTAGTAGTAGTTAGCCGAGATGTTCTGCAGTGGTGAAAAGTCAAAGTTACTTCTTTCCCAGGATCTCTTCTTGTGCTGGCTTGTTAGAAGTTTGGTGATTTTTCACTTTTAAAAGTGTTCATTTAGCTCCTATCTCTTTTGAGGTTTTCCTTAGTACATGAGGACAAGAGAGCATATTGCCATTTCAGAATGTTGTCTGTAGACTCGCTATACCACTGAGTTATAGTCATAACCCCTGTAGTATTTTATTACATAAGTGTAGATAAATAGCATGAGGTGAAAATTACCAAAGGATATTACTACATAAACCACCTCTTGGGTATGTTTTAAGAAATAGATTAAAATGATGTATAATTCATCTATGAATTCAAAGCTTTTGTCAATGTCTTACAATAATATTTTGCATCCTTTCTGAAGCAGGCTTCTTATGTTCAATGATAAATGTTCTTAATAAACTACGTTTTCTGACATAAAACTGAATGTAAGCCCAACTCATGTCTCTAAATGCAGAATCATTCAGCTCTAAGTTAATTTTTCTTTTTGTGTGTTCGAGGTGAGAGGTTCCATTTAAAAAATCACAGTTCATTTCTGTGTTACTGGAGGTTTGCTAAAATTTAGTGTTTTCAGGGAAAACAGATGAAGTAAAGCATAACAGAAAAGCAAGGGCGATTTTCAGATAAGTCCATCTGTCTTGAGTTTGATCTCTTTTAAAAATAAAATTTTATAAACTAAAAATATGCATACCACACAATTTATAAACTTAACATGGAATGTTTGGTAGACCCAGAAATTGACAGTTGTGTAGCCACAGCCACAGTCACATTTAGGTTATAATGGCTACCTACTTTTCATGATGTCCAACTCAGTCTTCCCTAAGTCTAGGCTGGGTTTCACTTCTACAAGCTACTTTGGATATAGCAGATACCAAGGACCTGAACAGACTCAGGCACGGCTACTAGTATGAATCCTTGGCTTTCTAAAATAAGGGTTATGGTATAGAACACTGGTGGAACTGTGAGCTGCATTCTGTTGTATTCTGAATTGTATCAGAATTGTAGAGACTGGAATCAGGTTTGGGGCATCATGATTTGTACCCTGGTTCATTTAGGTTCATGTCATTATAGAACATACAATCTCTGATTCTTCTCAAATATTGGCATTAGAGGCAAAATATACGAGTTGGTGGTGGTTTTATCACTTGTGAATATTTTCTAAGTGGAGGCATACCTTCCAGGATTAGACATTCTTATACTTTTTGTTTTCTGACTGGGAGTAGTTTTTTTCTATGACTCAACACCTTAGTAGCAGCTGCTAATAGAAAATGAACAACAAAATTTCCTCCCACATGCACACTAACATGTTTGCATTTTAGAAGAGCAGTCAAATTCCTTAACAAAACCGAAAGAATATTATTGAGGGCATAACAAGCCATCAGTGTGAATTCTTATTAGAGTATTAACAGAATAGATACGTACTGAAGTAATGAGAATTCCATATCTTGGGCAATAGAGAGCTTTTGTAAATTTTTTAGAAAGCACAGAAGTTTAGTCTAAAAACAAAGAAATGGTGGAGTGCTCTTTGTAAGATAGTTTTGAGCTTTTAAAAAATTATTTTTCCTTTGTGTCATTAGTAGTGATCAGGCTACTGAAAGCCAAAGATACCTTTAATGAGCATTTGTAGCAAAATACTTCCCTACAGTTAGCTTGACTTGCCTCTGATTCAACTAGACAGTCTGTTGAAAAGATTCCCCTGCATAGCTGTGTGTCACTTTTCTTGAACTTTGAAGTCGTGCTACAGATGAGACTCATGCAGAGGTCAGAGTGTTTGAAAAAAACAAAGTCATCAATTAACCACGTGAGGTTTAGCTTTGGTAGAATGAGAAATTAAGCTCCAGTCTGACTTTAAATGGAAGAATACTAAATTTCCTTTTTCTAGTAAAGAACCAGAGTTCACATTTTTATATGGTTTTGAACACTGAGCTTTCTTATTGCAGGAGGCTGTCAGGGATAGCTGCCAGAAGGACCCTGGTGCCGTTGGCACCATGGCATCCGAAGCACACAGGCTGGTAGCCACACCTGATGGTAACAAGTGAGTGGTAACCTCTTTGCCGCTGACTCGCAGCTGCTGTTTCCATAGAAATGGCTGTCGGGATCAGTGGAAACAAGGTAAGTGAAAGTTTTCGCTGATCCTTGTTTCCATCAAGCTGACGTCTGTTTCCCTGGCAACAGCAGTGGACAGCAGCCAGGCACTCGCAGCAGATTGAGTGGCACACTCTCACTTGTCAGTTGTGGCTATCATCTGTTCTGACCATGTTCTTTTTGATAGCTGATAGCAAAGACCTCAGAGGACCCAGAAGGCACCTCTGGCCACATGTGCCCTCTTGGGCATCCCTTCTGCCCATAGTGAGCGGTGCGCTCAGTAGACCGTCAGCAGATTTCCTCCACCTGCACACCCTGGGGCACTGCTGTGCTGCTTAAGAAGAGAGAAAAGGTTGTTAAGAGCAATAGTATTGCAGAGCTGACTGTTGAGTCTGTTGATCTCAGATCCTATGGGAAGAGAATTTATTACTGTGCTCTCATGCACAGACCCAGCTCTTTGGAAAGCTGTTGGTGCTGTAGTAGTTGAAATTAAAGCCATAATTTTCCTGTGTTCCTTACTCAGTCGCTAGCATTACAAGTTGCCATTACTCTACAGTGAAAAGAATATTTATGAGTTTAATAATTTGACTTTTTGTGAGAAACAAGTTGAAGACTGCCTCTAAGACATTACTGTCAACTTTATGCCAGTTTTTCTTATATGTAATATTCTTTTATAGGCTAGTAAAATCGCTGACAGAGGTCAAATGCTGATATCACAGGGCAGCTTGGCATACAGTGACCAGTATGCCCATCACATATGGAGCTCTTCTTTCTTAAAGTTCAACAGTTGTTCTTTTCCTAGATTTCCATTTGCTATTTCAGCAAAGGTATAGATCCGCGGTGTAAGTGTCTTCCAGTCTGTGAGGTCCCACCATGAGAGAGCAGCATCAAGTATTGCCTTGTTTGTGAGATTACTGTACCTGGAGAAAGGCCTGAAATGAGTTGTTGGTTTTAAACTTTAAAGATGATATTTCTTTGTTTTTTTTTAAAAGGATATTTTATCTGAAAAATGCTATATGATTCAGAGATGTGTTTTTTGTGCATTAGATGAAGATATGGGTCCACAGTGTTATGAAAATTTAGATTTGCTATCTAGAAAAAAAGTTGTGCATTCTGTCTTTGCAAAGAAGAATGATTTCATCCCCAGCCCGCTGGAGCAGAATACCTCTGTTTGGCCTAAAGGCAGGGTTTGTATTGACCCTTAAACACTTTTGCGCCACCTGGTTGGATTCAATATAACAGATGAGTAAGAGGCAGAAAGTTCTGCTAGATACTTTCTTTGGTGTGTTGAATTTCTTAAAAGGAATGCCTTACCTCTTCACTTAGGCAATATTTTTTGATGCCTGCACCGTGGAAGATGTACCGGCCACGTCCCTTGCTAAGCACTGGGCTTACAGTAATGAGCTTAAACAGTCTCCCTCTTCATGGAGCTTATGTCTAGTGAAGGAGGCAAAAGTTATAGTAGAACATTTTTACAATGCCTTGGAAGAAAGGTAAATGATTCTGGGGGAGCGTTTCATGGGCATAACTGAGGTCTGTTGGGGGTTGTGGGAAGCATCGTAGGAAAAGGAAGGAAGGAATAAATTTCCCTCCTATCTAGACCAGGTGAGAGAAGAGGTGGGCAGTATGTTCCAGACAAAGGAACAAGCTGTGCCAGGGCCTACAGTGGGAAGAATAAATAAACCAGATGGTAGGACGCTAAGGGAAGGAGGGGAAGTAAGGACAGAAACTTGTCAGCAGAGCCCAGATCACATAGGTCCTTGCAGACCATGTCACAGAAGCCTTAGTTCAAGGGTAGGGAATGCACTGGTGAGTTT
Source organism: Cavia porcellus (assembly GCF_034190915.1). Taxonomy (NCBI): domain Eukaryota; kingdom Metazoa; phylum Chordata; class Mammalia; order Rodentia; family Caviidae; genus Cavia; species Cavia porcellus. Next base: position 34,058,223 of record NW_026947493.1, read on the forward strand.
TAAGCAGGAAGTAACGTGATTTAAACTTGTATTTTATTAAAAAATGTCAATTTTTGGTCTTCACCTTGCCTTAAAATAAGGAAAAGATAAATTGGTGACTGGATAAGAGAGATGCATGGAAAACAAAGTTGCAAGTATTGACTTAGAATCTAGCTGGTAAACATAAGGGTGATTATTGTATAATTTTTCTGTTTTTATTCATATTTTCACACTTTATTAATAAAATGCTGGGGAAATTTTTGATGTAAAAATCACTGTGGCTGGCTGGGGATTTAGCTCTGCAGGCATAAGCACCTACCTGTAAGCATGAGGTTGTAAGTTCGAGTCCCAGTACCAGGAAAAAAAAAAACACAAAAAAATCACTGTGCCTGTAGTAGTATGAATGATTCAGTGGATAAAACAATGTGAACAGACAAAATAATTTGAAGCTCGCATGAATCTACTTCCAGCCTCATACTAACAGTACCAACCTGGACCTTTCACCATAAATGGCTATAAAACAGGACAGAAGTGTGTATGAACTCTTCAGATCAGGATTCTAAAACAGGGAAGTAGGGAGCACAGGGTGGAGATTCATAAGGGAAGGGAAACACATGAGATAAACTTCAGTTTCCTGGCTTCCTGCCTAAAGACAGTTTAAGAAGTGTGGCAGAGAGACGCAGAGCTAACCAGATGATATCAGTGTATTTACTGAAAAGGCCAAGAACATAGTTCAGGGCTGCTAAGACAGCTGGAAATTTTAGGACAGAATAGCAGAGGGACATGTTGAAAGAAGGGCTCCAAAAAATTGAATAGAGAGCCTTTTAAATCTTTGATCATATGGTAAACTGTTTATATGCCAGGTGATACTTCCTGGGGCCTGGCAGGAAAGCTACCAGGTAGCATACAAGGTTGAGTCCAGCTGTAGTAGATTGACTCTAATGAAAACATTGGGCAAGCAATGGAGGCTGCTTTAGTAAGCCTACTCTAGCCTACTCCAGAAGCCTTAAAAAAAAGTTTCAGCAGGATCAGGGCAAATGATAAATAAATGAAACACTTGGCCAAACGAAAATATGATACCCATTAAAGGAAGATAGAAAAATCCAGATGATTCCCAAACATTTTCTTTTTGTTTAATTTTAAAAAGAATAAAACGAAGCAAAATAAAACAGAATAAGGCCAGTCAAAACAAACCAGTGTAAGCGACACAGGACTTCAAAACAAGACAATAGACAATTCAAAATGGCTACCATAATATATCTTGCCATCCTAGAAATAGCTGTCCATGCCATCAGATAGAATAAAACCCAACCCATCAAACTGATGAAAATGATACAGGACTTCAAAACAAGATAGTAGGGAATTAATAATTTCCAGCACCCTCAGAAGGAGATCTCTATAGACGCCACACTGTATACCGTGATCCTCTGAATAGATGATCAGACCACCAGCCCTAGACCTGCAAGGTCAGTGAAACACCAAACCCACAAGCATCAAACTGCATCTCACCTCAATAGCTATCATCCCAGCCTGTGTTTCTCTGGATCAGCCAGTAGCTTAGAGGGATGGGGGTGGGGATGGGGTGTTGGTTTTTCTTGTTTCCCAGCCCCTGTGCTGCAAGGGGCTGGGGCCTACCTGTCCCCTGCCAGGGGAGCCTGCACGTGGTGCTGATTTGCAGGGAGGGCCTGCTTCTTCCAAATGTTTCCTTTTGTGATCAAAAATTACAAAACATAGAAACATTGATAATCAATGGGAAAAAAAAGACCATAGAAATACATCAAGAGATGACAGGAATATTGTAATGATAACCAGAGAGTTTAAAATCGCTGCACTATGCACCTCTTTGAGAAACAGAAAGCAAAAAACACATATAGTAAAGAAACAGGTAGTAAATCTCAGTAAAGAAATACAAACAATACAGTGTCTGATAAAAAAAATAGTTTGGACACTGCAAGATAAAAGAACAAGGAAGGTGTATTGGTAATGAAAGGCAGTCTGATCAGTGTGAAATTGTAAAAGCAAAGAAAAAATTCTCTCAAAAAATAGCTGAAAATGTTACAAGTTTATGAAAACTGTAAATTCATAGATCCAAGAAGCATAATAAATGTCAAGCAGTGTAAACACAAAGAGGACCGCTCTTAAGCGCATCAAATTCAAATTGCCGAAAATAAAAATGAAAGAGAATATTTTAAAAGCATTCAGGTTAGAAAAGTCTTATTACCTACTAGAATAAGATAATAGCTATTGAGTTATTTCTACAAATAATGCAAGAAAGCCTCAAGAAAATGGAATATTTTTAAAGGGCTGAAAAAGAATTTAAAACAAACATTCCATCAAAAACAAATATCTTTCAAAAGTTAAGGTGAAGAAATTTTCAAATAAAAGTGAGGAAAATGAGCTCTCAATAAATCTACACTATGAGAAATATAAAAGGACATTATTTGGGCTAAAAGAAAATGATTTCAGATACAAACATGAATTCACTTAAAACATGAGCACCAAGCATACCTGTAATCTCAGGTACTTGAAGGCTGAGGTAGGAGCATCACAAATTCAAGGCCAGCCTAGGCAATTTAGCAAGACCCTGTCTCAGGAAGCTAAGGGTTGATCTGAGTGGTAGAGGTTTGCATAGCCTGAGAGAAACTCTGGGGTTCAGTCCCCAAAAGTGATAAAAAATAGCAAACACTGAAACCTGAAAAACTACTTCTAAGATAACAATATGCAATATATTAGATAGTGTTAATTTCTTGAAGTTATGTATCATTTGTATCCTTTGTTCTGTTTTGCTTTTTAAAACAAAAAAAATGGCAAACATGAAGATTAAAAAACAGATTTTTCTCATTCCTTTAAAAGACAAAGTAAAATGAGCATCAGGGTGAAATGAACCATAAGTAGAGTCACAAAATAGAAAAGAATGGAGCTTTATTGTTTTAAAATTCTTGTATGAGTTTTAGAGAATATATAAATTCATGATAGACATAGTAACTTAAGATATAATAATCTGTAGAATAATGGTTAAAAAATAAAAATACTGAAAAAACAAGAAGTAAAATGGTTTACTATGTAGTTCTTATTTACCAAAAGTAAATCAGGGAGGGCTGGGGGGTTAGCTCAAGCAGCGTAAGTGCCTTCTTGGCAAATGTGAGGTCGTGAGTTCAATCCTCATACCAAAAAATAAATAAATAAATCAGGAAAGGAGAAGACAAGGAACAAGGAACGTATGGTACTGACACAAAGCGAGAGTCAAGGTAGTAGACGTAAATACAGCCATAGCAATAATTACATTAAGTGAAATGCTAACATTATTTTAGTTAAAAGATAGATATTGTCAGACTGAACAAAAATGCAAGAATCATGTCACAGATTCAAAATAAGAGTGAGTAACTATATTAATACCTCACGAAATGGACGTTGATACAAGGAGCATTTCAGAATTTCAAAGATACAGTTTTCATAATCATAAAAGAGTCAGTTCTTCAAGACAATGACAGCTAAATTTGTTTGCACCTAATAGCAGCTTTAATATACTCAGTTTTTGTCAAAAACTGACAGAATTAAGTGTAGAAATTGGTTCCACAACCAGCTGAAAAATTCATAATACCGTTTCAATAAGTGATAGGGCAAGGGGATAAAGATAATATCTAACTTGTATTTACATAGATTAATAATGATCAGCTAACTTGACCTAATTGATGTTTACAGAACACTATGTCCTATAACCACAAAATATACATTATGTTTTGAAGATATGGAGTATTCACCAAGATGAATCATATCTGGACCATAAAAAGTCTCACTAAATCTCAAACAATTGAAACCTTACAAAGTAACATTTTTCTTACTTGAGTAGATTTAAAATAGAAATCAGTCACAATCTGTCTAGAAAAATCTTCCAAATACTTGTAAATTAATCTGTCTTATACCTCAAAATGTTATCAGAGAAATTAGAAAATATTTTTAAAGTAAAATATATGTCTCAAGGGTTTGTATGATTATCTGAAACAGTGTTTAGAGAGAACTTAATAAAGAATAAAGATTTAAATTCAGTGACCTATCTTTCTAACTATATAGAAAAAGAAGAGCAAATAAGAACAAGATAAGATGAAAATAGAAAAAATACGTAACAAATTATAAAGGTAAAACCAAAAGTGGGCTTTTTTTTTAACCAAACAATAAAATTGATAAACTAATTAAAAAGAAAAATAAATAGGTTATTAGTTGTAGAAAGAAGAGGTATCTGTATGAGAATTATACTTAACAATTTTATGACAATAAATTCAATAACTCAAGAATAAATACAAGTAAATTTTTTGATAAATACAGCATACTAAGAAATTTATATTTTCATTTTAAGTGAAACTTAGAAACTTTTTCCCAAAGAAAACTAGAAGTCTAGATTGAATTCTCTCAATTTAGAAAGAAGTAATACTATTCCTAAGAAAATATTTGTTCAAGTAAAAGAGAAGGAAAGAATATTGCCCAACTTACAAGGCCAAAATAATTTCACTACCAAAACCTACAAAGACATGATAAGAAAATAGAAGTATACCTCATCAATGTTAGACAACCCTCAAATTAAATATTAGCAAATAGCATCTAGCAGTATGAATGGAATTGTGTCTCATGATTATATGGGGCTTACGCGAGAGCTATAAAGTTGGTTCTCTGTTCAAAAATCAGACAGGGTACTTTGTTAATATTAACATAATGAAAGAGAACAGTTACATGATTGTGTCTATAAATGCAAGGAAAACCACTGACAATATTCTGCAACCTTCCCAGTAATGACTCAAAGCAAACTAGTAATATACAAGAGCTTCCTCAACCTGAAAATCATCATGCACAAAAAGCACCATCATCTGTGACTGCATCATATTTAATGGTGAAGAACTGAATACTTTTAAAATTAAGATTAGAGATAAGGTCCACATTCATCCTTTACCTCTTTTACTCAGTATTATACTAAAATCTGTTCACTAAGGCAAGAAAGAGAGGTAAAAGGTGAAGATCAGAATGAAAAATCTGTTTTGACTCAGTGACAGCATGATTGTCTCACAGAAAGTCCTAATAAATGGACCAGAAAATTACTGGAATTAAGAAGTGCATATTGCAGTATCACAGGATACAAAATATAATTTTATTCATATATGTAAACTGCAAACATGGGAAAAGATTTTAAAATGTATGAGAACTAGTACAATAAAATACTCAATAAATGTAAGAAAAGACATGGGAAACTTCTATACAGAAAATTATGAAACACTGATTAGTAAAAGATTAAGTGAAGACAAACAATGTTTAAAGGTTGGAAGATTTAATATTAAGATGTTCATTGTCTTGAAATGTATTAATTAAGTGTTGTCCCATTCACAAATCCTAACAGCCTTCTAAAAACACTGACAACCTAAATCTAACCCATGTTTCATTAGAGAGGGCCTGTAATAACTTAACTTTAGTGTATGTATGCCAAAGCAAGCACAATAACTAAAACAAATCTCGATAAAGTCTAAGAGCTTGTACTATCTGATTTCAGGACTTACCATAGAGCTACAGTAAATACAATGTTGTTTGGCGTAAAGGTAGATATACAGAGGATTATATTCAAGAGAAAAGCTGAAAAAACATAGATGGTCAAATACTTTTCAAGAAGGGTGCTAAATAATTCAGTGAAGAAAGGAACAACAAAACCAAAACGAAACAATATAAAAAACATGATTTCTAAGACACTGGGCACGAGACAGTGAAGGATATTGATCCATGGGATATAGGAACTAATTCAGTGAGGAGCTCTGTGATTGCCCCATCCTAGTGGCTTGTGGGTTCCTGGGTCATGACAGAAGGAGGCAAAGCCCTAACAGAGACCTGTGGACACTCCAAGTTGTGAAGATGAACTGAACAGTCTACAGAGATGGAGGTGGCTGGAGTTGTAAGATGGAGTACAGGAGAGGAGTGGCCAGCCTAGAAAGAGAACTCCAGGGATCAGCAGAGTGCTTTTCAGTGCAGGTATGGGAGGAAACCACTCAACAGTGGGAGTAAGTATCTTTGAATTGATTAGAGAGAATAGCATTCAGCACTCGTGAAGGGCCAGGAATATTCCTATCCCATCAGACAGAATTGCTTGTTTTCCAACTCCAGATTGAATGAAACAATCTTCAAAGGAAGACCTACAATATCTGGGATATAACTATATCCCAGAACACAGCACAAGAATATCTGTAGGAATAACACAGTGTCTAGCACCAAACAATGTACACTTTATGTCTGGCATTCAGTCAAGGTTATTAGACATGGAAAGAAGCCGAAAAACATGACTGTAATGAGACTATTCAACCAATCATTTGAAACTAACCCAGAACTCGCCCACATATTAACTCTTAATCTTAGCCAAGAGGCCAAGAAGTGATCACACAGATATTAAAATTAGCAGGGAAGAACATAGTCATCATAATTGTGTTCTGTAGGTTCAAAGTGTTGTGACAAACACTAAAATAGAGTAAGTCCAATGAAAAATGCATAAAACCTTTTCTCAAAAACTAGCTTAAGACAAATGCCCATAAATTGAAGGATATATGATATTTTCATCATTCTAAAATACTATTAAGATGTCAAGGGGCAGGAAGAGAAGAGATACACGTTTGATTTGGGAAGCTGAGAATACTCTTGTGTGGCTTCTACTTTCTGTGAAGCAGGAAACAAGGTTAACCACTAGCATAGTCTGTTTATGAATGTCTGAGGAGAGAAGGCAGAAAATACTCTTTGCAGAGAGTGAGTGAGTGGATCAGAGAAGTGTGGGGATCAGCAGTGCTGGGGTCTGAGTTGAATCTCCTGATGAATCTGTACTGACATCATCCATCCCATTCTGAGAGTCTCTAGCTACACTGAGCTGGTTTTATCCAGGCATGGAGGAAGACAACAGCACAGAATAGTAAAGAGGAGGGGAGGGCGTTTAGGATCAGAAAGAACACTAATAATCGTAAACAAACTTGACATTACCATCCTTGAAATGATGGATCTTGAAATTTAAGATAAAGAGAAATTTCTCCTTACAGACTGGAGGGGAAATAAAGGTTTTAGTGGACCAGAAATTTTGGATGAGTTAAAATGTTTTTAGTGGAAATGTTTAAGCAGGTCAGCTGGAATCAGGAGAGGAAAAAGAAGGAGAAAAGGTGGTGGTCAGAGAGCACAAGTACTGAATTTACGAATAAATTTGAAGACTTGCTGGGGCGGATGGGAGATGTGTGATAAAATTTAGAATGTCTCAGCAGAAGGATGGTTGAAATAGCCCAGAAGAGATGGTCATTAAAGATTCAAGTGTTAAGCGATTGGAAAGTCCAGAGATAACTAGGTGAAGCAAAGGCAGTGGGATGCTCCAGAGTGACAGTAGAATTTGGGATGGACAGGATGGCTGGGAAGCAGGGATGAGGGTCTCCATCGGACACTGAAAGAAGGTGATACTGAGGAAAAAGGAGAAGTCACATAGCCCACTGGCAGCATCCTCAATGAGTGGGTGTTTTCATTGGTTTGATTTTTATAGCAGGATAGTATTGGCCTAGCAGTGAAGAGGAACATAAAAGCTTGGAGACTGAGGTTGGTGGGATCTGAAAGGGCTGCAAGGAGAATGTGATTCCCTTGAGTCTTGAAAGTTGGGGGGAACTTGCAGCTCTTGAACTGCATATCCGGAGGGTCTGGGAAAGGCTGAAAAGGGAAGGGAAGGCTGAGTCAAAGTCAAGCAGGAGGAATATGGGAAGGTTGGTGGAAGTTGGGAGGCCTTAAGGGGTGACACGTGATGGACAAAGCTTCTCAACCGACAGAAACCCTGGTTTGTTCAGTCTCTGGCCCACCAGTTCTTGAATCAGCTGGTACTTATTCGCAGACCTACAAAGGAAGGCCAAGGAATTCCAGCAGCTGCATTCTCTCCTTCGTTGATGATCAGTCAGGTACATCTTAACAATGCACCTGCGGTGTGGGTGCACTCAGCTCAGGGGTGTGGAGGTGCAGGAAGCGTCAGTCTCAGCACGGAGAGCCTGGAACATCACCTTGATTATGTTGGTGCTGCACTCTGTGTGCTGGCTCAGCCTGCAGTGGCCCCTGAGCCTAGGGAGTTACTAATTGTAGGCCTCTCAGTTTCTCTGTGTTAGTCAGAATAGCACAAAGGCAGAGGCCAGCTGGGCTCCTGTTCCCTGCTTCCCAGAGACATGACTTTGGTCCCCCACCCTGAGGCTTTCTCATTCCCTAAAATGTGGGCAGCCCCAATGCTGTCCTCTCTCACAGAGCTGCTCTTAGTACCAAGGAGATAAATTGGTAGAGAGGGACTTCATAAACTTGAAGGCCTTTCCAAACGTGAAGGGTATGCAGCAGGAACAGATTGTGGTCAGGTCAGGCTGTTTCTGTGGATAGGAAAAGCTTTCTTATTTTAGTCTCAGTGCCCACTTGCTAGCATTTTTCTCTGGGATTCCACATCATTCTCAGACCTGGAGAGGCACTTGAAGTGTTAGCCTGATTTCTTGAAGTCCTAAGACTTAGGTTTGGATTCAAGGATAAAACACTAATCTGCTTTGAACTCCATCATTCCCTTGAAATTCCACTTTAAAGTAAATCTTGGTTTAAGTTGTCTGCTGACATTGTGAGCACCTCCAGGCATTTGAGTCCTGGAGACTTAGACTGCATCTGAAAGATCTAATTCAATGGGTGATGGTACCCCTCCTGCCCAGAGGCCTGCTGTCCCCACAGACCCACCAGTGCTTGAACCTTCGGCTGTTACTTATCAACAAACCCACTGAGAGATGCCAAGGAATTTCAGACCCCCAGGCAGATTCCAGCAACTGCACTCTCCCTCTTCAACTGTCAGTCAAGCACATTTTAACATCAGATCCATATCTAGAAGGAGGTCAAGGAGGGCACCCCTGTGGAAGAGATGGACAGGATTTGTAAGGATAGTAAAGAAAGGAGGGCACTTTCCGGCTTCCGGCCAGTGCCAAGGACCGAAGAGGCTGGTCCTTATGTGTGTTGGTGCCAGGATGGTGACACTGAAGCGTCCAGGACACACCTGGCTGACTGGCTGGCTTGCTGTGGGGCGGATGCATGGATGGGTAGTTTGGAGTGCCCACCAAGGAAGGGGAGACTTTCCCGTTAAGCCGTTAAGCTGTTAAGCCAGGAGTTGTCTAAGTGTTTGCAGTCGGGCTTTGAAAGCTGCACCGGGAAGGTGGGATGGGATGGAGCAGGGACTACAGCAGTCGGGAGGGGACTGTGGGCAGGTGCAGAGACGGAGATGCAGATGAAGGCAGACCTGGGAGACAGTTGTGACCAATGTCACTTAGATGAGGAAAGACTGAAAGATTGTGTTTATCCAGCCTGGGGGATATGTTGAATGAGATCATTTTCACTCTCACTATAATGTTTCTTAGATTCCATCCAGGTACTGGTCAGGGTTCTTTATTTAGTTTATTTCCCTCAGTACTAGCTACTACTGTAGTGAAGTAAAGGTTCGTTGCTTTAGCTTTACAGATGAGAAAACAAAACGTCAGAGACGTTAATCAATTTCCTCACATTTACACAGTGAGTAAGAGAGGAAAGCTGGCAATGACACATACCTCTGTCTGCCTCCTGAGTCCAAGCTGCTTTCCTCATCAGCTGAAAGCCCTTTCTGCACCGCTTCAGGGAACCCATTTGGGATTCCCATCTACCCACATGGGTTTTACTGGTGTGCGCTGAGCTGCTCTGTTCTTCATGCTCTGTCAGGTTTCTTTTCCCAAAACTAATTATCCAAAGCAGACTAGAACAGTGAAATATGAGACTTTAGAGAAATTGGTTTCTTTTTTCCTCATCTATCTGCACGTGAATAAGCCTCATCCTAGCTCCTGGAGTCCTTTTAGATCCTGCTGTGGAAGGCTGGCCTCCCACAGTCCTGAGCCTTCCTGTATGGAGTGCTTCTGCCCTGTTCTCTCTCACTATGCCCAAGATCTCAGAGAGGATCTTTTGCACCCACCCATGGGAACCCGCATGAAAGGGAGAACTCTGCCTCTCAGTGCAGTGCCCCAAGAGCTGTGTCCTTTGCATGATCAGTAGGTGGGATTTAGACTTGACTTTTCTGCAGAGTTGCTTTGGGGCCCCCTAACTGGCACACTGAATTCCAGCTGCCTTGTTGGGTCCACACTGCTAACCTGAAGTTAGAACACCTGAGCCACTCTCCAAATAGCACCCCTGGTGTCACTCAGCCCATGCGCAGTGCACTGTACTGGTGTGTAGGTAGGCCTTGCCCTGGGCTTCCGGTGCCTTCACATATGTTTACTTTTAATGATCCTAATCACCCTCAATCGGAGGTCAAGTACACGTTCACTTCATTCTTCTGCAGACACTAGACTCCTACAAGTCTAGGGAGGTCTGTTTCTTAAGTAGTAGTATTTGAAGCTTGTCCTGAAAATACATGGTGATACTTATTTGGCTTATATGATTGAGTAATATATTTCATTGAGAGAAAGTGATTTCAGACAAACTGTATTTTTGAAGAATACCTATTAAAACATGTTTTTCTTTTTTCTTTTTTAGTACTGGGGACTGAACCCAGAGAGCACAGACCTACACCCAAGCCCTTTTTAATTTTTATTTTGGCACAGGGTTTCTCTGAATTGCCCAGGCTGGCTTTGAACTTGCAATTTATCTGCCTTAGTTTCCTGAGTAGCTCAAATTACAGGCATGTACCACAACATCCAATTTAAAACATTTTTTTTAAGTTGAGGTAAGACTCAGCATGCAACATGTATAGATTCTTATTACTGAGATTTTTTTTTGATAAAAAAATTGAAATATTTTTGGTAACCATTGGAACAAAACCTTGAAGAAGAGAAGCTCTTTTGCCTTCTAACAAGGAGTTATTGTAAAAAGAAGCATATTTCATCCTAAGATGCCTGAAATATTTTATTTCTATATCTGTATTTTTATTTTTTCTTTCATTAGTGTGTGTTCACAGTACATAATTGTGATGTTTTTGTTTTGGTGGTTTTCATATATTAGACTCGTACCAAACTCCTGCTTTTTAAACTTTTAATGGTACTGTGGGGTACAGCTCCAGGTAATGGACAGTTATGTGGCTTCCGGTGGCCAAATACATAGAATTCAGAAGTCAAATATCTGTGTCTCATCATTAATGTAAAATCTATACTTATAAAAATATTTGACCAGTGCTTATTGAACAACTAATAGTCTTCAGGGTTTTCGGTAAAAAACCAGTATACAAAGGTAAGACAGATAGAGCCTCTATTTCGTAGAGTTACAGTCTAGTGTGTGAAAGAAAATATTAAATTACTGATTGGAGGGCTGTGAAATAAACCAGCAAATGTAGGGCTAGGGTTCTGGGTCTCTAAGGATTGCAGAGACATAGTCACATCCTGCGCCAGCCCACCAGCATGGTGTCTGAAAGAGCATTTAAGGTATAGGTGGGGGGCAGTGGTCTAGGACCCAAGGAGAGCACCGTACCTTTGGAAATGAGTGATTTTAGGATGCCTGGAGTCAGCTCAAGTAGGAAGAGGTCAAAAAGGAGGCCAGGGAGCCAGACACAAGTCTTGACAGTGGGTGCCCTGGAGCACCCCTTCATCGTCTCCAGCACACCACCCCGGCCCAGCACTGCTGGAGCACTTCTAGCACTTCTGTGTAGGTGACTCAGCTGCTAAATGCTGGCTTCTCTTCTTGGCCGATGACACAGCCTAGTCATTAAAAGCCAGGAAACATCAACTTTGAAAAAGGTTCATCTTCCCAAAAGATGGGAATTGTTTTCCGTTTAAAGCATCTCCACAGACTTCTGTGTCAACGAAAGCATGAAGAGTGTGAACAAGGGAGGATCACTTGGAGAAAATCTCAGACTGTACCCAAACTCCAGCAAGCAGTGAAGAATCAATGGGCACTGAATCCCTTGACAACCTACCATGGGATTTATTTGCGTAATGAGTCCACAAATAGTAGTCATGGTGTGGTTTGATGGTTACAGATGTGACTGTTAAACCTTTTCCTCCATCTGTTTCACGTGTGGACAAGCCTCCCATTTTCTCTCGTGCCAGTGCTTCTCTTAGGCTCCCTAGTTTCCCCTCATGGCTAGCACGTCCTTTCAAAGACTGGAGAATGCTGTTACACATTAGCTTTCTACTCCTTCACAGCCGTTATCTGCAGAGTTCTTATGGATCAAGTACTGCAGACCCAAAGCCTCAACCTCAGCCTGCCCTGTGTGCCTCCTGTGGAGAGAACATCCTTTAGCAATTACTGGGTTTTCATGGTTGACAGAAAACTGGAACCAAGAAGTGGTTTGATGAACTTTGAACTAACCCGGTGCCACTGATTAAAAACTTCTTCTTACTATAAAACAACAATCATTCCTGCTGATTCTCTATGAAATATCTAATTTCACTGAACAGAAACTTAGATTCTGACAACTTAGATTGTAATAATATTCTTTGAACCATGTTACTCTTTCATTCGCTTTCATCTTCTTTAGGGGAAGTAATTTAGGTCTAAGGAGGGCTGACTTCCACTGATTAAAATCAGTGGATTACTTCAACTTCCCCTTTCTCTTTGCCTTTATATAAATTTTTACTTTGTTTTTTGGTGAATTTCTGAATCCTCTGTTTTACTAGAAATCTGAGTCCTAGTAATATTGTTGGCCTTGATCCTGGGATGGTTTGTGAATGTGTATGTAGATCTCCAAGTATTTAGTTTGTTTAAATTTTATTTATCTGAGTCCAATGAAAACAAATAGCATTGCAAAAAAAAGAATGAACCTAGTATCTAAATCAAGATGGTTTCCAGTGGCCTATTTATTTTAGGAGACATTTGAGAATAAAACTTTCCAGAGCAAACTATGTCTTCCTTTTGCATTTGTGGCAGTCACCTTTGATCAGTATTTCCATTTGTGTGCAGTGCTGCTGCAGTCTGAGTGTTTCTTCTCCAGTACTGCTGGCTGAACAAGGTTCTGGAGTTCAGGATGTCAAGGCCTGTGCATCCTGGATTATAGGAAGGTTTGGGGTGCTCTCAGCAGAGCATGGGATTTAAGTTTAGGCATTGGGGGCTCCTGGGTGGAATTTTGCATCCTGAACAGTAGTGAGAGACGGCAGTAGGGAGATGAGCAGAGAGGAAGCTGTTGCCTTTCTGTTCCTGAGTTGGGGCCCTGGAAGAAATTTGTGGCAAGTGAGGGGTGCTTTGAACCCTGTCTGTCACTCCCTGACCCTGACCAGTGAGTGTCTACTTGCTCATCCCCTTTTCCTAGGCCAGGAGGCCATGAGGGCAGCAGGCCAATGAGGAGACACTGCATTTGGAGGCTGGTTGGTAGCTCTGTTGTATTTGATGTATGATGAGAGGCCAGTAAAATTACCTTGCTGACCCTCGACTCCAGCTGTGATGATGTGGACAGGAGAACCTTCCTGCACGTCTGCAGTGAGGATGTGAGCACCCTGTGAGACAGGGAATATAAACACATTTTAAAGGCTAAATAAAAATCCAAACAAAGGGGCGTTTGTTTCTGTTATTAGAGGGCACATGGCATAGACTTGGGATCTCCTGCAGAAGCTGTGTCACCTTCCCCTGCTGTGCAGGCTTTGATTATGCTGAAGCTGCTGCTGCTTATTGAATGGGACCCAGGTGGTTGTAGCCATGGTAGGTAAAGCAGGCTGCTCTGGTTTGAGAGGCTTGGCTTATTCTATTGTATTCATCTTTCCCATCTAAAAGGTGTTATAGGGAGCTGTGTGGGTGGGACTGTGGGTATACAGTTACCCTAGAGCCAAGAGTCCCTTACAGCCATTTCTTCTGAAGTTGCTCAGCCCTTGGATTCCTAAGTGCTGATGCCACCAGACTTCCTGTCTGCCAAGTCGAAGAGGATGCCAGTCTACTGCCCAGAGAAAGGACCAAAAAGGATGAAAGAATTGATTCACAACAGGCAGACATCCCATTCTCCTTTTGGAGCCATAGAGGAGTCTGACTGAAGAGAGCAACAGCACCCATTGGACACAACACAGGGCAGTACATTAGAGTGCTGGCCAGAGTAGCAGAGGGCCAGTCTGTGGCCTAAGGAAGACAGATCAAAAAGGTATAGACTGTCCTGTGCTACAGAGTCCCTATGAGCCATTAGTTCATCCTACAAAGATTTCTGCATGTACCACTTCAGAGAATTTGTTCTTTCCCAAGATGACCCATTTAGGGGACTCTGGGCTATTAGAAATGTCTTCCTTACATTATTCTGAAATACGGTGTCTTTCACCTTCCACTGGCCCCAGGGAGACAGCTTCTCAGCAGCACTGACTCTCTTCTCCATTGAGCCCGTCCTGTCCATGTAGGCAAGGCATGTTTGCAGGGCAAGTGGGACAGCAGTTGGACCTGGGAAAGATGGTGCTTACTAGCTGAGACGACAACACTGGTAAGCCAGACCTAGAGGATTGGAGATAACAGTGACCACAGAATGGAGATAGTTGGGTTAGCAGCGACAGGTTTTGTGGGTGCTTTCCAAGTCACACTGATAGGAAACTGACAATTTTATGAAAACTTAATTTTATCATGTTTTTAGTGTTAAGTTCAGCCCATTCCCAGTGTTTACTGAATGCTTTCTCCCTCCATTTTCTTCTTCCTTCGATCTCATCACATCTGTCACATAAGAATGCAAGCTAAAGTGACACTGTCATATCAAACTTCTGTAGTTTTCCATTGCTTACAAGGGAGCAATCTAAGTTCCTTAGATTTGTGCTTAAGGTCTCTCCCAGACTGATTGCAACCTACATCTGATCCTAATTACCCGTGCTTCTGCCCCCTGCCCTTGCCTCTTCTGTGTTAGGAGGGGATTCAACAGCTGGGTGGGCTTGAGTCCCTGACTTACAGAGCTTCAGTTTCTAAATGGTGAGGGTGGCAGTAGTCTCTGTTCACAGCAGGAGCTAGGGCAAAAGCTCCTAGATGGGCTCTGTTAGGCAGGTACCTGTAGGAGGGGACAGAGTGCTCTTTGGATTCAGAAGCTGGCAGAATCCAGCTGGATATGGTAACCAGGAAATGTATCACCAAAGAGTGGGACTTGAGCAGAGATTTGAAAGGTAAGCTGAGCTTCATAGGGGATGGGAGAAGGCTGCTCAGATATGTGGAACTCTGTAAACGGAGGTTTAGGGTAGAAAAAATGAGATGGGTGGCCAGAGTACAAACAGTGTGTTTATTCATAAGGTGGATAAATAAACCTGGAAGAAGAGCAGCTGGGAAAAGACCATAAGGCATTTGACCTTGATTTTCTTTTTGGTGGTGGGTATTGAACTCACAATCTCATGCTCACCAGGCAGGCATTTACACTGCTGAGCTAATCCCCAGTCCTTGACCTTGATTCTTGAGCACTGTAGGGAGAAACCAGGGGCATTTTGAGCAAGTCACCAAGATTAAATCTATGTCCACAGTATTCTCCTGGAGCAGGGAGGAACTGCCTGGCCACATGTTCTGCTCTAGCTGCCTTGGTGGATGAGAGTGTGTAGACTGACCCTAGGAAGACACTCAGTAGTTGTCTTGGTGGGCTGTCAAGATTACGTACTAATAATTGTTCTGTAGAAAGGAAAATTTTCTGACATCCTAAAGGTAAGAAATCTATCACGTGAGGCTTATATGGATAATGGCAGGCTGGTAGTGGAGGCTGCTGTGGGCAGCGTGCCTGGGCCTAGACACAGTTTCATGCTTCTGGATAGTTCCAGCAGTGATGGGCTTTCTATCCTGTAGAGATACGTTCTGACCTCTTAAAGAGTAGGACGTGTGTGTGTTTTTGTTGTTGTTCCTGTTGTTTGTTTTTGTATACAACTTTCTTACATGCCTTTTAGAAGTGGGCACCATGGAAGAAACAGAGACCTGGAAAGAAATACGTAAGAACAACATTGTCCATTCTTACAAGCACCTTATAATTGAGCTGGCAAGCTGAAATGACTGTACACCAGCCACTGTACAACTGATTAGCACAGTTGCTTTTCTAAGTGCATAAAAATTTTTCCATTTGGAAGTAATTTCAGACATCCTGAAGAGTTGTAAAAATAATACAGAAAGCAATCTTTGTACCCTTTAGCTTAATTCACCAACTATTAATGTTTAATCTCATTTGATTTTTCATTTGATATATATATATATATATATGTCTATAAGGGGTACAGACTGGTCCTAATGACATATTGTATAATTCATTATTGTCTGTAGTTATTTTGGTATTCAAGTTTTCTCAGATTTGGCCAGCAGGAAAAGCTCTTAGATCTCCTCTATCCTTGAGGAATATCACTGTGTTTTTGGTTTTTTGAGCATTTCCTTATTTTCTTCATCTGGCACCTATCTTGCCCTATCCCTAGAGTCAGCCAGTTCTCCAAAGACCCCTGTTTTCTTTTGATGAGGAATATGATAAGAGGAAAATATGTGGGTACAGTATGCTTGTACCTGCCTGGATCTTTTTCCTCTAAATCCTTTCAACAGACAGAACAAGATCACACACATTTATTTTAACATATATCTATGCACACTTACATTGACACATGCACCAACATCTTCTAAGAATCTCACACTGAACCGGAAAACAGTAGAGAAATGATCAGCAGGAAATTAATCCTTTCTGAGATACAAAACGCTGATAGCTATAAAATAACAGTTTGGTGAAGAGAAAAATAAGTAGATCACTGGGAGTCAGGAAGGAACTGACTGGGAACTTAGGAGCTACAGAGAAGTTGGAGAAATGGACCACAACACAGAGAAAAGAACAAAGCCATCTGGAAGCTCACCCCAGCTTCCAGGAAAGGGACGCTGTCTCTGCAAACTCAAGGTGAATGCCCAGGGCCCATAGCTCCAAGGAGAAACAGTGGACTGGGCCAGTGGTTCAGGTTCCTGGAGGACCCCATGGCTGTTGTGAACTGCAAGGGCAACACAGGTTTTGCTCTGAGGTGACTTCTTCCACAGGATGGGCACCAGTCAGAAAGGAGATCCAGTACAGCACCTGTGTCTCCCAGGGAAGGCTTAGTCAGGAGCCATTTCAGGAGGAGGTCAGAACAACCAAAACAACTTTATGTCAGGTTCTCACTGGAACTCTGCCACAGTGACTGGGTAAGACAGCTGTGAAGACAGTCAAGAGCAGGGAACAGGCTGGACAGAGAACTCCTCAGAAATTGAAGCTCAGGCAGGGAAGGACAGGGGCCCTACCCTCCATGGTAAGAAATCAGGCCAAGGTGATGATGTGCACAGAAACAGTGGGGTCTGAAAGAGCTGGCATTAAATATTTCACCCCTTGCTCTGCTGCCTGTATCTAGCGCTGATAAAAAATCTGTTTGTTTTCCCCACTACCAGCCTGAGCCAGGAGACACCTGGGCTCAGACAGTGGCACGGTCTCTGATAGAAAGAGGGGCCTCTAGAAAAGAAGGAAACCTCACAGACCCAAAGGTCAGGAAGACAGGAGAAGAAAACTCTGACTTGCTGGATTCCAAAACTGCAGGCCCTGGAAAGAAACCGCTTGTTCAAAAACATGGAGAGAAAAATTTTTTTTTTGTTTTTGGATTCTTTTCTCTCTCCTTCTCTCCCTCCCCTCTCTCCCTCCCCTCTCCCTCCCTTCCTCCCTCTTTATCCTTTCTCCTTAGGGTTTGGGGAATTCCCTTTTTTCTTTTTTTCCTTTTCCTTACTGCTTTTTTCCTCTTTTCTTTTTAAAAAATTTTTCCTGTTCATTATTTTTATTCAAATTTTTTCTCTCCCTTTTCCTTTTCTCTTTTTCTTATTTGTTCCTTGCTTTTAACTTTAATTCTATAGATATCCTTCTACTCCTCCGTAGGACCTTTTTTCTCACTTTTCTCTCCCCTTCTTATCTCTTATTGTTTAATTTTTCAAATTCTTTTCATTCTTCTGTTCCCACTCCCCTGCATCTTTGCTAGTATAACAGTTAATGCTTTACTAGTCCTTAGATTGTTAACTTTTTACTGTTGAATCCTGTTGTATTGGTGCAGGTATTCTTGTCACATTTAGAAGATATTTATGATATGTCAGTATTTGACATCTTAGTGTTTATGCTATAATTACAGATATCTTTTTGATGATTAAGGGTGGCATATTCTTATAGTATGTCAGCATCTAGTTTATGTTAGATCATATTATTGCTAGTTGTCAGAGTGGCACAGTTGTTGCCATTGATAGGTTTCCTCTGTATGGCAACATCTGGACTATTTTTGTGTATTAATAAGACTGTGATCTGGGGGTTTAGCTCAGCAGCATAAGTGCCTGTTTGGCAAACTCGAAATTGTGAGTTCAATCCCCGGTACCAAACAAAATAAAAACAAAAACAGAAAAAAGAAACCTCTTGCTGTGGCACCTGTGCTGTAGGTTCACTGCCACTGAGTCGGACTATTCAGTGAGCTAGTGTTGTCAGAGATGTCTGGTACCTAGTAGGTATGATTGGTGGAAATGGGTTTCCATCTTGGAAAGTGAATGAATAGGAGCAAATAATAAGACTGCGATCCATTTCTGGAGAACTGGATGTGAGCCAATTACATTCCATCCTCCCCTCCCTTAATGGAGGTGGTCAAATCTCAGAGCAGAGCAAAAGATTATAGCTAACCATGTCTAAAATACATCACTGAAAAGCAGGCATAAGTAAAGAGATCACAGTAATAACAAAGTCTTTCCATGGTAATTGTCCACATACCTCATAATAGAAACATGAGAAAACAAGGCAACAGAATGACTCCCAATGCTGCCAACACCCACAACCTACCCATGGACAGTAAGGGGGAAGAAAGCAGAAGCTACACAGCCAGATTATTCCAAAGGATAACAGAAAGGATTAAAAACAGATCAATAATTCTGCATTCGGTGGACCGACAGAAGATATAACTAAACATAATGGATGTAATCAACAATTATGGAGGTTATCAAAGACATTAATAAAAAGCTAGCTGAACTAAACAAAACAATAGATGAATTTCCAGTTTAACAAAAAATGAGTCCGTGAAAAGGTTCCAAACAAATTCAACAGATAAAAATTGTACTGAAAATATGAGCAGCAGAAGTGACTAATGTGAAGACAGAGTGTCAGAACCAGAAAACAGAGCCACTGTCGGAGACCTACTATTCAGAGATACCTCAAAAACAAGAGAACATGAAAAATGGATCCAGACTAGAGATACAACTCAGTGTTACAGTGCCTGCCTGGCAAGTGCAAGGTCTTGAGTTTGATTCCTGGTACAAAAGTGGATCCAGTAGCCCCTAGATCATGAAAAGAAGATGAATCTAAGATTAATTGGAATAAGTGAAAATCAGAAGACAGCACAATTGATATAAACCAGTTGACAGAACAATGATAGCAAACTTTCCAAATGTATGAAAACAGTTAAACATACAGATAAGCCATGTAGAACCTCAAATATGATCAAAAGAGAACCTCTGCACAGCATACAGTAGTCAAAATCCCAGAAATCCAACATAGGGACAGAATCTTAAAAGCTGTTACAGAAAAGCAATGAATCTCTTAATGAAATTAAACCCTTTAGAATTACAACAGACTTCTTAACACAGGTGTTAAAGGCCAAGAGAAATTGGAATGAAGTGTTTCAAATCCTAAAAGGTAACTACTTCAACCCAGACTTATATACCCTGCAAAACTTTCTTTCAAAATCGATGGAAAAATAAGGTATTTCCATGACAAGGAATACGTCAAGAAATCCATGACTACAAAGCAAGCATTGCAAAATAACTGTAAGGCTATCCTAGAAATAGACAGTAAAACCAGTAATGCCAATAAATCAAACAGGCAGGGTAAGCAGTGAAACAGGACAGTGAGGGGAGGAAATCAACAATAATGCAATGAGAGGAATAAGTTAATACCTTTCAATAATGGCCTCAATTTCACAATCAAAAGACACAGATTTTCAGAATGGATCAAGAAGCAAAACCCAGTAATATACAATATGCAAAAAATACATTTAATCAAAACAAATTTAAAGATTAAAAAAATCAAAGGATAGAAAATAATAATGCATGCAGTAGGAATACAGAAAAAAGTGGGAGTCACTATCTTAATTTCAGACAAAGTCTACTTCAAGCCAAAACTGATGAGAAAATTGTAGTGAAAGTCGCTACAATTGGTTAAGGAAACAATTCAACAGAAAGAAATAATTATAAGCAAATATGCAACCAATACGTGTATACCTATCTTCATAAAACAACTGTTACTGGACATACAATGGTCAGATAAACACACAACTGTAAGGGGGGACCTTGATACCCTACTGTCACAAATAGATTAGGCAAAAAAACATCAAAGTAATATCAAAGTTGATCAAAATATTTGACAAATGGAATTCCTAGATATCACAGAATATTCCACTTAACAACAGCAGATACATTGTTTTCAGCAGTACAAGGACCTTCTTCCAAAGTAGACTTCAGAATCTCTTACTGATGGGCTTCCTAGAAGATGACAAAGTCTTCAACAAAACAGTGTAACTTTTTTTAGTCATTCACTGAGATAAATACAGGATGCAGGGGACTTGCAGCGAGATGTTCCGAAACTGAGGGTGTGTTGTGGTAGGAATGGGTTGTTCTCAGCTGAGGAGACAGTGTCAGTGTCGCAGCACTGATGGGGGTGTGCTGGCTCAGTCCCTCAGAGCCCTGGGGTCTTACGCATCTGTCTGTGTGTCTACAGGAATCATAGCAGCTCAGAGCCCATTCAGGGCTCTTCCGCATTTTCTCTCTTCAGTATTTGAGAAAGTTCTTACAGTCTCATCTTTTCGTTCCTTTCTTATTGCTGGATCCAATGATTAAACATTATACATTTGAACTTTCCATTTGTACAGTGCTTTGTGATTTTTGAGGTAACATCTTGCTAAATGTCTTACTTAATTCATGTAAAACAGTAGAGCAGGTCTTCTGTTTTTCAACTGAAAGAAAAATGGAAGCTAAGAGCTAGGTTTTCACACTCAGAGCACAAGTGGCCTAGGAGGACCAAGGAAGCACCTTAGCCACCACGTAGGCCCCTGCCTCCCTCCTTTCCTGCATCCGGTCCTTTGGTCAACAAGGGATTTAAGCTGTATAAGTCTCAGTTGTGTCCAAACTTATCAGTGTTATCTGCCTGCTAAGTATCATGCCATTAAGAACTGTGGGAAATCAACTTAGGGAAGCTATATGAACAGCTTTTGTAATGGTGACTATTGTTTTAAATAAATGGGCCATTTATTTATGGAGTTGGCAGTTTCTTTAATTCATAAATTTGAGTCCTAGAAGGGTTTTACTTATGCCTGCTTAACTATGCCCCAATAGCCAAAAATGTGCAACAGTTTCGCAGCTTGTTAGAGACAGATTTTTAGAATTCTAAATCAAGTAAGTATCTAATCAAGTAAGTAAATACGATATTAAAGTAAGATTTATAAAGCCCTTCACGGGATAACTCTTTCACTCTTTTATCATTTTTTCAAGAACTCAGACCAGATAGGAGTCCAAAATAAGAATATCCTATTTATGTAATAATCATCTACATTTACATGCTGAACCTCAAATTAAAACATTTTAATAAATTTGTTAAAATTACATTTTATTAAATAATAGAATTAAAAGGCCTGTTTGTTCTTTACAACGTGTTTAAGAAAACAGATTATGTAACGTGTTTGCCTGCAGACACCTGACATGCCAGGTTGCTCAGGGATGTGATTCTTGATTAAATGTGACTTTTTCAGAGTTCACAGTGATTGGGCGCACTTGCCCAGGGATGAGTTTTGTGTTTCCTGTATTCAGGAAGCCTAGAAGGTCTAGAACCCCTAGACTGTTCTCCAGCTGTAGTTTACGTGGGCAGCAGGTCCCTTTTTTTTTTGAGACAGGAAAGTGTGCCCCTGGGTGGTGGAAGGTGTGCCTGTGGGCTAGGAGGTTGCAGTTCTGGTCTCCCCACAAACTCCTGATGCCAGTTTTCTGTGAGTCCGCCCAGAACAACCATCACTTTTCCTCCTTCCTCGTATCCCAAAGGGGTGAGTGGAGATGGAGCAGGTTGGGGTGGGAGGTGGTCAGTTTTGGGGTGAGGTTATTTAGAAACCGTGAATAGGGTCATTTCTCATGGCAAGTAGAAGGTGGTGCCTTGGCATGGATTCCAGTTTCTTATCCTGTGTTGGTGTCACTAAGTTTCAAGTACGCTCTGTCCTCTTGAGGGCTCCCATTTAAGGGAGGAGTATAATGACAGAGGGTGGGGTTGGCTCGCTGACAGCAGGTCATCCCTCTTTTGTCAGTCATTAGGTCTGTGGAAAGGAGATATGCTGGCTCTGAACTTGAGGCTCAGTGGACGGGAAGACAGCTGTCAGAATGGTGGGGTCTTTGTGCAGAAGGTTCACACTGGGGACCTCACCTGCTTTTCCTAAAGCTTTCTTGTTGTGCTGTCTGAATCTATAACTGGAGTATAGGTTGGAAATGCAGATGGTTCCTTGTACATAAAAACAGGGTAATTGTCCACCTGACTTGCAGACTTGCCTGAATGAATGTGAGGTTTTTATGTATATGCATAGATGTAGGGTTGTAGATGCGGAAGGCAGTGTAAACAGTGAACAGTTGGGAACATTTGCATGTCTGCCAAAGCCTTTCTAGGGCAGGTGTTCCCATAAATGGGCAACAAATTATTCTGCTTCTTCACCTCCAGCAGGGAAGATATTTGGGGAAAGAGCGTGAGAAAAAGCAAGGGTTAAGGAAAGTAATGGTGCTTCACCTGGACTCAGGTTCCTGCAGGGAGAAGAGAACTGGGCTGAGGGGATGGGTCTGCTAGACCTGTCTATTCTGGCCTGATGCTGCAGGAGGTGAAGAGGGGAGCCTATTATGGACATCAGGGAGGACCAAGAACCATTCCCCCTTCCAGGCTCTTGGCTTTAGCAAAGGGGTCAACATACAGTATGAATGCAAAGTCTTATCCAAAGTCTTATCCCTAAGTCAGGTGCTGTATTCGACTTCATCTTGGCCCACTTGGATCCCTTCTCTTTGAAATGTGATGCCAGGTATCAGAAAAGGCTCTAGAGAAGAAGGGCCATCTCTGGGTTGAGGCCCCTGTGGCAAGTATCAGAGGCCCACAGTGACAGTATATGTTTTTTCTGGCTTGGGCTCCTTGGAATTTCTGTCATCCCAAAGGCAGCTCATTTCCTAACAAACGATGCATGTGTGTTGATATAGTCTGTGCAACTCTGGCCCCGCAGTCTTGCTTAGGAAGACACTGTCTTCTGTCCTGTACACGTGTGTGGCTCCATTATTGTGCTCATGTGGCTCTGCTCAGCACTGTGTGTCCTGCTGCATGCCACTGTGCAGCAGGGCAGACAGATCATGATGCAGGCCCCCAAGGGTGGTGTCCTGACAGGTGCTTGTTCTCTTTGCTCTCTTCAGGGAGTTCTCAAAGGAAAGAGAGAAAGCTAAAGCACGGGGAGACTTCCAGAAGCTACGGGAAAAGCAGCAACTGGAAGAGGATCTCAAGGGCTACTTGGATTGGATCACTCAGGCAGAAGACATTGATCCTGAGAACGAGGAGGAGGGTGGAGAAGAAGGCAAACGCAATAGTAGGTGCTGCCCTCCTCCCCTGACCACCCAGACCAGGGGCACTGCAGATGCCCTGCTGAGGCTGTCGGTAGCATGGTCTCTTCCCAGCTACTTGGCCCCTGCCTGTCCCTGCCACAGAGAGAGCAAGTGCAATTATGTCAACTCATGGTTTAAGTCTGAGGTTTGGGATTTCAATTCTTATTCAGTAAGAGGGTTGTGTAGTGAAGAAAGGTCAGACAGTTGCATTGCGGACCTCAGGAATTCAGTGAATATATGCATCCACCCTGCACTCCTGGAGAGGAAGTGTCCTCATCTAGAGTGAGCAGTATTATAGGGCAAGGACTGGAAGAGCAGGGTCTCTCTAGGCTTTATGTGACCTAAGGGGGCTCCCACCTGTTCTACCCATACAAAGCTAAGTTCTTAGCCCATCAGAGGTGGGGAAGAAACCTCTCCATGGTAAGCAGTTGTTAAGATCCCCAAGAGTCAATGATGGTCGCTTTGTAACCCACTGCCTGGAATCCCACACTAACACTAGGTGTTTAGTACTTTTTGCAAAACGCAAGGCCTGGTAATTGGTCAGCCACTGGAACTAATTAGCATTGTCAATCATGATGTCTGTTTTTCCCACGGATCTTCTCTTTTCTGGCCCCACTTGTGTGTCAGGTAAAGATAGAATTGAAATCCAGTGGTACATTTGACTCAATGCTTGTTTTAAATCTGGAATAGTTGATAGTAAGGAGCAGGAACCTATTTCAAGGGCACGTTTCCAATGAGAAGACTAGGAAACCGAGTTCAGGCCTGTCTTGCAGATGCTGACTCCCAGCATGCAGAGCCCTTGGGTGTTATGGTTTGCTCCCTGTCTAGGATGGGCAGCCCTGCTCACAGATAAATGCAGCACCACGGGTCATAGCCCAAGGGCACACAAGGAGGCAGCCTTACTGCCGGAGTTGGGACAGGGATCTTACATGGGGTGGGGCATTTGACCTCCACCTTGAGAGTGGATAGGTCTGAGGTATGACAGTTATCACTGGGAGAAACCTGACTAACAGGAATGGCATGGGGTGAGCAGGGGTCCTGCTCAGGGAGAATGGGATGGGCCCTTGTTTGGGCAGAAGCCCAGAGGGTGTGAGGGTGAGGGTTAGCTTCCCATCCCCGTGAAGCGTGGGAAAGTCAGATTTGTACCTCTTAGCGGGCAGCAGTGCATAGAAGCCTAGACTGAAGGGACACATAGTAAGAGGGGACTAGGAACTGAGTCCACTTTTGTGTTTCTGAGATTGGGACTCTTGTGAGTCTGTTGTCATGGGGAGGGAGAATTTTATGTTGTCTTGGGTTCCCATGATGAAAGCCTGTGTGCCCTCTGTCTTTCCACCCTGCATTTTACCAGGCTTAGAAAGAAAGAAGGGCTGTCAGGCCCTGAGGATTAGAAACCCACCTCCAGGAGATAGTGAGAGGCTTTCTAGAGCTGACCGTGTTTGCTGAATGTGTCATCAGAGTTGGTAAATGGACATTTGAGTTCCACGTTGGGTGATGCGCCTGCTAGGTGATTGGAGGTGAAAGGAGCGTGGGCTTGTCCTCAGCGCAGTTCTCCTGCAGTGACCAAGCCCGCCTGAACCCTTGGTCTTCTCAGTGCTTCTTCACCCGCTGTTGCTGGCGATATCTAGGTCCAGCTTGGGGATGCCCACCAGCTTGCTCTTCTTCATTTGCCAGGGGCAGCCTGGGTGCTGAGCTGTGGAGGCCCAGTAGCCATCCACTTCCCTTTTCAAGTCCCGCACATAGTGCATATATGGAAACCAGAGAAAGTGCAGCCTGTTTTTCTTGGCAGAACACCTTTCTCTGCTCATTTAGACGTGTCCAGGGGAACTGAGTTGAGGTCCTCTTGCGTCTTTTTATTGCTTTATCTAGAAAAAATTGTCGGTGATCCAGAATCTCAGTTGTAATAGGGTTGTTTTCCATGACTTGACAGTTGATTTCACTGGACTTGAGGAGATGTCTTCTGGTGGTTTTGAAGGTTCACTATTTTATCTATGTTCACCATCTCCTAGGTACTGCCACTGGCTAGAAAGAACTTGCCCTTGGGATGAGCAAATCAGTGCTTATGCCTTTCAGAGATGTTACCATGGAGGGAAGACACAGAAGGGAGTGGCTCAGTCTGCAGAAGCTGGCACCATAACTGAGGACCTTTGCTGTATGAACCTAGTTGGGCAGAGTGATGCTGGCTAAGGGGGTGAGTGGGTGGTTGGGAATGCAAGGAAGACCTGATGGAAGAGGCAGCTCTCTCACAGAGCTCTGGGGAAAGAGCACCCACTAACTACAGAAGTAGGATGGGGTGGCTTCAAGCTGAGACAATGGCAAGGAGAAGGAGCAGAAAGTGACAGATGCTCAAAGCTCCTGTATGTGTTGTTTGTAATACCATCAGTGAAAGAAACAAAGCCCCTTAAAGCTATAAACCTCCAGAATTAGCTCTGTAACTGGAACTCCCATAAAGCTGCAGTGTCTCTTTGAAGCATGATAGTTTCTGCTATGCACAGTTATGTGTGACTCAGAATGATTAACTAGCCTAATGTTGGATCCAGAATAGCGAACCCTTCTTTGGTGCACCCTTTTTCTCTAGAGAGCTCTTTCTGCCAAGTGCTAGGATTTCCTGGGGAGTGAGACTCATGAGATTTCTGGAGTCATCAGATTGTAAGAGCTGCAGTGATTAGGGTTTCAATAAAGACATAAATCCTAGGCTATGAGAGCCATGTTGACATTTAACATATTTAAGAAGAGGGCTCCAAATCTCTTGATGTAGAGAGGAGGAGCCTCACTGAAGATAAGCCTTAGCATCCCAGACTTCTTGAGACATCAGCACTGTTGGGGGCTTCCTGGGCCTCTGTCAGTGGCCAGCTCTTTTATTCCTGTCAGCTAGAAAACCCCAGCCAGAGGAGAGAGTTTCATCCGGGTCCTCCTTGCCTGCACATGGCTGGCCTGGGCCTATACCTCTGTGTCTGATTAGCAGGCTGCAGAAATGAGGGTGTTGCCAGTGTCCTTGTTATGGTGTCGGTGTCTTCCCTGGGTGTGTGAGATCCACCACAAATGCTCACGCTCCAGCCCTACACCTGTGTGTCTAGGGAAGGGGACAGTGCATGCTGGTCCTCCTGATTTCATCCACACTGGGTTGGCATGTTAATCTGACTAATTGCCATTTTCAGGTAGGTCTTGGGTGTATGGCAAGCAGTTTCCTTTTGGGCACTGAGGAATTAAGTGACAGTGTGAGAAGCCCTTGCTAGTGACTGAGCCTTCACCTAGCCAGGGGTGGGGGTAAGGAAGTCTTTCCTAATTGCAGATGTCCATGAGCTCAGAAGCAGCAAAGGCTTTGAATTGGCTGCAGGGTGTTTTGGTATCCTTTCTTTGGAATTTGGTCTTTTGTGTTAACAAATAATCCAGTATCTCAGAGCCCTACTTCCTTATTCTATAAGCAGGTAATAAAGGTATCCATCCATGCAACCAGTGAAAGGTCAGATGTTTGATAACCATTAGGAGATGCCATAGCTATAGTAGCATTTGTGGCTGCTGTTGTCATCAGACTGCAGTAAAACTGGGCCTACACAGAGATTTCTGAGGTTCCTACTGGGCCTCAGAACCAGCCTCAGGGAGCTGACTCCCTTTTCAGTCTGCAGGGTGAGGACTCCCCTGGTTGAAATTGTGAGGTTCTGCAGTGTGGATGAAAAGTAAAGCTGCTGGATAGGTCACCTCTGAGATAAGGTGGTGCAGCTTCATAGTTCTCAGAGTCCATTTTTTAGTTCTTCATTGCTGACCGTCAGAACAGGTATCGAATCAAGTACTTGGAGAGACTCTCACATTATCTGTCTGTGACCTAAATGCCACTTGCAGCATCTGTGGCACGCAGTTCTAGCTGCACATTGCAGTCACCTGGGGAGCTTGAGCCCCTCGATGCTGCACTCCACCCTTGGAGACTGGCTCATTCTGGGATGAGAGCCAGGGTTGGCTCTCTGAAGCTCTCTGGGGTTCTTGTGTGTAACTCACATCGGGAACTCCTGAGAAGTAGAATGCTGTGTTTGCTGAATATTCCACTAGTCCAAGCACTCACTTGAGAAGAGAAAAGAGAAGAGAAGAGAAGAGAAGAGAAGAGAAGAGAAGAGAAGAGAAGAGAAGAGAAGAGAGGAGAGGAGGGGAGGGGAGGGGAGGGGAGGGGAGGGGAGGGGAGGGGAGGGGAGGGGAGGGGAGGGGAGAGAAGAGAAGAAAAGAGAAGAGAGACGGGAGAGGGGAGAGGGGAGACGGTTGGGTGACCATGGTTCCAGGAAGCATCTCTTTGTGCATTCATGGACTACTTAAAACACCAGATCCATAAATTTGCTGTTCGAAGGCTAATGTTGCACGATTAATTGAATGGACACAATTCTCTTGGAAGTTATTTCTTCAGCATTTGGGGAATTTTTCAAGGATAATTTATTTAACATTTTTGCTGAGCTTCAAGTTTCTTAAGAAACCCTGCCAAATCTCACAACGATTTTTTAGACATATGCAGCTGCTTCTGAGTTAACAATGGAGTTTTTCTAGAGCCATTAAAATCTGGAAGCCTAAAGTTCTATTTTAAACCCATCTCATTGTCAGTGATTAGTCTTTTTAAAAAATAGCATTAAAAATAATAAAATCCTCTTAAAGGAAGCCATTCTAAAATTCTGACCAAAAAAAAAAAAAAAAAAAAAAAAAAAAAGCAGAGCAGCTTCAGTGTGGGAGCTAAACAGTCAGTAATCCTTCCGAATGGAGTTGATACCCAAGGAAGCGAGAAGACCTGACACTCTGACTATGCCCACAAGGAGAACCTGTCCATTTCCCATTCCTCAGTGGCTCTGCAGGCTGCGGGCATAGCCTCTGTGCAGCTCCCCCTGGCCTCTGCCTGCTCCGGGGCACACTGTAAAAAGTCATCCGCTGCCTGTGTTGTGCCAGGGCTACCTGGGTGCATTTTTCTGCAATGTTCACTCCAAGCATAAGCAGAAACCAGATCGCTCTTTGCAAGCACAAGGTTGGGTGCTGGTCTCATTTTAAAAGATTGTATTTTTAAAACTTGATTTATAAAACTGCTTTCATTACAATTAAACTTGTGGCACAAGTTCAAAACGGAAAATATTCAACTAAAAGCTATAAAGCAAACAGCAGCAGTTTGAGCGGCATCTGATAAACATGTGTCCAAGTCACCTGCCCTCACTGGAGAGCCTGCTGGCAGTGTGACTGGGAAGGCTGCCTGGGAGCACAGTGCTGGGGGCAGTGACCGGGCACTCTCCGCCAGTTTTGCTTGGTAACCCAGGCACACCCTGTGTACTGGGGAGGTATCAAGTACTTGCTTTTAATGGCATCTTTCATCTACCATTGCCATCAGCCTTGTGAGAGCCGGTGGGAGGTGGTTTGAGGGGTCTTCCCAGCATAGAAATGGGAAGGAGCATGTGGCCAGGTTTATGAAGTCTTAAGATTGTTCTTGTTATTTATTGGTTTTTAATATACTTTAATTATAGAAGTAGAATTTGCCTCTGTAAAGAATTCATATAGTATCAGTATATATAAAGTAATAAATAAAATGCTTTATTCCTTCTCTTTGGAGGGAGCCAGACTTAGCAATTAGGGCTTCTTTCATACATCACCCTCTCCAATAAGAATCTGGGGTTTTGCTACCTACTATAAGATGCCTGGTATGTGTCTTTTTCCTCAGATTGTTGCCTAGAATCTCTTTCTGTACTTTTAAAGCAAAATTTTGGCCATTTTCAATAAACTGCCGTGTTTTAGAATAGTGCTCTATAGTCCATGACCTGTGCTTTACAGCGGTGGTCAAAGCTGCAGCCTTGCACTTGTGTGATGACCTGATTACTGTTTCTCACTCACAAGACCCTGAGCACCGCAGGGGCAGATACAGGATGTGCTTCTGCCCGCCACTGTGGGGCTGCCGCCAGTCGCAGTGTTTCTCACAATGTGAGAAAGTTATTGTCGAATGAGTTATTTGTTGAATGAAAGGATACAGATAATAACCAGCGCTTACCAGGTACTTCCTATGCAGTGCATTCCGGGGGATTTAGCTCAGCGGCATAAGCGCCTGCCTTGCAAGTGTGCAGTCATAAGTTTGATCCCCAGTACCAAAAAAAAAGGAGACCGTGCATTCCTATTCCACCTGCAAGTCTGTGAGACCGGAACTTGATGGATGGTGAAACTGTAATACAGGTTAAGTAGCATCCTAAGGCTGGATGGCTATGAAGTGGCAAAGCCAGGACTTGAACCCATGTTCTGCCACAGTCTACGTGTTAATCCCCACCACCCCCAGGAGCAGATGCTCCTGTGTCTGTACACACATGTCCACTTTCTTGTGGGATGGATTAGAGGTTTAGGGTGCTGAGGTAGGGTGCCTGTTTTAGAACTGCATTAGACTCAGCAGAGTGTGCCCAATTCCCCATTCCCTGGCCAGCTCCAGCATCCCTTCTGCTGCAAGACACTGCTTCTGCAGTCCCCTTCCTTGGGGCATGTGACCTCTGCTCCAAAGACTAAATGGCTTGAGGTGATCATGTGGACACTGAGCTGTAAGAATTTAGAAATTCTAAAGCTGTTTTTCTTATGACCTAGGGGCTGTAGGAGAGTCCTGGTAATAAAAACAAATTATGGTTAGCTGTGCCTTGCCAAAGCCAAGCCCATTGCTTCTATAGTGTTAACTTGATTTACCAACTTAATTTGTCTGATGATTCTGGGAAAAATGGCCATGTTTGTGTTCACGCAGGGAAGATGGCCCAGGTCATGTCCATCCCTTGACATGGAGTTTGTGAATGGAAGCAAAATGTTGCTGACTGCTTCTGTTTGCACATTGAATTGTTAGTGACCAAAAGTATCCATGAACTAGGGTATTACTGTGTTACCTTGTTTACTGTTTGCCTCTTAAAACAACCTTATGAAGTGTATGCAGGCCCAAGTATTGTTGTTAATAAGTTACAGGAGAGGACACCTAGGCTTGATAAAGTTAAGTAACTTGGTCATGTTCATTCAGTAAGTGACAGGACTAGGATTAGATCTAGGTTGTCAGAATGCAAAGCCACCTTCTCCTTTCCATCTCTTCTGCCGCAGAGGTAGCAGTACTGGGTAGAATCACACCGTCCAGCAGTAAGCAGGACCTGTGAAGTGCCCCTCCCCAACCGCCTTCTCATACGCGAGACCAAACATGGAACACCTTTGTCCAGTGTCAGTCAGTTGGTTATGTAGAACAGGCTCTTAAAGATAGGTGTTTGTGTAGTAGCTTTATCAGTTGACTGTCCCTGACCCATCAGACCCTGGATTGTAGATTGCCGCCCAGGAGATGGGCCATCTCAAGTGTGTGTGAGAGGTCAGAGTCCTCTGGGAGCCTCTGCTCAGACCGCCTGCGGCTTGCCTTGGCCCTGTTTTCTGCATTGTTCCTGCTGCCCTCTGCTGTATGGTAATGAAATTGCCTTGTCCAACCTGAAGGGGTCACAGTGGCCGACTTGCTAAAAGAGGACAAGAAGAAAAGGAAGTTTTGCTGCTTTCGCCAACGCAGGGCTAAAGATCACGGTAAATTACTGAGACTGAACTTTTTCTTCCGAATGCTTTTTGCCTGGCATCTCTGGTACCTTTTCTTTTTCCATAGACATTGTGTGAAATGCATGTGCCGTGTGGCGTGGTTGGAAGATGCATATATTTAACTGCTTGATTTCTTTGAAACTTGGTCATGCTATTTTCTTCTTGTCTTTCCCTAAAATACATGTTTTTCCCAAGATGATATTGCAGTTTCCTTTTTGTTTGAACTATGCCTTATAAAGAAGCAGCTAAATGAACTCAGAAAATTGGATTCCACATGAATATTTGTAGACTAGAAGACAGACTTTTTAAACACTTTTCCATGAATGATGTTTTAAATTTTAAACTGTTTAGAAATTCCAATAATATTATTTGATTGATTTTTTCCAGGCTGCATGTTTTAAATGGTTTCTTGGTCTTCCAGTCTCTGGCTGGTTTGCCCAGGACAATGCTAAAACTAGTAGTAGTGACCTCAAGAGTGAAGTTAAAAATAGATTTCTGGGATGCAAAGATTTTTGGGTACTTGCCTTTGCAAGTGAGAATGTGCTTGTGCGGGAAATTATTACATTTCAAGCTATCTCCTAAAATAATGCTGGTCATGCCCCTTATCACAAGTCCTGGCTGAGCAGAAAGGGCCATCTCCATGTGGACACGCATCCAGCAACTATCTCCCTGCCCTGCTCTGGCCAGGTTTCTGCTGTGTTTGGATGGTAACACAAAGTTTTGCCTGGATACAGTGGCATGGTCAGCCTAGTGCTGCCACCAAGAGGGACCCTGGAGAGTATTTGAGAAGATTCAAACTGTAGGGCACAACCCAGGGAAGCAGATGACAGATTCCACTGTTTTTGTTGTTTGTTTTTTAAAGTATCCTCCGCCACACCTGGGAATGCTGAATTCAAAGGTTAAGAGAAGTGGCCTGGAACAATCCATGACTGATCTAACCAAGGGCTGTAGTAGAGTCCTGGTCTCATCAGAAAGCCTGGAAGAGTACAGGAATGGAGGGTTGTCAGAAGGCATTCAGTACGCTGCTGCTCTGTGAAAGAGAGGGGAAGAGCAGCTTGAGTGGGGTTGCACAGGCAGGTAGGGGCAGCGGTGGGCTGGCTCACTTGGCTGTAGGGTTTACAGAGTGTTGTGAACAGGAGGGCAGCCTTGTTGTGGTTTGCCTTCAAAGAGGATGAGCTTCAGCGAAGCAGGGGATCCTGTCATGAACAGAATAAAAATGTTGTTAAAACTGATTTAGGAATATAGCTCTGGGTGAGCTGTAAAAGCAAGGTGAGTGCTTCCTGTTGCCAGATGAAGTGAGACACCCTCCCCCTGCTGCATACCCTTCTGAATGAGGGCTTAGACCTTCTGACTTTTTAAGGTATTTAGTTTCTTGACATCCTTAGGGAGAGGAGACAACCTAGTATTGTCATGAAACTAACTTTATTTTGACCAGGAGTGGCCTTTGACTGTAATACACAAGGACTCTAAAAACTGACCGTGACCTTGCTGGTGAGGTGAAGCAGGGCCCTTGTTTGGAAGTTGTGCTGCCCCTTGTCAGTGATCAGATGGGAAGAGTTGTTATCTAAGTGCAGTTATTGCTTGGGACCTGGAAACCTTGGTCTGGCCTTGACCCACATTCTCCAAGAATAGTCTGGCTCCCTTATAGCAAAGAGAGTCTTTTTTCTCCATGTCAGCTAAGCATGCCATCACTAGCATGTGAAAATGTCTACAGATGATAGCTGTGTACTTTTGGGTTTGGCAGGCATGTTACATGGTGGCACTGCTCATGCTTGTCCTGAAAATAAAAGGAAAGCTCAAGATCTGTGCCTGTCCACTGGAAAGGCAGCATTGATGCCACTGCTCAGTTGTCCAATGACACCCCTACACCTTCCTTTGAAGAGGAAAACAAAAAAGAAGAAGGTTTAGGCTGCTGGAACATGGAAGAAATACTACAATAAATCCCTGAGATTAAAAAAAAAAAAAAAAAAAAAAAAGCCTACCCAGAGAGAAGAACAGACGAGTGAGGCGGCTCAGCGTATCTGTGAAGGAGGCTGCCCCAATGGAAGCCTGGGACCCACTGGGCATGAGCAGCTTCCCTTTGACTAGATGACCCAGAGTCTCTGGGGGCTTCCAGGACCCCTGGGAGCTGCTCTTCCCTCTGCTATGCTCCATTCCCTAGAGCAGTTGGCCAGGAGGGGCCTTGGAGTCAGTTCTTCTGGACAGGTTGTGAGAGCCCAGCTACCTTCCTGAGGATATTTCTGATCCTTTGTCACCTGGCAGAGCTCAGAGAATGCAAAGGGAACCCCCTAGATGGTGGTAGTAAAACCAGTCTGGATTTTCTGCTCTTTTGTGCTTACAGCAAGTCAGAGGTAGATGGACTTTAGAGATGACATTTACAGGTTAGGCAGAGAAAGGCACTTGTTCTTGTATCACCTGATGTCACACACTGAGGTTTTCTGATGTCTCTGCAAAAGTCTTTGACCTCATCAGCCTCCACCACTTAAGGAAGTTGCTCTAAGAATTGATATATCCAATCATGATGGGCATCATGGTGGGCATTGTTTCGAGGCTGCCTGCTTAGACCTGAACTTAGAACTGTTCTCTGATTCTCATTTTCTTTCTTTCTGTGCATGTGCATGTGCATTTGTGTGTGCGTGTGTGTGTGTGTGCGTGTGTGTGTGTTGATTTGCCTCTGAATTCACAACTGCAGCAGGATTGGTTGAGAATTCTGCTGTCCTTTGGAGTGACGGTAGGTGGAGAAATCTCCATAGGTGGTGAAAATTCAGATTGTTGTGTTGGTCTGAGAAACAGTGTATTTTCCTTTCCAGTTTAGACTTCACCCACTGGGGCATCCAGGCCCCGTAAACAGTCTAACCCACAAATGTGGCCCCTGGCCTCCAAGAGAATTCCAGGTGGGGCCCAACCCAGGCTGCCTGTGCCACAGTGACCTGGGGAACTTGTCTGCAATCCATAGTACCAGGCTTCTATCAGGCAGCATCTTCTCTACCACAGCAGCTCCCAGGGTCCTCACAGTGCTCCCACATTCTAAGCACGGGAGTCTATCCTGGAGCAGTCCCAGAAATTCCAGGCCTGCATAGATTGCAAAGCACAGACCGTGAGCCTCCCCAGATCTTCAGTGGGTAAATTGTAGTGCAAGTCAGCATTCATTATTGGTGACAGGCCTGGTTCCACCCAGACTCAATGGAAACAGTTTTTAAATTTACAGAGAGAAAGAAACTTCCTTGTCAGAGCTGTACGGTTCTCTGGAGTGTGGAAGGAAAACAGCTCGAAGCTTCTCCCCATTCCGACGGCCCTGATGTATTTCTACAGGATGGACTGACACTGACAGGGCCTGAGTGAGGGGTTTTCCTGCACCTTGATGAAGTCTGGCCACTTGTCAGCAGGTCATGCTGAGTGCTGTTAGGGGCTGCACAGTCACGATGCCTGAGGCACTCAGGCGAGGGTGTTTGTTTTAGAAGCTTGCCAATTGGTTTACTTTTACGGAATTTTTTAACTCTTTGTTTTCATTTTTATAAACTCACAGTGGTCACCAGTACAGCTTGCTATTTGTGCTGCTTGTAGACCTCCTGGATGTGGTCTGCTTATTTTCCAGGTGTCTGGAGCTAATAAAGAACCAGTGCTAATGAATGATAGACTTGCTTGGCTTTGAAACTTTTTGGTTTGTGAAATTTTAAGTATATATTAGTGTATATGCCAGCACTTAAGTATACACCACTGTATTTACGGATATCCCAAAACCTCGGATGCATGGCCTGTGGAAGGAGTACCGAGAGAAGCTCGGGAGAGCATTCTGGGTCTGGGCTGTGTTAGAGCAGGTCGGTCCGTTCTCTCATCTGAAATATCAGAGTTTGGTCCTGTATCTTCAGAAGCCCCTTGTAATACTGACAGTAAATGATGGCTTTATTCCTAATTTTAAAAAATGCAGATAAGATCCTATTGGGGCCAAGCAAAATGAAATACATTGATTTATTAATGTTTAAAAAGTGAATTCAGGTACAAGTGAAGGGTAAAATGTTTTAATGTACAATAGGGTTTTTGGTTCCAGCTACTGAGACTAATTTTTTCAGTGCTCTGGAAAAGGAATTGTGTCCTCTATTAGGGAACTGCTGGAGTAGTTCTTAAGCTTCTAGAGCCCTGTCTGAGCAAAGTTCCTTTTGTCAGATTAAAGGCCAGATCAAGGTCTGTTTCCAGAGCCAGAAGAGGTGGCCCAGTTCTATCGCATTGCCTCATCCTTCCCCTTGCACTCCTCCCCTGGAGCCCTGGTGACATCATTCTGGAATAGGTTTGCTTATATGTCGGTGGCTCTGTAGGTATCAAGTAATTACAAGAAGAGCGTTACTTTCTTTAGTACAGGATGAATTAGGCAATGGCTAATTTTTTAAGACAGAAAAGATACAAACGAAGATTAGTGACTAAAGCTGATTTGGATGGAAGAGTATCCACTCTTAGACCCTTCAGGACAGTAATAGCAGGGTGACTTGACCTGAGCCAGGGTCGTTCTGCTCTCCTAAAGCTCTAAGAGAGTCTTCCTGGGGTAATTGTCAGATTCTTCATTTGTGGGCCTTGTTGATTGCCTCCTCGCATTGAGATCTGCCTACAACCCAAGAGATAGGTGCTCCCTATTGGTAGGGAAATGGAGGCACAGAGAAGCCAGGTCCCAAATGTGGGTTAAATTTAGATCTAGCCTCACTGAGAGTCTGGGCTCAGGCACTGTCCTCTACCACACCTGAGGACACAGGTCAGACAACAGGACCCACTTTACCTTTAGTGCAGCCTGAACTTGGGGCAAGGAGGTTCTCGGCCTCACCCTGTCTCTGGAGAGTTGGGTTTATTTCTTGTCTTGTCTGAAGAACAGCCACTACCTTTCAGCCA
The DNA here is from genome assembly GCF_034190915.1 of Cavia porcellus. Taxonomy (NCBI): domain Eukaryota; kingdom Metazoa; phylum Chordata; class Mammalia; order Rodentia; family Caviidae; genus Cavia; species Cavia porcellus. Next base: position 34,094,139 of record NW_026947493.1, read on the forward strand.
CTAATAATTAGCACAGAGCCAGAAATGCAGAGCAGTATCCTGTACTCCTTCCACAGGCAGGATGGAATTTATCCGTTTCAGTCAGATCACTTGAAAAATGGAACTTTAAGAAATGAAATGCAACAACACTGCTAGTATCAGTGTAAACCATAGCCCCAAAGAGTAAAAAGGCCACAGAGATTTTTTTTTATTTTATTTAAGGAGAAAAGAAAAGAAAGAAAAAGAAAAAAAAAAAACAGTGAAGGGGTACAAGTTATACAGATTTACCGGAGAAAAAAATGCGCAGTAGGCAATCACTAGTTAATGGATTACATATTGCCATCTTAGAAATAATTGTTCAAGTCACAAAATTAAAGCTTGTAGAGTGGACATTCCAACAATGATACTGCAAACAGTTCTGTTCAATGATCCAATAAAACTCTGTGATATCATTTTCTATCTTATACATGTAAATATACATGCAGTTATATAGTTTAGAGCACTTTCTTTTCCTCTCTTTTGTACAATGACTATTACACATTTTGGGTTTCATTGCTCCCACGGTTCTTATTGCTTTTTTGGAAGAGAGTAAAACCAAATGGGCCACAGAGATTTAGTCTGTTCAAATGTTCACTGTGGGTACATGTGAGTGATTTTCTCATGTGATTAATATTGCAATCATGAGCTATTTAACAGTTAGAGATGGAAATGATTATCAAGATTGTGGAATGAGCACCGTCAGTTTATAAGAGGTGCCCACAGCCTGGGGAGAGACAGGCAGGACCAGGGCCTTCAGTTCCTGGTGTGTTACACTGCCCTCACCTGTGGTAGCTCAGTCACTGTAATAAGCACATTCACAAATCCTGGCTGGATTTTAAAAGGGTTTCCTGCTGTGATTTTCTTTGCCTTGCCTCTGAAGGGAAGGGCAGTGCTGTGAAATGATTCAGCAGTAACCAGTTTCATTGACTTTGACAGTCCTCTGGTCAACTTGCTGGGGTCAGAGCATGGAGTAGCCCTGGAGAGAGGATGTGTAGTTGGCTCTGTCTCTGTGTGTGTGCACACGTGTCTGTCTGTCCTAAAGAAGGATTTTTATTCAAGGATTTTCCAGGATGGGATGGTGAGCTTTGATTTTTTTCTCCCTATTTTTTTTTTCCACAGAGCAGTAAAAAAGTAAATGCAGGTTTGCAGTCAGTTTCTTTGAACCTGAGGAAGAAAGTACCGGCAATGTAGCGTGAATCTGTAATTACACTTTGCTTGGACAAAGCTGACCAGGGTCCCTCTGAGGCAGACTCAGGCAGGGGTGGGAATGTCTGCAGATCTCCTTCAGTACCCTCAGAGGACTTGCCCCTCTGTGGCTTTGTGTGGTTGTTGACTATCACCTCTGTCTCTCACCTGAGTGTGGTCAGCCATGACACAACCTCCTGGACAGAAGCTCTTCCCTTTCCAGCGTGGGGCTGGGCCTCAGAGTGTCCACCACAGCTCTTCAGGCACCATGGTCACTTGTTGCAAATGAAGCTTGAGGAGCCACCTGCCCATAGAGGAAGACTTTCCTGTTGACACTGTGAGACCTATAAAAACTGTCTACAATTCACAACTACATTGGAAAAAAATAGTGCGTTTGGGCAGTTCTCCCACATTTGGGTCTGTAGCCATCTGCTCTCTCACCCCAGAGCAGAATCAGCCATTGCTTACTCCATAGCTTCTTGTACCGACTCTGAGTTAGCTCTTTCCACAGTTAATGGGAGTCTGTTGGAGGGTTACCTTTCCTTGCCTTTCCTCCAGGTGGGTGTAGTATTCTGTTCTTCTCTGTGCCTTCACACTTCTCTCACTGCCTGGCTTCCAGCATGTGTTTATGATGTCTCTAGAATCGAGTCAAGCGGAGAAGAAAAGATGCCCATGAGCTAGACAGCGGCCAGGAGGGGGCAGTCCCTGGACCTCCAGACAATTGTGGATAAATTTCCACATTTCTTCCACTGCTGCTCAGAACTTTGCCAGTGGGAAAGAAGACTTACAGGTCCTGGAAACCTCAGTGACCCTGGGACCCAGGCAACACTCACCTCTGTTTCCTGTTTGGCAAAACCCTTCCATTCTCCTATCCCTAACGCTCTTTTATCTGTGCCTTGGTATCAGCTTATTTGGAAAGGGCCTCCATACTAGCCTTATAACCTCAGCAGAACTTAGGCACCAGATCAATTAGCCAGGAATAGGCAGAGCTTCCACCTTTTAAACGAGACTTCTTGCACTGCCTTCGCTTCCTAACAGCTCTCCTCCTTCAGTATGTTGAAGATCATTTATTTGTAAAGTACTAGATTTCATCACAGCTGCTCTGTGTTGCTCCTGTTCGGGCCAGTGAAGATGCACCTGTAACTGAAGTGTTTGGACAGCTTCTCAGTGCGAGGTGGAGTCAGGACAGTGAGCCTGGGTCAGGCCCCGTGACAGGATCTAGCCTAGCCTCCAGGTTGGTTTTCTTGGGAAGCATCTAGGCCACCAGGATTGCCTTCTGGAGGCAGACCCTAGGCTTTCCTGGCAGTTGGTAGAAGCAAGGGCAGTGGGCTCGCCTGACTGCAGCTCTGCCTGTGGCCGAGGCCCTTTTTGCCCGACTCCTCAGTTCCCACAGGTTTGTGTCTGGCCTTCTCCCAGGGGTGCAGCACCCTAATGTGCCGTCTGAAGCCCTTTCTTCTCCCCACAGCTAGCATGCCCACCAGTGAGACTGAATCTGTGAACACAGAGAATGTGAGTGGCGAAGGCGAGACCAAGGGCTGCTGCAGAAGTCTCTGGTGAGTGTGGAGGTACTTGCTGCCCCAGCTCTCCTTTCATCTCTGAGGAACTTAGGAGGAGCAGACATCCCCAGGCTGCAGTGGTGCCCCCAGGGGCTGTGGCCTTAGGTGCACAAAGCGGGTGGGCTCCCTCCCACCCTTCAACTCCCTTCTTCCTGTGCAAGGCCCCACAGTGTTCCTCAGGCCTCTTCCTGTGAGTAATCCCTGCCGAGGTGAAGCCGGGAAGTGTGCAGTTAACCCAGCAACCTGCTGTGTCCACTAGGTGCTGGTGGAAAAGAAGAGGCGCAGCCAAGACGGGCCCCTCTGGGTGCCGGCGGTGGGGGTAAAGGCTGAATTCTCCTTCCGGTCGGGTTTGGCATCCGTGCTTTGGAGAAAGAGCTTGAATGGCAGAGCTGCTGACTAGAATGTGCCACCCACCTAAGGTTTTCTTTGCCCAGGGTCAGGGGGGCCCTTCCCTCCTCTCCTCACAGCACCTCTGTAACGGGCCCCGCACCACCCTTTCTAATCCTGGATGATACCATCCCGTTAATACCGAGGGGCTCTTTTCTAGAGGATTCTGGCTGCAGCAATGGGAGGACCACAGTGCAGCATGTGGCTTTGGCAAGCCCCATGCTGTTTTGTTTTGGCTGCTTCCTGCTTGTTTTCTGTAGGTCTTACGTCTGTAGACTACAGGTGTAGACTTTAAGTGTACTCTATCTTATTCTTGGCAGTTTCATAAAAATGATGTATAATGGCAGAGAGCAGAGTTTATGAAATGATGTAGCCTCTGTTCTCCTTTACAACAGCAGCAGGAGATGCTGGTGTTGAGATGAATGGCTGAGCTACAGGGAAGAGAGACCCTTCTGGCTTCAGATTGGGGTGGCAAGAGAAGAACCTCCCACCCCCACCCCAGCAGCAATACCTGTCTCTGGGGCTGGGAAGGGAATGTAGCTAAGCACCTTCTCTTGCCTGGGCCTTGATGGTCCTGAGCCTGCCTGCCTTGCCCTGGTGGCACCTTGACTTCTGCTCTACTTTTAACCCTGCTGGCCTCCTGCAGCCCTTGCAGATGCCAAGGTCGGGCTTCCATGCATGGCTTTTACCACATTGCTGCAGAAGCCAAGGGGGAGTGTGTGCTCAAGCCTTCCCAGTGTGAATCTTAATATGTTTTTCTTTTCTTGCAGTCAAGCCATCTCAAAATCCAAACTCAGGTCAGTATCCTCTATTTTTTTCTTTAGCCTGTATTTTGCATTCTTACTATTACATAGACTTACTCTAAACTTAAGTTTTACTTCATGAATTGCAATGTGGACATTGAGTTTTACTCAGTCCATTAAACATTACACCTGCCTCAGGGGAGCAGATAGCAGGAACAGCTTTTACAAATCATAAGGACACAGTAATGAACAAACATTGGGCTGGGAGTTTAGCTCAGCAGCACAAGCGCCTGCCTGGCAAGTGCAAGGTTATGAGTTTGATCCCTGGAACCAACAATAAGTAAATATGTAAATAAAAGATAAGGTAATGAACAATGTCTTGCCTCTCAATTAATCTTTCAGTCATTTTTCTAAGACAGATACTTCTTGTTTCTTGTCACTTTTTGGCTATACTGCAAAATACAAAAATCAACCAAAAAAATCTTTCCATGGAAAAGAGTCAAGAAGGTATTATTAATACTCACTTTGTTGATCTTAATGTAGATTCCATCTTCATTTTGTAAAGCTAATTGAACTATATGCTTATGCATTTCCATGTAAATGTGATTTTTTAATTAAAATCATTTCACGGCTATATACAACAGACACTAAACTAAATATTAAACCCAAAACTATAAAACTTCTAGGAGAAAATCTCTATAACCTTGGTTAAGGCAGTTTTCTTAAAATACAGTTCTCAGTCCACAAATCATAACAGAAAAATTTGATATATTCTCATCAAAATTAAAACTTTTACTTTTATTTTATTATAAAATAAAAAGATAAGCTTCAGGCTTAGATAAAAATACTTGCAAACCATATTGGATAAAAGACTGGTATTTATAATGTATAAGGAATAATGTATAAAAGTAACATGAAGAATAAGAAAACAATTCAGTTAAAACAGCAACAGAAGAATGGCTCCAAAGAAAAGATATGAATGGTAAATAAGCACATGAATTGACAGTTGGTCATTAGGAAAATACAAACAATAAAATTGCAGATATCGCTACGTGATTGTAAGAACATGTCAAATTTAAATACTTGAAAATGCCAACTTCTGTGGTGATGCTGATCAATAGCTAATGTTGGTTGTGTTAAAACTATTTTTAAAAAAATTGTTGGTTTCTTAAAAAGTTTATGTGTACATCTGTCATATGGCCTAGCAACCCCACTTTTATTAATATAAGAGAATTGAAGATATATGCCTAGGTAAAATTTTTACCTGAATGTTTATAGCAGCTTTATTTATAATTGCTCCTAACTGAACATAAACCAAATGCCCATCAGTGGTGGATGGGCAGACAAATTATGGTTTATCCATATATGGAAATAGTACTAGCAATGGTAGAATTGATTGATTATCTTCCCCATTTTCCAGCCGAGAACATCGAGGCTCAGAAAAGCATGCTGCTTTTTCTTGCCCAGTTTGTGCGTGAATAGCAGAGTTAGTACCTTCCAACCCACGGCCCCTTTACAAGAGTAGCAGGAGATGAATTTCAGAAGTACTTTTGATGAGTAAGAGAAGCCTGTCTCAAAAGGCTGTATCTTATATGATTCTGTTTATTGTGGCATCTTGGATGACTCAAAACAGTAGGAACAACAAACAAATCCATGGCCATTGGGCCGGGGAGTAGAGTGGTAGATTGATTACCAAGGCTGAAAAGGAACTTTTTTGAGTAATGAAAATGTTCTTGATGTGTATACCCCAAAGACTAAATTTCACCATATATGAATTACATTCAAACCTGACTTTTTAAAAATGTAAAACCTCTTCTGCAGTTCAGTGTTGCCAGGGAGCATGGAAACACCTTTATAATCTGACCCCTGGATCACCCTCTGCTCAGCTTGTGGTGCCCGTCCTGTGTCCCCACTATGCTGGACTGTTCTTGGTTTCAGAGGTGCTAGTCCTCTCCTCCCCACTGAACGTTTAGTGCTTTTCGCAATGTCGTTTCTTGTGGCTGGACTGGCCTTCCACCTACCTCTGGAGTAATTCTTGTTCATCTAGCCCAAATCTCTGCTTTTCAGAGAAGCCTTCTTTAACATAAAGAGCATTTGTAGTTTCCTTCTGGCTCCTGCACCTGCATCTTGGATGAGCACTTGGTGTGGATTTGTAATTGTCTTTTACTACAACCCTGTGTGCTTTTTAGTGGCAGAGATGATAGGACTGTGCCTTTCTCATCTCCATCTGTGTAGCGCTGGGTGCATCGTGCCCTGGCACACTGGGCTCCTGAGAGAACAGGCCTGACCAGCTGGGCACTGAGAACCCAGCAAGGGGCAAGATGTGGATTCTAGGAGATAGGACGCTGAGGTCCCCTAGACATAAGAGACGCTTGTGCCTTGTCACCATAGTACAGGAGAGACTGCACTGCATCCAAGGCTGGGCCTTTTCAGGTCAGAACACTCTATGTACTGAATTATGCCTCCCATGAGAGCCCTAGCTATGAAATCTCAGTGTCCTCTGTAGTTTTTTGTCACAGTCATTACGTTTCTGCTGCTTTTTAATTACCAATTGCACAGCAAGATCAATAATAAAATATACCTTGCTTGATCCAAGTCTTGGTAAGGATGTGGCCCAACTCTTTCTTTGCATACTTAAAAAAAAAAAAAAAAAGCATAGCTACATGGCTGAGTCAGCCAAAGCTGCAGGGCTGCAGCTGGGACACAACTTGGAGTCCCCTTGAGTCAGGCCCCTAAAGGAAGTGCCCATTCCTGTTCCTGATGCAGCATGGCCCAGAGGAGCTGACTTCTCCCTGGGATCCAAGTTCTCAGCACGTGTCATGAGACACTTCCCTGTGGCAGGGGAGGTTTTCCATGAAGAGGCCAAAGGAGGAAATCTCCCTAGTGACAAACAGGAACTGAAGGTAGGCAGGGGACATACTACTTGTCTGTTTGGCTCAGCTCATTTTATTTCTGTGAAAACATGATTCAATATTGGTTCTTCTCCTAAAGGTGTATTTTGAGGATTACTAGTTATAAAGGGCACCTGATGACTCAGTCTGAAGACTCATGTCCTACTCAGCTTTGACAATAGCCAGGCTCCAGAAAAACTTCAGAGTTTGAAGAAAGGGTCAGAAGGTTTCCTAAAAAGAAAGTGATGGTCTTAAAGCACTTTGCTGCTCAATGGATTCCACATGGTGACTGAGATGCTGTGAGAGATGCGTGTCTAAGCTAAGTGGCTCCCCACCAATGCCACTGCAGATTCATGTACCATCTGGCAGCGCATGAGCCGTGTGTGTATGCAGGTGCAGTTTTGGATCTGCACAAGATTCTGTGAAGATCTGTATCTTCTAACCCACTCGAAGACTGCATCAGAATGACAGATGATTCTGGAGTTATTTGTAGCTATAGGGAAGAAATTGAGCCTGACCAAGTCAATATTATACTTTTAAAAAACTGTTAAGGCCAACATAAGTTATGTTATGAAGTCTGTTCATTTCTGTGCTGTTAGTTCACATTTTCCTTCCTGAGCCCACACCCCAGTTCGTTCCTCTACAGGGAATGGCTGATTCCTTCTAGTAAGGTTTATTGGACTTTGAGATGCTGTATCTGTCATCGAGGGAGTAATGGTTGCTTATCTTTCAGCCGACGCTGGCGTCGCTGGAACAGATTCAGCCGTAGAAGATGTCGGGCTGCTGTGAAGTCTGTCACGTTTTACTGGCTGGTTATTGTCCTGGTGTTTCTCAACACATTAACCATTTCCTCTGAGCACTACAATCAGCCCGACTGGTTGACACAGATTCAAGGTACGAGCAGAAGCCATCCTCTTTTTGTTCTACACTAGAGATCCCTGTGGCGAACTGCTCTATTGTCGGTGGATGTGGAGTGAAGAATCAGAGCATTGCTAGTGGGGACTATCTTGGAAGATGCTGGGGCCATCCCGATTCAGGCAAGCCCTGGAGCAGGGGTGCATTGTGTGCTGTATGGTGTAGCACACTGACGTCAGTGAATGCCAGGCATCTTGTTGTCCTAACCCTGAGACAGTCTAAGGTTGAGGAGCCTTTGAAGGACCATCTCCTTACCCTGTTGGAAGCTGTACCTTCCCCTTAGTATTTTCAACTTAGTTTGGTTCCTTTACTTTGAAGACTCACAAGTGTGATGTGGGGCATTGTTCCAGAGATAGCTTATTCTGCATTTGACAGTTTTGAGCTCTTGGGAAGTCTTTTCCTACATGTATTTCCTCTACCTCTTGAGCCTGTTGGTATTTTTTCCCTCATATTAAATATGATATTGGTAAGTAACCACTATCATGGTGCTATGGAGAACAAACATGGATTTTTGTGTATGTGTTGTGTGTGTGATTGAAAGAAAAAAGCATAATATGATGGTCTAAATGCAGAACCATAGTGCTTGAAATCTCCAGAGATTATATGATAAGGTACCTGTGCCCATTTTACAGTCAGCAAAACTGAGGCCCAGAGAAATCAAATAACTTTTCCAGATTTGTACATCTAGGTAGCAGCAGTACCAGAACCAGAACCTAACAGAGAAACAGACCATCTGCGTTAATGCCATATTTCTGTCATGGGTACAGTGGCAAAGAAAGGAACAAGTCACGGATTATTTCCTGTGGGGATTGATGAGAGAGAGAGAGAGATGCCAAAGGAAAGGGGAGGCTGAGTGCCTTGCGCACGGAGACCCTGAGGATGGGCGCCCCTTTTCTTTCCAGATATTGCCAACAAAGTCCTCTTGGCCCTGTTCACCTGTGAGATGCTGATAAAAATGTACAGTCTGGGTCTCCAGGCATATTTCGTGTCTCTTTTCAATCGGTTCGACTGCTTCGTGGTATGTGGTGGGATTACCGAAACCATCTTGGTGGAGCTGGAAATCATGTCTCCTCTGGGGATTTCTGTGTTTCGGTGTGTACGCCTCTTAAGAATCTTCAAAGTGACCAGGTAAGGAAACGGAAGCCTGCTGCAGGTGCTTTAGAGCAGGAGTTGGCGAGCAGTCCTAGCCCTGGCTAGGTGAAGGTCTGCTCTGTGCTGAATGGGACTCAACTCACACCCTCGTCTTGACTTGTAGGCACTGGACTTCTCTGAGCAACTTGGTGGCATCCTTGTTAAACTCCATGAAGTCCATCGCTTCACTGTTGCTTTTGCTTTTTCTGTTCATTATCATCTTTTCCTTGCTTGGGATGCAGCTGTTTGGCGGCAAGTTTAATTTCGATGAAACGCAAACCAAGCGAAGCACTTTTGACAACTTTCCCCAAGCGCTTCTGACAGTGTTCCAGGTGAGTCCTTCCCCACCCAGGCAGGGGAGCGTGCTGCTGAATGCCCGTCCTCCTGTGCACTTAAAGCTCAGGAAAACAGAAGGATTCTGTTTTTGTTAATCATCTGTTTAATAATACTTCGATAAATTTTGCACCATGCAAGTTAATTTACTTTGCATCCTCCTCAGCTAGCTATTTAACACGATGTAATTTCTAATATTACTAGCTCTATTAAAAAATAGTAAACCAAAAAGTTTTGATTTTGTAAAGTTTCTATGGAACAGATTGTAAAATCTTCATGTTCCTTGCTAATTTTTTATAGCAGACAGTTTATAATTCAGTTATGATAGATTTATGCAAAGAAGTAAAATGGGAAGCCCGATACTCTGGTGCATAGTCAGAGGAGTCAGGGTGAGCGCTGGAACAGCCTTCTGCCTGCTCTGTCCTCCCTGCTTGAGGTGGTGAGGACACACAGTTTTTTGTGTGTGTGCTGTGAGTCAAACTCACAGTCTCATGCTCACCAGGCAGGCGCTGAGCTGTGCTGCTGAGCTACGTTCCCAGCCCAACACAGCCCCCGTGGGTGCCGAGTTGGAAGGGAGCAGGAGTTCGACAGCTGGATGCTGGCACTCCAAGCACAGCGCCCCTCCACCTGTCCGATTCTGAGCTGCGCATGTCGTCTCCTCCTGTGTAAGGGCTGTGAGCATGTGAGGCTGCTGCACAGACAGGGAGGTGTGGCAGGAAGGACAGGGGATGTGTGTGTGGATTCTGTGGGGGCTCTTTCTGTTCCCAGCTCAGTCACCTTAGAGAAGCCACTTACCCTTTTCTGAAGGAACAGAGATTGGAAGAAATGATCTGTAAACTTCTTTCTTGTATGGTCATTGAAGTGGTTAAAATTACTGCTTTAGGCCATGACTTTGTTTTTGAATTATGCTTAAAATTTGGTTCCTGGTCAGTCATTCATTTTTCTGATTTCTTTCAGAAATTTGTTTCTTTTTTACCCCCCTTTTTTGTAATGCATGCCTATGGCACAAGATTTAAGGATCAACAAAAGAATACGAAATGACAGTTCTGCCCTCTAGCCACTGACTTCTTCTAGGAGGCAACTATCATTAAACATTTTTGTGTACTCTCAAATATATATATTTGCTCATAGTGGTAACTACGTCTGGCCACCTGCCTATGAGTGAATTACACAGATGGAAGTCACTCCACGTACCGTTTTGCATTTTTAATCACTTTCAAGTGTCCTTGCTGGATGCGGTGGTACACACCTGTAGTCCTAGCACCCAGGAGGCTGAGGCAGGATTATAGCAAGTTTGAGGTCAGCCTGGACCACGTAATGAGTTCAAGCCCAACTGGAACTACACACCAAGACCCTGGCTCATAAAACCAGAAAAATTTTTTAAATTAAAATAAAGAAAAAGATGTCCTTAGATGCCTTCTGCTTGGTCTATAAAAAGGCTGCTTCTTTCTTTTAAATGGTGCATATATTCGATGGTTTGGATTGCCACAATTTATTTTTTTTCTTTTTTTTTCCTTTTTTTTAAAATTTTATTTAAGGAGAAAAGAAAAAAAAGAGAAGGGGTACAAGTTATACAGATTTACAGAAAAAAAAATGAACAGTAGGAAATCACTAGTTAATGGATTACATATTGTCATCTTAGAAATAATTGTTCAAGTCACAAAATTAAAGCTTGTAAAGTGGACATTCCATCAATGATACTGCAAACAGTTCTGTTGATTGATCCAATAAAACTCTGTGATATCATTTTCTATCTTATACACTTAAATATACATGCAGTTATATAGTTTGGAGCACTTTCTTTTCCTGTCTTTTGTACCATGGCTATTACACATTTTGGGTTTCATTGCTCCCACGGTTCTTATTACTTTTTTGGAAGAGAGTAAAACCAAATGTGACATAACAGAACAGAATCGGTCAAGTCAAAAGGGCGATTGCCACAATTTATGTACGCAGTCCTTTACTGGATATTTAGTTGTGTCCAGTACAAGGTCATATAAACAGGGTTCCACTCAGTGATCTTGAACAAATGGGACACGTGTGTGAGATTAGATTGCAGGACAGATTTCCCCCAAGTGGAATTGCCAGTCAAAAGGTGGTCCTCACCTTTGTCGCCAAAATGCCCTCCGTACAGTTATTTTAATTCACTGGCAATCAGCACTGCAGAGGCTGCCCATTGCCTCCCTCCCTTTCACCAGGTGGGTGTTCAAACTTAGTAGCTGTCACTGTCTGACAGGTAAACATGGCATCTCATTGCAGCTTTCCGGGGTGATGAAGAGTGTCTTTTCGAAAGAGCCACTCAAAGCTCCCTATCTGTGAATGCCTCTATCTTTTCTAATCACTCGCCCATGTTGCTATTTGATTGTGAGTCATAACAATTTGATTTTAAAATCTCTAGTTCCAGTAGAGATAAAGGAGCCCTCTTCCTGTGGAAGGTAGTGCTTTTATAAATTGCTATCCACTTTCACCTGATTCTATCTTAAGATTGTCTGAATTCTCCATTATCACAAATAGAAAAGATGAATTTCTTTCCGTAAACTTGGAAGACATTTAGAATTCCTTGCTTCTAAAAACCCACAGATACAGTCCTCTGTTTCCACAGTTATTTAGCTGTGTGGAGTACAATGCAGCAGTTAAAAGAATGAGATGAACTTACTGATACAGGGGGGTCTCCAGGGAATTTTGCTGAACAGGGAAATAAACAGTTGCAGAAGATTACTTACTGTATGACAGATGTTATGCTTCAAATATTAGAAGACACCACTGCCTCTTCTCTTGAGACGTGCATATATGCATGTAACGTCCCAGTGAGACACATGCCAGCATTGTGCACCCTGGGGAGGGGACAAAAACTGGGCTAGGGTGTTGTAAAAAAGTGCAAAGATTTTTTTTACTAGAAGAATTAACTCATCTATTTATGTAATTCAAAATAATGTTTTGAAAGTTCTGCGGGATAACACTGAATTTACTCAGCGCTAACTGGTGTGGGAGAAGTAACCTACACCAGATGTAGGGAGCCCTGAGGTGCTGTCAGGGAGCAGCTGTGAGCTGTGACTCTTCCTGCTGTCTGATGGTGGTTTCGGCATCTTAGATTCTGACTGGCGAAGACTGGAACGCTGTGATGTACGATGGCATCATGGCATACGGAGGCCCGTCCTCTTCAGGAATGATTGTCTGCATCTACTTCATCATCCTCTTCATCTGTGGTAACTGTATCCTTTGGGTCCACCAGGGGCTTCGTCGTCATTGTTGTCATTATTGTCGTTGTCTTGGTTTTTGTCTCGCTGATTTCCCCTGTGGGAATGGTGGTAGGAGGGGAATGCTTTTATCTCAGTAGCTCAACACAGTCCCTCCCTCCCTCCCTCCCCCCTCCCTTCCTTCCTTCCTTCCTTCCTTCCTTCCTTCCTTCCTTCCTTCCTTCCTTCCTTCCTTCCTTCCTTCCTTCCTTCCTTCCTTCCTTCCTTCCTTCCTTCCTTCCGTGGGACTGTCCTGGGGGCAGCATAGTATAACCCGAGGCCTGGCAGGCTTTGAGATGTGCAGGCTGCTGGGGAGACAGCATATGTGTACCAGTCATTCTGCTTGGCATCGTGCCTCCCATGCATGAAGTGACAGGTCCTCAGGAGTAGCTTCGGGCAAAGGCAGGTGTCGTTGAAAGGTAAGGACTGCATCTTTGTCACTGAAGGCCAGGACTTTGTCACTTAAGGCCACTTAAGGTAAGGACTGCATCTTTCTCACTTCATGGCCAATATGAAGACATCTTCAATAACCTGCTCTGCACTCCCATGAAGCTAATTTTACTTTGCCAACTCTTACATCCACCTTCTAACTTTTATATCCTTCCGTGTAACTTTTCTGACTTGTTTTACTCTTCTTCCCTGCTGAGAGCACTCGTTAATTCAAGACTTCTGATCTTGGCCATCAGGTCTATTTATTTACCTTGGTCAGATTTTTCATGATCCTATTATCTTTGGTTTTATTTATTTTGTATTAGGACCAAGAGTGCAGGCACTCCCCACCTAGCATGCAGTATGGCATGCAAAGCACCTTAATAAATGTTGGGATGAATGAGCAATTCTTGAAACTTAGGAAGATTCTCTCTTTGTTTTACCTTTCCAATTGAAAGAGTTCTAATTCAAGAGTCTCAGATTCCTCTAGCTGTTTTCCCTGTAATCTTCTTTGGTGAATTTTTTGAGTATGGACAGCCTAGTACAAAGCTGCTCTGTATTCCTGAAGACCGATCTCTTACGCCATGAGATTTCTGTGAAAACCCTCATCTCAGCAAGTATACATTCTGCTAATCTCTTGACTCATTTCTGATTGAGTCAATTCTAGTTCTCCAGGAAGCCACCTCTGCTGTGTGTCTTGCCTAGAAGCCACTGAGCTCATCAGGTTTTTTTCCCATCTCTAACTTCCCTGTCTCCAATGCTAGATGATAGCTTCTTGTGTCAAGAATCCTCCTTGTCACAGTCACATTTCTTAGGATGGGACAGGATCCTGCACATAGGTGGCTTTTGTTGAATGTTTCTTAAATGAGTGGTCAAGATTTTCTCTTTCTCTCTGTTCCTGATCAACTGTTTGGGCCACAAACTTGCAGAGAAGTGTTCCCCCAGCTACTTCTCTTGAGTTCCATGTTGACTTTATCGGTAGCTCTTGTCACTATCTAAGATACCTAAGGAGTTGTTTATATTCTGTGTCCCCATCTAGAATAGAGGCTCCACTTTGTCATGTTTCCCCACTGGGTCCTGTGTACCTAGAACAGGGCCTGGCACATCAGAGCTGCTTTGTAGAGGTTTTTGAATGAATTCCAGAGCACACTGAGGTTGAGGAGGGCCTGGATAATGCCCCCAAAGGTATATGATGGGTTTTTGCTCTTGGAAATGATCTGTTATAAGACTTTCCTGTGATTTATTTGTCCATTATTTCTTCCACTACCAAAAGTTCAGTATCACTGCGGGGCTAGAGAGGTGGTTATTTCTTTGTTGACAGGTACATAGTGACTCTGATCTAAGCCATCATTAACTCATGCCCGACAGATGTGTCCTTAAAATGAGTAACCTAGCCATTTCCATAACCCAGGAAATTGTTTCCTTCAGCTCATCTCATTGCAGGTTCAGTTAAAAATTAGCACAGCATGTCAAAGGCAATTTGAAAGTCTTAATATAATTTACTCATGTTTCTGTCCTCTTTAGAGTCTTGAATAGAATTAGTCAAGTGCAATACCCCCCTCCCCAGAGATCTCACTCTTAATCCCCTGTTAGGTTTGTCTGTTCAGCACCCCGCTTGAGATTCATATTGCCCAGGATGTTTGCAGCTTTTGTCTCAGGAACTCTGGCCTCCCATAATTCTGCCTACAGGTGGCTGCATGTCAAAGAGAGAGATTTCATCGTAGCATGAGGTCTTCTCATTTATTCACCTCTGACCCCTGTATATTTCAAAACTATTCTTAATGCAGTTGCATAAGAAACAGCCATCTCCTAATTTGAGAAGCTTCATCAAGATGCTTTTAAAAATTTTTAAGGAAAACACACATATGTCATAGAGACAGCCAAAAGAAACCTGAAAACTTGTTCACTTAACCCTCTACTATTTGTAAAAATAGTTCCAGCCATAGTAATCAAAGGTCTAGTCATGATTGGATTGTTGAGAAGATAGCACCATCTCACAGGAGGTTCTCTTCAGTCAGTGTTTGTAGAGGGAAGAAATGAATCACAGGCCTTGAAGGCTATTTAGGAAGAAAATGTCTGATACTGTTTTATGTGACAGGATCATCATTGAATAATATGTGGCCTCTGAGGGAGTCAGGTTTGAAAAGCATAGCCTGAGTCTGTGTTTTGTGGTATGTGTCTAAAACAAAACAAAGCAAACACAGAGTACTTTTTAATTCTACCATATGTGTGCATAGATTGCTGCGTACAGTGTCTGTCAGCCATAGATTTATAGATGTATTGAAACACACAAGCAAGAAATGTTGCCATTTACAGGTTTTCAGTGAATATTACTTTCACCTCTTTTCAGTCTTACACAGGTTTCTGGGTGTTGTGTTGGGTTTTGTTTTGTTTTACTTTGTTTCGTTTTAAAGCAGGGCTTTAGTCCTCTACTTTTACAAGGACAGTCATCTGCCACCAACCTCCCAGAACACAGAGGAGTGTGACATTTCCATTGTGAACCCGACATAATTATGTTCAGAAATGTGTTGTTCCCTTAAAGTTTTCAAATTAGATATTCTACTGAATGTCTTCTTGGCCATTGCTGTAGACAACTTGGCTGATGCTGAAAGTTTGAACACTGCCCAAAAAGAAGAAGCCGAAGAAAAAGAAAGGAAAAAGATTGCCAGGTAACCCTATTTCCACCTGCAGTATTTTCCCAGAGGTGCAGAAGGAGCCCAGTGGCCCAGGAGACCTGGTGTGCCCTCAGGAGTGCTTCTCAGGAGCTGCAGTCTCATATTGCTGCTTTGCAGTGATTGTGGGTGACCATGTGGTACGCACCAAAGAGGGAGGGACTCTTGGACTGAAGCCAGACCCTTGGCTCTCAGCCCCATAGCTGAGAATGGACGTGCTTAAAGAATCACTGCAGTTCGTTTTGGTGTCATAAAATAAATGATGCATTCAATGCTGATTAGCTCTTGGATGAGAATTTTAATAAGGTGATCTGTTTAATGAATCCATTGCATTAGATGAACAGGAAGCTCTGAGTTTGGATTGTGCTGTGCTTTTGCTGTTAGTGTTGTTCCCAATTAAGTCCCATCCTCATTGGGGCTCTGCTGATTCAGAATCTTGATTAGCACTTTTATATGTAGTCATATGGTTACTTGGTTTCTTGTATTCTTTTCTCTTCAGAAAAGAGAGCCTAGAAAATAAAAAGAACAACAAACCTGAAGTCAACCAAATAGCCAACAGTGACAACAAGGTATTTCTTCTGAAATAACCTTTCTCTGTTTCAAAGTGATTCTGTTGGTATCTCTATAGATATGCCACTTACACTGTGGAACTGGCGTTTTTAAAAAATATTTTTGTATAGAAAGTAGAGCATATCCTGTAGCTGCTGGCTTCCCAGGGATATTCTGATTGGATTTCATTGGAGAGTTGGCTGTTAACCCTCATTTTAGCAGAGAAGCAAGATGATAACTGTTTGACCAGTTTAGCCATTTAATTTGATCGTATTAGAGTTGTGTTGTCAGATCTTGACCTGTGGTAAAGATCATGTTAGCATCTTCTGAATGGTATTAAAATCAAAATTTTTAGTAGATGTCTGTTCCAGAGGTGACCCCAGGATCAAGTGGTCTGGGAAGTCTCAGGGTACACTGTCTTTATCACTTCCTTGTTGTTGAGACACAGTCCCTGACACCCACAGCTTAAAGGAAGAGAGGTTATTTTGGCTCACAGTCGCAGAAACTTCAGTCCATGGTCAGCAGTCCATGAGGAAGCTGCTTAAATCTGGTAGCCAGGAAACAAAGAGAGAAGGGAGGAGCCAGGGAGGGAGTCACACCCTTACAGCAGGACCCTGGGGACCCACCTCTTGTGAACACTTCATCTCCTAGCATTACACTTACTCACTGAACTCATGAGTGGCTGGACCACTGGTGAATCCAGAGCGGCCCCATGGTGCAGTCCTCTTCCAGAAGCCCCACCTCTCCACACACAAGGCTCTAGGGCAGTGGTGGGGAACTTGCAGCATGCAAGCCGCAGTGGCTATTTGTGTCATTCACACCTCTGTAATGTCCATCACCACTGCTTTAGAGGGACATGCTAGATCTAAATTATGACAGACTGCACCCCACCTATGACAGCATTTCATTCATTTGTTGGACGTCAAGGTAATAAATACTGAGAGGTGATCACATGTCAGAAACTAGGAGTTTAGGAATGAAGATCAACAAAGTCCCAGCCTCAGTCTAGGGGGAAGCAGGAATGTTACTGTGGTTATCACGTAGTGTGTGTGATTCCCTGGGAGAGCACAAGGGCAGATGAGTGGGCTGTGCCCAGTAGTCCTGCCTGAGTCAGTGTTGTATCTCCTGTTGCCCTTGGGCCTTCTGTCTGAAGCAGAGTCACTGTCTGCCTGTCCCTCCTCCTCACACACTTGGGAGGGGAATTTCCTGCTCAGTGCTAAGGGCAGGTTGGCCCTTCACTTTGGCTTTCTGAAGTGTGTACAAGTCAGCCTCTCCCTCCTGCAAAGATGTCTCTATTTTTTAGGTTACAATTGATGACTATCGAGAAGAGGATGAAGACAAGGACCCTTACCCACCTTGTGATGTTCCGGGTATGGTGGTGATGGCCAGAGATGGGCTCTCAGCTCATGAATAATGTGGCTTTGCTACCACTTTGTGACTTGCTGCTGACTCTGTGGCTGGCTGACCCAACTGGGGTCATGCTGGGCTACTGAAGCCACCATGGCCCCTGGGCCAGTTGCTATATGGACCAATTAGCTCCATTTTTTCCTATGGTCCAGAAAGTATATATAACTCAAATTCCAGGTGATGGGGAGGGAAAGTGTGGGTGGAACAGGATGGGCCCACCTGTTGCTGGGAAGCCTCTCTAGGAAACTAATTGTTAACACTCACCTGATACTTGCACATTTGATGGACGTTTTTATTGGCTAATGAAGTGGGACTGTGGGATTGACAGACCCAGGGACTGCTTGTCTGTGACTCGAAGTCCCACATACAAATTTTGAGATTAGAGTTAAGCAAGGAGGTAACTGGGGAAACAAACAGGTGGTGGGAGAATGGCAGTGAGACCTTCACCGCTCCCACCTTGTCTGTGTACAGATGGTACCTTGTCGTGCCTGCAGCTAAATGCACTCCTTAGACAGGGGTGCATCCTTGCCACCTTGTCCCCAGACTGAAACTGTTTTAAAGAGTCTAGGAAGGTTTTGATTAGTGTAAGCTGGAAGCTGATGTTCAAGTTTAAGTAAACGAGGATAATAATTAAAACACACATGTTGTCCTTATTTCATCTGTAAGAAAATTGTTTCATTTAAAGTAGGTGAAGAGGAAGAAGAGGAGGAGGAGGATGAACCTGAAGTTCCTGCTGGTCCTCGTCCTCGTAGAATCTCAGAGTTGAACATGAAGGAGAAAATCGCCCCCATCCCTGAAGGGAGCGCTTTCTTCATTCTTAGCAAGACCAACCCGTAAATACTCCTTTCTACCCCTATCACTGCTGCCTGTCTGAGGTGACCCTGTAGGTTGCCTGTGGGTGGCTGGGCTGGAGTGAGAGGAAGCGGGGCACAGTGTGCTTCTGAACCCAATTGTTCCCTGTGTACCACTCCACCAAGCCCTTCTGTCTCCCCTCAGGCCTATTCCTGCCTTCCACCATCAGCCTTTCTGTGCCTGTGGGCATGTGGCCAGGTCCTTAGGG
The DNA here is from genome assembly GCF_034190915.1 of Cavia porcellus. Taxonomy (NCBI): domain Eukaryota; kingdom Metazoa; phylum Chordata; class Mammalia; order Rodentia; family Caviidae; genus Cavia; species Cavia porcellus. The sequence goes on from NW_026947493.1 coordinate 34,112,651, forward strand.
GAGTGCTGTTCTAGATTTTCCTCCTCCCACAACCCCTACATAGGAACAGCAGTGGAGGAATATCTGTGACCACCAAGATACCCCACCGAGTTGGAAGCCACTGCCTTGGTGTTGTGTGCTTGGTCATGCCTTGGACACTTTCTTAATGAGTGGATCCTAAGCTGCTTTGCTGGATGTGCGTTTCATGATCAGCTTTTACATGGCACCCTATAGTCAGATCCACTTAGGGGATCTTTTTTGCCTGTGAAGTTTTATGATGACAAAGTGATACTGAAGTGGTATTTTTTAGGTTGTAAGTTCTGTGATATACCCCAGGAGACATAGCATTTCTCATGGTAAAGTGGTAAGGAACACAGTAATGACTCACGAGTACTGTAAGTGGAAGAAGTACATTTATTAACTGGGTTCTGGGTCTTAATCATGTGAGATTAAGTGAGCCACCAAAGGAATTAGTGGCTCCTGGAGAGGTTTCTGAATTGCAAAAGTAGTTCTTGGCTGTCAGGGAGAATATTGTATAATTTGCAGGACCCAGAGAGATCCAGGTCTGAAGCCAAATGTTGGAGTCCTTGAGACATGACTATCTGATGATCATTTTTGTAGCTTATCATTGTTTGGATGTCCTTAAAACAAAACAAAAACAAACAGAGAAAGGTGGACTGGGGATTTAGCTTAGCGGCATAAGTGCCTGCCTGGCAAGCGCAAGGTTGTGAATTCAGTACAAAAAAACAAAGAAAGAAAAAGAGTTATTGGATTAATGTTCTTGAAACCTGCAGTTCACCAAGTATATAGATGTTGAAAGAATGGATGGACTTGTCCCCCAAAGTCACAAGCACCAGTCCTCATTGGAAGGTCTCCGCAGACTCTAGTAATAACTTGTAAGGCCTCCAGAAGGCATTTAGCATTGAGCAGCCATGAACAGAACTGAATCTTCTTACAAAGTTGATACCAGCTTTAAAGATGAGAAGAATATGTTCAAAAGAAAAACTCTATTCTATAGGCAGAACAAAACAGCAACAACAAAACAAAAGCCCTTTTAAATCCTAAAGTCAAATATTGACGATAAGGACAGTCACTGACTGCCCTTCCCCATGGCACCTCAGGGGCAGCAGGAGAGATTCTAGTGACCCAGGGAGCCACTGGTAGGATGCAGCCCCAGGAGTACTGGACACAGCTTCCCAGGATGCTGTGAGATCTGCATCACATGGTGCAAGGAGACCCTTGCATGTTACCAGTGGTAATGTAGCTCAATTCCCTAAGGATTGCATGCTGTGCAGCAGCTCTAACATTCAACATGTTAACGAAATCTGTGGGCAGTAGGAGATCTCACTGACCCTCACTTAACTGTGGTTCCTGTTTTCATACATGCCGCACCCACCTTGCAGTATGAGAAAGGAATTTATCCATTCTCTGTGTTTAAATAAGAACTTTAGACAAATTAATTTTGGCAAAGTATGAACAAGGAGTGATTCACAAGTCAGGTGGTCCTAAGCATGGTAAAAGGTTCAGAGAGTGAGGATGTACAGTATGGGCCCACAACATTTATGGGCAGGAAACGGAAGTCAGGGACAGAGACAGCTTCTAGGCAATAGCGTGGCCTGTGCCACCTGCTGTGGTTCACAGAGACTAAGCTGTTTGTTATTTGAGCTCCTCCAAAGATTGAGTCCCAGTTAGTTTGCTTACTAAGTTAGGTCATAGCTGGTTAGGTAGGGATTCAAGGTATAGAGTCACAATCAGGCCAAATTCAGTTTGACAGTCCCCTTCTTAAGGAAAGGATGATAAACTCTCAGGCATCATGTTGTAATGGAAAAATTTCAGTGTCAAACAGATCTAGGCTGCAAATCCACCCCAGTCCTTAGACACTCTGTCACCTTTAAGTTCTTTCATATTCATAAACCTCAGTTTCCCCCTCCTCTGATGGGCAGCAGCTTCCCCTGCCTGAGGAGTAGATGACACAGTGTCTGTGCAGCTTCTGACCCACAGCTGGTCACTCTGTGGGTCCACAGGGCCTCCTGGTGGTGGGCTTTGTGGAGGAAATGGTGGCATCACTCCGATCTGCCTGGTTGGGGGGCACCCATGGCCTTGCAAACAACTGACCTCCCTGCGGGGTCTTGCCCTGCGGGGGCCCAACACACTCGGACCCTTGTCTGGGCTGTGTCCATGCAGCAGCTTTTCTCCACAGGATCCGTGTGGGCTGCCACAAGCTCATTAACCACCACATCTTCACCAACCTCATCCTCGTCTTCATCATGCTGAGTAGTGCCGCACTGGCCGCCGAGGATCCCATCCGCAGCCACTCCTTCCGGAACACTGTAAGCCTCAGAGACAGAGGAGGTGGGTGGGGCTCCCTCCAAGGTCAGCACTGGCCTCTGCTGGACAGAGGCCTCCTGGAGAAGAGGGTCTGCAGGGCCCTCCCAGCTAGAGCTAGGGCAGACCTCTAGCTCATTTGGAAATCTTCACGTTTCCAGATTGTGAGTGCCAGAGATCTTGTTTTATCTGGGCAAGTTGCAATAGAATTATTTATTTTGGACTTCATTTAAAATCCTCGGCAGTAACTTATAATGTATGCAGGGACATAGCTTCTCCTCTCTGCTCCTTGCTGCTGACATTTTGGTTGCTCTTCCTCTCTCCCTATCAGAAGCACAGTTACACCTATTTTGAGATTTAGGCCTCCAGGGAGCATAGAGCAGAAAGAAGGTGAAACCGAGTCCAGGTATGCAGCAAGCCCAGGAGCTCTTCTTTAGAGCTATAGGGAAAGATTGCTGCCTTGTGTCTAGATAAATACACAAAGCTGCCTGGCCTGGTGAATGAGGAGAAATGTAAGTCACAAAGATGATGGGGTCGCAGCACTGAGAATCTGTAGAGATGAGGGACTTGGGGTTTGTTGTGGCATAGGCTGTTACACTAAGGAAACAAGTAGGAGACCTAGGCTTTCTATTATTCATCAGTTTGCTAGATCAAGGATAGTGTCCTCTGGTGCATCTGTGCTGGAAAGAAAGCCGTACCTATTACCTATGGCTTCAGAAGTCTGTCTTAGTTCAGTGCATCCTGCAGCAAGACAGCCAAAGCAGACAGCTTCAGAGGATTGCCATACCCCTTGGCTGCCGGGCCTAGGCACTCCAGTGCAGTCTTAGGTTATTACCAGGAAGCTCCCTCCTGCCCTCAGAAAGGGGGCCAGCAAATGTACAAGGCCATCAGTCACTGGCAATTTTAGGATTAAGAGGGGCAGGTGAGTGCACCCAACTTTCTGTTGTGACAGCGAGGTCCCATAATGTTTTTCCCGTTTTCCGGTGCCTGGCCAACCCCGTCTGAGTGATAAACTGTGTACTCCAACAGCACATGAAAAGCCCTTTCCTCCACTGCATGTGTCGGCATAGATAAGGCAACAGCAAAGGCCTTCAGCCTGTCTTAATCTGTCCTCACAGATTAGCATTTTCTTTTTGAGAGATCTTTAGGATGGTCTCCCCATTATTTGAGTGAAATAATGACTTCTGTGGCATTGAGTTCCATCATAAAATTGAAGTACATGAGGGAAAAGATGCTTGGAATAAAACATTATATGGCAGACTACGTCAACAGCTAGACTAGAAGACCTGCTACCAAAAAGTAATTTATACTGGCGCTTTGTGTGTCTCTTTTTTTTACTATGCTTATGGGTTTATTTTCTTGCTACTTTTCCCAAAATTGGACCTGCTCCTTTAAAATAGATGTACATGTGTTTATGTGTATTACTTGTAAAACTTTACAGTGTTTTCTTTTAACCTTAGCTGAATGCTTAGCGAAAAAGAAGCTGAAGGAGGAGAGACCAATTTAAATCTTGTACCAGCTAAGCTTGCCAGTACTATTTTTCAACATTAACAGCCCTGCTGTGTCCAGAAGGGAATAAGAAGAAGGTGGAGGGGCCTGACAGTATATTAGAAAATACCTTCCTGGGCCTGGCAGGAAACACAATCAGGCAGAAGCATTTCGGGAGATTTTATAAACCTGAAAGCAATGGTTCAGGAAAAGAGAGCACTTCTGAGCAGAGCTGGCCCTGAAGCAGAGGTCCTGTGTTTTTGTGGAGAAGCAGCAGAGCGCCTCCCTAAACTGGCTGCCGTTTGTGAAACAGCATGACCTGGTGGCTCTTAGCCCCTGGTAGCCCTCCTTCCTGCTCAGTTCTTGCTTTTAAGTGAGTGGTTTCCACAGTCCTACCAACTCCTGTGTCTCCAGTTCTTTTAAAACCACAAAGCAAAGTTGCTGTGAAGATGAGCACCCCAGGTTTCATCTTCTCAGAAAGCTGAGGCTGCCATCTTTTTTGCTGAACATGCTGTGGTCAGCAGTTCCCTGTGAAGGGCCTCGGTGGAGTGGTCAGTGTTCTGGCTACTGATCCATCTGCCCTGTCTCTGATTCTTATAGGAAGCAGAGACCCAGAAGAGGGTAAACAAGACTCTGTTGGATAGTGAATAATATTTTCAGGAATGCTCACAGAATAGCCTGGGCTGAAAATTTGAGGCCAAGTCACTCTGTTCTTTGAGTAGGCCTAGCTAGACTAACAACCAGGATCTGGCAAGAATAGTGTTAAATGCAGGGCCATGAATGGGAAGAGATGGGAAGTGAAGCCATGCCTTGTGGAGGGAGCTAGCCCAACACATTGAGGGAGGGTGGGGTGCCTGCTGAATAAATAGACTGGAATACAAGTGACACATGCCTGTGTTTGATGCCACTGATACCGTGTTTTAAAGCTTTACTTTTTACAGCGATGGAACTGAATGCCTGTTAAACAAGCCCATCTATATTTACATTGGTCTGCCAACGTGCAGCTCAGCTGGATGGCAACACACTTCATTCAGCCACAAACACAGTTAAAAATCAAAAATGTGTATGACTGTAGTTTACCCGGACTTATAAGACTTTAGTAGATGCAGCATACTGATGAGGAAAGGTTGTTCCTTAAATTGGCCCTGTCAGTCCAGAATGGGAGCCTGGGAAGCCAGGCAGATGAGTGGCTAAAGATGCTCAGGCTTCCCAAGGTCCTTGCTGGTCAGAAAAGGGAGCTGTTCCTGCACCTGGGTGGGCCCTTCTGAGTGTCTCCACCTCCCAGCAGTGCAGCAGGGGACCTCAGAGAATGGGCTCCGGCCATCAGTGGGGTTCTTCCCAGGGGTCTGGCGCAGTGCAAGCCCGTCTGGATGCCTTGTTCTTATTTCCACATGTTGTGCCTTGCAGATACTGGGTTACTTTGACTATGCTTTCACAGCCATCTTTACTGTTGAAATCCTGTTGAAGGTAATGATTTTTTTATTGCTCTTCACTACCTAAAGCAGCTGTAGCAATAATAGTTGCCATTCTTTGTTTACCTTCCAGATGCTAGGTTATGCAGATTATGTCTTCACTGGTACTTTTGCATTTGAGATCATTTTGAAGGTAACAGGCTACCCAGCGGTGTGTTTAAGGACCTGCTCCTGTGTGTGAGACTCAGGAAAGAAGCGTGAAGTGTTTTTGGCTTTTTTTTTTTTTGTCTTCTGTGATCAAACTAAACTTTTTTTAACCAAAGAATTTTTTCCTGTAATCATTTCACCTTTTTTTTTCCTGCTTCATTTTAACCTTTGAATGCATGTAGGAGCTACTTTGGCTTCACATAACAGTGAAGGATTATATCTTTCTTCTTTTAAAAAAGTACTGAAATTTGTCCACTAATATCAGATACTGCTCTGTGAGTGAACTTTCTTCTACCCTTTCTGACATCAAAGTCAGAGAAAAACGGTTTATCATCTGAAGGGAATGCTCCTTATTTCTCTGACTGCAGTATCATTTAGTGGCCTAAAATAGTAAAGTACTATACTATTTTCTTGCAACAAGCTTTGCAAGATACCTTGGGTCCAATTGTGTTAAGCTAGTTTGTATCTGTTTTAATGGATGGGCTTACATTTACACAGATGAAGGGGGCACATTGGGATAGGACAATCTAAATGTACTGCCCATGCATGAGTTCACAGATGCCATTGCTGCATGCGGTTTGTGTAGTGATTGTGAAGGCCGCCCCTGGGGAACTCATTCCTACCGTATGTGCTGAGAGGCCTGGAGTCCAACAGCAGAGAGCCAAGAACCTCTGGGAGTGGGTCCTTACAGCTGTGGGAGAACATGGCCCAGAAAAACTGTCGGAGCAACTGTCTCTAGTGGGAAGAAGCTAAGCATTCAAACCTTCGAATCACAGTTTTCTTTCAACCGTTATGAACTTTTTGTGTGTGCATCTCAGGAAAAAGATGAATTTTGTGTTGGACTACTATGGAATGTGGCACTCTTCACAACATCTTCTGTAAAAGAATCTGTAATTAATGTGGCCGAGTCGTGGCCTCTTTTTGTTGTTAATGAAAAATAAGGTTAAAACCAACCAATCACTATCTGGTTGAATCTTTGTTTCACATCTAACAAGAAGTTGAAATTCATTTTCCTGCCTTCAGTCCAGCAGATCTGGCTGACTGTCCTTTCCTCAGTGAGAGCTGTGCAGGGGGCCGGTGGCTCACAGGGGTCCCGTTGAGGGCCGTGTTGCAGAACGCACATGTGGTGTCAGGCTTCTTGGCAGCCTCTACTCCTGCCTCAGGTTCTTCTCTCTGTCATTTGCTTTCTCCTTCTCAGATGTAATGGGCAGTATCCTGCTTAGCCTATTCTCCTAGTTAATTGAGGTATTACTTTACCTTCCACTTTTTAAAGTTGTTAAATGTATGTAGTTACTTGGGCTTTAAGGGAAATGAGATTTTGAATTATTTGAAAGAGAATAATGGTAGTTGCTTTTTAATTTCTGTAGATTTGCCCCATGACTTAAATCTTCCAAGTCATTGTTCATTTTAAAGGTATTTTAGAGTGAAAAATACGCTGAAACAAGAAAAATTCATAAAGTTAAAATTCATCAAGAATTGTCTATCTGTGTGCAGATAGATTCCTTGGAAGATTTGTAAGGCTATTTATTGGGTTAAACAGTGCATTTGGCACTTTTGTAGGGTTGAATATTGGCAATTTGATCAGATTTGGGGCAGTATTTCCCAGCTCTGCCTTTTTCTGACTGTACTGATCTGAGCCTCCATCTCACCTTTTTTTTTTTTTTAATGATAAATTCTCTATTTTTTCCTGTTTTTACTCTGAAGAAAACTTCCTTTTTCTATCACCACTGGAAAACTCACTGGTTTGTTTATTTATAATATGTGCTCCAGGTGCACAACGTGTGTGACAAGAAATACCAAGACTAACATAGGTGTGACATCATGTGACAGTTCTTTGCTACACATGGTGTGTGCTAGAGAACAACAAGGCTTGGCAGAGCCATTTGAAATGGATTTTTGTTGGTATATATTAGTGATGCAAATAAGTGAGGTTATTTTAATGTTAGTATGTGCATATATCACATTTTGATTATTTTCAACCCTATTACATCTTATCTGCTTCCTCTCCCCTCTATCTCCTTCCCCATCTCTGAAAGTCTACTTTCTCTTCTCCTGTCATCTCTTGAAATGAGTGGATTGTTAAAAATCAGCTAAAATCAGTTTTAAAAGAGTGGTATTAACTGGCCTATGTGGAAAAAGGACTTAGGTTTCTTTGCACATAGAGAGCTTGTGAATGATGGACTCTGGTGCTTCTAGCCTCAACTCAGAAGGCTTAAGGGGAACTCTGGCCTCTGCTGAGACCGCAGCGAGGCTAGGCCAGTGCTTTGTGAGCAAGTCTAGATGTCAGGCAGTGCTGACATTCTGACAAGCATAGTCATAAGGAACCTCTCCGAGGACGGGCTCTTTACACATGCTGTGATGCATTCATGTTGGAAACCTGTCCTCGCAATAATAAAGTCTAAATTAGTCTCTTTTAAATTGTGTCTGAAATCAGCTGCCCTTTTCCCATTTTGTTTGAATAAGTTTCTTGGTTGCTTAGCCCTGGCAGAGGTTTACATTTCTGACTTCCTAGCATGCACGCGTTAATAAAGCCATAGTTTCTTAAGATTTTGTGAAGAGCCCAGGTTTCTTTGCCTCTGGAGAAAGGCAGCAGTAAGTGACCCATGGTTCTGTTACAGATGACCACTTTTGGAGCTTTCCTGCACAAAGGAGCTTTCTGCAGGAACTACTTCAATTTGTTGGACATGCTAGTTGTTGGTGTGTCTCTGGTGTCGTTTGGGATTCAGTAAGTATTCGTGTGTGTGTGTGTGTGTGTGTGTGTGTGTGTGTGTGTGTGTGCGCGCCCTGGACTATTGACAGGATGATATATGTAAGGGTTTTTTTCATAACTCAGAAAGGCTGGCATTGTTCTAATGATTTACTTAGCCAAGATTGCTTACTTTGTCCCCATACAAAGTCCCAGTCCTTCCAGGGGCTGGTTCCAGCCTGAGGACATCCTCTCTCAGGTCTCAGTTTCCCTTGTATGCTGAAAGCACTGGGATCCAGTAGCCTCTCAAAGATGTTGTTCATAAACAACAGAGATTTCTCTGGATTTGCCAGGATGCAGCAGTGTTGACCTTTTCTTTGGTCTGTAAAATGTTTCAGCCATAGAGGAAATGAGGTTGCAAGTCAGCAGCATAGGTCCTTCCTTGGCTTTTAGGGATTTCTGGAGGGGAATAGCCATTGTGCCTACCTGCACTATAGAGCAGGCTGCGGGGGAGGCTCCTGTGGGAGCAGTAGGAGGGGCCTTGCTTTTCTCCTGGCCTGTGAGCACCTCTGTCCTGGTGCTGATCTTTATTACTCCCATATGATGGGCTTACGGTAACCAGGGAGGACGAGGAAATCCTTTCTGACACTGCTCTCTGTGTCCTCTTTATCGACTCCACTGCTGCCTGGAAGCGGGTGCCCTGTAGCTTATAGCCCAGGCCACACCTGCCTCTCACAGCTGCGGCTCTCACCCACGCAGGCACCTGGAGGACCGCACATGAGCTGCTCTCTCTCACTACCCCTCAGCATGGAGCCCCTCTGTTGGCCAAGTCCTAATCCTCCTCCAGATTCACCTGGCTGTCACCTCTATAAGAGGTCTGCTCGGGCTGTGCTAAGGTTGTGCTCACCCGGGTGAGCAACCTGCTTTTATCCCATTGTCATAGGTACCCCTTGGCAGTGGGATTGCCTGTCTTTCCAGTCAGACTTAACTCCTATATGGCAAGAAGAGCCCCAGGAACAAAGTACTGCAACAGGTCTCCAAATTTAAACAAAAACTGAAATCTGGAAGCTATCAGCTACCTAAAGTTTAATGATAAAATATGGTGAATGCTTAAATTTTTAAAAAATTTTATTATAATAAGAAACACATGGCCATGACCCACCTTCACAATACTTCCCCTCACTTCGAACACACTTATCCCGTCTTTCTTGCTGCTTTCTGAAGCAGTTCTGAAAGTCCTCATTTGGGAGTGTCTTTAGCTGCACTCTCAGCTGTTTTGATGCTCTAAATCAAAACATTTCCCTTTCATGGTCACTTCGATTTTGAGGAAGAGCCAGAAGTCACAGAGTGCCGGATCCAGTGGGTACAGGGTGGGCAAGGGCACACCCTGTCGTGTTTTCAGAGGCTCCCTTTCTGTGGATGGCACTTGGCAGCAGCGATCACCGTATTTTTCATCCCCCTCATAAAGACACACAAGAGGACTTCAGGACTGCTTCACAAAGTGGCAAGACCCCTCAGCTGAGGGATGGATAGAACAGATGTGGCACTTTCGTATAGTGGAGTACTGCTCAGCCAGAGAGAAGGGCAAATTTGAGACATTCATGTTTAAATGGATGCAACTTGAGACCTTACTTGTAAAACCTATAGGTGTGAACATCCTATTGTCTCACTAATGTAAGAAGCTGAAAGAAGCAATATATGTAGACGTCTATATCTATATATATAAAGTAGAGTTAAGATAGTTGTACTACTGATTTCTCGGAGTTCATTGACGAGAAAGGTTAGTGTTGGTACTGTTCAGACAATTGAATGCAACTGTCTTGTGTTCTGGGTGATTGATTTAGGGATGGCAGTACACAATGTATGTACCACTGTTGTCCCGTGATTATTCTGAATTTAAATTCTGTGTTACTGGGTTTTTTCTCTTTGAGATAAACTGGATTTGGAAAAAAGAAGTGGCAAGAACAGTGGGCTGAGTGTGTTTGAAATGAGGGATGTTTTGAGGGAGATTAACAGACAGTATGTCTTTTACAATAATAAAATTTAAAAATCTAAAATGCATAATATATTTGCATCACTCCTCGTGCACTGAGCATAAAGAACAAAGTGAGCGTATAGTTTGCGTCTCTGTCAAAGTCCGCTGAGTGCCCGTGGGTTGGGCTCAGGAGGCCCTGCCCAGTGTGCTGTGGAAGTTGATCATACCTAAGCCCTGAAGACAGCTCAGCTCAGCTCCACGTGGATCCCAGGCAGATTGTGTCATGGGAGTAAAGAGGTGGAAGTCAAGTGAAATAACTGATCTCGAAGTTTTCTACCCATCCGTGATACACTTAGTTTACTCTCTCCCCTCTGCTCTCCCTCAGATCCAGTGCCATCTCTGTCGTGAAGATTCTGAGGGTCTTAAGGGTCCTGAGGCCCCTTAGAGCAATCAACAGAGCCAAAGGACTTAAGGTAGTGACTGTTTTCCTTCCAGTGGAGCAGGCTAGGGTTGGGCTTGGGTGTAATGACTGACCCTTCTGGACCAGAGCTGAGAGGAGGCCTGGTGAATTTCAAAGAGGGACCTTTCTCACTGATAATTCCGTCTCTACCATGTGCTGATGACATTTTAAAAATTTTGCTACTTTTGTTAATGGGAGATGTTTTTCTAATGATTATAGTTCACTTAATTTTTTTTTTTTGTTACCAGTAGTATCTGTGTGTATTTTAGTCTTTATATCTGTCCTCATCCAAATTATACAAAAAAAGAGTTTGCATTTTGTGTAGCCCTTTATAGAATGAGGAACCCTTTGGTCCTTTGTGCCAGGCAGTGCTGTGTACCCACAGCATTTCTTTTGACTATGTCAGTTCTTTGTAGGAAATCAAAGAGGAGCCTGCTTACAAGGTGCTCCTCACAGGGGCTGGGGTTGCACGTTGGCCCCTCCCTGCAGATAACCTGCAAAGCAAAGCACAGAGCACTGCATGGGTGGGACACCATATGATCCTGCCCACACATGCAGAAGCTCTTGGTGAGTGTTCCTCACCTGGTGGCTAAGAAAACAGAGGGGGCTGGAGGTTTAGCTCAGCGGCATAAGCACCTGCCTTGCAAGCAGGCAGTCATGAGTTCGATCCCTGGTACCGAAAAAAGACAAAAAAAAAAGAAAGAAAACAGAGGAAAGTGACATCTTCTTTTCTTTTTCCCCTTCTCTCCCCAGCACGTTGTGCAGTGCGTCTTTGTGGCCATCCGGACAATCGGCAACATTATGATCGTCACCACCCTCCTCCAGTTCATGTTCGCCTGCATAGGGGTGCAGTTGTTCAAGGTAGAGCGATGGCCTTTATGCCTGAGGCCAGGCTGACTGCCTTAAGGAGGAGCCTATGCTTGACTGTCTGTCTGTTTTACACCCAGGGGAAGTTTTATCGCTGCACAGATGAAGCCAAAAGTAACCCTGAAGAATGCAGGTCAGTGTCCAGAGAGCAGAGTAGAGAATTTGGAAGAATAAATTTTAAAAAATACCTCAAGGACTCACTCATGCCAGAACTTTTTGTCTGGGGGTAAAAAATTCTGGTGTGCTGAGATCACAGCTGAGTATATGTTATTTGGTATTTGTTTCGTTTGGTTTTTTTTTTAATTGAGGTGGCATTCACCTAACATAAAACCAGTGGCTGGTAGTAAGGGTACAGTTTAGAGCATTTAGTACAGTCACATCACGTTTATTGCTCAGCCATCACCTTTAAATTCAGAACTTTTTCGCATCCTGAAAGAACAGATCAGTGGCTTTTGCTATTTGGTGTAGAATTTAGGTAAACAGGGATGTGATAAATAGCAATTGTGAAATGATGCAAGTATCTCTCCTTCCTTGTGGCTAGTATTCCCTCTAATGAGATCTTGCAGCTCAGCTCTCTGGCATGCAGGAGCTGCCTCCGTCTTCTGGTAGATTTTCCAGGCTCCCGCTCTCCTTGCTCCTGTCTCTTATGTGTGAGCCATGTTTTCCTTCACAGGAACCGGCCGAGGTGAGATAAAGCAGGAAGTGTTCATGCCTCTTTATTCCAAGGTGCCTGATGAATAAGGCAGGCATAGAAACCATTGCCCAGAGCTGAAGACTGCATAATCTTATGTGTGTCCCCTCCCTTCACATACGTAACTAACCTGTGTCTGCTGCCTGTGTCACTTATGTTGGTTTGGAGTTTCCTTTAGGCAGAAATGCCACACCAGGCATCAGTTGTAACATCAGTTGTGACTACGACTGTGTAGGTCCAGAGGTGCCCTTCACCCAAGGCGTGGAGTGCAGAGCGCAGCCTGGAGCAGGGCAGTACGGAGCAGGGTGCAGCTTCCCTTCCCTCCCAGAGACTCTGCTTCCTCATTTGTAAAATAATCATGGGCTCCATCCATAAATGAAGTTCTTTGAGAAATGATGTATGTCAGAAATTGTGGAATTCTTTTGGAGAGAAAACTGGCCATATCATTAGTATGAAGAAAAAGAAATGTGATGAGCTAAGAATATACCTGCCTGGGCTTATTTCCCAGAGCTTTTAGAATTTTCTATGCCAAGGCTTTGATACTTCTGCATGTCTCTGAGCCTTTTTTATGGGAGACATGTTTACTGTCCTCTGGTTTCCTTGTGTTAACAGACAAACTGGCTGTGTGCCTAGCTGCTCCCGAGAAAACACATTGCACTAGTGTTATTCGGTCGCTTGTGCTGTGAAATAGATTAAATGTAGGGAGTGCAAGGGAGGAACCCACCTATGTCATGCTCAGGTGTGTGACTCTGCTGGGGCGGAGCGTGTGACATGCCTGGGGGAAGGCCTGGGGGGCTATGACTGACTCAGTGCTCTTTCTACCTGCCATGTGTGAAGCCAGAGTGACACACACTAATTTTTGTCCACAGAGGGCTTTTCATCCTCTACAAGGATGGGGATGTCGATAGCCCCATGGTCCGTGAAAGGATCTGGCAAAATAGTGATTTCAACTTCGACAATGTACTTTCTGCTATGATGGCGCTCTTCACGGTCTCCACCTTTGAGGGCTGGCCTGCGTGAGTATAGAAAATGTACAGTCTTTCCAGGAGGCTCCTACTTGCTCCATGAGTGGCTCTGGGCCGAATCCACTCTCCAGGAGTGTATCCCACCTCTGTCTCAGACGTATCCTGTGGCTCTTTAACTTTATCATGACTCCTCAGCCCATTTGACTAGCAGATGATCACCTTCTGCTGCCTGCTAACAGAGTCTCAGATTTGAAGCAAGATAAAGTTGGTCCTGGGCAGCATCCCTGGATGGGACTAAGAGGTGTCTTCTGTGCCTAATCTCCTTGGTAGCTGTTTCAATAAAGCTGCTGTTCTGCTGCTCCTAAGGGGGTCTTGATGTGTCTCCAAACATTCATTCATTCTGATGCTTCCTGTTAATTCATTTCCAAGTGTGGACAGTGGCCACTGTGCCGTTTCTTTCATGAAAGAACTCACTTGCTCATTCATACAGTGTGCTTTGATATGAGCTCCATAGAGCATGCTGTGCTCAGCACTGGTACAGCTCAGTGGTTACGTGATTACCTAGCCTAGCATGCACAATCCCTAAACTGAAGAAAAGAGAAGCAGAGAAGAGCAGAGAGGAAAGGGAAGGAGAACAGAGGGGAGAAACAATCTACACCGTATTTCTCCCTTCATCCTCAAATCTAGTAAGAGTGCAGGTGGTTAAATGAAGCAGGAGCTGTAGTATGTCCTGGACAGGTACTGAAGAATGGCTAAAATTTGAGTGGGTAAAGAAGGAAGAGAGTAGGATGCAAAGGGGGGATCTTTTGTCCCTTATTTGCTCTTTCTGTCATGTCCCATGCCCAGAGGAGCTGCAGAAGGTGGTCAGCTGGTCCTTGCAAGCTGGTAGGGCACTCCACTGCATGTTGGAGTCACATATTTTTAGAAACTTCTGTTGGGTGCAAGTAAAATCAAGTGGAGCTTGCTTGTTAGGAAATTGCTCCTGGGAGAAGAGAGGAACTGGACAAGACCTTGACTTGGAAGAGGCATTAGCCGTATTGCTGGTGTTAGACACTGTGCTTTAGGAGGTCATGGAGACAGCTGAGGAAAAGTGAGCCAACCTAGGTCTTGGGGCTAAAGGAACTGAACTCATCTCCTAACTCTGCCCCTGAGGAGTGTGACCATGGCAGGTGGGTCCCTCTGAAAGTCCATAAAATGACAGTGACAACAATGTCTGCCTTTCCAGACAGAAGCCCAGGTGAGGTAGGTGACGTAGGAGTGTCTGAATCAGCATCAGAGTGGGAACAGTTCCAGTAATTTCTTGGTTCCTGTTAAGAGTTCTGTTTGATATATATTTACTTTTAGTGCTTATTTCAGTTTAATAAACTTCCCTTAGTTCTTTGGAAATTCTCTGCTAGGATGCTTATTGTCTGCAAGCATTACAGTTTCCACCTTATCTAATATGTTATGAGCAGTGTTTTTCTTTCTGTGACTGGAAGTGTTACCAAATACTCATGGAATCTTTTGGTTTTCAGTGCTCACAGCAGTGTTTTGTGGATTATATGCTGGGTGACTCCTCTAGGTGCCAGCTGGCTGGATCTCAGGAGACAGAGGGTGCCTCAGAAGCTTGACTGTGTCCAGGGGCACCCCATAAAGGCTTGACAGCCAGTGGTTTTGGGAAGAGTTCAGAAGAGCTCTGAGGACACCTGAGAAGGCAGGAGGCTGGGCTGAATGGGGCTAGCAGGTGCTCACTTGTTTTTTCTGCTCTCCAGGTTACTATATAAAGCCATTGACTCAAATGGAGAGAACATTGGCCCGGTCTACAACTACCGCGTGGAGATCTCCATCTTCTTCATCATCTATATCATCATTGTCGCTTTCTTTATGATGAACATCTTTGTGGGCTTTGTCATCGTTACATTTCAGGAGCAGGGAGAAAAAGAGTATAAGAACTGTGAGCTGGACAAAAATCAGGTTAAAATCACACCCTGTTTGCGTTTGTTTCCCTGGGAAGAGTGGCATGCCTGCTTCTTGAGTGCCTCCTCAAGCTCAGAGTGGGCAGCCCTGAGCCAGCCCTTTCAGACCATGCTCTCAGCCAGGACAAGTTACCCTTCTGGAATGACAGTCTGTAAAACTAGTTCCCCAGATACAGAAAGACTTTGTGATAGTGAAAGCCATCCTCCTTCTACAATCACTTGTGACAGGTCAGAATCTTGTGGGATTACGCACCCTGGGATCCCTCAGATTCCCACAGTCCCTACCAAGAGAGTGTTTAATATCTGCTTAGAGCAGACATTTCTTACCTTAATACTACTGCTGCTTTAGGTTGGATAACTCTTTGTATTTGTGCGGGTCACTCTGGGATATTTGCCATCCACTAGAGACCAGCAGCATCCCCTTCCTCCACTAGTGAGAACCAGAATATTCTCAGGCATTGGCAGGTGTCTTCTGGAGAAGCTGAATTGCCCCTGGTCTAGAGCTGATGACTTAGGAAGAACCCTCTGACACCACTGGGAAAGTCATACACTTTACACTTGGGACTGACGTTCCACCAGTGTTACTCATTCTTTTACCTAGTACCTTGTTTTAGCTGGTCTGGTAGAAGTGGGGTTCTTTGGCTATGCTTATGTGGTAACATGGGGCAGCCAAGAGCCCCATACTCTAGTTCTCCTGTGCCTGCACCTGCTCGGTGATGTTAGGTACGTGCCTGCTCTTCTTAAGGCTTGCTTACTTATCTCTAAATGGAGGACATTAAAGAGTTGAACCCTGTAACCAGGTATGAGATTAGGAGTCTGTTCTAGGAGTTTCCCCAGTCCTCCTGCTGTAACTTTCTGCTTAGCAATGACACCATAAACTAGAATGACCTGACAGCCTGGCTTTCCTGAGGTGAAGTGGCAGTGCCATGATGAAGCATTCTGTCCCAGGCTGCAGCTGTACCCACTGTGGGAAATGTGAGAATGTGCTGACTCGGTTGCAGGACTTTTCCTTTGAGTTTCCAGGGTGTCCTTGCTGACCCCACTCTTTTTCTACTGGAGACCAGGCCCGGTCAGCCAGGAAGGTCTGGGGCTATAGGAATGTTAGCAGTGAGGTCCCAAACAGGCTTGACTCCAAGAGGCTGGGACCCTGGAGTCAGCATATGAGGTCTGAGCAGTACCAAGTCCTGGATACAAGAAGCCTGTCCAGAGTCTGCCCATCCCTAGTCAGAGCATTAGAGTAGGGGCAGGGCTAAGTCTTCAGGATGAGCTGAAAGCATTTGGGGTTGGAGGCACCCTGTGAGCTTGCTACAGAGGATAAGGCAGTGTCCGTACCCACAGTGCGTAGGACAGTGCTCTAGCTAGACCCAACCTTAGTTCAGTCCTACAGTCTGTACCATTAACACTTCTGCCTCCCAAGAGGCATCTTGCATGAGTTAGTTTGAGTTGCCAAGGGCTGCCAGTCTTGAAGGGAACACAACCCCTCTGCTTCTTAGAGACTTTAGGCCTGTTGGCAGTGGGCTTCTTCTCCCAGAGCACAGCACAGGGACCTGGAGACCTGCCCCATCACCTGGCTGAGAGGAAAGGCAGTGGTAAGGCCTAGGCCCAGTCTTTCCGCTGATTGTGTGCACCTTGCAGGACTTCAGCAAAGGCAGCACAAACTGCGCTGCCCTTTATAGCAAGCGGAATGGGTGCTCTGCTTCCCCTTGAGGTGGCTGAGAGGAGCAGACAGCAGTGGAGGTTGGCCCTTTCCGTAACTCCATGGTGCTGGCTTGGGTCATTTTCACCATTGTCCCTGCTCCCTTCCTAGAGGGCTGGAGTGATGTCTTACAAAGCAGATGACACTGTGTGCTCCTTGCCTAGCAGTGCTCAGCACCCCAGCATTTGCCGTTTTCTGCCGTTGCAGCGTCAGTGTGTTGAATACGCCTTGAAAGCACGTCCCTTGCGGAGATACATCCCCAAAAACCCCTACCAGTACAAGTTCTGGTACGTGGTGAACTCTTCGCCTTTCGAATACATGATGTTTGTCCTCATCATGCTCAACACACTCTGCTTGGCCATGCAGGTAAAAATGGACACAGCTGTGGAGACCAAGTGTGGGCATTCTGTACAGCCCCAAATACCAGCTTCTGAGGGTAGAGTGCAGCCCCCTCGTGAGAGGATGGGTTTGACTCTCTGCTGTTATTGTCTGGCTGATGGTTGTTACAGTTTAAGTTGCTTATTTGGTTGAGACTGTCTGTACAGCATGGTGGCAGGTAACATTTCCACAGAGCCTGCCTGTGGCACTCAGCTCCACATGAGCCTTCTGAGGCCAGAGAGTGGGCCAGGACCAAAGCTCTGGGGTTCCTCAGGTGGGCACTTCCATCCTGGCATTGCTTCTTTCCTGCTGGGTGGCCTTGGAAAATTATTGAAATCCCCTGAACCTTACTTCCATCATGAGTACAGTGGGACAGTCGACTACACCTATCTCAGAGATAAGATTTATGCTACACTGTTAGTGTCAGGCCTTTGCCCTGGGCCCACTACACCATCACACCCAATGTTCAGAAGCAAAACCTGTGTCATATTCCTGTCTTCAAGGGGCTCCTGGAATGGGAGTTCAGGAAGTACTGGGTTTGACCTCAAGTACTCCAGTTATTTCTTGGTGACGTCAGAGGCAAGTCATGCAACCCTCTTGATTTAGCCAAGGTAGAATACAATGTGGTATCAACAGTGAAGGTTTTCAGAAGTTACAATGATGACCAGATATCAAACTGGGACAGGAAACAGAGACCAAAATCTAGATAGATGTAGATTTTTGCCTATACTGTAAAAGCTCTCAGTGCTGTCTGGAAAATGGGCCTAACGGTAGTCAAAGATAAGGTACCTGGCACTTTTCTTCATTTAATGATTCTTTATGTGTGAAAAGAACCCTGTGCTCTATGGAAAAATTCAAAGTCAAGGTAACACCGTCTTCTATTAAACATATCCCTAAATGGCATAAAATTCATCCCTCACTGAATGCTCCCTTTATTTGTAGACATTTTGGTGGTATCTGCACCGTGCTTTAGTTGAGGGCCTGACATTAAGCTCTGCCACAAAAGAAGGGTGAACCCCCTTATCTTGTGCTTAGCAAGTAGATATGTTCCCCCTCCCCTGTCATTCAGTCATCCTCATCTTGTCACAGCCCCTGTGCTTTGTGGGAGCTCATGATGTGATGCATTTGGGAGGTGGTGCTGTTAGACTCCGGAGCGAGCCTATAACATTACAAAGGGCTGGAGAGCCATCTGTGAGGACTGAGATGGTGGCCGAGTCTCTGAAAACTGTGTCTCTGACTCTATCCATAGCACTATGAGCAGTCCAAGATGTTCAATGATGCCATGGACATTCTGAACATGGTCTTCACTGGGGTGTTCACTGTGGAAATGGTTTTGAAAGTCATTGCATTTAAGCCTAAGGTAAGTTGCTGAGGCCTGTTTGCAAAAGCTGCTGCTGAATCACTTCAGAGAAGCACCCACTTCCTGTTCACCTTGTGCTGCTGAATTAGGCTGCATTGTTCAGGCTGCTGACTCGGTTACCATCTGATAACATTAAAATCTGATTAGGGCATTAGGTGTGCGCATTGGAAAATAAAACTACAAAAACAAAAGCTCATGAAAACAATTCTAAGAGAAAAAAAGTGAGAAGCAAGAATCTGTAGACTGAAGATTGTTTTGAAACCTGATTTTGTTTCTAAAATAGCATGTATTATGCCATCTCAGGAAAACCTGCCTCATTGAGCACTGTGGGACATATTCTGACAGCCATCAGAAGAAGCTTGACCTTGATTTTTCTTTCAGATTGCTAGCATGGAGGCTGTGGTTTTTGTTTTTTCCTGGTCTTGCAGCATCCTTTTCACCTTCAGCGGGAAGTTCTAATACCAGTCTCAGTCCTCTCACAGTCATAGTATGTTTTGACTTAGAAAATTTTTACTTGAATTTAGGAAATCAAATCAAAGCTATTTTGAGGACTTAGTGCAGTGTTTCTCCTTCGGGAGTAAATCAAGCCCCATGCTGTCCACGGCTGTGGTATAACAGGCAGTGCAGTGCAGTGTTGAAGTGTGTAATTCTAGACTGGACTGACGAGGTCCTTCATTCCACTGCGCACTAGCTTAAGAAAATGACTTCACTGCCCTGTGCCTCAGTTCCCTCATCCACAGTGGGAGGATACTGATGCTCCTCTTTCCTGGGGCTGCTCTGAAGAGTGCAAAATTGTCGTGCTGTAGTGGGTGCTTCACAGAGTGGCTGGGGTGTGGAACCATGCTGTGGACTACCAGCTGCTGCCACTGTTCCTACTCCCACTGCTGTCATCATCAAGCAGTGACATCCTGTCATCCTACAACCCTAGACAGAGAGGCCCAGCCTAACCGACCTGTGGGCACTCAGCCTCATCTCCTTCCTAGCGCAGACCCAAAGTCTTCAAGTAGGAGGGGAGCAGAGCCCAGGTTTTAATCTGCATGCAAGGTATCAAACAGCACTAATGTACATAAGGCCTAGGTTAAGAAATGGATGGTTTCATATACTCTATAATTATACAAAATTCTAATTCCAAATTATTCCTTTCTTTAATTTGAATTAATTTCTATGCAATCTGTATCAGATCTTTGTGGACCAAAAAGAAAGGACATTTGTAAGTGATTAATTGGGGTGATTGCAGTGGGGCCCAATTTGGCACTTTGTGCATGGCCAAATGTTCCTCCTGTGACTTGTCCATATCTGCAGACATAAGCATCCCTCCTTCTCCAAATCCATCTTAATTTCCTCTGAGACTTTGGTTTGTTTCCTTCTTACTTTTACTTCTCTGAGCAATATTTGTCTGAGCTGATGGAAAAGGTGGCAGAATAAGATATGAAAGGCATGTGAAGAAGGCGCATGGAACACGCCTATCAAACATTTCCTAGATTCCCTGTGCCCTGGCTTTCTTTGCCTGGCAGTTAAGCTCTGCAGTTTTCAAAGTTCATTCCAGGCTGAGGAGAAAGTCACACTCAATGTGTGAGCGTGAAAGCATATGTCTTCTGTGAGCGTGTATGTGTACATGAGCCTTTGTGCCTGATTCATGTGATTTTGGTGTTCGTATGCATTAGCGTGTGTATGTGGGCATGTGTTTATGTGTGCATACGTGCATGCGTATCTGCGGGTACATCCTCCAGTAGGCCAGTGCACTGATAACTTAGAGCATGCTGCTCAGTAAACCTCCAAGGGAGGAGAGCTCAGTGGCGTGTGAAGAGATGAGTGACACCAAGTAGAAATCAGTTGCTAATTTATAATCAGTACTGAAAGATCAGAGTTTTTAAATGGGTGGTTTCCGCCAGATACTGTGATGCTTCTTTCTTTTGCTAGTAAGATATTTTCATAGCCTAAGATGACCTCATTATAATTGAGAGAACTTTTAAAATAAAAGTTCTATACTTCTGCATTTAAAGAGCACTGTCCATATGCTCACCCATTCCAGGGAAAATAGGTTTTGTATTACTAAGTTTCTGGGTGTGCAAAAAAGAGTGAGTTCCCCAAGAATCAAAGCTCTTCTTGAAATTTTTCTAGATTTTCTTTCATTTTTAAATTTTTGGTATTCATAATTCATGCCCAGGCAAGAACGGTCTTTCACGGAGAAGCCACTGGGGTGCCTTCTGTCATAGTCTAGTGGGCTGATCAGGCTGAGGAGAGATGTTGTCAAGTCTGCAGAAGAACAGGTGTTCCAAGGAGATGGACATTAGCCTCAGCTCAGGAGAGTCTGTATTTCTTCCGAGGAATTCTATTATCAGGACCCTGGCCACTGTGGGTACACCTTCTAGGAAGACTCAATGTCTTCTCTGTTAAGAGAGGTGGCAGTTTCAGCTGCTACACGAAACAAAGTGAAATTAGGCAAATCTTACTGGCAGGTGAGAAGGCATCTTCAGGAAGCAAGAGTTTAAAGATTGGAGATTCTTGCTCCTGGGGACTTTGGTGCATAGGAGAATCTGACTGAGAAATAGTGCTGTCATAATAGAGAGCATATTTAGAGGGAATGGTGCAGGCATGTGGGGTGAGGTTCCCCAGTACCTGCAAACAGGAAGGTTGGGGAGGAGGCAGAGGTAAGAAACCTGGCCCTGGGGCTTCCACAGTGGGGAGGCAGTCTCTCGTCATGGGGAGGGCAGGCTTCATGGGGAGAGCAGAAGGATTAGGGCAAGGCCAGTGGGCTGTTTATTATGTTGAGTACTGGGGGACAGTTCACCACTCGGTGTTAGCCTGGTGTACTCTTCACTGCGCGTTCAACTGGGGGTCCCTCATGCAGCCATAGGATTTTTTTTTTATTGTAAAGAAAAGCACACAAAAAAATTGAAAAGCAGTGAAACAAACAAAAAAACAACAAAGGCCAAACAGTGACAACAACAAAAAAATAGTGATACAGGATTTCAAAATAAGATAATGGGAATTTAACAATGGTTGTTATATTATATATTGTTATCTTTAAAATAGTTGCTCAAGTTACCAGATACAGACCTGCAAAATTGATCAAACAACATGATTTCCCTTGGAGAAGTTTCTTTCCCTTTCCCAGAGGAGCTCCAGAGGTGCAGTCAGTTAGGATTAGGTGTTCATATAGGATTTTCCAAGATAGGCTGTAATTCACAATTTAGGTAAAAAGACAAACCCTGTTTCCCTGGCCTTTACCTCCAATGCTCCCAGCAGAAGCTATGAGAACTGTCCAGTGAATTTTCACACTTCAAGGAGGGAGATTCAGAAGGAAAGTCTTTACAAGGTATTGGTGGTTCCGTAGTAAAGACTGGTGGGCTGAGGATGAGCCTGTAAGTGCACCTCACCATATGATGGTACTTGTTTTTCTGTCACGGGATATGAGGGTAGAGCAGAGTGCATATGTTTCCTCCAAGCCCCTATTCACCGTTAGGTACTCTTACACTAGTCAAAAAGCTGTCAGGTAATAGTCTAACCAAAATTGACACTGTGGATCATCCCTTAGACCAAGCACTGCCCAAACAGTCCTTGCTACAAGCTGATAAGTGACCTGGCTGCCGTGACACAGGACAAAAGCACATCAATTCTGTAAGATTCTTCAGACCTGAGGATGACAGTGAATCAAAGCAGGAAAAAGAAGTTAGACTTGGGCTGTTTTTCTTTTTTCCATTTGCATCCATTCTGTACACATTGCCCCTTACCCTGGGCCACGTCCAAATAGAGGAATAGTGAAAGCCAAGGCTCTGCCTTCCTGGAGGCCACCACTGGGCAAGAGACACATGGGCGGCCAGTCAGAAGGCTCTTAGAGTAACAAAACATCTGGCGAGAGACTCTGAGTCTGGTTTATAACTTTAAACATTCAGAGTCAGAATGTTTCTGGATAATCAGTGTTGTTCCATGGGGCTGACTCGTTTGGTCTTTAAAAAAGAAAAGTTAGCTAGCTAGCTAGATTGATTGATTTGATTTGATTGCTGGTTCTGCTTCCGAGTCCATCTGTCCTCAGCGTGCTGTCCTCAGCGAGGAGAAGAGGTTGGAGATGTGGTCAGAGCCCGTGTCCTGTCTTGTGGTTACCCGGCTGCTACATACTGTACCATCGGTGAGGAAAGGGTGAGGCCTGAGTCATGCTCCCTTGACAGTGGTTTTATTAAACAGGAGGCTGCTAAATGGGGAAACAGTATGTGGGAAGAAAGGGAGGGCTGGCATTTTCTGCCTCCCCTGGACTCCTGTCAGAGCCACCTGGTCAGAGCCTTTGATTCCAGCCACCTGCACCAAGTCAAGCCTCCTGCCACCTAGATGAGGGATGACAACTTTTGGTCCAGGAACTGTTAGGGTTTTGGCACTATTTTGTGAGTGTGAGCGATTTCTGAGAGAGGAAGGGGAGCACAGGGATGGAGAGGGGGATACAGGCAAACAGATAGTAAGATTTCCAAAATTTCTGTTAAACCCCAGTAAGGTTAGTTCCAAAGGATTTTACCCACAACCGTGCTCCAGGATTGCCTCAGCAGAGAATAGCTTACTTACACTGATCATTAAGAGAAGGGGTATTAGGAGTAAAATCCAAGATGAGTGAAGGGCTGATGTCCCCTGCACACGTGCTGGGTCTGGCAACTAGTGAATCCATGAAATGACAGGAGAGACACGAAGGGTATGGTACAGGTAGGGTCACATTAGAGGATAGGAAGGATGTGTGGTCTTTACTGCTCCGTGAGTCTTCTGGAGGTCTAGTGGTCAGTCCTGATGAAGAATTAGATCGCAGCATAAGCCTTCTTCCTAAGAGAGGAGAGGATCCCCTGTTCCTATTAGCTTCTGAGTTGCTCATAAGTCTACAAAGATAGGAGCAGATTCTGCCTCTCAGTGTAGTCTGTGCACTGCTGCCTGTCAGAACTGTTTGTTACTCGTTTACTGTAATATGAGTGATCTTGGAGGACCCAACACACTCGCAGAGCATCAGCGGCAACACCAAGGCTCAACCTAATGCAGTGGACCTGCTCACCAGGGGAAGGAAGGGCTGTGCTACTTTACATCCAGGTGCTCGATCTTTATCCAACATCTGACCCACCTCAGATGTCATGAGTTCAGACGGCAGAGATGCCCGTCTTCCATCACTTCTGCCAACCAGGAATCCGTTTGTGAGGGAACGTGCAAGACCGTCTTAACCCCTTGTAAATGATAGTTTTTACAGCTTCTTGTTAGACGTTCATACTCAGATCATCAGATTCTGTGTATGCTGAAGCCTTTTGGTACCTTCTTAGGCTGCTGAGAGCGGGTTTGGGGGAGCAGCCATCAGTGAGAAGCTAGTGTGATGATTGTCGGGAGAGAGGCAGAGTGGTCAGAAACCACACAGCTGGAGGGGGACTCTTATGTTATTTGGCAAGAAATTAAAACAATACAGGTCAGAGTGTAATAATTCCCAATCGATAGGAGAAAACGATCCACAAATGATCCACAGTGAGTAGAATGAACATCTCTCATCCAGTTATGAAGACAGTCAACACTTCTACATTTTCTATAGCATCACAAGAGGCTGTAGTTCTGTGGTGCCTCCTTCTAGGCCTGCATTTGATCACTAGTTTCCAGGATTTGACACTTCAAAGTACCTCCTGTCCTGGTTTTCTTAATATGACACTAAATGTACCCAATTTTAAGCATGCTGGGCTCCTCTTTATGTAACTCAGACCTGGTTTTTTATTTCCAAAACGTGCTTTGACTTTTTGACAAGAAGCAGTTGGCTTATAGACAGTCATTGACCTTGACAGTCTGTCCTTGGCAACCAGAAGCCTCCTGGCACTGTGTGCCATCCTCCTCCTACCCACAGTGTTAGGTTCACACTGGCTGTGCCAGGCCCAAGAGGTATAAAATGTATGGCAGGACTAAAGAATCTCAGGGCTCTCATGTGAGGATGTTGCACATTAGGACTGGTGCAAGATACAGGGGTCCAAAAAGGACCAGGAAAAGCCAGGCGACCAGGAGGGTACACATGAATAAAGATGTTTCACTCTGTGCCAAGCATTAACTGGACTCAGGGCTCTGGGCCAGATGTTGGTTTGCTGAAAGTGGGAACAGAGTAAGTTGTGCAGTCCCCTCCTCAGAGTACTTTCAGTATGGTGGACCTGCAGGGACCAAGACATAAGTGAGCTCCAGACAGCGTACTGGAGAGCGAGCATAAAGTCTGTCACTGACCTGACCTTGGAGGAGGAGGAGCAGGGAGAGATGGGGTGGTGTGGAGGGGGTAGGCTTGCAAAGGCACCCAGAGACAGAGGAGAACCTGCTCAAGTGTTGAGGAGACAGAGGGGAGTCCTCTGGCCCTGGAGGAATGAGAGAGAAGGGAAAGGCGAGAATTGAGGTGGGAGAAAGAGCCTGTGGGCCAGGGCTTCTCTCAAGGACAGGGGGAGCCTTTGAGCATCCTCTGTCCTTCAGTACTTCTTGCTCTGTAGAACCTGCCTCAGTTCTCTGCCCTGGGCCCCCACTACCATAGCCACAGTGCTGTGCCACGAGATACACACACATTGCCTTTAACTGCCTCTCTGTGTCCATCACAGTAAGAGCTCTTTGTAGGCAAGGCCTTGTCTTGTCATCCTGACACAAGGCCAAGCCTTTGAAATACTTGCTGGACTGATGAAGCAGGAGAGGGAAGGGTCTGCTGGAAGGGCCCCAGAAATGAAGAGGTGTGAACTGCCTGCTGGCAGTGCTCTTTAAGGGGCAGAGGAGAAGTGAGTGGGTGATTGGGACCTTTGGAGTCGGAGAGCCTGGTGAGGATTTGGATCAGCACACTGGGTGCTAGGCCGGGGTTACCTGTAACTGCTCAGAGCCTTGGATCTGTGTTGTGTGTGTATATGCGTGTGTGCGTGCATGCGTGCACACCCATTCTGTCACGTGTGTACTCTGTCACACCAAAGTCGACAGCTGGCCCCTGTGCCCCTTTCCACCAATGGACAGTATTGTTGCCTCCCCTCTGGCTTTCCCACCCCATCTGGTTGCCATGGGTGCTGCAGGGACTCAGATATGTCCCCGTATGATCCGTGCAATGTTTCATTCATGCCTTCTCATAAACATCTGCCCCACCTGCTCTGTTCAGGGGTATTTTAGTGACGCCTGGAACACGTTTGACTCCCTCATCGTAATCGGCAGCATTATTGACGTGGCCCTCAGTGAAGCAGACGTGAGTATGCACCTGGCATAGCCTGCATCCTCTTTCCTCTGTCTGCACATTCTGCTCCCTAAACTGCAGTGGCATCACCTGGACAAGTCACAGATCCCTGGCACTTGGTCTGAAACTAGGCATTTCCTAAGGAAAGCTGGGGGGAAGGACCTTTGAGTGTAGGACCTTTGAGTGTAGGGCCTTGGCCCGAGGCCTGTGTAGACGCAAATCGCTTTTGAGTGCTGGCTTTCTGGCAGCACTGACCCCAGGAACTAGGGGGCAAGGTAAGACAGGGCATCTCTAATTATTTTTACTTGCTGCGTCACATGTAATACCTGAAGTAATTATCTATGACATACTTGTCTTAGGGCCATTTTTCAAGTAGCTGAGTGGCATAATGCTAGAATGTTCTCCTTTGATAACACTGTCCTTCTCTTCTTTTTTCCTGTTGTGCGTCCTCTCCTCTGTGGCTTCTGAATGCTTGCCCTAACAGCACTATTTCACTGATGCATGGAACACTTTTGATGCCTTAATTGTTGTTGGTAGCGTCGTTGATATTGCTATAACTGAAGTGAATGTAAGTAGCAAACTTTGTGTCCTCTACTGTGATTGTTTTCATTAAGCCTGTTGTAGAAGAGATTAGAAGTCCCACCAATGACTGTCTTTTACTCCTTAAAAACCCAGATACAAATTCCTTTTAAGAGATGGACAATTTCTAGCCTCTCATCCCTCACTCACCTCTTGTCCACTCCTTTACCCTAAAGAAGTGGGGAAGTAAACATAGAATTGCCATTTTGGAATTAGTGTTTTAATGATCATATTAAAGTTTTAGGAGCCAGGACTTAATTGTGTGAGTATACGAACACTATCCTCCTCCAGCAGTGTGACCTTTGCCAGTCACCTGACTGCTTTGTGCCTCTGCTTTTCCAGCCGTAGAAATGAGTTAATAATGTGGACCTCTGCACCCACAATGATTCTGGGAGGTGTAGGAGGGAGCCACCACAGCTGGGCCTAAGCATATGGCTGCTGCCACTCCTCAGGTCTTCCTCTGTATCCTCAATCGGCTCTGAGTCTGGCTGGTGACACTGGTGAACATCCAGTAGCCCCTCAAAGGGCGGGGCCCATGTGAACAGAGGAAGCAGGGCCCAGAGTATATCAAGAAGACCATGTGGCTCTGTAACATGTAGTTGAGCCATGATAAAGGGGCTTGTGTTTAGCAGCATGGTAGGTGGAGCAAACCACTCCACAAGCAGCCTGAGAACCCCTTCAGAATGCAGAGGCTTCAGAAGGAGGCTTACCTCCTGCCCGTACTCTTGCCTGACCTGTGCTTGACAGAAGACCTGAGGCAGGCAGAATGGTCCCTGTCCACCTGCTCTGACCCCAGTCCACAGTAGCTCTTCAGGGTCTCCAGCACATATGCCCTTTGAGTGGAGGGCAGAGCATGGAGAGGGTTTGCTGAGTGATCCTGGCTTCTGCTCTGTGTTACCAGTCCAGCCTGCCCCCACCTTAGTGTTCTACCCGCCTGACATCTGTGGGGCTGAGATTGTTAGGTCCATCCTGGTGCCCAGTCAGCACATACCAGATGGCCATCGTGGAATCCCTTCAAGCCCTGTAAGAGAGCCAGGCTGATTCTGAAATGGGAATAGGAGGACAAGAAATGGGGCAATCTCAAGACTGGCAGTCTTAGCTCTCCTGACTTGTATTAGAGGAATAAGATGATATGAATATTTGTGAAAATGCTTGCAAAAACCAGAGCTTCAGGGAGGTGCAATCTTCCTGCACATACAGGTTTTCCACTGAACCAGCAACATGGACAGTAAGATGCTCCCGTGTCCATGAGGTGTGACTTAAAGCTTGTCACATGCAAATCCATGCCATGACAAGATACTAACATGGTGTTGTACTAGGCCTGCAGACACTCATCCCCCAGCCTCCTTGAGCCTAGACTTACAGAATTTCTACTTCATGTCAAAATAGTCCATAAAGCAGCTGTAATTTTGCTATTCATGATATGTAAAATAATCTGGTACAGCAGGACCCTAACTCTTCTGAGATAATAGCCTGATCAACCAGATACATCAAAGAATACTTGCATGAAAAGTCTAGATCAGAGACAGCATGTGACGGAAATGAAGGTACAATAGCTGCCATCCCAATGGGTCTCCTTGGACCACTCAGTTCTTGAAGAAATGGGCAGCTAGAGGGTATAAATCCTTAGTTTCTGGGTAGGGATATGATCAAGGTTGGTTTACCAAGTGGACATCCAGCATTCTCACGCTGCCCCACTGCTGGCTGGCAGGGTGGCACTGGCGCATGCAGGGCGGCACTTACTTCCTGGCTACTGCCCAGGGGCTGAGCGCTAGCCCTGTGCCTCCCAGTGCAGCCATCCCCTTTGGCCCAGCCTTGCCTGACAGTGGCTTGGTGTATCCTAGTTCACTGAGTATCAGGAAGGGACCAGGTCTGTCTTGAGCGTAGTACAGGGTATCCGTACAAGGCAAGCTTTCCTGGGGCCCTTTCATAGCAGCCAAGTGACCCCTCAGCATCACACCAGTGAGCATTCCCGTGTCCTGCTTTTAGTCAATGAGCTTCTCTCTGCTCACCTGTATCCTGAGAGCAAAAGCTATGGCTGTGGGCCAGTAAATAAAGTACCTCTTGAGGAAACCTCCCTGTTTCTCTGCTGGGCCCAGGGGCAGAGGCAGTGACCGAGACCATCTTCTCAGGTATTCCAATTTCAATACATGTTCACTGGGCAGCCACCACTGGTAGGCCCTGGGCTCAGCCCTGGGGATACCCAAAAACTGAGAAAATGAAGGCTGGATGTTCTTGGCCTCTGATGGCATAAACACATCAGAGGGGAACTGTCGATTCCTACCCCGCTCTTTTCCACACACGTGGAATTCCCCATGTGAACAATGCATGTCTCATTCCTGGAAGCCTTGTCCTGAAAGCTTTCAGGTCAGTCAAGCATGAGCACCTATGTTTCTTGTTGGCTGGTGTTAGCTGCTGTACAATCCTTTTTTTTTTTTTTTTTTTTTTTTTTGCAATGTTTAATCTGCTTTGCTCTCTCCCCTCAAAATCTGTTGATCTTTCTTTTCTGTTGCCTAATTGATTTTCATGTTGGTTTTATTTTTAGAAAATTGTAGCGGCAAGTATATATAAACATATATACGGTGATGTTGTTAAAGCAAATGCACTTTGGAGACTATTTGTTTTGGTCTCCCACATTTGGTTTTCACTGTTTTTCACAGGATGTGCTGAGGATTGATTGTGGCCATCTAAACTGTTTCCCTTCTCACTCATCTAGTTGGGGCCTGACCTCGGACCTCCTTGGTCAGTCATTCTTGGCTTTGTGGCTTGCCAACAGTCTTCCAAAAGGAATTATTTGGCCTGGAAATAAGAAATTCAGCTTGCATTTTTTTCTTTGCAGAACACATAAGCCAGGCATGGTGGCTCACGCCTGTCATCCCAGCACTCAGAAGGCTGAGGCAGGAGGATTACCATGAGTTCAAGGCCAGCCTGGGCTACATAGTGAGTTCAAGGCCAGCCTGATCTACGTAGTAAGACTCTGTCTTAAAAGCAAAGCAAAACACAAAACATTTTGGATGGCCCTGTGAATTGTCCCGCTTGCATGCTCACCCAGCCCTTGCCATCATGCTGCCCTCTGTGTCCCCTGTCCTGCCTGTTCATGATTTGATGGCCCCCATGGCCTTGTTCCCTTCACATTTGGGCAGAGCATCACCAGTGTGCTGAAGGAGTGGATGGTGACTGGTAGGCTCACCTCTGCTCCCTCCTTTGCCCATTTGCTTTCGCAATGGCGAAATGACCTATGAACTGTCTCTCTGACCACAGCTGGCATTGCTGACCTTAGCCTCATTGTCTTCATTACCAGGAGGCAGCACGTTTACTTGAATACCAGGGCTACCTTGTTATTGCTTCTCAAAGAGCACATAAAAGGTCAGCAAGGGTTCACTCTCATGACATAAGGCTTCTCCCTGCCTTAGGAGTCCCAAGTTAGACCCAGCCACTGTAGCGTCTCTCCACTGCTTGTTCTGGACCCCTGGTTTCAGGCCTCAGCCCCGCGGGCCAACCTTACCTAGAACCAGGCCCAGGCACACGGCCTGATGAAGGATCTACTGAGGCCATCTGTTCCCAAGTCCTGAGATGACAGTGGGATTCTCCTGATTGGAATTAGATCACCCAGTGACCCAAAAATGAGGCCATTTTTGAAAAGCTACTTAGGGATCAAGTCCTTTTATGTAATGTCCCCTCAGGGTGACTTGTGGGTGACCACTGTGTCAGCTCACTGGGTTCCATCTCTGCCCTCCACCAGCTGCCTTCATTCCCAAACAACCTCTGTGCCTTGTAAGAGACTTGGGGACGGAGGTGAACCCCCATCAACTCCGAAAGAAACCACCACTAAGGTGTGAGGTACTCTGACGAGCACTCTGCTGGAATTCGAGACCAGCTGAGTACTCAGCCTAGGTTTACTGTGAGCTAAGCAAGACTGAAATTTTGTGCTCTAAAAGCACATTAGAATCCTCTGAAAGCTTTTAAATTTGCAGAGTGCCAGCACATCCCAAATCGGTTATAAAATAACCTTTGGGTGAGGTCTGAGCATCAGACTCTGTTAAGGACCCCCAGGAGAAGCCAGGGATTTAGCTCAGTGGCTTACGTGCCTGCCTGGTAAGCACAAGGTCATGAGTTCAATCCCTGGTACCACCACCCCCCAAAAAACTGTGACCCCCAAGGACCCCCAGGAGGTTTCATTGTGCAGCCCAGGAAGCAAGCGGCCCTGCCCTCTATCGGGCTGATGTGTAGTTTGGGCAAAGCCATCCTCAGGGTCCTTCCAGTTCAGAAGAGATCTTTGCAGCTTGCACTGTCCCCCAGCGATGCCAGCATCATCCTCCCTCAGAGCAGTCACCACCCACTGGCGCGTGGTGAAGGGCTGGTGTCACAGGCCACACTCGGCATGCATGCAGCATGGCGTGCTGTTGGTGCTTTCCTCCTTTTCTTGCATGTCATGCTGCCTTGTCCCCAACAAATGCTACCCCCTCCTCCTCCTCTTTGGATTTCACAGTCTGATTTGTCATATTACAGAGATGCAGTTTAAAAAATGGACACTTTGAAAGTCAGTTTGGCTGCTGGTTTCATACACTGGAAGGAGAGGGATCCCGAATAGTCTGTCATGGAGCAGGAGGTGGGAGGTGGGCCGAAGACGGAGGCCAGAAAATGCGTCTTCCCAGCCAAAAGGCCTCCTGCGCTCTTGCAGGTCCCACGTCACAGACATCTCAGGCATTGCAGTCTGATGGTTCCTGCACGCACAGGCAAAGGGCGCCTATAGCCCGAAACCACTTGTGCACTCAGCTGCAGGGGCAAGAGTCGAGCCTCCCTCTACGCAGCTCCAAGGGAGAATGATGTGGGATACAATTAGAACTTTAGAAAGCCAGTCCCTTTGATAGGTTGAAATGTTAAAGCCATGATTTGCACCTTTAAAGGCCCGGGGTTTTTTTTGTTTTGTTTTTTGTTTTTATTTTTTTGTTTTTTCCTTTTGAAGTGGGGTAATGGAAGAGGAAAATAAAAACAGCGACCGTGGGCTTTGATAAGCCCGTGGCAGAGTTCCCATTCTGAGCACCCATGGGGGAGCAGGAAGCCCTCTGTAACTACTAGGACCTGCTCTTCCTAAGTTCAGAGTCGTGTGGCTGAGTTTTCAGTTCTCTGATGTGCACAAAACCCTTATTTTCTGAGTTGTATAGAATTTTCTGTTTGGTCTCAGGAGGTAGCTTTTGGTGACAATGAGGCTTCAGAACAGGGCCTTTCTTGTCCTTTTGTCCCCAGAGAAGAAAGTCATCAAGCAATGTGAGACACCCCTCAGTCTTACAGACTTACCCTAGAGGAAATCCTTTTGGAAGCCTCTAGCCCGATGAGCCCCTTTCTTCTCAGACACTTCCCAGGGAGACCAACTGCTGCAGGGGAGGTGGCAGTTTGCAAGGGAAAGAGAGGCTACCATGTCCCAGCTTGGGTTCACTTTACTGTCTAAAGATACCTCCTGGTGAGAGTTTGCCGCCAGCGTCTCTATGTTCTCTGAGACACTGAGCACCAATTAGATGCTGTGCTAGGCACCAAGCAGAGTGAAGCAAGGTCCCTTGCCCTCCGAGGGGCAAGGATGAAGACAGGTGAGCATCCCAGGGCCTGGGCAGCACACACCCAGGCAGACCTTGAATAAGGCGGAACTGCTGAGGCCCAGGGCAAGCTGGTCCCATGCCGTTTCCTCCCCATGGCACCAAGCCCCAGTCTCCTGACAGCTGATGTGGGCTGGCCCGGAGGTCAGGCAGCACAGGCTTTTGGAGAGGAGCCAGTCTTTCCTTCCCCCACTGACATAGCTATTCAGGTCCTAGAGATGTCTAGTGTCACAGGAACACGTGATCCCCTGAGGGGTGTGGAGTGCAGGCAGGGCAGCTGTTGCCTGCAGCTGAAATTCTGTCAGTTTGGTTAGCAGGGTCACCACAGGCTCCCCTGACTGAGCCTAGAGAAGCAGAAGCACACTCTGTGCTTGGTCTTTAGAGACACCCAAGGTCTGCAGTGTTCTACCAGATGCCCAGCAGTGAATCAGAAAGTAGTAATGTATCTGCCCACCCTCGAGTCCAACTCCAGTTAGAGTCCTGGAGTGGCTCCAGGGAGGGAGCAGGCATGTTGTTCAAAGACACTGACCCCACGTTTTCAGAAGGGGGGAATGTTCTCTTGAACTCCTGTTTCCTGCTTCATTAATACATTTTTCAATCTTTGATTCCTTAAAGCCAACTGAAAGTGACAATATCCCTGTCCCAACTGCTACACCCGGGGTAAGATCAGAAACTAGTCCCCAGGGGCTGGGCCTTTTCCTTGAGTTTATTTGGCCATGTGGAGTTTTCCACTGGTTTTCTGTATTCTCTGTGGTTGTCCTTCCAGAACAGTGTCTGCAGTGGTTTGCATTCATCATCAATGTCCAGTACTCTTGACCAGCCCAGCGTTCTTCTCTAACACAGTAGAACACGTGGACATGCATGTGCTGTGTGGGCGCAGTTTTCCAAGCCCTGTGTTGTTAGCATGTAACTTTTTCTTTCATGTCATGCTTTTCAAGGTGAAAAGGCCTAGACACACATCTTCAGTTTCTGTCACCTTTGCATCTATTGCTGTTTTTCTGAAAGTGTTGCATGTTCTGCTTTCCATTGGGTTTGACCTCTCCATGATAACCCTTCAGAACTCTGAAGAGAGCAATAGAATCTCCATCACCTTTTTCCGTCTTTTCCGAGTGATGCGATTGGTGAAGCTTCTCAGCAGGGGGGAAGGCATCCGGACGCTGCTGTGGACTTTTATTAAGTCCTTCCAGGTAAGAGTTGTGCCCAGGGCTTCTCTCTGTGTCTTTGAAGATCATGTGTAGGTCAGTGATTGTGCCACCAAAAATTTTAAACATTTGATAATGTAAGAAGAAAGTGAAGCTACCAGGCAGTGGGGAGAGCCTAAAACTTACCACGTGGGACCCCATTAAGCAGTTCAGGAGGAGGAGATGGTCCTCCTGTAGCAGGCCAGGCTGTTTTAACAGATCCACAGATGCACAGGTCTGAAGGTGGCCTGTCAGTCTGCAGGCCATTGAGTTCCTGGCGAACTTTCTTGAATTGGGAGAGAAAGGGGATGCTTAAAGTATGGGTGCTTGGAACTACGGCTGACGCCTGGCACCTGTGGATGTGTGCCACGCATGTGGCATGGAGTGAGGGAGAAAAGCTTCAGAGGAAATTGGATTAAAGGGCTGGGGTCTTACATTGAGAGTTCATACAGACAGCCCAGGGTACATCTCTTCCCTGGCCCACCCCTCAGCCTGTGCAGTCCTTTGAAAAGGTGTCCAGTTTAGGAAAGGTGTTTTAAACTGGGCATGGTGGTAAACACCTGTAATCCTAGCACTTGGGAAGCTGAGGCAGAAGGATCACCATGAGTTCAAGGCCAGTCTGGGCTACGTGGTGATTTCGTGGCCACCCTGAAGTCTGTATAGTGAGACCCTATGTAAAGAAAAAAAGAAAGATGTTTTACAATAGCCAGACAGTGGTTCTTACCACCTAAGAGTGGTTTTGCATAAGGATGTTTCTCCACAGCGTGATCTACAGCATCTCCCTTGCACCCACTTCAATCATGCCAGTGTTTCAGAATGATTTAGTCAGTTATAATTTCACAAGGGATTCCCATATCAGACTTGTAACTCAACCTGAGAGCAGCATGGCCATGTGGAACTGTAGGATTAGCATGCGATGTGGACCCACCACATGCTGCCTGTGACGTGGTGGCTCTGGGCATCCTGTAGATGGATGCACAGGACTGAAGTAATCATGCTGGGCTGGGATTAAGAGTCTTCCTCAGTCTCTCTGTCCCTTCCCTGTAACATGTGCAAAAGAAAAGGAATGTGTGGCTTCTGCGAGGGTGGCCTCCATCTGTGCCGAGTAGGTGCAAGGACAGGCGTCCCGGCTGAGCCCATGCTTTTTCTCTTGTAGGCCCTCCCATACGTTGCCCTCCTCATCGCCATGCTATTCTTCATCTATGCAGTCATCGGCATGCAGGTAAGCACTGGCCGCCTTCTCCTCTGCTACTCCCTTGGAGGGTGGCCCCCAAATCTGGCAAGATGTACATTAACCAGGTAAAGTAGAAAGTCAGAGTTGCGATTTTTCAGCCAACTGCCTTGGCTGCTGGAGAGAGAGGGAGGTGAAGACATGGCCCTTCAGGTGAGAGCGCCCAAGGACAGAGCCTGCACCAGGGGAGACCAGGCTCAGGAAACATGGACTAGTTAAGATGCACCGAGGAAATGTGAAACGTGTGTGTCATGCCGTACTGCTCCCCACATCTGAGCCTCGGGAAAGATCCACAATTGATTCGAGTGGTGGTGTGAATAATAGCCCAACAGAAAAGGAAGTGCCTTATTAACGGAAGCCGTAGTTATCAGTGTGGGCATTGTATTTCCTGTACTAACGATACTCAGAAATACTGAGTAATGCAATGACTTGTTGGTGGACGGAAGAATTAGGTCTTACCAGAGGTGGGGTTCTCCTTTGAAAGAAAATGTTTCTAGATGCTGTGTTAGACCTGAACAAGGACCACTCTAGTACCTCAGCAGCTTGCCTTTGTAGACAGGCACAGAGCGAGGTTCTTTTATGGCCCTGATCTGGGGACTGAAAGGCTGCAGGAGGCTTTCCAGTCCCTTTGAGGCTGGAAAGGGACGGAGCCTCATTCATCACTGGGTCTTAACCCCATGCGGACAGCTAGGGACTGAGGTGGCAGCCTCCATGGACAGAGCAGTCTGCAGAGCAGAGCTCTCACTTCCAGGGTGAGCACCTTGTAGACTCCACTTGTGTGGATGCGTCCTTTGGATAAGCAAGGGTCATGTGTGAGAAAGGTAAAGTGAATCATGGAAGAGATGCTTGTGTTTAGTTTTTATTTTGAAGGCCTAGAAGTTCTTGCAGGTCTCTTGGAATCATAACAGAAGGTATGGAACAAGAGGCATTAGGCCCAGGCCCTTGTAAGTGAGCAGAATGTGATGCTTGGTAGAACATGTTCTCACGTAAG
Organism: Cavia porcellus; assembly: GCF_034190915.1. Lineage (NCBI taxonomy): Eukaryota > Metazoa > Chordata > Mammalia > Rodentia > Caviidae > Cavia > Cavia porcellus. The sequence continues at coordinate 34,147,848 of NW_026947493.1, forward strand.
AAAGGCATCGCAGAGCCCTTCAAACCACACTGCACAGTTGCATACCTCACCCCAGGTCCTCCAAGCAGGCATCTGCCTGGCATCAAACTTTGCTTCAGTGTCCACCTACTTGCTGAATCCCACTTCTCCAGAGGTGAAGCCCACTTTCCCTCAGGAGGCTCACAGGCCCCACCCGCTGACCCCACCATCGGCTCCAATCTGACTTTCCATCCATCTGCTTTCCACTCATCTTTGCATTCCCCAGGACACCTGTGCTGTGTCGCCTCTGCTCCTTTGCAGGTGGCATTCCCACTGCCTGCAGCACTCCTCGCCTTCCTTGTCACCTGAATGACCTCTCCGTATGCTTCAATTCCTGACATAGATGTCACTTCCCCTGGAGGTTGATCCTGACCCCAGCTCCTAGCTTCAGGTTGATGAGCCTGTTCCCTACATCCCTGTGGGTCCTGGCCTCCCACTGCCCATCCTATGAAATTGCCATTGCCTTGTTATCTTTGTGTTCTTGCTCCAGAGCAAAGACCCCTTGAAAGTGAAAATATACCTGCTACCATGTTCCAAGTTGTCAACCTCATGCCTGGCACGTGAGTGTGCTCAGCTGCTGTTTATTAAATGAAGTGTCACATATCCTGAGCAAATCCGTGGGTAGTGTGGATCATACCTCAGTTAGTTCTAAACCCACATGAGTGGTTTTCTTGTGTGGCTGCATTAGCTTTCTGTCACTATACTAAAATGCCCGAGGTAATCATCTTAGTCTTAATTAACCCTAAGCTTAAAGGGGGAAGGTTTCCTTTGGCTCATAGTGTGGAGGTTCTAGTCCATGACTGATTGTCCCCTCTGTTTTGAGCCTAATGCAACACATCCTGGCAGAGTATGTGATGGAATAGAATTACTTACCTCGTGGCCAGGAAGCAACAGATAAAGAAGAGGGGCCAGGGTGCCACTGTTACCTTGGAGGACACATCCCCAGTGACCCTAGGACCTCCTAATGGCTCTACCACCTACCAACAGCACCACCCTGGGACCAAGCCTTCAATGTGTGGGCTTTTGGGGCATCTGTTCCAGACCTAGACTGTAGAAATGACAAAACTTGTTCTCTTTTTTCTAATAACTTTTCCACCTAGATGTTTGGGAAAGTCGCCATGAGAGATAATAACCAGATCAATAGGAACAACAACTTCCAGACGTTTCCCCAGGCGGTGCTGCTGCTCTTCAGGTGACTGAGTCTGTGTGAGCAGTGCTCCTGGGCAGGAGCTACCACTCTGTCCCTCACCATGAGTCCAGGCTGACAGGGGACCTGTGTATCAAATCAGTGTGCCTTTCTCAGTTATTGTGTTATGTTGTTTTGTTTATTTGTTTTGCAGTCTTAGACTGAAACCTAGAATTTGAGCACTGAAGATTCTTTGCTGAATTGCTAAAGTTGCTAGGGGTCACCCTGATTGTGGCTGCTTAAAATTTATTCATTTGGGAGTTGGAAAGGCTAATGGGACCACTGGTGAAGTTGTAGAATGAATGTGTATGCACAAAAGTACATACCACAACACAACCAGGAGAAGAGAAATTTAGCAGGAGTGTAGAGACTTTTTCTACAACCAGTAGGGAATATCCTAAAATGTAGAATTCCAAATTTTATGGGATTATTTTTAACCTCAGCTAATTAACTTTGTAAACAAGTTGGCTTATGGTGAGAGAATTGTCTGGAAATTATGAGTGTAATTTCTAATGAGTCCAGTCACTAGGTGGCAAGTCATTTGCACATTACATGATTTTCAGCTATTTGCATTGAATAAAATTAAGTAGAAGTAATTATCAAAATATTATAAAATGAATGTCTGATGTAGAATAGATAGAAGAACATCCATTTGTACCAAAGAATTGCTGTGCTTCTACCAAATGGTTGTTAAAATCAGAGAGTGTTGTGGGAGGACCTCTGGCCACTGAGATAAGCTGCATTTGAAAGTAAGGAGTTTCAGGTTTTTACTAATTCAGATTGGCTTCACCCAGATTGCTTAGTTTTTGCTCGGATTCAGAGTTTTCCTCCCAGAGGTCTCACCCTGAAATCCTTTCTTCTTTCACTAAAGCTTTGCCTTTTCTTGATCCCAAAGGTGTGCTACTGGTGAGGCCTGGCAGGAGATCATGCTGGCCTGCCTCCCAGGAAAACTGTGTGACCCTGAGTCCGATTACAATCCCGGAGAGGAATACACGTGTGGCAGCAACTTTGCCATCGTCTATTTCATCAGCTTTTACATGCTCTGCGCATTTCTGGTAGGCAGGCGAAAGCTCGCTTTTTCATTTACAGTATGTGTGTAGCATTTGGAGTTCAGACCAGTAACGTTCCCTGTTCAGATTGCCCTGGATACTTGTTATATCTGGATCTCAGTGAAGTGGCAGTGAAGATCTTGTTTAGTCACATGTGTGTCTCTGCCACCTTGGTTGGGGTCAAGGGTCAGTGCTAATAGCCTGGGGAAACTATCAGCCACCCCAGCCTCTTGGTGCTGCTGGCTTCTTTTTAAATTTCAAGACTGCAGCACTGAACTTGGTGTTAAGTGACTTAAGAGTGTGAGTTATGTCGTGGCAGTAAAATGATAAGATTTCATTCCAGAATGTAGCTAATACATGTGCCCACTCCCTTCCAAGACTATACCAAGCCGTCTAGGAAAGCAGGAAGCCTGACCTTTTTGTAAGCATTCTCCAAATGGAATGTTGTTTCAACAGCCCCACTTGGAGATGTTCAAGTTCAAATATCTCATGGCCAGCCAGGTGTGGTGGTGCATGTCTATAACTAAGCACTCTGGAAGGCAGAGGCAGGAGGATCACAAGTTTGAGCCAAGACCCTGTCTCAGAATAAAGGGCTGGGAATATAGTGCAGGAAAATTCTCCAGTTCTCCAACACTGCCAAAAAAAAAAAAAAATGTGCGTGTATGTGTGTGAGACAGAAAGAAAGAGAGAGAGAAAGATTAGGAGGCATGCAGTAGTGTTTAACCAGTGCATCCCACAGCAGCCAAAGCTCTCTTTCTGATTTGCTTTTTCAGATCATCAATCTATTTGTGGCTGTCATCATGGACAATTTTGACTATCTGACCCGGGACTGGTCTATTCTAGGGCCTCATCACTTAGATGAATTCAAAAGAATATGGTCAGAATATGACCCTGAGGCAAAGTAAGTTGAAAAAGAGCCCGTCCAGCTTGTGCGGGCTGTGCTGCAGTCAGCCACCATTATTCTGGAAGGCAAGGTGGACTGAAGGCTCAGGCCAGCCAGCGCTGTTCCGAGACTTCAGGCTGTGCTTTGCTTTCAGGGGAAGGATAAAACACCTCGACGTGGTCACCCTGCTCCGACGCATCCAGCCTCCTCTGGGCTTTGGGAAATTATGCCCACACAGAGTAGCATGTAAGGTGAGCGTTTTGTGTCTCACAAGCTCTCTAGCAGGGGCTCATTCAGCACACACTGAGTGACCCTTGGGCAGGCCTTCTGGGAGGTGCTGTGGACAGGAATTGAATAATGCATGGTGCCAGCCCTTGAGCTACTCTCAGATCTGTAACTCTGAGAGAACCCTGGGAAAAGCCGTAAGAGGAGGACAGACTGGGTAGAGAGTCGGGGGTGGCTTTTGAGTTGAGTCCAGAAGAGATGTAAAAGTCTCTTAGAGGCAAGAAGGACATTGCGGGAAGGGAGCATAGAGAGCCCCGACAGAGCAGGAGAATGGACATCAGAGTGGCCATCGGCAAGTCCTTGCGTCACCAATCGGCCAAAATACCTAAGAAGTGGCAGAAGGTCCCAGACATAAGCTTCGTCTTGCTGCGAGGAGTGATCTGTACCACGCTGTGTTCCATGGATAACGGGGAGAGATGCAGGAGAAAAGTGAACTTCCAGTTTACTTTCTATACAGTTGAATCTGATGGTGTAGAGAAGCAGATGGCAGGAGGGGGCCAACCAGGATCTCTAGAATGAGGGCGGCTCCCCGACCTGCTAAGAATGTGGAGAGGGCCACTCCGGGCTTGCTGTGGAAAGGACCATGGAAGTGGAGCCTGCTTCTGGGCATGGGTGTGGATGGATATGATGCCAGGAGCTGCACAGAGCACCCTGCTGTAGAGCTTCATGGCCACCATGGGGTGCCTCTCCTGGGCAGCAGGCATGGATGCTGATCTCCCACCTCATTTCTGTCACTTCCACACGGGACTGTGCTCTCTGGAACTCTAGTTGAGGTTTGTTTTCCTCTCATAGAATAAACCACCTTAAGTCCATGGTAACAACAGGAAGAAATGCAGATTATCTGTTGAAATTCTTCCTTGTAGCAGTCCTTATAGCAGTCTGCATAGCTCCCTGTGGATCTGCAGATCCTAAGGTCAAGGTTTACCACTCCAGGGTGCTGGGTCAGCTGTCAACAGAAACAGGTAACAGAGCAAAGTGTACGCTGTGTTGGTGCTTCCGAAGGCTGTACTCATGTCCCTGCCATCAGGATCAAGGCACATTGGCAAGTCCTGGAGTCCTTGTTTCTCAGCCAAAATTCTGGAGATAGGAGCAGAAGATAAACCACAGAGCTTGGCTTTCTTGTTACGAATGACCCTGTAAGCAGGCCCTTTCTGCTCGCCAAGATCAACAGAGGTTCTGTTTGTAGACATTGTCTGGCATTTGATTTCTAGGGCCTTTTATATAAAGGATGTAAGCATGCTCAAGGTATAGAGTTATTCATTTTGCTGGCTCAGGAACTTTCTGAAAAATGAGTAAGTCTCTGCAGTGTCCTGGCTGCCTGCAACACTTTTGCAGACAGGGAAGGTTAGTGATAGGACTAGGAAATTAGGTGGAATTGGCCATGCAAACATCAAATACTAGTCCCTAAATAGAAGGAAATTTTCTTTTGGGATACACTGTAGTCAAAAATTTTTAAATATTAAACTTTAAAATATTAAAATTTAAATAAAAATGTTTAAATATTTAAATTTGGACTGAGGATGTAGCTCAGTGGCACAAGTGCCTGTCTGCAAGCGTGAAGTCATGAGTTCATGAGTTCAATCTCCAGTACCAATATATAAATAAATTTTTAAATTTAAATACTTTGAAAAGTGGTAAGTACTTCTAAATATTTACATTTAAACATTTAAATTTAAAAATATTTAAGTTTTAAAACATTAAAAATGTCACCATTTATTTAGGAATTATCATGTTCCAGGCACAAAAATCTTAGTGCCCACAATTTCCTTTAAATTTCCTCAAGGATGACCCACTTGAACGTGTCACCTGCATTCAGGATTCTCTGCCAGAGCAGCTGACTACCCCGTCCTGCTGCATCTCTTCTGTCAGCCTCACTTTGTCCCAGGCAAGATGACTGGGACCCAGAGAGGGCAGCCCACGCTTGAGTCCCGCCCAGCTCTCCTCACTGCTTGGCATTGCAAGGATCTGAAAAGATTTGAGAAGTTGGGAGTGTGGATCCTGCGCTGAAAGACCTTGCAGTCCTTGGAGAAGCCTTGTAAACTTGTATAAAATCCCTGCATGATAGTGAAGGCGGTCCCTGTGGTGGAACTAACAGTGGACACTCTTAGTTAAAACCTAAGGCCCAGGCCTTGCCTGACCTGCGTAGCTGCTAATCAAAGAACGTTAAGGATGTACCTGGAATGGAGTCCCACCCAAGACACAAAGAGAGCTATAAAGAGGAAAGGAAGAAGAATGCCAAATGATGAGCTTCTGTTGTTTAGCAAACAGAACACAGAGTCTGAGTGTCAGCGTTTATACTTCATGACAATAGTTTTGATCTTTGTCATCCCAGATCCCGTACAGAGGATAAACCATCATTCAGGAATCTCCAGAGACAACTCACAGCTGTATCTACCTGTCTGTCTCTCTCTGGCTGGCTGTCTGCCTACCTCTCTATTGAACATGTAACTCTTTATAGAGAGTCACACAGAGACACATGTATATATATACATGCAGAAAGGGATTCATTATGAGGAATGGACCCCCACGATTGTGGAGGCTGCCAAGTCTTGTTGTCTGTCTCTGCAAACTGGAGACATAGGGGAGCTGGTGGTGTAGCTGAGTCTAAATCTGAAGGCCTGAGACCCAGGGAAGCCAGTGGTATAAGTTTCAGTCTGAGAGCAGGAAAGACAGCTGTCCCGGCTGGAGCTGGCAGGCAAAGAGAGAATACAACCTCCTTGCACCCTTCGTTCTTTTGGGTCCTCACTGTTTGGATGATGGCTACCTTCCCGCGCTGAACAGGGATCCAGCGATTCACATACTACTTTCTGGTAGAACACCCTCACAGACACACTTACAATGATGTTTAACTGAGCATCTGTGTATCTCATGATCCAGTCTGGTTGGCACATAGAGGTGACCGTCATAAAGGTGCTCCCAAATGGCTCTGAGTGAGTTGATGGTTGACTGGAAACTGGGTGAGAATAAACATCAAAAAGGGATTTGGATGTCATGAAGCATTTTTGTTCTTTTATGGAACTTTTCTTTCCATCCACAGAGATTAGTTGCCATGAACATGCCTCTCAACAGTGATGGGACAGTCATGTTTAATGCGACCCTGTTCGCTTTGGTCCGAACAGCTCTCAAGATCAAGACTGAGGGTGAGTGTTCCCTGCAGGCGGGCAGGTGGTGGAAGGAGGAAACTCGACCTCCCTCCTTGGTTCTCCTGCCTGGCCTTTGTCTTGGTGAAGGTGGGACGATGGGAAGGGGGTGACGAGTGCAGTGAAAATCTTTTCCAGAGCCACTGAGCAACCCCTCCTCCTACATGCTTTCTGTCCTTTCTTGAAGCCTCACTTTGTCCTATAATGAACTGGTTTATCCACTGCTTGCCACCTAGCAGGAAAAATAGTATCAGGGTAGAGGCAGAGCTATCACAAATGGATTCACTCCCGCTACCCTTTACTATGTGTGACCATCAGTGAGGAAATTCGCTATTCTACACTATGGCTCTTTCTCTGTGAAAAGAAACTAAACACCTAAGCAAGGAAGATCTGAAGAGTGAGGTGGTTCTCAGAAGCCCCTGTGCGTGAAGAGTGCATAGAGGCAGCACTTGAAAAGCACTGGTAGGATCAGTGTCTTCCCTGTTGGGCCCTCACCTTTACGCCATGCTGAGCTCTGCCTCCACCAAGTAAAACAGGCACTGGAGTATGTGCTCTGAGCGTGGCTCAGTGGCTTCTTCAGAGATGGACTGCAAAACAGATCACACCACGCTGTGGAGTGAGCAGGAAGTGAGGAAATGGAGGAGAGAAGAAAAGAACCATGCCACGCCATGGGGCAGGTGTTTTTCACCACCCCAAACCTCTGTCCAGAAAAGCCCTTCTCTTACAATCTATCATGTGCCTTTCATGGCTTGCTTATCTGTTCCTGGCTACAGGATGGCATCAGTAAGGGTTCTAGAGGTCAGGATGGTCTTATATACAGACATGTTGGATGACAAGACAAGCATTAGACCAAATAGGGAAAGCCAAGGTTATGTGGCATGAATGAGTGGGAACTTACAGTAGGAATTGGGAGATTACTTGGGTGGGGTTTAGGATGGAACCCCAAGGTTGGCAGTAGGATTGGGAACAGCAGCAAAGAAGAGAAAACCTTCTGGGCTGGATGCAGTGGGGAGGGAGTTAGTCTTGGCTGTGGGAGGGCAGGATAGGGTCAGAGTCTTGAATTCTGGAGTGAAACGTGAATGTCCCCACAATGGAGGGACTTCAAATTAGGTGAACTAAGAGTAGCCTTTTTTTTTTAAATTTAAAGAGATGTAAAAGAGTAGCCTTTTAACAAGGTGACTACTGGTGAAATAGGAAGAGTCGCCTTGACTGGGGACAGCCCAGTAGGAGGGGAGCCCCATCAGTGGGCAGTGTGCTCCTCGAGGCAGGCAGGGGAGAGGGAGCTGAGGGACAGAAGCAAGGCTTGTTACCCTCTTTTGCTTTTTGAATTCAGGGAACCTGGAACAAGCTAATGAAGAACTACGAGCTGTGATAAAGAAAATCTGGAAGAAAACCAGCATGAAGCTACTTGACCAAGTTGTCCCTCCCGCTGGTGGTCAGTGTCATCTGTTTCCTAATGAGCTCTTGGCTACAGTGTTGGTTTTAGTGACAGCCTCTCCAGAAAGCCTAGAGAGTGTTTGCAGAGTGCTTTCTGTATCAGAGTTAGGCCAACAGCCGAAAGGGTCATTTCGGGGTAAGATGAAGCCCCTTCAGGTAAAGAAAGGCTTCTGTGAGGAGGGAACCTAGTTTCACATGGCCAGAGTAGGGGGTAGAGATATTAATGAGAAAGTAATATTAGAGAAATTAATGTTAGAGAACAAGATTACTGCTGCAGAACAAAAGTCCTACATTTTTAGTCCAAAAAGAAATGCTTGAAACTAGTTTCCAACTATACTTCAACATTTTGTTGGAAACTTCTCATGAAAAATGGTTTTCAGAAAGTGGTAATTTAGAAACGTTCTTATGAAGGCTGGATTTCTTACCAAATGTGTCTTTTTAAGAAGGCAGAATTTAGAGTAGAGACAGAACTAACAAAGTATGCTTATTTTCCTTTTGTTATTTATCACAAATTAACTGACTAAACCTTTTTGAATATATATATATATATATAACATATGTGATATATTTATATATATATATATATATGCACACATTTTTTTTTCCATTTCTGTTTAAATACACACAGAAGTTGAGGTTGTTTTCAGACTATCTTGTTTTCGGGTTTTAAAGGTGCAGAATCTGTTCATCCAGGGCCACCCCAGCAGCACATTAGGCCCTCCATCCTTTGCCCAGAGACAAAAAAGCATTTTGGTGACTTTTGTAACCAGTGGAAATTTTATAGTGTCACTGCTCCTGAAGCTTCCGAGGCTGGTCCCGCTCAGGTCTGGAAGCTGATTCCGGAGCCCAGTCCAGGACACTGGGCTCGCATTCTTCGAAGGTGACAACCTGGGGCTCCAAGGGGCTAGAGAGAGCTGCAAGTTAGCTAGCTCTGCTCCTTGGCAGGAAGCAGGACAGGAAGCAGCATCCACTTTCACGGCGAAGTGAGCCACCCAGGTCAAAGCTGGGAGAAAATGACTCAGAAAAAAATGATAAAGGAGAACCAAACAAAGCTCCCGCTTAGAGAACCCCTGTTCCCTACAGAAACCTGATACTGCACGTTTAAAACTCTTCTTTGGTTTCCATTCTTTTCTTTCAGCTGCACGTCCAGGTGCTTGCATGGCTTAAAGGAACTGCTTTTTAAAATTGTTGTAACAATGTGCTTGAGCTTTTTCTGCAGCGTCCATTCCTTTCAACTCTCAGTCTTTCAGAATATTCTGAAGCAATTCTGTTTTAGGGTGGTGGCATGGAATCAGAGTTATCTCTCATCAGCTATATTCCCCTACAATGTTTCTTGAAATACAGATGCATGCTTCAGAATAGCAGGCTGTACCTGTCCCTGGAAACCTCCCTCCCATGAGCCCAAGAACCCTGCCTTTCATCTGGCCAGGCTAACTCTCATATTAATGCCCATCGTAAGATGCACTTGGAGAATGTCATTTGCACTACTGTGAAACTTGATTTCTTCTCATTTTACTGGACAAAAAGTCCCGAAGTTGGCTATCCAAACACCTTTCCTTTGAAACTTTTAGCTCTACCAAACTTCTTGTACAGGCTAAATATTCTCGTCACTCTCTTGGACCAAAAGGGGGCTTCTTGGCCTTTTCTGTTTCTTAACATGGATCTGCGTTTAGGATGATAGGAGTTCATCTGTACCAGGGTGGCTGCAAGAGGTACTGTGAAACCTGAGAAGGATTGGGATCTGAGAAGGAAACATGTCCCAGAAGCTCAGCGTACAGTATTTATATAGGGGAGAGGGGAGCACTGCTCCAGATTGAGTTTCAGGTTACTGCTGTTGCTACTGATGTTGGAAAAAAGTGACACTGAGGCTTCAGGGAGCAGTTTCAGATAGTTTTGTTATCTGTATCATTTGTCTCTTTGTTTTTCCTGTTTTATCTTCCGGCGGACCAGTATTCCCAATCTTTCCTGCATCACTCACGTGTTTAGAACATGATTACATTCTTCGTACATCCCTCTGGCAAATAGATGGAAGCCCCAGAGACTGAGGGCTTCAGTGCCCCACCCCCTGTAACCTGGTCAGGGGTCAGTAGAAATAGCAAGTCCAGCCTTTGTCCCTGGTTGCCAGGGACTGGCAAGTATGGGGTGCTTAGGAAGCCCCCCGCCATGGTCCTGATGCAGAGCAGAAAGGGGTGCTGACTGCTGATGGGGATGTGCTAGGAGATGTCACCAGGTCTTCTCGAGCTTGATGAAAAAGTAGTCTCAGCTGAAGACTGTGTTGGGAGCTTTCTTCTCCACTTCAGCGGCCCAGCAGCTTTTGGCTACAAGGGCAGCCTGACAACTCCTTGGTCAGCAGTGCTGTCTCAGCTCAGTTCAGGCTCTCACCTGTCTGCAGTGTCCTCTGCAATGGCACAGACTGTTCCTTTCCTCTTTAAAAGCTCCCTCTCTTGAAAGGCCTTTCTGCCTTTGGGTCATCATTCCTTGAGCTGGATCTTTGGCTCCTTGGCACTCTGAGCTGACCCCATCTCTCTTTAATTTTGAGCCCAGATGGCTGCACCACAGTTGCTGCTTTTCTTCTTTCCTTTATTGTTCTGCTAGAGCTTTGGCTTTTCTTGTCCTAAAAGCTCTTCTTTGGGCCCAGTCTTCGAACTACCTCAGCTTCTGAGTGGAGACAGCTGACCCTTGAGTCCTACCCTGAAGAGCTTTGGGTGGGCCTGGCTCTGCTGGAGAGGCTGAAGGAAGGTGAAAATTAGGCCTATATTTACTGGAAGCGTCCTGGTATGGAAGAAGGTGGGCCTTCTGCAGAAAGAGCTGGTGCTTCTTCTGGGGACCCCACAGGGAAGCCTGGAGCATGGAAGACAGCCATGACACAGCAGTGGAGAATCTCCCTGGGCCCCTGAATGTACTCATCAGGCAGTAGCTGGCCTGCTTCCTGTGGGTCACCTAGGAAAGGCAGTGACAGCTCCAAAGAAGCAAGTGGCCAGTGTGGCTGGAGCTGCATTGTCCATAGAGAGGTGTACAGATGAGGAGAGGACCCTGGGCACAAGGAGACCAAGTGACCTGGCTCAGCCAACCTGGGAAAGTCATTTAAACTCTCTTTGTCACTCAGGGGATGAGCAGATAAACTGTGTCAGAGTTGTGAAGAGGCCATGAGACCCACATGAATGTCTCTGACACTTGACACCCATAGATGCCCAGTCATGAGAGATAGCCAATACTGATAGTTCTGAATACACCCTGGCCAGATGGGCAGAGGCTGGAGAGCAGCTCAGGGGATGAACTTGTACCTGGCTGTGGACAGTGCATCTATAGACAGTTTAGACCAGCCTGAGACTGATGGGTGCCATGTGTTTACCTGTGATGCAGAGCCTTAGGTTAATACTGGTGACCTCTGCACCCCTGCAGGACTTTCTTAGTTTAAGAGGAAAGCTAAAGCAAGCTCATCCAGGATTCATTGGTGAAAACGGTGGGTACCAGTGGTGCCCAGCCTGTCCTGCCTTTGTATCCTTTTCATGGCTGCTGCTGTCGGCAGGTTATAAAATAACAGACTCTCTCTTGGTTTGAGTCATGTAGTGCTTGGCACTGAGGATAGCTCAGCCCAGGGGCTGAGTGCTTTGTGTGTCTTCTCTCACACACATCTCCGTGGTTCCTCTAGGAGACTGGTCCTTACTTTACAAATAAGAATGCAAGCGGGAACTAGCTGAGTCCCTTGCCCTGTTCAGCATATGACCCTTGTTGGGGCGGTATGGCTAGAAGCCTGCAAGTCTACAGCCTTTCTTCCCAGCATCTTCAAATCCAATTCAGTAGTCCTTGACCCCTGGCTGCCAGGGTGGCCTTGAGCTTTCCACCCAGAGACCTCAGAACCTTGGGGATCTGGTGTCAGCACCTCTAGGAGACACGGACATCTCAGATGTAGTTTACCACGGGACAGCCAGAGCCTCTATTCTGCCTCATGCATCGCCTTTAGCCGTCAGCAGAGTTCTGACTCCCCAGTGAGACACAGTGGAGGTTGTTTCTGAACAAAGCAGAAATAAACCCAGCTCAACTTCGCAGTTAGTTGGAGCTGTCACTGCAGTGCAGAAAACCACTAATTCTGAACACAAAACTAAGCCTGTGGAGCTTATTGGGGAAATTTGGGAGAATCTGGATCTGCAGTCACTCTTCTGAATTTTCCTTTCCCTCTGAGCTTTTATGTCACCTTTCTAGGTATCTATCTTGAGACATAGGGATTTGGATGTTTAATTGTCCTTGATGTTTCTGGTAATTACACATGCAAATTTCTATGCACGGGTGAACATCACCCCTGAAAACTTTTTTTGTAATTTTTTTTATTTTAAGTAAATAACCAGGTAACATTTCATAGTGTTACTAATACCTCACTCTGTCTACCACACATGCATATTACTTTCCGCAACTTTGAGTGTCAGTTCATTTCACTGACTAATTTTGAGCTTTGCAAAGCCTTGCTTTTTATTAGATTAAGTGTCCCGAGTTACAGGCCAAGAGCTTGGTGCCTTGTGTACCGTCTCTGCTCTACCCCAGCCCTGCCCAGCCAGCAGCAGATGTTGAGGCTCTTGGTGCAAATGTGCTGATTCGGGAGAGGTGTGTCTGGTCTCTCCGTTTAGATGATGAGGTAACCGTGGGGAAGTTCTATGCCACTTTCCTGATACAGGACTACTTTAGGAAATTCAAGAAACGGAAAGAACAAGGACTGGTGGGAAAATACCCTGCGAAGAACACCACAATTGCCCTACAGGTGAATTGTTCTCTTGTTCTGTTTTCTCTTTTCACTAACAATGTTACAAACTTACTTGAAATACTAGAGAGCTGGCTGTTCATGGTTGAGCAGTACCACAAGGATTTGTATAAACTGAGATACCGCACACTCCCCCAAGTGTGGACTGGCTATTTCTGGGCCACCAGGTAAGTGCACTCCTTTGCCTTCTCCATTGTGCCTTGCACCTGATGTTGGCTGTCCTATGTTCAGGACCCCCAGAATGGCCAGGGCAGGAGAGGAGCAAGCACTGCCCTCACGCCCCTACCCCTCCAGACCTCTCCAAAGGCAGTGTCCCCCAGGAAGGCCCACCTGGCCGCGGCCCTGGGCTCATGGTCTGCTGCCCAGAAAACAGCTTTCCATCTGAACACAAGTGCTTTGTTTCTTTTCTGTTTGTTTCTCACCCCACTGCTTGTTGGTTTTTGGTCCATTTCAGTAACATCCATCACTTCCTAGTATGTACCTGTGGGGTGTGTGTGTGTGTGTGTGTGTGTGTGTGTGTGTGTGTGTGTATGCATGTGTGTGCATGGGTGGCATGTCTGTCTCTCTGTGTGCTGTCTCCTGGTGGCCGGGAGGCTTGCTGTGCGAGTGCTGTTCTGTCATGTCCCAGCCAGCCTCCGGCTCCTCTGTCCTCCTCCAGCTCAAGCCCTGCCCTGCTTCCCACCCTCTACCCCCACCCCCGAGTGTAACTGTGGCTTACAGGACCCTCTGGTCCTGCCAGGGTCCATGCATCTGGGGGATATAGACTCCCAATGAATCCCTTAGGTCTCAGGATGCTGGTGTGTGGAAGGGAAAAGGGTCTCAGTGGAGACTTGTAGGACAAGAGGCTAGAAAAAACAGTTTGTGGTCGTTGATGGAGAAATCAGAGCAAAGAGGGTGGGGGAAATCTACCCAGAACAGGAAAAATGGAACGACAGAGGTCAGCAAGCAATCAGAAATAAATCACAATCGCTTCTGCTACCTGGAGTGTTTCAAATCTGTTGTGAATGAGATAAAGAAATATTTCCTTTTATTTTTCAGTTTATACCAAATTACTTTTTTATGTCCTCATTGTCACATGTCTTAAGTGTGACCTCGTAGGTATTAATATGGTTCAACATGGAATAGTCCTTCACTTTTTTCCAGGGAAAATGCCCGGTGTTGTGTGTTCAGAGATGGTAACTAACAAGCCAAGGCCTGTCCTGATCTTCCTAGGAGAGAGAATCCACGTGAATGACAGTGAGTGAGACATGTGGGGTGCATGTGTATCAGGCAGGTCAGTAGATGGCTTGTGTGACGTGTCTGGCTGATTTGTGGTGAAATCCCTATTCTGCCTGGACAGCCACAGTAGGTAGGGAAGAGGCATAGGGATGGACAATGAACTCAACTGAGGATGATTTCTGACCTTTTTTCTTTTTCCTCTGATTACACATCCTTTCAGGAGCTCACCTGAGGCAGTCAGGTGGCTCATTGTCATCTTAGATCATAGGATTTGAATTACATTCCTATACTTTCTGTCCATCTGATCTGTAAAACTGACAGCCTCCCTCCTGGATTGCAATTCACAATAACCTTAGACTGAAAAGCAAACTGAAAAGACGATGTTTGCAAATTTGAACAGATTTTGAGTTTGTACATTCTTGGGACCAGCCTGGCGAGCATGACCACCAGGAGAGGGAGGGGTCAACATGCTTCTGAAGGTTCTTCCTGCAGGTAGCCCTCTGCCCATATAAAGAAGCCACCAGATTCTGAGTTCTGTGGGTGCCCTTGGCTTAGATGGAACTGCTTGCTATTCTAGGAGCCGTGTTGGTGGGACTTTCTGGAAGGAAACGTATCTTTCCTTGATGACTTGCCTCATAGTTTATCATAACTAGCCTAGCTTTGTGTCATGAGATCCTTCATTTTCCTGTGGAGGGCAGGGATGACAGAGTTATTCATAGCCCTCCTGACCTCCCAAGATGTCCCAATTAGGTAGCATCAGTGCTTTCGCTGGTGATTGTAGAATATGAATATGTATAAGATGTTTTTAAATTTGCGTAAATAACACATGGCTGAGTAACTATGTCGGATGTATGGAATTTATCATGTCTTTAAGTTAACAGTTCAAATAGTGCTAACACTACAGCTGTAGATTATGGGGAAAAGACTATTACACTGTGTTAAAATAATGTTGAGGATTTTTTTTTGTCCTAAATATTTTTCACTTTATTGTTTGTTGAAAGAACTTTATTTCCTTGCTGGAATTCAAGTATTTCTAGTTCAATGATACCAACACAATATCACATGGTTCCATTGGGAATTGAGGCTAAGTCTCTAATTTATGTTGAATACATAGCCTAGAAAATTAAGTTGTATTGATAATCTTGACAGATAAATTCTGAAATTGCATTTGATTCTGAAACAAGCATTTCAATTAGGAAAAAATTCGTCTCCTTGAAGGATAATTCCAATTACATTTTTGGCTTTCTCAGCTATGGAAATGACTTTAAATGTGATTTTTTACTCCACATTTAATTAGCATGAGGAGGCTTGCCTTTCTGCATGGTGAAATATTATTGACAATGTAGTAGTTAAGGAAATGGGGTCAGCAGCAGGAGGAATGTGCTGACGGTGCAGCTAGGAAAGAAATACATCTTTGAGGAAGCTCCTGAGGGTGGCAAGCCTGTGGAGAAGGGGGATGGCTTGCTTCTTCCCACGGCACAGGGCCACGCAGCTCCAGGCTGATTGCGGATGGGCAGTGCGGTGTGACATCGCGGTGTGAGCGGGAGGGAGACACGATGTGCGTGCTTGTGCTGCAGAGTGCAGTCTGCCTGAACAGCTTTTGGCACCGCCCCGGTTGCACCCCCATTCCGTAGAAGGGCTTCCAAGGGCACACAGACACGCTATGGGTTTGAACCCTGTGGGCTCCATCTGATGTCCCTCTGACCAGCTGCAGCGTTGCCTTCTCCACAAAGGGGGAATGGCTCGGGGGCCCCTGCCTCCACATGGCGGGAGAAACTCGGCATCCGATGTCTTCTGGCCTCTGCGGTCTGAATGAGTGTGCCATCTCCATCCATCACCCATCCATCCTCATCATTAAACCGCCCTTCTCTCCAGCCCTCTCCAGAGGGAGGCAGAGAGAAGCTGCATCCGGCCTTGTAATTCTCACACTCATCTCCGACACACCATAATCCTTTAGTTTGACCCAGCATTTGCTCTTCATCCATTTTGCTACATCCCAGTGACCTGCAAGTTTCCACGAGAAGCAGAGAAATAAAGGAACACGGCCCCACAGCCACAGAACCCAGCCCCTGCCACTGACATACCTACCGCCCTTCCAGAGGAGGACTTCTGTGCAAGCTCCAAGCACTAGTCTGTCTCATGTCCCATCCATAAGACGAGAGATCCCAGAGCGGGGACAGTTCTGTTCATTTCTCTTTTTTTCCACCACGAAAGCATTTCTGTATTCTGGTGGAATCCAAGGAAGGCTCTTCATTCTGAATGAGAGCCCACCCATCTGAATGATAGGAAAATTCTAGAAGGATACTTTATCTCTCTCTCTTTTTTTCTACCTATTTTGAAGTTAAGTTTATGGAAAACATTATTTCTGGCTGTTCAGAATTGAATTCTTAAGTGAATGATTTTATAGCTGTGCCCTAGCCAGCAGATGGATTACGGGGAGATGTGGGTGGCGAACCTGAGTCGCACGACTGTATCTGCCGTGAGTCTTGATGTAGATCCCCAGTGTGGCTCAGTGCATAGAGGCAAGAGAAGATGGGATCCTCTCAGAGAGCCCACCTGTGGAGAATCCTGTTTTTGTGTCACCTTAGTTGGAAAGGAGTGAGATTCTGTTTTCCCTTTTAAAAGCATGATTCCACCCAAAGCCAGAATAGGATTTTTTTTTTTACATTTTTTTCCTTTTTTAATCTAAGAGGAGAAGAGATACTAACAGATGAGATTTCACTGGCTGATTCATTTGTTTCAGATGCTTGAACGGATGCTTTAGAGTTTTCTCCCTGAGCTACGGCACCACGCTGGTTAGTCGGAAGGCGTTTGTGGCTAAGGCCGTGGAAGGGCAAACCCTCACGTGGGCTTATTTCTACTGACACAGCATTTCAGGAGAAATGCAGTCAAGAGCAAACCCAAGGCCCCGGGGAGGCCCCTTCCAAGCAAGGCACTCCTCTGGAAGGCGGAGCGGGGCCGTGGCTCATCCGAGGAGCCATGGCTGCCTGGCGCGGATACTGCTCACGTGGCTCCTTTTCATGAAAGGGAACATACAAGTGTTAAAAGTTTTCCCTTCCAAGCCGTGACTCAGAGAAAGGGAAAGACAGAGAACAAAGGAGAGGGGCAGCTGCCCCACAGAGAAATGAACTGAACACAACTTTCTGATGCTGGCCAGTAACAAAATAAAAAAAATACATATATATATAACACGCAGACCTGCCTAAGGTGGGCAGCTGACTGGTCCAAAGTCCTGTGTCCCTAGTTTGCCCGAACTCCCAAAGACTGGCAGGCCCCTTGGCGCTGAGCTGACAGAGTTCCTTTTATATACCAAAACGTCATGACCTCCTGACCGCCTGGCCAGGCCTGCTGCAGTGACCCAGTACAGAATGCAGTGAGAAGTGGACAGGCCAGAAATCTCAGATACACCCATTGAAACTAACATACACCCGCATGCCAAAACCAGTCCAGGCAACACCTCAGGTTCCATCTTAACGTGTCCGCGGGAAATGCCACCATACCCAACCTCATCTAACATTGTTCGTCTTTAATTCGTGCTCAGAGCCAGTCTGGGGATGCCTCTTTGGAAGCAGTATGGTCTAGTTTCAAGGACACCAGGAATCAGGGAACCTGGGTTCTAATCCCAGCTCCAGTGTTCACTGCTGCGTGACCTTGGGCAAGACTCTTAACCTCTCTGTGCCTCAGTTTCCCCATCTGCAAAATGGGGGTACTAATGTTGACCTACCTCACAGGGCTGTTGTGAGGAATAGCTAAGTGATTGTAAAGCACTTCGAACGTATAATTGCTTATTATTAAGACTTCAACAATAATAATATCATATGCCTGTTTACTACCAGAACTTTAAGAAATTCTTATTTTCTTTTTATCTCTTTTCTATTCTGTACTGTAGTTATCCATTGAAAAAGAGGATTTGCCCCTTTTAAAGCTACTTAAGCAGTGCACAAAGTGTGTAAGTGGAGCTAATTCACATTGAAAGAACAGCAGATTTTTGCTTGAGCAATTGGTAGGGGAGGGTACCTGACCTCACACTCTGGGCTGATTTCAAGCAGGGCTCAAGGAGTCATCCTCTGATGCCAAGCCCAGCACGTTCAGTGTAGCTAAAGAGAGTTTTCAGATCAGTACTGAGTAACCTGAGTTCAAAGGTTGTAAAGAAGATTATAAAAAGTTGAAGTCTCTGAATTGTGTAGAGAAAAGAAGGGCTTACGATCCCCTTTTACTTGGCCTGGTATGTGTGGAGCAGAGCAAGGGTGTGTGTGTGTGTGTGTGTGTGTGTTTGTATGTGTGCACATGAGTGTGAGCTAGAGAATGAGGGGAGAATCAGACTCTGGGCAGCCCTGCCTCTGCCAGAAGCACTCCTTCCTCCAAGCACCTTGGCAGGACGGGAGCCTGGAAGGCCAGGCAGGGGCCCAGCTCCAACTCTGCCTCCACGGGTATAGACCGTAGCAAGTTTAGGAGCTCACCATTGGTTTTATGGCCTCTCAGGGCTGAATCTGAGGCCCAGCAGCAGTTTTGCTGCTTCCAGCCCAACCCTCTATGTGTGGGCTTGGGTGTGCTAGGCTGAAGGCCAGGTGGCGTGCTCCTTTATGGCTGGCTGCTTGGGAGAGGTGACGAAGGCCTGGATCCACAGCTGTGGGCCTGCGCACCTGATCTCCTGCACACATCCCGGCTGCCTGGCTCCTCTTCCACGCTCCTCAATGATCCAACAACCAAAGGGCTAATGCTTGGCCTAGCAGGGGACTTCTGGGACCCTGGTGTGGTCCAGAGGCCCACTTCTGCTCTGACCGGGCAGCACCTGGGTATGTTAGGGTTCAACAATCTGTTGATAATCACTGTATTTTTCCCAGAAGGGAAGCCAGCCAGTACTGAAAACACAGGGGAGAAGCTGAGCCACCTACAGATGAGTGACTGCTGTGTTTGTTTCTGACCCAGTCCAAAGTGAAGGACACTATGTCCTCATACCTGACTTCAAGGGCCAGTGTGAGCACCGTTTCTAGATCCATGTATGCCAGAAAAACTAAACAGTTCCAGTAGGTGGGGTTGCACTCAGCTTTCCTCGCATACCTTACAAAGAAATAAAAGATGGAAAAGGGCAGCTTTCTGGATAGGGTGTCAGGCATGATGGAAAGGAACCTAAAGGACCTGCCCCACGCGGGCGTGGCCGTGTTGTTGAGGAGCAGCACGGGCTGGCAGATCACTAAGGCTTCTGCATGAAAAAGAGTGAGAAATCATAGGGCTACCGCCATCTCCCACCTGCAAAGGGAGCAAGGCTTTCTGAAGCTGGTTCACAGACGCAGAGAGACCTGTGTCATTTCTCTTAAAATTCTGATGGAATAGCTGGCTTCCAATGTCGAGGAAATCGTAAGACTGCTCAGGTTTATTTAGAATCCTCGCAGGCATACACACAGCAAACTTTGCACCCAGCACCAAAATCCGAGGTGCTAAACTCTTAAGCTCCTGAATGAAAGAAGTATCACAGACCAACAGCTGTCCCAGGAAAGCAAAAGTCAGATTGGGCAGCAGGCACTACTCAAACAGTACCAAATGCTATTGTATGATTCAATTAAAACTAATCCACACAACTATCCATATTTCATATGCTTTCTTGAGATAGAAAGATTATTCTGCTCTGAGAATAATAATTGTTACATTTAAAAAATCTTTGAAAAGGTAGAATTAATGAAAAATTAAGGCAAATTATACAGTAGTAAAATATTAATTGTAACATAGTATTTAATAATATAAACCTAGCATCCTTCAGTAGCCCAGATGTATCATGGTTCAGTTATTTACAAGAAGGGCCTTGCTAAATGTTCAGTTCCAGGGTAGGTAAATAGATGCCTGGTAAATTTGTTCTCCTTGGCAATTTTAGACCCAAGAAAAGTGCCCGTTAGGAGTATGATAGGGCACATAGTTCTCAGGCATGGTAAAGAACCCACCAGGGAGTGCCAGTGCCCATCAAAGAAGCCACGAGGGGCTGAAGTGGAGAAAGGCCAGCAAAATCACAGGCAAAGGCAACAGGGATTCTGGTACCCAGGGCGAGGTGGTGCCGCCTGTTAGAGGATAGGCTGGTTACCATTTCTCAAACTTTTTGGTCTCAAGGCCCTTTTCTATTCTTAAAAATTCTTGAGTACCCTTGTATATCTATATTTAGTGTCTTAGGAACTAAAAAAAAATTTAAACACAAGAATATGCAAGCACAAACACACCAAGGTAAAAAACATCATCACCTCGTGCCCTCTTCGAAAAACCTCACTGGCTTTCGTGAGAGAGAGTGTGCAAGACAAAGAACATGAAATATGTAAATCACAGTGATCTCACCCTGAAGACACTTTCAGACACCTCAAGGCTCCTAAATCATACCTTAGTACCACTACTCTAGGGGAATAATCCAACCCAACACCCACAAAAAAGCAGAGCATGCTGGAGCCTTTTGGTGGTTCTGTATTCAAGAAACTCCTGGATGGTGGGCCTGTCCCTAACTGGAATCTTGATCCTGCTCTCCAGCCTGCTCACCCAGACACAGGGCTGCCAGTGCCCTGGTGTCCACCCATGTTCCGGTGAGGTTCCTGCGGTGTGAGCACAGTGCCCTGTGCTCATCTGAAGGAATGGTGATCTGAGTTAGTACACAGGAGAAACCGTGTACCATCTTCTCTAAGTGGCACACCTGAGTCTGTGCCAAACCTAGGTCAAGTTACAGTGACGACTCTTGATCATCGGTCATTTCCATGCTGATACAGTGACATAAGAGCACTTCTATTTAGTCAAAAGGCAGATAACTTTGAGACTTTCATGCCCACACTCTTTCCCAGTAGATACAAGCGACTGTGTCTTGGTGATGGTCAAGGTGAGAGTTTGGGAGAGGTTCTGCTCACACAGCATCATGGAATTAGCAGGCTTAGTGATCCTTAGTCCTTGCTGGGCCTTTCACTAGTTTGGGCACATAGTGTAACCAAACAGGCATTGTCTTGACCTTCCAGGATCTGGCACAGTGGAAGTGAACCTGTGGCACACATGCTGCAGTGGGCTGTTTGTATCCTTGAAAGCTTTAAAAGGTTCACCATCCCTGATTGATCTATCAGAATATCAGTCATGGGCTCATGACGACAGGAGTGTAGTGCTGTCACAATGGAGTTGTGATTTACAGCTTCAACAGAGCCTCAACTTTATGTGTTGCTCTCTCCACTTCCAGGAGACTGGCAAGAATTGACCTGATTCTCTTGTTACAATTACAACCAAAACTCAAGAGTACAGGGGATGGGGTACATCTCTGTGGTAGAGCACTTTCATATTGTGTGCTCAGAGCCCTGGCTTTAAGTTCCAGCACCAGGGAGAAAGAGAGGAAGAGAAACCAGGGAGGAGGTGAAACAGGTCTCTCATGAGATCATTTTCAGGGAAAGTCATAGGTTACTTTAAATATTTGTGTTTACTTTTTGCCAGGCATGGTGGTGCATGCCTGTAATCCCTGCACTCGGGAGGGTAAGGCAGGAAGATTGCTGTGAGTTTGAGGCCAGCCTGGGCTGCAAACTGAATTTTAAGACCAGCCTGAACTGCACATATGTATTTGTTTTTATATATCCCTTAACCATACGGCCAACTGCTGTTAGTACCAAGGTAACTCGTGGGGGCGGTATTACCACTGACTTTTCCGTGAGAGTCAGAATCACTGTGGATGACTAATGGAGTGTGTGCCCATGATTCTAACCTTTATATCTGACACAATGGACACAAAGGCCACACCATGACATTTTCCCTGGAGGAAAGCAAAGGGTGTGTCTGTGTGTGTGGAGAAGGCGGAGGACAGCTGGTGGATGAGCAGGGTTATTCTGTAAGAATTTAATCTCCAGCTCTTTCCTCTCGTGGAGCTGGTCTAAAATTGTCCCCCACTAGTTGGATGCAGGCCAACCCCTGTGGAAGAGTTAACCAGAAGTTGTCATTCGCAAGACGACTGCAGGGCTGGGCTTGGCTGAGTGAAGCCTGCCTGCTGATGGGGAGCAGGCTCTTTGGCTGGAGTCCGCGAGCCTGGCGCCTGCATCCTGAAGATGAATGACCCAGGCCAGTCCCAGCTGGAGGCTTGCCTCTCTTTTCTCCACTGCTACAGTGTAGGTTCAGGGCCAGTCTGTGTGTGTGCATGTGCATGCATGTGCCTGTATGTGTGTGTGTGTGTGTGTGTGTGTGTGTGTGTGTGTGCATATGTATGCACACTTGCACTGTGGTGCTGAGAGTTGCAGGCTGCTACTGTGTCTGACAGCTAGTGTAGGGACACAGACAAAAGGCACTGCACATGCGTGCAGGTAGGAGAAGCTTAACCCTAACAGTGGGCAAGAGAAAGGTAAATGAACGTTCATATTTGATGTCAAAATGCCATAATTTTATGCCATTGCTTTGGAAATGTTTAGAGAGAATTTCTTGATTTCTTTTTGGTGACTTAATCATTGAGTAGAGTAAATATCTATAAAATTCCAATTAAATGGTGTCTAAAATTTAAAACATCAGTCTACAGGCAAAGCGCCAACATTTCTTTTTTAAATAAATATTTATGATAACATCTAGCATTTTAAAATCAACCAGAACCTAGGCTTGATTCTGTTTAATATTTTATAAGATTGGACATCTTAAAACAAGTCAATAATGTTTATATTTTATAGCAATTCTGTGTTTATTCAAAACCATAATTCTACTGTGATGTTAATGGAATGACTTTTTACGGCTTTGTGTTGGTTTAAGTGCTGATGACTACATTTCAAATCAAAATAATATTTTGCAGAGGTAGACGCAGACATGAAATATGAAAGAATGATAATTTCACCGATTGTAAAGTGTTTATTTTGTGAGAAAAAAAATGTTATTTTTAGGGTTGGGAAAGAACAAATTTTTTTTCAAAGGTTTAAGTCAGTTGTTTGTACCTTTTGGAACTGAAACTTGTGCCTATGGAATTTTTGGAGCAGTCTAAGCTACCTTTTAGCTTGACATGTGTGCTAGAAAAACTTTGTTTCCATGTTTTGTGATATGTAATCAATCCAGGGTGCTGTGCTTCAGCTTAATTTCAATTCTAGTTTGGGAACATCTGTGTCCTCCGCCCTGTGCGGGCGGTGTATGAGAGCCGTGTCCGTGTGGACTCTTACCAGGCGTGCTTGTCCTACGTGTAACAAGCAAACTAGAACCATGATTTCTAAACCTCTGCTTTTGTATCTGGGAAGAGTGATGCTTTCTTTCCTCCTCGGATGTCTTTTTAATGAGTATGTTGCTACTTGTCTTGGGAAGTGGTACCTCGGGCCACCTTTCAACCTTCCTCATGATTTATGTTGCAAACCAATTCCTCTGTCTCATCTCTGATTGCTGCACTATCTTGTTGACTGAATCTTAATCTTGTGTATCACTTGAAGACATGCTGGAGACATTTTTTGGCTTTATTATGCAATTACGTTATATGTGTATTTCAGTGAAATGTCAACCCATCAACAAAGGATGATGTTAAAAATTATCCAAATAAATAGTTTTCTATTTCTTTTAATCAGAGCTAGTCCAGTCAGTTGAATGACAGTAAATAGATTGTCTACTGTTTAAACTTGGAGTGTTCTTGGCCCCTGGTGCCTTTTAACATGGATTAACACACGTTCCATAGTGCATTGTGATCCAGGTTTATTTTTGGAGACACCAACGGGAGTCTAAAGCCTTGTCTCTTCTTGTTTGGGCCTCAGATATGTAACAGACCTTTCTTTCCAGTCTACCCAAAATCAGACAAAAATCAGAACCCTCGTGTAGCTTACGATCCTTTGAAAATTGTACTCTAGGAAACTGAACGAATGTATTATGGGCTCATCAGTCCTGTTGGGAGCAGGCTTTCTTCATGTTCCTGCAGCTGGGCTGTGTGAGACCTTCTGCCAGCATAACTTAGAGTTCCCTTCGTGGCACTGCCATAGAATGGCATGTGAGCCTGCCTCAGAATCAGATGACTCCCCTGCTCCAGTGTGCTGGACTCAGAAAACCTGGGAGAGGAAAAGTTCTGTGTGTCCCGTGTGTATGTGTGTATCTATGTGTGTCTTGTGCCTGTGATCACAGGGCAGAAGAATGAGAAGCAGCTTCGTGAATCATACCACGAACATGCTTTGACCCTGGTCTGTGTCTGTCTGTCTCCTGCAAGACCATACTACTTCTAGCCAGGAACTTTATCACTTAGGCTCCTTGCCCCTCTTTCACCCTCACAGCTCATGCAACACACAGACCTGCTGTTCTGTTTACAGAAGGGTTCGGGGCAGACTCTGCCTATCATCATCTCAGGGTGGGTGTTCTTAAGAACAGGGCCATTTTTATAAAGGGCCCCGGGAAGTTCCTGTACAGTTTTACATTCTAAATTAGCATTACCACCACTAGGTCTGCATCTGCAGAGGATCAATTTTGAGCATGCTCATACCAGCAGCCCAGCCTGCCAGTACTGGCGTCACCGTCCCTCCCTTCCCTGCTGTGCACCACTGCCAGGCATCTGTCCTACTGCGTGGATGCCTCAGGCATGGTCATCGTGCTTTGTCTGTGTCCTTGTCACAGCCACCCACTCTCTATAAGATACCGAGGGAAAAGGATAGGAAAATGGGCTCTTCCCTCAAGGAGTCTGCAACCAGCTGTCGTTGGCAAACTGCCCTGACACTGGGGCTACATTGCCAGTGAAGACCCGCCCAGCCAACACCTTAGGTGCTCTGCCAGTTCTCAGCAGCTGAGGAGTCGCTGGTAAATGAGGAGGTGTTGCCTAGATCCAGGGCCACAGGCCTGGGCACAGAGGGGGAATGGGTTGTTTGAATGCAAGTCTTTTGTGAGAGAGGATAAAGCGGTTTAACAGCCCCCGTTAATCTTGAAGTCAGCCTGCCATTTTCATCAAACCCATGGCCAGAGCAGCCTAATGGGCTCAGAGCTGAGACTGCACCTTTCCCTGCTGCAGCCTCTCAGCACTGCAGAACTTCTCCTAGCAAAGCTGTGAGTCTGAGCAATGGAAGGGCTTCTCCCAGGCTCTGTTCTAAAGATCTGAATGGAGTACGAGAGGCCAGCTGAGAGAGCCTCAGAGGAAATGCACAGCTCCTGTGAGGGGCCTGGCAGATCACCCAGTGGGTCATGTGCCGCCTACTGGCTTGTCGTGGTCTTCAGCAGCATGGCCCCTCACTGGGCAGACTCCAGCTTGCTGCCAGGCTGCAGGCTGCGTACTGCACAGAGCCATGGCAGCCCTCCTGCACAGCTGCCAGTCTGTGTACCTGTCTGTCATTCTGTTGTGGTCCAAGTGTGCTGTGATAGCATTGTGCTGTGTCACTTGTTTCATGAGACAGTGACCGTGATATTATCTGGTCTGCTTGCTCCTCTGGCCCCCTCCTGCTGGGTGAAGGTAGGAGGTGCTTGTCGGCCTCCCTTTAGAATAGCCACACTATGCTCCCTCTCCTTGAGGCTCAGGGACCTTTCCAAAGATTGTCATTTAGGCAGAGGCCTATGCCCTTGGCCATGGCAGACTTCCTACTAGCAAACAGGGATATTTGCAGAGGAGGTTACTCAGGAACAGGCCTGAAGCATTCCAGTCTAAGACCCTTGTGACACCCCAGCCACACCCAGCACCCCTGAGGCTGCCTTCAATTATGGTCAGACCACCATTGGATTGGACTGTAGAGAGTACTTCTCCCACCCATGAATCAGCCAGGAGCAAATCCAAGCTCCAGGCTGAACCCAGGGCTCCTGTTGTCTAATCTGTTCTGCCATTTTCATTGATCTAGGCAGGATTAAGAACACTGCATGACATTGGGCCAGAAATCCGGCGTGCTATATCCTGTGATTTGCAAGATGATGAACCAGAGGAAACAAAAAGAGAAGAAGAAGATGTATTCAAAGTAATTATTCCACGCCTCGCTACACACTGGCCACCTGGATATAGTGGGGCAGGCTCTGGTTGGGCACTTAATGATCCACAGAAGGGTCTGGAGAACACAAGCCAGCTGCAGGGGTTAGCAGGATGGCAGATTATGTCCCATCTACAGGCTCTCTCCACTCTGCAGTGCCTCTTCTAGGCCAGGCCAGCTCCTTCCCTGAGTGTCCTTTGCCCCTGGCTGTCCGCTGCTGAGGAGCTTGGCCACAGTCACTGGCCAGTTCAGAGGAGCATCCTGGGTCCTTCCAGCAGCTGCCCACCTGTCCTTCCTTCCCTGGGTCCTTAGCCCGAGGCAGAGAGCATGCCTTCCTCCGCTGCACTCGCCACCTCAACTCGCAGCAACTGGAAGAGCACACTCCAGTGACAGATGAGTGCCTGCTCCCTGGCTCAGGAACCAATAACCTTCCTCCTGTCAGAGGGACCACCTGCCACATGATCCAAATGCTATCCTGACCACTGAGACAGACTGTTTTTCAGCTTACCTAGAATTTGCTTTTCATGTAGAAAAAGTTACCTAACATAGCTAGCCTGCATCAAATACTTGTTAAATTACCTGGTGTTGTCTCCCATTATTTTGCAGAGAAATGGTGCCCTGCTTGGAAACCATGTCAATCATGTTAATAGTGATAGGAGAGATTCCCTTCAGCAGACCAATACTACCCACCGTCCCCTGCATGTCCAAAGGCCTTCAATTCCACCTGCAAGTGATACTGAGAAACCGCTGTTTCCTCCAGCAGGAAATTCGGTGTGTCATAACCATCATAACCATAATTCCATAGGAAAGCAAGTTCCCACCTCAACAAATGCCAATCTCAATAATGCCAATATGTCCAAAGCTGCCCATGGAAAGCGACCCAGCATTGGGAATCTTGAGCATGTGTCTGAAAATGGGCATCATTCCTCCCACAAGCATGATCGGGAGCCTCAAAGATGGTCCAGTATTAAAAGGTAAACTTTAACATGTGTTGATGCTGCTAATAGTATCTACGTGTGTCAAAACTGCTCTGTGGAGAAAGGCGTCTCTCTCCTACGTTTCAACACAGAGATTCCTTTGGGTGTTTGTATTAGAACCTTTGAGCATTTCCCCAAGCTGTGGCTTATCCACACATGAGCCATGTGAGGTCCCAAAGACAGGGCCCATCTGCCATTCTGTGACTTGCTGTATGAGGTGATCTCTTAAGAGCAGCACCCACAAAATCCATCCCATCCCACCAGTTGTGCTGAGATGTGCAGCTGAGACTGTGCTTAGGTGAGCAGGTGCCGGGTGTCCCCGTATAAAACCATAGGCATGGAGGCCAAAATGTGAATGTGTTCACAGCCGATGGAATTTTTTTCTTTCCCTTTTTTCTCAGTCCTTTTATAGAAACTGTAAAAACTGTCCCTGGCTCATGCACCATACAAAAGCCCACATTTAGTGAGCATGGCATAATTTGCCCACCCCTTACTCTCTAGGAAGTTGCCTGATAGCTGAACTTTTAAATGTGGCCAGAGGTGTTTAACTATTTTCTCCCTTCTTTTCACATTGTGCCTTTCCTGGATAGAACCCGCTATTATGAAACGTACATTAGGTATGTGCTCTTGTTTGTGTGTTAAATACTGTGCTACTTTGTTACCAACTGGCCCTCTGAGTTGTAAGAACAGCTTCATGGGCCTGTAGCCCAGCAGGTTTTCATATTCCCGGCTGCCTGCTGGGGTTGGAAGTGGTGATTTGTATCTGCATAGCCTCTGTTCCCAGCCAAGAATTAGTGGGCACATGTTAAGTGTATCCAGGGGGCACAGCCTGTGTGGCTGGGCAGCTCTGGGTGCTCTCTGAGGTGAGCATAGGAAAAGTGTGACCCCAAACTCCTGAAAACCAGGCACCAGATCTCCCAAGTCATCGCCTCTGTAACCCTGCCCCTGTGTGCCGTGTATTCTATTCCAAGTGTGTGGGCAGAATGATCATTTCAGCAGAGCAGAGAAACGTGGGTCTTTATTTCCAGCTCTGGGGCCTGGAAGGGCCATGAGGAAGTGTGCAGTCTAAGGAAGCTCAGCAGTTCTTTGGCACTGATGCTCCTGAGTCTGCTTGTTCTCTTGAGGCTTGAGGCTGGGAGGAGCCAAGTTTCAGGGAGATCATGTGACAGCGTGGGGCAGTGAGGCCTTGTACTTGAGAGCCTCCCATATCCAAAGCTTGCCCACTCTTCTGGTTTGATGTGGTGGGAAGTCAGTCATAAGCAGGCCTCTTTGTTCAGGGTTCAGAAGTCCCTGGGCTGGAATGGGAGCAGGGGAGTCACAATAGATGGCCTGGGAGTCCAGGGTCCTTCCCCCAGCCAGACTGCCAACCATTGTGTGGTGTCCCACATCTGTCTTATTGTCTGTCCTCCATGTAACATCTGTGCCTTGGCTCCTGAGCAAGCCATTCAGCCCCAGTATTGTTCAGGGCACTGAAGGAGACCGTGTACATGGAGCACCCTTGCCAGAGGCTTGTTCCTCCCTGCTTGAGGCCAGTGTGCCTGTAAAGAAGCCTGGAGAAAAGCCAGGGCTGCAAGCTATGGGCTGCCCCGCAGGCCCTCAGACCTCTCTCTCAACTACAGATCTGACTCTGGAGATGAGCAGTTCCCAACTATTTGCAGAGAAGATCCAGAGATACATAGCTACTTCAGGGACCCCTGCTGCGTTGGGGAGCAGGAGTACTTCAGTAGTGAAGAGTGCTACGAGGAAGACAGCTCTCCCACCTGGAGCAGGTGAGGGGCTCTGGCTTGGGCAGAGAACAGGAAGCTGTCACCACCCGGTCCCTCCTGCCCCTGCACTCAGGATTCCCTGAGAAGTAAAACAGAAACCTCAGCTCCAGGCCAAAGGGCAGGCAGAGGAGATGGGAAGAGAACTGGGCGACAGGTGGGCAGGTGAGCAGAGGCCTGTACACCTCAGGGGCCTTTCAGTAAGGGCTCCTGGCTAGGTTAACACCTGCCCTCTGGACCCCTGCTTCTGAGAGATGAGTTTTTATTTAGCTGGCTTGGGTGCTCCATCCTGGGGCTCTGTTGGCATAGTGGCCTGGCCAGCCCTGTGGCTTGCCTGGGTCTCAGTGAACAGGCAAGGAACAGTGATCCCCTGTTCCTTAGGGGATCTCTGTCTCTGAGGATGAGGGGACAAAAGACCTGAGCAACAGCCCTCCCAGGTTTGGTCCTGTAGAAAGCACATTGGTAGCTAAAGAAGACACTGTGCTCCAGACACACAACAAGCAGGGTGGGGTCTGCTGCCCACTTCCCCAGACTGCACCTCTTCATTTCCCCATGCCTGGGGCTTGTGGAAGTGGGAATTGGGATTGTGCTGAGGTCAGGTCCAGTACCTGAGCCACAGCCTGACCCTCACCTGTGCTCCACCAGGTCTTTCCCTCCATCTCCCCAAACACCTGACTTCCCCAAGGGCTGATTCCAAGCCAGATGGGCCCTGTGTTCCCCTCAGGGCTTGTCAGTAGCCATCTCTCCTGGCCTCATTCACCCTCTTTCATGGGCCTGTACTCCATCAGAAGAACCCCAAATGGGCTGTCTTCATGGTATCTGATGTGTGCTCCTCTCTCCCAGCCTGGCTCGTTTCTCTAAAGCTTATACTGAGTCTTTGTGATCCTGCCATTTTCTACACTCTGTGGGTATGGGAACTGAGCATCATGCATTCTGGTGCCCAGCCTGCCCACCTGCAACAGGTGGACTCTTAGGTCTGGGGTCTTGGATGGAAATGAGGGAGGACCTTCAAGCAGACAACCTGTGATCCACATCTAGCCAGCCATGGGGGAAACCCCAGTAGGTGCCCATCATGGGCCTGTAGGAGTCCTGAGCTGCCGTGCAGAGGGCTTTTTTCTTCAGCTGGCATCTTCCATGACAGAGGCCCACCTCGTCTGCCAGTCTTACTGAGTACAGGGAGATGAGGGGACTTTGACAGCGTTCACTGCCCAAAATATCACATGTGCTTTCTCTTTGTGCCTTTCTTTCTGCTAGGCAAAACTACAGCTACTACAACAGGTACCCAGGCAGCACCATGGACTTCGAGAGGCCCCGAGGCTACCACCACCCGCAAGGCTTCCTAGAGGACGATGACTCCCCTGTTGGCTATGATTCTCGGAGATCTCCCAGGAGACGCCTACTACCTCCCACCCCACCACGTGAGGCCGGATTTCTTGTTTTGGGTGCAGCCTCCCAGTGTGTCTGTCCTCACCTTGCACCCAGGGCCGGGGGGTCATGGCCTATTTGTTCTACCATGTCAGGGGCCACTCATCACTAAGACAGTCCCCTGGATGAAGATACATCTTGTTTGCTTTTTTTCTAATTCTTATCCACTGTGAGGGACTTTAAAACACTTTCACGTGGCTACTGGCTCGTAACCTTAAAGTCTCAGTCTCTTGCTCTCTGTCCCCCTCTCTCTCTGTCTCTCTGTCTCTCTCTGTCTCTCTCTCTCTCACACACACACATCAGAATGGACTTTCTGTGTGGATAGAATCTCCTTTGAGCCTGAGGTCCATCATGTGAGGGGAGGAAGATGTCTGGGCACTTCTGTTTTCATCAGCCTTCTCCCTCTCCTCACCCAGGAAGCTGAGCCTCCAAGAGGGATGGGTCAAGTTTGGAACTGTTTGCCCAGGCCTGTCTCACCAACCCGAGCTGTGCCAGGAGCATCTGGGGATTCTTGCTATCTGCCCCCGACCCAGGTCCCACCCAGGTTTATCCTCCTTTCCCTGATTTCCTCCCTCCCTCTCCTCTATGCCCAGCAAAGCAGGTCTTCTGTGCTCAGGGGCAGGTTTAGGCCTTGGTGGTCACTTTTAGGAGCTATTCATGGAGCATGAAACCCAGCCTGCAAGGGGCCTCTCCTACAGCAGTACTGATGACTCTCTCACCTGGGTCACCCCAAGCAGGGGAAAGATGTGCACAGAATGGCCCCACCTGCCTCCCAGTGACTGCTTCACATCTGAATGCTGGTTAATTGCTATCTATTTGTGGGTTTCTGAGAATGAAGCTTAATTTTGAGCAGGACTCAAGTCAGTAACCAAAAATAGCTGAGACACGGTGGCTCCTGGGTCTGCCAACTGCCTGCATGGCAGAGCACTTTGGGTGGTACCAGGAGCCTGCACCTCACCACAGCTGTCGCAACGTGCTGGCAAGTGTAAACAAATGCATTTCCATGGTTAATATTTAACTGTGCGTGAACACAGCCACACTGTACCTCATAAACACTAGAAGTGTGCACCGCTGGGCTGGCAGAGGCCCAGGCCCTATGGTTTCTGATGCATTCTTCAGACCTGTGCCTTTACCTCTTCACCTGTCTGCACTGCCTCATACCCACTCTCTATAGATGGCCCAGCCCCAGTGCCAAGAAGAGCTTAGGTAGGCAGGAGCAGCTACCCTTGCCCCCTCAGAGGCAGGCAGATTTGCTGTCAGCTCAGACCTTGGGCAGGAGCAGCACTGAAGTTCTCTGGCTGTGTTCTCTTTCGCAGAGGGTAGACCTTCTCCAGAGACTGCTGTGCAAAGCACATGAGTCAAGGGGACACAGGGACCAATGCGGACACAGAGAGGCACCGTATACATCCCATCTTGCTTTGAACCCAGTCTCAAGGTTGAGCCGGCAGTGTGGCCTGTCCCCTGCAGCATAGTTAAAGAGGGAAGACTTTCTGATGAAGGCCGCTGTGTGAGGAGGTCCCAGCATGCCACTCAGTGGGTGTTGGGCCTGAGACATTACTGCCCATCTTGGTCAGTCTTCCTCACTGGGCACTGGCCAGCCCCTGAGCATCTTCTTCATCACAGGCCCCGGTTCCTAGATCTTCATGTGCAGTCCTCTGAGGTTTTCCTGTACACGAATTAGGGGACATGGAGTTTTTCTGGGGTACAGAAATGCTCTATGACCTGAGAAAGCAGAGGAATGGGCATTAGAAATAAAGGAGCTGCTGCTTTGCAGACTACAGCCTGGTCTCCCCGAAACAGAATTCTGAGGGTGGAGGGGGGCTTCCAGGGAAAGGGCTCTGGCTCTGACGAGTGGTCCCAGAATTCATCTGCAGGGCTGAAGGCAGGGTCCTCTTGTGGTCGATCACCTGAGAACTCCACTCAAGGTGGGTCCTAGGGCTACTTGGGCTCTTAAGGCTGTTCTTTGCTTCTTGGGTGCCAAGGAGGGTAAGTCCTCCCAACAGAAGTCTGCTCATGGCCTGCTGAGCTGATTAGGAGCAGGCAGAGTCCCTCCCTTTCAGAGGGTCCCAGACACATTTGGTACTGAAGGCAGAAACAGGACTACAAGGGAATGTCTGGGATTCTAGGGTCCCACATGTGCTTGTTTGCTGTAACACACCCAGTCATGGTTTCTGAGCAGTACTGGTGTCTTCTCACCTGCCTGACAACAGATAAACATTTAAAAATAATCAACTTAGGGCTGGGCATTTAGCTCAGAAGCTCAAGCGCTTACCTGGTAAGTGCAAATCCCCAGTACCAAACAAAAGTAATCAACTTGTACTTTTAAAAAGATCTTGAGTTGGGCTGCTTCCCCCTTTTTCCCCTCCCAATATTGAGATGGCTTAAGAGACCACTACATAATTCTTTTTTCTCCGAGACACAGATGGAGTCTTCCTGGGCTGGGGTGGGCTCCCTGATGTGGGGGCGGGCTCGCTGATGGAAGCAGGGTCCCAACAAAACCTGCTTCGCCAGGCATGATGTGCTTTGCTCCACAGCCCACCGGAGATCCTCCTTCAACTTTGAGTGTCTGCGCCGGCAGAGCAGCCAAGAGTCATCTCCACCCTCCCCTAGCCTGCCACACCGCACGGCCCTGCCTCTGCATCTGATGCAGCAGCAGGTAGGGCTGCCTGGCCTCGCCCCTGCCTCAGCCACAGGGAATGTGCCCTCACCCAGCACCCAGAGGAGGGAATGAGCCTTCATCCACAGTGTGCCTGCCCCATTCTGCAGCTGATCCACAGGACGGTAGGGTGAGCCAGCATTTGAATCCAGTGCCCCACCTCTCTTGGTGGTGAAGATGGCCTGGTATGGTCCCAGTCCCAAGAACATGCAGCCACTAGTCAGGCTCCCAGCATGCAGTGCTGCTTTTTATTTGCTCCAACAGGTAGTTCCTTCATTAGGACACCTTCACTAACCCCTCTGTAGATGGACCCTGTGGTCCAAGGGTGACCCCTGCCCATGGGAAGACACTGAGCAGGAGGAGGCAGCCCACAGTCGAAACTCAACTGACCAGGGCTCTGACTTGGGGACAAAAATGCAGTTCTTTTGCTTTCTGAAAAATCTTGCATTGGCCATATTGTCTATTGCATATGTGCATGAAGCTGGGCTGTCAAGGCAGAGTCCAGCAGGCAATCAGGGCCACAGCCAGGGCTCTGCAGGGTTCTTACCCATGGTCCTGAACAAACGAACACCCAGTGGCCACTTCAGATTTTCTATTTGAGTCTGTTCTGCCAGCTTCTCACGACTCTGCTGTACTTCCAATGGCAACTTTTACTCTGCCTTGTGTCATCATGAAAGGGGACAGACCTTTAGAAGCCTCAAGCCACCAGATGCCATAACTAAGAGGTCCCTAAGGATGTGTGCTCCACTCACACCAAGCCCAGGTCTCATTTTTCCCAGCTGCCCCCACTGGGTACCCTTGACTTCCTGCTTGGCCACAGACAGATGGGCCTCAGTGCCCTCCTCTGCTGTGGTGGAGCTGGGAGAAGCAGGGCTGTGCCGAATGTCTGAGGACATGAAAGCAGGGTTACAGCATGAGCTGAACTAGAACGAGAAGCACCAGCCACAAGTCCCATGCAAGCTGGAACCAGTGGTTTTCCCTGAACGTATTTCAGCTTTCCACCCAGAGTGGCCTAGGTGGTACATTCACCCCCCACAGCTTGCTCGTCTTCCTGAATCTTCATCATCCTGAAGCAATTTTATCAGTGGGAGAAAACTGGCACAGGTGTAGAAAATGCACTGTGGACCTAGGGGAAAGGCGACGGCACTAGGTGCCCTTGTACTGCCAACTCTTTCTCCAGCTGCATCCTTCAGAGCCCTCCAGGAGGCTTCTCTGTGAAGCTGCTTCAGTGCCAGCCTTACATGAGTGCCAGCCTTACATGAGGGCCAGCCCTCTGAGGCATCCTTTTCCTCAACCTTCTCTCCCTAGATCATGGCAGTCGCAGGCCTGGATTCAAGTAAAGCTCCCAAGTACTCACCGAGCCACTCAACCCGGTCATGGGCCACCCCTCCAGCAACCCCACCATACCAGGACTGGACACCGTGCTATACCCCGCTGATCCAGGTGGAGCGGTCAGAGTCCCTGGACCAGGTCAATGGCAGCCTGCCTTCCCTGCACCGCAGCTCCTGGTACACGGATGAGCCTGATATCTCCTATCGAACTTTTACACCAGCCAGCCTGACTGTCCCCAGCAGCTTCCGAAACAAAAACAGTGACAAGCAGAGGAGTGCAGACAGCTTGGTAGAGGCAGTGAGTATCTTCTGGGCCATGGGAGGGCAGGCCCCGTCAAAGCAGAGAAGAGAGCCAGTCACATGGCAGGTGGTGGTGTTGGGGGGGGAGGGGGCTCCAGAGCCACATCGATCAGGCTCACCAGCTCTAGTCACAGGAAGAGTCTGGCCACATCTCATGAGTCTGCTGCACTCTGGAACATAAGTGGGCATCACTCTTCTTGGGCCATGAGCAGCTTTCCAGCTCTGTAACATTTTCAGAGATGGAGCCACTTACATTTAGCTGTGACATGTAAAGTCTAGTAAACACCACTGGGCTGAGTCCCTAACGCATGTCATGCAGGTTAGTGTGGGAACAGATCTTTCTGCCCCTATCCTCCAGGCTCATAAGGTGTTTGTGCCATCGGTCCTCTCTCCGACACAGGTCCTGATATCCGAGGGCTTAGGACGCTATGCACGGGACCCCAAATTTGTGTCAGCAACCAAACATGAAATCGCTGATGCCTGTGACCTAACCATCGATGAGATGGAGAGTGCAGCCAGCACCCTGCTCAACGGGAGCACATGTCCTCGAGCCAATGGGGATATGGGCCTTGTCTCCCGCCGGCAGGACTATGAGCTGCAGGACTTTGGGCCTGGCTACAGCGATGAGGAGCCAGACCCTGGACGAGACGAGGAGGACCTGGCTGACGAAATGATCTGTATCACCACCTTGTAGCCCCGTTGAGGGGCAGACTGGCTCTGGCCTCAGGTGGGGCACAGGAGGGCCAGGGATAAAGTGCCTCGTAGTTAGGAAAGCTTGGGCACTAGCTGGGAGCAAAATATTCAGTTAGACTTTCGTATGAGTGATGTCACGCCTCAAGGAAGCCATAAACCTGCTAGGAACAGGTTCTGAGCAGCTGCACCTGGCAGTGTGCCATGCACTCAGCTCAGGTCCAGCCCTCAAGAGAGGATGGGTGAGGCCATCAGACCAGCCCCACGTGACACAAAGGCGGCACTACCCCCAGGGCACCCGCCACATCCACCCAGAGGCATGCTGGGGGGAGGTTAAAGGTGATGACGGTCACCACACCTGTGTCATTACCTCAGCCGCTGGTCTAGCCTATCAGCATATCCATTTTTAAACCCCTTCCCCAAAACACACTGCTTCCTGGTTCCGGTTCTGCTCTTCCGCAGCACGGTGTGTCAGAGCCCCGCTGCCGGCGGTCATCGTGAGAGGCGCGGGACCTGATAAGGTTTCTGTTATGCAGTGCCAGTTTACATGCGAGAACGTCACTAGGATGGTCAGTTCTGACTGTCATGTTTAAGGGCCACTGTAAACTGGAATAATAATGCACTTGCAACCAGGTAAACTTAGATACGCTAGTTTGTTTAAAAATTATAGATTTACTTACTGTACATGACTTGTAATATACAATTTGTATTTGTAAAGAGATGGTCTATATTTTGTAATTATTGTACCGTATTTGAACTGCAGCAATATCCGTGGGTCCTAACAATTGTAGATCCCCACTGAAATTTAGAAATGATTAGTATTTTTACTCGGGCTATACAGAAGTAGAAGAAACAGAGCCACTTCTCCCTTATTCAATGAAAATTCTTTGGGGGTAAAATTTTGAGTTTGAAAACTTGACATTACAGAAATTTTTCTAAAATATTTTGAGTCACTATAAACCTATCTTTACATGAGATATTCATGATGACTATTTGCAGTCTTTTCTTTGGGCAGTTCTGATTTTGATACTGTACCTTTTATCCACCATGGGGTTGCAGCTGTCTTTTGGCTGGCTTTAGTAACTCGCAAGTACGTTAGTTTACAGAGTAGGTCAGCCTGACTCCCCTGCCCCTGGGCACCCTTAGGTTTGGTTTCCTCGGCTGCCTGGACCAACTGTTTCTGCATCTCCGCCATGGAGGTAACTGCACAGATGAACACAGAATGTGTGCACCTGTACCCTGGCACTGGGGGTGCTGCTTAAGAAATAAAGGGAACTGGGGAGGGGCCGGAAGGAGCACCGTGGTGGCCGAGGGGGTTAGAATGTCAGGGTCTGTACGGATCGTACTGTGGCCTTTCACACATCATCGCTGTGCTCTGTGTTCTCTTCGAGGGCTTTTATATGCAACTGAAAGAGGGCTGACGTTTTCATGAGAAAGAGTCACTTCAACTGTCTGTCTTGGGAAAACCCACTTTTGGATCGGTAGAACTGTCAAGGCCTCCTCTGTTAAAGAGTCATGCTGCCGACGTCATGTTACCTTGGCAGGGATTCGCTGCAATCAAAAAGACAGGTAGCAATTTTGGTTCAGAATTTTTAACTAATACATAGACAACCTGTCAATTTTTTTTTTTTTTTGTAAATAATGACACTTTGTTATAAAGACCTCACAAACCTCTTCGTAAGACATTCTTAAACCCAGATCCAAGCAAAAACACTTCCAGGTTTGTAAATGACTATTTCCTGACAGAAAGCCTTTTTTTATTAAAATGCAAAATGTTCTTCAGAATAAAACTGTGTAATTTCATTGTATTTGGGAGCTCTCTTCGCACAGGGCTGGCTTCGCCCTCGAGAGCTTCAGAGGAACAGGTGCTGTTGAGGGCAGCTCTGGACAGTTTTTCCTCACCCTCGGGCTCCTCCTGCGCCAGAGGTAACCTCGTATCAGCTGCAGCAAGCAGCGCTTCTCCCAAAGGGCTAACCACTGTCAACATTCTCTCAGATGCGCTGTCCACGGGGTCTTGGTCTTACTGTGGCTTAACATCAGCAGGCCAAAACTGCCATCCCACGACTGAATGTTCTAGAACAGGTGATGACCTCGTCCCAAGTTTTACAGGATGCACCACCTCCCAGTGTCGGCTTTCAGCCTGGTTCAATCTCTCATTAATATTAAATTTCTCTTTGTAAGAAAAATCTCAAGTTGTAGAGTATGGTTCTTTCCCTTGGTTTTAGGAAAATTTCAGGATTAAATCTCTGTTTGTTTACCCTCTCCCCCTGCAAAATGATTCTGTATCCATAGGATAGTTTGTGTCTTTAATAATGTAAAAATGGCTACTTGATTTAACTGTCAACAGTGAGGACCTAGTTAAGAACCAAGGCTACTCGGTGTGGACAAGTGGCACATTCCAACTCTCGTGTATGTGGGACCTGATGGAGGCTGGGAGGGCGGGTCAGGAGGGCAGAAGCCTCTGGGCACTTGGCATGGGTGTTGCCTGCCTGGGAGATGGTGGCTGGCAGTACTGCCCTCTCGACTGACTCTACTCTAGAAAGAAGCAAGGATGATTTTTCTCACATGATGTTTCTTACAGTGTAATGTGTCCCTGCAACTGAGTCTTCCACAGGCTTTCTTTAGGATGGACAGTTGACTTATTTGTAAAAGTGAGTTAAACACAGAGCTGACACCTCGCACGGAGTCCCAGCTCCCTCTCGGGCTCATTGAATCAAAAGCAGACTCCTTTTATTTGTTGGAAAGTTGTTTTGCCTTTTCTCTTGGGAACTGGAGGGCAGGTGGAGTGAGGACCACACCTGGGCCTGGCTTCCAACGTCAGAACAGGCTCAAGGAGGGGGACGTGAAGATGTCTTGGGGTGTGGTGTGGTGGGAAGGAGGCGGCAAGGGCTGCCCTGCCGCCATTCAGGGCTTATGCATGGGGCAGTTGTTTTCTTCTGACTTTAAGGGAAAGAAATCTGTGTAACAGATCTGATGTCATGTTTATCAATGGAAACAGGAAAAAACCTTTGGGGAGCAGGATATGGTTTGGGTGAAGAATCTATTTGAGTTTATGAAAATTACTGCCACAGCCTACCCTGGCAATGGAAAGGCTGCCTCCCATTTCTTAGACTCGCCATTTCCGGTTGTGCTGGCGGTGGGTCCTTTCCTGTCTGTGACATGTCCCTTGCTGTGTCAGGAACACCTCTGGTGGTGTGCACACAGGGTCCTGCACAGGTCAGACCTCTTCTGGGCATACGCACTGCTGTTAGGCCCCTTCAGCTACGCTTTTGCAAAACAGTGACTGATTCCCCACAAGACTGTGGCTGGTAAGGCCATTCCTGCATCACCTGCAAGACGCAGAGGGTGGGTGGCTGTGGATGGATGCTGTGAGCCAAGTGGGGGGACAAGAGACTCTCTGGCAGAACTCTCTTGGCAGACTTAGAATGTCTTGTGTGATCCTTTTAGAACAACAACAACAAAAAAGATACAGGTAAGCTTAAACAAGAGCTACCCACAGTTTGAACAGAAAAGAGAAAAGTCAGGCTTGGTGGTGTACAGTGGTGACCTCCCCTGTTCAAGAGGCGAGTTTGAGGCCAGCCTGGGCACTTTAGTGAGACACTGCCTCAAATAGGAAAAAAAGAGAAAGAAAAAAAAAAAAGAAAGAAAAGGAAAGAAGGAAAGAAACTCTGATAGTTTTCTTCTTTCTACCCCAGGTTTTTCTCCTTATCTGGGCCCAGTGTGGCAGGCTGCCAGATGGCAATTGTTTTCTTCCCTACTGTAAGTGGTGGCTTTGGCTAACTTAAGAAAAATCAATCCAAGATCCATTAGTTGCTATTCCTTGGAAGAAGAGTAGGGATAAAGCATCTCAGTTACTGGATTACTTTACTGAATTACAAGGAATTTAAAGATCAAAGAGCTGTTGTACATAGTATTTGCATCTTTTTCTCCGAAAACGTGAAACTTCTCCACTTTGTTTTTCTTTCATTTCGGTTGTACTTAAGTGCTTTTCCATCTGTCTCAGCACAGACATGGTCTGTGCCCACAGACGTGCAGAGCGTAAGAATCCATTGCCCTGTCTGTGGGGCCGCTGCAGCTGTGGTGCCCCGTTCTGGGGCCTGAAAGCTTCTCCCAGGACCTTTGCTCCCGAGTGGTGCCCAAGTAGGAGAGGCTGGTGCTAGGCTTCTGTGTTTCCTGTTAACAAGAAGATCCTCTAAAATGTTAAATCATGAATGCTTTGGTAATGAGGCCCAAGCGACCTTCCCTCCTCCCGCAAAGTTGGGAAAGCCTCTATTAGACTGTATTTCTTAAGAATCAGAGCTCCAGAGTTGGGGCCATAAGCCCCTCAGTCACCCAACTGAGCCCTACACCTGCCTCACCCTGAGAGTGCAGTGAGGATGGGAGAGAAAGGGAAGGCGGGGCTGCCCCTCACCAGCAGCTTTCCCCCAAGCAGGGACGCCAGGAACTGTGCCAGCCTGAGCTGAGCTGACTCAGGTATGACACTTGGCTTCAGTGTAAAACTTGCAGCCTCCTCAGGAAGCCTGACTTGGGAGGAAGCAGCAGCCACATGCAGCTCCTGTGCAGAGCGCCCTCCCCAAGAGGGAGCCCAGAAGAGAACTATTCCATCTAAGGGAGCAGGACCCTGGCTGGAGCAGGCCATGTGCATACAGGAAAGGACGTGGCATCGGCTAACCCTCCTCCTGAAACAGGCAGGGAGGAGGGGCCTGGCCTGAATGCTGGCCTTCCCCAAGGGGCCCACAGGGAAACTGGGGAAAATGAACTTGACTCTCACTGATTAGTACTGGTGACGTTCTCTGAGATATTATCTAGTTTTCAGCCACTGAGTAGGGCCACCTGGGTCCCAGTGTCATGAGACAGTTTCAGGAAAGTGCATTTGCAGCAAAGGCTGTGCTGGTCAGTCTTCTAGGCCTCCCTGGGGCTTCTCTGATCATCCTTGGCAGTGGTGGCATTAACGCTGGGTGGCCAGCGTCTTGGGCTTGTAGACTGGAATGTCCTTATCCCAGAGTGCGGGCAGCCCTTTGATAATGTCAGCTGCTTTCTCTGCGATCATGATGGTGGGAGCATTCAGGTTGCCGCTGACTATGCTGGGCATGATGGACGCATCCACAACCCTGAGGTTCTCCACTCCCAGGACCCTGGTCTCTGGGTCTACCACCGCAGTGGGATCAGAGGGCTGGCCCATCTTACAGGTGCACGAGGGGTGGTAGGCGCTGTCAGCTTTTGCCCGCACAAAGGCGTCTATCTCCTTATCTGACTGCACGTGGCTTCCTGGCTGCAGCTCCTTGCCCCGGAAGGGAGCCAGGGCTTCCTGGGCAAAGATTTCTCTGGACAGCTTCACGCACTGACGGAAATCCTGGATATCGGCCTCTGTGAAGAAGAGACGAGGAAGCCCCTCCTCTCACTGTGCCAGCCTCAGCAGGTTCACAGGATGGAGAGGCTTAACAAGCTATGGGAGACAAAGCTCACAGACACGGAGGACATAGCCACCAGGTACTAGTCCCCTGCTCATTGGCTGACATCCTAAATCTGTGATACCTGCCCTAGAGGCCTGGGTTTAAGTCAGGGTGCCAACTTCGCTATGATTCAGGGATAAGAACACACATCCCACCCACGAATGCCTATGCATCATCCTAGGGAAGAACCTGTCCCTAGGGAGGGCAGCTGCCTGCAGTGGCTCTGGCATACGTGCCAGGCCCTGGTGCCCCCATCTCCAGCTGTGTAAAGGGAGCCCTGGGCTTACTCAGTGCACAGTGCACAGCAGCTCTGGCAATTCAGTCTGGCAGAGCTGAGGAGAACAGAGGGCACCCTGGCTCCCAGGACAGGTAGCTCCAGGAGCCAAGAAGGGGCTCCATACAGGCATCCCCTCACTGGAGTCAGACACAGGACGGAGATGCTGCCTAATTACCTGTTGACAGGTAGTTGGGTTGGATCACAGGGTGCTCCTGGGGGTCGGCACTTCTCAGTTTGAGCCAGCCCACACTCGTGCCCCGCATGGGCCCCACATGCACCTAAGAGAGCCCAGAGGATACAGTGAAACCCACAGTGACCTCAAGGGGTAGGCGAGGCCTTAAGGTTTCCTGGATGGGGGCGAGGGGAACTCTGCATCCAGAGTCACTGAGAGCAGACAGTGCCCACGTCATATCCAGTTCCACGGTGACTCAAAACCACCTCAGTGACTCTCTCTCCCTGCCAGCTTTACATTCTGTTGTCCCAGACTTTCGGGGTCGCACTCCCAGGGCCAAAGCAGCCTTATTTGTCCACTGCCAGTGTCTAGGTCCTAGCACTCTTGCCTGAGCTGCCCAGGTCCCACTCCTTTACCTTCCTGCAGACAGATATGCTGTGTTCCCTCCTTGGGGGAAGATTCCAGGCCTGACTCCCTCACACAGGCCCTGCAGCTCCCCAAATAGATGGGTGTGTCTGTCCTGCTCACCTGGTAAGCCTCTTGCTGGGTGGAGGCCCGCCCATGGTCAATCACTTGGGAAGGCAGGAAGTGGAACTGGATGTCTGGGTGGGGGACCCCAGGCTGGCTGCGGATGAACCCACCTGTTTCCAGATGGGCAGTGGCTCCATCCCCTGTAGGTCCAAACAGGTCAAGGCAGAAGGGCCAGTTAGGGAGTAGAAGGCCGGCAGGGCATGTTCCTGGCATCTCTCCTCTCCCCTTGCAGCTCCTCTTTGTGCTCCGTCCCAAGCCCTGTCCACACTCTGCTCTTTCCCCAAGGTGGACTCATCCAGCCCCATAGCTGTAAGCATCAATCATGCCAAACGGACAACTGGCACTTTGACACTTCCACCTGCCCCCTGGCCCTTCCCACCAGCTGGCATGCAGGAGGGAAGTGGGGAAGATGCGGAGTGAGGAGAAGCATCTCTAAGAGCAGCTTCCTGGCCAGATATGTGCAAGATCTGCAGCCCAGCCCCAGCATCTTTTCCTCTGGGTACTGAACTCCATGTGAGACTCATCCCTTATGCCTGCAAGAAGAGCAGCTCCTAACCCCTGGACAGCCTCATCTTGACAGGTGCTATAACCCATCAGGCAGGAACATTAGACACCCATTTGGCAGATGGAAAAACTGAGGCTTGGGCCCAAGGCAAATGGCAGAGCTCAACTTCAAAGCTAGCAATGTGAGGCCAGAGCCATCACTCTGCTCCTCAAGGGAGAGATCATGATACCTACATGATACCCAGCATCACGAAGGAGCCCACCTGTGAATTTCCAGAGCCACTCTAGACCAATGCAGAGCTGCCGCAGGGGCTTTTGGGCTGAGTGAAGGGTGATGGGGAGGGTGCACGCCTGCTGAATGTACACTTCCAGGTGGTCCTGCAAGTTCTGGCCAACTCCTGA
Organism: Cavia porcellus; assembly: GCF_034190915.1. Classification (NCBI taxonomy): domain Eukaryota; kingdom Metazoa; phylum Chordata; class Mammalia; order Rodentia; family Caviidae; genus Cavia; species Cavia porcellus. Next base: position 34,190,165 of record NW_026947493.1, read on the forward strand.
AACAGGAAGGAGAGGTGAAGGGAAAGGCTTAACTGGGGGACTTAACTGGCTTCTCAATATCCCCTTAGGTTTGAAAAGCTTCCCTGTCGGCTTATGTTCTGGACCAGTGTCAGCTGGGTCCTTGGGTCTCAGCCTAATGCCACTTCCTGAGAAGCAAAGTCTGCAGCCTGTGCCATGTCCAGCCCCTTCTCCTACTGCCCAAGCCCCCTACCCTGTCCATGTGGGAAAGGCTGGCTGGAGCAAGGCAAAGATAACAAACAAGAACTCAGTATCCAGTAAGGTCCAGAGGACCCTCAGACTCATGGAGGGTGTGACAGTTCCACACAGCGTCACTTTTGTCCCCCACCCTACCCCGCCTCAAGCTAATAAAACACACTGTGCTCTTTCATTTTGCAGAAGCGGCCTCCGGGGAGCAGTGAGGGAGGTGCTCACCAGGCAGGTGGCACACCACGGGAATGCCCAGCTTCTTGAGGTCGTCTGCATTCCCCAAACCAGAGAGCATGAGCAGCTGCGGAGAGTTGATGGCGCCCCCACTCAAGATCACTTCCTTGCTGGTGTAAACCTGGAAAAAAGCAGGGCACTGGTCTGTTACATTTCCTGAAGACTCGACTGTTCTCCAGGCTTGTGGACTAGCCAGCACCACCAGATCATGGCCTTGAGGGGTGTGAAGAAAGGACCAGGGACACAGAAAGCTGCTTGCTGGCCCAGGATGAAGAGGGCGGGCCTTGCTGTGCCACCGTTTTCAACTGCAAAGTGTGACCCTCAAAGTGAGCCATGCTCTGAGACGTTTGCAATAGCCAGACAGTCATGAGGGCCTTAAAAACGGGGAGAGTAGATTTAAATCAGATCAGTGAAGGTAGGCCCTGAAATGAGCCATGAGAGCAAGCAAGCAATGATCCAGATCTACACATGGTGTGCAAAACAGTCTTCGACACACTGCTGAGCACAGAAAATGTGCAGTCACATTTTCTATGCAGGGTACAATCGATCACATTTATGGGTTTTAAAATCTCTTAGTATAAATCAATACATTGTGTCAGGTCAACACCCTGAAAGGGCACAGAAGATACCAGACTGCCCTGAAATGAGCATGACAGGTGCGTGGGCACTTACACTAGGCCACCATGGCACCTTTGCCAGTAGTGGGACTGGGGACTTCCTCACCCCACCAGCTCACTGCTTCCTGTGCGGCTGCAGGGATATTCATTACCCTACCACCAGTCCCTCCCTCACCAAGGGACATGTGCCTGCAGCTGGGAGCAGGGCACGCCCTCTGCCCACTCTGGGCCTGACCTGCCCTCTTGGCTGCTGGGGCCTTCCCTGGAGTCCACTCACCTTGTGGCTCTGGCCGTTCTTGACATATTCCACGCCCACTGCACGGGTGCCCTCAAACAGCACCCTGCTCACCAGCGTCCGGGACTCAGCCTTGAGGTTGGGGCGGCTCAGCGCTGGGTGCAGGTAGGCCGAGGCTGAGCTCCATCGCTTGCCTGCAGGACACAGAAAGGTCAGAAACAGCCTCCTGCCCTCCCCCAGTACCTGGGCAAGAAGAGGGAGCAGGAGAAAGAGCCTTATCTCTGCCTGAGCAATCCCTGCCTTCAAACTAAGACCAAAAGACTTCGCCCTACTGAAGCCCAGGGTGACTTGAGGGCTGTTGGGCACAGGTGAAAACCCTCTCACCTTGACAGGCTGACACGGGGCCCAGGACCAGTAACAGAATAGTGAGAGCCCTGAAAAGGCTACCAGCTCCAGCCACCCACCTGTTCTCTGAGCAGGGCCCTGCCTCGCTCTGTACCTCAATTTTCCCGTCTATAAAGCAGGGCCACAGCCCAACAGCAAAGTTGAGGAAGAGCCAGAGGAATGGGCAAGCGAGCCGCAGGCTCCTGGCTGCCTCGATGCCCTCCTCTGTTTACACCAACAGGGCCTCGGGCTCAGAGTTCCCACAGCGGCACCGCGCTGGGTCACTTCTCACTGGCTCCGGATGTGTCCCATGCACCCTGGGGTGCAGCATAACTTCCCTGCCACCCCATACCAGCCTCCTCTCACCCTCCTTTGCTCAGCATGGTGGGGCCACGCGGGAAGGGCCACGATCTGCGGAGGGGCGAGCCGGATGCGCACCTTCATGGATGGTCATGTCCATCCAGCCGAAGCCCTCCTGCTGGAAGCCGTTCATGTCCTCGGTGAGCGGGTAGCCCGCCTGCTGCGCGGCGCTCAGGAAGGCCGGGTGCAGCGGGTTGCCGCTCCGGCCCCGGGACACGTGCAGTGGGCCTGTCCCGCCGCGGTACGAGCCCGCGCCCAGCTCATGCGTCTGTGCGCGGCGGAAGTAGGGCAGGCAGTGCCCGTAGTCCCAGCCCTGCGCGCCCTGGCGCTGCCAGCGCTCGTAGTCTTCAGGGTGCCCGCGCACGTACACCATGGCGTTCAGCGACGAGGAGCCGCCCCACACGCGGCCCCGCGGCCAGTACAGCACGCGGCCGTCCAGGCCTGGCTGCGGCTCCGTGTGGTAGCACCAGTTGTAGCGGTCATCGCACAGGTTGGCCACGAGGGCCGCGGGCATGTGGATCTTCCACAGGAGACGCTTGCTCCCTGCGCGGAGGTCCTTGGGCCCGGCCTCCAGCAGCAGCACCCGCTCGGCAGGGTCCTCGGAGAGCCGGCTGGCCAGCACGCAGCCCGCCGAGCCCGCGCCCACCACCACGTAGCTGTACTCGGCGTCCGAGCTGCTGGAGCCCGCGCTGGCCAAGGCACGGCTCCTCAGGGCGGCCGCTGCCAGGGCTGGCCTTGAGCCCAGGAGCCCTGGCCTCCAGCACCGGAGGACACGCCACATGCTCCACAGAGAGCAATGGAATGATTCACTTCTCCTGTAACGGGAAAAGGGGCTTTGAGAACCCTGACGCCAGCCAAGTGTAACCGCACAGGCCTGTAATCCTAACTGCTGGAGAGTCCGAGGCAGGAGAATCTTAAGTTCAAGGCCCGGCTGGACAAAATAACAAAACGGGTGGGGATGCCGCACATGGTGCTGTACGCCTGTATTCCCAGTATTGTGAAGGCTGAGGCAGGAGAATCTCGAGTTAGAGGCTAACCTGGGTTACATAGTGGGTTCAAGGCCAGCCGAAAGTATACAGTGAAACCCTGCCTCAAAAAAAGAAGGGGGAAAAAAAAAATAAAATGGAGTAGGGATAAACAAAGGGCTACCTATGCCAGGACCCACATGATTAGGGGCATGGGAGACGTGTCCCTCCGCATGCTCACAGGTCCCCGGAGAGGATCCAGGCCTTCCTGCTGGAAGACAAAGGGGAAAAGGGCTCTCCAGTCATTCTAGAGGTCGCTGAGGCCACCAGGTGCTGGGCATTGTGTTCTACACTGTCAGTGCACAAAATAAGAGGAAAGAAAAAGGCTTTTCTCTATCAGTGCAATGAAGAAAAAAGAAAGAGGAAAAGAGAAATAAAAGTATACTGTTGAATCACAGTCTGGGGTTAGGGAGAGAGCCAAGACTTCAATACATGATACCTGGATACTCACTGTTAATTGGTTCTGAGAAATGCGACATGATACAAAAACAACAATCAGTAAACAGACTGCTGGCCTGGAAAGGTTAATAAGTCACAAAGTAACTGACACCAAACTCTAGCCTTTGTATCAAGAACCAAATGTGAATACCAGGACAAAATTTTCACATCAAAATGCGTCAGTATGAATTCAACAAATTTTGAAGCAGTCAATTACGAAGGTGTGACTCTTCCTAAAGGGAGGTGAGGATGAGGGTCCACGGCTGTGACATTCACAAGGTGACCTGAGAAACTACAGCGTGTGCCAGGGGAGTTTAAGCAGGAGGCCACATTGGAACCACCCTCTCAGAGATGTGGAGTCCTGGACAGAAATACCAGTGGCTTTGGAGGGTCCTTTCCCAAAACATTCAAGTCAGTCCCAGTCTGTTCAGTGCACAGAGTTGGAAGGAGAACTAGAACATCCCACTTCAAAAGCTCCCTGGACAAAGACATCTGAGAAAGCCCCCTTTTATGAGGCTCTGGCCACCACTGAGGCAAAACAAGAGAACAGAGAAATCCTGATGAATCTCCCTCACCCTTGCCTGGACCCCTGTACCAGCTAACAACAGCCTAGCACAGGAGGCAGGGTAAGGTAAGGAGAAAAACGGACGCCTCCCTCTTTCCCCCGTGGCAGTGGAGAAACAGGCCGCTGGGCCTTTGGAAAGCCATGCCTGGAGCAGAAACTCAAAAGGGTAACATGCAAAACCTCAGGCTCCCCACCAGCACATGGCAGCAGCAGGCCATAGCTCAGGGCCACCCAGCGGAAGCCATGTTCCACAGTGACAACCTCACAGGGCACAGGGCACAGGGCACAGATCTGATTTACCTTAGTTCCCACCATCCCATTATGTTTAAGACCTGGTGTTCCATAGAAAACTAGGAGACACCACAAAGCAAGACAAATTCATGACTGCTTGTTAAGAGGCAAGGAATCAGGTGAACCAGAAAAGGTGACTTCTCCAGATGTCAGAACCATCAAAGACATGAAAAAGGCAAGAACATTACACATGAGTTGATGGAAAAGATGGACAACATGTGGGACAGAATTGCAGCAAATCTTGGCAACTGTTAAAAGATACAAGAAAAATAAATTTCTTACTGGATACAGCAGAGAAGAGAATCAGTGAAACTTAAGATTAGTTTAACCAAGTGGAAATGTTCAGAAAAGAGGGAAATGGAGGGGGAGGGGAAGGGAATGTAAGAGCTGAGAACTCTGGGACCGCAAGCCATCTAACACAGAGATACTTGGAGTCGTCCCAGGAGACAGAAAGGTGACAGGAGGTGAGGACACACCACAGAGAAGAGGAAATATTTAAAGGAAATATTGCTGAGACTTTTCCAAAATTAGTATAAGACAAGCATCATGGGTTCCAGAAGATTTGAGCATCCCAAACAAGATTAATACCAAGAAAACCCCCCTCTAAACACATCACAGTCAAACTGCTGAAACATGAAGATCAAGAGAAAACCACCAAAGTAGCCAGACAAAAAAAGACACATGGCTGGGGATATAGCTCAGCGGCACAGCACCTGCCTGGCAAGCACAGGGCCATGAGTCCAATTCCCAGTACAGAAAAAAAAAGAAAGAAAAGACACGTATAGAGCGATAATCAAGAGTGATGGCAAACTTTCTGTCAGAAAACATGCAACTCAGAAGATAATTGAGGGACAATTCTAAAGTAAGGAAAGGAGAAAAACCCTAAGCCTAGTTTACCAAGCTTAATACAGGCACCTAAAATAGTCTCTGGGTCCTGTGAATACGTCTTTAAAAATAATGATTATAGTCTAGATAAAATGGCCAATCCCTTGAAAGATACAGAATGCCAAAACACATACAAGAAGCAGCACTTTCATAAGCCAAAATCTATTAAGGAAACAGAATCGAGAATTAAGAACCTTCCAAAACAGAAAGCACTAAGCCCACATGGGCTCTCATGGATCAAGTCTCGTGGCTCGACCAACCATTAAAGGAAGAAAGTACAGAACCATCCCAGTCCTCTACCAATGCTAAGACAGAAGCAGAGGGATTATTTCCTAACTAATTCTATGGAACCAACACTACTATACTACCAAAACCAGACAAAAATATTACAAGAAAACTGTAGGCCAGTATACCAAAATCCTCAACAAAATATTAGCAAATAGAATCTAAATATGATGAAAAGAATTATATACCATACCGAGGCTGGATTCATCCTAAATACCCAACACTAGTTCAGCCTTTGCACCCCCTCACATGAGCAGGCCAGGTAAAATTCACATCATCATAGCTGTGGGTGCAGGAAAAGCAGGGTGGGGGGTCTTGAACATGATAAAGCATATCTACAAAAACCCTACAACTGCTGTCTAATGGTGAGAAGCCTGAAGCTTTTTCCCTTTTGTTTTTTCAGGGGGCGGGGACAGGGTCTTGTTATGCAGTTCAGGCCGCCTTGAGCTCCCTTTGTAGCCCAGGCTGGTCTCAAATTCACAGTGATCTTCCTGCGTTAGCCTCCCTCGTGCTGGAATTACAGGTGTGAGCCACCATGTCCAGCTTTCCTGAAGCTTTTCTACTATGACTGAGCATAAGAAGACTATGTCCTTTCCCACTGTTCTTTTTCACCATTGCACCAGAAGCCCTAGCTAGGGCTTACCTCCCTTTAGGAAGAGTCACACCTTCGTAATTGACTGCTTCAAAATTTGTTGAATTCATACTGACGCATTTTGATGTGAAAATTTTGTCCTGGTGTTCCACATTTGGTTCTTGATACAAACATAACATAACAAAAGGAAATAAAAGATACAGAGCCTGCGAAGGAAGAAATAAAATTCTTTTCAGGTGCATGATCATCTACGTAGAAAATCTGAAAAAACTGACCAAATAAAAAGTAAAACAAAAACTCCTGGAAACGACAAGCAAGGAGACTGCTGGATACAAGGTCAGTGTACAAAAGTCTCCTGCTAGCCAGGTGTCATAAGCACATGTGTAATCCTAGCACTTGGGAGGCTGAGGCAGGGAGATCACAATGTTGAGTCCTATCTGAGCAACTTAGTGAGGCTGTCTCAAAATCAAATAATAAAAAAGAGCGGAGGCTGTAGCTCAACATAAAGGTCCTGGGTTTATTCCCCAGTACTGTAAAAAGCAAGCAAGCTCGTGGCCTATTACTAGCATTGAACAAATGAAATCTGAAATGGAAAGAGTAGCATTTAATTTAGCACTCCAAAGAAATAGACATAAATCTCACAAGACATGTCAGATCTGTAAGAAGAAAACTACAAGACTGAAGAAAGTGATCAAGAAAGGCTATCGGCTATATAACTTCAACCACAGCATTGTGGAAAAGACACACTTCAGAGATAGCAAAAAGATCCATAGTTTCCAGGGGTTGAAGGGAACATTAGAGGGAGCAGAGGGAATGTTTAGGTTCATGAAACTACTCTGATACCATTATGATATGTTAATGGCAGGCGCGTTTCACTATATCCTTGACAAACACAGAATACGCATTACCAGAGTGAGCCCTGAGGTAAACTGTGAGCTCTGAGTGGTCATGTGTGTGACTGCAGACTGGCCCTTGTAATGCAAGTACCGTTCTGTTGGGGGATGCTGACAGCGGGCGAGGCTGTGCTCCTGTAGGTCAGCGAGTATTTGGGAAATGTGTGTATCTTCCTCTCAGTTTTGCTGTCAAACTAAAACTGCTCTAAAAATTAAAATCTTAAAAAAAGTCACAGTCTGACTCTTCCATGTTTGACCCATCCCGACCATTCACCTCTTGCCCCTGGGACTGTCAATAAGAAAACCCTGGAGTTCCTATCCTGTATCTTGGTGTGAGAGTTCGAATTCTCACTCCAACCCATACACAGCCATCCTTACCTTCATCCCAAACCCTAGCCATAATGGAAGTCAGGAACACTTACTCTTTCCTTTGCCAAAGCAATCCCAGGCCAGCTTGGAGCCCTGTCCTGCTCCTCCCCGGAAGCCCTATTACGTGAGCACTAAACCTTTCCGTAGCCTTCTAGTGTGTGTGTGTGTGTGTGTGTGTGTGTGTGTGTGTGTGTGTGTGTGTAGGGTCTCAACACCGAACAGTGGTATTGGTAGTATCTTATCCACCACAGGGCAACCAGGAGACAAAACGACATACCTACAAGAGCATCAGGAAATATAAACTGCTGAGTAGGAGTAAATTTAACAAAATACCTACCTATATACACAAAACCACAAAATGCTGTGAAAAATTAAAGACCATCTAAATATGCAGAGACACTATGAACAGAGAGATTCAGTGCTGATATGTCTATTCTCAAGTTGATGCCTAAATTCAATGCTGCTCAAAACAGCAGGTTTTGTGTGTGAGTGTATGGAAATTGACATGCTGATTTCAAAATCCTATGGAGATACAAATGACACAGAAAAAGTTGTAGGACAATCAAGAGAAACCACACATGGTGGTGAAGAAACCATGGCATGTCACATCAACATGGTTGAGTTCATATTCAGAATATAAAAAAATCAGAGAAGGTTGCAGTTTCAGTTACAATATATGTGATGTTTTAAAACATGCAAGTCATATCTGCTCCAAGCATCAAACCCCAAAAGCAAATGCTGAGAGTTTTAAAGAGAGAAATAGACAGGTCCACAATAATGAAGGACCGCAATTTAATTAATGATACAACAGGTAAATAACAAACAGGAAACTTAACATGATAAACCAACTGGACCTAAAACACACTTAACCTGCGCCTGCCTGGCAAGTGCAAGGTCCTGAGTTTGATTCCTTGTACAAACAAAAAAACAAAACCACTTAACCCAACAACAGAATATAGAATTTTTCTCAGGTGCACATGGAACAATCTCTAGAACAGATTATATGTTAGCTTATGAAACCAGTCAATAAACTGTAAACGACTGAATAACACTTTTTCATATCTGAATAGAATGAATGCAAGCAGAAACCAATAAATTAAGGAAGGAAATACAGAAAGGAATAAAAGGAAAAATCACAAATATGTAGAAATTAAGCAAAACTTTAAAACAACCAATGGATCACTGAAGAAATCCCAAGAGAAAGTAAGATAAAAAGAAAATTTAAAAATGCCAAAATTATGATGTATGATGTTGCATACTTCCCTATGGAATGAACTGATGCTTGGGATTTTTGGTATTGCCCTTTTGAGGTTTATCCTTTCTCCAATCAATAAATGCTGAGGATCTAGGTGCCTTGTGGCTTTTTTTTTTTTTTTCTTTCTTTTTCTTTTTTTTTGGTCCTTCTGAGACAGGGTCTCACTATGCAGTTCAGGCTGGCCTTGAGCTCACTAAGTAGCCCAGGCTGGTCTCGAACTCACAAGGATCCTCCGGCCTCAGCCTCCTTAGTGCTGGGATTATGGGTGTGCACCATCATGCTCCCAAGGCACCGCCATGCCTTTTGTTCCTTGTGACTCACTGGTCATCCCAGATCCCTGCTCTACCACCATTTTGTCTTGCTTGCTCTTTGTTTCTTTTTTTTTTTTTTCCCTTTCTTTCTGCCGTGCGCTGTAACACATAGCAGGAGACTGGGGTGCACTGGAGGGGTCTCCAATAACATGAAAGTGGCACTGAAAGGAAAATGTGTAGCTTTAACTTCATATATTAAAATATAAGAATAATCTCAAGTTAAAACCTAACTTTGAAGAATTAGAAAAATAAAGGAAATCAAAAGCTAACAGAAGAAATAAACAACAGTGATAACTTGATTTAAACACCTTTGTTTGCAAATGATTTGGTTCAAAAGCAGAACTGCAATCAGTAAATGTAATACATCACATCAATACAGCCAAAGACAGAAATCACACACGATCACCTCAATAGATGCAGTAAAAGCTTTTGACAAAGTCCAGCGCTCATTCATGGTTTTTAAAAAAGCCTACACTAAATCAGTAGAGATATTTTATCTCAATCTGATAAAAGCCATCTACAACAAACCAACAGCCAGCATCATACTAAATGGCAAGCAAAAAACAAAGCTTTTACTCTAGCAGCTGGATGTCCACTATTACCACTGTTCAAAATAATTTAGCCAGAGCAATTAGATGAGAGAGAAATAAGAATAGGGATGGGAAAGGAAAAAGTTAAATTATCATTATTTGCAGACGACATGATACCCTACATAGAAAACATCAAATACTCCACCAAAAGACTTCTAGATTTAATAACCAAATTGAGTAATGTAGCTGGTTATAAAGTCAACACTCAAAAATCAATAGCATTCTTGTACCCAAACAACCAACTCACGGACAGGGAAATTAGAGAACCCATACTCTGCACAATAGCATCCAAAAAAAATGAAATACTTAGGAGTCAATCTCACAAAGGAAGAAAAAAATCTATTTATTGAAAATTACAGTATTCTGAAAAAGGAGATCCAAAAGGATATCAGAAACTGGAAAGACATCCTTTGCCCATGGATAGAAAGAACCAAAACAGTGAAAGTGGCCACACTCCCAAAATTGTTATATAGATTTAATGCAATCCCAAACAAAATACTGTTAGTATATATCACAGAACTAGAGGAAACATCCTCAAAATTCATCTGGAACCAGAATAGGCCTTATGGGCATGGTTTTGTTCTGTTTTACCTTTTACCTCTTCCAACTTTCTTTTATTTTTTTATTTAAAAAATTTTTTAAAAGAAGGAGATTAAGATAAAAGAGGACATAACAATATAACAACACAGGTCAGAACAGAACAATTTAAGCAACATAGTGTTTCACCATAAGATAACAGTAGTTACCATAGTGTCTCTTTCCTTGAAATATTTGAGTGTAACTTTGTATACTATAACATCAAACATAACATGACAGTGTAAAACAATTCAAGAGAATGAAAGTATTACTGGGTATTTAGAACCAACTAGCCGAAAACAAACAATGGTATCTATATTATCTCCTTGTCTATAAAAAATTTTGTTTATACCATCCCATATAATAAAATCCAACAAGATACAACATGATAAAACCGATGGAGACAGAAGAACAAAAGCTTGATGGGACTTCAAAAAAAAGATGATATTAAATCAGCACTAGCTATTATACTGTCTTGTTTTCTTTCAAAATAACTGTTCATACCATCACAGACAATAAAATCAAACAGCCCAGAATAAAACCATCCCAATTAATGAATGGAAACATTATAAGGCTTCAAAGCAATACAATGGGGAATTATGATTACCATATAGTTTTATGTATTCTTACCATTCTTACACTAGGAAAACTATTCCGTATTTATATATGTGAATTTGATTTATTTCGCTTATGGGTATGGTCTCAAGCTGTGCCTACTTATTTATAAATATCTCGATGTGATCATTCTTTATAGCTGAGTAGTACTCCATTGTATAAAAATACCACATATTTTTTATCCATTCCTCAGCTGATGGACACTTAGGTTGTTTCCCAGATCTGGCTATTACAAATTGTGCTGCTATAAACATGGGTGCACAAATATCATTGTGGTATGATGTTTTCAATTCTTCTGGGAATATGCCTAGAAGTGGAATAGCTGAACAAATGGGACTCCCAATCCCAGCTTTTTGAGAAATCTCCAGACTGACCTCCACAATGGTTGCACCAGTCTACACTCCCACTAACAGTGCAGGAGAGTTCCTGTTTTCCCACAGCCTCTCCTCCAGCATTTGTTGTTGTTGGTTTTCTTGATCCTAGCCATTCTTTCAGGAGTGAGATGGAATCTCAGTGTGGTTTTAATTTGCATTTCTCTAATGAGTAATGATGATGAACATTTTTTCTTGTATTTGCCATTTGCATTTCTTCATCTGAGAACTGTGTATTCATCTCAGATGCCCATTTTTGGATTGGATGTTTGAATTTTGAGGGTCTGATTTTTTAAAATTCTTTATATGTTTTAGACAGAAGTCCTTTGTCTGAGGGACAGTTCACTAAGATTTTTTCCCAGTTTGTGGGTTTTTTCACTATGATAGAGATTAATTTTGACGTCCAGAAACTTTTTAATAAGAGGTGATCCCAATTATTGATTTTGGGAAGTATTTCCCACGCAGTTTGATTCCTGTTCATGAGTTCTGTACCTACCCCTATATCTTCAAAGTTTTTACCCAATTTGTCTTCCAATAGATCTATAGTGTTTCTGTTTTAATATTCAGATATTTGATTCATTTAGATTTTAATTTAGTACATGGTGATAGGCATGGGTCTAGCTTTAGTTTTCAGCATATGGAGAGCCAGTTTTTCCAGCACCATTTATTAAAGAAACTGTCGTTCTTCCAGTGAACATGTTTGGCCCCTTTATCAAAGATAAGGTGGTTGACTGTGTTTGTTGTTGTGGTTGTATCTTCTAATCTATTCCCACTGATGTTCGGCTCTGTTTTTATTCCAGTACCATGTTGATTTTACTACAGCTGCTTTGTAATATAATTTCAAGTCAGGGATTGTGATGCCTCCTGCCTTGCCTTTGCTACTTAGAACTGTCTTTGCTATTCTAGGTCTCTTCTGGTTCCAGATGAATTTGAGGAGTGATTTCTTGAGATCTATGAGGTATGTTGATGGTATTTTTATTGGGATTGCATTGAATCTGTGTAACAGTTTTGGGAGAATGGCTATTTTTACAATATTGATTCTTCCTATCCATGAGCAAGGGATGTCTTTCCATTTTCTGAGATCATCTTCAATTTCTTTTTTCAGTGTATTATAATTTTCCTTATATAGATCTTTCACTTCTTTCGTGAGAATAATTCCTCACTATTTAATTTTTTTGGTTGCTAATGTGAAGGGTGTGGCTTCTCTTATTTCTCTCTGTGATTTTGTTGTTAGTATATAGGAATGCTATTGATTTTTGAGAATTAATTTTGTATCCAGCTACATTATCGAATTTATTTATTATATCTAGGAGTCTTTCAATGGAGTTTTGGGGGTCTTCTATATAGAGTATCATGTCATCCGCAAGTAATGATAGTTTAACTCCTTCTCTTCCTATCTTTACCCCTTTTATTTCTCTCTCTTGTCTAATTGCTCTAGCTAGTATTTCCAGTACTATATTAAATAGGAGCGGTGATAAGGGACATCCTTGTCTTGTGTCTGATTATAAAGTAAAGGCCTTCAGTTTTTGGCCAGTTAGTATGATACTGGCTGTTGGTTTGTCATAGATGGCCTTTATTATACTGAGGTAAAGACAATCTATTCTAATTTTTTATAAGGTTCTTATCATAAATGCATGTTAGACCTTATCAAAAGCCTTTTCTGCATCTATAGAAATGATCATGTGATTCTTACTTTTGGCTTTATTGATATGGTGGATTACATTGATTGATTTACGTATGTTGAACCATCCCTTCATGCCTGGGATGAATCCCACTTGGTCGTGGTGTATAATCTTCTTGATGATTTGCTGCATCCTATTTGCCAATATTTTATTGAGGATTTTTGCATCTGTGTTCATTAGGGAGATTGGCCTGTAGTTCTCTTTTTTAGTTAGGTCTTTCTCAGGTTTTGGTACTAGAGTAATATGTGCTTCCAGGAATGACTTAGGAAGGATTGCTTCCCTTTCAATTTCATTGACGAGTTTGAGGAGTGTAGGCATTAAATCTTCTTTGTATTTCTTGTAGAATTCTGCAGTGAATCCATCTGGGCCTGGGCTCTTCTTGGTGGGTAAGGACTTAATTACATTTTCAGTTTCATTAATAGAAATTGGGTTATTCAGCAGTTTTACATCTTCTTGACCTAGCTTTGGTACTTCATATGTTTCTAGGAATCTGTCTATTTCTTCCTTGTTATCAAACCTATGAGAGTAGAGGTTTTCGAAATAGGTGTTGATGATCTTCTGTATTTCCACAGAGTCTGTAGTGATTTTGCCTTTTTCAATCCTTATTGCATGAATTTGAGCTTTTTCTTCCCTTTTTAAAATAAGGTTGGCTAGGGGCTTATTTTTATTTATTCTTTCAAAGAACCAACTCTTTGATTCATTGATTCTTTGGATTGTTTTCTTAGTCTCTATTGCATTGATTTCTGCTCTGATTTTTATAATTTCCTCCCTTCTTTTGGCTTTGGTCTTGACTTGCTCTTCTTTTTCTAGATGTTTGAGGTGTAGCATCAGCTTGTTTATTTGTATTTGTTCTGTTTTCCTAATGTAAGAACTCAGTGCAATAAATTTTCCTCTGAGGAAAACTTTCATTGTATCCTACAGATTCTGGTAAGTTGTATTTTTGTTTGCTTGTAGGTATTGTTTAATTTCTTCTTTAATTTCCCCTGTGATCCACTGATTACTCAACAGTGTGTTATTCAGTTTCCATGTATTTGTGGCATTTTTGCTCTATCTTTTATCATTAATTTCTAATTTCATGGCACTATGATCCGATAACAAGCATGGGATAATTTCAACTCTTTTGCATTTATTTAAATATGTTCTGTGGGCTAGTATATGGTCTATTTTAGAGAATGTCCCTTGTACTGATGAGAAGAATGTATATTCTGATGTTTGGATGGAACACTCAGTATATATCTGTCAAGTCCATTTGTTCACAAGTGTGATTCAGTTCTGTTATTTCTTTGCTGATTTTCTGTCTGGTTGATCTGTCCCTTGGTGTCAATGGTGTGTTAAGGTCTCCTGCTATAATTGTGTTACTGCTAATTTGGTTTTTCATTTCTCTTAATACTTGCTTTATATTACTGGGTGCTCTGGAATTTGGTGCATACATATTTAAGATTGTTATCTCTTCCTCTTGAAGTTTTCCTCTAACCAGTACGTAACGACCTTCTTTATCTCTTCTGATCATTATTGGTTTGAAGTTCACATCATCTGCAAACAGAATAGCTACCCCCACTTTTTTGGGGGGTTCCTGTTGCATGAAATATTGTTTTCCATCCTTTGACTTTCAGTCTGTGAGTTTCCTTTTGGGTTAAATGGGTTTCTTGTAGACAGCATATGGTTGAATGTTATTTCTTGATCCATTCTGCCAGTCTGTTTCTTTTAATTGGTGAATTGAGACCATTTACATTAATGGTTATAACTGTTATATGTTGGTTTATTATTGACATGTTATCTGTCTGCTGTTGCATCTTTTTTATCTTTCCATTCTGCTTAATTGTCTGCTTTGCTTAGTGATTTTTTCCTAAGTGTATCTAAACTGTCTTTCAGTATTCTTTGCAGGGTTGGCTTGGTGATCATGAAGTTCTGTTGTCATGGAAGTATCTTATTTCTCCATCAATTTTGAGTACAGTCTTTCAGGGTACATCAGTCTAGGTTGGAAATCATTTTCCTTTAGGATCTGAAATACTTCACTCCATGCTCTTCTTGATTTTATTGTTTGTGCTGAGACATCTGCTGTGATTCTGATGGGGTTTCCTTTATAGGTGATCTGTCTTTTCTGACAGCTTTTAATATTCTATTCTTATGTTGGATTTCTAGGATGGTGATTATTATATGTCTGGGTGTAGTTTTATTTTGGTTATGGCTATTTGGAGTTCTATATGCTTCACTGATCCTGATGTCAGTTTCCATTCTCATGTTTGGGAAATTTTCAGCTATTACTTCTGTAAATAGCCTCTTGATATCATTTGTGTTGTCCTCTTCTTTTTTATTTATCCCTATCAATCTTGTTATTTTTCTTTACATCATCTTGCAGCTGTTGAATTGTTATTTCCTGATTCCTTGTTATTTTTAAAAGATCTTTCCTTTCCTGTTCACTAGCTGCAATCTTGTCTTCGAGGTCTGAAATTCTATCTTCACTTTCATTGAGGTGGTTTTTACAACTTTCAATGGAATTTTTGATTTCCTATATATCTCTTTGCATCTGCTTTATGTATTCTGTTTGTTTCTTATATTGTTCATCCAGGGATTCTACCTTTTTTAACTGTGTCCTCTTTAGATATGTTCAGCATCTCCTTCATTTCTTTTATCATTTCTTCTTTTACCTGGGAGATTATTTCTAATTTGAATTCCTTTAAAGCTTCCCAGAATTGCTTCTTTATTTCAGTTGCTATTATTTCAGATATTTCAGGTGTATGGCATATATTCTACATACATAGCTCCTGAGGTTTCTTGGGATGGGCTGGAGGTTTGAGATTGCATTTTGGTCTTTCACTTTGTCATTTTTCTATATTTCTGTGTTTCAAGTGTTTTTCCACGGCTTCCCCTAGATATGTTGGAAATCATCTCCTGTGCCCTAGGCTCCTGGGACTGAATGGAGGTTGCGAGCCTGGTCCAGTTAGCCCTCCTGTGCTACTTTCAGTGTTCCAGGTAGCTGGGCAGGCACCTAACCACTGTGGATGATGGGCTAACGCTCTCCCCTGGTGAAGACTAATGCCCTGGAACTCACTTCACCTGCTCCCAAATCCTGTAATTGAAGAAGGTCACTGGGCGTAATATAGTTGATCCACAAAACCTCCCAAGGCTAGTCTAGTGTGGCTGGGCCCTGGGTAGGTCCTTGAGCTCCAGAAGAGATGATCTTAAAGTCTCCTGGGGCTCAGGGTGGCATGCAGCTGCCAGCTGGGTTTCCCAGTTTGGGAGAAGGTCACTGGGCGTGTCCTGCACAGGCCTGAAACCTGCCGAGATCAGCCTAGTGTAACTGGGCTCTGGGCCGGTCTTGAGCTCTGGAAGAGATGATCTTAAAAGTCTCCCAGGGTTTGGGATGTTGTACAGACTTCCAGCTGAGTTTCCCGGTTTGGGAGAAGGTCAGTCCCAGCTTTCTTTCCTTCAGTCTTTTGCGTCAGTTTACCTAAGTTGGTGGGATCCATCTTTGTCCTCCAATCTACTTGTCTCTTTCTCTTTTCCCACTTTTCTGTTTTCTCCTTAATCCATTATGAATCTTAACCCTTGAGGATAGAATTGATATATTATGGACTTATATATTGTACATAATTGTTTTGCAGTCTGTTGAAATGAGAAGACATTTCAACAAGACACAACCTCAGACTCCCAGTGAGTTTGATCCTTGGTACAATAAAAACAAAATAAAAATGAACTCCAATTAGCAATGATAAAAAAAAATTTACATCCAGGCATATCACAGTCAAGATCCCAGAAATTCAACACAAGAATAGAATCTTTTTTTTTTTTTTTTTTTTGTCTTTTTGAGACAGGGTCTCGCTGGTTCAGGCTGGCCTTGGGCTCACTTTGTAGTATAGGCTGGTCTCAAACTCGAAACAATCCTCCGGCCTTAGCCTCCCAAGTGCTGGGATTACAGGTATGAGTCACCATGCCTGGCAAGAATAGAATCTTAAAAGCTGTTAGGGAAAAGAAGCAAATCACTTATAAAGGAAAGCCTATGAGAATTACAGCTGACTTCTCAGCAAAAACTCTCAAGTCAAAGAGAACTTGGAGTGATGTACTACAAGTTCTAAAGGAAAACAACTTTCAACCCAGATTGATGTATCCTGCAAAACTGTCTTCAAAAATGATGGAAAAATAAGATACTTCCATGACAAGGAACATCTGGAAAATTTATGACCACCAAACCAGCACTCCAAAATGTTCTATAGGACATTCTAGAAACAGATCATAAGGACTAAAACTCCATGAATCCCAATAGAGGGAATCCACAAGGAAAGGCAAACAATTAGAGGGAAGGGAAAAAGAAAAAAAAATGGGGAGGGGAGCCAATAATCGGAAAATAACATGACAAGGATAAGTCAATACATAGCAGTTTTAACTATTAATGTTAATGGTCTCAATTCACCAGTCAAAAGACACAGACTGGCAGAAAGGATCGAGAAGCAAGCTCAAATAGTATGCTGTATATAAGAAACACATTTAATCCAAAAAGAAAGTCATAGACTGAAAGTCAAAGGATAAAAAACAATACTCCATGCAACAGGAACTTGGAAAAAAGCAGGGATTGCTATTCCATTTACAAATAAAGTGAATTTCAATCCAAGACTGATTAAGAGAGATAAAGAAGGTCACTATATCCTGGGAAAGGAAACAATCCAAAAGGAAGAGATAACAATCATAAATATATATGCAACAAATATTGGTGGGCCCACTTAGCTAAAACAATTATTAATGAACATGAAAAATCAAATAAGCCTTAATACAATTGTATTGAAAAACCTCAATACCCTACTGTCCCAAAAAGACTAATCAAGTAAACAAATATCAATAATGAATTATTAGAACTAAATCCAACTTTTGAGCAAATGGACTTAGTAGATGTCTATAGTGTTTCACCCTACAACATCAGAATACACATTCTTCTCAGCTGCACATGGGACAGTCTCCAAAACAGACCATATATGACCCCATAGAACAAGCTGAAGTAAATGCAGAGGAACTGAAATCATCCCATAAATACAATCAGACCACAGTGCAGTGAAACTGGAAATCCATGCCAAAGGAAGCCACAAGAACTCCATCAACACGTGGAAATTAAATAGCATCCTACTGAACAGCCAATAGGTTACAGATGAAATTAAAGAAGAAATTAGACAGCTTTTACAGTTGAATGATAATGACAATACAACATACCAGAACTTGTGGGATACAATGAAAGCAGTCTTAAGAGGGAAATTTATAGCAGAAATGTCCATATCAGTAAAACAGAGCAAGTGCATATAAACACCTTAATAGCAAACCTCAAACTTCTAGAAAAAGAAAAGCATGCTAAATCAAAAGCTCATAGCAGGGAGGAAACTATAAGGATCAGAGCAGACATTAACACACTGGAGACCAAAAAGACAATACAAAGAATCAATGAATCAAAGAGTTGGTTTTTTGAAAGATTAAATAAAACTGACAAACCCTTGGGCAACCTTATAAAAAAAAAAAAAGGAAGACTCTAATCCATGCAATTAGGAATGAAAAGGGTGAAATCACAACAGACACTGAAGAAATCCAGAAAATCATCTATACCTACTTTGAAAACTTGTATTCTAATAAGATGGAAAATACTGAAGAAATGGAAAGATTCCTAGATACATGTGAATTACCAAAGCTGAATCAAGAAGATATAAAAATCCTAAATAATCCAATAGCAATAAATGAAATTAAAGATGTAATTAAAAACCTATCAACAAAGAAAAGCCCAGGACCTGATGGATTCACTGCTGAATTCTATAAGAAATTTAGTAAAGAACTAACACCACTACTTCTCAAACTCTTTAATGAAATTGAAAGGGAAGTAATACTCCCAAATTCATTCCTGGAAGCTAGCATTACTCTGATTCCAAAACCAGAGAGGACCCCACTAAGAAAGAAAATTACAGGCCAATCTACCTAATGAACATTGATGCAAAATTCCTCAATAAGATACTGGCAAACAGAATGCAGCAAACTGTAAACAAGACTATACACCATGATCTAGAGGGATTCATCCCAGGGATGCAGGGATGGCTCAACATATGTAAATCCATAAATGCAATACAGCATATAAACAGAGCCAAGGACAAAAATCATATGATCATCTCAATAGATGCAAAAAAAAAAAAAAAAAAGCTTTTGAGAAAGTCTAGCACCCATTCATGACAAAAAAAAAAAACCTACAGAAAATTGGAATAGATGGTCTTTATCTCAATCTGATAAAAGTCCTCTACAACCAACAGCCAACATCATACTAATTGGAAAAAAACTGAAAACTTTATCTCTAAAATCAAAGACAAGACAAGGATGTCCACTATCTCCACTCTTATTCAACACAGTCTTGGAAACTTTAGCCAGAGCAATTAGACAAGAGAAAGAAATAAAAGGAATGAAGATAGGAAAGGAAAAAATTAAATTACCATTATTTGCAGGTGACATAATACTCTACTTAGAAAACCCAAAAACTCCACCAAAAGACTTCTAGATTTACTAAGCAAATTTAGTAATGTAGCTGGTTATCAAGTCAACACTCAAAAATCAATAGCCTTCTTGTATATGAATAACAAACTCCTGAGAGAGAAATCAGAGAAACTATACCTTTTACAATAGCATCCAAAAAATGAAATGCCTAGGAATCAATCTAATGAAAGCTGAAAAAGACTTTTAACATTGAAAACTATAGTACCCTGAAAAACAATACTGATGAGGATATTAAAAATGGAGAGCTATCCCGTACTCTTGGGTAGGAAGAACAATATAGTGAAAATGGCTATACTTTGAAAACTGTTACACAGATTCAGTGCAATTCTAATCAAAATTCCAATAGCATATCTTACAGATTAGAGAAAAAGCCCTAAAATTCACCTGGAATCAGAAGAGACCTAAAATAGCAAATGGTCAACAAAGACAAGACAGGGGGCATCACAATCTCTGACTTGAAATTATACTATAAAAGTACTGTGATAAAAACAGTGTGGTACTGGGGGAAAAAAAACAGACCTAAAGATCAACAGAATAGATTAGAAGATGCAGAAACAACTGCAGACACACTAAAGCTACCTTATCTTTGACAAAGGTGTCAAACACAATCACTGGAAGAAAGTCTTTAATAAATGGTGTTGTAAAAACTGGCTCTACATATGCTGAAACTTAAAACTGGACCCATATCTTTCACCATGTACTAAGCTAAAATCAGGATGGATTAAAGGTATTAACATTAAAACAGAAACATTAAATTTGCTGGAAAGTAGAGTAGAAGTAGAAGATATGGGTGTAGGAAAAGACTTCATGAATAAAACCCAGATTGCACAAGACATCGCAAAGAATCAGTAAGTGAGATCTTATTCTACTGAAAAGCTTTTGCACAGCCAGAGAAACCACTAACAGAGTGAAGAGATAACCCACTATGTGGGAGAAAATGTTTGCCAGCTGTTCCTCAGATAAATGATTATTATCAAGAATGTATAAAAAAACCTAAAAAAAAATCAGTCCTCCCAGATTTAAAGACCCAGTCCAAAAATGGGTATCTGAGGCGAATACTTACTTCTCAGATGAAGAAGTACAAATAGCAAATAAATACGTGAAAAAATGTTCAGCAGCACTGGTCATCCGAGAGATGCAAATGAAAACAACACTGAGATTTCACTCACCCCAGAAAGAATGGCTAGTATTAAGAAACCAAGCAACAACAAATTTCAGAGGGGCTGTGAGGAAAAAGGAACCCTTCTCCACTGTTGGTGGGAATGCAGACTGGTGAAACCACTGGGGAAATCAGTGTGGAGATTCCTCAAAAAACTAGGATTGGAAGTCCAGTTTAGCCCAGCTATTCCCCTTCTAGGCATCTTCCCAAAAAGAATTAAAAACATCACACCATAGCAATATATGTACACTCATGTTTATAGCAGCACAGTTTATAATAGCCAGCTCTTGGAAACAACCCAAATGCCCATCGACTGAGGAATGGATATAAAAGATGTGGTATTTCTATACAGTGGAATACTACTCAACCACAAAGAATGATAAACTGGGCATTTTTATAGGTAAATGGATGCACCTTGAAAACATATTAGTGAAATAAATATCATGTATGCATAATCATCGCATTGTTTCATTAGTGTGATAAGGAAAAAAACATACATTTTGTCCCGGAGAGAATGACTTCAGCCAAGCAACAACTCAGGGCCCACCTGCCTTCACTTTAACTAACCCACTGTGAGCCATTTTGAGTTGACTTTTGGATGTCTTTGATGTGCTATAAGGTGTGGGTTTTTTGCATGTGGACATCTAGTTCTAGTATATTTATTGAAGGTACAATCCTTTCTCCACCTAATTGCTTTTGCATCTTTGCCAGAAATCAGTTTTCTGTTTTGTGGGTATATATGTTGGGACTCACATTAGTATGTTGGTGGTTTGTCTGTCTTGACATCAGTGCCATTTTGTCATGATTGGTGTGACTTTGTGACAAGTCATGGGGTTGGGGAGGGTTGGAGCCCTAATTTTTTATCAAAGTTGTTTAGACTACTCTGAGCCTTTTGTATTTTTACAAAAGTGTAAGAATCAAAATGTTATGAAAAATGATGTTAGCATTTTGATGAGGGATTGCGTTTTGGGATCTTTATTATTTTCTTCTATTCATTTTTGGTTTTATTCTGTCTTTTATTTTTAATTTCTTAAGGAAAGATAAAGGATATTTCATAACTTTCTTCTTTTCTAATACATGTACTTGGTGTTAAAAAAAAAATCAGAGGTGAACCAAATCTTTGAACAAATGGCCTAAGTAGACATCTACAGATTGTTCTACCCACCAAGAGAGAACACATTTTTCTCAGTTGTACACTGCACTTTCTCCAAAATAGACCACATAATCGCTCATAGGACATGCTCAAGCAAATGCAAAGGAATTGGATTACCCTATGAATATTATCAAATCATAGTGCAGTGAAATTGGAAATCATTAGCAAATAACTCCACAAAAACTGCATACGCATAGGGAAATTATCATCCTCCAGAACAACTGATGGGTTACAGATAAAATTAAAGAAGAAATTAGACAGTTTCTGTAATTAAATAGTAATGCCAATACAAAATACCACAACGTATAGGACACAGTGAAAGTAGTCCTATGAGGGAAATTTACAGTGGTGAATTATCACAACAGAAAACCAGAGCAAGTGCAGATCAACAACCCGATGTTGAGCCTTAAGCTTCTAGAAAAAGAAAAGGAAACTCAAGTCATGTGTGCAGGAGGAAACTGTAAAGAGCAGAAACTAATGCAATTGAGACTAAGAAAACAATAATACAAAGAATCAATGAGAGTTTTCTTTGAAAGATTAAATAGACAAACCCTTAGCCAACTTTATCAAAAAAAGACTCCAATTCATGCAGTGAAAAGGGTGAAATCTGGATCATAAATACCTACTTCCAGAAACTGCACTCGACTAAGATGGAAATAACATGGAAAACACAGGGGAAAATGGACAGATTCCTAAATACCTATGAATTACAAAAGCTGAATCAAGATAATATAAAAATTCTAAATAACACAATATCAGTCAATGGAATTAAAGAAGTGATTAAAAAGCAACCAGCAAAGAAAAGCCTAGATCCTGATAGATTCACCATTGAATTCTATAAAAAACTTTAGAAGATCTAATGTCACTACTCCTTAGACTCTTCAATGAAACTGAAAAAGAAGCAATACTCTCCAACTCATTCCTGAATGCAAACATTACCGGTACCAAAACCAGAGAAGGATTCAGCCAAAAAAAGAGAACCGCAGGCCAATCTGCTTCATAAACATAGATTCAAAAGTCTTCAGTAAGATACAACCAAAAAATGCAGCAGATTATCAAGATTATACACCATAACTAAGTAGGAGTCACCCCAGGATGCAGGAATGGGTCAGTATACCCAAATCAACTAAATATAAGATACCATATCAACAGAGCAAAGGACAAAATCCACGCAATCCTCTCAATAGAAGCAGAAAAAGCATTTGACAAAGTTTAACACCCATTCATGATAAAACCCCTGTAGAAATGGAATACAAGGTACTAACAAGGAATACAAGGTAATACTCAATCTAATAAAAGCCATCTAAGACAAACCAAAAGCCAACATTATACTAACTGTTCAAAATAGAAAGCCTTATTCTAAAATCAAGAACAAGACAACAATACCCACTATCACCACTCCAATTCAATATAGTTCTGGAAACATTAGCCAGAGCAATTAGATAACAAAAGAATTAAAACAAATATGGATTGAAAAGGAAGAAGTTAGATTATCATTATTTTCAGATAACATGATATTCTACACAGAAGACTCCAAAAGCTTCACCAAAAGACTCCTACATTCAATAACCAAATTCAGTGGCATAATGGTACACAAAGTCAACACTCAAAAATCAATGGCATTCCTGTACACAAACAACAAACTCACTGACAGAGAAATTAGGGAAACAACATATGTCACAATAGTATCCAAAAAATTAAATACTTAGGAACCAATCTAACAAAGGAAGTAAAAGATCTGTACAGTGAAACTTACAGCACTCTGAAAAAGGAGATCAAAGATTTCAGAAAATGGAAAGATATTCCCTGTTCTTGCATAGGCAGAACCAATATAGTGAAAATGGCCATACTCCCAAAACTGCTATACAGATTTAATATAATCCTGAGCAAAACACCAACAACATATCTCAAAGAACTAGAGAAAAAAATACTAAAATTCATTTGGAATCAAAAGAGACCTAGAATAGAAAAAGCGTTTTTGGGCAATAAGGGTAAGGTATAGAGCATGACAATCCGTGACCTGACATACTATAAATCTACTGTGATCACAGTACTGGCAAAAAATAAAACAAAACCAAATTTCAGGATCAGTGGAACAGATTAGAAGATGCAGACACAACTCCAAACACACTCAGCCACCTTGTCTTTGACAAACACACCAAGTATCTTCCCTGGTGGAAGGAAGCATCTTTAATAAATGGTGGTGGGATGGGATGGGGATATAGCTCAGCAGCACAGAGCCTACAAGCTCAAGGTTGTGAGTTCAATTCCTGGTACCCCCCCCCAAAAAAAAGTGGTGAGAAAAATGGCTTTTCACATGCTGAAGATTAAAACTAGACTCATATCTCTCACCATTCACTAAACTAAAATAGAAATGGACCAAAGATCTAAATATTAAAACAGAAACACTAAATCTGCTCGAAAATAGATTACATAAAACTCTTGAAGACATGGGTGTAGGCAAACACTTTATGAACAACGCCTCAATCACACAGGAAATATTACAAAGAATCAATAACTGGGATCTCATCATATTAAAAAGCTTTTACACAGAAAAAAAAAATCACCAACAGAATGAAAAGAGAAACCCACCGAATGAGAAAAAGAATTTTACCAACTATTCCTCAAAAGATTAAGATCTAGACTATGTAAAGAACTAAAAAATTTAGACTCCCCAAATTCAAAGACCCAATCCAAAAATGGGCATTTGACTTGAAAACACACTTCTCAGATGAGGAAGTAGAAATGGCAAATAAATATATGAAAAAATGTTCAACATCATTGGTCATTTTAGAGATGCAATCTAAAACAGCACTAACCCTTCTCCACTGCTGGTGGGAGTGTAGACTGGTACAACCACTGTAGAGATTCCTCAAAAGATTAGGATTAGAGATCCTATTTGACCCAGGTATTCCCCTTCTGGGTATCTTCCCAGGAGAATTAAAAACATCATACCACAGCAATATATGTGCACCCATGTTTATAGTAGCACAATTTTTTAAACTAAGTCTTGGAAACAGAAAAGAAAGAATATCAACAAGAAATCAACCAATAACAAATGCTGGTGGGAATGGGGGAGGGAACCTTCTCCACTGTTGGTGGGAATGCAGACTGGTGCAACCACTGCGGAAATCAATGTGGAGATTCCTCAAAGAACTAAAACTGGTTCCATTTGACTCAGTTATTCCCCTTCTTGCATCTTCCAGAGAAAAATTAAAAGCATTATACCACAAAGATGTATGCATGTATCACTAAAATATGATGTCAGTAACTCTTTTGGGGAGATACACAGAAGGTACAGGTGGATCAAATGAAATTTCTATTGTTAATTTTTTTGAGGACTCTCCATACTGATTTTCCATAGTGGTTGTACCAGTTTACATTTTCACCAACACAATTCTCATTTCTCATTCTCAAATCGGTAGCTGAAAATGAATTTTGTGGTCAGAACACTGTTGATTTCTGTGACAAGACAGATTTCTTTTCTGCAATGTTAAGCATGTGACGAGTTGCATAAGTTGTATAATGTGGGCAATTTCAAGTTGCAGAACTGTAACCAGAACAAAGAGCTAATCTGATATTTCAGGAGTCCCATACTTGAGACTCAGTGGAGGGTTTGCTGCGGGTTAAGTAATGGTCAGTCTGTAACACCCAGCTGAACTGAATCAGCGTGGTGCTGGGTGTGGAGGGCCCACCTGAGGATTGCTGCCTACAGCACAAAAGGAGAACTGGAGGGGAAGATGGTGCTGTTGATTCTCTTGGAGAAGCTTGTTACACAGGTTTTCCTTATATGAACTCGGCTGTTATCATCATCAGAGGAGCCTGGGTCCTCACTGTTGCTGAGGATGGTTGCAGTTCTTTTTGGGGGAGCTCTGGTCCTTTCCTTGAGCATTGATTCCTGGCTCCAGTGCAGATCTCTCAGCCTGCTGGCACAGAGCCTTCACTCTGGTGGTACAGACTTTCTAGCTTCCATCACGGGCCTTTGGGCCTTCCCAGTGCAAGTCATTGATACAGAGTTACAAGGGACATTACTGTGGGCTCCAAGTCTCCACATGGACTCATGGAGGACATTGCCATGGGCTCTAGGTCTTCAGAGGGACTTGTGCAGGACACTGCCATGGGATCCAGGCCCTCAGCTGGATTCTCTGGGTCTCTACGGTATGGACAGATCTGTACTCTTATACATTGGACTTCCTAGTGAATATTATAAAATAGTCCTATAAATTATGCATCCTACATTAAGTCCATCGCCTTAAGCCAGCACCTCCCCTCCCTGGTAAGTGGCGGTAGTGTGGCCCACTGCAGCCCTTCCAGGGGGAGAACTAGCAGTGTCTCCTGAGATCCACGCCATGTTGGAACTTAGGACTCTGGGAAGCCAAGCCAGCACCTCCCCTCCCTGGTAAGCGGTGGTAGTGTGGCCCACTGCAGCCCTTCCAGGGGGAGAACTAGCAGTGTCTCCTGAGATCCACGCCATGTTGGAACTGAGGACGCTATGAAAACAAGTGACCATTCTGCCTCCCTGCTCAGCAATAGTGAACCTACTGCTACATGGCATAGAGTCAAATATCCCACTTCCCCTATCCTCCTTCTCCTCCCCCCTCCCCGCCCATTAGCAAGTGGGAACCAGAAATCTCAGCACTCCTGGGAGGTTGACCATAGCAAATTATGGGGACTTCCTTCTACTATTTCTTTGAAGGCAAATATTTTCCTTACTGTTTTGCTCTTTTCTGATTAATGGTACTCCTCTATTCAATATTCTGTTTTGATAAGTTCTATAGTGTTCTATATTTCATCTCATTTTGATATACGGGATTGAAAGAACAACTATTATAAAGATAACAAAATATACTGTGAAACCTATTACTGTTATCCT
This sequence comes from Cavia porcellus, assembly GCF_034190915.1. Taxonomy (NCBI): domain Eukaryota; kingdom Metazoa; phylum Chordata; class Mammalia; order Rodentia; family Caviidae; genus Cavia; species Cavia porcellus. Next base: position 34,216,640 of record NW_026947493.1, read on the forward strand.
GGTAACCTGCTGTGAAGTTCTGTACCAGTTTCACTGTACGATCTTAGTTGGCTTTATTCTGACTTGTTCTGTTGTATACTTTCAAAATAAAAATTAAAAAAAAAAAGTCCATCGCCTTGCATACCCTGACTACAACAGGGACTCTTTCTTAAAGGATCCTTTAAGCAGGGTTTCTAACAACATTTCCTTCCTCCCTATTTCTTGGGTGCACATACATGTGTGCTCATGTTGCCTTTCTAGCTTTTGCTCAGTGCAGTGAACTGTATTAAGGTCAGACACTCTGAGCCACTAACGTCCTGGTTTCAGTGGTCATCTAAGAAGAAAAGATGAACTTCCAAAAAGGGGCCGAACACTCCTGCCCAGGCCCTGCACGCCAAATGATGCCTGCAACCTGCTTCAGCCTTAGGAAACTTCAGGAACAACAACAAAAAAATGGTTTAGCTTCCAGCACAGGTGGGGAGCATATGTATCTTTCCAGAAAGCAACTGGGATCTCAGAGGTGCAGCCTTTGCCCCAGAAATCCCAATTCTAGAAACATCACAAAAGAGTTCCCTACAACTGGAAAACAAGCACAGGACCTAGCCTATGTTGTTTACAGCACAAAGAATGACAAACAATCTAACTGTCCACCAACGGTGGACATTAAAAAGTGGGTAGCTATACATGAAAGAACCCTACTAACCCATTTTAACAGTGACCAAGAAGCCATATCATGTGGGGCAAGGTTTCAGCAGGCCCAAGGACAGAGTTCAGCTACTCATAAGCTCTGAGACTTAGAAAGTTATTTCACAGCTTTGGGCCTTGGCACCAACAGCCTGCACTCCCTCTAGCTGCTCCCTGGCATTCAAGCTTGTCACTTGCCCATGGGACAAGGTGGTGATGAAAATCATTCAAAGGAACTGCAGAAATAGAAACCACAGGAGGCCTGCCCATCTGGTGGCCATCTCAACTGAAGGACTCTGAGCAGGTGACCTGCGATTCTCACCTGGCCTCCTAGTGCCAGCTTGACCTGCAATCCCCAGAGACTACAGGTGAGGTTCCCAGCCTAGACGGACCACCGTTCAGGTAAGGAGAGCATCTGTAGCCCTTGAAGCACCACTGTACCATGCCACCAAACTGACTCTGAAAGCAGAAGCAGCTCCTGGACCTCAGCACCTCCTGCAGGCTGCTCACCTAGTCCCCCCATGGGTGCCGGTTGTGTGTATGGGGGCCTGGGTGTCTTCTTCACTGCCATCACCATCAGCTCCGCAATACAATACAATACAATACAATACAATACAATACAATACAATACAATATTAAATCTCCACAATACAATACAGTGCAAACAGGCCCCTGACCATGCCCTGTGTTATGTTGGAGGCCAGAACTACCTCACCACAGGCCAGACTAACAAAGCTACACAGAAGGAGCCAAAAAGTTGTGCTCCTCTATAGAAGTGGCCCAAGCCACCAGGTGCCCATCCTGGGGCTCTAGAGGCTGAGAAGGTGGCAAAGGTTTGGCTGCTTTCCCACAGCTGGCCAGAGCTCCAGGGCACTATCATCTGGCCCTGGGGTGGGACAAGAGTGGGGTGGAGGCTTAGGGTGGGAAAGGTCCCAGGCACTGAGATAAGACCTGCCTGGGCAGAGATGGTGAGAGTCCAGTAACAGACACCCCTAATCTAGGTTACCCAAACTCCCAAGATGTCAGAATGGACTTTCTCGTGGGTCTAGGGCACTTGTTTTAAAAATCTGCTGGGCCTGGCCCTTCCTCCAGCTGCCATCTCGTACCCCACTGTGAGCTTGCTCTCTGGACTCCAGGTATGCAGCTTCCCTTCCCTTCTTCCCCTCGGGCCTCTGCAAGTCCCTCGTCCTCAGCCCAGTCCTGGCTTCCACTCACCCAGCTCGCTCCTCCTCGTCCCATGGCCCCACCAAGGCATGAGCTCCTGGGGAAACCTTCCTCCACACGGGGCACATTCTGGAACTTTTCTGAATGCTACCTACTGGGATCTGTGCTTACCAACAGTGAGGTAACCTGTGAAAGACCCACCTCCTCCACTGGGGCTCCAGGCCTTGCTCCCCACTGTGTGCTAGGCCTGACCTGTGGCTGGGCTCTGTAATGCTGGCTGAGAGACACACCTGAGGGACACATGTGTATGGGGCCTACAGCCAACCTCCTCAGGCGACTGAGATGTGGACTTTAAGCCCAGGTATCTGTGCCAGGGCAGATAGGGAGCACTAGCCTTTGGGTCCCTGTACTTGGGCACTGGCACTCACTCTTTGGACCTTCTTGGTGAAGCTGCAGGGACTGGGAGTGGGGAAGAAGCTGCCAACAACACCCAAGATGTGGCCTTCAGTTTCTGGCCGCATCAAAGCCAAGCTTTCCCAGCTCTGCTGGGTCTTGTGGTGCAGCTCAGAGGAGAGGTTTCCAGCTGGTAACATGTGTATGCCAACCTCTAAGGCCTCCAAAGGCACTGGGTCATTGTGGCTCCTTGAATTTGAGGCTGCTTCCCACATCGGCGCTGCTGTACCCTTGGGCCCACAGGACCTTAGGCTCTGCTTTCCAGAATCTGCCCTCTGTACACCAGCCCTACTCCACAGTGGCCTCCCCCCACGGTAACCTCCACCAAGAGCACAGTGCAAGTGGGAAGCCCCGGACTTCTAATGCCAGAGTGGAACCTAGGACCCCAGCTCCAGGGATGACTCCTCAGGGTCATCTGCCATTTTTTCCCTCACAAGCACACCTTCAGCTTCAGAGTGATCGCTCCAGCTGTGTTTGGGAGGGGAAGCTTCCCCCTCCCAGAATCAACAGACAGGGGCCAGGGCTAGGAGAGTCTCAGGCTGGCCCCCGAGAACAGGGACCTCAGCTGTGAACCCTCACACTCCTGGATAAGTGGCCTACCTGCATGACAGTGCTGATAAAGGACACTCGCTGGAGCCAGGTCAAGGAAAGCCAGTGAGACCAGAAGCAGCTGATTGTGACTGTGGCTGATTGTTAGTGGCCATGAGCCAGAGGGCAAGAAATGAACTCTTCCTCTCTGAGGGTATTGAAGACACTCCTTGTGCAAGGCAACCATGACACTAGCCACCTGACACCACAATTATGAAGTTAGTGCCTGGCAAGTCCTGGACCTGGCAAGTCTTCTGACGAGTTTCACTTGGGTACATACGCCAGTGAGAAGAGAACAGAGTTCCCAGAGCAAGGCACACAGCGAGCACTCAGTAAACACCTGCTGTACAGCTCATACATAAAATGCACTGCCCCAGAGAGGAGGCAGACTTGGAAACCAAGGGGCAGAAGACAGTGACTCTTTTTATAAGGTTGTGGCAGGTGCTGCTTAACCCACCCACTTCTGTCTATTCCATGGACACTGGCCCAGACCAGCCTCCACCATCACCCTCCCAAGGACCCTCCCCACGTGTCCTAGCAGCATCTGTTGTTTTTTGTTTTGTTTTGTTTGAGACAGGGTCTTTCTGCATAGTTCAGGGTGGCCTTAACTCACTATGGAGGCCTGGCTGGCCTCAAACTTGCCATGATCTCCTGCCTCTGCCTCCTCAGTGCTGGGATTATAGATGTGCACCACCATACTTGGCTTCTTTCTGTTTTTTGAAACAAGGTCTCACCATGCAGTTCACGCTGGCCTTGCAGTGATTCTCCTGCCTCAGCCTCCTAAGTGCTGGGGTTACAGGTATGCACCACCACAACAAGCAGAATCCCCTCCCATACTGCCACTCAGCTAGCTCTCTACAGACCCGGGGTGGTTTCAAAATGAGGAGGTGCTGGAAACCACTGCAAATAGGGGGGAAAAAGCAAAGGACAGAACGAGGGCAACGGTCTGTGTGAACCTCACCAAAGTGACTTCACACACAGCAGATAACTAAACTGAAGGATTCGCCCTTGCAGGCTCTGAATGGGAAAATGCTAGACCACACACAAAACAAGCTTGCCGAGGAGCTGGAATCTTAATGTGACTCCACTTCCACACACCCCCACCCCAGTGGGTCCACAGGAAACGCAGAGGGCCAAGGACTACGCAAAAAGGACACTGTTAACAGGACCAGGGGCAAACTGCATAAATAAATAAGAGACAGGGGGGGGGACCTGTCAATTAGGAGGGAAGAAATGCCACCTGCCTATCTTACTGTGCTGCTCGTAGCTGGATCCCAGGAATCCGAGCACTGAGTGGGTACCTGAGGATGTTAGAATCAGCTTGTCAGATGTGAAAACAGTCCTAAGGTTATGTATATCGTTTTCTCCAGAAACACGTAATATAACATTAGGAGAAAAAAATAGTCAATATTTGGGATTTGGTTTAAACTACTCTAGGCATTAGGGCATCAGACAAAACAGGGCTGTCCATGGGACACCATGAAAGTCACATGGATGGAAATTTGACGCTTGCACCTCTGGCTAGTTTGGTACATGTTTCAAATTTTCTGTCATAAAAAGGATGTTACAGTGATGGCTTGTTTGGAGTCAAAAATATCTCTAATAAAGGAAGAAAGAACCAAGTTGGGAGGCAGAGGACCTGGTCCAGGGTGAGGGATTTCAAGCTGTTCCACTGTTGCTAAGGCATTCCACGAATGCTTGATTGCCAGCTTTCTCTTTCAAAAACATTTTTAAGAAGTTTCTTTTCTTTTCTTTTTGAACCGGGTTTCACTGTGTAGCACAGGCTGGCCTCAAATTCATGGTGATGCTCCTGCTTCAGCCTCCCGAGTGCTGGGTTTACAGGCATGCACCATCATGCCCAGCTTATAACTAGTTTTCTAAACTGCACTGAACATGTACTCACCTCACTCTCTGATATGACAGGATACTGTGCAGCCTGTGACAGAGCCAGCCCACGTACTATCTGTGATAGTCTATGAAACAAAATTACAGAAGAGAAGTCAGAGTTCAGAAATTTTTCAAGCCATTTGGCACAGTGATCTTATGTCTGCTGAGTCTCTTTTTTTTTTTTTTTTTTTTTTGGTGGGGGGAGGTCTTTTTGAGACAGTCTTTCTATGCAGTCCAGGCTGGCCTTGAGCTCACTTTGTTGCCCAGTCTGGTCTCGAACTTGCAGTGATCCTCCTGCCTCAGCCTCCCAAGCACTGGGATTACAGGGGTGCACCACTATGCCCAGCTGCCTTCTGAGACTTATAAGATAGTAGGTTTCATTGTGGATAGCTTCATCCTTATTACACCATTCATTTTCATTGAAATTTTAATCAGCACATGAGATTAAAATTTTACAAAAGAACAACTAGTCCTTTATACAGTGTAGAAATGTTATGAACCAGACATTAATCCCCTGGAGATGCCAAAGCGGTTTGCACATGTGGACTGCCAGAAGGCCCAGGACAAAACCTCCCAGTCACTGTTTGCTGTGTGAACTTCATTACTCGTTACAAACAGAGCATGGACAAGAAGGGAGAAATTCTGCACTGCCTACTGACACCCAAATCCATGTCCTTGCACAATCATGCCAGTGCAAGCTAAGCCACGTCCCACGAACACCAGCAAGGCCCAGGACTACAAATGCCCAGAGACACTCCCCTTCGAGCTTCCAGATCGGTCTGACCCTTAGGTCTTGGAACACTGACTGCTTCTCTGTATCAGCTGGAAGTTACTCTGTCACTGAAGTACATACATAAACCATGAGGCAAGGGTCTGAGTCAACCAGCTCCTGGTTTCCAGAGTGTGCCCTGAAAAGAGTATGGCTGTTCTCACTGTGATAAGCGAAAAAATAAAAACACAAATATACACTTAGCAAGTAAACTCACACTAGCATTCAACACTGCTTATATCTGTGTGACGCACTGAGGCTCTGTGTCCGAGTTCCACTTCTTCAGAAGAGAAAGCTGCTGGTGGTCAAGATCCTTGGGCTGCAGTTGCAACTCTGCACTCACCCAGGGTTTAGCCTCTCTAGACCTCAGTTTCCTCATTTACAAAGCGGAAACTGTTGTCCTTTCCAGTTGTTTTGCTTTTGTTTTTTGGTGAAGGCAAAAAGAGGTCGGGGCTAATAACACACTTTGATGAATTAAAAATGCAAAACTAAAAATAAAAGCACACAGGGATGCTTGCAGTGGGGCCTGAGTGCTAGCCCTCCTTTTCTGCTTGCTTAGTCAGATTATCTCATTTCCTCCTCCAGAAAGTACAGAGTGTGATGCTACAATGATGCCCAATAACAACAGATGAACTCACATTCATTGACAAAAACCCTACATGTGCTAATCACGGAGCAGCCTGTGATTCTCCCCAGGGTCTAAGAGGCTTGCCCCATCACTTTACTTACTGATGGAGCTTAAAGACAGCAACATGGTACCTGCTTCTGGACATGGTACCTGTGTTCTGGACATTCTGTGAAGCCCAATATGATAACAACATATGAGAAAATCAATACAAGTACCCAAGGGACCAGGACAAGGACCAGAGCCATGAATGTGATCTGCAGGTTCAATCACATGGAGTCTCATTCTAGGAGCTGGCAGGAGTGTCATGAAAGCTAGGTCCTCCTCCTGGAGCAGAGAGAATGTGTGCAGTTCTGTAGCCATGCTGGGAACTGCAGGGTGCAAGCCCTGGGCATGGCTTCAGGGTCAGAGCAGGCACTGAAATTGAGCTGGCCAGTCCATGGAGCTAGAGCAAGGCAGGAGTAGTGCAAGAACCAGAGTACCCTACCTGCTCCTCCCAGCCCAGCCTGCTGCAGAGCCCCAGAGGAGCAAGCCCGAACTTGCCAGAAACAGATGCTTTTTCACAGACAATGAATCTACTGTTGATTAGCCAAAGCCTTCACTTACATTTGCAAAAGGATGGAGTGGAAAATTACACCTGTGTAGGTGGAGGTAGGACCCAGGGACAAGGCAACAACCCTGGAAGCTGAGCCCTCTCAGGGATGAATCTGGCACAGCAACTCATGTCGGAGTAACCACGACAGAACCTGGGACTGTCATTATTTTATGTTCCAGGGGTATTTTCCTATTTGTGTCAGAGCTATTAGGCTATTTTTTTTGTTTTTCAGTCTCCCCTGACCCTAAGTCTACACAACAATTATAAGCTCTTCGGCTTGCTTTCCTGTCTCTATTTCTTCTGAGACTGTTAACAGCCCTACTAGAGAGGCAGAGCTGATGTAAGCCTCATGTTAGGATAGATGGGGAAACTGAGGATCCAAAAGACCAGGAGCCCCAGTGAAGCCTAGCAGATCATGAGTCCCAGAGCCAGGCTCTCTGTGGCCAGGAGTCTAACAATAGGGGTGGCACAGAGCCTATCCAGGGACTCATCAGGGCCCCACATATAAAGCAGTCCTCCAGGCTCAGGCTACTCCCTGACCTTCATCCACCTGGTCTGGAGGCAGAGGAGAGAGGTTAAACTGCACCTCTGCTCAAGTACTCTTCCCAGCCACCACTCCCACTCCACCCTTCTCCCGTTTACCCATCAGCTTCTTCCCTTGAAGAAGGAACCTCAGCTGCCCGCTTTCTTGATACACCCCTTCCCCCACCTTGCCTCACTCCTATTTCTGAACCCACTTCCCCCTGTCCCATCTGTTCTTGCCAAGGTCAAGCCAAGCTACCCCTTGCCTCCGGAACCAGGTAACCCAAGAACTCTTATCTCTGGCCTGGTTTTACTGCTGCAACCTCTCCTTGTCCCTATCCCTAGGATATCTCCTCTCTTCTCCATCAGCAGCAGCTAACCCATAGATCTGTTTCTAGACCTGTCCCCTGCATTCCCATTGTCCTAGAGGTCCTGCACTGGGCCCCAGGTCACCACAGAAGAGCCTGCCCTGGCACAGGCTACAAGTCCAGCACAGCTCGACACTAGCCTGGGGCTCACTGAGTGAATAAATATTGGTGAACAACTGTTGCTTTGCTGGTTTCAGAAGGGCTGTCCCTACCCATCCGGCACAGCCAGCCAGGTGGCTTTTCACAAACCGAAGACTGACTGCCGTCTAAACCTCTGCCTCGGCTCCTCAGCACCCTGGGACAAAGTTCACAATCTCTAGCAGGCTGAGGAGGCAGCTTGCGCTTCTACAGCCAGCAGGCACCGCAGCCATGAGCACCTCTCATCCTCAGTCCAAGAGTATCCATGTGCTGATCACCTTTGCATCCTTGTTCTTGGCATATGGCTGAACAGGAAAACCATGATTAGAGCTCAAGGTAATTCGGGGAACTAAGTAAGGGACCCAGTGTCTGGGCACCAGGCAAGAGTGAGGTCACAACCTTACCTGAGTAACCGTCGTTGGTCCAAAACAGATCAGTCTTCCAGAAATCAACCCCAGGTGTATGCGTGCCAGAGCTCCAGCTGACCTGGAGGCTGGGAACTGTGTCTTGATGTATGCAGGCCAGAGGCCAACCCCTCACCCAAGCCTGCTCAAAGTACAGCCTCCGCAAACAAAACTGCTCGACTCAGCACAACCTCTCACGGCTGACACACCACAGGGCCCACATCCCACTCCCTACGCCCTTTCATGTGTCCCATGGGGCAGTTTCAGCCTAGGAGTCTGAGATCCTGAGTAGCCCTCAACCTCGCATCAGTTTTCTGTGACTCCACTGCTAGCCCAGTGCTTGTCAACCTTCCCATGGTCCACGGTATCTACAGGATGGTCCCCAGATCATGCACCCCAGAAAAGAAGGCAGGTGAGGGGTATTAAATGCAGATTCCAGAGCCAGCCCAGCCATGAAGTCCTAAGACTATAGACAGCTAAATTAGACGAAAATTAGTATATAGAGAAGGATCAGGGGCTCAAGGGAATCAGCACAAAAAATACGAACAGAATTAATGCTGGAGGCAAAGCTGGAGAACCAAGTCTCAGGATGGAGGGTCAATAGTAAGGCCAGTGAGCCTCCCCAGACTTGAGACTGTGCCATAATTAACACCACCGGGTCCAGTAGGCCCCGGCAGGTATCAAGTACATTGATGGGAGACCAGAACATCAGAACCTACACTCCACTCCCTTCTCCAAAACCATACACCCTTGCTATATGACATTCCCTATCGGATCAACATCAGCTAAACGACTGGACTGTGCTTGTAACCGAACAGGTTGTCGTTTGACCCACATTGCACCCACTGTGATTTGTGGTGTGATTCTGCTGCATCACTTACCGGACAAAGGGGCTTGGGGGCCAATCACTTGGGACCTTCCCTGGAAATTCAGGAGCTATTCTCCTCCTTAGTTCCAATAAAATTCTTCTAACGTTCTTGCTTTGAGTTCATTCCACAATGTGAGACCACAAACTCTGCGCACCTGATGGGAGTTATATTTGTCTATCACTAATCTCATTTAGGTAGCAGCAGTGAGACATTGAGCACAGTGAGATTTGGAGACGACAGGAAAGAGATTTCAGATTTTGGAGCCCTAGTGTGACAGGCAGACGTCGTTTTCTGGACAAACACAGTTACAAACACGAAATCCCTGACTGCCGGAAGTGGAGAGTACAATCACCACTCCAATCACTACTTTTACCTAAGTTTCATCAAAGTCAGCGCAGCTTCCGTCACTGCTGCTTCTTTCAGGGGCTCAGCGGAAGAGGCTGCAGGTTCCCCCACGTCCCAAGCCCACGGCCGGCGTGGGGCTCCCGGGGCTCCGCGCGCGGCGGGGCGGGGCAGGGTCGGGGAAGTCCTGGGGTTCCCGCTACTCACCCTCTGCAGCTTGGCCCGGGTGCCCGGTCAGCGACCGCCCACCGCCGCCAAGTAGAATAGGAGCGCGCGGCGCCCAGCCCCCGGCAGGGCCAGCGGTAACCGGCCGCAGCCGAGGACCGCGCGCCCTGGCGTCCGGAAGGGTCCCCGCAGGGTCGGCTCCGGAACCGGGTCGCCGCGACAGGCTGGCTGGCCGGGCTCGGGCGCGGTGGGGCGCGCGGCCGCCAGAACGCTGCACCTCGGTGTGCGCGGGATCGGCGCTCGCCACGGGGCCGGGCTCCGCGTGCAGAGAGCGCGAGCCGCTCCAACCCGAGCAGCGAGGCCCACGAGCCAGCGGTGCGCGGCGACCGCGAGCTCCGCTGCCCGGGGCGGGGCCAGCCTGGCCGTCCAGGTGGTGGCGCTGCGGGGCGGAGCCCGGAGCGGCTGGCCCAGGCGCCGGGATAAAGGCGCGGCCGGCCGGAGGCTGCCTGAAACCTGCGTGCTGGCCACATCACCATGTCACTTGTGCTGCTGAGCCTGGCCGCGCTGTGCAGAATCGTCTTGCCCAAAGAGCCGGTAAGCCCTCGCCTGCACCCCACTCCGCAGGTGCGTCCCAGGAGCCCCGATCCTCGCTGCCTCGATCTGCCAGCGGAAGAGCCCACGGACCGTTCTCTGGAGGAGACCTGTGTGCACACCTTGGGGCAACCCAGTGGGCTTCAGATCGCCGGCAGCCCACTGTTCCCAAGCTGTCCCATAGTAGGCATCAAGCCGCTTGGCTTAAGGGCGTGGGGATCAGACGGCTTTGGCTGCAGAGTACCCTGGGCTCTTTTTCTCTATTTTTCGTGCTGGAGACGGAATCCAGGGTCTCACTCCTGACAGGCACTGAGCTATACTCCCCACTCGGAGCGCTTCATTGGATCATTTATGCTCTCCTCGCCTCGTGGGTAAAAAGCAGGGTCGCAACTAAGTCACCCAGGTCTCTTACCAACCACGGGGCCTGCAGAGCAGCTGTGAGGGAGCCCCCTTGGCTAGAGGAATCGATGCTCACTCAGCGTTGCTTGGCACCTGCGCACCTGTTGGTGAACAAGGACTGCTGATCCATTACCACTTGCCTGTTTTAACTTTTCTTTTTCTCCTTTCCTCTATGCTGACTCGTTAAAGTAATTTCCTTTCTTCCTCAGTGCGAGGAAACGAATCTTTTGAGTCGCTAAAGAAGAAAAAACTCACCCCACAAATAGCCCTAAAAATCAGTCCCTGCCTTCTTATCATAACATATAACCTAAATACATGGCTGATACCTGTTGATGGTTATAGGAAATCAAACTCCATCCATCTTGTCCTGATGCCTTCCGTTACTACCCTCTTTGGTGAGGATCCCTTGCTTTTTCCACATGAGGAAGAATTCACTGGCTTTGTGGAACTTACTGTAGAGCCAAAGGTTTGAACTCTGTCACAGTTAGAGTTACTGCTTCTTCCTCAAACTTAGCTCAACCCTCTGTCAAGAAATCAGCTCCTATTAGGGTGGCTTGTGTAAAAATACTGTCTGCTGATAGTCCTTCCAAAATACTTCAACAAAGACAAAGGGATAACTGAGGACATCACCAGACCCCAACTTCTCTCTCAAGAGATATTTGGCAGTGTGGAGGCTTGGCAAGGTCAGATTACAGAGCTGGTGGATTTACCACATTGAGTGCTGCCTCAGAGTTAAAAAACCTTTGGGTTCAGTGTCTTATTTCAAAACCAAAGTACTACATGTTTTTTCCTTATGAAAAGACCCAAGCAGTTAACATAGAAGAATTGAATATGAATCTTCTTGGACATGGATAATGCATATTTGCTCTTTTTAGACACTCTTTTTAAAAGGTGACATGATGAAACCACAGTTACTTATGAAGGTTTTCTGAATATCTGAGGTGAGTTCTGTGTTAGAAGAGAATGTGTGAAAGATCTGGGGAATGGGCCATGGGCCATGTTCATTGCTTCCTTCTATTGATCTTTCCAGCACAACCAATCCTTAACCTGGGGAAACTCAGTAAATACTCCAGACTTTCTAAAACCTGGCAGCTAAACATTCAATATGGAGGGACCTCTTAATGCTCCAATTCATCCCTGGCTTGTAGCAGGGAAGGCTGATGCCCAGAGACCCCGCCTCTGGCCTTCAAGTGAGGAGACTGGCTACTGCATATCAGCACATCGGTGGCGAATCTATGGTCCACTGTGGTCTACAGTATGACAGATTAGCTTTCCCTAAGCTGTGAAATGGAACCAACTCATTTTTTGAAAGTTTGTTATTTATGTATATACCTAAGGGGGAAAAATTCCATTGAAGGTTGGCTTTAATATGACACTTGGTTTCTTTCTTCCCTGCAGACTATTCAGTGTGGCTCTGAAATTGGTAGGTGCCTCAGGGAACAAATATTTGGAGCATTACATTGAAAGCACAGTTGAACTTTAAGAGGGCTGAATCCAGTAGAGATGATCAGAGACCAGGCACAAGGACAACCAGTGTTTTAACTGACGTCTGAAATGGCTGGCTTCCAGCCCAGTGTGGGGACCACAGGCATGGGAGGACTCGCCATGAGGGTGGAAGTCCGTGCCTGCAGAGGCAGATGGGGAGTGGTGGGGAGGAAGTCACTTAACTTGGGTCCAGGAAGCAGTGTAAAGAATATGTGCTTGAGATGATAGCATTCAAAGAAAGAGTGGGTTTCTGCCTAAAAATGTGAATAGGAAGGGTGGGCTAGAGGTGAAAGAGTGGCCACTAAGATGTGGGAGAGTGGGGTATTATGGATCAACAGACTGGAGGTATGGAGAGGCAACACTGACCCTAACAAACCCATGAAATACACTGAACACGCACACACACACACACACACACACAAACATACACATGAGCATGTGATCCCAAATGCTCTGTGGTTTGGGGCCAAGGCTGAGGGCATTTCTCTTAGTTCAGTATTACCTCAGCTATCAATCAACGAACACCATGAAAGGGCCTGTCTTAGCAGGAAGATGTGACCCATAGTGAACTGGGGGTAGATCAGTGTGGATCATTTATAGGAGATGGCCCCTAACTGGCCAGGAAGGGGAATATCATGGTAAATCTTGCCTTTTCAAACCAGGGCCATCTCCAGAATGGATGGTCCAGCATCCTCTGACCCCAGGAGACTTGAGGGAACTCCGAGTGGAACTTTTTAAAACCAATGCTACAGCAGAGGACTATTCAGTTTTGATGAACATAAGCTGGGTGCTCCGAGCGGATGGTGAGTTTGTGTCAAACACAAATGTCTACTGAACCAGAGTGCTGTACAGCCCATATATTTCTGTTGGGCATATTCTGTTCCGGCAACACTGTTCATAACAGCCAAAAGCACCGAGAATCCCAATAGTACAATGTAATCCAATACAGCAACAAGAATGAGCAATCTGAAACTATACACAATACAGTAATAAGCCAGATTCTGGAGTTCATACATTTTTAGCTAAATGCATTCTTACACTAGTACATGCCATGTGGTTCCTTTGTAAAAATGGCAAAATTAATCTGGTGGTTGAAGTCAGACTGGTGATTACCATAGGGGTGGGAGTAACTGAAAGAAAGCATGAGGGGTATTCCAGGGTGTTTCTTGACCTGTACTTGTTGCATGAATGCAAATTCATTAAGTAGTACGCGGATGGTCTGTGTATTTTCCTGTATGTTATGTACTTCATGGAAAGAGATATGATAAGGCCAGAATGGATTTCCTCAACTGAGGAAAAACACTGGTTTAGGTAAGTTGCTTTTCTGTTTCCTAAATGATGTCATGAAAGCCCTGGCATTTCCCTTATATTATGCTGCAAGGCACCTTGTGGCTTATGACAAGCTAATCCTGAGACCCTAATGCCCATGTTTGTGGTTTCCATCTACAAAATTCAGTTAAACTTGCCCTAATCAAGTATTTATCTATGAGTGCCAGGCACAGAGGTGAGTTGGCTGGCCCGTCACAAGGGTTTTCAGAGATTTGGAGAGGCAGATGCAGGAAGCATGAGGGGAAGCCCTGAAGGGAACTGTGCTCCACAGAGGGGGACAGGACAGGGAGGCCCAGGAGAGGAGCCCTGTTGAGACGCCCGTGAAATGAAGCGATAAAGTTGGCCCCATCCCTGGCAGAGGGAATTCTGTTGGCTGTTAGAAGCTGTGGTGCACGTGTTGAGTTAAAGGAGAAAGAATTTACCAGGAAGGAGAACTGGCATGGCTTGGTGATGACACTTTGGGGGTCTTCGTGGTATTCCCAAAGTCTTAGAGATTTAGAATACTGCAGGTATAGCTCGGCTGACCAGCAAGAAGAATCTTAAGCTTTGGAATTTGAATTCGTACTTGCTACAGTTGTAAGTTTAGGCAGAGCCCCCTGAAACTCCTAACCTTGCTCACTTCGTCTGCATACCTGAGGTGACAGTGCCTCCCTCTTAGCGCTGTTGTGAGTTTGCACTGAGATGAGGCATATGAAGTGTGTCAAATCAGTCGCAGAGCAAGTGTTAGTAAACAACTACCTGCCCTCTTACCCATCTCTGCAGCCAGCATCCGCTTGTTGAAAGCCACCAAGATCTGTGTGACAGGCAAAAGTAACTTCCAGTCATACAGCTGTGTGAGGTGCAACTACACAGAGGCTTTCCAGTGGCAGACCAGACCCTCTGGTGGCAAGGTAAGTACTGTTAGGCATGTGGTTGTCCCTGAAAATGGGGTCTTTGGGGAGCATGGACTCTGTGCAATACAGACAGGCTGGTGAGGAGCTGTGATGCAGACAGAGCAGGACACCTAGATTCAATCTCAGTTCTGGTTACTTCTCTCCATGCTTTGGGCAAGTCAGAATCTCTGGGCATCCCGGTCAGGAAAGCGAGGGGAGTGGAACTTAATTTTATTTCCTTAGTTCTACAGTTCGCAAATCACGTGGAGCCTGTTCCCCAAGTCGACCATGGTCAGCGAACAAGGAATGAAATCACAAATGAAAAGCTCAACACACAGCAGGGTTGCTGCCGCCCCGTGGAGTGTGCTGGGAGCTCACGTGCCTCTCTTTGCCTTTCAGTGGATGTTCTCCTATGTCGGCTTCCCGGTGGCACTAAGCACACGCTATTTCATCGGGGCCCATAATATCCCCAATGCAAATATGAATGAGGACAGTCCTTCTTTGTCCGTGAATTTCACCTCACCAGGTAAACCACGTAGTCTCTTTGGCTATTCTCTATCTTACTAGGACTACTGTTTGGGGGCCTGTGCTTTGACTTAGGGAACCTAGACAAGGTTTTGGCCTTGCAAGGTCTCAGTTTCCTCATATAGAAGTAACAATTCTGTACAGAGAAGAGGGTTAAGTCAAATGTAGGCAAAGCATATGCCTGCATCTTTTATAGCCTGAGGGTAAGATAGCTCCATCTTACAGACGAGGAACTGAAAGGTTAAGTCACCTTACCTGGGTTGTACACACAGTAAAAGTAAGGCTGATATTCAAACTTTGTGTGTGTGTTTCTTTGGTGCTAGAGGTTAAACCCTGGTTAACCCCTTACACACACTAGGCAGAAGCTTTACCCCTATGCTACAACTCCAGTGTCTCCCTAGTCCTTCTTGATCAATGTCCTGGGGCAGTCCAGGGTAGTTTCAGTGCTATAGCACCTACACAGTAGTTTCCAGCTTTCTGGAGAGACCAAACAATTTTTTTTGTGTGTGTGTGGTGGTGGTGCTGTTGGTACTGGGGACTAAATATATGGCCTATGCGTGGTAAGCAAACATTCTACCACTAAGCTACACCCCCAGCCCCAGTGCTCTCATTTTGCTGTTAAATTAGCTTTTTTAGTTTCTTATTTTTGCAATGATTTTAAGTTTACAAAAACATTGCAAAGGTAGTATAATGAGTTTTCACCTTCCACCAACTTCTCTGATTGTTACATCCGACAGTATTAGTGTGCATTTGTTAAATCTAAGAAATCAACATTGGTTTACTTCTACTAACTCCAGATTTTATTTGGATTTTACTCGATTTTCTAAATTAATATCTTCTTTCTTTTTCAGTTACATTTCTCCTTAGTCTCATCTGGTAACAGTTTGTTAGACTTTGTTTTTATGACCTTGATAGTCTTGAGTTCAACCAGGCATCCTGTATAATGACCCCAATTTGAGTCTGAGTATGTCAGATATGTTTATCTACTAGACCAGGGGTATGGGTTTTGGGGGAGAATCCCCCCAAAATGGATGTTTAGCCCTAATAATTTCATCAGACCTATGAGGTCACTGGTGAGAGGTGCCTTCATGACTTGGTTAGTGATCTGTATATGTTATGAGACTTCAGTTTTAAAGGCTATGGCTTTTCACATGTCTTTTTGGTAATCATCAATTGTTTTGGTAGAAGTAGAACTTAGACTGGCTACCATTTTATGGCAGATGATTTTGTTTAACAGTAAAATTTTATTACAGTTGGCATCCCATTTAGATTTCTATCTCACATCTGGACTGTGTTGGCAGTTTGTTAGTTAGGTGCAATGTGTGTGTGTGTGCCCTTGTTGACGAGGAAATAGAATAACCTTTTTCAAAAGTATAAAAACTTCCACTCACTCTTCCAGGCTGCCTAGACAAGATAATGAAATACAAGGAAAAGTGCGTCGAAGGAGGTAAGAAAACGGAGCACTTTGCTCTTGCTAAGGATGCTCATAATTGAGCCAGCTTTCTTCTTTTTTGTACTGATAATCAAACCCAGAGCCTTCCCACTAAGCTACACTTCTGGCCAGTTTTATTTTTTAATTTGAGACAGTGTCTTGCTCAGTTGCCCAGGCTGTGCTCAAATTTGCCACCCCCTTGTCTCAGCCCCCCAAAGTGCTGGGATTATAGGCATGCACCACCATCCCCAACTCTATCCATCCTTTGATGGGTGAAGAAACTGAGGCTTTAAGTGAGGAATTATGTGTTCAAGTTGCTTAGTACCCAGACAGAAGCACCAGGGCTCTTACATCCTGGTCATCACTTTGCTCACTGTGTCTACTGAAGGAGAGACTCTAGTACGTTAATGCGGTGGAGCCACATAAAACCATCCCCAGCCCCCTGAGTAAACTATTAAACATTTTAGCTCAAACCACACTTGTAGTGTGCCAATCAAAGGCATAACCTGATTGTATGGGAGTTTCATAAGCCCTTTCACCTGCTCACCAATACCACTGGCCTGTGGTTATGGAGGCAGTAGGAATCTTCTCTTTGGATCAGCAAGCATTTGGGGTGGCAGTCTAAAAGCATGTTCTCCACATGTGCCCTTAAAAGGATCACCTCGCCCATGCTAAACTGTTAGAATTCTAACCCTGCCCTTTGAATTGTGAAATAGCCCATGTAAAATAATCATCCCAATGTCCACTTTCCAAGGGGTTTTATGTAAATTTCTGGGCAATACAGGGTTGGGCTGCTAATAAGTTTTGGGGGGACCAGTCCTGATCTTTTAGGGACCCTTTACCTTACAGGGCATCCCTCCATACCCTGTTATAGAGCCACATATGCCATTCTTATTAGAGGCAGACCGCAAGCACAGAGCGCTCTTCCCTACCAGCTGGATTTGTGAGAGTCTGGAAGCACTGGGGTATGAGGTTTGAAGGCCTGAGTCAGTCCTGGGATGAACACGTGAAGACGCTTCAAGGCAGGGCCTGAAATGGTCTCCTCTGTGGGAAAGAGCACTTGTGCTGTTACATATTATGTTCCTGGAAATGAGCCTGGTCCTTATTTGCAAGTCACATCCAGGAAACAAAGGACTTCCTTCTGATAGAGTTGACCTATCAGGGGATCTACTGAACTGTGAGACATTTCCTTCCTTCTTTGCATTTGACAAAGTTGGCTGCATGATGAGATGGAAGAAGCTCCTAGAATCCAGAATGTTCTAATGGTTGTAGTTTTGATCGTACATTCATTTCTACCATAATTTCAGACATGTCTCCTAACCTGTAGCTCCATTTCACATTCTGGGAAGAAAATACTGGCCTAGCCCTAATTAAATTACAGGTTAAGAATAGAAGTATTAGAATCTGATGTGTCTCAACCCTCAGCTCAGGGAAGCTATTTTTAATAAAGCAATGGCAGTGAGGGAGGGGGCCACTAAACTTATTTGGGCAGCAGCTACTTGGAGAATCTAGGAGCAGTGCTAGGAATTGCACTGTGTAGAACAGTCACTGACTCTTGCATGTATGCCTGAGAACTTGTTTTTGTGAAGCCTCTTTGGGGACTTTAAAGGGGACTTAAACAAAGGAAAAGCTATCAAGTCCATCCACGTGGTTCTCTTAACTCCTAGGAAGTCTGTGGGACCCCAACATCACTGCTTGTAAGAAGAATGAGAAGATGGTGGAAGTGAATTTTACAACCAGTCCCCTTGGAAACAGATACATGGTTCTTATCCAACGTGACACTGTACTGGGATTTTCTGATGTGCCAGAGGTACTGTTCCCTACATCCTCTCATCTTCAGTCTTCAGCTTCCTAACTCTGTTCAAGGAAAAAGTGGGCTTTTTAGGGTTCTCTAAGTGGGCTCTCCTGAGAGAGCTCAGAACTGTGTGTTGTCCAGATGTACCAGGCTGTTTTGATTAATTCAACAGATAACAAATTCCCCTGAGCATCCTCGTATACATCATTACAAATCTGAAACCAAATAAAAGCAGGAATTTCAGAAGTAGGAAACGAATCTTTTCACATACAGGCTAAGGAACTGAAAGCCAGTTCGGAAAAAGCAGCTTTCCCGTTAGTAGTCATTTATATGACTTGTAATTGTTGATTTTCTTTCGCTCATCTACAGAGCAAACTAAGGAGAACTTCTGTAGTCATTATGGTGACAGGAGAAAGTGAAGGTGCGAAGGTCCAGGTAAGCCTCCCAAGGTGCTGGGGAAGGGGAGGGCGCTACAAGACTGCTCACCATTGAATGCTCTTCGTGAGTCTTTCCAAGGCTGAGTTAGTTCTCTCCAGCTCACTTTTCGCAGTAGTCCTGTATCGAGCGTCTTATTCCTTGTTGTACTCTGTATCTGAGGTCAGGAAGCTGACCGTGCAGGCACCCGTACCTTCTGCTTAGATTAGCAGCAACTCGCTGTCCAAAGTGCTTGTATTTCCACTTTCTGTCCCAGACCTTCACAGCAATTCTGAGGTAGAAGAACCATTTTATTTCCCCAAGCCCACTTTTTACTGTAAAATGAAGTTGCAGAGATCTGAAGGGAAAAGGTTTGGTTTTCCAGAGCAGTGTGTGAATATGGGGAGCATCTGCTTGTCCTCTCAGGGCATCAGCTGATGCGGGTAGAAACAGAAGCTGGACCTGTGGTGCTCTCGGGTCTCCTGCCACTGTTGAGTTTACAGAGTGTGGACACAGGAACCCAGTGGGACTTAGTCATATCAAAGAGTAAGGAGTTTTTGTTTTTCCTTCCTGGAACATAAAGGCAAAGGGAACAGACCCTGTAGCATATTCCATGTCTCTTCCAGGGAACCACAGACTCCTAGTGCAGGGACCTGCCTGTCATTAAGCTCCGACTGATGTCAATATAGCCCCATAGTTCTGTAGTCCTAAAGGAAATATTTACATGTATGTTGGGATATAACCCAGCTCTTCTAGATAAGAAAACCAGCATGTTATAAACAGTCACAAAACTGAGGCTCACAATCCCAGAGCCTTGGAAGATATTTCCGGTTTGGATCACTGGGTTGGATTTTAGGGGCTTTGCTACACAAGTGTAACCAAAAGGAAAATGTCCATGAAAGAGCTCAGAGGAGGGGATGGTGGGAATAAGGCTACTGTGGAGACTCTGTCTGAAGCTCAGGGTGCCATTTCTGAGCCTCCTATTTCTCCTCAGTTGATTCCGTATTTCAATTCATGTGGCAATGACTGTATCCGACGGAAGGGAACTGTTGTGAGTTGCCCGCAGACGGATGCCCCCTTCCCTCCAGATAAAAGTAAGTGCTGCTATCACTGGATGATCAAAGAGGCTCAGAAAATAAGGGGTCTCACTGTCTGGTGTGTAGTGGGTATGTGTCTGTGGGCAGAGTGAGGGGTGCCTGCCTGTGTTCCCGGAATTAGTGTGCACCCATAACCTAAGATAAAACCTTCATTTATAAAACCACTCCTGACCCTTTAGGAAAGCAGGATACAGAGAGACAGGAAGAGTTAAACTGTACAGAAGAGATACTAAAAGCACTCACTCCAAGGAGCTGCTGAGAAAACGCAGGGGACTCAGTCAGTGTCAGAGAGAGCTTGTTCTCCACTGCATTCTGATCGCAGCAGTACTGACCTACCTGTTACCGTCCATGTGGTCACATGCCAACATTTGGGTAACAAATCATAATGGCACCAAAAGACATCCCACTGGTGCCTGAGTGGCATGCTCTGGAAAATATCACTGGATTTGGAGATGTGCTGTTTCTTTTGTTAAGGTGGAGAGATAAGATGTTTCCAGAACTAGCCTCTGGTTGGGGGTCAAAAGATGGAAGGTATTATTAAGAATCTCAACTAGCCAGGGGTGGTAGCACTTATCTGTAATCCCAGCACTTGGGAAGCTGAGGCAAGAGGATCACCATGAGTTTGAAGCCAGCCTGGCTACATAGGAAATTTAAGACTAGCCTGGACTACATAGTGTAGTTGAGACCCTGTCTCAAAACAAAACAAAACAAAACAAAAAGAATCTCAGCTAAACAAATAGAAGACACCTGAGTCCTGAGCCTGCGAGTGTGCTGATCCTAATGTTCCTGGGAAGGAAGGCACATTTCTCATCAATCTTTTAAAAATGCCCTGCCATCTATGTTGGCATTGAGTGTGGTGCACACCTGTAATCCCAGCATGGAAAGGCTGAGGCAGGAGAATCACCACAAGTTTGAGGCTAGCCTGAGCTACATAGTGAGTTCAAGGCCAGCCTGAACTGCAGAGCAAGATCTTGTCTCAAAAAAAAAAAAAAAAAAAAAAAAATCCAGAAACAAAAACACCATGTGTGTGTACTGTGTATACAAGAAAATGCACCCAGAATGACAGCGATTCCTCAAAGAACCATGAAAAGCCAAATGTAAACTCTGGTTCCACAGTGAAAATGTTGATGTAAAGAGTAAGGCAACCCCCTGCCCCCCAAAAAGAGAAGAAGAAACCCGAGACATTTTACAGGACATCTCCCTATCCCGTTTTACAGGACATTTCACCAGGACATCTCCCTATCCTGGTGAGAACCAAATAAGAGCAACCTTGACTCTACAGAAAAAAACACTAATCAGTACACTCCTTTAAGATCTTCTGACTCTTGTTTTAAAGTTCTATAAAATCTAGCGTAGAAATCTTAATTTTTCAAATAGATATATAAAAAAAAAAGAAAAAAAAAACGAGGCAGGAGGATTGCTGCAAGTTTGAAGCCAACCTGGGCTACATAGCAAGACCCTGTCTCAAAAAGAAAAAGAAAACATTGGTAAATATGATTTTGTTTTGCTGATGTGAGTAACCTTTTGTTTTTTCAGACAGAAGCATGCTGGGAGGCTGGCTGGCCCTGCTGTCACTGCCTGTGGTCTCATGGGTGTTGGCAGCTGGGATCTATATAATGTGGAGACGTGGTAAGGATTGCATTTTAAAGATAAAGTAATGAGGAAGTCACTGTGTGCACATGCATGCGCACATATCTATGCACACTGAGGATAAAACCCAGGGTCTCATGTGTGAGGCAAGTGCTCTGAGATATATCCCAACTCCACATTCTGAGCATTTTAAAAGGAGAGTCTTCTAGGGCAATCACCTGTTAGCCTTTCCCAGAACTGAGACAGCACATCTACTGCCTTAACATGCTGCTCAAAGCCTGGGATGGTAATAACTGCATCGCATCTGCCAGCTTAAAGCAAGGGGAGGTCTTACAGATCTAGGTCTACCTATCCTGTTTTATTTCTGTCACGGAGGGTTCACAGATCTAGGGTCTACCTATCCTGTTTTATTTCTGTCACAGAGGGTTCTACAGTCTGAAACAGGCAAATGGTGGCTGATAACATTTCGCCTGTGATACTCTATTCTTATTTTTTAAAAGTAGTTCCAAGACATTAGAACAACATTCACTTACCTCCATGCACTCTGAAAGGTCACTGCTAACCCTACAACATTGAGTATGTGAATGCAGAAGTCAGGGTACTTCACCTGGCACGGTGGGGCAGTTCTGAGCCCAGTGTGAGCAATGTAGTGAGTTGGTGAGAGGCCCAGTCTCCAAAACTAAGGTCTGGGTCCGGGTATAAAACTCAGGGTTCAATTCCCAGTAATCTTCCATAAGATAATAGACAAAAAAATCAATTCATATATAGCTAATGGAAAGATTCTGTCTTTCCTCCAAATAG
Source organism: Cavia porcellus (assembly GCF_034190915.1). Taxonomy (NCBI): domain Eukaryota; kingdom Metazoa; phylum Chordata; class Mammalia; order Rodentia; family Caviidae; genus Cavia; species Cavia porcellus. The sequence continues at coordinate 34,238,522 of NW_026947493.1, forward strand.
AAAAGGAAATATAAATGCACCCATAGTATTTATGTTGTAGACACAGTTGTAAAACTCTTTGTTATTTCTAAGCTAGAAAATCATGTGAGCTCTTTGCTTCAGGAATCGTTATATTTAGGGGATGCTGTGTGAACTGTATTATCGTCATTTCATACTTTGTTCCTGTTTTATAACACAGAATAAGGCAGCCTTTCAGTTAAGTTCCAGGAGCTTAACTCTGGAACTGTAAAGAAACTCTACCACCTGCAGGCGGAAAGTGGTATAAACCACCACGAAGCAGATGAAGCAAGGTGAATGGCAGAGGTCAGATAGCCTTTAGGTAACACTAAAAGTGAAGTTCCAACTCCCCACCTCCAAGTACCTTCGCCCTAAGCAGTTTCTGTGACTTTATGTGAAAAGATAAAGCATGACTGAAAGAAATGATTTAGTAGGAACTTAGAAAATACATCTTTTAAAACTTGTAACTCTTTTTGCGGTACTGGAGAGTGAACCCAGGGTCTCATGTATTTTAGCCAAGTATTTTACACTGAGCTATACCCCAGCCCATTAAAATGTTTTAGAAGTTTAGGCATTGGGGTTTCAGATACCAAGTCCAAAAGAGTATCAGGGTTACCTTCCTTGTCTGGCAGTAACATGGTGCCCCTGCCGTTCTCTGGTATGGCCCATTTTTCAGTGATGGTTTGAATTAGAGTGAATCCAAATACAGGTAACAAATGCTTTTCTCACCTCCCACAGAAAGGATCAAGAAAGCTTCCTTGCTTGCTACCACATTACTGCCCCTCATTAAGGTTCTTGTGGTTTATCCATCTGAAGTCTGTTTCCACCACACCGTCTGTTACTTCACTGAATTTCTTCAGAACCACTGCAGAAGTGAGGTCATCCTTGAACAGTGGCAGAAAAAGAAAATAGCTGAGATGGGGCCAGTGCAATGGCTTACCACTCAGAAGAAAGCTGCAGATAAAGTGATCTTCCTTCTTTCCAATGTCAGTGCGGTGTGTGATGGCACCTGTGGCCAGAGCAAGGGCAGCCCCAAGGAGAACTCACAAGACCTATTCCATCTTGCCTTCAACCTTTTCTGCAGCGACCTAAGCAGCCAGACTCACCTGCTCAAATACATAGTGGTCTACTTCAGAGGTGCGGATCCCAAGGATGACTACAGCGCTCTCCACATCTGCCCCAAGTACCACCTCATGAAGGAGGCCACTGCTCTCTGCACTGAACTACACTGCGCCACGCAGCACAAGCCAGTGAGGAGATGGTCACGAGCCAGCCACAGCAGCTACTCCGCTTTGTAGCCTACCCAAGAGAAGGGGGAGGACTCAAAGCCTCCTTATCCAACAATTCCAGGGGAAGACCTTTGTGAGAATCCTGAAGTTTACTGTCCAGACTACTTATAAGGAAAATCGCAACTGAACACATGCCTCAGGTTACTTATTAAAAAACGTTCTGCCATAAAACTATTACAAACAAGATGGGCGTGGTGGAGCACGCTGGGAATTCCAGCACTTGGGAGGCTGAGGCAAGAGGATCACCATTTCTAGGCCAACCTCAGCTACACAGTTCAAGGCCAGCCTGGAATACATAGCAAGATCCTGTCTCAAACAAAAAATAATAGTTGCAAACATTACTAACTGCTGGAACATTACTAAACAACTGAAACTAAATTTCTAGTTACAGAGCTAAACCAATTTTATATCTAAAGTTCAAGAGTATTACTGCAGACAATCATTCAGATAATGTAGCAACACTCTCTTCCAGCCAGGTGTCCATCCAATCGTAATAGTCCATGGGTTACAATGCAGGTTGTTTAGCTCTGTAACATTCTAAGCTCAATTAATGAGGACTAAGAATTCCTCACTATTTCACTTAGCTTCCTGCGAGAAAAACCGTATTACACACAAAAGTATTTTTAAGATACTAAAAGTGGGGAATAATTCGGCAGTGGTAGTACACACCTGTAATCCAAGTGCTTCGGGAGACCTAGGCAGGAGGATGGCAAGTTTGAGTCCAGCCTGTGCAAGTTAGTAAGACCTATCTCAAAACTAAAAAAAGTTCAAAAGGATGGGGATATAACCTTCATTGAAGGCCCTAGGGTAATTCCCTAGTATTGCAAAAAAAATTGGGAGTTATTAAGCTGGACCATCTTGGTTGACCAGATGAGCTGATCGATGTATAACCACCATGTAGTATGGTATTTGCTATTTGGGAACTTCTTGCTCCAAATTAGATTAGTATTCTGCCTTTTGTACAAGTGACCTTTTTTTTGGTCTTTTTGAGACAGGGTTTTGCTATGCAGTTCAGGCTGGCTTTACACTCACTCATTTTGTTGCCCAGGCCTCCTGAGTGCTGGGATTCCAAGAGTGCACCACCATGCCCGGGTCAAGTGACCTTTAAATGAAATCCAAATACATTCCTGCAAAGCTGATGTCTACTTTTTGAAGTTATCTATTAGAAGTTACCATCAGAGTTCTGTTATTACATAATCATTCGTGTTAAACATTCTCAAACTGAAAGCTTACTTTCTTAAGATAATGGTTCTTTTTATGTTAGTAATACTGATTACTTAAATAAAAAACAAAACTGCCAGAGTAACAGAATGTAGAGATGTACGCTATTGATACAGGGGAAAAACAAACCCCAGGTTGCTAGGCGTCAAATGTGCCAAGTTCTTGTCTCCTGAAACTGAAGAATGAATTGCAAAGAACAAACATTATGAGTAGAAATGATTTACTGAGAGCTTGTAAGAGACGGGAGGGATCCTAAAAGGGGGTTGCCACCCAGGCATTTCTCTAACAGTGTTTTATAGGGCAAAATCACGAGATACGCTAAATCACAAGGTTACTAGTGTCAAACTATAGTCAACCAGTGAGATTACAAACACAGCTGCTTGGCTAACACTGATCCAGTAAGGAAGCAGGCCTCCTAGTAGGGGATATGGCATCCCTAACTTCTGAAACAGGATCATTTTGGGAAAGGGATGGGCCCCAGTGCTCCGGCCACCCATCCAGGTATCTGAAGCATATCTGGGTTTAATGGACTAGGTGGTACCAGCCGGCACAATATCAAATTTCCATTCATTCTTTTGCAAAGTATGAAACTATGGCCATTGTGATGTTAATTCCGAGACTTCTGCCTTCCTCAGATGTGCCTCTAGCCACAATTTTGATGTCTCTACCTCTCACTGACTTCCTTATGAGCTGGTCCCTGTCTGTGTATTTTATGAATTTTATTGGTACACTTTTGATATACATAATCACATTCATCATAGGCAATTTGTACTGGTACATATCTTGACTTTGTTTTTTCTCATTTCCCTCCCCTTCCATCAACCTCTCTTCCCCTCGTTTACTTAAGCTGGTTTTATTTTTCCTTTTCCTTTCCTTCTCTTCCCTATCCTCCTCCCTAGACCCCTTCCCATTTGAACGTTTTTTCCCTACTTCCCAATATCCTTTTAATGATTCTCTTGAGAGGATCTCCCTAAGTTGCCCAGGTTCAGGTCCTGCTTCAGTCTCCCAAATCATTCCTATTTGGCTTTAGAAAGGAAACAAAATTTCCCTTTCAGTTGTGTTGTTTTGGTCAAGTAATAGCTTTCTTTACCTAAGCTACCCTAGAACAAGTTCGGTAACAAAAGCCAGACACAGGGTAATCTTCAGTCTTTGTCTCTGGAAATCTAAACCTGAATGGGTCCCAATCTTTTTGTACTCTAGCAGGAAACTGAAAAGCAGAACCCAAAATAAGCACATTTTTTACCCTGTTGGAATTCCAAGGGGACATACAAATCACAGTATGAATAGAACTTAGACACTGTAGTATCCAAGACAAGAGGGGCCCTCGGGGCTAGCAGAGGCTCAAAAGTCACTCGGGCTGGGCTGGTGGTGTACCTGTAATCCCAGCACCGGGAGGCTGAGACGGAAGAATCACTGGGAGTGTGAGATCAGCCTGGGTTACAAAGTAAACTAAACTCAGGGCCTGCCTGAACCGCATATGGAAACCCTGTCTCAAAAAGACAGAAAAAAAGTCACTTGGGCTTCCCTGAGGTAGACAGGCAAAATATGACACATAAAAGGGAAACAACACAATTTTTAATCTTAAAGTTGTTTTAAAAACTGCTGCCTCAGGATAGACCAATCAAAAATTCCTGGTCTTTAACAACACATAAGCTGAACCATTCCCTTTTACTTGCCAATAGGCCTTCCCAACTTTGAACAGACCTTCCCTTTCCATCTATAAAACGGGCTTTTCCCTTAGACAAGCTGGGGTTGTCATTACCTGTAGTGGCTCTCACCTATGAATGGACCATCATGCTTCCCCTGCAGATGGAGCTGTCCCCTTTCATCTGTAAACTCAATCTCCTTTCTCACAGATTCTCAAGTTCCAGGATTTGTACCTCTAACTCATCTATAAACATACTAAGCTCAAGGCTCTAAGGTGCCTCTCCCCTTTGGAGGGCCCACCCTCTATTTCTTTGAGTGTATACTTTTAAAACTGTGCCTAATTAATCTCTTTATGCCTCTTGATGGGTTCTGCTCTTATGGGACTCTGCCAGACTTACCTGGGCCTGTGGTGCTGGGCCCTAGAATGACAGTGTGTCCCTTTAATGCCAACCTCTGTGTTCTTCCTTCAAGCCCAAAATAAACTTCCCGCTCTTCTGCATGCCAAAGATGTTCCAATCCTCCCCCGACACCACAGTCCAGTCTCCAGCCCCAGCCCAGCTCCGTAAGAGCCTCCAAGTTCCCCCGTTTGGGGTCCTTGCAGTCTCCTCAGCCCTCCTGGGCCAGCAATGAAGTCTTTGCTTATCTCTAACTTTATCTCTCAACTGTGCCAAAAAGCCTAACACTTCTACCTGACATATCCTCAAAATTCTTCTGGGATGGAAGTCAGCTAACCTACAACCTGTACTGTGGGTGGGGCGAGTCAGGGGTCCTCACCTCTACTCTGGGGAGCTCCTTGGGGTCCAGGGATAGACACCACAGGAGGACATTCAACAGAAACGTCACTGAAAAGTTTATAAAATGCCCAGAAAGGGGCAGAAGTATTTACAACTGAAGAGTAAGTTCACATTTATTCCCAAATGTCCCACCTATGAAAATGATTATAATTTCAACCTACTGTTACCTCTGAACATAAAGTGGAAATTCTTTTATTTTCCATGAAAATTAAGGACATAATTCAATAAATTAAAACACATACATTCTTTAATCTTCTGTACCAAAAGACTTGTTTTTGGTCTTCAACAGTGACTTCTCCTCCCCATGTCACCACACAAAAGCAGCCCGCTCTCGCAGCATGCGGACACCAAAGCGCTGCCATTCTCGCTGATAAATCCACAGTTCCTGTGTCGTGTCCAAACACGCCAGCACTGCTCCTCCTTTCCACGCAATCAGCCGGGGATCCATGTCCTAGACAAGGGACAGGGTTATTCTGCACAAGTAGATAAATGGTATGTCGTCATTTACTTCAATTGAAGGGAACACCTACCTGCTGAGTCAATACCCCATATTTCTTTTTTTTTTGTCTTTTTCATTTTTTACTGGTACCAGGGATCGAACTCACAACTGCCTGCTTGCAAGGCAGGCGCTTATGCCGCTGAGCTAAATCCCCAGCCCCAATACCCCATATTTCTATTTGCACTAAAGATAGCACAGCTCACAAACCCTCTTCATCCAAAGAGAGGCGCTTCCTTTTTATTACTGAATTGCTACTCTTCCCTATTACTCCACAAAGAGGTGCTATAAGCAGGAAGACATATAACAAAATAGTATTAGGGGTCAGTGGCTGGGCACAGTGGTGCAGTCTTTAATTCCAGCACTCGGGAGGCTGGGGCAGGAGGACCTCACATTTGAGCCTTACCTGGGCAACTCAGAGAGACCCTATCTCAAAATGTAAATTAAAGGTCCGGGGATGTAGCTCAGTGTGAAGGCACTGGGTTCAATCCCAAGACCATCAATCAATCAATCTCCACAATATTAAATATCCACGTATATTAGAATAACACTGCCAAGAATTATAGTGGGATTTAATAAAATACATGATCTATTTCTAAGTTCTTGGGTTTATGTGTCAAAATAGTTCAAGGTAAAAGAGATCCTTAAAGAGCTCAGGTCCAGGGACAAACAGTAGGTACTTCCTGTGACTGAGACAAAAATGGGAGCTGTGCTGGCTGTCAGTCTATGCCAGCATTTTCTTCTGACACACTGGTCCTCTCACAAAGGCAGAAGCCTGGCACGGTAAGCGCATAACCAGGAATCTAGTCCCCCACCTCAGAGCGCCTTCTGCCACATATGTGACCTGCTGAAAGTAATTCTTCTACTTCCCAAGTCCTCATGAACTTTCAGACACAAGCTACGCGTCCCAGGATTTTCTGTCCACACACATTACAATTAGAAATAACCAACGCTCATTTCATTTTCATACAGTCCAACCTGCACCACCAAACAACACACCTTGGGCCTTGTGATCACATCTACATTTTCAATAATTCGCCTAAATGATGGGGGCATTTTGTTGAGAATTCTGTGCTGGAGAAATTCTTGTGCTTTATGGAACATCAAACCACCTCCCACCACCAGGATGGAGCTGTACATCTTCTTTTTGGTATCATCAGATGCTGAAAGAGACAGAAATATCCCCTCCATTTACCCACCACCACCACCACTCCAGGAAAGCCACCATCATAGCCACCTCAAAGGTCTCCCTCCACCCTCAACACGACAGCCAGAGGAACCTCGCAAATACACACGTGGGCCTCTTGCTGCCCTACCCCCAGCACTGTACACCTCACAAGATAGGGCCAAGTTCTGTAAGGTGGCCTGAGGCCCAGCACATGGACCTTGCCAGCTCTCCAACCTCATCCCCACTCTGCTTCACAGCCACACTGACTTGCAGACTTCTTCCCGTCTGGAATGCTACCCAGTAGGTGAGTAACCTAGCTCTTACCTTAGATTCTCTATGTGGCTCTTATTTAAAAATCTCTCCCACGCCTCCTACCTTTCATGCCTTCCCCAGCCTAAATATAAAATCCCTTCACTAAATCTCTCAATCAGATGTCAGGACTCTTCAGTTTAACTCTACAGCACCCACCATACTTATAATTTCGCATTTGTGTGAGAATTTATTTTGATGTCTTCCCAAGGCTGTAAGAACAATTCTATTTCATTACTGTTTCCCCACACCTGGCCACGGAAGGACAAAGTAGGTGCTCAGCAGTTTTTCTTAATGAACATACTACAGTGTATAAATATCACCTCGGCTGAACCAATACGTGTTACTGTGACCTCATTTTAGTGCTAGCACCTAGCTTCCCCAAATGTGCTTACAGCAGCAGTCTATGCTATGAAGGATGGCTTTATCAAGGCCCAAGGCTTTCCCTTCAAACAGCGAGATGGCAGTCTTCCTGGACATCAGTGCAGTGAGCGCCTCCTCCGAGTCATTGCCGGCCATCAGGCAGTCTCCTTGGGAGGACCCCAAATCCACTTCCTGGGAATGGAGTCTTTCTGGAATATCGGAAGACTGGCCACGAAGATCCCCTTCAAAGCCAATGGGTTTGGATGCAGACTTTCGATCAGCAGTAGCTTTTGCGGACTGTAAGTCAATCAAAATGGCAATCACATCAACGGTATTACTACCAGAAAGACTGCTGTCTATCAGAATGCCACCCCATCCTGGCCCATTGCTAAGAATCACTAGGAACCAGGAGCCACCAGAGCACATACACCACTGCCAGAACGCACCACAAAAACTAGGAGTGGCACTACACACAGGCTTGGAAAAGCCAAAGCAAACTGACCGCATTGTACTACCACTTGCTGGATTTAACACTGAGATGTCAATGTAGACAGAGACTTTCTGACCTAAAAGTGAGTGTTTAAGTGAGATATTTCAGCGGGACTCACGGATCTCTGGCTATTACATAACCCCCATTTTCAGATCCTACTACCCCATGCTTGCCTGTGGGGCAGGAGCAAAGGGAAGAAAAGGTTTCCAGACCTCATTACTCTCCACCATAAACTGCTGCTGTTTCACTAGCAAATAAAAGCTTTAATTCATGCTCTCCTGCTAGATATCCTGTTACAAGACCGAGCTTTGAAAAAAAATTTGGCTTTTGCCAGTTACTTATCTTTCACACTGTAATTACAGTGTAGGCAAGATTGTACTGAAAATTCTATTGGATAGTCAGAAGCTGACAGTACAAATTATATATGCCCAGGGAAACACTCTGTGTGCGGACTGGCACACAGAAGTCTAATGTCAAATGAATAAAGAAATCTGCTATCCAGTTTTAAATTCAGATTCATCTATTATTCTAAAATTGAAAACAAATAAACACAAAAACGGAGCAGTGAACCCTCCATGGTGGTACATGGATGCGTGTAATACCAGCACTTGGGAGGCAGAGGCAGAAAAGATCACTGCAAATTTGAGGCCAGCATGAGTAACACAGTGAGCTTACAGCCAGCCTGAGCTGCACAGCAAGACCCTGTCTCAAAAAACCAAAATTAATAAATGAAAATAAAAACAAAGCCAAGTATGGTGGCACATGGGGATAGGGGGTAGTTTATAGCTCAGTAGTGCAGCACCTGTCTGGAAAGTGTAAAGTCCTGAGTTCAATTCCTGGTACCCAAGTAAACAAATAAGGGCTGGGGATGAAGCTCAAAAATCCTGGGTTCCACCCCCAGTAGCACAAAAATAAACGAACAAGAAAACATAAGCACAGTATCAGGACTAGCCTGCAGAAAGACTTCGGTGTGGCAACGATCTATTGATTCTGGGTAAGGTTCTCTCCTGTAGGGGCAAAGCTCTTTTCCCATCAGAAGTGCTGCAGACCTGTTCCTGCTTGCTCTGAGTAGCCAGCAGGTAATGTTCATCATGAGGGTCCTCAGGGTCACCCTGCGATCTGTGCTGCAAAGTGGTCATTTTCTGTCCAACAATTCCAAAAGTGGCTGGATAAAATAAAGCCATTGGAGCCTACACGTGGAAGAAAAGAGTCATCAGGAACAAATCCTGCCTCTTGAAATAAACAGATCAACTAAATTTTGTTCTTCCAATAACATGGGCAGATCCAGTCCTCTCACTCAGCCAGACTGGGCAGCAAGCCCTTTCAAAATGAGAGTACGTCTTCAGTGCACAAGTCAGAAAGCTCACTCATCCAACCGAGTGTGTGATAAGACACCACGAGACAGATGCTCACCTCAAAATCTATTCTCTAATTACCTAATGAAAATGGTGCTTTTCTCTAACAGCACAGCAGTTACTAACTGAAAAGATGAGGGACAGGGATTTAGCTCAGCGGCATAAGCACCTGTCTTGCAAGCATGCAGTCATGAGTTCGATCCTCGGTACAAAAAAAAAAAAAAAATGTCCCAAGCTGGGCACGGTGGCACACTCCTGTAATCCCAGAACTTGGGAGGTTGACGCAGGAGGGTCATTGCAAGTTCAAGACCAACCTGGGCTACGAAGTGAACCCAAGGCCAGCCTGAACTGCATAGCAAGACCTTGTCTCAAAAAGACCAAAAATAAAGAAAAGAAGGTCCTTAGATGGTTCTAATCTGTACTCTAATACTGGGTAAATGCTTGTTTAGGGGGTAACCTCCAATCAACATTCTGACTTTACAATATTTTCAGCAAGTACATATTCTCTTAGTCTGAATGATGACTTTTGCTTCTTTGTACCCATAGAAATAGATGCCTATGGAGTTACCTGGAGTTTTTCATCTCCTAATCGAAACTGGTAAAGCAAGGCAGGAGAATCTGGATGTCGAATCTGAAACTCATGATCCTGAAGCCCAGAGATGTCCTGATTCCAGGAAAACATGCTGTCAGTAAATCAGTAAAATGCATGTAAACACCTCAAATTCTGCATAAGCCTCTCCATCATTTAAATCTCACACATAAAAAGGCTATCCCACAACTCTGTACCACACTCACTGCAACTTAGTAAGACAAGTTCAACTGCACTTTGCTTCCTTATTTAAATTTATAAAATTTCGAGTACTTGCATTTTTCATTTTATTTCTGATACACATTCATACAATTGACCACACTCAATAAACAATTCTTTCAATAATGCAAAGTTTATACTTTTTATATTTCCCAAATTTTAGAAGTATACTACTCCCCAAAAAGTTTAAAAAATTTAAAACCATAGATATAGATCAATGGTAAATTCACAATATTAGGAAACTGCTTCAAATTGTAACATTTAATTAAATGTCTGTTCCCATGTACTTACCTGTTGTATTTATTAAACCTGAAGTTTTTCCTCCATTCTTTATAACACAGTCAGATTCATACACAAAGGGAAGTTTGTTAAACTCTTTCCTACTAAAGTTTCTGAGCCTCAGACACATCCTCACATACCCAGATTATACTGAAAAGCTCTCATTCCTTAAGGGCTTCCATTTCAGGCATTAACTTGGGTTAAAAGAGTAGCAAGATACTGTTAAAATTTTAAATACTACATTCTCCCTCAAAGCAGTATTAATCAGCAATACTGATGCTGTTCCCACCTGATCTAAATGGCAGAATGTTTCTTTAAGGTGCTGCAGTAGCAGGCAATCCATTTTATTTGTTAGCTGGCACTCTCTGTACGGGAACCCAGCTCGCTGCATGAGCCAGTAAAAACATCTCGACACGTCAGATCCCCCGTATGCCAGGCAGAGCCTGAAGGCAAGAAAAGAGCCGACTGTTAATTCAAGAACCCCGTAAGGTACAATGAAATCCAGCCAAGTTTTAATAAATGTTTCCTAAGAACTGAATGAAAAGAACTGAGAATGTAGCAGCACACTTGTAATCCCAGCACCCTGAGACGGTGAAGCAAAAAGATCCCAAGATTGAAACTAGCTGGGGCAACTTAGCAACCCAGTGAAACCCTGTCTCAAAATAAAAAACAAGAAAAGGGCTGGGGACGTAGCTTAACATGAAGGTCCTGGGCTCAGCTCCCAGGACCTTAGAAAGTTTACAGTTTGGGAAGATCCCTGTGATACTGGCGGGAGACTGGAGTTTAGCACTTTCTCCACACTCTGACAATCAGTGGCATTTGATAATCCAAATAATGGGTGAGCCAAGGAACTCACCTTGGGTTTTAGAAAAATGCATCATAAATTGACGTGTGAGGCAGTAGACTAACCTCATGAACTGCTTTCAAATGTGCTCTCTACCTTGAGACTCTACCTAATGTTGGGACAGAAAAAGCCATCTTCAGACCACCACAAAATGCTGCAGAGAACCCGGACATGCGTCACCTAAGTGGATTTACTTGTCAGGACATCATAGGAAGAACATGTCGCAAACCTGCTCCTGTCAGTTATTTTATTAACCTAGGTATCAGTGACGATACCATGAGAAAGATAGTCACCACAAAGTTACGCAACATGCACTGAACACAATTAAAACAAGAAGAGTTGACTCAAAATGCTAGCTAGATTTACAGCTGAGAAATCTGTTATCTTCTACATGACTTTCCTGATTAAAAAACTTTTCTGTGAGTATGTAATTAGTTTTTCTACAGTAGACCACAAGAAGACATAGGGCTAACATTTATGCTTCCTTTGTGGGAAAGTACACACCACACACCAGAAGTTTCAGGAGCTACTGACATGAGTACATATTAGAAAGTTCCAATGAGGGCAAAAGCAATTTTTTGTTTTGTTTTTGTTGCCAGGGATCGAACTCATGACCTTGCACTTGCCAGGCAGGGCCTTATGCCACTGAGCTAAATCCCTGGCTGCAAAATCATTTTTAAGTGCTAGAATTTGCACTTCAAAATTTGTTGGTTTGGTATATATAGACTTTTGAACATGTAATTTCTCATAAATAATTTCTAAACTGTGACGAACTGAACAGACTGTGAGGGGAGTTGGGTAGAATACGCCCTCCCAAGCTCCTAACCGAGTATTCCGATGAGACACCCCATCTTCCACACAGCATACACTTGTTTTCTGGTCCCCAACATCTACAATACATGTGCTGCTTAAGCCACTTCCAAAGGTGGCACACACGGACTCCTGATGAACCACAATCCCTGAAAAACAAAAGAACAGTTATGGAGTAATAAAGACTGCAAAGTAATCAACTAAAGTCAGGCAAGAGTCTAAGGAGCACTGATCCTTTCAGGATATGCATTTAAATAAACTGTGAATTAGGTTATCTCTGTCACTGAAAAACAAACAACACTTTCAAGTAGTTTTCACTGCAGGGCTGGTGGTATAGCTCAGGTACAGCAGTTGCCTAGCACATGCAAAAAGCCCTGGTTTTGATGACCAGCAGCAAAAGTATTTTTTTAAAAAATTTTTTGTTTTGCTTTGTTTTTTGAGACAGGGTCTCACTATGCAGTTCACACTGGCCTTGAACTTGCAGTGATCCTCCTGCCTCAGCCTCCCAAGTTCTGGGATTATAGGCATGCGCCACCATGCTCAGCTTAGCACAAAACATTAAAAAAATTTTTTTCAAATGTTTCATTCAAATATCAGACATACCTGAAAAACCCATCTTCATTAGTATCATATTCACTAGTTCTTTCACATGCTGTTTATTATAGATATCAGGAATTAATAAGATACACCTATAATACTAAAAAGAACAACAAAGAAAAAAAGCAAAAAGGTTAACATTCAAATCTAAGGTTAGCACTTAGGTCCAGTCAAATCCAATCCTGCCACACCTGTGTGGAAGGAAGCTTCTCTCCACAGGAACAGAAGTGATGAACAAAGGCCTAGAGAAAGCTCAAACCTCTGTGCCGCCCTTTGAGTTTCATGAAAAGGCTAACTCTTCTCTCCCTTCCCCCTCGAATCACCTCAAATTTGTAAAATGATTAATAAGACAAGTAATACGTCTGAAAATGTACAGAGAGAATGCATAAGCATAAGCTAGCTTACTGATTTTGGAGCAATAGTGAAAGACACCAAAGAAACAACAAGAAAGACAAAAACCACTAAAGAATAATTAAGTGAAAAAGAGACCCTCAACACCCAGTGGCTGAGAAGGCTTCAACAAGGACATTATCTAACAAATAGTTTAGTAACATACACTTGCATTGGCCAAGGATCTTTAAGACAATCCAAATAACTGAGCAAACATTTTAGCTCACCTTTAAATCTTTCAGGGGGATTTCCAAGTATTTTTGTATTGCATGAGACCATATTACTTCAATATCTGCCAGAACAGCTGTAAGGGAGCCCCCAGGTCCAGGATGAATATTTAACTGACCTCTTCTGATAGGCCAGTGAATGTTATAACAGTCCAACGGATTAACATATAAGGCCTAGAAAAGGAAGAGAAGAGAAATAGACTGTTTAAACTCTGCTTTAGGAAGGAAGAGCACAAACTGGGAGCCTAGACTAGGTGATTTATAAGACCCTCTGTTAAAATAAAAAATAAGCCAGGTATAGTGGCACATGCCTATAATCCCAGCACTCAGGGATGCTGAGACAGGAGAATCACAAGTCTGAGTTGGGCAACTCTGTAACTGAGCAAGCTTCTGCCTTAGAAATAAAAAAGGGCTAGGGGTATAACTCAGTGTGAAAAAGCTTTGGGTTCGATTCATAGTACCTGAAAAAAAGAAAACAAAAAATCCAACTCTTTCAAGTTTTCTTTATTCACATCTTAAACACCTAAGACCAGAAATTAATAATTTCTAGCTGCTGAGGAAAGCATTCAGCAATCCAGGGGACAGAATGAATACTGGGCCTCAAAGCAGGCCTACAGAATGCTAGGAAACAACTAGAACTCGGTAGCAAAGTGACATTTAGGAATTAACATCAGGTTTTTCTCTTCCAGTCCATTATAAAGATGTTTCATACCTCTTCTCCTACCAAATACTCAGGATGATGAGATGTGTTTGTCCACTTATTTCCAGAGCAGTGATCTAGAATTGCAGGTCGCATCTGCTTGTTGTAGGAACGTGCCTGAAAGGAAAAAACCCTTCACATTTAAGAAAGGGGCAATACAAGAGCCCCCTCTGCTCCCCTCACTCACAGACCAGATGCAGTGGTAAATCTTTTAATCACAAACCTGAGATGTCTGCAAAATACAGACTGGCCACAAAAGGATTCTCTTGTCCTTCCCCACAATCTCAATCTTTCCCATGATTTTAACACCTAGGCTGTTAAAATTAAATTAAATTAAAACTATAATTCTGCTTAAAGTTAATGCAAATCTATATATTACATTGCAATTTCAGTTTATCATATTAAACAAAAGGAGGCAGTAAGAACACAGCTTCCCACCAAGATCATGGAAACTGGGATAGTCTCAGGTTAGAATGTAAATTTCCACCAACTTCTCTTGAAGAACATAGCTTTATACATTCTCCAGCTTGCCTAAGTACCTGCAACACTGATTCAAGCATCCTGCAAATAGTTATGAAGAGTCTCTCTCTTTTTTTTAAAGAAATTCCTTTTTGTACTTGAATAATAATGTAGAGAGAACATGTAAATGGTATTACAGTTATGTGTGACATAATGACATTTTGGTCAACAGCAGACTGTCTATACAACAGTGGTCTCATAAGATTATGAATGAGGACCAGGATACAGATAAGCAGCACAGTGCCTGCCTGGAAAGTATGAGGTCTTAAGTTCGATTTCTGGTACCAAAAAAAAAAAGATTATGATGGAGCTGAAAAATACTGATCATCTACCAACATGCATCACTTACTTCTCCTCAGTGTTCCTGGTCTAAACAAACCCATTGAACTGCCTGTCATACACAGGTATTATACATTTAACTATATACAGTACACAGAACTTGATACCAATAATAAACAACTGTTACTGGTTTATAAATTCAATATGGTTTTTACTCATTATTTTAAAAGGTATTCCCTCTATATAATATTTACAAAAGACTGAGGAATGTCCTCTAAGAAGTATTCTAGAAGGATACTGTTACCATAGGAAATTACAGCTCCGTGCATGTAGAGATCTATTGGGATACACCATCTAGATGTCTGCACAGAATCACACAACCATATACTCCCTATGTGTCCCCATCATTTAAGCAGTACACGATTGTATGATATGAGAGGTGGAAGAAGAGTAAGAAAAAGTTAACTGAACCTGTTCTGGGGACACAGGAATCCGTCTTGTACCATTTGACATCTTTTTAGACCATATTGCTTGATCCACCATTTTAAGGCCATTTTGTCTTTGTTCGTTACTCTCAGGTTTCTGGGGAAGACAAAAAAAAAGAGCAGGGTAAAGGATTCAGTGAAAAGAAAAAGTAACATGGCCTACTCTCACTTTAATCCATCATTAAAAAAGTTCACTTATTAAACAGTATTCATTACTCTTCGTCAAATATAGTAATCCTAAGAATTTTAGAATTTCAGGTAGGGATACAGCTCGGTAGAAGAGCACTTGCTTCTGTGAAGCCCTGAATTAAATCCTTGTACTGCAAACCTCCCACCCCGCAAAAAACCAGAAAACAGAAAACCAAGAAACCCTCGGTTACAAACTAAAGTCAAAATGGGATTCTAACTAAAACAAGTATTTGCAAAAAATCTGTAACCTTAAGTGATTTACAAAGCGCTCCAGAGACTTCCATGTGACTGTTATTTTTAACAATGTCATGTCTTCTTACAAAAAATATAGTGAATATTTAAAATTAAAAAACTATTGCGGTAGGACACATTGCCACTGTTGCACCTCTAAATATTTTCCCTGGCTTTGAACACACTTAGTCCACCACTCTTGCCATTTTCTAAAGCAGCTCTCAAGTCTTTTGTGAGTTTTATACAAGGTGTGATTACAAATATGGTGATGTTGCTGCTAAGTACCATCCAACAGGAAAGCAGGCTCATAAAAACACCCCGGGGAGTCCTTATCAGTATTATTTACCATATAACATGTTTAAATACAGCACTGCACACCTCTGGGTCCTCCCCAAATCAAACGATCATAAATTGAAAGGGGCTGGGGAGTTAGCTCAGCGGCATAAGCGCCTGCCTTGGAAGCAGGCAGTCGTGAGTTCGATCCCCGGTACCGATAAAAAGGAAAAAAAAAAATTTTTTTTTTTTTGGTTTTGTGACTGAGTCTTACTATACAGTTTAGGCAACCCTGAATTCACTATGTAGCCCAGGCTGGCCTTTGTAGGCAATCCTCTTGCCTCAGCCTCCTGAGTGCTGGGATGACAGGTATGCCATGCCCAGCAATAAACTGTCCTTGATGTAAAACCCAAAAGCCAGATGTGAACTGCAATGCAATATGCAGATTTAACACTAATTAAAATTTTTTTCCCTACTCATAACCATCTGCATAATTAAGATGAGTGGATACTTAATGAAAAGAAACATTTTTGGCTTAAAATTATGGGTTTGATCTAGGCTTTTAGTATATGTTTATTGTAGCAATTCAATTTGCTAATGAATTGAAACTGTTTGATTTAAACTATAAATATGTTAAAGAAAATTCCACTGTCTGCTAACAAAGACCTGAATGTATCATTTTAAGGAAATGACAGTTCTGTATCTTTCATTAACGATAACCTTTGTCAACACCAATATTAATCCTGATAGGTTAAAAAAAATGGGATTTACTTTTGTTGTAACTAATTGTTTGAAATTAAAACAGCTCCCTTAGATGACAAATGATCTTTTCGGAACAATGTCATTATTTAAAAACACAGCAAAGCTCAGAAGATGCTGATTCCTGGTACATCTGGAGCGTCCAAGCCTTCCCAAGGACACACCTTTGGTCTTTGTCTCCAGCGCCTCCATTTCTGACTTACGTTTAATCCTTCCCTTAGGAGCCAGTTGTCCTTGTACAGAGGTTGCCCTTGTTGTTTGTGTCTTCGGGCAATGACATGGGGAACACTGGCGGGGAGTGTGTCTGTAGCTCGTCCGATTCTTAAAGTTGTTGAGCCTGGATGTATGACCACAATAAAGTTGCTCTGGATTTGCTGTGAATATAAAACATAGCAGTGCGACCTTAGGGAAGAATACACATGTAACACATTAAGTAACATACAGGCAAATAATTAAACTAAATTTCCTATACAGACCACCGGACTCAAAAGCATCAAAGTAAACTAAGGAAATACTGCTATAGTAATTAAGGCATTGAACCTTTTAGAACTTTCAGTGTTAACAGTGGACCACATGTGCCATAGGTTCACCACCACTGGGTTAAGGCTTCAGGGTCTGGATTCACAGATCTGGTTGCAAATTAGAATGCCGCTTATTGGATAAAGTCCCTACCTCAGAGTTTTTATATGGGCCTAAGAGTTCAGCCACAGGGAATGTTAGGTCTTAAGACAGTGAAGCCCTCCAAAATTCTTTACTTTAGAAGAGGCCAGACTCTAGTTGACATGCCCCATAATGAGACTTCCTGTTTGTCTTTCCCTAGCCTACATACCCTGATTTATTATGTGTGCCTCTATAATCTCCCTCCGCAAACCTGCCACCCTCTCTGTACCTCCTAATTATCTTCAGATCTCAATCCAAATGTCACCTCCTTTGAAGAAGTCATCCATGACTGTCAGGGCTGAAAGCAGTGCATTCTGTGTGTGCCAAATACCGTCCTAGGGGCTTCTGCACAAACCCATTCTATACCATGCTTTGCTATTTTTGCCCCATCCCCAAATACACTTCTTCCACAGAACAGCCCTCAGAACGGGAAAATCTTAAGAGTAGAACTGGTAGGGCCTCTACAGCCCAGCCAGCCTCTTCAACTAGATGTGTGGAGAGTTCAGGCCAGTGCAACTGTAATAAACACGCAGTAGGCTCACCCAGGTGTCATGCCTTTTACAACTGCCTTACTGGGCATTACACTTTCCTATCTCCTTAATTCTTCTGGGAATTGTGCATTGCCTTTCCCTCTATTTTCCTATAGGAATATTGGTGTTTTCTTTGATAGGTGTTTTTATATAAAGGTCTTTTTTCTGCTGCGATACCACAAATAGGGTTTTTTTGTTCTGATTAGTCTGACTTTATCTTGTTCTGTTTTTGATACGTTTTATGTCTATTTAGACAAAGTCTGCCCTGTCATAACTTTTAAATTTGAGATGACTTTCACTATCTGAGATTTATCATCAAAGGAAACAGCCTGGGAACCACTAACGATTCCTTAAGTATAGGTGAGGGAAGGCTGCCCGTGAGCCAAGCAGATGCTACACTCCTGGCACCCATCTGGCCCAACGGCTTGGGAGCAAGTGAAGCCACAGTCGTCGTGCTCGGGCGGGAGACGCGGGGCGGGGACCGGCCGGAGTCCCGGTAGGCGGGTGCAGAGCCGGACGCGGGGCTCTGGCGCTCCCGCCAGCTCCGCCGCGCTCCGCGTCCCCCATGGCACCCAGGTGAGCGGCCTCACCGCCTCGCACCACCCACCAGGCCCTGGGGCAGTCCAGGGCGGGCCCCGAACCCTTCCGACAGCAGCCGGCCCTCCCCTCCTCGGCCAGGCTCCGCGCCCCGGCCCGGCAGTGGGCACCTTGGCGGGCGCAGGCCCAATTCCAGACCCGCCCAGGGCACCCCACCTCCTGCAGCGACTCCGGCACCAAGGCCGGCACGATGGGCCGCTTCACGCCGCGCTGCTCCTTCTCCTTCTCCCCGCCCTTCTCTTTCCCGTTCTCCGCATCTCCCTTCTCGGCCTGGGTCATCGCGGCCACGGGTGAGATCACCGGCCTCCCGGCTCAGCTTCACTACCTGGACCCCCAAGACGCAGAAGTTACTGGGCAGGCGCAGCTTTCAGCCTGGCTGCCCAGAACCAAAATGGTCGCCGCTGGCGTCACCCAGGAGGATTCTGGGAAAGCTGGAAGGGTGGGGCTGCGGCCTGGGTGAGCTGTGACCTAAGTGGATGGTGTGATTACTTTCAGCTGCCAAGAGTTAGCAGAGTAATATGCAAAGCCTTTCGAGCACTTTCCGTGGGCAGGCCTATAACCAGCACTTTGTTCGTACTCACAGGTGTTTCTTCAGGCTTCCTAAACGCCACGTACTCCTACTTCTCCTTGTACTTAGTTTTGTCCAGTCCAGCCTCCATACTGGAGTTCTCTGGGGCTTAGAGCTCCTGTTGACATATTCCTCAGATGTCTTTATGCAATTTCATGGCTGTGACTATGAAGACAGCCCCCAAACATATACTGTGTTTCCACTGGGCCTCTTCCTGAGATCAGCACTGCTTATTTGGTAGCTCCACCTGTATGTATAAAAATACAACTCTTGCAAACCTAAATGTCCTGCATGAAACTCTTGATTCCACCTCACAAAAGTGACTTCCACTTTCACCAGATCAGAAATGTCATTCTGCTTGTTCACTTGTCCACAGCTTCGATATGCAAAGCATCAGAAAATTCAATATTTTACAATATATGAATTCCTTCATTCATTCTCATGCCACCACCTCATCCAAGCCACAGTTAGATTACTACAGCACTTTCAAATTGACTTCTAGCTTCCAGTTTTGGCCTCCTGCACAGTGTTTTTTTGTTTTTTATTTTTTCGTTTTTGTGAGACAGGGCCTCCCTCTGTAGCAGGCTGGTCTTGAACTCACTTTGTAGTCCAGTGTGGTCTCAAACTTGTGGTGAGCCTCCTGCCTCAGCCTCCTGAGTGCTGGGAATACATGCCTGTGTCACTACACTCAGCTCTTCTATATAGTTAAACAAATGTTTTAAAATACTGCAAAGTAGACAGTCAATTCTATGTACTCAACACTCCACTCAGTAAAATATTTCCACTTGAGTTATCCCAAACAAAAATTAGATGCCACACCAGCGTTTTAAACTCAGATGCCACTTGCTTTCCTCTGCACTGGGACAAGACCACTATACCCACAATTTAAGGGAGTGGAGGGCTATTTTGACTCATGTTTCAGTAACCTCAGTCCTTGAATGTTTTGCGGCAAGGCAGAAGGGCCTTGATGGAGTGAAGCTGCTCACCTCATGGCAGGAAGCAGAGTGAAGGGAAGGAGCTGGAAGATACACACTACCAAGTTACACCCCCAGTGACTGCCTCTTCCAACAAGACACTGTCTTCTAGTAGCAAATCAGCCATAGTTTCCTTTATAAAGCCCCATTTTCCCATTAGTACCAGATAGATAACCATGCTGTTTTTATTAGTTCATCAAATACAATGGTTTGTACTGTCATTGTTTGTCCATTTTTTATGCTTTGATTCTGTGACTTGAGCAACTACTTCTGAGATATGTAATTTATCAACTAGTGATTTGTTTTTTTGAAATTATTATTTCTACCCTTTTTCTGTTTTGCTTTTTTTCTCTAAATAAAAAAAAAGCTCCATTTTTGAGGGCATTGGGCTTTGGGGGGGGGCATCCAGATATATAAACCATAAATTTCCTTTTGCTCAGGAAATAGAATCTACACTAGCTTCCTTCAAGGCCTTACTCAAATCTACTTCCTGTACACTCTCTCTCTCCATATATATATATATATATATATATATATATATATATACTTACTCTGAAAGTCTATTACATACTGGAAGTAGAATTACCCTTATTTTTTCCTATAAATATTTCAGTTCCTATTGCATGTAGTTACGGCATAAAGGCTTCAGGTAGAAATAAAATTCCTAGTCTCATACAGCTTTCTATTCTAGTGAGAGTTAACAGCACTCAGATGAAGTTTACAACCAATAGGCAGGATCTTAAGCAATGGTGTAGACTTTGTATTTGTCAAGATAGTGATACTGCATATGATGGATCTGATTTGGATTCTTGTGTACAGTGAGCAAAGAATTGCAAGTGTACACCTGATGGTGAAAGAAAAAGCAACTAAATTTATTGAAATTATATGGAACATATGCTTGGGGTGTGCAGGTCCAGACCAACAGAAACAAAAAGGTAACATGAATGGGAAAAGTGGTGAAAAATAATCAGGCTTTTGGATGTAAGAAGTGTGCACCCTACCCTGGGTGCCTCTCCTTGGATCACTGACAGGGTGCTGAGTTACCTCTGTAGGAATGACTGCTGGAACTGTACTAATAGCATTTCTAGTCACTCTGAGGCCACAGGGACAAAATACCTGACACAATTTAGAGTGAGGTTTATTTTGGTTGATGGTTTCAGCAGGGTTCAGTTCATGCATGGTTGGCTGGCTCCAGAGCCGAACAGCATGCTGGAAGGAAGCTGTTCCACCCACAGTAGCCAGAAACCTCAGAAAGTGGGAAGCGGGGTACAAGAATACACTTTTCAGCTCACACCCCCAGTGACCCACCCCTCCAACCAAGCTCCATCCCCTACTAAGCTATGAACTCTTCCACTGATAAGTTCAGTCCAGTGATCCTGTCACCTTCTAACAGTTCCACCTATGAACATGTGAGTCCTTTGTGGATATTTTGGGTAATAATGAAGCACTGGTTAGTAGATTTAACACATCTTCTTTATGAATCTCAGTATTCTTCAGCTATGGCTTTATAAATATGCTGTTAATTATATTTGATAGCAAATCAGACAAAATGCATTAAAGATTCATGGGATAAACACATTAAAGATAAAAACTGTTGGGCATGATAGTGCATTCCTATAATCCCAGCATTCTTGAGGCAGGAGGATCACAAGTTGAAGTCCAACCCAGACAAAATAGCAACACAGAAGATTCTGTCTCAAAAGGAAAACTAAAAAGGGCTGGGGATATAGTTCAGTGCAAAGGCCCTGGATTCAATCCCCAGTACCACAATATATACATCAATTCGAGAGCACAGATACACGGATACTACTGAAATATAGCAATTTATTTATAAATGAGAACAAATGAACAGTGAACATTGCTTCAGAAATTGAAAAAAAGGGGACACCAATAGTACTAAATAACACAGCCTTTTATTTATTCAGGTTCAGAGTTTCTGATTTAATTATATAAAGATGAAGGGTCAGTATGCAACCTAAAAATATTTATTAAAATTATATCAATACTTTAATAAACTATACAAAAAAGACAATGAGACAACATATGCATTTAGAGAACTGCGTATCAGTCAAGCCAGATCCCTGCTGAGAGAATTCCTGGCGTGACCTCATTTATCTGTGAGAACACAGAGCAATTCTTGTTGAGACATACACATTCATCAATGTGTCCACCAGTCTGATCTTCGCTTTTTGATGATTTCCTTCTGCTATGAATGTGTATTGTCTAGTTGTCTGCTTCTTACAGCAGACATTTACCTAAAGGAAAAGGTTATACTCAGTTATTAAATTGAACCTGTCTGAAAAGTCCAACATGTTACATGTTATAAACTTTTCCTAAAATGTGTTTTAATGAAGTTAAAGAATTTTTCAAAGATTAAGGTATGAATATTTTTCTAAATAATACTGTTGGTTGTAATTACAAGCTGTTTAGCGATCACTGTTTACTAAGGAGGGATTATCAAAATAAAATTCTACAAAATTTCAGATTTTACGTTACCTTCCTCATCCACCAGCCATTGGAGGAGGACTGGGACCTTGAAGATGATTGATTCGCCCCATTCTTCGGGGAGGGTTTCCTGGTGGCCTAATAAAAGATAAAATAGTCACTGTTTTTGACACAGGATCTTGCTTTGTAGTTTAGGCTGCCTGCTTTGATCCTCCTATCTCAGCCTCCCAAATGCTGGGATTACAGGCATAAACCACTACCCTGCCTGGCTTGAATATCCACTGTTTGGTAGACAAAATTTCAATGGATTTCTTTTAAACATTCACTAACCATCCATTCCTAAAAAGACTCTTTCAGAACTACCATTTAAGCACTTACAGGGATCAGACCTATCATACATGTGAGGAAAAGGAGTCAAGTAAGGACTGGGGTAAACTACAGCACTTCCTGTAGGTGCCCAAACGAAAAGCAATTCCAGCTAGTTCCTGCCTTGTGGAAACGCAAGCCTAGCCCAGTGTTAGCTGGCTCTCATGATCTGCTGAGGTTTTCAGCAGCAGCTAGAAATGCAAACTATTAAATGAAATCTCCAGATTTTAATGGTGACTATGTTTTCATCCTTTAATTTAGGTTCTTCCCATAGGACATTCAATGTGTATTTTAGCTTTGTCAGATTAACTTTATCAAATCAGAGGTAACTTTGCTTTTTAACTTACAACAACCCATTCATTTTATAAAATGGGATTTAAACTGCTAATTTTCAAAAGCCTAATTCTATCTATTTAAATGTCAAATTAATTTAATACACAAAGGGGTAAATAACTATTATCAAAAAAAAGATATACCCTCTTCCATCATCATATCTGGAATCAGATGAGTTTCTGTAGCCTCTTCCTTTTTTCACATCTTGTTGAAGCAGAGTTTTGAAACTGAAACAAGGGACAAAAATAGGTATCACTGTTGCCAGTATTATAACATATATTCCCATAGTCTTAACCGGAAATACGGTTTCATGGTCGCCATGAAAGATATTAGACTTCATAGATCTGCATCCACATTTTGTGCAGTCAGCTGGATGACACTATTTTTGGCACCAGTCTAAGCCACTGTTCCTTCCATTCCTTTCTTGCTAATAATTCCCCTAGACACAACATGAAAGCAGAATCATCTTTGGCTTTCTTCCTCCGCTCCTACTCCATTGGGAGGCTCCAGGGTCTGATTTTATAGTATCCCAGACTCCTTCCCCTGGATTTCTCCTGAATACAAGCTATGGAACCTCTTTGAGGAGTAAGCGGCTGAGGGTGTACGACAGAGAAATGGGGCTTCTGGGAATCCACTGAAATGGGATTTTCTTTTATTTGAAATAATTGAAATTTATAAATCACTGTAAGTTTCATGCTCAATTTAGGATCCTCTGTTGTCTCCATTATATTTTTCTGTGGAACCAGTTCTTTCATTTTACATTTTGCTTCTTTTAATTTATGCTCTACACAGCCATAAAATTAAACTTTGGGGAGGAGGGTACCAGGAACTGAACTCAGGACCTCACGCTTGCCAAGAAGGCATTGTGCCACAGAGCTATATTCTTGGCCCAAAATTAAACTTTCTAAACCACATCTATCAGCAAAGAATGATCACAGATTGATAGCTGAACTTCTGTGTATTCTTCATACATTTTCCTCCATGTGGACCTCTGATATCCACACTTGACAATCTAAAGGCATCACTAACATCACAGTCAATGAAGGAGTCTCACACTTCTTTGCTTCCCTATCAGACATTCAAATATATACTCAAGACCAGTAAAACCTGTTAGTAGTTGATTGATCTTGATCAAACAAACAGCATATGGAAAGCCAAAAATATATTTAATATACAAATATATAATATACAAATATATTTAATTTACAATTACTTGAAATGATGTGGAAGCTTAATTTTTTTCGTCTGTGCATCAATTCTAACTGCATTCCAAAAAGTTAGCTACTTAGTTAGTTAAGACATGGTCAAGCTTACTGACCCAACTAATTTATATTCGCAATTGTGAGACATTTAGTGGCAGCAGCTTCATAATTAAAGAAGTATTAACTTTTCTTTGTAAAGCTATTTTTAAAAATGAAAATTATTAATTGCTCCAGGAAAGCTAAGTTTGTATAGCTTGAGATACCCAACATAAGACACCCTTAGTGTACTTCTGGCAACTTAAAACAACAGGGAAATCCAGGGTACTACTGTACTTACAACAAAACCACAAACTCGGCTATTCCCCAGAAGAAATCTGTTATTAATGACAGTCTCCATGGAGACTGACTGCGATTGTCCAACACTTGTCCTGTAAAGAATGAGGAAACTTTAGTGAGTGTTACAAATTGGTAACCCAAGCTGGGAATGGTGGCGCATGCCTATAATTCCAGCACTTGGGAAGCTGAGGCAGGAGGATCCTTACGGAGTTCAAGGCTGCCTGGGCTCCATAGTGAGATTCTGCCTCCAAAAACAAAACAAAACAAAAACAAATTCCCAATTGAGAGGGATTATGTTTAATTAAATGGGTAACAATGATAAACTCAGCTACTGTTCTACATAGCCAACTTAAGAAACCCACAATATGTGTGTGTGTGTGTGTGTGTGTGTGTGTGTACCATTCTAAGGAAGTATGAGGAAGAGATGCATGACTTAGGGGTTATCCCCTAATATGACAAATGCCTAGCTATAGTACTTAAGTCTAGAGGGTGATTTCATTCTAATCAATTTTATTGGTAAAATACATTAAATCAAACATTTCAGTGATAAAATCTATATAACACAAAATTTTCCATTTTAACTATTTTTAAGTACAGTTGTGCAGCATAAAGTATGATAACGCTCACCACCATCCACCTTGAAATTTTATCTTCCCCACTTGTAACTCTGTATCCATTAAATTCTTCCTCTCCATTATCTACCGCCCAAGCCCTTGGCAACACACATTCTATTTTTTGATTACGAATTTAACTACTGTAGAAACTTCATATGACAAGTGCCCTTATTTAACTACTTACTGTATAAAGCATAAAAAGGGCACACACATGTGAAAATCAAGTACTACAGAGAAAGTGAGGGATGGTCATTTGACATTGTAAAACAGACAGGTCTGGCTTTAGGAAGATAATTACCAAAATTAAGACAAGGCTACCAACAATAAATTAAGACAAGGTTACCAACAATAAATTAAGACAAGGCTACCAACAATAAAATGCCTGTCTTTTGTGCTCACCTTATTTAGTACATCTGCCAATTGTCAAAAAACCTTTTCCTTTTTAAAGACCAAACAGTACTTCTTTGTACGTGCATACATTTTATCCATCAACAGATGAACACAGGTTGCTTGCTGTGAGTCATGCTACTATGTACATGGGCAGGCAATGATCTGTTTACACAAATATTTTGAATAAACAAGTAGGTTGGGTGAATATAAAGAAATGCTTAATCACTTCTATTTTCCTAAATGGTTCACATTCTGCATGTTTCTTTTCATCTACAGTCTCTTGTCTATATAAAAAGATTACTCAATCACAAATCTTTAGGATTATTGTGATCAAACCTCTATAAATCAAAGAGTTTCTAGGTTCTTAAGTACTAAACAGAATTTGGATTGCCTTCATTAAAATGACCACTATTTTTTTTCTAACAAGATACTCTTAGTTATAACCACAGTGTTACCCAAAGCATAATTGGATCTAATTTTTTTAGATTTTTTTCAAACCTCTTTAAATGACAGTGGTTATTACATGAAAGGTTAGTTTCAGCCATGCAAGTCAAGAGTTGGGAATATTTTGAGAGAACAGCTGTTCACCAGCTACCTCACCTCTACCTCATTTCCAGGGTTTACTCGCTCAACTGCACTACCAGGTTTACTTTTTCTCTCCTGGACCAGCTTAATTTCAGGTTGGTCCACTTAGGTCTAAGCTCTCACTGAGGCAGTGAAAAAGAAAGGCTACAGGTCAGAGAGTAGGTTTGGGCTTGGTTCTGCCTCTCAGTAGCTGTACTTTGTTGGCTGGTGTGACATTTCCCTTCTCTGAGAAAAAGTATTCCAAGGCTAGCTTTTATATGGAATTTTTGAAAAGAGAAAAAAGGTCATCTCAATGTACCTGGTGGTACATGCCTCTAATCCCAACATTCAGAAGGGTGGGGCAAGGAGGATCCTTGTGAGTTGGTGATCAGCCTGGGCTACAAAGTGAGCTGAAGACCAGCCTGAACTGCACAGTGAGACCCTGTCTCCAAAAGACAATAAATAAATAAAAGTTATCTGACAGTGAGAGAAATATTTCATCAGTTATACATACAGTACTGATAAATGCAGTCCCTCTAAAAAGATTGATCTAATCTGAACTCATTGATTTCCAGGGGAAAGAAATGTTTAAATGCCCATCCATCATCTTATCTTGCTGTTTACATTTTCCCTCCTGAAAAGGAGATAAGCTTTCTTTTTTTTTTTTTTTTTTTTTTTTTTTTTTATTTAAGAGGAAAAAGAGAAAAACACAAAACAAACCAAAGCGGTGTAAGGGTACACGTAATACAGAACTACATAAACAAAACAAAACAAAGCAAAACAAAAACAAAGCAAACAAACAAACAAAAAAAAACCATAACAGTAAGAAATCACCTGTTAGTATATTACATATTATCATCTTGAAAATAGTTCCTCAAATCACAGTATCAAAGAATACAAGGTGGACATTCAAACAGGTAGACTGCAAACATCTGTGTTCAATGATCCACAAACATTGATACAGTCAGCTATTTAACACCCCTAAACACACTTGCTGTTATATCCGTTAGAGCTCTCTTTTTTTTTTCTTCCCCTCTCTTTTTTACTACAAAATTCACACCCTTTGGATTTCATTACTCCTTAGTGCTTATTACTTTTGGGGAAGGGGGGGAGAATACAGTCAAATATGGCAAAACAAAGCTGTCAGTCAATACCAAGGATAGACATAGCACATGTTGTAGAACACAGTACAAGTTTATCAACTATGGTTATCAACGTTGTCCCTTGTTTCCTTAAAAAGAATTGTCTATCTCATTAGATATTATAAAGTTGGACAAAACAGTAGAGAACAAGACCAATACAACTTAGGCATTGTAAACATTACAGGACTTCCAAAGAAGACAATAGTCAAACCAGAATGGGTATCTTAGTGAATCTTATTGTCTTCAAAGTAGTTGCCTATGTCTTCAAACTTGATACTACCATATAGAATGGAACAGAGTCTAATCGTCTAATCAGTCAAAACAAGATCGTGGGAGCACTACAGGACTTCAAAACAAGTTAATAGGAAATCAAAAAGAGTTATTATTTATATATCCTAATTATTTGAATTTTTTCTTTAATTAAGACAAACATAAGAAATGACTAATTTTTTTAAAACAATAAGGGGGAGATTGAGATAAAACAGGACATAACAATATAACAATAGAGGTCACAGCATGACTGTTTCAACAACCTAGTACTTCACCACCATATAACCTGACTTAATAGTAGTTACCATAGTGTCTTTTTCCTTGAAATATTTGGATAAAACTTCATATACTCTAGCTTCAAATATTTTCAAATCAAGAAGCCCAGAATAAAGCCTTTCTAATTAATGAGTGAAAACTTTATAAGGCTCCAAGGCCACCTAATGGGGAATCATGATTACCACATATTTTTATATATTTGAATCATTACTTACATTAGGGAAACTATTCGGTATTCACACATGCGAGATTGATTTATTTCACTTATGAGTATGGTCTCAAGCTGCGCCCATTTATTGATAAATATCTCAATGTGATCCTTCTTTATAGCTGAATAATACTCCATTGTATAGAAATACCACAACTTTTTTATCCATTCCTCAGTTGATGGACACTTGGGTTGTTTCCATGATCTGGCGATTACAAATTGTGCTGCTATAAACATAGGTGCACATATATCACTGTGGTATGATGCTTTCAGTTCTTCTGGGAATATGCCTAGAAGTGGAATAGCTGGAATAAATGGGACTTCCAGTCCCAACTTTTTGAGAAATCTCCAGACAGATCTCCACAAAGGCTGTACCAGTCTACACTCCCACCAGCAGTGCAGGAGAGTTCCCTTTTCCCCACAGCCTCTCCAGCATTTGTTGTCGGTTTTCTTGATCCTGGCCATTCTTTCAGGAGTGAGATGGTATCTCAGTGTGGTTTTAATTTGCATTTCTCTAATGACCAATGATGATGAGCATTTTTTCATGTATTTATTTGCCATTTGCATTTCTTCATCTGAGAATTGCGTATTCATCTCAGATGCCCATTTTTGGATTGGATCTTTGAATTTTGGAGGTCTGAGTTTCTTTAATTCTTTATATGTTTTAGACAAGAGGCCCTTGTCTGAGAGAGAGTTCACTAAAATCTTTTCCCAGTTTGTGGGTTTTCTTTTCACTATGCTGGAGATTTCTTTTGACATGCAGAAACTTTTTAATAAGAAGTGGTCCCAGTTATTGATTCTGGGAAGTATTTCCCGTGCGGTTTGAGTCCTGTTCATGAATTCTTTACCTACTCCTATGTCTCCAAGGTTTCTACCTAATTTGTCTTCCAATAGATTTAGTGTTTCTGTTTTAATATTCAGATCTTTGACCCATTTAGATTTTAATTTAGTACATGGTGATAGACATGGGTCTAGCTTTAGTTTTCGGCAAATGGAGAGCCAGTTTTTCCAGCACCATTTATTAAAGAGACTGTCGTTCTTCCAGTGAACCTGCTTGGCTCCTTTATCAAAGATAAGGTGGTTGAGTGTGTTCGTAGTTGTGGTTGTATCTTCTAATCTATTCCACTGATCTTCGGCTCTGTTTTGATTCCAATACCATGTTGATTTTACTACTGTTGCTTTGTAGTATAACTTCAAGTCAGGGATTGTGATGCCTCCTGCTTTGTCTTTGCTGCTTAGAATTGCCTTTGCGATTCTGGGTCTCTTCTGGTTCCAGATGAAATTTAGGAGTGATTTCTCTAGATCTATAAGGTATGTTGATGGAATTTCTATTGGGATTGCATTGAATCTGTATAACAGTTTTGGGAGAATGGCCATTTTCACAATGTTTGTTCTTCCTATCCATGAGCAAGGGATGTCTTTCCATTTTCTGAGATCATCTTCAATTTCCTTTTTCAGTGTATTGTAATTTTCACTGTATAAGTCTTTGACTTCTTTCGTAAGAGTAATTCCTAAATATTTCATTTTTTTGCTTGCTAATGTGAATAGTCCAGTTTCTCTTATTTCCCTCTCTGTAATTTTGTTGTTCGTGTATAGGAATGCTATTGATTTCTGAGTATTGATTTTGTATCCAGCCACATTACTGAATTTATTTATTGTATCTAAGAGTATTTCAATGGAGTTTAGGGGGTCTTCTATGTAGAGTATCATGTCATCTGCAAACAATGATAATTTAACTTCTTCTTTTCCTATCTTTACCCCTTTTATTTCTCTTTCTTGCCTAATTGCTCTGGCTAGTACTTCCAGTACTATATTAAATAGGAGTGGTGATAAAGGACATCCTTGTCTTGTGCCCGATTTTAAAGTAAAGGCTTTCAATTTTTGGCCATTTAGTATGATGCTGGCTGTTGGTTTGTCATAAATGGCCTTTATTATATTGAGGTAAAGACCATTTATTCCAATTTTCTGTAAAGTTCTTATCATGAATAAGTGTTGGACCTTATCGAAGGCTTTTTCTGCATCTATAGAGATGATCATGTGATTCTTATTTTTGGCTTTATTGATATGGTGGATTACATTTATTGATTTGCGTATGTTGAACCATCCTTGCATTCCTGGGATGAATCCCACTTGGTCATGGTGTATAATCTTCTTGATGATTTGCTGGATCCTATTTGCCAATATTTTATTGAGGATTTTTGCATCTGTGTTCATTAGGGAGATCGGTCTATAGTTCTCTTTTATAGTTGGGTCTTTCTCAGGTTTTGGTACTAGAGTAATATTTGCTTCCAGGAATGACTTAGGAAGGATTGCTTCCCTTTCAATTTCATTGAATAGTTTGAGGAGTGTCGGCATTAGGTCTTCTTTATATTTCTTGTAGAATTCTGCAGTGAATCCATCTGGGCCTGGGCTTTTCTTGGTGGGTAAGGCCTTAATTACTTTTTCAAGTTCATTAGCAGAGATTGGGTTATTCAACAGTTTTATATCCTCTTGATCTAGCTTTGGTACTTCATATGCTTCTAAGAATCTGTCTATTTCTTCTGTGTTATCAAACTTTTGAGAGTAGAGGTTTTCGAAATAGGTGTTGATGATCCTCTGTATTTCTATTGGGTCTGTAGTGATTTCTCCTTTTTCATTTCTTATTGCATGAATTTGAGCTTTTTCTTCCCTTTTTTTAATAAGGTTGGCTAGGGGCTTATCAATTTTATTTATTCTTTCAAAGAACCAACTCTTTGATTCGTTGATTCTTTGGATTGTTTTCTTAGTCTCTATTGCATTGATTTCTGCTCTGATTTTTATAATTTCCTCTCTTCTTTTGGCTTTGGGCTTGACTTGCTCTTCTTTTTCTAGCTGTTTGAGGTGTAGCATCAAGTTATTTATTTGTATTCGTTCTGTTTTCCTGATGTGGGAACTCAGTGCAATAAATTTTCCTCTCAGAACGGCTTTCATTGCATCCCACAGATTCCGGTAAGTTGTATCTGCATTTTCATTTTCTTTTAGGTATTGTTTAATTTCTTCTTTAATTTCTTCTGTGACCCACTGATTACTCAAGAGTGTGTTATTTAGTTTCCATGTGTTTGTGGAATTTTTGCAGTATCTTTTGTCATTAATTTCTAATTTCAGAGCGCTATGATCTGATAATATGCAAGGGATGATTTCAACTTTTTTGCATTTGCTTAAATATGTTCTGTGAGCTAATATATGGTCTATTTTAGAAAATGATCCATGTACTGCTGAGAAGAATGTGTATTCTGATGTTGTTGGGTGGAACATTCTGTATATGTCTATCAAACCCATTTGTTCACAGGTGTGATTCAGTTCTGTTATTTCTTTGCTCATTTTCTGTCTGGTTGATCTGTCCCTTGGTGTCAGTGGTGTATTAAGGTCTCCTGTTACAATTGTGTTACTGATAATTTGAGTTTTCATTTCTGTTAATAATTGTTTTATATAACTGGGTGCTCTGGAGTTTGGTGCATATATATTTAAGATAGTTATCTCTTCCTCTTGGAGTTTTCCCCTTACGAGTATGTAGTGACCTTCTTTGTCCTTTATGGTCATTGTTGGTTTAAAGTTCACGTTGTCTGCAAACAGGATGGCTACTCCTGCCTTTTTTTGGATTCCTGCTGCATGGAGAATTGTTTTCCATCCTTTGACTTTCAGTCTGTGAGTATCCTTCTGGGTTAGATGGGTTTCCTGTAAACAGCATATGGTTGGATTTTGTTTCTTGATCCATTCTGCTAGTCTGTTTCTTTTAGTTGGTGCATTGAGACCATTTACATTAATGGTTATTACTGTTAAATGCTGATTAATTGTAGGAATGTTATCTCTTTGCTGTTGCATCTTTATCTTTCTGTTCTGTTTAATTATTTGCTTTGCTTAGTGGGTTTTTCCTTTGTGTTTCTAAACTGTCTTTCAATATTTTTTGCAGGATTGGTTTGGTGTTCATGAAGTTCTTCAGCTGTTCTTTGTCATGGAAGTATCGTATTGCACCATCTATTTTGAATGATAGTTTTGCAGGATATATCAGTCTCGGTTGGAAATCGTTTTGCTTTAGGATCTGGAATACTTCACTCCATGCTCTTCTTGACTTTATTGTTTGTGCTGAGAAGTCTGCTGTGATTCTGATAGGTTTTCCTTTATAAGTGATCTGTTTTTTCTCTCTGACAGCTTTTAATAATCTATTCTTGTGTTGGATTTCTGGGATGGTGATTATTATATGTCTGGGTGTAGTTTTATTTTGGTTATGACTGTTTGGAGTTCTATATGCTTCGCTGATCCTGATGTCAGTTTCTGATCTCATGCTTGGGAAATTTTCAGCTATTACTTCTCTAAATATCCTCCTGACATCCTTCATGTTGTCTCCCTCTCTTTCATTAATCCCTATCATTCTTATGTTATTCTTCTTTGCATCGTCCTGCAGTTGTTGAATTGTTGTTTCCTGATTCCTTGTTATTTTCAAAAGATCTTTCCTTTCCTGTTCACTAGCTGCAATCCTGTCTTCAAGGTCTGAAATTCTATCTTCACTTTCATTAAGGCGGTTTTTACAACTTTCAGTGGAGTTTTTTATTTCCTGTATATCTCTGTGCATCTGCATTATGTATTCTGTTTGTTTCTTATATTGCTCATCTAGGGATTCTATCTTTTTGTTTAGTTCCTCCAATTTTTTATCTGTGTTTTCTTTAGATATATTTAGAATCTCTTTCATTTCTTTTATCATTTCTTCTTTTATCTGGGAGATTATTTCGAGTTTGAATTTCTTTAAAGCTTCCTGGAGTTGCTTGTCAATTTCAGTGGCTATTGTGTCCGATATATGAGGTGGATGGGATATATTTTCTTCTATATACATCGCTCCTAGGGTTTCTTGAGATGGGCTGGAGGTTTGAGGTTGTAATTTAGTCTTTCGTTTTGTCATTTTCCTATATTTCTGTGTTTCAAGTGTTATTTGAAAGCTACCTCAGGATCTGTTGAAAATCCCCTTCTATGTTTGGAGCTACTGAGACTCTGGCACCACGCTACCCCAAGCCTTTGGGCCTACAGAACTAGTGGCTCTCCTCTGCCTGCTCAGAACTCCGCAGTTCCAGACAAGCTGGGCCTCAGGGACACTGTGCGCCCACCTGCCCCTTGGAAGCTCCACAGTTCTTCAATCGCAGCCGGGTTAGGGTACTCACCACAGGCCGCAGTGCTTCAGGAACCTGTGGACCCTCCCTGGTTGCAGAGATATCCACAGTCCTCCAGACACGCAGAGAGGCCTGTGAGGGCACCCCAGATCTGCCCAGCTCCTCTTCTGCAGACCTATGTCCAGGCGCGGCAGCTAAACAGGCTGGGCTACGCTGATAGTGTGGGCCCGCCCATCCGTCGGCAGCTCAGCAGGTCTCCAAGTGGAGCCGGAATGGGGAGGCTGATGTGATAGCCTCAAACCCACCTCGCCCCTTTGCTGCACCTGGAAGCCTGGGGGAACTCCAGCAGTCTGGGCGGAGATATCCAGAGTCCTCCAGGCACGCAGAGAGGCCGGTGAGGGCACCCCAGATCTGCCCAGCTCCTCTTCTGCAGACCTATGTCCAGGCACGGCAGCTAAACAGGCTGGGCTAGGCTGATAGTGTGGGCCCGCCCATCCGTCGGCAGCTCAGCAGGTCTCCAAGTGGAGCCGGAATGGGGAGGCTGATGTGATAGCCTCAAACCCACCTCGCCCCTTTACTGCACCTGGAAGCCTGGGGGAACTCCAGCAGTCTGGGCGGAGATATCCAGAGTCCTCCAGGCACGCAGAGAGGCCGGTGAGGGCACCCCAGATCTGCCCAGCTCCTCTTCTGCAGACCTATGTCCAGGCGCGGCAGCTAAACAGGCTGGGCTACGCTGATAGTGTGGGCCCGCCCATCCGTCGGCAGCTCAGCAGGTCTCCAAGTGGAGCCGGAATGGGGAGGCTGATGTGATAGCCTCAAACCCACCTCGCCCCTTTGCTGCACCTGGAAGCCTGGGGGAACTCCAGCAGTCTGGGCGGAGATATCCAGAGTCCTCCAGGCACGCAGAGAGGCCGGTGAGGGCACCCCAGATCTGCCCAGCTCCTCTTCTGCAGACCTATGTCCAGGCACGGCAGCTAAACAGGCTGGGCTAGGCTGATAGTGTGGGCCCGCCCATCCGTCGGCAGCTCAGCAGGTCTCCAAGTGGAGCCGGAATGGGGAGGCTGATGTGATAGCCTCAAACCCACCTCGCCCCTTTACTGCACCTGGAAGCCTGGGGGAACTCCAGCAGTCTGGGCGGAGATATCCAGAGTCCTCCAGGCACGCAGAGAGGCCGGTGAGGGCACCCCAGATCTGCCCAGCTCCTCTTCTGCAGACCTATCGAGATAAGCTTTCTAAAGGCAGAACTCTTTTGTTTCTCCAAAACCCCAGAAGAAAAGCTTAAAGAAAACTGCATTTCTCAACAGAAGTGAGAAAAGTGATCCTAAAGGGGTATTTATGTGTACTAAATAGAATAATGCTAGTACATTAAAGCACTTGAGATAGAAGAAATTATTTGATAATGGATAGACACTACTGGCATTAATCACAAATATACATATATATTTTTCTTTTTTGATTTTATTTATGTTTTTGAATCAGGGTCTTGCTATGCAGTTCAGGCTGGCCTTGAACTCAAGGCAATTCTGTCTCAGTTTTCTGAGTGCTGGGATTACAGGTGAGTGCCATCAAACTGGTTAATTACAGAGAATGTAAAACAAATTTAAAATCCGCAGGAGTTAAAAATTGCAAGGGTCCAAATGAAATCTTGATGCCGTCTCTTACTGTCCCTCTGGGACTTACTTCAAAAAATTTTAAGTGGGTAACAAGAAAATTTTGGAATGAAAAAAAATAAAGCAAAGGGTAAACAACCAGAAGACTTCTCACTATCTTAATCCCCTCTTGATGAGTCACTAGATATAAAAAGATTCATACAGAACGAGCACCTCCTTCCAACGACCCAAGAACTCCGCAAAACTGCACCACAGAATTTCACGAGTCAAACAGGTGGGCAGATGGTACTGACACGGACTTGAAAGAGTCATATTGTCTTTTCTTTCCAGTCATTTTCTTCGTGAAGTCATGGAATTCCCTCTCTAATTTTTCTATTCCAGTAAAAATTAATTTACTACTTCTTCCTGAGATGCTTGAAATTTAGGCAAAAAGCTGTGTATGACTAGCTCCGATCTCTTGTGGGAGGGGGAACTGCTACCTATCACCCTTGTTCAGATCAGTTGTTTGGTTTTCATTCTTGTTTTTGCACTTGAAACTAGCTAGCTGGAGCCGGGCGTGGTGGCGCACGTCTATAATCCCAGTCCTTGGGAGACTGAGGCAGGAGGGTCGCTTTGAGTTCGAGGCCAGCCTGCACTACATGAGACCCTGCCTCAAAAAACAAACAACAAAACTAACCAACCGAACAAACAACAGAAGCTAGCTGTACCAGGGGGAAGTCGCCGGGCCCGCAGAGTTTAGCGTGGGGCCAGTAGGACCCCAGCACGGTGCTCACCAAAGGGACCTCCAGCCTCGACCGCTGGAATTCAGACTATCAGCTGACGCCAAGCACGCCGGGCCTCGCCACGGCGCTGGGGCAGGAAAGCGCCGGACCCAGCTAAGTGGGAGTGGGGAAACCTCGGGGTCCAGCTTCCTAGGTCAATGGACAGCCCCACAGGAAGACCAACTCACCATTCGAGATGTAAACCATCTTCCCTCCCTCCTGGCTCCGGAGCCTCAGAGAAGCCAGGTCCCACTAGGCTCCCTTATTTCCCTTCTGTCCCGCCCCTTAAACGCCACCGGCCCGGATTACACAGTGACAAGAAAGGGGAGGTGGGAAGATCTCATTGGCTTTTGGGAAGACACGCCCCCGGCGGTTTTGTTACGTCACACATCAACGTCCGGCAAAATGGAGGCTGGGGGAAAGCGACCGGACGTGACATGTAGTGTCATCCTGCCAGCTCACTATTTCCTGAATTGTGTCAGGTTTGAGCTTGGGGCGTTTGTTTGCTCCGCTGACCGGGAAGCCGTTTTTTAGTTGCTAGGAACTGGGTCAGGTAGGCACTGGGTCCGTGTGTGAAGCGGACTGCACAGCCCTGGCAGGGAGAAAGTCTTCAGGACTTTCCTGACGGGTCGCTACTTGAGGGCGGGGCGGACACTGTGAAGAACTCACTTATCACGAGTTGTTTTCATTCACTTTTTAGTCAGTACTTCTGGTCACTTGAAGTGACGCTTTTATCATCTTTGTGAAACACCTGTGGAAAAGAATTCAGCTATAATTTCAGTGACAGCTGTCTCAGTTTCTTGGTGGTGGCTCCTATTTGCCAGCATTGTGGAGGTATAGAAAAATGTCCTGGACCTTCACTGAATACGAGCCACATTCTTTGCTGCTCCAGCCACTGGGTTCTCTCTGTTCCTTAAACTTGGCAATTCCGTCCCTATCTTGAGGCATTTGTTCTGTTCTTTCCGTGAAGAGTCCTAACGATTGATTCCTGTTTTTTTTTTTTGTTTTTTTTTTTTTTTTTTCTTTTTCAGTTCTCAAGCTGTATTATCTGCTTGGGAATCACCCAGCCACCTTCTCGAAAAGGAAAAAGTAAATTTTGGAGATAACACTTTAATAATGTTCAGATTGTATGTTCTTATAGTTAGGATTGACAACGTTTTAATTTTATGTTAATTTGGAGAGAACATTTTCCTCAAAAAAGTGCATAAGGAGACAGGAGGATAACATTGATCTCATTTGAGATATCTTGCAGCACAGAGGGTCACTTTTGCAAATGTACTGGAGGGAGAGGCCATTAATGTTTCCCAAGGACCTTTCTTTTTTTTTCCTTTTTATCAGTAGCAGGGATCGAACCCAGGACTGCCTGCTTGCAAGACAGGCGCTTGTGCCGCTGAGCTAAATCCCCAGCGCCGCAAGGATCTTTCTTAAGCTGGACTGCACCCACTCTCGCTTACCTGCTCTAGTCAGTTGTGTTTTAACTGAGACCCCAGGGTTCCATCTTTACATCCTTAAACAGTGTTTCACCTCACAGCAACAATATCTTAAATGCAGTATCTTAAATTTAAGTCTACTTTAAAATATTGTAGACCCTAAAATGTAGAGCTTTCCTATTGCTGTTCAGATAAAGTCCAGGTACTTGTCTTACAGGTTTATCTCACCCACCTCCAATTGCACCTTTCACTACCCCCTGCGATATATTCCCACCCTGATCATCTGTAGCGACATTGTGGGGTGTTTTGTTTTGTTTTGGGGTTTTTTCTTTGTTTTTGTTTTTAGTATCTTCCGGACTCTGTACATGCTTTGCTCTAAACCTGGAAGACTTTTCATGACATTTGGAACATTCAACACTTTTGACACTTAGTGCTTAGCCTAAGTGTCATCAGTTCACATCGCCCTTTCCTGGCTACTCTATACTGTGATTATTTTCTTTATACTTATCTGATAAATGATTTTTTTCTCTCTTCACGCAAATAAGGACTAGCTTTATTCCCATGTATATCCTCTCTACCACAGTCCTTGGCAAGTGATATAGATTTTTGTTGATTGGATGAGTGGGTGGAGGGGACGGATTTCTTAATAAACTACTGTCTTTCTGCTTCTACTGTGGTTCCTTCCCCACCGCTTTTTGGTACTGGGAGTCGAACTCAGGACCTTGCACTTGGCAGGCAGGTACCGTGCTGGCCCTGTGGTTCCTCTTTGTGAAAACTTTTTGTAAAAACTGAACCCATTCTTTAATAAAGACAAAATGTGAAAGGACTTTACAAATTTAAAAAATTATGTAGTTAACAGGGTGGAATAGAGAACAAAGATAACATTTCTCCTCTATCCTTTAATGTCTAGTACTCCAAGTTAGCCATTAACTGCATTACTTTTGAATACCTGAACTGTGGATAGCCAGTCTGTATTGAGGTGTAGTGTACAAAATATACACCAAATCACAAAGATTTAGAATAAAAAATAATGTAAACTATCTTGTGTTTTTAACATTAATAGCATGCTGAAATGAGAATATTTTGGATATTGGATTAAAGAATATACTTAGTAAAAGTGAGTTTAGTTTTTTCTTTTCACTTTCCTAATGTGACTCATAGAACATTTAAAGTTATAAGGGGCTCACCTTTGTGGCTCACATTACATTTCTATTAGCTATTACTGGTCTAGAAGGAAGACATCATTAGCCTGAACCAGAAAAGGCAGTAAGCAAATATTTGTTGAATAGATACATAAAAGAAGTCATATAATAAATGCATTATAGTGGTACCTTGGTTTATGAACTTATTTTAAGAGTTTGGGGAAGATGTCTGTGCTGGTATTTGTGTGGGTAGGAGGGCCATGGAAGCAAAATTTTGCTCAGTGATCTTGTTTGTGAATGGAATTGTTTGCAAACAGAAGTGTTCATGAACTGGAGATATTACCGTATTTATTTAGAGTTTACTATAATCAGGCACTGTTTAAACACTTCCCTTTATATAATTCAACAGCAGTAGCTAACATTTCAGAGCCTATAACCTGTACCATGGATTTTTTTTTTTTTGACGAGGTCTCTGTAGCCCAGGCTGGCCTTGAATTGTGACAGTCCTTCTGTCTCAACTTCCTGACTCCGGGGATTACACCATGTTCAGCTTACCATGAATGTTTTTGAGATTCATTAAAATCTCAGCCTATCTAATGGGTTCTTTTATTCCCATTTTGCAGATGAGACTGTTACTGTTTTGGGCTGGATGTCCCCCAAAAGCCTCATGTGCTCATGGGGCAGACTTCTAGAGTTTGTGACTGATTCATGATCCAATGCTGGGATTATGTGGTTGAGGGCTACATCTAAACTAGGATGGATAGCCATACAGTATAAGGGACAGAAAGTCTTCTCTGCTTCCCCTCCCTTTTTGCTTTTTTTTTCTTTTGCTATCTTCTGCTGCCATGGACTGTTGCCCTCCACCATGAAGCCACCCTGCCTTGGACCCAGCAGATTATGAACTGCAACTTCCACGAACTGAGATAAATAAACCTTTTCTTCATTTTAAGTGTCGGGTATTTCTCAGCAAAGAGTAGTAACCGACACAGAGAACTCAAGTGACTTGACTAAAGTCACACAGCTCATAAGCACTAGAGCTAAAGTTAAGATCAGGAGCCTGAGAATGTATGTTTCTCCTCTGTACTAATATGCTGTCACACCACATATTAACAAAAGTATTGGACCAGGATATAATTCAACGTGGTACTCATGGTAGAATTGGAGGTAATGTCTCAATATGTATTTGAATGTGTCCAATTTTCTCAAACTTGGAAAATATTTTTCCCCAGTTTTTCTTTACCAGACACCTTTACAACAAAAATTCTTTGAGTGCCTCTAAGTGGATTACTTTACTACTTCAGAACCAATGTCAGCCTGGAGGATGAGCTATTCAGGATGACAACCACCTTTAGAGCTGAAGCTGGAGTCAGTTCCATTTAGGCAAAAGATTGGGAGTTAGAGATGAGTGTTTACCATGACACAGGAAAGGAATTGTATTGTTAGGGACTTGAGTTATATTAAAACAATAATACTATAAGGGACAGATAATGGTAACACACTTGAAATTGTAGCGCTCGGTTTCTTTTCTTGTTGATACGAAATACTTGACACCTGAATTAAAGGAGGAAAGGTTTATTTAGCTCAGTTTGTAGAGGTTTCATTCCATAATAAGATGACTCCAAGGCATGGTGGCATGGAAGATAGCATCACAGAAGAGAAACAGTTGATGGGTGGACAGAAGGTACCACATCCTGTGCAGCTGTCCAGAAACTCCTAGGGGGGAACCATGAAGAAATAAAGGATAAGTAAAAATACAGAAAGCAGAGGTCAGATGAAATCCTCTCTCTGGGTTGGAGAAAAAGAACCACCCAACAACTGTGGCACATTTATTTATACACCTGGCAGGTTGATGTCAGGTGAAACCACTCTGCCTAACTTGTTCGCCTAGCATGCCTTGCCACCCTGTGTTCTTGGGGCTGGATCAGCTTGTTTACCTGGCTTGCCTTGGATGCTCTATATTCTTGGGGCTGGCCTTGCTCTAGTCCTGCATGTGTGATGGATTTTCAGCTTCAGCTGCTCACCAAGAAGTTAGAAAACAAGCAAGCAAGGGGCAAAACAAACCTCCTTCTGTCCTTACAGTATGTCCAGGTTACTGGGGTTAGGCCAGTGCCAAGCCAATCAATGGACTGGTTTAGTAATCACCCTTAATCCTAGCATTGTACCATGAATCAGTCACAAACTTAAAATTCAGTCACCTTTGAAAAAGCCCCACCTATGACTGCATGAAGGGACATTTAGACACAAGTCGTAACAGAAACTAAGGCAAGAGCTTTGCAACTTCAAGCCCAGCTGAGCAAATTAGCAACTTAATGAGACCCTGTCTCAAAATAAAGAGATTGGGGGGCTCGGGATGTAGCTCATTGTAGAGGTCCTGGGTTCAATCTCGAGAGCTGCGAAACAAACCAGTAATGTCCTTGATATTACCTTTAGCAAACATGGAGAATATAGGTAACATTTATATTATCAAAATTTTATTTTTTTTGGTGCCAGGGATCAAAATCACAACCTTGCATGAGCTTAATCCACAGCCAACATTTTATATATTTATGTAGTCATTGCCTTTGAGTTCTTTATTTCATCTAGATTGAGAAATCTTATACCTTATGTTCTTTATTTTGATTTTATGGCAATTTAAAAAAAATTATATATTCTCAGACTGAACATGCTGTACAAATCAATTTTTAAAGTCAGTATGTGCCTTATCTCTTTGGCAGAAGTGAAGATGACTCCAAAAGTTATCTCCTACTTTTTTTTTTTTTTTTTTGTCTTTTTGAGACAAGGTCTTGCTATGCAGTTCAAGCTGGCTTTAAACTCACTTTGTAGCCCGGACTGGTCTCAGATTTGCACCAGTTCTCCTGCTGCAGCTTCCCAAGTGCTGGGATTAACAGGTGTGTACCACCACACCACCCTTTCTACTTTTTTCTTTCATTTTTTTCTTTTTCTTCCCCTCCTTTTCTTGCTCCTTTTCCTCTTTTTGCTTCCTCTTCATTGTCCTCATCCTTTCTCTTCCTCCTCTCTTTTCTTCATCCTTTTATTCTCTCCTCCTCTTGCTTTTTCCCCTTCCTTTTTTGCTCCCTCTCACTTCTGTTTTGGTGTTGAGAAACATTAATGCTAAGTGTGTGTTACCACTGAAGCGTACCCTTAGTCTATGAATTACTTAAAATTCACAATGCAGTCTTGCTTGGAGAACGTGGTTGGTTAGGAGGTTTGGGATTTCACTTATCTTTTTAAAGCATGTCCACAAAATTCTTTTATGTGAACATTTAAGTTTTTCATATCTCCAAGAGTCTGTTTGATCTTTTTCTTCTACTTAAAATTTCCCTTGACTTTGTGTATATTATGTTTCCTTAGTGTGCCTCTCTGGTTAAATTACAACAGTTTACCTTTGAATTAAATAAGACTATTGAGGCCAGGTGTGGTGACACATGGCTGTAATTCCAGCCCTTTAGAGGCTGAGGCTAGAGGCCAGCAAGTTTGAGGCCAGCATGGCTACATGAGTTCAAAGCCAGCCAAACTACAAAGTGAGACCATGTCTAAAACAAAACACAAAACAAAAAAAAATCCTTCTAGATTAACCTTCTGATTCCATTATAGGAAGAGAAATAGTATTCCAATTATAATTTATAACCTTTTAAATTGATCCAGTTTTAGCAGTCATAGGAACTATAATGTCATCTGTTGTAGCAATGGGTGATGTTGTATACTCATCCATACTTTCAAAGTAAAACCATTAGAAATTTAGGCATTGCTTGTGTTTTAGGTGCATATGACTGTTAAAAAGTAAATTTTTAAAAACATTTTTATAATGGTACCAAAATATAATATTAACTTGTGAATTAGGTTCACAAACAAAAGTATTTCCATTGGATGACAAATACAACCACAGCCATCTTTCCTCCCCACACACAAATGCAGCCATCTTCCCAAAATTGTAAAACAAGTTTGTAAACAGAGGTACCACTGTATTATTTTCTAAACCTTGTCTTTAGATCTCTAAATATGGAATGTAAAATTATAACAGAAGTAAAAGTGTTTTAGTTATCTTCTTGTTGTACCCA
The DNA here is from genome assembly GCF_034190915.1 of Cavia porcellus. Taxonomy (NCBI): domain Eukaryota; kingdom Metazoa; phylum Chordata; class Mammalia; order Rodentia; family Caviidae; genus Cavia; species Cavia porcellus. The sequence continues at coordinate 34,280,634 of NW_026947493.1, forward strand.
GCACCCACAAATTAAAGAAGGAAAGGTTTATTTTAATTCACAGTGGTTTCAGATAATATAGAGGTTTCAGATCATAGTCAACTGGCTCTGAGGCAGAGAAACATGCAGAAAAGACACAGTCCAAGCAGGGTGTGGTGGTGCATACCTATAATCCCAGTTCTCAGGAGTGTGAGGCAGGAGGATCATTGCACCCACCTGGGCTACAAAGTTAGAGACCCACCTGGGCTACAAAGTGAACTCAAGACCATCCTGAATGCATAGCAAGACCCTGTGTCAAAAATAAAAGGGAAAAAAAAAAAAGGTTCATGGAGTGCAAGGTAAGACTTCTTTCTTTCTCTATGTATTCTATCCAGGCTATCAGCCTATTGATTGGTGCAGCCCACACCCAGAATAGGTCTTCCCTCATCAGTAAATCCATCATCCATACCTAGAACTGCGATACACCAATGAGTAGACTAATCTAGTATCACACATGTTTGATCCAGTCATTCCCAAAAGTCTCACCTATAAATGAATGAGGGTTTGGTGGACATACAGTTATGAGCCATAACATTTTGCCCTTGACCCCCAAAAGTCTCATGTGCATCTGTTGTCAGGGTTTACAAGACAAAAATTTTAATATAGGACACATAATTTATAGGATTATTTTGTAATATTCAGCCAAAGAGTCAAATGTAGAAGAGTGCAAGACGTGTCCATGCACTAGAGACCCAAATAATCCAGCTGAAGTCCTAAATCCCATGGCAATGTCCTGCATGCGTCCTGCTGAAGACCTTAGATCCCATGACAATGTCCTCCATGAGTCCAGCTGAACACCTAGAGCCCGCGACAATGTCTCATACAAGTCTGTATCAAGGATTTGCACTGGAAAGACCTGAAAGTCAGTGGTGGAAGCTAGGAAGTCTGTGCCAGTGGTGGAATGAAAGATGTGTGCCAGCAGGTTGGAGGATCTTTGTTTTTATCTCTTTTTTTAATTAAAGTTTAAAGACAATGAAACAAAAAATGAATAGAAGAAAATAATAAATATCAGGAAACATAATCCCTTATCAAAATCCCAACATCATTTTTCATAAAGATTAACATTTGATTCCTACATTTCTGTAACAACAAAGACTCAGAATAGACTAGACAACTTTGATAAAGGAACAAAATTAGAGCACTAGCCCTCCCCATTCCAACAACTTATCACAAAGTTACACCAATCATGACAAAATGGCATTGATGTCAAGATAGACAAACCACCAAAATACCACTGTGAAGTTGGTACCAAAATAGATACCTACATAGCAGACATTGGGTTTCTGGCAAAGATGGGCAAAAGCAATTAGGTGGAGAAAGGATTGTACCTTCAATAAATATATTGGAACAACTGGATGTCCACATGCAAAAAACCCAAACCTTGTAGTACATCAAAAATTTCTTAAGATATGCAAAAATCAACTCAAAGTGGCTCACAGTGGGTTAAAGTGAAGGCAGGTGTGCCTGAGTTGTTGCTTGGCTGAAGTCATTCTCTCTGGGACAAAATACATGTTTTTTTTCCTTATCATACAAATGAAATAATGCGATGGTCATGCATGACATTTATTTCACTAATATATTTTCAAGGCGCATCCATTTACCTATAAAAATGCCCAGTTTGTCCAGGGAGCACCGCCGCCCCAGCCAGCATCAGGAGGAGGGAGCTGCCCTGCAGAGGCCTGCTAGGGCTTGCCTGTGACCATCTCTCGATCTGGGGAGCACTGCTGCCACTGCTGTCTGGAGGAGGGAGCTGTGCTGTGGAGAAGGTTTGGGGCCTATCCAGACCATGCAGATGACCTTCTTTCAGCCCGTGAGCTTTGCCACCAAGGAGCTGGATGCCTCACAACATCTGATCCCCAGGAGAGTTTGAGATCCTTGCTCTGGGTAGTTGGGGACCCACCCAGCTTGCGGCCACACTAGATTGGACTTGGTGGGATTCAGGCCTGCTTGGACCTTGTCTGGTGGCCTTTTTTTCAGTCCAGGGAGCTTTGCTGCTGGAGGGGGGAGCTGCGCAGCTTGAGGAGGCTTTAGTCCTGCCTGAGCCTCCCCTGGTAACCTTCTTTTAATTTGGGAGCCTTGCTTTCCAAGGAGGGAGCTATGCTACCAGAGGAGTCCTAGGAACCCAGGACATAGGAGACAATTTTGAATATGCCCAGGGGAAGCATTGGAACAACACTTGAAACACAGAAATATAGGCAAATGACAAAACAAAAGACCAAAATGCAATCTGAAACATCCAGCCTAGGAGCCATGTACATAGAAGAAAATACATGTCATATGCCTGAAATACCTGAAATAATAGGTAGTGAAATAAAGAAGCAACTCCAGGAAGCTTTAAAGGAATTCAAACTAGGAATAATCTCCCAGGTAAAAGAAGAAATAAAAAAATAATGAAAGAGATGCTGAACACATCTAAAGAAGACACAGGTAAAAAATCAGAGGGACAAAACAAAAAGAGTCCCTGGATGAATGATATATGAAACAAACAGAATACATAAAGCAGACTCAAAGGGATATACAGGGGATCAAAAATTCCATTGAAAGTTGTCAAAACTGCCTCAATGAAAGTGAAGACACAATTTCAGAGATCAACAAAATTGCAGCTAGTGAACAGGAAAGGAAAGACATATAATAATCACCATCCCAGAAATTTAACATAAAAATAGAATATTAAAAGCTGTTAGAAGAGACAGATCACTTATAAAGGAAAGCCTATCAGAAACAGCAGACTTCTCAACACAAACAATGAAGTCAAGAAGAGCATGGAGTGAAGGATTTCAGATCCTAAAGGAAAATGATTTCCAACCTAGACTGATGTAACCTGAAAAATTGTCCTTCAAACTGATGAGAAATAAGATACTTCCATGACAAAGGACAGCTAAAGAACTTCATGATCACCAAGCCAACCCTACAAAGAATACTGAAAGACAGTTCAGATATACTTAGGAAAAAAATCACTAAGCAAAGCAGACAATTAACCAGAATGGAAAGATAAAGATGTAACAGTAAAAAGTTATAACCATTAACAGTTATAACCATTAATGTAAATGGTCTCAATTCACCAATTAAAAGAAACAGACTGGCAGAATGGATCAAGAAACAACATCCAACCATATGCTGTCTACAAGAAACCCATCTAATGCAAAAGAATACTTACAACTGAAAGTCAAAGGATGGAAAACAATACTACATGAAACAGGAACCCAAAAAAAGCGGGGGTAGCTATTCTGTTTGCAGACAATGTGAACTTCAAACCAAGAGTGATCCTAAGAGATAAAGAAGGTCATTACATACTGGTTAGGGAAAACTTCAAGAGAAAGAGATAACAATCTTAAATATATATGCACCAAATTCTAGAGCACCCAGTTATACAAAACAAGTATTAATAGAAATGAAAAATCACATAAACAACACCGCAATTATAACAGACCTTAATACACCATTGTTACGAAGGAACAGATCAACCAGACAGAAAATCAGCAAAGAAATAACAGAACTGAATCACACTTGTGAACAAATGGACTTGATAGACATATACAGAGTGTTCCATCCAACATTAGAATATACATTCTTCTCAGTGGTACATGGGACATTCTCTAACCTAGACCACATACTAACCCACAGAACATATTTAAATAAATGCAAAAGAGTTGAAATTATCCCGTGCATGTTATCAGATCATAGCACCATGAAATTAATGATAAAAGTAACTGAAAAAACCCCTCAAACATATGGAAATTGAATAATACACTCTTGAGCAATCAGTGGATCACAGGGGAAATTAAAGAAGAAATTAAACAATACAAGCAAATGAAAATACAAATACAACTTCCTAGAATTTGTGGGATGCAATGAAAGCAGTCCTCAGAGGAAAATTTATTACACTGAGTTCCCACATCAGGAAAACAGAACGAATACAAATAAACAACCTGATGCTACACCTCAAACATCTAGAAAAAGAAAAGCAAGTCAAGTCCAAAGCCAAAAGAAGAGAGGAGAGTATAAAAATTAGCAGAAATTAATGCAATAGAGACTAAGAAAACAATACAAAGAATCAATGAATCAAAAAGTTAGTTTTTTGAAAGAATAAATAAAACTGATAAGCCCCTAGCCAACCTAATTTTAAAAAGGGGAAAAAAGCTCAAATTCATGCAATAAGGAACAAAAAAGGTGAAATCACTACCGACTCTGTGGAAATACAGAAGATCATCAACACCTATTTTGAAAACTTCTATTCCCATAGGTTCAATAACACAGAAGAAATAGACAGATTCCTAGAAACACATGAAGTACCAAAGCTAGGTCAAGAAGATGTAAAACTGCTGAATAACCCAATTTTTATTAATGAAATTGAAAATGTAATTAAGGCCTTACCTACAAAGAAGCACACAGGCCCAGATGGATTCACTGCAGAATTTTACAAGAAATACAAAGAAGACTTATTGCTGACAGTCCTCTTCAAATCAAAAGAGATAATCAAAAGAGAAGCAATTCTTCCTAAGTCATTCTTGGAAGAAAATATAACTCTAGTTCCAAAACCCGAGAAAGACCTAACTAAAAAAGGGAACTACTAGGCCAGTCTCCCTAATGAACACAGATGCAAAAATCCTCAATAAAATATTGGCAAACAGGATGCAGCAAATCATCAAGAAGATTATACACCACGACCAAGTGGGATTCATCCTAGGCATGCAGGGATGGTTCAACATACGTAAATCAATAAATGTAATACATCGTATCAATAAAGCCAAAAGTAAGAATCACATGATCATTTCTATAGAGTCAAAAAAAGCTTTTGATATGGTCCAACACTCATTCATGATAGCCTTACAGAAAATTGGAATAGATGATCTTTTCCTCAATATGATAAAGGCCATCTTTGACAAACCAACAACCAGCATCATATTAAATGACCAAAAACTTAAGGCCTTTACCTTAAAATCAGGCACAAGACAAGGATGTCCCTTATCACCACTCTTATTCAATATAGTAGTGGAAATACTAGCCAGAGCATTTATACAAAAGAGAGAAATATAAGGGGTAAAGATAGGAAAACAAGAAGTTAAATTATCATTATTTGCAGATGACATGATACCCTACATAGAAGACCACCAAAACTCCATTGAAAGACTCCAAGATATAATAAATAAATTCAGCAACGTAGCTGGATACAAAATCAATGTTCAAAAATCAACAGCATTTCTATACACTAACACAAAACTACAGAGAGAGAAATAAGAGAAACCACACCCTTCACACTAGCATCCAAAATAAATGAAAAATTTAGGAATTAATCTTATGAAAGAAGTAAAAGATCTATACAGGGAAAACTATAATACCCTGAAAAAAGAAATTGTATATAATCTCAGAAAATGGAAAGACATCCCTTGTTCATGGATAGGGAGAATAAATATTATGAAAATGGCCATCCTCCCAAAACTGTTACACAAATTCAATGCAATCCCAATGAAAATACCATCAACATACCTCATAGATCTAGAGAAATCACTCCTAAAATTTGTCTGGAGTGAGAAGAGACCTAGAATAGCAAAGACAATTCTAAGCAGCAAAGACAAGTCAGGAGGCATCACAATCCCTGACTTGAAATTGTATTACAAAGCTCCTGTAATAAAATCAACATGGTACTGGAATAAAAAACAGATCTGAAGATCAATGGAATAGACTGGAAGATACAACCACAACTACCAACACACTCAACCACCTTGTCTTTGATAAAGGGGCCAAACATGTTCACTGGAAAAACAACAGTCTCTTTAATAAATGGTGCTGGAAAAACTGGCTCTCCATATACCGAAAACTAAAACTAGACCCATGTCTATCATCATAAACTAAACTAAAATCTAAATGGATCAAAGATCTGAATATTAAAACAGAAACACTGAATCTGTTGGAAGACAAAGTAGGTAAACATCTTGAAGACATAGGGGAAGGTAGAGAATTCACGAACAGGAATCAAACCACATGGGAAGTAGTTCCCAGAATCCATAACTGGGATCACGTCTTATTAAAAAGTTTCTGCATTTCAAAAGAAATCTCCAGCAGAGTGAAAAGTAAACCCACAAACTGGAGAAAAATCTTAGTGAACTGTCCCTCAGACAAAGGTCTTCTGTCCAACGCATATAAAGAATTAAAAATAATCAGATCCCCGAAATTTAAAGACCCAATCCAAAAATGGGCATCTGAGATGAATACACAGTTCTCAGATGAAGAAATACAAATGGCAAATAAATACATGAAAAATTTTCATCATCGTTAGTCCTTAGAGAAATGCAAATTAAAACCACACTGAGATTCCATCTCACTCCTGAAAGAATGGCCAGGATCAAGAAAACTACCAACAACAAATGCTGGAGAGGCTGTGGGGAAAAAGGAACTCTCCTGCACTCTTGGTGGGAATGTAGACTGGTGCAACCACTGTGGAGGTCAGTCTGGAGATTCCTCAAAAAGCTGGGATTGGAAGTCCCATTTGACCCAGCTATTCCATTTCTGGGCATATTCCCAGAAGAACTGAAAACATCTAAGCACGGTTATTTATGTGCACCCATGTTTATAGCAGCACAATTTGTAATAGCCAGGTCTTGGAAACAACCAAAGTGTCCATCAACTGAGGAATGGATAAAAAGTTGTGGTATTTTTATACAATGTAGTACTACTCAGCTATAAAGAATGATCACATCGAGATATTTACTAATAAATGGGCACAACTTGAGACCACACTCATAAGTGAAATAAATCAAACTCACATGTATAAATACCATATAGTCTCCCTAGAGTCAGAAATAGTAAGAGTACGTAAGAGTTTATGGTAATCATGATTCCCCATTACATTGTTTTGAAACCTTATAATGATTATACTGGTTAGTTGTAATGGGTTTGTCTTTTTTTTTGTTTTATTAACTGTGATGGTATGAGCAGCTAATTTAAGGGAAACAAGTCATTATAATAGCCAGTATTGGTATAATATCATCTTACTGTGAAGTCCTACCATGCCCTCACTCTTCTGTTTGCCTTAGCTCTATCACTCATGTTGTACCTTATTGGATTGTATTACATATGAAAGTATAAGCAAATTTTCTATGGAAAATGAGATAATATAGTAGCCATTGTTTGTTTTCTGTTATTTGGTTCTAAATGCCCTGTGATACTCTCATTCTCTTGAATGTTTTTATAGTATTTTGTTATGTTTGATACTATTGTATATGAAATTATACTCAACTATTTCAAAGAAAGAGAGACATTGTGGTAGTTACTGTTAATTACCAGTTGTCTTCTAGTGATATTCTGTGTTGCTTACATTGTACTGTTCTGATCTGTTTTGTTATGTCCTGTTTTGTCTTAATCTCTTTAAAATAAATTGAAAAGAAAAGAGAAACTTAGTTTATCATTCTTTATGGTTGAGTAGTATTCCACTGTATAGAAATACCACATCTTTTTTTATCCATTCTTCAATTGATGGGCATTTGGGTTATTTCCAAGAGCTGGCTATTATAAACTGTGCTGCTATAAACATGGCTGCACATATATTGTTATGGTGTGATGTTTTTAATTCTTTTGGGAAGATGCCCAGATAGGGAATAGCTGGGTTGAATTGGACTTCCAATCCTAGTTTTTTGAGTAATCTCCACACCGATTTCCCCAGTGGTTGCATCAACAGTAGAAAGGGTTTCCTTTCCCTCAGAGCCCCTCTAGCATGTATTATTGCTTAATTTCTTAATACTAGCTGTTCTTTCTGGGGTGAGTGAAATTTCAGTGTTGTTTTCATTTGCATCTCTTGAATGACCAGTGCTATTGAACACTTTTCATGTGTTTATTTGTTGTTCATACTTCTTCATCTGAGAGGCATGTATTCATCTCAGATGCCCATTTTTAGATTGGGTCCTATTTTTTTTAATGGTTTTTTATCAGTACTGGGGATCAAACTCATGACCACGCGCTTGCAAGGCAGATGCTTATGCCAAAGATTGAGTCTTTAAATCTGGGAGGACTAATATTTTTTTGAGTTCTTTATACATTCTTGATAATCTTTTATCTGAGGAACATCTGGCAACCATTTTCTCCCACATAGTGGCCTATCTCTCCACTCTGTTCGTGGTTTCTTTGCTGTGCAAGAGCTTTTCGGTAGGATGAGATCCCACTTGTTGATTCTTTGTGATGTCTTGTGCAATCTGGGTTTTATTCATAAAGTCTTTGCCTACACCAATGTCTTAAAGAGTTTTACCTACTCTATATCTTCCAGCAGATTTAATGTTTCTTATTTAATATTAAGATCTTTAATCCATTCTGATTTTAGCTTAGTACATGGTGAAAGATATGGGTCCAGTTTTAATCTTTGATATGTGTAGAGCCAGTTTTTCCATCACCATTTATTAAAGATGCTATCTTTGTACCAGTGAATGTGTTTGGCCCCTGTGTCTGGAGTTGCTTCTGCATCTTCTGATCTATTCCATTGATCTTCAGGTCCGTTGTTTTTTTTTTTTTTTTTTTTTTGTCAGTACCACACTGTTTTTATTATAGTAGCTTTATAGCATAATTTCAAGTCAGATTGTGATGTCCCCATCTTGTATTTGTTGCCCAGGGTTGCTTTTGCTATTCTAGGTCTCTTCTGGTTCCAGATGACTTTTAGGATAGTTTTCTCTAATTCTGTGAGACATGCAATTGGGATTGATTGGGATTGCATTTAATCTGTATAACACTTTTGGAAGTGTGGCCATTTTCACTGTATTGGTTCTCCCTACCCAAGAGCATGGGACATCTCTCCATTTTCTAATATCCTCATCAATTTCATTTTTCAGAGTACTATAGTTTCCAATGTAGAGGACTTTTACATCTTTCATTAGATTGGTTTCTAGGCATTTCATTTTTGGGGATGCTAGTGTAAAAGGTGTTATTTCTCTGATTTCTCAGTGAGTTTGTTATTCATGTACAAGAAGGCTATTGATTTTTGAATGTTGACTTTATAACCAACTACATTACTAAATTTGCTTATTAAATCTAGAATCTAATCTTTTGGTGGGGTCTCTGGGGTCTTCTAATGAAGGCTGAAGGATCTTTACTAGAGCCAGGAAGTGACACTGAAGACCAGAACCCCGATAGCACTCCAGTTACCATCAGGGAGGCTTCCTGCTGGTAACCAGCTCAGGGAAGCAGTAGCCAGCCCTGTCCCCATGCACACCCCAGCCACCATCAGGGAGTCTTCCTGCCAGTAATCAGCTTAGGTCCCAGACGCAGTGGCCAGCTCTGCCTCTGCATGCACACCAGCCACCATCTGGGGTGCTTCCTACTGCAGGTAGCCAGCACAGGCTGGGGAAAGCAGAGCCAGACTCACTCCAACCCACTCAATGGACACCATTAGATAGATACCAGTACCCAGCACTGTGCAGGAAAATCCAGCTGTCACTGTTCAGAGAAACTGTAGCTAACATGGGAAGAAACCAAGACCCTACTGCCTGTCTGGAAGGAAAATGTCAAGACAAAGAAGCAAAACACAGTCTCTGGCCTCCAACCCATGCAGAGCAAGTTCAGGAGCTGTAAACACAGAAGAGATTTGGAGTCACACACCTTAAGTTTCTGAAGTGATGGCAACTGAAGTAAAGAAACTTCATGATGCTATAAAAGAAATTAGAATAGAAATACTGTCTCAGGTAAAAGGAGAAATGAAAAACATAATAAAAGAATTGCTAAGCACCTCTAAAGAAGACAGTGAAAAATAGAGGATCATAGGAAAATGAGGAAAAACTGAGTGAAAAATATAAACAAACGATTTAAAATACATGAAACAGATTCAAAGAGATATCCAGGAAATTAAAAACTTCATTGAAAGCTATCAAGTCACTTGAAAGAAACTGATGATAGACTTTCAGACCTTGAAGACAGGATTTCAGCTTGCAATCACAAAATGAAAGATATTTTAAAAATAAGGAATCAGGAAATAACAATTCACTGGCTGCAAGACAACTCACAGAAAAAATAATAGGTGTCAATGAAAAATCAGAGGTCAACACAAATGACATACAGAGATTATTTATAGAAGTAATAGCTGAGAATTTCCCAAGCATGGATAAAGGACTTGACATACAGATGAGTGAGGCATATAGAACTCCAGATAGCCATAATCGAAATAAATTACACCCAGACATTTAATAATCAGGATCCCAGAAAATCAGCACAAGAACAGAATATTAAAAGCTGCTAGGGAAAAGAAACACTCATCAGAATCATGACAGACTTCTCAACACAAACCAAGAAGTCAAGAAGAGGCTGGAGTGAAGTGTTTCAAATCTTGAAAGAAAATGACTTCCAACCCAGACTGATGTACTGTACAAAACTATCTTTAAAAATTAATGGAGAAACAAGATACTTCCATGACAAAGAATAGCTGAATTAATTCATGACCACCAAACCAACCCTACAAAGAATACTGAAGCACATTCTAGAGAAAGATAATAATGACCACGGTTCCGGAACAGTGGCAGGGAGAATCACCAAGTGTAGTACACATTGAATAGGGGGAAAGTAGGCAGCCAATGGCAGGAAAGTACCATGACAGAGACAAGCCAGTGCATGTTGGCCATAACCGTTAGGGTAGATGGCCTCAATTCACCAATGAAAAGAAACAGGCAGAGTGGATCAGGAGACAAGATCCATCAATATGCTTTATATAAGAAACACATTTAACCCAAAAGAAAATTCATAGACTGAAAGTCAAAGGAGAGAGAACGATGCTCTATGTGACAGGGAACAAAAAAATGTAGGGGTAGGTTGCGCATCAACTGAAGAATGGATAAGAAAGATATGGTATTTTTATACAATGGAAAGCTACTCAGATATAAAGAAAGATAACCTCAAGGCTCTTGTAGGTAAAGGGGTACAATTTGAGATCATGTTCTTGGGTGAAACAGTTCAGAGTCACATGGGTGAATATTGTGTTTTGTCTCTAGTATAAAAAACTGAAGGAGTTAGTGGGACCCGAAATGCACAATACACATTGTGAAAGTGAAAGGGGAGGAAATGCCTAAAAAGGGAGGGCAATGGCCATCATTAATCTATTATTGTGTTTTGAAACCCAGTATTGTTTTCATTGTTCTGTTTAATTTGGTTTTATTCTGTTTTGTTTGATTTTATTATATTTGATGGTTTGGGCAGTTATTTCAAAGATAACAGAATATATTATGGTAATCATTATTGATTTCCTATTTTCTTGTTTTGAAGCTCTGAATTGCTTTCATTGTTTTGTTTTGATTGATTTTATTCTATTTTGTTTTGTTTGATTTTTATGTCTGATAGTATAGGCAGCTACTTTGAAGATAATGAGAGGCGTTATAATATCCACTGTTGTTTTCCTATTATCTTGTTTTGAAGTCCTGTATTGTTTTATTTTGATTTGTTTTATTCTGTTCTGTTTTGTTTGACTTTATTATGCCTGATGGTATGGGCAGCTATTTTGAAGATAACAAGAGGCAGTATAGTAGCCATTATTGAATTCCTTTTATCTTGTTTTGAAGTCCTGTACCACTTCCATTATGACTGTATTATGTTTTATTTCATTTCATTTTATTCTCTTCAAAATAAAAAAAAATTAAGAAGAATGGGGAGAGAGAGAGAGAGAGAGAGAGAGAGAGAGAGAACAAAGTGCAGTCATCCTCAGCAACAGTGAGAACCTGAGCTCCAACCATGAGAACTGAGTTCATATCAAGAAAATCAGCATGATAAGCTTCTCCAGGACAATCAACAGCACAGCATTTTACCCTCCAGTTCTCTTTTTCTGTTGTTGGCAACAGTCCTTGGATGGGCCTTCCATACCCAGCACCACACTGTTTCCATTCAACCAGCATTACAAATTGACCATTAGGTAATCTACCATGGCATCAATTTGTATAAAATATATTTTACTCCATCTATAAGAGTTAGGAAGTTCCTAACAGTGTTAGCATTGATGAAAAGTGCAAGTCTAATGTCTCCTCTGAGATTTAAGGAAAACTCTTAACTGTGAGCCGCTGTAAGAGTGAGAAGTTAAATACTTCCAATATACCATGGCACAAGGTAAACATTCCCATTACAATGGTATACAGGGGGATAGAAAGGAATGTGTCTTGATTACTTTTCTGTTGAGATAAAATATCTGATGCTCAAAGTTAAGGAAGGAAAAGTTTATTTGGCTCGCAGTTTGTGGAAGTTTCAGTCCACATCAGCTGGTTCCAAGGCAGTGTGGCTTGGCAGAGGAGCAGCAGTTTATGGCCGTGACAGATAAAACAAGCAACAAGAGCAAAATAGGAGGAGCAGGAGAGAAGATTATATCCCTTATATTGTATGTAGGTCACACCCACCCTAGGGTGAGTGTAGCACTCATACGTATTAATCCCAACATTGGACCATGAATCAATCACAAATTCTTGAAGCCTGTGCCTATGGCTATATGAGGCTTTGAGGGGACATTCAGGCACAAACTATAACAGAACAGAACCAAACCAAGACAAAAATCTAGCAGGGAAAATAGTAAATCCTGTAGTTCCATGTCCAGCACTCAGAGCAATCTGCTGCAGGGTGTGAACTCTAAAGAGTTTGGAAGGCCTTGCTCTACAGTACTACTGGTAAATGTAAGCCCTCATGGCCTCCATTTCTCTTGGGCAAGTTTTGTTCACTCCTTGTCATGATCCTCAGACAACTCATATTCCTGGCTTTTGCAACCCTCTGGGGTCTCCACTGCACTTTCGGCTTCATATATTACCCTCTCAGATCTTCTTCTGAAATCTGAGTGAAAGTCTTCATGATCCGCCTAAAACCAGCTCCATGTGGATGATGCCAAGATTCACTATTGGCTGAAGCCATAGCCAGGCTTCCTTGTCTCTTGGCTGTAGGAACTGAGGGCCTGTATTACTGTCCACTATAAATCTCAATCCCTACACCATCTCCATTCCACAAGATAGTGGCCTGGGGCTCACATCTCAAAAGCAAAGTCACCTTTGCAATTTCAAGGCTGGAAAGGATGGAGGCCTGCTGGTTCTTGTGATGCCTCAAGGCATCTTTTATGTTGTCCTATTCCAAAGTATTTGACTTTTTTCTGCTAATCTCAGCACACTTGTTCTTCTCTACTCCATCTTTGCAGGCAGCAATTTTACTAGAATTTCCTTTCAGGTAAAAATCAGAATTTTAAGTTATTCTGCTGGATTGTTTGCTGTTGATTCTCAAGGTACAGCTGGCTAAAAGCCCCCAATGGTAGCTATGCCACCATCTCATTTTTAGACATTATTGAAATTTCTTTCACCAGATTATTGCTCTGCTGCCCTTAATCTTAGTCTCCTGCAAGTGTCTCTGGATCAGAGCAAAATGCTGAGAAGTTTTATGTCAAAATCTAACACCCATGACCTGGAGTTCAACTGTCAGTGCAGTCTTTGTTCCCAGCTGAAACCTGAGCCTGGTCTTTACCAGCTAGTTACATTTTTATTAGCATTCTGGTCTTTTACATTTTGACCAGAATGTCCCATCAAACTTTGTTCACAGCATTATACAGCTGTTTCTCCAGCCAGAGTCTCTAAAATTTCCCAAACTCCTCCTGTAAGCCAGTTTCAAAGGCTGCTGAATCATGTTGTCAGGTGATGTCCCAGCAACAATCCCACTCTCAGTGCCAAAATTTGTTATAGAAACCTTTTCTTGTTTCTGGGACAAAATACTTGATCACCTATGAGTTAAATGGTGAAACTTTTTTTTTAATTTTAAAGAGGATAAGAGAGTAAAACCAATCAAAATAAAGCAGTATAAGACATATGAAACTTCAAAAGCTTACAAAATCAACAGTAGCTATCATAATGCCTTTTGATGTCTTCAAAATAACTGCAGATAACTTTAGACATAGTAAAAAATGAAAACAAAATAGAATAGAAATAATAAAAACAAAACAATGAATTCAATAAAGGACTTCAAATCAAGCCAATAGTAAATCCACAATTGCTACCATAATGTATCTTGTTATCTTTGAAACAGCTACTCCTGCCATCGGATTTGATATAATCAAACAAAACAAAAGAGAATAAAACTTAACCCAACAAAACATGGAAATGATATAGTGCCTCAAAAAAAAAAAAAAAAAAAAGAAAGAAAGAAAAAAAGAAAAGACCATAGGGAATCAATGGCTGCAACCCTCAGAAGGAGAATCCCCTCCTATTTTAAGAATTTCCTATTCTGTTTACCAACTGGGTTATCACTCCGCCTACCACTGTCCTCTGACCTTATGATCAGACCACTGGCCCTAGACCTGCAAGGTCAGTGAAACAGCAAAGCACCTCAGGCATCCAATTGCATTTCACCTCCATAGCTATCATCACAGACTGTGTTTCTCTGGATCAGCCAGTTGTTTATGGGTGTGTGTGTGGGGGGAGGGGGGTGTTGGTACTTCTAGTTTGTCAGCCTATGTGCTAGAAGGGACTGGAGTCTGGCTATTCCCAATCCAGAGGCAGTTTGCACATGGTGCTGGTTCCCAGCCTGGGCTTGCTTCCTGGCATGGCCTTATCCTCTCTACTCCAGGTTGGTGAATGGTCCTGACTCATGGGGAGAGGCTAGGGTCTATCTGTTCCAGTCTGAGAACTGGGATGGCTTGCTGTTGAGGCCTTGTTTGCTCTACCCTCAGTCCATGAATGGCATAGATTCATGGGGAGAAGCTGGGGTCTGTCAGAAAGTTTTGTTTTAGCATACAGTTTGCAGAGGTTTATGTCTATAATTGACTGACTCCATGGAGGGCTGCACGGCTAAGAAAGAATTCTTAGCATGGTAGGCAGGAAGCATCTGCCTTTCCTTATTCTCTCCCTTTTTATTCCATCTGAACTATAAGCCTATTAGTTAGTCCCACCAACACCCATGCTGTGTCTTTCCTCTTCAGTAAGCCCATCATTCACACCCAGAACTATGCTGCCCAATCAGTGGACTAGTCAGTATTACATTCCCATGACCTAGTCACTCCTCCAAGCCCCACTTACTGTATCTGCACATGAGGCTTGTGGGGATCAGACATCTAGATATAAACCATAATAGCAAGTTATATTGTTCATAGGATTCATGATAATACTGATCTTTATATTTAAAAAATTAGAGTATAAATATGTTCCATGTGACTTTAGGGAATGTGTAATTTCCTCTTCTTATTTACCAACGGGCTTAATACAGAGCATTTGATATTCTTGAGTCTTTTTTATTTGACCATGACTTTTGTATGAATCACTGTACTGTCATTTTAGTAAGTGTAAATAAGACAGTAGTGAGACTGTTCACATAATCTTAGAAGAGGACAAACTGTTGATCCATCTGGTTCACCAGAGTGTTTGTTTTGTGGAAAAAAAAACTTGAAAGTGTCTGTTGGTTCACAGGTGTATGTAGTTTGTGGTCCTTCTTCGTCTTCTGATGTCTCAGGTGGTTTGAGTTTTATCTGGAGTAAATCCAACAATTTCTTTATCTTCCTTGTTTGGGTTGTCAGGTTGTCTGCTTCTACTGAGTCCTCTGAAAGTCTCTGGGTCGCTAACACTTTCTATGTCTAGGAAGGTTTCTGGGATACCTATGCCTCTGAGGTCTGGTGAGGTCTCTAGGCGTCAATGAAGTCCCTTGACTTGAGGGACCTCCAATGAGGTCTTCTGAGGTTTGGTAAAGTTTTCCCAGCTGGTCACAGTTGAGTGAGCCAAAAGTACTCCAGGTTGTGCTGAAGAGAAGAAAAGAATTGCCTAGTGCAAACCTTTAGTATGCAGTAAGTTGCAAACCAAAGTTGAGATTCTCAGTTTCCACATCTTTCTTTCAGTCCCTTTGAGGTCACCAAGATAAATGTCACCTGGTTGGGTATGGTGGTCCCTCAGGCTGAAGTGAAAAATTTAATATTCCCTTTTAAAAAATTTGAAGATGCATCAATAAAAGAGAAGGATTGACTAGAGGTATGCAGATATATGATGTACTCAAGAGCAGAGTACTGGTGCTCAGTGGAACGAAGCACCTTGTTTGTATTAAGGTGATATCTGTACATAATATTAAAATCAAAAGATAAAAAGCACGTCTGTCTCTTTTCCTGAAATCCAGGATTCTAAAGTTTGATCCCCTGGCTTGGTAAAGCTGTCCTGAACTCTGCTTGGTGAATTCGTGATGAGAAGTACAGCCTCACTGCCAGATTCTTTGAAATCTGTCTCTTTCCCCTCTTCTCTTGGATCTTGGCCGAGCAATTCTTCACTAACTTATTTGCCCTTTAATGTTTTTAAACATTAGAAAGAACATCAGAAAGAACACCTTAGTTGTCCCCAGGAGAATTAGTACAAATTACTTAGCCTCCATTACAGAAGTAGAAGTTTGATACATTTATTTCTCCAAGATAATGTGACAATTAAAATTAGGTTTTAGATCAAACAGCGCTTTGCTGTTGACTTTAAAAATTCTATTATAGGGCTGGGGATTTAGCTCAGCAGCATAAGTCCCTGCCTGGCAAGTACGAGGTTGTGAGTTCAAACCCTGGTACCAAAAACAAAACAAAACAAAACACCCCTCCACACACACACACAAAAAAAAATTCTGTTGTTTATCAATAAATTTTCCAGAATAACTGGTATTTTCCTATCATAATCAAAAGTATTATTACTTATAAATTGAAATAAATAATTTGTTACTTATTAATCAAAAGAATAGTATAAGTAGTAAACTAAAAGTGTGAGTGATTTGATAACATTTATTTTGCCAGTAAACATCCCACTTTAATCTTATAACTAACAGGTGAATAAAACATTATTTTATTTGATATTCTTTGTCTTTAATGCTAGAGTCAGTAAAAAAATATTTTTATGGTTTATTTGGAAAAACATCTTTCCCTGTGTCCTCGTGATGGCTATTCATGAGAGGGCTCTGTTATGGATTAAAAACTGGTGGTCAACTTAACGCCAGCTGAATTAAATCATCAGGGTGCTGAGCGTAGATGTTCCACCTGCAGAAAGTTGCCAGCATAAATAAACATGGAGAAGGAAAAGGGAGGCATTAAGGCATTGAGGGTTCTCCTATGTGCTGCTGTTTGAGCTGTTGGTTCTCCTGGAGAAGCTCTGGTCCTTACATTGAGCATTGCTTCCTGGCTCCGGAGGAGAAGACGTGCGCTATTCAATCTCCAGGATGAACTCATCACACTGGCTTCCTGGCATGTATTCGACTGTACTTATTTATTGTTGGTGGAGATTGGGGCCTCGTGTTGCTGAGGATAGCTGTGGTGCTTTTCAGGACTGTCCTGGTCTTTGTTTTGAGTGTAACTTCTTGGCCTCAGCGTAGAACCTCAACCTACCAGCACAGCTCCTTCACCCCGATGGCATAGACTTTCTAGCTTCCACCGCTGACCTTTGGGCCTTCCCAGAACGGATCCATAAGAGACTGGTGTGAGTCCTTGTGGGCTCTGGACCTCCAGTTAGACTCATGGGAGGCACTGTCATGAGCTCTGGGTCTTCATCTGGACCCATGTAGGACATTGCTGGGGGATTTATGTCTTTGGTGTTGTGGTGAGATTTCCTCTACTTTCTTGTGTTAACTCTGGACGGCCATCATAAAATAATAGTATAAATTTCATGTTCTGATTCTAATTGTTCTCCTCATAACCCCTGACTACAACAGGCTCGGACTTAGGCTTGAAAGGATGATATTGGGGTGCTGCTGTGACCTGAACTAGATGGCTAAGAGACTTTTGGTAGTACTTGAACATCACCTTATTTTTTATACTAATTTTATAACACAAACAGCTTGTTAATATTACCCAACTTTAAAAATGGGTCTCAACTTAAAAAAACTCATCTCCCATGGTTATAGTAATTCATCTCTTCTGCTGTGAAACCTTAACTTGTTTTTGACACAAAGTATGAGACTGAAAATGGAATCTGGCAACTGAAGAAGTGTTGCTTGACATTTTTTTTATTCCTTTTGAATCTACTTAGCTACTCCTTAGAGGCACTTGGTCTTTCATGTTCAGATTGAGACATCTCACAAGTATGTTGGGAACCATATGTGCAGCTAAGTGGAGAAAGCAGAAATGTCGATAATCACCTTGATGCTGACCTGTTCGATCTCTTTACTCCTGTGCTGCACTCCACTGGCTGGCAGTGAAGGGGAACAGGTACAGAGGACACCAGGGAGCCTGGTGCACAAGAGAGCTATCACTCAGAGTCCCACGGTTCCTTCTGGGACTTAGCTAACTGGGTACTTAGCAGCTCAGCTTGGGTCCATTCCGATGCAGGGAAGTCATCCAGAATATGACTCTTGTCGTTCTAATTGATTTACTGTTTTTAGAAATATGCAATTCCAAAGAAAGCCTACTAAGTTAAAATTTTCATCATTAGTTTCAAAAAAATTCATATTTTAACTCAGGATTTCTATTTCTAGAATTTACTCTAAAAAACAGTAAGAAAATGTGTGAGGATATTTATCCCAGTATTACTTGAAAATTTTTTAAAAAGAAATCTGTTAAACTTTGTAACTGGGGAATTAGCTAAATTTTGTTAAGTTTTTTTTTTTTTTTTTCCCCCTGCATTTTTTGAGACAGGGTTTCTGTATGCATTTCAGGCTGGCCGTGAACTCATTTTGTAGCCCGGTCTGGCCTCAAATTCAGTTTTGCCTCAGCCTCCTGAGTGCTGGGATTACAGACATTTTTATAAACTTTTATTGTATGCAAGTCATCATACCAGACAATAGCACAAATAATAATAGCTAATATTTCTTTAGCACTTATTATATATGCCACGAACTGTCCCAAGAAATTTCTGTATGGAGCATTATATAGAAAAATCATGAGTTCCATGCTTTTAAATGAAAATTGTCAAGCCCCACAACTTCTCTGGGATTTTAGGTCACACACTGTCTCAATTTAGAAATTAGAATATCTTACCAGGCATGGTGTGGTACACATCTATGATACTAGCACTCTGGGAGGCTGAGCCCAGCCTGCACAATTTAACACTTTAATTGCAATTTAAAAACAAACAAAAAATATGGGGAGGGGTCTTGGGGATATGGCTCAGCACAAAGGTCCCTGGTTCTATTGCTAGTGCAGCAAAAAACAAAATAATAGCAAAAAAATCCCATTCCTAATAGAACTACTAATCCTGATTGAAAAGGAAGACTTTTCCCTTCCATGCTGAGCCTTGCTGTAGGGAGGAGTTGGCTGTGGCTGATACTTTCCACTCCTTCCCCCACCCACCCTGGCTTTGTGCTCCACCTCCTGGAGCTGGTTTCTGGCCCCTCAGGGGTGGGAGGCAGAGCTAAGGGCACTGTTCTTCTGTTCTTACCCATGAGGCTTCGTAATCTGGGCTGCTGCTTTCCGCTTTGTGAGTTTTTAACAAATCCTTTGAGTTGCTGAGGACCTGTCACACACAGCACCCTGGTAACATCAACAGCATTCCCGTTCCTGAGCTTGGCGTGCGCATCCCTTCTTCCTCTGTTCAGTGACTCTGGTGTTCACTGCCAGCCTTTCCTGCTGCTGTCCCCTTGCCCTGCCAGGCAGCCATCTTGGCAGCACCCACCCACTGGCAGCTCTTTCTTTTTTTTTTTTTTTTTTTTTTTTTTTTTTTTTTTTTTTTTTATTTAAAGAAAAGGAAACGAAAAAAAAAATACATGGAGATTAAAGAAAAAAAGGGTAGAAAAATAATACTAAATTACAGACAAACAAAAGGTAAGAAATTGCCAGTTGATAAGTTACAAATTGTCTTCTTCGAAATGGCTGTTTAGGTTATAGAATTAAAGTATTTAGAATGACATTCAAAAAAGTGACCCTACAAACCATTCTGCTCTATGGCCGAACAAAAGCTCCGTAATATGATTATCAGTCCCACCTATTTGTTTTACATCTCTAAGAGGATAAGGTTAATCATATCAAAACAGAACAGAACATTAAAAAAAAAATAAAAAACAATTTAAAGAAACACAGATTTCAAAGCAAGTCCACCGGAGATCTACCTTATCCAACTGTCTCTAGCCTCTTACAAATAGTTGTCCCTAACTTCACCCACTTTCTATACTTATTGCATATTATAGAACTAATCAAATCATTACAGGATGATGGAGTCTCTTTAGGTCCTCAAGTTCCAAATTAGGGAAGACATTTCCAACTACTTTCGCATCTCTCATTCTCTTTGTGATAGCCGTCCCCATCTCTGCATATGCTGAAGTTGAGCTGAAGAAACCAGTCCAGAGTCATTTTAATCAGCAAGCAATAGGTTGCTAGAATTTATATTATAATGCTACAAAATAAGCCTCGGGTTTTTCAGGTCTCTTCCTCAGAGTATTTGTTCCTATCCTCTCTGTATTATAGGGAAAACCAAGTCATAACAAGACAGCGAAACAATTTCCTAGATAAACATGCAATGGATAAGACTTACAAAACTATAATATAAATGATCTTCCGTAGCTACTATGTTTTCTCTTGTTATTTTCAATAGATTTGTCGGCAACACTGGCTTATTATAGTTAAATATACTATCACCTATTTTTATAAAAACTTATCTTTGACTGCATTGTAGTATTTGAGAGCTGTTACTGATTCATACCAGTATGGATATCCTTTACATCCTGTCATGCTCAGAGTAGTTTCCTCTACTTTTAGGGTTGATTCTAACACGCATACGGATTTCAAATAGGATCAGTCAAGGCCAACCAATAGTCTTATGATTCAGATACAATTAAGATCAGTCATAGTAAGACAATGTAAGTAATACAGGATTTCAGCTTAAGTCAATAGGAAAGTAAGGATGGTTACCATGGTATAACCTGCTATTTTTGGTTCTAGAGGTCTGTGTCCTCAAATCTGATATGAGTGGATAGACCAGAACAAATTTAATTCAATCTAAATATGGCACTAGAACTACTGTGTCTTTTAAATCGTTATACACCATTAGCAGTGACCTCTGCTTTTTTTTTTTTTTTAAATATAGTTTCAGAGCTGTCTCTACCAAAGATTAGCTTACCGTCTCTGCCTCATGTCTGCTACTCCACTTTTCTGCTATAATTTGTCCACCTTATTCCCTCATTCCATGGTCTGCCCCGTACACTGAGGCCTCTCTGCCACTGTAGCTGTAATCCTGATATCTCTTCTTCTCTTTCTCTGTAATGTCCTTCAGCGCTCTCTGTAGGGTTGGATTGGTGGCCATGAACTCCCACAGTTCCTCCTTGTCTTGAAAGTATCTTATTTCTTCATTAATTTTTAGAGAGAGTTTTGATGGATATATGAACTTAGGTTGCATATTTTTTTCCTTCAGGACTTGGAATATTTCTCCCCACTCCCTTCTTGACTTAAGAGTTTGTGTTGATAAGTCTGCTGTTATTTTGATAGATTTCCCGTTATAGGTAACCTGCATCTTTTCTCTGGCTGCTTTTAATATTCTGTTTTTTTGGTGGATTTCTGGGATCTCGATTATTATATGCCTAGGCGTAGATCTGTTTTGGTTGTAGGTAGCTGGCGTTCTGTATGCTTCTTTTATCTGGATATCATTTCTTTTTGCTATACATGGGAAATTTTGCTTTAATATCTCTGTGAATATTTTTTGTATTTCATTTTTGGATGTTCCTGCTTCCTCACTCACATTCTTTATTCTTAGGTTATGCATCTTTTTATCATCTTCCAGTTTTAGAATTGCTTCTTTCTGGTTCCTTGTTATTTTTAAGAGGCTTTTTCTTTCACGTTCATAAGCCCTAAATCTCTCTTCAAGTTTCAGAAGGTTGTCTTTAGTTTCTGTCAAGGCATTTTGCCAATATTCAATGGAGTTTTTAATTTCCTGATTTTCTCTTTGGATCTGTTTCATGTATTCTAAGTTATGCTTAAATTCTTCAGATGCTTCTCTTTCTTTTCTGATTTCCTCAGTTCTTCCATCTGTGTTCTCTTGGGCAGGGCTTGTCATTTCTTTAATTAATCTCTTTATATCTTGCCTCACTTGGATCAGGAGTACATCTTTAAATTCCTCTATGAGATCATGTAAATACTTTTTAATTTCGGCTGATGCTGAGTCGAGCAATGGATGGTTACTGTGCTTGTTCTCTTCAGTGTTTAGTTCTCTTGGGTTTAATTTCTCCTGTTGAACAGCTGGAGATTTTTTTTTATTTTTATCTCTTGTCATGTTTCTGGTTTCTTTCAGACTGTCCTGGAGTTCTCTGGCCCTCTCCGAATTGCTTAGGGCCTTTCAGAAGCGTGCTGGCTTGAGTTTTTGCTGTCCTCCCCAATTTGCAGTTATCTGGGGTAGGCTGGGATGCAGGGGCGGTACAGTCTAGTCTCTAGCCTCTGTGTCAGTTAGTTCATAAATTAGGCTGTACTTTCTGGTTGTCACTGAGTTGTGACCATTCTGCATCCGCCCATTGGGCCCCAAGCAGAGGCCTGATCTAGCCCCAACAGCTCCTGCCAGTTCTCCCTGAATCAGAAGCAGCTGGGTAATGGCACAGGATTCTGCCCAGGTCCCAGCCGTTCTCTTCCAAACCTCTCTGTGATAGGAGCTCTAGAAAAGCAGATCTGCCCAAAACCAAGATGGCTCCCACTAAGTTCTCCGTGCGGAGCTGAAGCCAACAAGCAATCAGACTCTGCCAGGACTCAAGATGTCTTCCACCAGCCCTCCCTACAGGGGGTCCTGGTGATGTCACCAAGCTGCGGTTTCAGCCGCCAGGCTAATATGTCTGCACCAGATTCTGTGTTATTGATTTCCCCGTGGTGGCGGGCCAGCTGTTCTCTGGCCAAACCCAGCCGCCGCGGGGTTTTCTATACTCACCAGAGTCCGGTGCAAGTCCCCGCTCCGGGACCGCCACACACCAAGCCGTCCACTTTTCCCCACCTCGCGGCTCAGCGCTGACTGGTCAGATTTCTGTGCACCGTTTAGATTCGAAACGCCAGAGCTCTGTACATCTGCTCTGGTGCAGCGGTGAAGAACTGGCTGCCGCCTGGAGTCTCGATCTGGGTCTCAGTTTCCGCAGTCCCCAAAAGCAACTCAGCTTTTCGTGTTGGGTCCACGAGTCTGTTCGTTGATTTAAGGGCGCGGGATTTGCAGCCTCCGGTCTCAGCACGACTTTAAATCCTCCAGCTGTACTGTCTTGGTTGATAAGAATCGCTATGGGTTTGTCTGGTCCTCTCCATGCTGTCTTTTTTTTTTTTTTTTAGCTTTGAGTTTGAATTCTCTGGAGAGATTCTTCGCTCGATCCCCTAGCACGCCGCCATTTTCTCTCCTCTCCCTGGCAGCTCTTTCTTAATGTCCTTTGCCCAACATGCTGGTAGTTCCTGCCAAGTTTGTCTTAGTTCTCATTCATATGTATGTTCATCCTCACTCTCTTTCTCTACGCTTCCCATTAGACAGACAAAGGGGCCTGATTAATTGGCCTTGTTTGCCAGTTACCTTGCTGGGCAGCAGATTTTATGTGCATATCCTGGCCACAGCAAAGTGGTTAAAATGGGACCATACTGAGTTTCAAAAGCAAATGGCCAATTTGGGGATAATCAGGTGTCAGTCATGCTGTCTCCTCATCCTGTCACTGCAGTACCTTAAGTGATAACATTGTTCAGAACAATAATGCATTAGGAAGATATCAACAAAAACTATAAAAACTATAAGCAAACTGGATAAAATTATGAGAATCAGCATTTTTAGAAATGAGGGGGCCAGGCGTGGTGGCACAGGCCTGTACTCCCAGCACTTGGGAGGGTGAGGCAGGAAGATTACCATGAGTTTGAGGCCAGCCTCAACTGCGTAGTAAATTCAAGACTGAACTACATGGCAAGATTCTGTCTCAAAAAAGAAAAGAAAAAAGAAAAAAATGGAAATTAGCCAAAAGCTTACAACAATGAAGAGAATATTTAAGAAAAATGGCTGAATTTTGGTAAAAATAACAATTTTGTGACCTTTAATTTGCGTTATCCCTACTCCTCTCTTTGCTATAACCTTGAAAACCAACAGCCCTCAACTGGGAAAGCCAGCAGCTAACAACGGACAGAGGGCCAAAATGGGCTTGAAACATTTTTGAAGCCTCATTCACAGAGAAATGTCATTATTTTGGCCTTTCGGAAGAGTTCCTGAAAGCTCCCATTTGCAAGGCTTTATTTGACCTGAACCAGAAACTCATAAAGTATAGAAAAAAATTTTAACAAAGTATTTGTTGTAAGTAATTAAAATCAATTGATTGACTTTGTAACAGCAAATGGACCCTGAATGGCAGGAGGAAAGTAAGCAGTAAGCATTCCAAAACTCTTAAAAGAAGAAGTTGAGCACTGAGATGCTGGGGGGGGGGCACTCTGAAAAGTTAACAGTATAGGGCTGGGGATTTAGCTCAGCAGCATAAGCATCTGCCTTGCAAGCAGGCAATCCTGAGTTCAATCCCCGGTACCGATAAAAAGGAAAAAAAAAAAAAAAAGTTAACAGTATAGTTTTGGTAACATAGAAGGCTATCTGCATGAATAGGGCTGTGGTCATACTCAAGAGAGGCTTGGAAGGTTCTACATACTTTCCCTGAGCTGATTTTCAATTGCTGCACATGCAGGAAGTGAAGTGTAAGGAAACACTGATCGCCACATTTAAGGCCTGCCTCAACACTTTACACAGAATGTTTCTGCAGAGATTTACTTGTTCTGAATCATTAATGAAATCTCTGTCTAGTCATTAGCTGATCACTAAGCTCATTGAGCAGAGGCTTCATGATTCCATAGGACAAAGAATACTTCTTTACAGAACTATTTTTAAAAAGTCACAAAACCAGCACTACCGAAGGCTTGGACAGGAAGCATATAAGTTTGAGCTCAGCCTGGGCAACTATTGCCCCCTGATTGACATGTTTTGAAATTTATATATTAGGTTTTGTTCTTCTTCTTTGTGTGTTTTCCTTGAAATAAAATGGATTTGAGAGGGGGAAAATACTGTTACATAGCATTAAGCATCTTGTCTATGTAGGAAAGTTTCTGATTTCTTTTGAAACTTTCGCAAATTATAAACAGTTTGCTGCGTGACTTCAAAAGAAATGAAGTGTATTTAATGTAGACAGTAGTTTGTGGAAGGGTTGCAGAGCTATAAATATTATTTTGCTTTCCACTTTAGAATGCAGGTATTTTCACTGTTATGGTCATTAAATGACCACTGTCGATGATCATTAAAGGGTATTTTTGTAAATATGATGCTTACGGGTAAAGATAAGGGTAGTGGATGAAATTAATTTTATCGCTATGAAGCAAAAGTGGGAAAATGAATAATCTATGAAATGTAAAAAAAAATTATGTTGACCAGAGAAGTTTTGAAGAATAAATATAGATTAATGTACAGCATGACACTATGACATCAGGAAAGCTTACCATTTACTACCAAGGTCAAGTCTAACAGCCACTATGTAAACTCTTTTATTGTGATAAAACATACATGGCAGAGGGGAAGTAAAAAGAACTAAGATTAGTTATGTGCGTGTACCAACCCCAGAATGAATATAATTATTATGCACTGTAAGCATTTACAAGTAAAATTTTAAAAATTAAAAAAAATAGGACTATGGGATATAGCTCAGTGGCATAAGCGCCTGCCTGGCAAGCATTAGGTCCTGAGTTTGATGCCCGGTACCCTCCCAAATAAAAACTAAACATACACAACTTTCTATTTTAACCATTTTTAAATACAGAATTCAGTGATATTGAATATGTTCAGATTTTGTGCAGCCATCACCAGCACCGATTTCCAGAACTGTATTCATCTTGCAAAAACTAATAGAGTTAATTAAGATTAAAATTTCATCTCTCCCCTCCAGTACATTCATGTGTTGTTGAAGTCCTATCTCCCTGTACCGTAGAAGGTGACCCTATTTGGAGATAGGTTCTGTATAGAGATAATCAGTTTACAGTGAAATCATTGGGATGAACAGTACCCAGCAGGATTGTTGTCCTGATGAAAAGGGGGATTTGAGCACAGAGACATGGACAGTAGGATGACAATGTGGAGAGGTCTGGGGAGAAGACAGCCATCGACAGGTCAAGGAGAGAGGCCTTGGGCACTTTTTTCCCTCATGGCCCTCCGCAGGAACCAACTGCTCTGATGACACCAATACTTTGACTTTTGACTTCTACTCCTGAGAGCTGAGACAGTAAATTTCTCTTTTTTAAGGCACCTAATTTGTTACAACTATTATAGCAGCCCTAGCAGACAAATTCATTAGTCAATGATTTGGTTTAAATAAAGCAAACCGACTCTAACAAAGCTATACAAAGTATAGCAGAGTATTTTATTTTGCTGTTTTAAAAGTTCACGAGAGTTTCTAGGTTATTTCTGTGTCATGTACCTTTTCTTAATGGAATTCTAATTCCACAGAATGAGGAAATAAATACTGTACTCACCTCATTTCTTCCCATTATTTGAAATGAGTCCAATGATGCGATATTCTTAGTGAGATTTTCACTTTCATGTGTCTTGCTGAAAAGGAAGCTCCCTTTTGATGTCAGTCCACTTAGGACCCATCAAAGGTTCTAGAGCTTCCTCCTCTGCACTTCATCATTCTCGGCAGAACCACCTGCAGCATCACTGAGGTCGAAGAGCCCTCCTCATCACAGTGCCTTGATTTGTAGGCTGCTGAATGTAGCTAGATTGAAAACGGCTTCATTTGAAAGGAAGTGGATGTCATCAATCCTTCCAGAATATGAAAAGCTACAGGGCACGCAGCTCATGAAACCTGACTGCCTAAAAACCCACCTGTAGAGGGGTAGCCTGTGTAGTCCACTGAATTTTAATCATCTGCTTGGCAAATTTGCTGTGGAATCATTTCGTTTTGAAAGCCTTTTTAAAATTTTTTTATAGCCTGCATGATGATTTGCATAGAGAAAGAGAAACCTCCCAGCTTCCATATTGTTGAATTACTCTATGATTAATTAAGATATGGCCCGTCTTTTAATAGATTCCTCAGAGCAGAATAGGCAGAAGTTCCCAGCTGGTTCCTGCTGTTTGCAAGACTCCGTGGGTCAGTTAAGGCAGTGATTGTTCACATCTCCTCTTTCCAGATTCTTTGATGGCATTGGGTCTTTGAAATTTTTTGGTATGTCTGAGTTTTCTGCCTCCTTAAATTAACCCAGTGATACTCTGTATTTGGGGGAAGAAGGTGGAGTGTAAAATGCTTTCACATGTATGAGATTATTATGAAAGCTGCAGAGAGAGCTTCACTTGTGGGAGGACTTGAAGATTTTGTGCAGCAGTTAAGAGTATCCACTCTCATACTGGATAATGCTTTAGGAGGGCTCATTGTGGCAGAGGGGTGTGGAATTTGAATTGTTCCCTGTGTAAATATGTGACAGACATTGGTTGAATATGTCTTGGGAGTTTGTGGGGCTGAGGTAGGAGGTAGATGGGAGTGTTCACATTTATTCTACATGCTTGCTTTTGGTTTGATTATTTGTATTGTCATTTAAAATCAATGATAAAAATGCAAATCTTGAACTGATGTGAAAACAAATATTCAAATATTTAAGTAAGCAACATCAAATGTTTTAGCTTTGTCTTAGAAAATGCTAAGTTGAATGCACTGAAGAACAGAAACAGAATTTTCTTGACTTTTCCTTCCTGGTCTTCATGTGGCACTTTTAAAACACTGTCCTGAGAGTCCATTAAAAAATAATAGTCTGCACGTTGGAGTGTTTTCCTGATGTGTCCGGCACTGTGCTAAATGTGTTACAAAGTCTTCCCTTTAATCTTCACTAGAATTCTAAGGAGGACAAAGTGATAACTTTTTTGGAGAGAATTAGCCACATAGACATTATCTATAGCTATTGCCTCAAAGGTATTCTTAGGAATGCATTTTAAACACTGAACAAAATACCATTTGGGTATACTGTCTTTTCATTGAATTTAATGTTAAAATGATGAACTATTCAAGCATAAATAAACATAATTGTCTTTTGTAGTCATTCTGTTGCTCTTAGGAAATAAATCTCTGCTGGCCACACTGTCTTATTACTTGCCTGTACAAGGAGCTGAGTTTGGCGTGAAGATCACATCCTAAGCTAGAAGAAATGAAATGTCAAGATATGCCGTAAAACAATTAGAGTTTGGTATATAGCACAGTGATAGACTGCTTGCTTGCCTAACATGTGATAGAACTGTGGGGGACCGGCGGCGGCTGAAAAGATAAGAAGTATGAAATATAAATGACCTTTATTTTGAGAATGTGGGGAGAGACACCCCTGGTCCCCTGGGGCGCGGCATCTCCCCCCAGGGTTGGCGATCTCTCCATGGAACATGTGGTGTGGGGGCCCATATGTAGCTTAGGTTTGGGGTGGAGTCTGAGGGTCATTAGTGATGCACAGGTAGCCCATTGGTATTCATTTGGCGCCATAGGTAAATTCCGAGGGGTGGGGAGATGGAGCTCCTTGGTTCCACCTGAGGCTTTACCAGCTACAGTGTCCTGTCTGGGCCAAAACTCTTTCAACATGCATGAGTATGAGGCTTCAGGATTTAATATTCAGCAGAGAGAGAGAGACAGAGACAGAGACAGAGACAGAGACAGAGACAGAGATAGAGACAGAGACAGAGACAGAGAGATAAACAGACAGAGAGTCAGAGAGACAGAGATGGAGAGAGACAGAGAGAAGAAGAAAAAAAGAGGAGGAGGAAGGGGAAGAAAAGGGAAAAAAGGGGAAGAAGAAGAGGAGGGAAGGAAGGCGGGAGAAAGAGAAGGAAGGAAAGGACAAAGAAAGAATTAGTACTACTGTCTCTCAGACAGAAGCTTTCTTTCTCCCAATAAATATATTGTGCTCTTAACCTCCATTGTTCGTAAACATCATTCTTCTATTTTAAAGAACGCGAACTCATACAAGACATAGTAGGTCGCAAGTTTCTTTCCCTGTATCGCTTTTAATGTACACCTCCTGTTGTAACAAGGACCTACAAGGCCTGCAGATACTCAGTGGGTAATTAAAAGCCCTATAAAACTTGGTATCTCAAATTTCCATCTCTACCTTGTATCTCTTTATTGCCTTAAAATTTTGTGTCAGATCCTTCCTCAGTACTGCATGTTAACCATTAGTGATGTCTGTGTAA
Source organism: Cavia porcellus (assembly GCF_034190915.1). Lineage (NCBI taxonomy): Eukaryota > Metazoa > Chordata > Mammalia > Rodentia > Caviidae > Cavia > Cavia porcellus. Next base: position 34,309,673 of record NW_026947493.1, read on the forward strand.
AAGCCAGAAAAACAAAGTTGGTTAGTCCTTAATTTATACAATCTATCTTATCCTCCTTCAAGACTGAGAACCAAGATCAAAGCTTTACAGAGACCTTCAGCTGGAAGTCTCCATTTCCTTAAGCCTATGGTCTCCTTGGATTCCAACAGTGCTCCAAGACTGAGATCTCTCTAAGAGAAAACAGTGATCTCATAGAGACTGAATTGTCTCTGAAGTAATAAGCACTTCTCTCAGAGCCATCTTGCAAAAGCAGAACTGAGATAAGGAGCAACCAGGCTCTACCCCTTTGGTGAAAATCTATAAAATCTTATCTGTTTATTTGTAAATAGGCTGGTCTGAAGTATTTCATCAGAATATGCCCCTTCCAACTGCTCAAGCTTCTCCTATTTTTAAGGGACTTAAAAGGGACAGGTTTGTCACTGAATAGGACCTCCCTGACTCCCAACCTCAAAGAGGTGGAGATATCAATTCCTCTTGACTCCCATCACAGAGAATGAATTTCAGAGTGCATCACTGAGAGGTACAGACAGATTTTATCAGCACAATTAAGGAAATGTACAGTCAAAAAGGAAGTGTACACTCAAGAGTTGTGGGCCTTTAAGAGAGATGTGCACTATGGTCTAGGGTTGGGGATATGTGTATGGATATGGATATGGATATGTTTTTTAAGGTATATGATCTAATATGCTTTGCCTGAAAACATTCTTTGAAACTTGTGAATCTGTTTCTTTATCTTAAGGTGAACCCACCCTTTGCTTTGTTAATTAGGTAAATCTATGGACTTACAGTGGTATATTTAAGGGATATGGCTACAATGCACCTAGAAGAAAAATACAAATAAGCTTCTAGAGCATAAATAAGCCTTGGAGAACAAATCTAATGAGCAAAGATGAAATATGGGTATGGAGGAACTTGGATAACTTTACTACATCCTGAGTTACAGTTTCCTTAAAGGTAAAATGTTAACATTATGACTGACCTTGTCTCTTTCCTACGTACCTTCATTTCCTACCTAAGCCTGACCTTTGTTAGTGACTCAAGCTAAAACCCCTTACCATTTTCTTTTATTTTCCAACTTAAAGACTTTTTCTTACAAATTTGTGTCTCAGTTTTAATTTCCCCTTATCACTGTAGCAAGGACTTGCACAGGCTGATGACACTGTTGTACATAGTCCTTTTCAGAATAGTTATCTTGCATGGTTTTATGCTTTTCTAACAATGGAGTGACTGTGTATGACATGTTTGAGATTCTCCTGTAGGGTGTGCACCCTTCTGATGAAATCGCTCCCCTTCCCAGTTCATCCCTCCTCAGTGTGATTTTTCCTTCTAGCCTGGCTGCAACCCCACCTGCTCACTAGCCACCATTATCTGTCTGCAGTGGTTATTTAGATCCACTGCTGAAGTATCAGAGTTTGTGTTAGATAACTCTGATGTTACTTAAAATGGTCCTAAGCCACAAAAGTACTGATACCAAATACAAGCTAGGAAGTATTTTCTTATGTGAAAAAGTAGGAGTTCTTGACTTCCAAGAAAAGAAAAAAAATCACATCCCAAGGTCACTAAGATCTATGGTAAGAAGAAAAATCTATCCTCAGAATTGTGAAGAAGGAACAAGAAATCCATATGCTGGTTTGATACTGAACATCAAACTGAAAAAGTTACGGTCACATTGCCTGGTGAGTGCTCAGCCATTTGTCTTCCTCCAGCTCAGCATGTGGGCATCGTCATGAGAAGGGCGGCACAGTACAGTGAGACGCAGTGAGAGAAAACACAGGTGCACAATTCTATTGCAGCATATTATAATTCTCTTATTTTATTATTTATTGTGGCATATGGTAAATTTTAATTTATAAATGTAAGCATGAGGAGTCTGGGAAGATGGCAGAACAGTAAGCAGCAGAGTAGAAAGCCTCTCGAGAGAAACAGCCTGGGTGCTGGAATATGGCATTCTGGAGAAGAAAAGCAGGAAAGATGTAGGCCCCCTTGACCCAGGAAGGAACTAAAGTGAGAATTGAAGCCTGCGGAAAGAATTTAAAAAAAAGAAAAACTGGAACAGAAGAAGGCTGGTGGCGCCTTCACCAGAGCCAGTCCAACTGTGCCAGAAGCACTGTTGGAACCCGGAGTTGCACGGGCACAGTGAAGCTGGTGGCTGGCAAGCCTGAAGGCCGTGGTGAGGAGATGTAAGGGCAGAAGGGAGCAGCGAGCCAGAGAGCTGCACTGGTTGATGTGCCCAAACTCGCGCGACTGTGACTCAACAGGCTGACTGTGTACCCGCCGCTTCAACTTGCCAGAACCCCAGTTGCTCTGACGTGCAGGTGTACTGAGGTTGGAGATCGGTGAGACCAGTGGAGAGCAGAGCCCGCAAGGGACCTGTATTGGCCTGCGGTGAGTGCTGGGAACAAAACCCTTCCACGGGAAAGGGGACGACATTTTGGAACCGGGCAAGACTGGCAGAAACAAGGTACTGCAGAGACTTCAGTCAGTTGTTCCCTTTCCAGATGGGATTGGTGAGATGTGCTTGGCCTGGGTCTTGCCCCTGCCTAAGACCCAATAAGCTGTCCCAAACCAACTCCCTACGCACACTGATACAGTGAAGGCCTCAGTGGGTTGACTGACCCAGAGGGGAGGGGCCAACATATGCTGCCGCTGTTTGCACCACAATAGCACACTGGAGGGGGCAGGATCACCTAGCCTGCACTTCAGAAGGACCATAGCCAACAAAGAAAGAGACTGGGGCCTCCTCGATATGCCTGTATGGAAGAAACAAAAAATATCAGAAGAGGAAGCAACAAGAAAAGCCCCCAGCCCCCAACCCTGCGATCATTGATCCAGGAAAGGTAAATACAAAAGAGATTGAGGACAGCAAACATGCAATATTAGACACGGCATCAGTGGACATAAAGAGATATCTTCCAGACCTCATAGATGAGTTCAAAAGTGAAATATTTAACCAAGGAAAGCAAGATATAAATAGATTAATAAAAGAAATGCTAAGCACCTCTCAAGAAGATATAGATGGAAGAATGGAAGAACACAAAAAAGGGAGAGAATCATTTGATTAAGAATATAAACAAAACATAGAACACATGAAGCAGATTCAAAGAGATTACCAGGAAATTAAAAACTCTATTGAAATCTGGCAAACCTGCTTGAAAGAAACTAAGGATAGAATATCCAAACTGGAGGACAGGTTTGCAATGTGGGATTATGAAAGGAAAAAATTCCTAAAAATAACAAGGAAACAGCAGTAACAATACAAAGGCCAGAAGACAACAAGAGGATCTATAACTTGAGAATAAAGAATGTGAATGAAGAAGCAGGGATACAAACAAAGGAACTACAAAGGTTATTCACAGAAATAATTAAGGAAAACTTCCCAACCATAGGAAAAGGAACTGATACTCAGATGTATGAGGCATACAGAACTCCAGCCACCTACAACCAAAGCATAACCACACAAGGCATATAATAATCAAGATCCCAGAAATTCAATATAAGTACAGAGTATTAAAAGCTATTAGAGATAAGAAACAGATCACCTATAAAGGAAGGCCCATCAGAATTATGGCAGACTTCTCGACACAGACCATCAAGTCAAGAAGAGCGTGGAGCAAAATATTCCAAGCCCTGAAAGAAAATAACCTCCAGCTCAGATTGACATACCCTGAAAACTGTCTCTAGAAGTTAATGGAGAAACCAGAAGCTTCCAAGACAAAGAGGAACTGGGGAAATTTGCGAACACCAATCCATCTCTTTAGAGAATACTGCAGGATATTCTAGAGAGAGAGAAAAGTACCAGGATTTCAGGAACAGTGGCAGTGAGGCTCCAATGAATGGAGCAGAAAACAGAATGAAGAAGATAAGCAGACAACTAATCGCAGAAAAAGAGCACAACAGAAATGAGGCAGAGAAGGTTGGTTATAACCTCTAATATAGATGGCCTTGATATACTTAATTAAAAAAAAGAGAATCATAAGTAGAATAGATCAGGAGGTAGGGTCCACCAAGATGCTCTTTATAGGAAATATAATTAATCTGAAAAAGTGTATATGGACTGAAAATTAAATCTGAGAAAACAATGCTCTATGTGACAGGGAACCAGAGAGTAATAGGGGCAACTAGACCGGTATTTGTGGATAGTTTGGAGAGACAGGCTTTAATGGGTAAGGGAATACAACTAGAGATCAAGTGCAGGAGGGAGAAGGTTCGGAACTACTTAGGTAAATTGCAGGTTGCCCACACCCAATTTAAAACTGAAGGTGTTGGTGAGACCCAGAAATGCACAGTGCACCCTGGGGAAGTGGAAGGGGAGGAAAAGTCTTTAAAAAGATGGAAGAGGATATTGTTAATAGTGTATCAAGAATTAAAACCCATATTACTCGCATCACTCTGCTTAGATAGATTTTATTCTGTCCCAGTTGGTGTACTTGCATTAGATTTGAGGGCACAGACAGCTATCCCAAAAACATCATGATATAGCACAGTAATCATCCTATTAACTTAATCTGGAGCCTTGTATGACTTATATTGTTTTATCATGACTGATCTAAGTTAAATCTGGTTTGTTTTATTGCTGTCTGGTATTGACAGATTTTATTCAAAACTGTTATGATTGATAGTATCAAATCTGAGAGTATAGGTAATGACACTGAAGATGACAAGACTCACTATGAAACCAATTCTGGTTTGATTACTACCTGTTTTTGACACTATTTACAAAGTTGTGTTTTTATTGTTATGTACTGATGTATTCAATTATACTACATCCGATGATATAGCCAATTCTATTGAAGATAACAAGAGTAACCATGGTAGAACTCCTTATACAGAGATTTTACGTCTTTTTCATTTCATGTGTTAATAGGAATATGGTTTGTTTTGTCTTGGTTTGTTTTGTTTTTCCCTCTAATACAGAAAAGATAGAAATACATGTTAATACTCATGCATGCCTAGGACCTATAAACAGTTTATGAGAACTGATCTTATGACACAGGATGAAATGAACAAATACTTTGAAGAAAAAAAGACACTACAGTACCCAGTGCTGACCCTGTAGTGTCATGATGTGAAACCAGCAAATACTATTATTCTTTGTTCAGAGTGATTTTAGCCTGCTTGGGTTTGTTTAATCTCAACATAAATGAAGATATAGATAACTGCATGTATGTTTAAGTGTATAGGATTGATAACCATATTACTAAGTTTTTGCTGAATAGTTGAACAGAACTGTTTGCAGTCTCGCTGTTTGAATTCCCACTTTATATGTTCCACTTTTGTATTTTGAGTAACTATTTGTAAGAGGACAATATGTAAACATCAACTAGTGATTTCTTACTGTTTATTTTTTTCTTTGAAAGTATGTATTATTTCTACCCATTTTCTGTTTTGTTTAGTCTCTCTTTAAATAAAATTAAAAAAAGAAAATAAAAAAGAAAAAAGTGTAAGCATATACACACAGCATCTGTCTATATCTATCTATACAGATATACACAAATATTAGGAGTTAGTACTATTTGTAGCTTGAGGCATTGAGTATCTTAGAACTTATCTTGTGTATGTTACATATATGTAATGTACATATATTTATATGTATTGGGGCTCTCAAGAAACATTTTGGAGATTTTTCCTCTTTTAGTTTTCAGGAAGGATGTATAACATTTATCTCTCTCCGTCTCTCTGCCTCTGTCTCTCTCCCCCCATGTTTCTGTCTCCACCTTCCTTTCTTCTTTTTGTTTTTTTGTGACACTGGGGTCCCAGTGTGTTGGCTTGACTACACTTTACCTCCTGGGCTAAGTGACCCTCCTGCTTCTGCCTCCTGTACAGCCAAACCCGCAGGCATGTACCCCTCCTGGCACATGTTATTTCCTAACAAGTGTTTCCAACAGTTTACAGTCTAATCCTGGGGTTTTCTTTGTGGGAAAGTTTCTGATGGTATGCTCCACTACTTTAGCAGACAGAGAGCTATTAATATTTGTCTCATTGTCTTTTTTTTTTTTTTTTCTGACAAGTTTTCACTGTGTAGCTCAGGCTGGCCTTGAGTTCACTTTGTCACCCAGACCCAGCTTGAACCCACAGTGATCCTCCTGCCTCAGCCTCAGAGTGCTGAGATTACAGGCCGGCACCACCACGCCCAGCCATTCTATTGTCTTTTGATCACAATTTTTTTGAAAGAAATTTTACTATTTTTTTGTCAAATTGATATAAATTTTTTTGTAGTATTTTCTTATTATCCTTTTAATGTGTTCTATTTCTGATATTTGTAATTTGCATTTTTCTTTTTGATTAGCCTGGCTATCAGTTTATTCATTTCCCTGATCTTTTCAAATAGCTATATTTTCTTTTATCTATTATTTGAGTTTTCATTTCAATTATTTCACCGCTTCATTGCATGTTTTTTGTCTTCTTTTTACTTTCTTAAATTGGAGTCTTTGATATTAAGATTATTATTGTTTTGCAGCCCTGAGTAATTTCCCTCTAGGCATTGTTTTATATGTATGCCGTCAACAATGTTTAGTTTTTAAAGATTTGAATGTTTTAAGTTTTTATATTGTTGGTGATTTCCCTCCCCCTTTTTCTTGTGTTTCCTTCGTCTTCTTTCTCCCTCTCTTCCTTTATTTTTTTTGACTGGAGTACTAGGGCTTAACCCAGAGACTATACCCTGAGTTCCATCCCCAAGCCCATTTTTTATTTTATTTTATTTTTTTCCAGTACCGGGGATCGGTACTCACGACCACTTGCTTACAAGGCAAGTGCTTATGCCGCTGAGCTAAATCCCCAGCCCTATTTTTAATTTTTTATTTTGAGACACGTTATTGCTAAGTCTTCACCTTGCACAGCCTGGACTTGAAGTAGTCGTGGTCTTCCCTCAGCCTCCCAGGGTGTTGGGATTACAGGCGTGTGCTCTCACACCTGACTTTTGTTAGTGATTTCTGATTTAATTCCACCATAGAGAGCCAATTTTATGATTTGAATTCTTCTAAGTGTATTAAATCTTCTTTTGTGGCCCTCAGTGTGTGTGTGTGTGTGTGTGTGTGTGTGTTTGGCTGTTGTGGAGACTGAACAGTGCTATGTCCACAGCTCTGTTCTGGCTTAATGAAGGTATCATGTATGCTTATAAAAAATGTGTGTTCGGCAATTACTGAGTTTCATGCTCTGTAAATATCGAGTTAAAATGGAAAGTAGCTTTGGAAAGATATTCTACTGCTATTCTTTTTTTGTTTTCATTTGCTCTACTAATTGCTGAAATTGGAATGTTAAACTCTTCAACCATGTTTGTCGAATTATATATTTTCTCTTTAATTCTGTTGATTTTAGTTTTGTGTATTTTAAAGTTATATTCCTAGGCACATACATGGTTGTGATTATGCCATCCTGGTAAGTTAATGTTTTTGATATTACAAAATGTCATTTTTTATCTCCTGACACTTTTCTCAAAGCCTACTTTATCTAATATTAACATAGCCATTGTAGCCTCCTTGTAACTTACAAGGAGGTGTATCTTTTTCTATGAATGTACTTTCAACCAGTGTGTTTATATTTCAAGGACTTTTTTTGTAGATGATGTGTAGCTGGGAGTTACATTTCTTTTTTTTTTTTTTTTTTTTTGTCTTTTTCCTTTTTATCGGTACCAGGGATCGAACTCACGACTGCCTGCTTGCAAGGCAGGTGCTTATGCCGCTAAGCTAAATCCCCAGCCCCTGGGAGTTATATTTCTATCTATTCCCATAATCTTTACCTTTTAATTAGACTGTTCAGGTTGACACTGACCACTAGGACTTTCAGCAGTGAGGGAAATATCCTACATGTACCGTATGACAGCCGTTAGACATGATTTTTTGTTGTTGTTTCGAGACATGGTCTGACTTACATAGCACAGACTGGCCTTGGACTCACTGTGCCCCTCTGTCTTACCCTCTTGGGTCCTGGAATTACCACTACCCCCAGACCACATGTAACTACTGAGTTATTATAAATGGCAAGTGTAACTGAAGAATTTAAGTTTTAATATGAGATTTTAGTTATCTTAAATTTAAGTAGGACATGTGGTGAATGGTTACCATTTTGGACAGTGCAGGTTTGGACCATTAACATTTTATGTAATTTTTATTATAGTTAGATTTTGGTCTACCATTTTGATTATTTTTTTCTTTTTCTTTTTTCAAAACTTTATTTTAAAGAGAAAAAAATAAAAACAATGATACAGAATTTCAAAACAAAACAATAGGAAGTTAACAATGGTTAATATAGTTCAAATTGTTATCTTCAAAGTAGTCTTCAGACTACAAGACATAGGCATGCAAAACTGATCAAACGATATAAGCATAAACCATTCTTTTCATTGAACTAAAAGAAATTAGTAGGATAATTATCTTGGTTATCGTGTGTATATGTATATATACATATATCTCTATATATAATTTTATATACATATATAAAATAAATGTATATATGTATACACACATTTATTTTTTCTTTCCCTTCCTTCTTTTCTCCTTTCCCCCATCCCAAGTTTTCTTTCCTTTTGAGCATTTTCTTCCCCTTTCACAATATCTATTGTACATTTTGGGTATTATTAACTCTTTGAATTTCTTATACTAGGGAAACAATACAATGTTTACATATGCATGTCTGTTTTACTTCTCTTTTGAGTATGGTCTTGAGTTGCATCCATTTACCTATAAAATCCCCAAGTTTATCCTTCTTTATAGCTGAGTAGTACTCCATTGTACCACCTCTTTCTTATCCATTCCTCAGTTGATGGGCATTTGGTTTGTTTCCAAAATCTGGCTATTACAAATTGTGCCACTATAAATATGGGTGCACTTATATCATTGTGGTATAATGTTTTCAATTATTCTGGGAAAATACTCAGAAGGGGAATATCTGGATTGAATTGGACCTCGAATTCTAGTTTTACGAGAAATCTCCACACAGATTTCCACAGTGGTTGCACCTGTCTTCACTCCCATCAATACTGGAAGAGAGTGCCTTTTTCCCCGCAGTCTCACCAGCATTTGTTATTGGTTGATTTCTTGATGATAGCCATTCTTTCTGGAGTGAGATGGCTTCGCAGTGTTGTTTTAATTTGCATTTCTTGAATGATAAATGATGTTGAGCATTTTTAAATATATTTATTTGCCATTTGTATTTCTTCATCTGAGAAATGTGTATTCATCTCAGGTGCCCATTTTTGAATTGAGTTTTTGAGTTTGGGGGATCTGATGTTTTCAGTTATTTGTATATTCCAGATATAAGTCTTTTGTCTGGTGGACAGTTGCCTAAATTTTTCCTCTCTCTGTTGATTATTTTTTCCTTCTGTTGAGGATTTATTTTGATTTGCAAAAGCTTTTTAATAAGATAAGATCCCAGTTGTTCATTCTTTGAAGTACTTCCTATGCAGTTTGCTTTTCGTTCATAAACTTTCTGCCTATCCCTATGTCTTCAAGATTTTTACCTACATTTTCTTCCAGTAGATTTAGTGTTTCTGTTTTAATATTTAGGTTTTTGATCCATTTTGACTTTATTTTAGTGCATTATAATACACATGTGTCTAGTTTTAATCTCCAGCATGTGGAAAGTCAGTTTTTCCAGCACCATTTATTAAAGAGCTACCTTTCTCCCAGTGAACATGTTTGGCCTCTTTGCCAAAGACAAGGTAGCTGAGTGTCCTTGTAGTTGTATCTGCATCTTGTAGTGTGTTCCATTGATTCTCAGGTCTGTTTTTTTTTTTTTTCGCCAGTACTATGCTGATTTTATGACAGTGTCTTTGTAATATAATTTCAAGGCAGGAATTGTGATGCCTCTTGCCCTTGTAGCCTATTGTTTTCTTTTTGTTCTACGGGTCTTACTTGCTTTAAAAATTACTATTTGAATACGTTTTAGAATGCTGATGTAATCTTCATTAGCTTTATAGCTGTGTCTTTGCATTATTTGTGTGTGCACATGTGTGTGTATGTGTGTGCATGTGTGTTTGCTTGGAGATTACAATATTTATATCCCTAACTTATGATCTACTTTGAGTTAATATTGTATCACTCCATTTGAACATGTAGAAACCTGAAACCATACAGATGTGTATGTGGTATACATTCCACTGTACAATTTTTACTTTTTGGAATAGTCACTCTTACTTTAAGAAAATGGAAAAAGCAGCATTTTGTGTTTATCGTGTCATATCATTCCTTCCTTTGTGAAGGTCAGTTTTCATGTGGTATCATTTCACTTCAGCCTGAAGAATTTCCTCCAATATTGCTTGTAGTATATGTTTATTAGCAATGACTTGTCATAAACTTTCATTTATCAGAGAATCTTTAATTTTTTGCCTTCCTTCTTGGAAAATATTTTCACTGTATATAGAATTTTGGGTCAACAGTTTTTTCTTATGTCTCTTAGTGATGTCCTATTTCTTTGGACCTCCATTGTTTGATGAGAAGTCAATGATTAAAACTTTTTGTTTGTCTTACATTTTAAAGATTTTTCTCTATCTTTGGTTTTTAGGAGTTTAACTATATATGTGATCTAATGATTTTTTTTTTTTTTAATTTCAGAAATGTGTTGGGGATTTAGCTCAGCGGCTCAAGCACTTGTCTGGTAAGCATGAGGTCACGAGTTCAGTCCCCAGTAGCAAAACAGAAGAAAAAAGTGAAATTTTAAAAGTTTCTCCTCTTGTCCTCCATTTTGTAGAGATTGAACCTAGGACCTCACAGGCATTCTGCCGCTAGCTCACCCTCGGCTTTGAATTTTATATCATTTTTAAAAATAGTTTTTGTTTCTCTGCTTAGAGTCTTCATCTTTTCTTTGTTTTGAAGCATATTTTCCTCCCTGAATAGAGTTCAAACAACTGCTTTAGGAGCTGGGAATGGTAGCAGGTGCCTGTAGGTCCAGCTACTCCATGGGGTGAGGGGAGAAGATTGCTTGAACTCAGGAAATTGGGGTCACCCTGGGAAACGCAACAACACAGTGAGGCCTCTGCATCGATGAAGGGTCGGGGGAGAAGGGAGGGAAGAGAAGCGTGGAGTAACTGGTTTAAACTCCTTGCTGCCTTTAACAACATCTGGATCTTATCAAGATTTGTTCTTTCAAGCCCTGGGTCCCAGCAAGACTTCGCTCCTCACTATGGAATAGTGTCAGATCTGTTCCCTATATGTTCATTGCAAGGCCCCAGTTACAGGGGCAGACACTACCCAGGGAATGCTCTTCTCATGGCCATGACAGACAAAAGAGGAAAGCTCACGCCTGTGATTACATTTTAAGTCTTTGTTTACTTTTGTCAGCCAAAATTCCTTGACGTTACAGGACTAAACCCAATGCTAATAGGCAAGGAAACACACTACACTCACGGAGGTTGGGGTACAGTGTAGAAAATACATATTGAACAATTGCCCATAGGGATCGTGCCTTTGACTGAGAGGAGAAAACAGACACAGATCAGCCTCTGGCTCCTAGTGGATAGCTAGGAGTTTCTAGGGGGCGCAGTGTTGGCTGTCTTTGGGGTGCAAAGACAAGTGACTTTTGGGCAGAATATCTGATTTCAGAAACAACTAACTTTCTTTTATTAAAAGCAGTTTATCATCCTGATAAAATAGATAGCGTTCTCTTTAGGAGGCTATTTACCTGGAGAAGTATCAGAGTGACTCAAAGAAATAGTCCACGTTTGTGTAAGGTGAGAATACCACTGTGTTCCGCCCCTGGCCTGAGCTGGATTTCCACCTCCATCTCAGACCATCATGATGTGCTGAGCAGACAATAAGGAAGGAACAAAATGCTAGGTTTGGGGCCCCAAATACCTGAACTTTCCAGTTCAGATTTGCAAGGAATGTGGCAAAGTGAAATAAAAGTGCTACACTGCCATGTTACCAGGTTCGACTAGACATGTGCTTATCCCCAGTGCGTTTCTCCGATTGCTTCCTCACTGCACAGTTTGCTCCCCCGCTCACCCCCACATACGCTACTTTCCTATCTCCAGGATGGACCTGACCTGAGTCCCTTTTCAGCTGACTCTTCCTCTGTGTCCCTTATCCTATACTTCAAAACAAACCAGTCCTAGCAAGGAGCACGTTTTCCTGGGTTCTGTGCACTGCTCTAGTGAATTGTTAAACACGGAGAGACTGTCACAGAAACACTGTGTTGGTTGTGGGTCAGAGGTGCCAGGGACGACCTTCAGGCTATGAGTGGTATCAGAAATGGGGGTTTGAAATACGGATATGACGCTAATTCCAGTAGGCGTGGTCAGGACTGAGTTGAACTGTGGAGCATCAGAGGGTGGAGACACCCTGCGTTTGTCAGAAGGGCCGTGTGTAAAGCCCTGTGTGTGTGGGGGTGACGGTGCCTCGGATGCCTCTCTTTCCGGGTTCTGCCTCTGCTCTTCCAGGCCGCGTCAGCCTCCCCTCAGCTGCTTGTTTGCTTTAGAGTCATCAGCATCAAGAATCAGCTGGTTGCTGTGACCATGTAAGGAGCTCCAGGCATTTAGTTTGATACAATATAGAATCTCCTTTCAGATTCTTTAACAGTCACTTGCTCTCAGCTTGAATTCACCTTTCTTCTCTAGAGTGTTGGCAAGGCTCAAAGTATTCCCCACATCAGGGTCATTTGCGCTTAGTAGGTATGACAAACGGCTGCAGACATTTCAGATTCCAAAGGAATGTGCTGCAAAGTGCTAATAATCTGAGCACCGGACAGGCGAGGAAGGGGAAATATTTGGAGGGAGGCGGTGGAGCCTTTTCAGATTCCACAGTGGTGGACCTCGCTGTGCCTGGTCTGCCCTTTCCTGGACCACGTGCTGCATGCCTTAAGCCACAGGCATTTTGTTCTTTGAGCAGCATCTGGAGACCCTCCACAGGCTGCAACAAATGCCGTTTCTACCGGAAAGGTGTTTTGGATTGACTAGGTTCGTTAACTTCCCACTTCTCCTCCCTGTTCAGGTCTCCAAAGTCTTACAACACAGGGCTAAGCATGCTATCAGCAATGGAGAAATACGAGAACACTTTTCAATCGGAACTGGTGGCACCTGTCTACACAAAGGTGCAGTTTCTGCAGGCAGCAAAGCGACCCTTAATCTGTTTCTTCAGGCTCTCGCTTGGCTGCTATCTTTGCTGCTGCCACTAGGTGTCACTATACTACATAGTAATGAAGGGAAATGGTTTGTAACCTGAAAGGCTTTCTAGACTTTTAATTCAGTGTCTTTAGGTTAGGTGCAAATTGTGCATAATTATGTAATAAACTGTATCTTTAAAATATGAAAGTATCATATAATCAGGCCAGAAAATAAATCATCTCACTCAAAGAATCTCTCAAAACGCTATCAGTCCTGCAAACCCAAGCTAAGAGTTTAAAGTTCCTTATTCTAGCTGTAAAAAACCAAGGCACCTGCATGGCTGAGTGGATCTCACCCCTTAGGATATTAAATCTCTTTGTTGAAAGGCTGGATTACTGCTAGATCCCTTTATCACTGGAGCTGAGCTCTTGGGGCTGCTGGGGATTAGACATGAGCCTTCTCCACCCTGTGTCCCCTTTGTGGTGGTTCCTCTGTGCAGGCACAGATAAGATGCTAGAGACAAGGCAGGGGTGAATGTAGCCACCTCTGTAGCACCCCCTTCCCGGGCCCAGTTGCCGAGCTCTTCCCTGGGGAGTATAAATGGTCCTCTTTGTTTCCCAGCTCCACTGGCCAAGGCCACATATATATCAGCTCCATCTCAAAGCTAATTCAGGACCGAGGCTGCTTGGTGGAAAGCAAAGCACAGCTAATCCAACACACCGCACAGGGTAAGCAGTGTGCACTGTGAGTGGTATCGAAATCTAATGAAGCTTAGCGCTGCTGGGCTGACCCCTTCTTTCTATAGGCCACCATCCAACTTCCTGTGTTTAATGAAGTAACAACCAGGGGTTAGGATGCTGGTGGTTTTGGGATCATCTCCTGGGTTTTGCTCTTTCTTTCTTTCTTTCTTTTTTTTTAAGAAGGAAAGATTTATTTGATTCACAGTTTGTAGAGGTTTCAGTCCATCATTGGCTGGCTCCAAGGCAAGGTGACATGGCAGAGGGTTATCTCAGAGGAGAACAGCTCATGGTATCTTAAGATAGCAAAAGCAATGAGGGGGAGAGAGAGGAAGGGTGGGGGGAGAGAGCGCCAGCAGGCTGCTCTTACATAAAGACAAGATGCCACACACAAGCTGCCCTTTCATTTGGCTCCAGGTTTAAAGTTCTGTGTCAGCTGCGTCATCTGAGCTGGCTGTGAAAATGCCCTGGGAGCGTGGCTGCTCTCAAAGACAGCATTGATGTTTAGCCAGAGTCACTGGCATCAGGGTGAGGCGCAAATGTGCTTGTTTGACTCCCCACACTTTCCTTCTAAATGAAATCTTAGGCAAAGGCAGATACTGGGTTGTGTACATATAGGGGTACACAACTTGAGAGGACATTTACATCTTTGTTCCCACAAACGGGGTGCTATCTGTTCAGGACCCTAACAGATAAATCAGATAAAAGCAGAGTTTCATTAATATAAAAGTAGTGTATTTCAAATTTGAACTTTTAAACAGTCACTAGGAATACCTTTTTGGTGAAAACAAAAATTTGAAATTTTAAGTCACCATTGAAGTCGCCCTTTTTATAGGCATCAGCATCTCAGATAACAGCAGCTAGACTGTTCGGAGCACTTAAATACTTCCAGACACTCATAAATAAGAGCAACAGGGCTCATCCATTTTACAATTTGAATAATCTCTGTAGCGGGAAAGAGGGCAATAATATCTATCAAACACACTTACTGTTGAACCTGGCAATTCCACTCTAAGATGTTATCACATCTACTCTCAAATACGAAAAAAATGATCTGTGGACCGAGCCACTCATTGCTGCATTGTTTGTAACAGAAAAAGTCTGGAAACAGCCTAGACGTCTGGTGGAGGACAGATTACCCAATGAAGTACTTGACAGCTCTCGTGAGGAATGAGGAGAATCTCTGTGCAGTGACCTGCAGTGAAGGTTTGCAGTTCCTGTGTCCCCTAAACAGAACGGTGTGGAAGTAGTAGGCTGCTGTAGCAGTGTCTGTTTACCTGCTTGTATACACATAGAAACCTTGTAAAGCTGCTCGGGAAATGAGTAGCACTGCTGGTGTGAGGGCGAGAGGTTGATTCCTGAGCACTCACTGGATACTTTTTGAATTGTGAACCACATGAACGCATTACTCATTTAACCAGCAGCAGCAACAATAATCAAAATAGTTACTCATACCTAGATCTTTCACCAAAAAACACCACCACCAAAATTTATGACTATCACTGCAGCGGTCTAAAATAGCTAACCTGTGGTTATTTCACTTTAGTGATTTTGCAGCTTTACACCAGGATCTGTGCACTGCTGACAAGTCTGTGTAATTTAGTACCAGAGTCAAGATTGTTCCTGTATCATTTATTATCTGTGCAACCCAGGACAGCTTTATTTACTTTCTCCGTGCCTCAATTTCCCTTCTAAGAAGTGCTAAATTCTACTTCCAATGGTTATTGAGAGGACTCGATGAATTAATACCTGATCAACATTCAATGAAACACCTAAAAAGAATGCAAAAGAGTAACAGTCGTACAGGAAACAAAACCATTGTGTAGGTCAGTTGCAGTTTCATGCATAATGAAGAACACAATACAAGTATAGCCTTTGACACATAGAAGGTGCTAAATAAATGTTAATTCCCTCCCTGACCCTACTTATTTGCGCTTCCAGGAACTTTCTGGACTCTAAGAGACTGGAGAGCAATTTTCTCCTGGATGTGTTGGTGATTTCTACATTTTAGTCTGCAGGTGGACCCTTTGAGCTGTCTTAGACTGATTGATGCTTTTAAAATGAAGAATCTGTTTGGCTTTATTATTTTCATGGCAGTTTCTTAGGCTTATCTAAATAAACATTTCCATATTCTTCTCGTTTACATTTTACATGGATTAAATTATTGCAGTAGAAATGTACCAGGCTCTAAAATGCAGAATTCATAGCTATGGCTCAAGGCATAAATTGAAAGAAAGATATGAGATGATTATTTGAATAACTCTTAGAAAAACAGAAACAAACTCCCAAATAAACAGCCATTTTTAGGTTGTTAGGGGTTGCACCAAGCTTTTCATGAGCTTCATCTTTAACCCCTCTGGATGAGTTATTCTGACCGTTTTCAGTTTACACTTGCGGATATGTAGACAACTTTAAGGATATAAAAGTAACAACTAATAGACAATTTTGAAGCCTACGCCTGGAAATTTCAGTTTTGTGTGTACTGTTTCATCTAAGGCAAATCCTCATGAAGCAAAATTCATAAGCTTTGAACAAATTGCTAATTAATTTTAGGAAGGATTTTTAAGGGAAAAGGGACTGTCATTCATTTGATTTTAATGCATGCCAGGGTCCGGGTATGCACTGATTTGTGATGGTTCTTCTGGTAACCCTGTAAGGTAGGCGTGTCCTCATCTTTTAGGCAAGATTTAAAAAGGTGGATAACTTGCTTTAGTCCATATAGTAAGTGGAGAAGAAGGAAGGCAGTTAGACTAAGGCTTCCTTCCCAGCACTGGGAGCTGTTTCCACAAGAATTGTCTGCAGTGTTGCCTGTTTCTCCTTCCTCTCCCTGCTGGGGGCGGTGGGAGGTATTCTATGCAAGTCCTTAGAACTGACCTCACAGGCTCTGTGTCTGCTGGCCAAACATCT
This sequence comes from Cavia porcellus, assembly GCF_034190915.1. Lineage (NCBI taxonomy): Eukaryota > Metazoa > Chordata > Mammalia > Rodentia > Caviidae > Cavia > Cavia porcellus. The sequence goes on from NW_026947493.1 coordinate 34,326,350, forward strand.
ACAGAAATCAATATTTGTTTATTTATATATTTTTAAACTCCATTTTATTTATTTATTTTTTTATTTAAAAAGAATAAAACCAAAACAGAACAAAGCAGATCAGAACGAAACAATGCAAGCAACACAGGATTTCAAAACAGGACAACAGGAAATCAGCGGTGGCTACCATAATGTCTCTTGTTCTCTTTGAAATGGGTGTCCATACCTTCACACATATTGAAATCAAATAATAGGAAACAGACTAAAACCAATCAAAACAAAGAATGAAAGCATTATTGGATGTCAAAACAAGATGACAGAAAATCAGCAGTGGCTACCATAATGTCTTATTTTCTTCAAGGTAGCTATTCATACCACCACACATAATAAAATCAACTCTTGTAAACTCTTCAGGAGAAGTTCTAGGCTTGTACAAGCCTAAACACGTACATCTGTCCTTTCTGTGATGGAGGGAAAAGCAAAACCAAAACCAAAACCAAAACAAAATAAACTATAATAAAAACAAGAAACAAAAGAGACAAATAACAAAGAGTCCAAAATGGTAACAATATATGCTTTCAAAACAAGGTGATAGGAACATAACCAAGGTTGTTATTTTGCATAGTTATCTTCAAAAGAGTTACTCCAGTTACCAGATATAACATGCAAAACGATCTCATCCTATGAATGGTAACTGTTTTGTTCCAAGGACTAACGGAATTAGTAGTACAATCATCTTAGCTATCTTAAGTGTATATATACATACTTATCTTTTTTCTTTTCCCTTCCTCCTTTTCGCCTTTTCCCTGTCTGAGTTATTTTTTCCCCTCTGAGCAGTCTCTTACCCTTTCACAATATTTATTGAAAATTCTGAATCTTATTTACTCTTTCAGTTTCTTATAGTAGGGAGTCAACATGGTATTTACACATGTGAATTTGATTTATTTCACTTATGAGTATGGTCTTAAGTCATATCCATTTACCTATAAAAGCCTCAGTGTGATCCTTCCTTGTGGCTGAATAATGGTCCATTGTATTAAAATACCACATATTTTTTATCCATTCCTCAGTTGATGGGCATTTGTGTTGTCTCAAGTTACATCCATTTACCTATAAAAATCTCTAATTCATACTTCTTTATGGCTGAGAAGTACTCCATTATATAAAAGTACATGCTTTTTATCCATTCCTCAGTTGATGGGCATTTAGGCTGTTCCAAGATCTGGCTATTACAAATTGTGCTGCTATAAACATGGGTGCACATATATCACTGCGGTATGATGTTTTCAGATCTTCTGGACATATGCCTAGAAATGGAGTAGCTGGGTCAAATGGGACTTATAGTCTCAGCTTTTTGAGGAATCTCCACACAAATCTTTCTCTCCAGTGAACTCAGATAAATCAGTAGTATAACTATCTTAACTAGTTTTTTATATACATATACATATAATATACATATGCACACACATACAAATACACATATACATATGTTATTTCTTTCAGCTTATCACATTAGTGAGACAATATGTTTACATACGTGGGTCTTATTTATTTCACTTATGAGTATGGCTCAAGTTGCACCCATTCACCTATAAAAATCTCTAATTCATCCTTCTTCATGGCCGAATAGTATTCCATTATAGAAAAACACATCTTTTTATCCATTCCTCAGTTGATGAGCACTTAGGTTGTGTCCAATATCTAGCTATTACAAATTGTGCTGCTATAAATGTGGGTGCACTATATTTCTGTGGTATGATGTTTTTAATTCTTCTGGGAAGATACCCATAAGGGGAATATCTGGGTTGAATGGGACCTCCAATCCTAGTTTTCTGAGGAGTCTCCACACTGATTTCCACAGTGGTTGCACCAGTCTACATTCCTACCATCAGTGAAAAAGGGTTCCTTTCCCCCATAGCCCCACCAGTAGTAAAAAAAATAATAAAAAAAAAAAGACTTTCCCATTGAGGTTAGTCTGAGATTACTGGATCTAGATTCCATCTACCTTCTGTCCATCTGAGAAAATATTCTTGTTACAATAGACATTTGTGCCATGATTCCTCTAACAGTTTCTGCTGTTCTGCCTGAATGGTCTGTGCTGAAAGGAAAGAGAGATTTCAGCAGTGGTTAAAGCTCTGGGTTCTAGACAGGAGCTGGCAGTTTTCAGTCTTTGGCTTCTTGTCTGGAGTGAAGCAGGTGTGGCAGCAGATGTAAAACCAGGGAGTTGAGCCAGGCGTAGTGGCGCATGCTTGCAATTTCAGCCCTCTGGGGGAATGAGGCAGGGTTACAAATTCAAAACCAGCCTGAGCAACTTAAAACTTAGCAGAACTCTATCTCAAAATTAAAAAGAAATTAAAAAGGGTTGAATATGAACCTCAGGGCAAAGGCCCTGGGTTCAGTCCCCACAACAAAACAAAACCTAAAACCAAAAAACCAGGAAGCTTTATTGTAGCCTCTAGTAAAAGAGAGAGTCTTCTGCACACATGAGGAACTGAGCTCCTCCCACGTGCCAAGCTCTGGGCCAGGCACACTCTAGGATTATTTGATGATTCTCACTACACTCCAGCAAGGTTACTTCAATCTTATTTTACAAAAACTGACACTCTCAGGTCACTCGCTTTTTTCAAGGTCCCAGTCCAAAGACTGGCAGATCAGGGATTCAAGCCCTGTCTACCTTGGCTTAGGGATTTGTAATCACTTAGTGCAGTAATCATTTAGATGGTCCTGGCGCTAATCGAATTATTCATCCTTGTACTGCCCGGAGAGCAGCCTTTCTTTATGCAAATAAATTCACATGCACATGGCGAGCAAAAACGGGTTTTACTACTTGTACTGTTTTGTAATATTTCTCACTTGGCAGTACACTTTAAAGTTTTGCTTCACTTTTCAGGTAAAACCCTCACTCCCCTCTGGCAGCATTCTCGGTAAAACTGGGCAGACTAACGGGCATGCTGCCACGAAGGGCACCAGTGTGCCTTGAACTCTCTGTAAAAGTTCTGATCTGGCAGGGCCTTTAAATGACCCTCAAACATCCAAGTCCTATTCAGCAAAGCGAGAAAAACAAAGAATTTCCTTGGCTGTGTTTTGTAGCTTCCATTAGCTTAACTGTCATCAGGAACAATGCTGAGTCAGAACCTGAATTATCTTTCCTCTCTGCTTGGGTTCTTGCCTTTGGCTTGCTGCCACACTCTGCACGCCACGAGGCATGAAGACAGGACTCTTCCTCATCAATCTCTCGGAGCGGTGACAGATAGCATAGATTTTGTAATGGGGAGCAATACAGCGTATGGGAAGATGCGTTCAAGTCCGGCTCCAAGACCGCCGAGCTATGTGTCCTTGGATGTGTGATTTAATTCAGGAGCACAGATTCTGAGGCTGCCTCTGTCTCATCCCCAGGACTATAGTCAGAGTGAAATGAGACAAGTGTGTAAGTCGGGCTGCACAGTGCCAAATACTAGTCCATGCGAGGCTGCAGGGAATTCCATTTCTGGGCTCTTCCAGTCCTCGCGGGATTCGGTTCTCCAGCCACACAGTGAAGCTTTCTGGGACCTTTCTGCCTGGACCAATCTCACCACCAAAGTCCTGGGGACCTTCCCAGCTTGCAGGCTGCTGGACTCCCTGGGGCCAGGGGTAGCTCTCACTTTCTCAGCGTCCCTTATCTGTGGGGAGTCTGTCCTCTTCTTGATCGAGAATTTGGTCCAGAGTCAGGTGCAGGGCTCCTTCTCCAAGTTCGCCAGTTTCTGTGCTTTACTTCCTTCCTGCTTTCCCGAGTCCTTCTTCCTTTAAAGCTCGTCGGGTTTTGATTTAGCCTGAAGTGGAGGAGAGAAAGCTGCTGGGCAGGACACCATCTCTTACCATGCATTTTTGCAAATGGTGTTACTAATGTAAGTGTAAAAACACACAAGCCAAGCCCTGACGGCTATACTTGGTGTGTTTTACTATTTTAAAGTAGTATCTAGCCACCGTGACTTGGCTGCTCTCTGTATAGGTTGCTTAATTTAGACTTCTACAAAGAACCTTTGAGTGCCTCAGTTTCTGGTTAAGTCTCTGTAACCAGTAGGTGTGTGACCTTTGCTTGTTAAATGTAATTTTTGAGGTCCTTGATGATAATTTTGTGCACAAAAGAGATTACTCAGTAATAACTTTATTTTTAAATTACTTTTTTATTTATTAAAGTTAGAATTAAAAACAACCTTGTATATCATAAAACTTTTAAAGTTAAATTAAACACCTTCTTATATTGTTTGTAACCCAACAGGTTTTGATGAGTTTAAAGAGGACTTTATGTTTGATGCTCTTTATAGACTTAGTCAAAATCCTTTTAAATTTTTTCATAAATTTAATATATTCCTCCAGGGTCCAGTGGTACAAGCCTGTAACTCTACCTACTCAGGAGGCTGAAGCAGGACAATCACAAGTTTGAACCAGGCCGGACAACTTAGTAAGATCTTCACTCAAAATACAGTAAAAAGGGATGGAGACGTAGCTCGAGTAGTAGAGTATTTTCATGGCGTTTACCAGGCCCTGGGTTCAGTCCTTAGTACCATAAAAATCAACATATTCACTTTCCTTTTAAGTACTATAATTGCCTGACTTCACAAAAACCTTTTGGAATACTTATAGAACTCTTACAAATCCAACACATTAATCTATCTATCTAATGTCTATCTATCTGTTGTAAACTTTGAGTTTTTTATAAAAACATTATTCAGTTGTATAGCAGACCTACAAAGATTGGAAGATGAAAATCATAAATCTAGAATTTCCAGGAACACGGTGGAGCAGTAGCAGCAACAGGTCACCCTCTCTGGGATTCAGAGTGCAGACCCCAGAAAATAACAGCTCTGGAAAGGAAGGAAGGAGGGAGGCGGACGGTGCACTGAGAACCTCTGGATTCGGGGGAGCGGAATAAAAGTCATGGCGAAAAAAAGCAATTTTGTATGTTTCTACCTTCTCCTGCCCACCCAGTGTTAGACATGGAAGCAATGACTTCTCCCAATGAGTTATCTTTTGATATTTGCTGGAGGAGCTCTTAATAGGTCAACAATAAATCAAACACGGCATAGTGATGTACACCTGGAGTTCCGGCACTTGGGAGGCTGAAGCAGGAGGATTGCCATATATTCAAGACCAGCTTGAACCTACATAGTGATACCCTGCCTCAGCAAACAAACAAAACAACTCCCAACCAATTTCATGCAAGATGGTGGAGCAGTAAACAGCAGCAAACCAGACTCACCAAGATTTGGGATCCAGACCCTGGAATGTAACAGCTTGGGAGAGAAAAGGAGGAACGAACATCCCTGGGGTCCAGGAAAGAATCTGAAGGGAGAATGGGGGTCCACAGGGCTGCACTTTCTCCCTGATGCCTCTCTGGCAGGAGAGAGGAAGCACAGGTGAGGCTGGGTGACTCCACAGGCCTCCAGGGAGGAAGGCACCCAGGGAGTGGAGCGGCAGGTTCTGTGAGCGACAACAGAGACGAGCGACCAAGCGACCGCCCTGCAAGTGTACCCGAGGAGGGCCTGGCAGGCCCTTTCAGAGAGCGGCCAGCTGAGCCCCGGGCTCAGAGGGGTGGTGGCTCCGCTTCCCCCAGAGTCCCACGATAGGAAGGTGCAGCCGTGGGAGATATCTAGGGCCAGGGAATCAAGGTTAGGCCAACAGGAGAAACCCAGAGTACTGCATGCTGAGCCGTTCACACCCCAACTCCACAACCAGAGGCCAGGATCAGCCTGAACTTCGCCCAGCTGAAAGCACCGGAATCCCCCGCAGGCCGGCTGGGCCCTCCAGCACGGATCGGGGCTCCATCTGCCTCTTCTGTTCGCCAGCGATAGTGAGATACGTGCTGAATTGGATCTACCACAAAGGTGTAGACCCCTAGCATAACCACAGGCTTGAAATCAGAGAAATCTTTTTTCCTATTTGCTTTTTTCTTGATTGTTTTAGTTGTTCTACAAGTATGAGCATATAATCCAGCATATGGAAAATTCTAAGAAACACACACACACACACACACACACACACACACACTGGTTAAAACGAATAAACAAATATAGCAAAGCCACAGGACATGAGATCAATATACAGAAATCAATTGTATTTGTATATATAAGCAATGGAAAATCCATACATGAGATTAAAGGTACAATTTCACTCACAATGGTATAAAAATGATACAATATTTAGGAATAAATTTGTTGAAAGAACTATAACACTGTACACCGAAAACTGTAATATTTTGTTGAGGAAAATTAAAGATTTGAATAAAAGAAGAGACACTGCACATCAAGAAGTAGATTTGATATTATTAAGATGTCAGTTGCCCCTAAATTGATCTGTAGATCAATGAAATTCTTATCAAAATTTCAGCAGGCTTCCTCCCAAAATTGATAAGCAGAGACTAAGATTTATATGGAACTGCAAATACCTAGAATAGTGAAAGTGATTTTGAAAATTTGGAGGACTTTTTCATCTCCTAACTGAAAAAAATTACTATTAAGTTACAGTTATCAAGACATTGTGGTACTAATGTGAAGATAGACATAAAAATCAAATGGTGAAATTGAAAGTTTAGGAATAAATCCTTGCATCTATGGTGAATTCATTTTTGATAACATACCAAAGAAATTTACAAGGAATGAATGGTCTATTCAACAGATTGTGTCAAGATAATTAGATAACTACATACAACTTATATCCTCGCCATATACAACACACAACATGAACTAAACATGGTATGGACTTAACATCTAAAAGATAAAGACAATAAAAATCTTTAAAGAAAATGTATGAGAGAATCTTCTAGAACAGTGATAGTGAATGTATGGCATCTGAGCTGCAGCTGGCTGTTGGTTACTACTGAGAGCTCTAAAAGTGTTGCCATCACTGATTTAGATGGTGAATTTGGCAAAGATATTTTAGGTACAATAATAAAAAAGCACAGTCATTAAAATAAACAAATTGAATCTCATCAAGATTCAAAACTTTTTAGGTTCAAAAGACACAATCAAGAAACTAGAAAAACATGCTGGGCACAGTGGCTCATGCCTGTAGTCTCAGCTACTTGGGTAGCAGAGGCAGGAGGGTCTCTTCAGCCCAGGAGTCTGGGCCAGCCTGGGTAATAAGGCAAGACCCTGAAAAAGGGAGGGGAAAAGTGGGAGGAAGGGAAACAAGGAAGAGAAGAAAGGAAAGACACAGACTGGAAAAAAATATACCCAATATAAGATTTTAAATAATCTACAAAAAGCACTAAGCTGATAAAAGCCAATAAAAATTAGCAAAAGTTATAAACAGACTTCATCCAATAGTGTATTTATATGCTTATATGTATCAATGGTGATAAGCACTTACAAAGATGCTCAGCATTGCCAGCGTTGGGGAAATGCACATTAAAGCCATGATGAGCTAACATCTCACACTCACTGGAACGGCTGTCATAAATAAAACAGATACTAGCAAGCGGTGTTGAGAATGTGGAGGAATAAAAATTCTCCTCACTGTCTGTGGGGGTGAAATCAGTGTCGCCACCTTGGAAATACTCAGGCAGTTTCTCAAACAGGCGAGCAGGAAACTTCTCCGTACCATTGAAACTGCATTCCTGACGGGAAGAAGTGGAAGCATAAATACGTATAGTGCTTGTGCATGAATTTTCATAACTGTTATTCGTTGTAGGCCCAAACCGGAGGGAGCGGCTTAAATGCCCACCGACGGCTGAGCACACACAGCATAACTAGTGGAAGGCAGGGAAAACAGCTCAGCCACAGAAATGAACGAGCTACTGACGTTACACCATGGACGAATCTCAAAAACATTGTGCTAAGTGAAGACGTATCCGGCACAAGAAACTACCTACTGTGTTTTTCCTTTTATGAAATGTTCAGGAAAGGCGAACCTCTACTAGAGATGGCAGGTAGATTAATGAGTTACCTGGGACTTGGGGTGTGGGAAAGAATAAAATGTAAAAGAGCACAAAACATCTGTACAAGGATGAAATGACCCATGGTGAGGGTGTACCACTTGGTAAAGATACTGAAAGTGGCTAGATTCTACCCTTGCATCAAGTGAATTCTGTGTATGTGAAATACACTTCAATGCAGTTGACTGCTGGTTGACTGACAGTTATTCAAGAAAGAGCGTGCGATCCTGGGTGAATGTGTTGTTATTCTATGCTTCAGCTTTTCACCTGTAACATGAGGGTGATGAGAGTGTTTCTCCTCCTAGAGTCATTGGGCCAATTATTTGAAACAATAAATATATAAACTTTAAAGTTATAATGCCTGACAACCTCGAGATTTATTTTATACTAGTTTGGGTGATTATTTTGAAATATCAAAACAAAATTTTGAAGGAAAAAGAAAAGAAAAAAATTTTTCATGAAAGATACTGCATGATATTGCAAATCATTTACCTTTTCTCTAACCCTAAGCTCTCTCTTAGGGGACTGGACAAACTGAGAGGAAGAAAAAATAAACTTGTGGGAGAAGATGACACTTGATCTTAAAGGTCAAATATGCAAAGAATGCAGAATGGGGATAATTAAACTAAAAACTGTTTATAATTTCTACTTATTAAATTTCAATTTAGTAGAATTGAAAGATATTGTTATCCAAAATAAACTTCAGTCAAGATGTGATAAATGTTCCTTTTTTAACTTACAATGTTTAAGCATATAAAATATTTATACAGTTCTAAAACTGCACAGCAAGGTGTGTTGGGGAATCTAGCTTGTTGTTGTTGTTGTTGTTGTTGTTGTTGTTGTTGTTGTTGTTCTTCTTCTTCTTCTTCTTCTTCTTCTTCTTCTTCTTCTTCTGCTTCTGCTTCTTCTTCTTTCTTCTTCTTTTCTGTCATGGGCCACTGGAATTAAGAGCCACATGAAAGTAATTTAACAACTATCTACATATACTTAAAAATAACTTATTATTGTATTTTATATAGAGAGAGTGATCACATTCATCATAGGAAATTTGTATCTGCACATGATTTTTCTTGATTCTTCTTTTTTTCTTAATCTTTTTCCACTGCTATGGGAGTGTAGACTGGTGTAACTACTGTGAAAATGAATGTGGAGAGTCATCAAAAACTAAAATCAGAGGTTCCATTTGACCCAGCTATTCCCCTTCTTGATATCTAGCTGAAAGAATTAAAAGCATTATACCATGTGCAGATACAACTTGGTTTAGGGAATTTTTCCAAGTTGGCCTCTCTAGTAACTGGGCTTACAGGCAGGAACTACCATGCCTGATTTGTTTTATTTGCAGAGATACAAATATAAAAGATGCTCTGATTATTTAATGAACAGAAACTTGATTCATGGTAAGTTAACATTTTAAATATGTTTTTATGTCATGATATGGCGATATAGAAGTAAGAGCATGGTGGTTATCAGGAGACAGAAGTAGAGAGTAGACACAGAAAGAGGGAAAGAGACAGAGAAAAATGGAGGAAGGAGAAGTAAAGGAGGCAGAGGACAACTAAGTGGCTGTTCTGCCAAGCAGGAGAGGCCCACGTGCAGGGAGAGAGAACTGGGTCAGCAAAGCCTTTCACAGAGAGCAATTTGGTAATATCTGAAGAGATTTTAAGTATCCTAACTCTTAACGTAGTAGTAGTATACGACATAAACACAAGCATGCAAGGACATTTATTGCAGCATTTTTATTATAGATAATTTAAATGTCTAACAGTAGGAACATGGTTAAAAGTATATTTATTTCATGGAGTCCTAGATGGACATTAAAAAGAGAGTACATAGGGATGTGGAAATATAAACATGCGATTAAGCAAAAAAAAAAAAAAAAAAAAAAAAAAGCATGCTGTAGAATATAGGTAGTATGATATTAATTTGTAAGAATAATTTATATATATATGTATATATATATATACACACACACATTTATGTACATTAAAAACAATCCATATGCCAGGCATGGTGATGCATATCTGTAATCCCAGAACTCTGGAAGGCAGGAGGTTTGCAAGTTCTAGCCTAGCCTGGGCAACTTAGTAACTTAGCAAGACCCAGTCTCAAAAATAAAAATAATAAGATAAATAGGGATGTAGCTCAGGGTGAAGGCCCTAGGCTCAATTTCCAGTATGTTCTTCCTCACTATAAAGCCCATATGAATATACACTAAAATGCTAATGGATTGGGTTGGGAAATATTGATTGTTTTCAGGACACTTTGTTCGCCTTTGAGAAGATGAAAATGAGAGAATAACTATGCCGTGTCCTGCGCAGCTCTCAAAGTTGTTGGGGGAGGAGGGCACGAGGAAGTGCTCTGCACGTGTGAATGAGCACTAGCTCCACTGCTCCGGACATCTCCTTTTTTCTGTTTTTGTAGCTGCAATCAATGGGTGTTTAGTTGAAGCTGGAGGAGCTGTGTTTGGAGGACTCTGCAGACAACTTCCTTCTTTATGGTTATACTTTCCAGCAGAAAAGTATATTTAATGAAAAGTCAAAGGGAAACCTGTGTTAATTAAAATTAATTTTTTGCCATCTATCAAGGTCTGTTAAGTCTCCTCAGGAATTACCTTGGACTCATGCACAGCACCTCTTAGTACTTCTGTCAGTGTCAGTCGTCTGAATGAGTCTCGGCCATTGCTTGACCAAGCTTCTTTCTGTGAAAGCTTGGGAGATTTTTCCCTCCTGGTGACTCTCCTTAGGCAGCTGTACACCACTGATCACTTTCCTCTGTGGTCCCACAATCTCCTTGGTCAGAAGACCAGGGACCGAATTTTAGGCTATCATAGCACAGGTTCTCTTACATCTAGAGGTTCTCATTGACCTTGAAGGGCTGGGGCCAAAATATTGGTTATCTTACCCTGCCTATTATTCTAATTTTTGGGTCTCTAACCTTCAGGTGAACATACAGAAGAGAAGGTTAATGATGTTACTTTGTAATGGGAGCAATGAGTTTAATGTTACACAAAATAGAACTGTTATTTTCTGCCAACCATAGAAGTACTAGTATTTAAATCCCTGTAGAATATTAGCAGATAACAGTTACATATTTTACATAGAAAATTAGAAATCAAAAGCTATACATAATATTACAGCATGACAATCATGATGACATTTTGTTTTCATTTCAATATAGTATAACCTTTTAAATCAACCATCTCTAATGTATAAGAAGCTTTTTAACTAACTTGCTGTCCTTTAATTGGATGTATATTACATAAGTTTGGTTAAAGGCAAATGTCTGCATTTGAAAGAAAAATCTATCACTATAAACACTTCTTATTCCACACTTAGGACACTTGCACATGTGCAGGCATATAGACATTCAAAATACTACAAAAACAGTAACAATTATCATAGCTGTATGAAAATGTTTGTAGCAGAACATCTATAAATCAAAAACTTTGTTGTCTAGAAAATTTAATCTTTTGACAAATGAGCAATGTAAACATATCACAATAGTATATTTTAATAATATTTGTTGGGGTGTCTCCCATAAATCTATGGAGATCACTGGGGCTTCATAATAATGAAAAAAGGCTGGAGTAATTTTTCCCAGGAAGCTGCTCCTTTATTCATCAAATGAACCTTAAAACCAACAATTCTAACCGGGTGTGGTGGCTCATGCCTGTAATCCCAGCACTCGGGAGGCTGAGGCAGGACCAGCCTGGGCTACAAAATGAGCTCAAGGCCAGCCTGAACTGCATAGTGAGACCCTGTCTCAAAAAGACAAAAACAAACAAAAAACAAACAAACAAACAAAAAAAAACCCCAACAATTCTGCAACCCTAAAAGGCTCTTTAGTTATATGAACAAATTTCTGGTGACCTCTGAAAAAAACCCTTTTGAAATCAAATTGATCGGCTGGCCACTCAGATGGAAGCATGCTTTTAAATCTATAATCCAAATTAAACTTTGAACAAATGATCCAAAAATGCAAAAGAAAAAGAAGAGAGAAAAAATTGTTGAAATCAAAACAGCTGTTCATGGATATGACAAACAGACAAAGAAGTAAGTACACAGCTTAATGGATTAGACAGACAAACGTCTTACAGAATCAGAGTGCACCCAAATACATTTTTGATCAAATGGAATTATAGTAACTTTTGTAACTTTAGGAGTTTATAACAATAAATAGACTAGCCAGAGTTTTTGGTAGGTCAATTACCAGACATCTCTCACAAGAAGAATTTGGAAGGGACAAAATTTTTTATCTATAATACCTTTTTATTTTGTCTTAAGACTAATAACTTTTGTGTCTCTTTCATGTAGCTTTCAGCTCAGTTATCTCTATTTGCTTTGTCACACACTCAGACCTTTGATTTCTAATTTTGGTTACTATCTCCTGGATATCCTGGATCAGTTCCTTTAATTGGCCCGGACAGGTCTGGCCCCTTCCTTGTCTGTAGGTTATGGCATGGTCTCTGAGGCCCACTGTCAGAACTGAGCATCAGCATCTTGAAAGGTAGAATCAACTCCTTCTCTGGGTTTGGGCCCATGACAGAGCTGGACAGTGTGCTCTGTCACCCAGATAAGCCATTCAGCATTCTCTGGAAAAACACAAGCAAATCTTCTACCCCAAGTGGTGTCAGTATGAAAATCTTTCCAAAGGACCTTACCTACCTTTTTTCCTATACCTGATTGAATTGTCTTTCTGCTGATGTAGTTCCAACCCTAGTAAGATTTAAAAAGTTAATAGTGTACACTGTCAAGTGAATCTAGCATGAAGTATAAATTTTGTCGGGATGAATTCCTTCTTTTGTTTGTGTAATTGAATTTTGAGCATCCGTTGAGCATATTAAACAATTCTTTACCTTGAGGGTTATAAAGCACCCACATGTAAGGGAAATATGAAACATTTTACAAGATGTTTGGAAAGCAGTACTTGTATAGGCTGGGTCATGGTCAGTCTGAAGGGCAGAAGAAAAACTCACATCCTGTATTCAGGTGCCCCTGGCTCCCACTTGCCTCTCTCAAGCCTGGTTGCAGCTCCATCTCCTCCCAGGGGATGTGGCAGTCACTGTTTCAGCAGCCATGGCTACCATTTATTTTCCCTGCTCAGGAGTTGATTTTAAAATAGTGCTCTAAGCCATATCCTCTGTGTTGTCTTAACAAGCATAGGGACACTAAGATACCCTCTAATCCAAATCCACAAAGGGAAAGTAAACTCAGGAATCAATAGTACAAGGATTTCTATATGCATCTATATACATCATTTCTTTGCACATGCTGAGAACTTTTGCCCCATATTTTACACTTGATGATATCAATACCTATAGTATAATTAACACTGATGCTATCAATGCACTTCTCCCCCTTGTGTGCACACAATGAGACATGTCCCCTCACCTACTATTTCCTCTTACCATGGTCCCATGTTCAAATGCCAATATTCTGCATCTTGCAGAGCTCTCAGAGTTCCCTGGCTTGGGGAAGGATGGAAACAGGAGAGATAAAGATAAGAGACAAGATACAGACAGCTGAGGTCAGGTGGCGCCCTCTCTCCTGAGAGAAGAAAGGCACTGCTCAACCATCGCGATGCATTTATTTGTGCATTTGTCAAGTGACGCCCCTTTGCTTAACTAGCTTGCCCTTCACATCTTGTATTCTTGGAGTTGGAACACCCATTTACCTGGGCATTCCACGCACTCAGGGCATCCCTCAGTGCTTCATGCTCTCAGCTCTGCATGTGTGAATGATCACCAGCTTAGCCTCTCCCCACATAGCTGGTAAAGGGAAATTTACCAAGAAGACATTCTGTGACTGGGATTGAGCTGTCTGAGTTCCAGCCAGGGATTGGACAGAGTTTAGTTTAGGACCAAGTCCCAGTCTTTGACTTTCTGTTTCCTCTTTCTAGCAGACACCAAAGGAGCCCAGGCCTAGTCTTGATATTCTAGACAATTTTCATTACAAGTGTGATATTTGGGGGATGAGCTTTGGAAAGACAGGAGATTTCCTCATCTATAATTTGGGAGTAAGTGTAATCCTTGCCTTAAAGGATTATTCTGTATTGCTAAGTGTAGGTGAATACAATAAAACGACTACCTCAGTGCTTGTATATTATTGGGATTCATAAATAGTAATTACTCCTGTTATTTATTAATATTTTGGATAAGTTCAGGACCTAATTCTCATTTTTTCTAGGCCTCAATTTTCTTTGTTTATGCTTCCTACCCTTGTAGCATGGAAAGGAGTTTGATACTTGGACCTAGAAGTAAGTAGGCAGATTTACCTAAAATTTGATGTTAGGCTATCACAGCTTATGTTTCAGTCTATAGGAAAAAGAAACCATTCTTCAGATTTTTTTTTTTTCTTTTTGAGGCAGGGTCTCTCTATGCAGCTCATGCTGGCCTTGAGCTCACTTTGTAGCCCAGGCTAGTCTCGAACTCCCAAGGATCCTCCTGCCTCAGTCTCCTGAGTGCTGGGATTACAGGCGTGAGCCACCACACCCAGCTCTATCCTTCATTTTGATTCTCTTCTCAGAATAGCTCAATTACTTATCTCACAATTTATATTAGTCACTAAGAAAATCCCCCAAAAGTATCTGTTCATTTTCTGAATATAGACTTTTAATTTTAAAAAGTCTTATGTAATCCTTGGACATTTTTATTATTTTCAAATTAAGGAACTTTCAGTACATTAAATTTATCCCAAGAGATGACATTAGGCCATGTTCTTGTGTCTTTTCTCTTGAGTAGATTTAATGTACTTTCACATTCTTAAAATGTTTTTATAATGGCTTCATAATTACAAATGATGTTTTTTAAATGTGCTGCCTTCTTTTAAAAAAAGTGATTCTGACTTGTGGTTTTTGTGACTTTTGCTGCTAGTTTCTTCATGCTTTAGCTTCCCCAGCTTGTAGGAAGGAAAAGGTCAGGTTACACAAACAGCCAGCTCAGCTTCAGGAATTATGAGAGCCAGGCAGGGTTTACACATGGTTAGCACTGCATGGCAGGAAGGAGGCTGTTGTATTCCTTGTTGAATTTATTTAATAATTGAGAAAACTATGTACTTTGAAAACAAATTGCCCTTCAGTAGAGAAATGTAAATAGTACATTTACATTTTTCTGTATTATAGAGGACCAAGGATTCCCTTAAGTGCAATAATAATTCTGCACCTGTTTTGCCGTATCATGAACCTCGGGTGTGTTTTCATTGGTTCCGTGCCCATAACAGGAAAACATGATACCATATATGGTACAAGTGCTTTTCACACCTCCACACTTCCAATCCTGGCCACTTTCCTTTGCTTCTCCTCTCTCTCCTCTGATAGACACGATGGACATCATTAAGAATTTAACAAACATTTTTGCACTGAACTTGGATAGGAGCTCAGAATTCCTTTAAAAATATTGAGCTCTTGGTGGCCATATCCAGGGGATAGCAGCACCATGCTATAAAACAAGAAACCCACTAAACTTACAGGATTTATTAATATATAATATTGCCTACCTAATGTAGGCAGTTCAGCTCCCAAATGAGTTGTTTTAATTTTTAGAAATCAGTCCAATTATTTCTGGACATCAGATAAATAAAAATGATATATTTTTGGCTGGGCATGGTGATGCAAGTCTGTAATCCTGGTATTCCGGAAGACTGAGGGAGGAGGAATACAAATTTGAGCCTAGTCCAGAAGACAAAAAATTGAAGAGACCCTTTCACAGAATAAAAATGGGCTTAATCCCCAGTGCTTACTGTAAAAAAGAAAAAACCCAGTGGGCTTTTGGCCAAGATTTTTACTTTTTAAACCATTGTTCACTGTCTTGGCACAACATCAGTTAATTTAAATAATTAATTCTATACTAAGAGAGTACAAATGGTATAATGTGAAGTAACTCTGTGAAATATCTGACATGCATGCAAGATCACATCAGTAAGTGCGAATGTGTTCAAAACTCCTCTTGTTTTGAAATAGTTTCTCATTGATCTTTGTTGCCTGGTGTTCTCCTACAGTAGATAGTGAAGTTATTTTCTGTCCTATGAAAATTCATCATCCCAGTATTATGGCAGATGGAGAGATCTGGGGCCCACCATAGTTTTGGAGATTTTCCCTGCCTATTCACTACTGCTGACAAGTTTTACAACCTGGGTTTAGGGAAAAAGGAGAACTGAATCTGACACTCATGCCAAGTACCAATCATGGGCATAAAAAACACTTTAGCTTTAATTTTAGGAGTCTAGTCAACAAAAATGGCACTGGGTGCTATGGAATATGTTTTCTCCTTTTTGCTAATACTTCAAGGACATTGTTTCGGTATTTACTAACAATTGGTAATGAATGCCCTACACTGGACCCCAGGGGAATATAAGACCCTTTTTGCCTTCTTTTTGCTACACTCTTCTCAATTTCCTTTATTAAGTACAGAAACAGAGCTGCGTAGTGCAAGGAGTCCTTTTCCTTAAGCCTATGTTGTAAGACCTTTTTTGGTGACAGTTTTCACTAGAACAATATTAATGTGTTGTTGTTCAGAATACGAGGAAAAGACATGAAAGGAGCAATATACAGTCAATGCATGAAATTCAAAGAGAACGTGGTCAAAAAGAGGCTCCATTTTTAGATGCTTGCTTCCTTACCAATTCCTGTGGCCCTCTTCCTGTTGGGTCCTACCCAGGGCTCAGCTGCTTCAGTGTTATCTTCCAGCAAGGCTTCCCATTGGCCTCTGTGTGAAGTCATACTCTACCTATTCATGAACTTGAAACATGCTGCAGGTATCAATGTGGCTCAGTAGATGTGTGCACAAATGCACTCAGTGTGCTGTCTGTACCCTTCTGCGTGAGCTCCTTTTCTCTTGTTTGTTCTCTAAGGTGCCCTGGCAGCCTAAAGCTAGAAGCACCACAATTTGCAGTTTTCAGGACAGCTTAATTCCTCGGGCAACAAAGGTCATGTGGTGACTTTCTTTTATTCTGAAAACTAGAGAAGTTTTTATTACAGTAGATTTCTTACAACAGGACTTTTGATCTAAACTCACTCTTAAGCTTGTGTTTGATAAATAATGAATGGCTTACTGCTCACCAAAATGAATAGTAGTCAGTGATTACTAATGCTTCATTTGCATATGGAATTAATATTCCATATGGCTGGTCCAATCATTTAGACCTAAGCCAACAGGGGGAGGCATGTTGATTTAATCATAAGCTTGAGCTGCAATGGAATACACTGCTGAGTCAGTATCAGTACTTTGAGGCTCTCATGGCAATATAGACACAGCTTCCATTTTTTGATGGTATCTTTGCAATAGCTGACTTGTTTTGACTCCTAGTGCCACAAAGATCATTCAATGAATATTTATTAGATTTCTACTGTGTATGTACCACTGTTCCCAGAACACCTGTGTTCAGTGCTATTAATGGTTGCTAGGAATACAGTATAGAAACAAATATAGAAACAAAAATTTTACTCTACTTTATTTTTTTAAAATTTCACTTTACAGAGAATAAAACCAAGTAAAATAAAACAGAATAAAGCCAATCAAAACAAGACAGTGTGAGTGACATAGGATTTCAAAACAAGGTAATAGGAAATCAACAGTGGTTATCATGATGCCTCTTGTCTTCAAAATAGCTTTAGATATAGTAAAAGCAAGCAAAACAGAAACAGAATAGAACTAATAAAAACAAAACAATGGATGTAATATAGGATTTGAAAACAAGATAATAGTATAACCAAACTGGCTACCATAAAATGTATCTTGCTATCTTTGAAATATCTACCCATGCCATCAGAGATAATAAAATCAAACAAAACAAAATAGAATAAAACCCAACCCAACAAAACAATGAATTGATATAGGACTTCAAAACAAGATAATAAGGAATTAACAATGGCTGCCACCCTTAGAAGGAGATCCCCCATAGATGCTACATTGCGTACTGTTACCCTCTCAATAGCTGATCAGACTACCGGCTTTAGGCCTGCAAAGTCAGTAAAACACTAAACACTAAAGCATTAAGTTGTATCTTACCTCATTAGCTATCATCACAGCCTGTGATTCTCTGGATTAGCTGGTTGACTATGGTGGAGGGAGGAACGTTGGCGCTTCTTGTCTCCCTGCCCATGTGCCAGAAGGGGCTTGTGTCTGGCTCTCTCCCAGTCGCCCCTGCATAGCACCAACAGGCAGGAGGTCTTAGTTCTTGTTGACACCTTGCCCCCAGGCAGTCAGCAAATGCGCTCACTCAGGAGAGAGCTGGCATCTTGCTCTCCTCTAGTTAGCCTGCGCATGGCGCCAACTCACAGGAAGTCTTAGTTTCTTGTTGGTTTCTTGCTTTCCTCTCCTGCAGCCCAGGGATGAACAACTCTGCTTTAAAATGGAATTGGGTTTTAGATTTTAAGTAGTCGATTTTCAATGTTTTGAGACATGCCGGAGTCTTCTTTTTTGTCACCATGAGCCATTTAATCGAAGAAGTCTTTTCTCAGAATCTTTGGCTCATTGTCCTTTTTCCCTCTTTGTACTGGCTATGGAGTCCAAGACCTTTGTGTTGAGTTATATCCCCAGCCCTTTTTTTAGTTTTTATTTTTGAGACGGGCCTCACAAAATCACTGAGTTGCCCAGATTGGGCTTGCAAACTTTCAGTGCTTCTGCTTCAGCCTTCCAGAGTTCTGGGATTACAGGCGTGTACTACCATACCTGGGCTCATCACAAATTGTGAATAAATTCATCATCAGAACTCTGTTAAAAAACAAAGAGTATTTTGTTATGTAATGAATTACAAAATCTCTTTTTTCTTTTTATGTTAATGCAGAACCTCCCACATGCTAAGCACATATCGTTTTACCATTAAGTGTCACCTCAATCCGTCAAAGATTACTTTTCACAATATATCTGAATAAGGGTAATATTGGATCCTTATCATATTATAGTGGATCTTTATAAATATTTTAAGAGTAGACCCCGATGGCTCAAAAGTATGTCAGATGACCTCAGGCTTGAGTGTTGTGTCGGTAATGTTCTTATACAATATAGTTATTATTTCCCTTCTTTTGGTAGTGGTATTAAGGAGGGTACTGCTGGCTCAGTCAAGTTAAGCGATATTATATTATGATAAGAAATAGATCCTAATATTAATGTATCTCAGCAACAATCATTCTATTGCCCTTAGTTTTAGTCTCAGGCAAAGTCTCTAGGCAGGAGCAAAATGTAGACAAACTTTCTGCCAAGCCATAACACACACCATGGGGAATCCAACAACCAATGTAGTCCTTCTTCCCAGCAGAAACCTCCCAAGCCTGGTCTTTACCATCAGGCTTTTTATCAGCTTTCTGGTCTCCTAAGCTCTGACCCAGAATCTCCTCTACAGAACAGCCTAAGCTCCTCCAGCTCTGTGTATCCAGGGGATGTGTCTGAACCTTTTTAAACTCTGCCCACAAGTCATTTTTGAAGCTTCTCAAAAAACATGGTCAGGTGTAGTCACAGCAAACTGTCCCACTCCCAGTACCAAATTCTGTCTTAGTTATTTTTTATTGGTCACTGAGACAGAATATCTGATGCCCAAAAGTGGGAAAGGAAAGGATTATTCCTTATAGTTATTGGAGGTTTTAGTCCATACTCAGTTGGCTCCAAGGCAGTGTGGCACGGTGGGAGTGCAGTTCATGGCGGCTGCAAACAGCAACAGAACTGGCAAGAGAGAGACACACACACCTTCTTCCTGCCATTACATTGTATGCTGGCTCCACCCCTATGTTGGTGTAGCCCTGACACCATCAATCCAAGAGCTAAACAATAAACCAATCACAAATGCATAATACAAAAGCATGAGGCCTGGGGGACACCAACATAAACCATGACACACTGAGTTAGCCCAAGAAAGATTTCTCACTTGTGCAAGTCTATGCTAAGCCAGAACAACTCTCCAAAGCAGCTGACTTCTTATGCTGGCCCATCACTCCGCAACCTGTTAGTCTTATGCCTATCTGTGGTAACATGATTTTTTGTGACTGTTGTGTCAAGTAAAGAGAGGGCTGGATAGGAAACAATGACATTTCAAAGCCTCCATTAATGAAATATAGCAGAGGAGATGTGTGCACTTCACAGAAAGATTACAAGTTACTCAGCCGTGTTCAACTTCAAAGGAAAGAGATGCCAGCATTCTGTGAGCCTAGAAGATATCTGTATGTTGAAAGTGATGTTTTTGTTGGCCTACATCAGACTATTAGAAAATCTAGGGGCATTTTTCTCTCTCCTTTGATTAGACAAGTGGAAATAAGTGAAGTAAATAAATAAGGTAGAAATGCACAGTTCTGGGAAACCTATACATCTACATCTGTTCTATTCTTCTGATAGTGGACTTGTCAATCTGTTGAGAAACTTATGCAGAAAAATGAAAGAAGAAGAAAATGGAAAGCACCACTTTTATAAGAATTCCAAGTGGCATTGGAAGAGTTATGAGTTTGTGACTAAAATTCAACAAGGATTCAGAGAACTGATTTTGGAGCAAATGATAGCTGATGTTGATATGTTAGAAAAATGGCTTTAAATATAGTCTTTTATTTGGTTAAAAAAAAGAAGATTAGGGTTATGGATGATGTGCACATCCTTTCTATCTCAAATCTAGGATGTAGCCAAAGTGAAGAGTAAAGTCCTTGTGTAAAATGTTGACTGTTCATTTATCTTTCGTTAATGCATGACTAGATAAATAGGTAGGGAGGGGTGAGTGTGACTGATAAAACAGGAAAGTTCTTATTTAATAACCAGAATTTGTAACACATACAGATATAAGAGAGGAAAAAAATTTTGGCTCAGAATAAAGAACTGTTGAAGGCATTGTGCAATGAGAGACCCCAAATATCACCATTGGTAGACACTAAACTGATTGCGGCAATCACTTATATTTTACTAAATCAGGACAGGCAATGATTCTTTTATATTTTCTTTGCTAAAATTCTGCAAACAACAAAATTAGGAAATACCCCTAAAGATCCTGTGTGTCTATGCTAACCTAATTACTTGTCATTATTTTTCCCTCTCCCTGCCCTAATTACCAGGAGCTATACTCTGCTTGAGTATCATATATTTTGATCATTAGTAATTGCCTTATAATAGTGATGGCTAAAGATAAGCAATAGTTTTGTTAGTTATTTATCTTCACTCCCACCTTGTTCCAAAACAAATTCAAGGTGGGTTGCAAAAAACCCCCCCAAAACCCATGCAACTCAACGAGATAAAACAAATATTAGCAAGTGAGGAATTAGAGCTAAAGGAAAATGAGAAAATCGAAGAAACTGGAGTACATAATATGCTTTACTAGTTTTGGAGCCCCTGCCAGGAATTTGACCCTAGCTTTCTGGCAACCAAAAGTGGGAAATTATCAGTCCCAGGAGCCACTATCAGCTGGTATGAAGCAATACAACAGTGTGGGTCAACAATTTGAACCAGTGAGAAATTTCTCCCAGATCTCTGTAAAGAGAACACTGTGTAATTCAGCGAGCTGTGTCAATGGCAATCTCTCTGGGGATGTGACAGATTCCTCAGAGCCACATTTTGTCACATCCTTCAGTATAGAACTACATCATCCCCTAGCAGAACTATCTTTTTCTTTGTTTGTTTCTGTCTTTGGGCGCTAGAAATTGAACTCAGGGCCTTCACACTGAGCTACATCGTCAGCCCTTTACTTATTTTTCATTTTGTGACAGGTCTTGCTAAGATGACAAATTGTCCAGGCTGAGATCCAACTTTTGATTCCCTGCCTAAGCCTTCTAGAGGGTGTCCCTACAGGCCTCGTAAGGCCCTGGACGTTCACTTGGCTTCCTGGCATGTTGTGAACAAAGATAACTAGAGGCACACAGCACCATGCAGTAGAATTTTCCCAAAGTATCCTCAGGTGCTTCAGTTTCTCCATATGTTGCTGATGACCAAAGGCTGTGTTTAGGGACTCTAAGGAAAGCATGCACTGGCAATCCTCCACAAGCATTGTTTCCTCTTGACTCAGCCTGTGGAGAAGTTCAATTTGGGATGTGATGATTTCCTTTTGTGAGCAGGTCAACAGCTTCAGGGTCTGGGAATGAGCTTCAGTCTCCCTTTTCAGGTCTGGGAACTCTAAAACTAGAACACGGTGGGCCCAGCATAAGAGCTTAGAGGGAGGAAGGTAAGGTACGTGGGTCTCTGTGATGTTTGGCAAACAGGATAGTCCCATGGGTCCAGGCTTCTCTGGACAGAAGGTCCTCTCTAAGCAGCAGGAGCGGTTCAGCTTCTTGCTATTGCCTGCAAGGGCATCTGGGTCAGATGAGTTGATGGGAAAAGGAGCTTCTCCATTGTGTGCTGAGGAAATCGATGGCGGTCCCATGTGCTCAGTAAGGATTGGAGGTCTGCATTTCAGGCTGCTTCCCACATTTTGGCCTCTGGATGTTCCTCTGGTCTCCTGACATATCGTGAGCAAAGATAACTCATGCTGCCCTCCAGCATCCTCCTCCAAATTCCCGAGGCTGCAATGGGGATTGGGGAGCCCCTCAGGCTCTAGCAGCAGGCCACTAACATTGTTCCAGTGGCATAATCTAGTGCAGTTTGGCAAGAAGAGGAAATAACGGACGTGTTCTGCTAAGAATACTTCAATTCATTCTGTGTACTAAGATCTTTGAGATCTTTTTTAACACACAAATCTTGATGTGCTACTTCCCTGATGAAAACCATCCCTTAGGATAAAGCTGCCAGTTTGCAGCTTGGTCGACAGGCTCTCCGCTTTTCTCAACCACCACATCTAGGTCCTCCCCTTTCACTCCTGCTGCTCTATTTGTTCATAATTTTAGTTCTTTAAACTTCTCATTTTCTCTCTTTCTTCCCCCAAGCCCAGCTCCAGGCCTAGGCCTTTCTTTTTTCTTGGAAAACTGTTTGTATTTTTTAATCTGGTCAGGCTATAGCTGCTGTGTTTTGGGGTTTGGTCCCCAAATTAGCCTCTCAAACTTGATGGGGTGCCTCTGTGAGGTGCCTGCAGCATCCTTTGCATTCTCCACTGGGGAAGTATGTTGGTTAGGACAATGCCAGCTTCAGAGACAGTCCAGCGGTGGCTAAAAGCAACAGGACTTTATTCCTCACTCATCTAAGCATCCGGTGCAAGTGTTCCTGGCTGTTAGCTCCACAGGGTGACACCAGGCCCTGTGCTCTTTCCTTGTGGTAGCTGTGTCATCCTCTAGGGCACACAGTCCTCAGAGTCCAACTGGGACAGAAAAGGACAGGAGCTGGGAGGCCATCCTTATTGTGTGACATAGAGTTGTCCTATGTCTCTGTCACTCCCATTCCAGTGGCACGAAAATTGTGCTACTGGTTTCTGTGAACAGCTGCTATCCAGTGACAACATTCTGATACAGAAAGAAGACAAGGGGTTTTGGTGGGATCTTTCTCCTAATGTACTCTAGTGTAATTTTTGTGACTTGATTAGGCTCATCTCAGTGAGGGGAAATGGGTGAAACCATTGGTCACTGTTGTGTCCCTTTGGCAGGTCCATGCCTAGCTTCTTAGGGTAGAGATTGCCCAGTAAGGTAAAGCATCAGTGCTTGACTGGAGGACTGAGCAGGTCACGTGGACCCCTGTCCTGCCCCTTGCAGTGCTGAGGGAGGGAGGGACAGCAAACACACTAACTTTCCTTGCTTCTGCCACCAGCAAGCCCCTCTAAAAAGCATCAGTTCCCTTCCCAGACAAAGGCATTCATTGTGATCAGAAAGCTTTCATAATTACAGGTGCCCATCAAGGCATGAGCCTCGTCTTGGATGATGAAACCTTTTGATTAAAGACTTGTTATTGGTGCTTTATGGGGCGGAGAGAAAATGTGCTGCTGTTAGTACTGGATGCAGCTCCATCGCACATCTGGCACCTGCCTCTGAATCCACGGAGATGGGTGGCGAATACATCTTTTCCTCTCTTGATAAGCCAGCTACATCTTTAAAGTGTCTCTTCAGCAGTTATTTTTGTGTGTATATGTTAGTGTGAGCATATAATAGCAGAAAAGCAATCACCTATCAGATTGTCAGGGTAGAAAAGAAGGAATGAATGGATGTGATGCATAATTGATTTATGAAACTGGAGAAACAAAATTCACTATTTCAAGCAATGTGGTTCTATTTCTGAAAATCCTTAGGTAGAATAGCAATACTTGGACTTGTGAAATTGGAGCCTCTAAGGCTTCCAAAGTGACCTAAGATGGTGACACTCAAGGGCCCCTTCCCTACCATCCTATACTGTATTAAGAGGAAGACTGGTGTTTTTTTCCCTAAAATGCCCCTTTTAAAATAAGTAGTAGAACCCTAGCACTGGCTCAGTCTAAAGGGTCGGTAATCATCATTTTCCTGTGATAAGTATCACAGCAGTCAAAGAGAGTCCAGTAGTCCTAGGCACCCCTGACCAGCACTGGCTCTCTCAGGTTTTGCCTGTCTTGTCAAAATTTGGGGGAAAGGAGCAAGCCTCACTTTTCCCTTACCATGGTCCCTCAGCCAGGGGCCTGGCAGGCTAAACAGAATGCAGCCAGTTACAACTCTTTGCAGGCAGTCATGGCTCAGGCCAGGAAGATTCCATCTGCTGGAGCATCAGTACATGCAGAGTGGTCTTGCTCCATGCCCACCCTGATCACAGTCCAAGAGCCAGCCCCCAGGACTGCTTCTATGACTCTCTAGTGTCCAGCTAATTGTTATCTTATTCTTCCTAGCCTCACTCTTCTCTCCTCTCAGATTGGGTATGGCCACTGCAGACCTTCATAGGTCCCTATGGCTCTGAACTTCAGAGATGTTCTTGATTAATTTCCTCCAGGAAGATCCAGTCTATCCCATCTTCTCCTAAAACCACTCATCTGCAGATATTGGGTTCCAATAAGCCTTACCACTAAGAACCACTAACATTTATGAGCACTGGCTGTGTCACTGTTTGGAGTCCTATGGATTTGTTTTTCAAATCTTTATATATTTTCTATTTCTGGGCCTTGTATCATCCTCATCTTAGGTGGGGGAAGCTAAGGCACAGAGCAGACAATTCCTCTGAGTTTAAACATCACTAGATTTGTACCTGTGTTCCCCGATGCACCTGGCAGTCTTATTTACATAACACAAGGTAATTCTCAGATCACGGGTCTGCTCTAAGGTCCATGGGCTTCACAGATCTCACTATGACAAACACAAACAATGAGGGAGCTTATAAAATAAGGACTAAGTGTTCCCCCAACTTCATTCAATCACCTCTCACCAAAGGTGATGACAGCTTGACATGGTTTTCCAAATCTTTTTTTAGCACTTACGGACACACACTCATATATTTCTACAAAACCAGAACTATTACTACAAAACCAATAGTGGAAGAGTCAAAAGCATCTTTTGTAGAAAAGTACAGTTATACATCACATGTTTCAGTTGATGACAGACCATGTTATGCAACAGTAGTCCCATAAGATTATATCACCCAGTGACATAGTAGCCGTCTTAGACTGCATAAATACACTCTATAATGTTTCTACCACAATACTAGCAGCATATTTCGGAGAATGCATCCCCATAATTGAATGACACATGACTTTTTTGTTCAAATGTTCAGTGTGTCTGGACTAAGCATTCTGCTGAGCTTAGAATTCAGAGAGGTATTCCCTGGCCACTTTAGCTGGAGTAGCACTCCTATTCCACCCTTACTGTTTCTCAAGAGCCTATTTCTTTTCTCCTGTTATATGGATTGGTGATATTTAGTTTTGAAATGTATGTGAGTACTGATAATTTAATTCCATTTGACACCACAGGGTGGCTAATTAGCATACGATGACTCCTCATCTGAACCAACTCCTTAAGCCTGGTTAATAAGCACAAAAAGATTAGGAGTAATTTTTGACCGGTGGAATTAGTGGTAGTGAGAGTGCCATTCTTTTCTGGGTTTACTGCTAAGCTGCTATGTCCTGTTCAAAAAACTGTAAAAAGTGTTGTTTCTTCCATGGTCCTGCACTTAACCTACTGCTATGGTTTGGATATTGTTTGTCCCCCAAAGTCTTGCATGCTGAAGGCTTGGTCCCTGTGTGGCAGTATTGATATGGCGGAAACTTAAAGAAGTGACCCCCAGGGGGAAGGTAACTAGGTCATGGAGGCTCTACCACCATGGGTTAATGATGGTCTCATAGGAGTAGGTCAAATCTGGGAATAGCAGGTTGCTATAAAAAGAGCAAATTTGGTCCTTCCTAGGTCTCTTGCTTCCTGTGTCACCTATAATCTCTCTCTCCCTCTCACACAGGCTTGTTTCATGATGCCATTTGCCATGTTGTATGCACATGGAAAGCCTTCACTAGACACTAAAGAGATGGGGCTACTTCACCTTGGATTTCAGCCTTCAAAAATATGAGCAACATAAACCTCTTAAAAGTACCTGGTGGCAGGTGTTTGTTATAGCATCACCAATGGACTAAGTCATGGCACATGTTTTTGAAAGTTTGGCATTCAATGCCGTCCCCCTTCAGTCACAGGAATGCATGTAGGTGACTTTAGATGGTCTCAGGCCAGAGTCACTGGTCCACAGCTCCACTCGTTCAGAGAGCCTGTGATGGTTGATTGATTGTGTTAGTTTGACTAAGTAACGCCCAACTAAATTGGCTTAGCACAGTTCTGGTTGTAGAAGACTCACTCTAGGGAGGGTTACCACTAGAAAGGTATAAAAGGGAAATGAAGAAGAAAAGATAGTTTCTGTTTTCTTTGAAGGAGCTCCAGGCTTTGCTTTCACCTTGAACAATGTCTCCCGGCTTCTAGCGCAGACCCTTCAGCCTCATGATGCAGACTTGCATGACACACTACACTGAGCTCCAGGCTTTGACTGGCTTCTTCAGATCCCCAGGGTTAAGAATGTCAATGTGATGACCACAGAATATCAAACCCCAGGTGAGAGCTCTTTTCTATGCACTGCACTGGGTGCAGAGGCACTAAAGCCAGCCTGTGGCCAGGAAGGCCACTGTCACATTTCCTAGGGAGCAGGAAGCTGACAGCTGGCAGTCAGTGGGGATTTTGTGCCAAGTCGCGTGCAGTCTGTGTAGTCAGTTTCCAGCACTATGACAAACACCTGAAAAAAATCAGCTCCAATGAGGAAAGACCTGTTTCGGCTCACAATTTCAGGAGGTTCATTTCATGGGTGCCTGGCTCCGTGGCTCTGGAGCAGAGCCTCAGAGTGGTGGAGGACACGAGAGAACAAAGCTGCTCACCTCCTAGCAGCCAGGAAGGAGTGGGGCAGGGAGCAAACATAGGACTCCAGGACCCATTTCCTCCCACTGGGCCCCACCTTCCCTTTTTCATCACCTCCCAAAGCGCCTTTGCCTGGGAATCAAGCCAGCAACACATGGCCTTTGGGGGACATATAAGAGCCAAAATTTTAACAATCTTTCTTTCACTGTCAGGCACTACACTGCCTGCTAGAGGGCCTTTTCCTGCTGTGGACAGGCAGGGGCCTTTTCCTATTTAGTAAGAGGTCTGTTTACAGTTGGAATGTGGCTCAGATTTGTGGCAAAGTTATAGCAGGTGGCTATGCATTGCCGCACCTGATTTTAACCATCTAAAGCTGCTGATATTCCCAAAAGGAGCCTGAAAACAAATTGGTGGGCTGGTTTACTGTATCTTTCTAGCCTTTCTTCTGCTTTGTAATTGCAGTTTCCCTTGGTATTTAAAGGGGATTTGTTCCAGGACTTCCAGTGGATACCCAAATCCAAGAATCTTTAAGTACTTATCTAAGGAGTAATATTTGCATAAAACTTATCTACTACCTAATTCCACTTATAAACCTACCGAGGGGAACAAGGAGGGGGGTGGGGGAAAGGAAAGAAGGGATGAGAGAGAAAGAAAAGAGAAAAAAGAATGTGAGAAAAAATAGGAGCTTTTGTAAATAAGGAGGGGAAGAGGTGTTGAAGGGAGAGGAAGAAATGGAAAAAAAGAATCAAGATGTATCATGTACAGTACAAATTCCCTGTGATTAGTGTTATCATTATGCATATCTAAAATGTACCAATAAAAAGTTTTAAAAACCTACCTACATCTTCTAGTATGCTTTAAATCATTTTCAGATTACTTGTAGATCATAATACAATGTAAATGCTATGCAAATAGTATTTACATTATATTGTTTATGGAATATTGGCAAGAAAAAAGTCTCCACATTTACTATGGATATAGTTTTATGTTTCAAATATTTTCAGTTCACCATTGGTTGAATCTTCAGATGTAGAGCTCATGGATCAGAAGGACCAATTGTATTTGAAGCATTTCTTTGCTTAGTTATGTGTTGTCAGTTGGGTTTTCCTGTTGTCTGAAAGCTGATGTCTTTGGCTATCCTTGTTCCCATTTTCCTGGTACTCAGCATAGCCTCTGGCCCTGACTAGAGCTCAGCATGGCATCACATACCATCCAGTGTGAATCCAGTTTATCAAATAAATGGTCTGTTTGTCTTGTGTAGAAAGGAGGGGAAGGAGGTTTCACAGCTGTCCTAAGGACCAGCCTTATAGCCGTCTGTTATACAGTACCTATAGGTTCATGCCGAGTATTATTTTCCAGTTATACTAAATTTTCAAGTGGCTTAAAAAGATATAAAAAGTACTTTTGATTCACTCTGTGTAGTACCACTGCCTTCGTTCCTTTTCCAGCATTGAATCTGTTCTATGTGCAGCGATGTGCAGAGGAAGGGGCACAGGGCTTGACAGACTTGAATTGTGTTCTTTCCTCTCCATTGAAAACATTGCTGGTAGGGAATTGCTAAGCTCTTTTGCACCCTGAATCCTTCTTGTAAGGATATTCTCTTTGAAGGAAAAACAAACAAGATTATGCATGTCACAATGCCAGTACAGCCCTTGGCACACAGTAGGCAGTCAGTGTACAGAACAGTGAATGTAATCTCTGGCATCAGAGAAAGCATTAAGGGATGTTTGACTTGGCGTTTCCTGCTAGCTGCTCACTTACTCCCTTTTCTCTGATGTTAGCCCTAGATGTCTACAGCAGAAAAATAAACTTAACGTATGAGTGTTTTACCACACAGTATTCTCCTTCCCAATCTGACATGCCCATAGTTGGTGAACTGGGTGCTTTGTTCCACACGGCCGCCATTTGCGTTCTGAAGGCCAGGTTGCTAGAACTTTGCCGGTGGCTGTGGGAGAGAGTACACAGGCAGCTAAATGCTTCACTTGAAATGACATAAGGCAGTTTGCTCTTAGCTCATTGGCCAGAGTCGATCGTGAGTTTTCACTTCATTGCTGGGGGCCAGAGAGTATAATCTTACTGTTTTAGTCTGTTTGAGTTGCTATAACAAAATGTCATAAACTAGATGATTTATAAACAACAGAGACTTATGTGTCATAGTCCTAGAGCCTGAGGAGTCTAGAATCAAGGTATCTGGATAGGATGCCTAGTGAGGATCTGCTTTCTGTTTGTGAGGGAATCTTCTTGCTGTGTATTCCTGTGGGGGGAGGGAAAAGGGGTTTCTCTGAGGCCTTTTTGCTAACAGAATTAATCTCGTTCATAATGAGCCATCTTCTCATAACCCAGTTGCCTCCTAAAGACCCACTTACTTATATCATCATCTTGAAGTTAGGATTTTGGGAGGCACAAACATTCATATCACAGTCTTTACTGTATGTTCAGAGGATGGAGAGCCAGTAATATTGGTGAGTAGCACTAGTATGCACACAATCATAGCCACTCTTTGCTCTTTTTCTTTTTGGTTGTGCTGAGGATGGAATCCAGGGCCTCATGCATAGTAGATAAGTGTTCTTCCTACCTCTGAGTTATACATCAATCTCAATAGCCATTCTATCGCCCACCTCCTGTGTATGTGACTCTGTCTGTTAAATACAGAACCATAGTTCTATGAATAGGTTTTATTACATTCAGTCTGAGAAAACTGGGTTAACCAGGTTAGGTAATTTTCCAAAGGTCATATAACTGGTAGGTTATGTGAGTCTGAAACCCACATCAGACTTGATACCACAAGCCTTGCTTTGTTTTTTTCCTGACTTCTTGAGAGGGTTTTGCTGTGTAGTTCTTGAATTATTTTGTAGCCCAGGCTGGCCTTGAGCTTGAAGTGATCCTCCTAAGTGCTGGGATTACGGGCATGCATCATCATGCCAGCTCAAAGCCTTGCTTTTAAAATGTTATTCTTTGAGGAAGAGGAATGAGTATCTCCAATCTTCAGGCAAAACTGACCTTTATGAGCTCACATACAAGCTGTAGGGCAGCCAGGAGAAACTGTGGCAGGTTTCTGTCCCGCTATTCTGCTCCACCCCTCTGCTATGAATAGAATATGACCTTGCCCCTACTTCACCCCCCTCCTTTTAGCATTTGAATTTTCAAAATGAATTAATGCCTTCAATAATTCAGGTTTTAGCCCCTTTTCCCCATCAAGCCAGCCCCTGCTATCTTCCTTTCGTTTAAACTCCTGTTACACTCTTCTTATCCTTTCCTTAGCAGATGTCAAATACTGTCTAATTAGGGTAGGTTGCTGGGGAGCATCAATTTTCGCTGGCATTGCAAGGCACAAAAATATTATCCTTGGTGGTAAAGTTATTTTATCAGTCAGTGCTTACTAGAGGAAGAGATTTAATGCAAGCTATACAAATACAGATATGTAAGGATTTACAAGGTAGGCTTACAGTGGCTGCCAACAGAGTCAGGTGTGGAAGAATGCGAAAGGTCAGTCTGTGAGCTGGAGATCTGAAGGATCCAGTCGAAGGCCCGGAGCTCACTCCCATGTGAGTCCGTATCAGGAGGCCAGAGGGTCTGTAATCCAAACTGCATGGTCTGCACTGAAACCAGGAGACTCCAACCAAGGGGAAGGCGAAGACAGGAGCTCCTCCAAGGAAACAAAAGCGAGGCTTCCTTCTTGGTCCCCCTTTTCTTATACTCAGGCAACAGCCCAACAGCCAATTGGTGTCACTCACACCAGGATGGGTCTTTGTCTTCAGTGAATCCCTTCAGCCACCCCAGAACTAAGCCGATCCAGTTTAGTCAGGTGTTTCTTACTCAAACTGACACAATAAGTTAACTATCAGAGGTAATCTGTACAGTCTGTGTGAGCATCCATCTTCCCATGAAAGCTTTAATCACAGACCATGTGGGATTCTGAACTGTGGACTGAGCCACAAGTAATATCTTACTGAAAGCACTCGGCACCAGCTGTGTGGGTTGCAGACATGCAACTCAGGAGAATGGGTATATGAACTTCTTAGCTTCTTTATCAACTTCAGAGTTTAATATCCCATTTTAAATATAACTCTCCTGGCCAGTATAGGTGTAAACTCAAGGTGGTCACATAGGAAAGGAGTCTGGGGAGGCAAAGATGTGACTGAACCCATTCTGGGGAGAGGACAAGGTTCCAACATGAACAGTTTAGAGTCATGCTCATTTAGGCTGCTGCAGCCCAGATACCATTGTCTTCAGCTCAGTCCTCTCCAGGCATGACACAAACTGGTCCATATTCCTTAGTGATATTCAAAGAGGCAGGAGCTAAGGGACTGGAGCAGGACCCATTTCTACACTGCATCAGAGACTCCACACGTCCATCTAATCCCCATTCCATCTTTGGAACACAATCCTGATTTTTCTTCTTGATATTTTGCTCCTTGGATAAAAACTGTATTTTCTAACCTACCTTGCAGGCCGCAAGTAAGTTTTAATCAGTAAGATATAAGAAGATGTAGTAGGCAACACTCCAGAAGGGCAACCTAAAGAAGGTGACTCAGCTAAAAGGTGAATCCCTTTTCCCCCTTTGCCCTTTATCTTTTGGCCTAGAACGCAAATACAATGATTAGAGTTTCAGCATCTGTTTTAAATGGAAACCACTTATTTGGGTGGTAGAGCAGCAGATTTAAAGGATCCATAGTTTATTGATGACTGAACTATAAAGCTACCATACCAGCTTTGGACTGTCTACCTTTAGAATTGTTTTAAATCAGAAAGAAATTCAGTCTCAGTCTAGTGGATCTAGGATTCCTGGGCTGAAACTTTGGGTAAAGGCCTAAGCTAGCCAGAGAAATGCACTCTCCTGACCATAAGTATTATTTCAGCGGTAGACACATGACCAACCAGAATGAAGCCAGGACTCAGCTTTGCAAGGTTGTCAGGCTGGAACTGTTGACAGTCACTGAAAGAGACAGTTTCTCCCAATTATTTGAATCCTGGATCAAGCTTCACTGAAGTTAGATGATCTACTAGACTTTTTGCTTAAGGGTGCCAGCATCTTCTCTTTTTTTATGTTTTTATTTTGAAGGTAGTGAAAACAACAGAACAAGACAGAATGTAGCCAATTGAGACAGTGCAGTGAAATTGGTACAGGCCATCACAGCAGGTTACCAGGATAGCAGTAATAGGTACCATAGTATATCTCGTTATCTTCACAAAATAGTTGTTCTTTCAATCAGGTACAGGAAATTAAACCAAATACAGAACATTATAGAACTTATCAAAACAGAATATTGAATAGAGGAATATAATTAATCAGAACAAAACAAAACAATGTAACAATATTTGCCTTCAAAGAGATGGTAGAAGGAAATCCCCCCATTTGCTATATTGCATATGGTCAACCTCCCAAGAGATGCTCAGACCTCTGGCTCCCATTTGCTAATGGGGGTAGGGGTGCAGATGGGATGTTTGATTCTCAGCCTGTGCGCCAGTAGGCTCACTATTGCTTACCAGGGAAGTGAGCTGGTTGCTTGGTTTCCCAGTGCCCTAAGTTCCAACATGCATGGATCTAGGGGAGACGCTAGGTAGTTCTCCCCCTGAGGCAGCTGCCACTTGCCTGAGCCACGACTCCTTACCAGGGAGGTGGGCTAGTTGCTTGGTTTCACAGCAATTTTAAGCCAATTTAAGATCTTAGTCACTTATACCCAAGTGAGTTTCAAGTGATACAAAGCTTAATTGGTGTTTCTACTTACATACTTGCCCCTGAACTGGTCTTGGTACCCTTGATATCCCAGGATCATTTCTGCTCTTATTACACTAGTGCAACAGGTTGAACTAGTGCCTAACTTTGGAGCACCATGGGAGATATAGTATAACTGGGTTTCATGGTTTATGTCGGTGGCCCCCAAGCCTCATGAGTTATGGACTGGACCAAATCTAGCATGTGTGATTGGTCGGTTGTCTAGTGCTCAGATTGGTGATGTGAGTGCTACACCCACCTAGGGGTGGAGCCAGCATACCATGTAATGGCTGTCTCTTGCCGTTTCGCACCTTGATGTTTGTAGTGGCCATGAATGGCTCTCTCGCCAGGGCACACTGCCTTAGAGACAACTGAGTATGGACTGAAACCTCCAAGGACTGTAAGAAATAAGCCTTTTCTTCTTAACTTTGGGCGTCAGGTATTTTGTCTCAGAGACAAGTAAAGAGGGGCTGGGCCTAGAAGATGAGAGTCAGGATGCCATGGTATCAGTAGCTGTCCTTGCCAAATGATCCTGTGATCCTGTTTTCTGTGGTCAGAGTTTTCCTTATCTCACACAGACTGGCTCGGATAGTTCCTCTGCACGATATTCTTCTGCAGCCTCTAGCAACCCAGGATCCAGGAGGCCCCAGATGACCTGGCTCCTGCCTCACTCTTACCCACATCTAGTCCTGGGCTCCTTTCCCACTAGCCAGCTTGGCTTTGGGAAGCTCCTGCTCTATTAGGCCTTTCTGGCCTTGGGAAGCTCTCCTGTATCTCAGTTCTTCACAGGCCAGCTCCTTGTTATCCCCCAGAAGCCTTCTAAGCTTCACTTCCTCAGAGAGGCCTCCCCAGAACACCCTCTGTAACAAAGGTCTTCCCAGTACACTTTATCAGAGGACTAAAACAAATGTGTGTTTGCTCTGTTTGGGGCTGCTTTCCACTCTAAGATGTAAGCTCTAGGAGAGGAAGTTTATCTGTTCAGTTCTGTCTGCCACATCTTCCTTGCTGGACCTGGCACTCAGTAGGAATTTGAAGACTTTGTGTGATTGATTCATTGATTAATGTCTTGTGTAGGCAAGATAAGTGCTCTAGCATAGAGCCACAGTCCCAGCCCTTTTTAAATTTTCTTTTTGTTTTGAGATACAGTAGTTGCCCAGGCAGTCCTTGAGTTTTGACCCTTTTGTCTCAGCCTTCGAGGTGCTGGGATCCAAGTGTGTACCGTCATGTCCAGTTTAGAGTTTATTGAGTGAATGAATGAAAGGAGTGTCTCTATGATAGTCTGCAGACACTGGAAAGTAAAAATGCTACATAGAATTACAGAAGGCTTCCAGGGCCTGCTGGGCAATGTCCTCTCAAGGGGCTTAGTGGCCGTTTAAATTTTCCACTAGCCCCTGCACTGACTGCATAGGAGGGCTGTGGTTTTATTCTATTACTTATGTGCTGCACACCAGTGGACTGAAACACAGGGTAGCCAACAGTGGAAACATGAGCATGGGATCTGTGAGAAGCTGCATCACACTGGGGCTAGAGCTGCTCTCTCCTCTTCACCCACCTGTCATACAGTCACTTATCATGGTAACTGCCTCGGTGTCCACTTCTAGATCTAACATAAATTGAAAGAGTTGCTTGAAAGCTGGTGGTCATCCTGTTGAGAACATCCCCTTCCTGTTTGGGTGTTGGTGAAATAATCTGCTTGTCCCTCATTCCACTGACTCAAAGTCTAACACCTGCTGGGCGTGGTGGCACAGGCCTGTAATTCCAGTAATAGGGAGGCTGAGGCAGGAGGATTGCCATGAGTTTAAGGCCAGCCTGAGCTAAATAGTGAGACCCTGTCTTGAAAAAAAATCCAACACACTACACAGCCAATAACCATGATTAACTTAACAGCTAACAGCAGTCACATAAATCTACTGAGTGATACAAATACGGTGAATGTTTTTAGTTTTAAAAATAATCATAGTAAAAGACACACTGTCATTTATCTCCCTCAAAATGCTCATCCTTACTTTGAACACACTTACTCCAGCCTTCTTTCCGCTTTCGGAAGCAGTTCTGAAAGTTTTCTTTCATGAGTATCTTTCGTGATGTCATAAATCCATTCAAAACAGTCACTTTCCGTGGTCATAATGACTTTGGAGAAGAGCCAGAACCGGGTGGTGTCAGATTTGGTGCATAAGGCGGAGGAGGACACACCGTGATGTTTTTGCCAGCCTGCTTTTCTACTGGATGGTACTCAGCAGCAGCACTCACTCTATTTTTGATCACAACTCATAAAGATACTGTCTGGGACCTGTGAGCAGTAAATTTCTTCTCATTGTATCATATCTGATACATATATATATATATATATATACCCAAACCTGGCTGTGAGAAAGAAAGAGAGAGCAAGAGAGAGCAAAGGGAGAGAGAGAGAGACAGAGACAGAGACAGAGAGACAGAGAGAGAGACAGAGAGAGAGAGAGAGAGAGAGACAGAGAAACAGAGACAGAGAGAGACAGAGATTTCAAGTTCAAACTAGAAAGAAACCATAACCATAGTTCCAATCTAAACTAGGAGCAAAGCTCCCTCGCTTGTGTCCATCCTGTGGAGCTCACATCTCAAGCTCAACATGTCTCCAGTTACGTTCACGTCCCTGTGACATAATCCAGTGAAATTTAAAATGCCAGAAGGCTGAAGTCTAAGAGAATTTGCCTCCTAGTCACTGTACCCTGACTCCCCAGGAAGGGTCTCCCTTGCCTTTCGTAACAGCATTTGAGTTTAAATTCCCCCTGGAATGTGTAATGGGGACGCTGCCTTTGGAACTCATTCACAGGCACCGAGGTGACTCAGCAGCCCTGAGTCAGAACCAGAATGGGCACTGAGAGGGTAACATTTTAGTTAACACCAGACCAAATTTCTGATGGTGATATCACAAGATGATAATGGAACTGAAAAATTACAATCACCTGTGACTTCACAGCTGTTGTAATGTGGTCATGCAGTATATTAGGTGTTAATGGTGGTGCTGATGTAAACAAACCTACTGCTCAGCCGGTCCTGTAAAATATAACACAATTAGGCACAGTGCATGCCTCTGGATAAAGGTAATAAACAACTGTTACTGGCTTATGTGAGCAGCAGACCTTTTATTGTTATTTTGGAGTATACTCCCTCTACTTTTAAAAAGGTTACTGTAAAACACTATGTCATATTATGCTGGAAGCATCTTCCTTTATCTACTGTTCATTGTGTTTCTTGATTATATCAAGAGGCTATGGTAAGAGATTGGCCTGTCCCATCTAGATTGCACAAATACACTCTGATGATCACACAAGGATGAAATCATCGAACAGTGTGTGTCTGAGAACGTGTCTTGTTAAGCTGTACAAGGCTGTATTTTAAAATGCAGACAAGGAAGCTCAAAGGAAAAATTCCTCCTTTTATAGTTTGCCATGTTCCCCAGCACATGCCTTTCTGCTTTCCCAGGTTGTAATACAATTGTGAACTGGTTTTCAAAAAAACATTATTCTACTTACATGTCAAATATACAAAAGAATTAAATTAGGAATCGATCTTAAAAGAGTCATCACAACATTTCTATAAACAGAGAGGTGTCTTGGAGGCAATTTAAATGATGGGATTTACAAACACTTAATTTGCACACAAACTTTCAGGAAAATATAATGTATACAGAGGAAGGTAGACAGGTGTGATTTGTGTGGGCACAATGCATGAGCTCTTTGTAAACTTTTGCAAATATTTCTACAGCCCCTCTACTATATTGTATGTATTATGATTATTTATTTTCATGTGTTGTCATGCTCTATGTGTTTGTTTGTTGGAGTGAGTCCCTTGATGGCAAGGAGCACAACACAGTTGTACCTCCAATGTCCAGCGGGTTCATTGGCAGCTGGATTCATGTCTTAGTCTCTTTTATCTTTAGCACCTAATTTAGGGACCGATGTTCAGGGCATTCAGAAAATGTTTGCTGAATTGAAAGAACTAAATATAAGTCCCCCTTTGAAAATAGTGTGGGGTTTTGCACTAATAAAAACACTTTCATTAGAATAACTTCTTAAACAATTATTTAATGCTCCTAGTCACAAGGTATCTGTAGGAACTCTAATTTCCCACCACTGGCTGATTTATTTATCACATGCCTATTATGTGCCTGGAACTGAGCTAGGAGATGAGTGATCAAGGCACCTGGGGCTTCTTCTCTTGTGAAGCTTATAGTCAAGGGGGAGAAAAATAAGGAACAGACAACAGTTGCACGCTAAGGGCTGGCAGGGTGGAGTCCAGGCAGGAGAGGAAATGATGTTTACCAAAAGACACGAAAGGATTGACCAGACTGTGCAGATGACAGAAGGTGACTTCACAGCTCAAGACAGAAGGGTCTTGAGTGCAACAAACTGAGTAAATTTTGGCCTAGCCAGAACATGGAAAGGCAGAGAGAGAAGAGTCATGTGACACAGGGCAGCCAGAGTAGGTTGGGAAAGGCTGTATCTGTGTGAACTGGGAGTAAATCCCAAGGGAAGGTGAGGGACAGCATGAATGGGGCTCTGGCCATGGCATGAAGAATGCGTTGGAGAGACCAACTAGGGTCTGTTGAGATACATGTCCAGATATACTTTTTATCATGGAAGTAAATGACAATCAGCCAGATAAGAAAAGTTGCAATCTGTTTATTAAGATCCTGCTATATTGGGGGGCCACCTTCCCCTGCTTTTTAGTAGAGACTCAAAGACCATCAGGAGAGTGAGAAAGCTGTGTAGTGGAAAACAGGAGAAGGTCTCTGATGTACCCTGGTTGCAGGGCTGAAGCTCAGGTAAATGGGAGCAAGGCATCTACATGATTGGTTAGAGGGGCATATTTGGCTTTCTCTAGTTGGTCCGAACCTGGAAACAGTGACAAACTGAGAAATCTGTCAGTTATTCATTAAGTCTGGCCACATGAAGCTCTGCTGGAATCCAAGGTAACCTAGATTTAGGGAACTGGAGATTCTGGGTATGGCTGAAAGTTCTGTAAATCTCTTATCCCAGTATCCTGTGTCCTGAAATATGAAGATACAGACTAAGTAAATTTAGGCCTAATAATAAACATTTTTGGGGCCAACTTTTCATATTCTCCCAATGGTGAACATACCTATATTCAGAGATGAGGATTTCACCCAGAGTTTTAAAATATAAAAGTCAAGGTTTATTTCACTTTTAGTTACCTGTTGGGCCTAAGATACCTAGGCCCAAGTGAAGAATCATAGTTTTTAGAGAAAAGCAAAAACCAAACAAGCAAAAAACAGAACTGCTTTTGAATGCCTGACTGGTTCAGAAGAAAACACAAATCATGCTTGTAATGAGTAACAGGTTAAGGGTTTGGGGTTTCTGTCCCTGTGCTAGTCTCTATGTTGCTTGGGTGGTACCTGGCACCACAAGCTTACCCGTGCTCCTTGGGAATCCTGAGCACTTTTCTGGAGCTATCATCTGTTTCCAGTGCCAATGGGTGCTCTGGATGCCACACAATCGGCCTTCATAGCCACACATTCTGCATCTGAACATTCAACCCCTGAAGACTGAAAATATTTGAAAAAAACTGCATCTCTACTGGATATATACAGACTTTTTCCTTGTCATTACTTCTTAACCAATATAGTATAACAATTGTTTATGTAGCATTTACATTATGTCGGGTATTGTAAGTACTACAGCGAGAATTTAAAGTACAATACATGGGAGGATACATGCAGGTCATATGTAAATACTATGTCATTTTATGCAACAGACTGGAGCATGGATGGATTTTGGTATTTTCAGGGGGCATCCTAGAACCAATTCCCTCTAACACCAAGGGACATCTGTATTAGATGTGAGTCTTATCAGTGCACCTGTGATACTTTGCAACTTGAATGTTCACAAGTCTGAGACTTACTATATAAACATATCAGTGAATTAAATTAGACAAAGTGCCCAAATTTCTTTGATAATTTGAAGAACATCCAGGACCCTGTCCCCAGAAAAATACAGGAAACATTTCACTTTAATGGAGTTTACTCCTCATTTTTCTGCCTTCACTGCTCATGGATTAGATGGCCTCTAAAAGCCCTTTCATGTTCCTAAATTCTCTGATTTTATGGTTCTGCAAACAAAGACATGCCCTCTTCAGCATTTTAAATCACCTTATCTCTTTCAAAGAAGCAAGGATAAAAATGGTACAGCTTTCATAGTGGATATGCTCTTTCTTTGAATTATCCCTCCATCTATTTATAGTGCAGCCCCTCAGGGCATAGGCTGTCTCTGTCTTTGTGCAATGGCTAGCATGTAGTTGGATGCTCAATAATGCCTAATTATAATAATATGGATCATGATGTAATGTCATCTGTAAACATTCATAAGCTTAGGATGGATGCATAACATTTAAACCTGTACAAAACAGTAGAGAGCCTTTAAGGGAATACACAAAAATCTTGTGTTTCAGTGTTACAAGGCAGGGTTAATTAAACATCCCCAAACGTTTATCTCTAAGAACCCATGTCTCACAGTATACAGATGTAGGTGTAGATATATATTCAGGAATTATTTGAAGTTGTCAAAATTAATCACTAGATCTACTGTCCTTAAAACCTTGCATTCAGAATCATCTCTTGATATTCAAAGTTAACTTTCTATATACTACTTCAGGCCCTACTATAAAGATTAGGTTTGGAAGAGGTGTTTCCTAGTTGGCTGAGAATTTACCCCTGTAAGTGCTAAATATTTTCTCCCCATTCTATTAAACAATTTGAACAGATAATTTTTTGAAATGTGCTATACACAGTGTCTTTTGAAGCAGATTCTTTGGAGCATAGCTTCCTCTTATGAGCGATGATTATTATCCTGGGTTGGTGATGGTCTTTATAAACTTTAGGCCTAGTAATCTCACTGCACAGTAAGATTACTGTATATGCTGGCTTGTTGGCCCAAACACTAACTGAATCCAGAGTACATATTTTGATTTTTGTTAGAATTATCCAGGCCTGTAGTTCGAAGAGCAACCAGTTCTTCCAGCATTTGTAAGAAAGGTAATTATTTCTAGCTACCTTGCTCTTATTTCCTCTTCCCCATCGGGAATCAGTTTTATATTTTTTTAGCTGATTAAAAATTGCCAGTCTGCATTTATAAATAACATGCTCGTGCCATTGCCTCTTTGTGTCTCTCTTTTCTGCTCTATATATTGACTTCTCACCAGTGAAAATAAAGATTTAATGCTGATCTTTCCCATCTCTACCACACACGTTCACTTTCCATCCTCCCAGGATCCTTTATCATAATTTTAGTTAAATCAATATTCAGTGTTTACATTATTAGGACTCCATATGCTCTCTGGAACTCAATCATGCAGAAAGCTGTAATTAATTTTCTTTTCCTGCACATTTTTCTTCAAGTTAATAGTTGTCTTGTTTTAAAATTTAGTTTTCTATTTACTTGTATCTGTTTTAATCCATTGTCTAAATCAGTGCTCTTCAAACTATGTGTAATAATTGATTAGTTTAAAATTTCTATTGTTATAGACATATGCTTCTATAAAGTACAATAAAATACCTTTCTGGAGCATACGTATTAGATGGTACCTGTTGGCCACACTTGGTGTGGCACATTTCAAGTCTTTTTAAATTTTTACTAGTCTATGTTTGCAGTGCCTGATGATTACACTGTAGTGAGTGGTAGAGGTACATGACACATCTGAATTATTCTTACATCTCCTTCCTCTCCCCTGAGTCTCCTCTTCCTGCATCCCTTGGTTCTCTTTCCATTTGCAAAAGATTTGTCTCTCTGTTTCCCATCTTTTATTTTGCTCTTTTATTATACTTTGGGCTTCTCATATAAGGGAGACCCTGCAATTTAAAAAATTTTTTGTTTAATTAAATCTGTTATTTATTTTGAGACAGGGTCTTACCATGTAGTTCAGGTTGGCCTTGAATTCACTATGTAGCTGAGGTTGGCCTCAAATTTTGGTGATCTTTCTGCCTCAGCCTCTTGAGTGCTGGGATTATAAATGTACACCATCATACCAAACAACCCTGCGTTATTAAGCCTTTGA
Organism: Cavia porcellus; assembly: GCF_034190915.1. NCBI lineage: Eukaryota > Metazoa > Chordata > Mammalia > Rodentia > Caviidae > Cavia > Cavia porcellus. Next base: position 34,367,164 of record NW_026947493.1, read on the forward strand.
ATAAAAAAGTGAAAAAAGGAGAAAGTTGTACCACATTATGAAGGTCCTAGGTTCAATCCCCAGTACAGAAAAAAGTAAATAAATGTACAAAGACATTTCTTTTTTTACATTAGTCTCTTGGCTGCTTATTTGGCTGAGGGTAGAATTTTTGTTTGGAACTCGTTTTTCTTCAGAGTGTTGTGCTGCTCTTCAGCTTGCAGTATTGCTGCCAAGAAACCTAAATCACCAGGTGTGGCGGCACACACCTGTAAACCCAGCACTCAGGGGGCTGAGGCAGCACGATCACTGAGTTTGAGGCCAGCCTGGCTACATAGTGAGACCTTGTCTAAAACCCAAAACCCAAACCAAAACAAAGCAACAAAGAAAATGGAACCTAAGACCATTTTGGTCCCAGAACTTTTATTTTTTCAGAACCTTTTTATGTGACTTCTTTTCATTACTAAAAGCTTAGACACTTTCTCCTTTGACCCCATCTTGTGTATTTTACCCAATGTAGGTTTATTTCCGGCCATTATTTTGGTCACGTGCTGAGACATTTTAGTTTCGGTGATGTCCTTGCATCCCTGATTTCATTTTCTGCTATGTTTGGATCTTCCTAGGCCCCCGAAGGGCACTCCATGGGCTGAAGTTCTGGCTGCCAGCTTGGTGCTATTGGAAAGTGGTGGAAACTTGAAGAGCCAGGACTAAGTGGGCGTCATTGGTCATTGCGGGTGTGTGCGGAAGGGGTGTGGGACCCCAGTCTTTCCCTCTCTCTTCATTTTACCTCCAAGCCATGAGATTAGTGCCTCTGCCCTGCCACACCCCTACCATGATGTTTTGCTACAGTTCCAAAGCAATAGGACCAGACAAGCAAAATCTTTAAAATTGTGAGCTGAAGTAAAATTGTTTTATCTTAGCTGTTTGTTATCATGTTGGAAAACCAGTTAGCAGAATTTCTGTCACTCATTTTCCTTTTGTAGAAATACTGTTATTTGGACATTGACATGGTAGATTTGGCTTTCATTTGAAGATTTTCCAGTTGTTTTCTGGGGGGATCTTTTTGAGATAGGGTCTCACTATGTAGTTCAGGCTGGCCTTGAACTCACTGTACAGTCCAGTGTGGTCTCAAACTTGCAGCAATCCTTCTGCCTCAGCCTTCTAAATGCTGGAGTTATAAGCATGTGCCATGACACCTGGCTTGGATTTTTCATGTAGTAGTAGATTTGATTCTCTGTTTTCCTGAATACTAATTTAGGACTCAGCATTCTCTAGAATGCTTAGTTCCTTTTAGCTATCAAAATTATGTGTTATCATCTCTTGTTCATTCTCTGCATCCCAGAGAATTTGTACATTTCCGTGGTAATTTTAGTGAGGTTTTTTGAGGGAGCAAAATTAACCATTTAGTCAGCTTTCTGTCACTGTGACAAAACACAGTAAATCCCCAATTTATGAACATTCCGACTGAGGACTTTCATAGATTTGAACAGACCTCACCTTACGACATTCATAGATGTGAACCAACCATGCAGTGTGCAGTCAGAGCCCAGAACATCCAGAAGCAGGGGGAGAGCAGCAGGGATGAAGAGGGGCTGCTGGGAAGCACAAGCAGTAGACATCGAAACAAAAAGGAAAATAATTGAGACTGGACCAAGGCCGAAAGACTGGAGACGACCCTGCTTCTCATGACTTGTTCAAGCAGTGGCACAATTCTAAACAACAAGGACAAGACTATAGAACAGAGGAATCTTGTTCATGCTTTCCATCGTGTCAAAAGTATGTAAGACTCACTTTGTCGGACTTGCTAACAAATTCGGTTTACGAACATTCTCCCAGAATGGAAGTTGGCAACTTACTGTACCTGAGACAACCAGCTTAAAAGGTTGAAAAGTTTATTTTGAGCCACAGAGTCACAGGTTCCAGTTCTTGGTCACTTGTCTGTCCCTGTTGTTTCTGGGCCTGTGGCAAGCAGAGCATCGTGGCAAGGAGAATATGCGGAGCAAGGCTTCCACTCCTGAGGGCGTGGCTTCCATGACCTATTTCTTCCAACTAGGCCTTTCCTCCGGAAGCTGCACCACCTTCCAAAAACACTACAGGCTGGAGACCAAGCCTTTAGTACATGACCTTTAGGGAATATTCACAAAAACATGTGTTCAATCTGTTCAATCTACCATATTTACAAGTATTCATTGTCTACCTCTTGTTCTCCAGTTGCCAGGGGTTCTTTCCTTTTAACCAAAAAACACAAAAGTTGGGGATGTAGCTATTGGATTCCCCAGGCCTTGATTCCAGCACCATCAACATCTGTCAGTAGTAGTGTGACCCTGGGCAAAGTACTTCATGTTTCAGAAGTTTAGTTTTAATCTGTTTGAAGGGAAGAATAATAATATCTGTCCCAGGTGACTGGTGAGTGCTGGAGATGATACCTCAAGTATCCAGTCATTATTCCATAAATCACAGCTGTTACACTGCTGCTGGGGTTCCAGCTGTTCCTCTTCCCCCTTTTTCTCCCCACAGGTCATCTATAGCAGGGATGAGGAACCTTTTGGAGCTGTCAGTGATAACAGCCTGCTGCAGCACGTGTGCCATAGGTTTGCCACCACTGGCCTGCAGACTAGAAAATTGCATTCCCCTGCAAGTTTGACTGAAGTAAGACTCCCAGGGGGCTTTCCCAAGCTGTAATAAGGGAACATAATTGCCTGGGCTTTGTGGCATCTAGTTTGGCTTCCCAGCTCGTATATTGGCTTCAGATATCCACACCAGAGCAGAGTGGGGCCTTTCTGCAAACTGCAGGTCTCATCACTGAAGCTTTGGTACCTTCGTGATGAACACCATCTGTGGAAAGATGTCAAGGCATCTTCTTGGACTTCTAGCCTCGTGCCCACCTCACTATGTCCTTCTTCACCTCTTTTACTCTCAAGTTCTCTGCCAGCCCTGCAGAGTCTAAGCCAATGCTGCTCTGCCTTCAAGGGTCAGTGTGGTTTTCACCATTTCTAGGAATGAAAAGATCTCAAATAATACTTTACACATGATTAAAGAACAAAATTATTGAATTGAGGAACTTGACAATGTAATTATCTTAGAAAACCTTCAGAGTTCTACTCCACTCCCCAAGTAATAGTGTTTAATTGGCATTGTCCTTAAAAGTCTGTTTGGGTAGGGAAATTATGGGCAGAATGCTGTGAGTGCTCCAGTTCTCCATGCTTACAGATTGTCCAGTGCACCCAGGAGGAATGCAGTGTACCTTTAACTGTGTCCAAGGCAGGCATCGGCAGCTTTGAAAGTTTTCTAATCATCCCAGCAATAATATTTCAGTCACATTTCTGGGTGCTCATTGCTCTTCCTAAAATGCAAACTATGCACATGCTGTTCCCAGCCAAATGAAGACAGGGCAAGCTTTACATGTCTAATGAAGGCACAGCTCAAAAGATTAGGAACAAAGCATTTTGGTCACACCAACATGCACTTCAGGCATGCGAGGGCAGGGACTCCTGTCCATCCAGCAATAGGTGCTGTCAGTCTCAGCTTTTATCCTGGTTGCTCCTGAAGGAATCTGGATTAACATAATGAGGGTGTTCATGAACCAGCTCATTATCATTTTAGAAAACTTCAGGGCCAAATCAAACACCAGACTTTATGTTCAAGCTGTACCACTGACAGACAAGAATTTAATGAACTATTTTCTGCTTACAGATGGAGGTTGAAGTTGTATTCACATGCTCTAAATGTCAGCCTGCCTCTTTAGACTAAGTGAAACGAAGGAAAGACAAAACATGACGCACTTAACCTTGTTATGGTACTTAAAATAGGAGATTCAGTGTCTGGTAGCGTATCTTAATCCTTCTCTTGGCCTTCCTGATGGAGTATCAGCCAAGATAAGAAGTTTGAGTTTGGAAAAAGTTTTCAAAGCAGTTCATAAGATATCTGGGTAGTGCTATAATTTCAAAATTAAACAGCAATCAAGCCTCTAGGTTTCAGGTGAGAACTGGACTCTTGGAAAATGGTTGCTCTCTGGGGCTACAGTTCGAAGATTTGATGCTCATGGGTTGCAGTCAATTCCATGTCCTAAGTATGTATTTTATCTCTCAATACATTTTCATGTCTTACCAAAGAAAGTAAAGACCCATCTACAGCAGTCTTCCGGAAAGGTCAAAGGAAACTGACAAAGCAAGATCAAAATTCTAAAACTGACATTGATGAACAAGTGATGGTGCTAAGCAGCCTTATCATTATTAAATGGAATAGGAAGCTATTATATGTGGATGAGCCCAGAGTAAAATTGTTCACAAGAGTTAATCGCCCTCATCAGGTCACATTTCCTGAAGTACCCTCTGGATGCAAGTTATCACTGTTCTTGGCACTGGCTGTGCATTTCTTCAAGGGCAACAGACTCGGAATATGGAGCAACTCTGGACTTTCATTGGGGTTGACAAGAAGGGCAAAATACAAAAGCATCCTTGCCCACCTGAGTTATTTATGTTGTTCAACACAGCAGTAGTTGTCACTGGTCATGATCAATTTGGACCCATGAATATATTTTAAAAATGCTCTCTGTATTAAAGGGCTTCATTCTCATCTGCAGAGACATAGCAGGTTTTTGTATTCTGAGTAAATTGGATTTAGTTGTTTAGCGCTTAAAGCCACATGCAGTCAGGGAGATTATTGAATATCTTGGTTGATTGATTCATAGCCTCATGGCGATAGGAGAGGCACAAGAGAGAGATAATGATGACAAGCCAAGTGTGTCCTTCCCACTCACCGACACCCCGGGCAGAACCAGTCCACTGTGGACCCTGCTCTCTCTGAGGCAGTGGAAGTTCCCTGACTTATCTTGGTGTGGCTTGCTTTTCTCCACTGAACTTAAAGAGGCATCATCATATTTTACTTGTCAAAACCACAGGTTTCTCCTTCCTCTGTTTCATGAAACCGAGGAGCATAGTTACTATTTATCCGCATTCCTGTTCTGACCAGGAAGGTTGTACTCTGTTCATTTGAATTCAAATCTTTGTATCCTCAAGGTGGATTTTATCATTTCCATTTTGCACGCCAGGAAACCAGAGAGGTGGTGTGTCCAATATGTTTAAGTAGCACAGGTAGAGTTTAAATCAAGGTCTGTCTGATTCATTCTCTTCGGTGTGTTTGTGTGTGTATGTGTGTGTGTGTGTGTGTGTGTGTGTGTGTGTGTTATGAATATGAAATTAGGGCCTGACTTTATACGTAGAGGAATTCTAGCTTCCTCAAAAGTTAAACTAGGTTAATCATATGACACAACAACTCCATTCCCGATTATATACATCAAAGAATTCAGAGCAGGAACTCAGATATTTGTACACCAATGTTCACCGCAGCATATGTCACAGTGGCCAAAATGTGGGGAGAATTCAATCGTTTATCAACTGAGGAATGGGTAAGCCAAATGTGGTACATACATGCAACGAAATGCTAGGCCATAAAAAAGAGCGAGGTTTTAATATCTGCTCCTACCTGGAGGAGCCTTGCAAATGTTATGCTAAGTGAAAGAATCCAGGCACAAAAAGGCAAATGTTGTATGTCTCTACTTATACGAGGCAGCTCGAATAGGCAGATTTGTAGTGAAAAAAGTAAAACAGAGATTAGCAAGAGCTGAAGGAGAAGGAATATGGAGTCAGTGAGTTCGTTTTGGGGTGACAAAAATTTTGCACATAGTAATGATAGTCACATAACATTGTGACAGTGCCTATCACTTTATCAGTTTGTCATTTTAATCCTTACAGTGATTAAAATGGTAAACTTAACATTGTGAATGTTTTATGACCAAAAAGAAAAAGTCTTGTGTGAAGAGAAGGGTCAAGTGGATGTAGACATGAATCCTATTCTGTCAGCTACCACCTTTATGAATTGAGTAGTAACTTAGGATCTTTGAGCCTTGTGTTCCCATTTTGGAGTTGGAACTGACATTGCCTGACACACTCAGCTGGTGTGGAGTGTAAGATATTTAGTCACTGCCAAGCACAAAGTGTAAGCGCTCTCTCTGCGGTGTGACAGTGGAGGTGGTCAGAGTAGTGACAAGTTGTTATTCCTTAGCCCTGAAGGTCCTCACCACGAGGATTTATACACCAGGGACAGTGAATATTCTCACCACTTGCACTGATGAATTGTTAAATAGTTACTGAAATTTTGTTCTTGTTTTGGATAAACATTTTTTCCCAACAGAATGCCAGTGAAGAACCAGGTGTTTGAGAAATGTGGCTGTGTTAAGTTAAATGAGTCTTCTTTGGACTCCAGATGGGAGCACAAAGCTGTGTGAAACCCCAATGGTCTTTTCTTGTTGATTTTCACATGACTAAAAAAATGATTCAACCACAGTACCGAGGAGCTGCTGAGGTGTTCTTGCTGCCAGCTAACTGCTGTTATTTGGGGAAAGAAAAGATGTTAGGACAAGAACTCATAACCCAGGAAAACAGTGGATTTGCGCTAGAAGCCTCTGTAAAGGCCTTTAGTGATGTCCCTGTGGGGGTCATGTGTCAATTACAGGGCCCTTAGGGCCACTTCCTTCAACTGGGTAGAGTTACCATCGCTTTAGGAAACTGAGGTCTACGGTGCGAGAACTAGCAAGGTTAAAAAGACTTCCAGAGAGCATTTGAATGCTTCATTAGATGTTTGGTTTCTGTGCTCCATAGGGTGAATGATCAGTCCCCCATCTCACATGTAATAAATCTGCATTCAACACACGTTAACATTTTCTTGAATAAGTTATGCCAAATTCTTATGGGTATTGACTGCAGCCCTCTAATAAAGCACAGCTGTAGACCTGGAAACTTGTCCTTTGAACATTTGGAAGCATCTCTGCAGGCGCCTTCCTTTGCTTAGAGACACATATGGCCACTGAAAAATAATGTGCTTTTGTATTTAACCCTTGAATTCCGTAAAGGAAATGTTCTGGGGAGTTGAGCTTTAAATGATGTAGTGGTTTCTCGGTGATCTGTACACACCTCCCACAGTTAGCCTGAGCCCCTGCCCACCCCTCTGTGCCATGGGACAGTAGTGCTTTGAGAGATCACTAACTATTCCTTTGGAAATTTTTTGTTCAACTGGAAGTAAATGGGTTTTCAGGTGAGATTTAGGGTTTCAGAGAGGCCACATGCATAATGCCTGCTGAAACCAAGCATTTATGATAAAAAGCTGACTGATCAGTCCAACCACTAGTAGATAACTGTTGTTAAGCTTTAATGTATAACTTGCCAGACTTCTTTCAGTGCTTGAATACTTTCTTATTCTTTTTCTTTTGCACAAAGAGATTCATACTGCACTTAGTTTTTAAACTTGCCAACTATCAATACATTGTAAATATTTTTCTATATAATTTTTTGGCTTAAAATTTTAATTATGATGGACACATCTCTTCATTTTAAATCAGTAAAGAGAAGTTACATAGAAATCTGTAAGCTCATGCTCAACAAATGTATTTTCTCAGATTGAATCCTTTTGGGTATCAAAGACCATTTTACTAGACTTTTTTTTTAAAAATAAAACTTTTAGTATAAGTGAAACAAATAAGCATATGTGTTGAAATTTTTTCAGATGACAGGCTATGTAATTTGGGGGAGTCTTGAACTTTTCCCTATTTCCTAATTATATATATAATTAATATACACTACTAAAATATGTACACACTTCAGGAAAAGAAACACTGTTATAAATATTTTAATACTAAATTTATTGAGACATCATTTGATCAGTACAACTAACCTTTGGCCTCTGTAATTACAGGAGGTGCTCAAAGTGGTGACCATTAGCTTCCAGACATGTATTAGTACAGTGAACTGCTGAATTATGTATGCATTTCCTGGGCAGACTCTGTGTATAGTGTTTCTCACATAGGAGAAACCATGTGGTATTTGAACTTATGTGTCTGACTTATTTCACTTCACATTATGTTCTCATGTTGTATCCATTTACTTAGTAGTGCTTCAAGTTTACCTTTCTTTATGGCAGTATAATACTCTGCTGTGTATAAATACCACATTTTCCTTATCTATTGATGTGTTGTTGGACACAGAAGCTGCTTCCAAGATCTAGGTATTATAAATTGTGCTGCTGTAAACATGGGAATCATATATCCTTGTTTTGTTTTTTTTGTTTTTGTTTTTGTCTTTTTCCTTTTTATGGGTACCAGGGATCAAACTCACGACCGCCTGCTTGCAAGGCAGGCGCTTACCCGCCACTGAGCTAAATCCCCAGCCCCTATCATATATCCTTGTAACATGAAGATTTTATTTCTTTTGAGAAGATACCTAGTAGGGGGATTGCTGAGTCATATGGTATTTCTACTGTTAGTTTTTTAAGGAATCTACATACTGATTTTCATTGTGGTTGTACCTGTACATAATTCCACCAACAGTGTAGCAGTGTTTCTTTTTCCTTGATGCATTTGCCACTATTAGATTGTTGGATAATAACCATTCTTTCTGGGGTAAGATGGTATCTCAGTGTAGTTTTGCATTCCTCTGATGGCCAGCACAATAAGCATTTTTTCATGTATTTATTGGCCATTTGCATTTCTTCTAAGAAGTAAAGTATCTATTCACTTCAAGTACACATTTTTGATTGGGTATTTTATTTTAGGGGTCTAATTTTTTAAGTTTTTAATATATTCTTGATGTTAATCTTCTGTGGAATTGCTGGAAACTCCTTCCAACCCCATTCTGTGAATTGCCTATTTACCCCATTGATTGCTTCCTTTCTATGCAGAAGTATTTAAATTTGATACGATCCATTTCTTGGTTTTTGGTACTATATCTTGTATTGTGGGGGTTCTGTTCAGAAAGTCCTTGCCTATACTTATGTGTTCATGAATTGTACATATTTTATCTTCCAGGAGATTCTTTTTATTAACATTTAGATCTTTGATTTGTTTTGATTTTAGCTTAGTACATGATGAGATATATGGGTCTAGGTTCAATCTTTGGTATGCAGATATCCAGTTTCCCAGCACCATTTATTAAAAATACTATCTTTCCTCCAGAATATGTTTTTGGCTCCTTAATGAAAGATCAAATAACTATATGTGCCTGGGCTTGTTTCTGCTTCTTCTATTCTGTTCCTTTGATCCACATGCCTGTTTTTTGTGCAGTATCATGCTGTTTTAATCACTACAGCTTTATAGTATAATTTTGAGTCTGGAATTGTGAAGCAATCTCCTTTGATTTTGTTCCCTGAATTTATTTGCTATTCTAAATGTCTTCTGATTCCATGTAACCATATAATATTTTAAATGACTGTTTAGGTTTTACCATATTGATTCCATTTATGTAGTTTTTGACTATTGGACTTGTTAATCTAACTACTTACACGCTAGAAATAAGTTTACTTTTATTCATAGAAAACTGCAAATAGTGGCTTGAATAAAATGGACATTCTTTTTCTTTTTAATTACAGATAGTTTAGAGTTATATGGTAGTCATTAGGGACTTCATCTATCTTTTGCTCCATTATTTTTCTGGAAAGCTTTCATCATTGGGGTCACTTTTTGGCCTAAAATAGATGCAGGCGCTCCAAACAGTGTGACCAAATTCTAGATAAGAATTCTAGCTAGAGCAGATGAGGAAGTAAGATTCCAAGAGATTCTTCCTCAGCCAAGTCAACACCTTCAATTTGTTTCTCTAGCAGTCTCAGACAATGCTTCTGCTTTTTTCCCATAGAATGCTTCTGTAGTTGGCCATATCTTAACTGCAAGGCAGGGTTGAAGGGTGGTCAAAGTAGTCCTGCTGCCAAAGGAAAAAAGGGAACAATGGCTATTGTATAGCATCTAGGGGTTTCTGCCACACCAATCTTCGTCCGTATTACCAATTCTGTCACATATCTAATTTACCTAAGTATTTTGACACAACCAAGATTATTTCCTTAAGATTCAGTTTATTTTTATTGCTAAAGCAATATATGCTTTTTAAAAACAATTCAGATGAAATAGATATATAAATTGTCTTCATATATTTTACCACTCTGAGATGTGTTAATTCATAGTAGCCAGCTGTGCACACGGGGTCAATTGCATTGCATTCTTACTGTTACTTGTTATTGTCTAATCAACCAGTCCAATGAGTAAAAAACAGAAACATTAAATTGCTCTTTGATTACTCACCAATTGTCTGTTGAGAACTTTTGCCCATTTTTCTATTGGCACACTCATTTAAAAAGGATTTAAAAGAGTTCTTTATGTGTTTTTTATTTAACTGATGATTACTGTATCTATGGATCTGTATCTATATCCATATCTCTCTATCTATCTATCTATCTATCTATCTATCTATCTATCTATTCTTTGGTACCAGAAATTGGACTCAGGACCTTGCACTTGTCAGGCAGGGGCTTTGCTGCTGAGCTATATCCCTGGCTTGATTACCATGTATTCTAATATGTTTTCAAACCTGTCACTTTATTTTTAGTATTTTTCTCATGAAAAGATTTTAATCTCTATTTTCTTATATCTGTTTATCTTTTCTTTTTAAGGCCTGTGTTGGATTTGGAATTAGTCTCCTTGCTGAGAGCCTGTCATAGCAAAACAAGCAGTTTGTCAGCAGAATGCTCTCCTCCTCTCAGGCTAGAGCTTTGTGTACACTATCTACAGGAACAAGATCAGTATGTGTCAACCCCAGATCACAATCCGTGAGCTTCACATTCTGCAGCAGTCAGGTTTCTGGTACTTGGCGTGCGTGTGAGTCCCATTTTTCTTTATGAGTAACCGTAGGGAGAATTCCCACCAACGACCTGTAACCATTCATTCATTCAAATTGAGTCTCCCAGTTCAGGGGTTTATGGGAAGAACAGTCAAATAACCTGAACTGAAATAGGATAGCATTTGCTTCTTTAGGCAGGTCATGTGACTGGGTGGGCCTCTGTTTATGTGACATAAAAAGGATTAGAGGAGGTAGCGAATGTGAAAGCACCCAGCATTGTAACTAGTGCATGGCAATTGGGGCAGGCAACAGATGTTTCCCCACTCTGCCCAGAAATGAAAGGTTAGGTGTGTGGTGCTTATGGGAGTTCCTTTTGCAGTAGTAATCTCTTTACCATGCAGATAATCATCCCTTACTTTTACTGTTTGATAGCTCATATATGCAAATACTAGGGAAGCCTAAATAGGGCCTCCCTGGCTGTCCTGCTCCCACCTTTCAGCCTTCAGGTGAGTTTTAGCTATCCTGTGCTTCTTGCACTCCAAAAATTAGCTCCCAAACTGCTGCTAATTTTTTTTTAAACTGACAACTTTTGATTAATGAGGGGTGAGTGTGGGGAAGAGTAGGTAATCAGGGTCCCAGAAGGCCACACAGGTGACAAGTCATGGAGCCCCACAGCTGTCAGATTTCTTCTCTTTGCCTTTTAAGCATGCAAATATCTTTGGAGGGGGACAGGGTTCCTTTGTGCATTTAATGTTGGAACTGGAGAAACTGAGACCTGAAGGAAGAGCTTATGTGACACATCACAGTTAGTGGCAGAGCCAAAACCAGGCAGCAGCTCCAGCTTTCCCTGTCTACATGCCAGGCTCCAAAGTCGTTCAGAGAAGACGACCCAACGTGGTTAGCAGCTCACAAATCTGAGCAGCAGAGGTCAAGATGATCATTAGTTACGGCCCAGAGAAGAGTTATTTCCTATCCAAGGGGAATAATATGCCAGATGAATGGGAACATTAGTGATTTCCATTTGCTCTGTGCTTACTTCTCTTGCAAAGGTGAGCTGACTTTTTTAAGCTGCAAGCTGGCAGATTTCATTCTGTGCTATTTCTGAGGTCTTGGCAGCAGAGCTGACTCTCCATCCCATATCTCTGAGAACTTCAACGAATCTGGTGCAGGGTGTTCCTGTGAATGAAGATTTTGACAAGTATCAACAGAGTCTGGGTGATCTGGAGTGGAACAGGAATGCATGCGAGCAGCTCAGGGCCCAAATCCACATCTGTTTCCAAGAAAATGGGCTGTTCAACAGCCAGGGTACTCAGGAAAATCATCTAATGCTCTTGCTACAAAGATGGGCTTGGAGGGAGCTACCCTGTGCCACCCAGGTCCCCCCAGCTGTAGAGGGGATTGCTTGTAAATATCAGTTGCCAAGTATCCATCTGGGTATGGCAGGCTCCAGGAGTTTATGAGCAAAATAGCTTTAATAATTTCATCTCTAGCATTCACTGATGTAGAGCTTCTGTTTACTCTCCAGGAAGTTCATGTAAGGCATGTTTGTGTGATAAGTGGGTGGGTTGTGGTACAAACTAGGAAACAGTGACTTGACCTGAAAATCTATTATTAAATTTAGAACGAACAAAAATTACTCTGGCATGGGCAATATTTGTTTCAGCTCCTTTGCTCATTTAGTGTTCCCAAGCAGTTTAACTGGTTTAGTTCATCCTGACTCTAAGACCTCCATGTTGAAACCTAACCTTCAGTGAAAAGAAATTAGCACGTGGGGCCTTTGAGAAGTGGTTGGATTATGAGGGCAAATCCTTTGTGTGGGGTTAGCACCTGTATAGAAGAGGTCCCAGAGAGCACCTGGCCCCTGCTGCCATCTGAGAAACAGTGAGGAGGCATCATGGCTGAAGGAAGTGTCCTGCCCAGAGACTGAATCTGCTCATGCCAAATCTCTTCAGAACTGTAAGAATGCATTTCTGTTATTTGTAAGCTACTCAGTCTATGTCGTGCGTCACTTGCTATAGCAACCAGTCTAGTTTCAAGATGTGTAAGAGGAAAAGCTCTTGGAAATTGTCCAGAGTTCAAGTTCACTCTGGGTTTCACAGTAGGACTTTCCAAAAGCCCACCCTCATCTGATCCAAGTGTTTAGTGGACTACATCGGTGTTGACCACTGAGATTCTGAGGTCCCAGGCTGGGCTCATGGTGCGGGTTCTGAAAGTCAAGGTGTAGTTGATGAGCTGGTGGGGCAGTGGCCACCTGTAACTCTCCGCAGTTGTTAATTTACATGGAGAAAAGATATTGGCCAGGAGACGGTATGATACACCAAAAGGGTGGGGTGACGGAGGCTGTGAACTCTGGTATGAGCTTGCGCATTGCCCTCTGTATTTAGTCAAGGTTTTTGTTACTGGAACAAAACACCTAACACACACAATTTAAAGAAAAAAAATTTGTTTTGGCTTGTAGTTTTAGAGATGAGATTTAGAGATTTAGATGTGCTGTGGCAGGAATGACATAGAGGAAAACTGCACAAATCATGGAACTCAGGAAGAAGTGAGTAGGAAGAGAGCCAAAGGGAGAGGAAGGGACCAGAAATGAGATACATCCTTCAAAGGCATACCCCAGTGAGTCACTTTATCCAGCTGGGCCCCAGCTCCCGATAGCACATCTAGGTACAAATTCATCATTAAATTAATCCATTGATGAGGCAAGTGTTTCATGATTGAATCATCTTCCAAAAGCCCCACCTCCTAATGTAAGAGAATTTGAGGGGCCATTTTTTATCTCAAACCATACTAGCCCCAGACTCTGAGGGCCCTGGAGAGGGCTGCAGGCCTGGCCATCTGTTTCCATCAGGACTATGGCTGTGCAGAAGGCAGTGGCATAGGAGACTCAGGCCAGCACTGATTGGGACAAGAGTCCCATAGAAACCCTGGCTCTGCCTTGACATCCAGAGGTACTGCCCTGGAAATGTCTGTAACCAGTACCCAGGGCCTGGCTATCAGCATTCCTGTGGGAGGGCCAGGGGCTCAGAATGAGCCCAGCCTGCACCTCTTTATGTAAGGAGTTGACATGAACTAGGAGCCCGAGGTGAGAAACACCAACGGGCTGTCTGTGACTTGGACCAGCCACCCCAGGGTATCAGCCCTAACCACATGAGACTTCTAGTGAAACCAGAATTGGTAATTTGAGGTCTTATTAATATGGCTGGAACAGTGCCTAGGGAAGTTTAAGCTAATGAGAATTCTCTGTTTTTCTCATCTCAGAAAAGAACAACCAAGAGGTGTGGGGCACAGAGGCAATGGTGGCAGTCTCTGGATTTGAGATCCTGCAGTATTGTCTTTGAAGTCACCTTGCAGACCTTTCCTCCCCTCCGCTCCCTTTTCTCTCCTGCCCTTCCCTTCCCTCCCCTTCCGGGGGCTCCTGAAGTCTCCTCCAGTGCCATGGAATCTCGCAGCTCTCCTCCAGGGCCCCTTCATCTTCCTCACAGCTGTCTCCCCTGTGTGTTGGCCCTTTGAGGTTGCTGTTGGATCTCACCCCATCCTTCCCCACTGTGTTGACTCCAGTTTCTCATATCCACATTGGTGCTTTTTGTGCCCTGGCAGAGCTTGGTGCCCAGCTGGCACAGCCAAAGGCAGATGCCCTCTTTCCATCAGAGCTGAACTTTTGATTGGTTCTTCAGTGCACTAATTTTGATCTCTTACCTTTGTGTAGCCTCCTCGTTCAGAGAACTGAAGAAGTTACTCCTAAGCCCAGCTGCTAGACCTTACCAGTGTCTCACCAACAGTTCTCTTTCCACTCTTCATTAGCGGGCTCCTCCCTCATTCCTCCAGCCAGTGGGAGAATTCTCTACTTTGAGCCCTCTGCTTGGTGCTCTCTTTTCATATTCTCTTTAAAATTTTACCGCCTAACATTTGTACTTCAAGGATGGGATTCCTTAAAAGAATCTGACGCTCCCTTCCATGAGATTTTCCATATGAAGTATCTGGCAGTTACTTCTGTTTGTTTAAAGTTGAAAAAAATCAATGATTTCAAATTGCAAATTCAGTTAAAATTTACTTTACAGTAATGTTATAGGATAACACTGGCAGAGTTTGCAAGCAGAAAGCAAACGAGGCAGGAAAATAAAATAATCCAGAAGATGATAGAACAGGATCTTTGATTAGTGAAGCACAATTACATGGAATAAATACAGTATCGATTTTTGTGTAAAAAATCATGCAGAGGAGAAAGAAAACCAGGTGCTTTGTCATCTTTTCATTTCTACTTGTCAAGATGGTTCCACAGTCTTTGAGTCGCATTAGTTTTGCCCTTGTTTTTAATTCAGTTCTGATTTAGATGATTGAAATGGCATTAAGTGGCTTGGGTTTCCCTGTTTAGAAACATGCTTCTTCAGCGTTCCCTCAGCTCTGTCTCCAGCTCTCTGGTCATTCTCTATTTCGCACTACATGGTTGTGTAGATGTTTGGCGCCGTGTCTTCACTCATTTGCTAGACTGTAAATGTATTGAGGGTCGACACATACTTGTATGTGCTTTATCAACAATGAATTCACAGTGGCATGAGGAGGTGGAATTCTTATTCTAAGAACATGATTTTGAAAACTGAGTTACCAAATAATTTTCTAATGAGGATTTTCATGTGGAGTGTGTATTTTGGTGTCTCTGAGATGAAGAATACATACTCCATTTATATCTTTAATAATTTGTAGGAGGAAAAGATGGATATGTCAGCGGTGAAACAGTTTTTAGTTAATTATATTTGTTTATGGTTTCCAGGACATATTTAAAATTTAAAATTTAAAGAGGTATTCTCTCTCTCTCTCTCTCTCTCTCTCTCTCTCTCTCTCATACACACCACCCCCACACACCTTGAAGGCAGTGGGGGTCATCCCACTGTTCCCTTGGAGGTATAGTGTTGTGTCCCAGTAGAGCTGCAGGCTTGCTGATCCTGGAGGGCTGGGATCATGGATCTCAGGGGAGAAATGTGGTAACAAGGACCTGTTGGTGCTCAGCATCAGGAACCCTTTGGAACTGGGAAGTCTGGCGACGGCCCTGATTGAGCAGGACCAACCTCTCACTTCCCAGAATGAGAGCCCAGGGGAATGCTGGGATGATCCTATTTGTTTTTGCCTTTATTTTTTGGTGATTGATGATCTTGAGTTTTTCTGAGGACTCTTTACTTGGTATTTTTGTGTAGCCCTTTTGAGCCCAATGATTCTCTGAAAATTTTACTTTTGTATGTAACCTTACAGAAGGGATCTAGGATATTTCTTGACATTTGATAGCAGACCATTGCTAGAGAAGAGACCTAATTTTTTTTGAGCTGCATGTTCTTTTTATCAAGTTCTCAGCTAGGAAGTGAGATGCTTGGGCCCCAGTGCCAGGCCAGCTTTGGATTGGGGCTTCATTGCACATTGGCTGTGAGAAGCCAGTTAACCTGGAAGCAGACGATAATGAAATTCCAAGATTCATCTCTCCAAAGTGCCTTCCAGGGCCGCAGGAGGGACCCCAGCCCTGTGCCTCTTTCTACTCTTTCATCACCTTAGTGTCTTCTGTTTCTTGTATAGGGTGGTGCTAAATGGCCAAGGGCATTTTAGAAATCTGATTAAGAGGGTGTTGAAGTGGGAATGTGCTATTTTAGTTATAATTTGGGAAGCTAGTCGGTAATGCATCAATAAAACAAATGAAAAGTTACAGCTCTAATTTGAATATAGGTGAACGCTACATTTTTTGTGCTCATCTTTAAACATTTTAAGAGCTGACAAAAATTCATAGAAAGATAAAAATGTGAGACAAAAGTGGTGGAGTTGAGCAATAAAATAGACACAAATTATAATGTAAAATTTGAGCCGGGGGTGATGGCACGTGCCTGTAATCTCAACTATTCGGCAGGCAGGCAAAGGCAGGAGGACTGTGAGTTAAAGGCTGGCTACAGCAACTTAGAGACCCTATCTCAAAATCAAAACCAAAAAGGACTGGAAATGTAGCTTAGTATGAAGTCCCTAGGTTTACTCTATAGTAGTGGAAAAAATTTTGAGATCCTATTAGACTCACTCATTAATTAATGAAATTTTTTCAATCATTTATAGGAAGGGGAAATATTGACTAGAAATAGGGAAGAAGCTCTTGAAATTGTGATAATCCTTTAATGAAGAGTGAATCAAGTACTCACATTGGAAAAGATTTAAATTTCTTACCAATTTGACATGGAACAATGATACAAAAACCTACTAAGTCACTGTAGTGAACATGTCTGCCAACAGCAAGCAGATTAATAGCTGTGTTGGTGAAGTTGATTCAAGATGAACATTAACAGGAAACCTTGAAATGCCCAATGATAGCTCAGATATGAAAGCAATATAGTAGAGTTTCCCCCAAATTCGACAGCAACTCTAGAGATTCAGCTACTGTCATATATAATGAATCACAAAGCTGAAAATAATAAAAGTAAACTGTGATCAACCATATTACAGAAAATAAATGATATGTTATTGTTTGGATCCGGAATGTCTCCCCAAAACTCATGTATTGAAGGCTTGGTCCCCAGCTAACCCACTGGGATGAACTCCTAACTTAGTGTACAGTTATGAGATGAGATCTAATTGGGGAACGTGGACATGATTTTGAAAGATATTGCTATGGTTTGTATCTAGCTGTCCCCATAAAGCCTCATGCAGTCTTGGGGGCAAGCTTTTTCAGAGGTAGCTGAATATAGACTGTGTGATTGACTCATAGTTCAATGCTGGGATTAAGGGTGCTGGGGTTAAGGCTGGATGATTGCTGGATCAATCCACTGCCCTAATCCCAGCAGTCTGGATAAGACAAGAGAGGCAGGGAGAGACTTGCTTTCTCTCTTGCTCTCATGCCCCTTTTTTTGCTCTTGTGGCTTTTGCTGTCCTCTGCCATCACCAACTGTTGCCCTTCTGCCATGTGCCATCCTTCCTTGGAGACAGCCAATTAGGGACTAAAAATTCTACAAACTGTGAACTAAATCAACCTTTCCTCCCTTAACTTTGGATCTCAGGCATCTTATCTTAGCAATGAGAGAAAAGTAAGACAGGTGTAATGCCTGCCCTCTCCTCCTCCTTTATCATCATTGTTGTCACTGTCATCGTCATCCTCCTCTTCTTTCCTCCTTCTCCTTCTCCTCCTTTCTTCTTGCTCTCTGTCTCCTCTCCCCCACTCTTTGCTGCTATGAGGTGAGGGACTTTGTTCTGCCACCTGTTCCCATTACTATGCTGCTCTACCTCACCACATGCCCACAAACCACAGAGCCAGCTGACTATGAACCTCTGGAAATATGAGCCAAAATAAACTTTTTTTTCCTTTAAGTTGTTTTTCTCAGGTATTTTATTACAGCAATGGAAAGCTAACACGTTTTTTTTCTGTTCTCTTTATCAAAAAAATCTGTAGCCAACAAGTATATGGGAAGATACAATAGGCGTCAAGCAAATGATAAGAATCATGTTATTTTTTTGTGTCTTATGATATTTGTAATACTTTGCATTAATCATTTATTGGAATCTCTGTCCTCTTTCTAGAGAAATAGTCACTTTTAAACACTCAAATTTATATTTGTAATTTTATATTTTTTTCTTAAAATAGGTTTATTCAAGTTGTATAAATTTCAGGTCCCACCAACCTGGATCTGCCCTGCAGCTCCACAACCTTGAAGAAACAGTCTGAGTATTCTGAAGCTCAGTTTCCTCCTGACAGATGGGGGATTGCACGGGTTCCTGGCTGTTAGGTCAAGAGGTTTATAGGAGGTAATGAGAATGAATGCTTAGCCTGGAAGATGCAAGAAGTGCTCCTCATTGGTGTCATTTGCTCATTTATTCACTGGACACAGATTAAGCACTGAGATGTTTAGGCACTGCAGCTTCCATAGAGAACAAAATAGAAAAAGCCCTTGTTTTTAAGAAGTGATGCATTTATTCCAATTTATTCTAATTATTCTAGATAATTCTAATTATGATTGTGGTTTCCTTCTCTCATTATAGTCTCTGTGTTCCTCTTCCTCTTGAAAGACTTGCTGGCTCTTTCCCTTTTTCAAATTGAATGAATAAAATTACTTAGTTTGAAAATGATATGCCACCTTTTAGATATGTGCCTATTCTAGTAATGTTGCAAAGCTAGAACTAGAAGGGGACGGCTCTCTCTGCATTTCAAGGATGCAATAAAGTCAGGTTGGCACTGCCCAGTTTGTAGTTTGGTCTTCTGAGGGATCAGTGATAGAGGAGGATCAGCTCAGCAGGGAGCTCAGCCTAAGATCTGGAAAGAGGCCTGCCTAGGGGCTACATTTGTTATGTCCATCAGAAGCTCAGAGTGGAAGAGACCTTGTAGATCTAGGACATAGCATTTACTCACTTCTCTACAGGGTTGCCTGTCCTTCTAGGGTTTTCTGGGGTAGCCTATCATTTGGAGATACTATTTTCTGCATTAATAGCGTCCCAAAGTATAGCTTTCTAAAGCTGGAGCAGAGTCAGGAAAGCAGGCCATGCACACGATTCTGAGGATCAGTTAGATAGCTTTTCCTATGAACCCTTTGAGTCCAAGCATCTGCTGAAATTTATTTATAGACTTACAGAAAGGGTCTTGGTTGTTCTACAGCAGAAGCCCAGTGCACTGGCTTTGGTCCAGTTTTAGAAAGCTGAAATGTTTGATTCTTTGTTTTATTTTAGGAGTATGCTGCACTGGTATAATCCAATGAAGAAGCAGACAATTGTGAATACAATGCTGTTTTTTAATTAAAAGTTTTTTTTGCATATGGGTGACTTAGTTGGTGGTTTAATAATCACTTGATCATTTAGAGCCAGCTGCATTCAGTTATTAAAATCTCAGATCTAGAGAATCCACTTAATATTTCTTGTGATATGAATCTGTTTTTGACATCTAAGTCCCACCAAACAGGTTACAAATTCTGGATAATTTGTCCTGAACAGCTCCAGATACAGATTGTGAACTTCTTTTTAGGATAGGGACTTTAACTGCTAAGTTCCAGGAATCAGCATGGTGCCTAGCACTTAGTAAGTGCACAGTAAATATTTCTTGAAAAGAAAATAAGTAATGATGGAAGGAAGGATCATGTAAGCTAACAGAACTTCCAAAATAAAGCAGAGTGTCACCACCCTACTTAAAAACATTCAGTTGGCATTCATTTAAGGCAGGTTAAGGCCGACTCTGTTATTCTAAAAATAGAGGGGAGGGGTCAAGGATATAGGTTGGTGGCATAAGCACCTGCCTGGCAAGCACAGGGTTGTGAGTTCGATTTCCAGTACCCCCTCTGAAAAAAAAAGTTGAAAGTAAAAGGAGACTATTAGAGAAGAGGGAGGGGATGGAGGGAGGAAGAGTGGAGAGGGTAGCGGAGGAGAGCTAATCAAAGCATGTTACATGTGTTAGGAATAGGCTGGAGTGAAACCTGTGGTCTGTGTAACCACTATGCACTAATACGAAAATGTTTTCATGCTTTGAGAACAAACCATTTCTTGTACTGATGTGGAGTGAAGTGCTTTGCAACTCTCAATATGTTTACCTGAATGAGGAATATTTAAATCCTCAGTAAGGTAGCTAACATGCTTGCAAAGAGTGAGGAGGATGAGCCTGGCTTAAGCGATCCTGGGAAGGTTACCTAAGCACCCTGAATTTTCTCATCTATATAATGGGAATAACAATGATGACTTGGTAGGGTTATTGGAAGACTGAACAACAGCATACTTAGCACAAGTACTCAGTAAGTACACAGTAAAATTTTCTCCTCCCATCCACCTCCTCTCCCTTGCTTCCTCTTCTTCCTCTTCCTACAGCTGACTAAACTGGGCACTGGCAATTTCTTCTGCTGATCTCCAGGGAACAAGTTAGAGTCTATAAGCCACTGTTCAGCCCAACTGGTGGTGATATTTTTGTGTAGCCTTCAAACGTTAGAGAAAACATAAAAATTCTCATCCCCAGAATTTACAAGAGTCCAGCACTTAGAATTTTGCTCATTTAATTAGTAATCATCCCCCTCTAACACCCACTCTCCCCCTAACTTGAATTTCATCATCATTCCAAGTCTTTGGGATGGCTTTGTGTTCGTTTCTCTTTTTGGCATGCAAGCCTACTTTGATTTTCTTTTCTGGAGATTTTACTGGGTGAGAAATTGACATTGAAGACAGCTTCCTGAGGGCTTGGGGCTTGAAGGTGACTGATTTTTTGAAAGCTATTAGTGATGTAAGGAAGCAGGCAAAACTTGCCTTTCTGGAGAGATCCCACGACTTTCTAAAGCGGCTCTATCTCCTGACTCCTCTGTGAGGATTCAAGGTCAAACTCGGCGGCAGCAGTGGGAACTGGATTTTGCTCATTTTGTACATTATTTATGTAATACACAGGTTGTGAGGGAGTGTGGATGTAGATGATTCATAGGCGGGAGCAGTGGGAAACAGATTGCAGAAGTCCAACTCCTCCCTCTTGGATGTCCCCTCTGTCCCCAAGTTGCTCCCGGGGCTACTCCCTGCATGCCTTGCCACGGCTACTTGGCTAAGCATATCCCTGGCCTCCCCGGGAAGCTGTGTGGGCAGCGGGGTGCCCTGGCCCTGTAGAGGTCCCAAACCAGCGACAGATTATGGAGATACACCCACCTTCCAAGATGTAATTCTTGTTTTAAAAAGCCTAAACCATAAAATAGCATAAGGAATTCTAAAAAAGTGTGATGACTACTTCCACGCTTATTTTTTGAAATATCAAGTTAAAATTTTTTTCCCTTATTTTTATGTTGCTACCCCAGCTTTTCTGGGATAAGTTGGATGCTCATGCTTAGCCTACCTATTTATCAGGGACCCAGTGAGCAGTAAACATGCTACTTTTTCACTGATAAATTACCAAAGAATCGTTTCTAAACTTTTAAAAAGTTTTATGCTAATAGAGAGAACTCTCTTCAAGTGATGTCCAGCACTCCCCGATGCAGTGGTGAGAGCACAGACTGGGGAGGTGGGCAGGCTTGGTTAGAAGATTCATAAGTTCTGTGTATCAGTACTAGTGTGGGTGAAAATAATACCATGGGGTCAAACCTACCAAAACCTCCGGGCGGACAAAGACTTTGTGGCTCCTACATCACAGGTGTCCTCTAGGCAGCTCTGTTGATCTTGACTGAGGTTCTTTAGATATCTGGGTGTTAGGACGGGCTAGCCTGGGGAGATAGGCGCATCTCCATTCTCTATCCCAGACGTACTGTATGTGATGGCAGAAGTGAGAGGACACGTAGGCCAAGTTCCATGAACCGCCGTGAAGTTCCTTCTGGCAACTGATTTGCTAATATCTCACTGACTAAACCAAGTCACAGAGCCAAACCTAGAGTTGGACTGGATGGACTTGTGACATGGCAAAGAGCTTGGGAACACGGAGGGGTGAAGAATGGGGATTATTTTTGCAAGCTACTATATTGGGGAAAGTTACCTGTCCTCCCAGAGCCCCATTTTCTCCTTTTTCTGAAATATAAGGGTCATGACCTCTAATCACCACACCCGTGTGAAAATCAAGTACATGAATATGAATGGTTTATGGCCACTCAAACTTACAGAAGTGCTGTGCAGCTAGTATTAACCACATTTGTAGCTCAAGGAGAGTAAGTGCAAACCCTGCTGGCTGGTTTCCTCCTTAACAAACAAAGTGCTGTCTTAGCCAGGGTTCACCAGAGAAACAGAACCCAGGAGACATATATACATGTAGATTTATTTTAAGGAATTGTCTTACGTGATTATAAAGACTTGGTGGTCCAAAAACCTGCAGGGCAGGCTAGCAGGAGACTCAGGAAAGAGTTATAGTTCAAGTTCAAAGACAATGTGCTGGCAAAGTCTCTTTTGCTCAGGGGAGGTCAGTCTTTATCAATCAAGGCTTCAGTTGATTAGGTGAAGCCCATGCTTTATGGAAGGTAATCTGCTTTCCTCCAAATCCACCCATTTAAATGTTACCCTCAGAGGCTGAGAGTGTTGCTCAGTAGCAGACTGTGTGTTTACCATGTGCATGTGCGTGTGGTACTAGGTTCAGTTTCCAGTACCACATACATACACAAAACATGTTAATCTCTTCCAAAAAATACTTTCACAGAAACATCCAGAATAATGTTTGACCCAGTACTTGGGCACCATAGCCTGGCCAAATTGACCCATAAAAATTAACCACCAGAAGTGCTGTGGGCTCCAGTTTATAGTTAATGATTAACACAATAACTATTTATTGAGCTTCTAGTGTGTGGTGGGTATTTTGGTCATAATAGTTAGGAGCTGTTATCTTTGCCTTTAAAGCACTCCTATTCTAGTAAGAGGTAATTAAGCAGGAAATGAGAGAGCATGTTAAACACTGTGAGAGCTGCCATTTGTCAAATGTATTTCTCTTTGTTTGCATTATTATCTCATTTAATCCCAACAACATAACTGATAGGCACTGTTGTCCCTCTTTTGCAGATAAGGAAAATAAAATTTGGATGCATTGAGGGAGCCCTCAGGAGGCCTAGCAGCTCCTATAAGGAGCAGAGTGTGGGCTGAGCTGGCACCTGCCCGGCACCCCAGCCCAGGCTGCTGGGGCTTTACTGTCACTCATGTCCTTGGATCGTGGTTTCTCACAGATGAGAGAGCAGAGCAGAGGCACAGGACAACTATGCAAGCCTGAGGCTGGCCCGGAAGGCAGGCATCAGAGTCAGGGAGACATCGCTGCTGCTGCCTGGGAGACATTCCTGCTGTTCCACCCCTGCAGGCTGATTCACTTTGCCCTTCTTGAGCCTGAGAGGTGAACAGAAAGCAGGCCACTCTTAGAGTCTGAAAGTCCATCTTGGGAAGCAGATCTCTTCATGGCTGCATCTTTAAAAGGGGCAAACGAGTGTGCATCTGTGTGTAGGAGGAGAGAGACAAGATTTGAGACCTTTCCAGTAAAGCCACCCCTTCATCCAGTCTGCTCAGAGACGTGGTCTGGGTGAGCATGTGTACAGACATCCGTATGTAATATTTTCAGACTTGATCATACTTCCAAACTGTTCACAGTGAGGTTGCAGATGGAACTATATGCTAACGGGCATGGGGGAAAGTGCTCCTCTCTGTGTTTAAAGCAAACTATCTGCTAAGGGGTTTCACTCCTCACCAGTTAGCGCCAGGCTGCACACAGTGCTGCACACGTTAGCTACTGGCCTGGTGGATGCAGGCCCAGAAGTGTGACCTGCAGCAGAAATGAGGAACCTGTGGAGGCAGAGGAAAAGGGGGCGCTTTATGTAAGTGGCTTTTAGACAGATGGAGGATTCATTTTAATTGCATAAAAGGCACTCTTTCTTGAGTAGAGATGTAGGTCCTTTGCAAACCTGCGCTAGACAAATCTTTTTACTGTGGTGTTTCTAAATGCCCCTCTATTTCCATGACAATTGCTCATCCCTGGGCTGAGTTCTATCTGGGCTATTTGCATTCTTACCCTCAGGGTGAGTTCACCTCTGCCCTGTTGGTGCCATCTGAAAATTTGTAAGCCAAATTGTGGTTGAAACAACGGTTTTGACAAATGGAGTGGGTACTTCCAAGGTGGGGCACTGGGAAGATTGAACAGAGCTAGTTGAGAGCAGTAGTGTTCGGTTTGGATATGGTTTGGCTCTCAAAGCTTCACATTACAGAAGTGTGGTCCCCAGCGTGGTGGTGCTGATGTGGTAGACCCTTTAAAGTCAGGGCTGCGTATATAATTGGGCCATGGGAGTTCCACCTTTGTGAATGGATTAATGTCATCTTGCAGGAGAGCACTGATACCCAAGTTGTGACCCAAGTTGTTGTTGAGAGAGTAGACTGTTGTAAAGCAAAACTACTGCATGCCTTGAGCTCTTCTACATGTAGCCACTTTCCTTTCTGTGTCTCTTTCATGCCATGATGCAGCCAGAGGGCCTTCACCAGATGCCTGTGCCATGCTGTTCGGATTTTCTAGCTGCCAGAATTGAGAGCCGAATGAACTTTTTTCTCTATAAAGTTCTCAACCTTAGGTATTTTTAATAGCAGCACAAAACAGTTTCTCTGTTACACCTCAATGGATTGTTCAGTTTTGGGGAATCCATCAAGCTCTCAACCTTTGACACCCCCACACCTTCACCCGAGAGTCTACCATTAAGAACAAATCATCTTTATGACCTCCCGGAATAAGCATCTCTGAGACAGGATCTTGGGTTCCTGCATCTCCATCTTCGGAGCTCTTGTAGGAACCACTGTGAGTAGCTCAGTGACTTGGAGCTAGGAGAAAGTGGCTTCTTGGAAGTGCTAAGGGCTGCAGATTTGAGTGTAAAAACAAAGACGCCAACTTGGATCATCTGATTCCTATGAATGCTTATTTTATCATCAACAAATGAACAAAACCTAACCTCCAGCAGGAAGCTGCTTATGCTCTGTAGAATGAATTTTGCCTACGAAAGAAAAAAGAATTTTGATATACCATGCAGGACAGCTCTTTCCCCAAGCTAGTTACTTGCTGGGTGGGAGGAAGTTCCCTGCAGGTGTGGGGTTTTGTAAGTACTGTGCCAACTTTGTTAATCTCTGGGTATCCAGGGCTCTCCCCTGAGAGGCCAATGGTAAGTATTTGTTAGATGAATGAGAGGCTCTACTGAGAGCAGCCTCAACCACAGTAATAAAACTGTAACAACACAGTATGGGAAACCCAGCTCTTGTGCAGGTTGCTGGGCACAGCAATGTCAGGGACATAGGATCTTCTCCAACTTGGTCCTGGGCTTCTCCACACTGCGAGACACAGAGCATTAAGGAGAAAAAGGTTTCCTTTCCATTGTCATCCCTTTCTCTCCTTGCGATTTTTGGCTTCCCCCATAAATTGCACATTAATCTGAGTGTTTGTATTGTCACTGTTTGCAGTTCCTCTACATGTGTTGGCACCTCTTTCTGTGATGCTTCCACACTCACCCTGGGGACCCTTGCTTATCCTTCAGTCACGGAGCTTGCAATTCCATATGGGCAGCCTGGCCTAGAGCTGGGCCCTTGGGCTTGGGAGTCTACTGGCCTGGAATTCCACTCTGGGGCTGCCTCGTGTCTTGTGGACCTTAGCAAATTGCTTAAGTTACCTAACAAAGCAATATTAAAAGGGGGAAAATGATCTTAATCTTATTCTGATATCACATTTTGCCCATCACTTCCTGATTCACACCTGATGTGCCTGTCTAAATAGCCACTGCCTCTGTCCCTAACCCAGTCTGTGTCTCTGTCCCTAACCCTAAGTCTGTGCACTTTCCCTACTAGCTCTGGCTGCATCAGGCCACTGTGTTGTGGCCCTGTCCTTTCCCCACCTGCTACATGAGGGTCAGGGAAGATCCTCTGTGCCAGGGTAGGCCTTCTTGGACATGCAGGTTTCAAATACTCCTGACCTGTGCTGGAGACCAGAGTTTGCACTCACATTTAGAAAGGAGCACACAGGAAGGATCATATCACAAGAACCTGAAATCCAGCAGTGTTAAAGTTCATGAAAGGTTAATGCTCTATGGTCATCTAAGTACACTGATTTACTTACCTTTTCATGGTGTTGGTTACACTCCACAGAGCTTCAGGGGCCAATGTCAGGCATCCTGAGGGATTTTCATTTAGGAAATACAGGTGGCACAGCCTATGCCATAGTGAGGGTCACTGTATCGCATTGTCCCTGAATACATATGGCTTTGTGAATCATTACTTAATGTTCATAGATAGCAGAAAATATTTAGCATATCATCCTAGAGGAAAAAGTCAGAATGTGAAATTGCATTTAGGGTGTAATCTTAATCATGTACAAATCATGGGTTAGGACTAGAAGAGGCTGTAAAGTAACAAAAATAGCTTGATTTATTGGGAAAATAGGATTAAGATAAGTTTTAAATTATTGTTAATGTTATTGTTATCATGAAATTAAAACATCAATTAATAATATTAATAGTTTCCATTTAAGATACTTTATTACTAATGTGATAAGCACATGCTCAGTCTCTGCATTGTCTCCCAGCACCTCTGTGCGTTGGGAGTATTTATCTCTGGTTTATGAGAGAGAGGAGTCACTCAGAGTATCGAAGCCATGAGAGGACAAATGAGTTACCTTCCATACTATGGCTCCTCTCAACTATAGCTTTCTTACTAAAATGAAATGACTTTCCATGAATCAACAATACAAACTGTTAGAATATATATATATTTAAGACAGGGTCTTGCTATGTAGCCCAAGGTGGCCTGGAACTCATGGCAATCCTCCTTCCTCAATCTCCTGTGTGCTGAGATCACGAGCATGCGCCACCACACCTGGCCTATCAGAGAATATTAAAAACAACAGAAACAAAAACAACTTTAAGTTAAATGTTGTTTGGGGCTAGAGATGTAGCTCAGTGGTAGACCGCACGCTCAGCGTGTGTGTGGGCTTGCGTTCAGCTCCTAGCACTGCATATAAAGAAAAAAGTGGTCTCCAATAGCAGTATCTGAGAAAAACCATTGCTTCCTTTTTGGAAATATTGTCCAAAAAACATTGTGTGTCTTCCAGGGTACTTTCTACCACTGCTTCCACTTGTTCTTGAAGTGTACTCTAGAGAGTGGAGTCTAGAAAGGTCCTGAAACTACAGTGGGTGGGGGAGTTTGTCTCTTGAAATCTGAGTGATGAGGAGGAACTGGAGCTTCGAACAGAATGAGCCGCCTTAGCTGGCTGACAGAAGGCCACAGGGCAGAGCTGTGCCCAGGTAGCTGTTCTCATTACCGCTCTGCACTGATGTGGGGAGTAGATATATTCCAGAAGCACTTGAAAATCTTCAGCTAAAAACAGTTGAGCTTTCAAACAACATATGCATATCTGGAGCAAAGAACGCAGACTATTTTGTCGTAAAAGCTCTAAAAATTTATAAGGCAATTAGGCAGCACTCAGAGAATTATGGCTTTCCTACATTGTTAGAGCCATCGAGAGATAATACAAATGTGCCTAATGTTTTCATTTGATTAAAATATTTAATATTACTACACAATTTAGGTTTTATGAAGAATTTCTTGATTAGCTCAGAAGTGATTGTAATCTTCACTGGACTTAGTTCTGCCATAATGATTGTGATGAGGAGTTTCTGCAGCTTGTCACATAGAGATTTATCTGTTATTTGTTTATTCTTTTACTTATTAATTCATCTAGTAAATTTTTATCAAAAAACGACCACATAAAAATCCTTCCTCATGTATTTGTTCTAAAATCACAAGGCATTGCCTAGTGTATATTTATCAATGCTCTGTGTATAAAGTCCATGTAAAAAATTCTTTTAGAATAAAATCATAGAAAACCTTTTTCCTTTGAGCCATACCAAACACCCGTCTTTCTGCTCTCAGCCACTTCCCGTGGTTCCCATCTTGTGCTAGTTGCCAGGGAGTTTAGAGTTACTCTTGCTGCTCAATCACAAGCCTTGTATTACACTCAGGCTTGATATAGTTCTCATCCTCTTTTTATGGCCTCGACTTTCCACTTTAAATCCTTAATATACATTTTTCTCTTATCAGTTCAGCTCAGTTCTTCTTGGGAAAGCACAACGAAGAGAGGAACAGAAATTCCAGGCTCAGTGCTATACGTCCTTATCAGAGTTGGAACTACAGAGTGGAGATGTATGCACGACATGTAAATGAACTAAATGCTACTTTAAAATAGTTTTAAAAAATGGAGGGTATCTCCCAGATAATTGGTCCCACAGTCTAGTCCCACAGTCTAGAAGAGCCAATCAGTGTTGGTGATGTGTACAGGCAGTTTTTTCTTTCTTTCTTTCTTTCTTTCTTTCTTTCTTTCTTTCTTTCTTTCTTTCTTCTTTTTTTTAACCTCTTGAACTTTTCTCCAGTTATCTTTAAAATGAAACAACAAAAATTGTTTTAAATTACATAATTAAATATTTAACATTGAAAAATCAGTAAGATAATAATATTATGGTTTCAGAGTCACCCATATTTCTGACAGTCAACTAGGATCACAGTTACCATTTGTGCCTACCTCCTAGACTTCTGCATGGAGTCCACCCAATGCATGCATCCCATCATCCATCTTCAAAGTGTGGTCCCCAGGAACCAGTCTTGTGGTTAAGGAAGTTTAGAAAATGGGTCATTCCAGCATCTCTTCTTACAGATTCATGATCCACATTAGTAGAATAAAAGGTTTAAAAAATCTCATAGCCAAGAAGCCCATTTCACTGTGACTAATCCTAAATTTTTCCAGTGTGCTTAAGCATAGAATCCTTAGTTCCTATAACTCAGTGAACTGACGCAGTGTTTCATGGTAAGTAATGAAGCTGAGAAATGGTGGATGTCAAGAGTTAGATCAGATTTAGTCTACATAGTTGCATTAGATTGTTTAAGTCATGTCTGTGTTGTTAATGTGGTTCCTTGTCCATTACATTTTCCTAAGACATAATTTTTAGCTACGTAGAATTCTATTGTGTGGATACCCCATGACTTGGGGAACAAATGCCCTACATTTGAGATTTTGGGTCATCCCCCCTCCCCGCCATTGTTGGCTCTTGGAGTGTCCTTTATTACATCTAGCTAAAGCATTACCTACTCCTAAGACACTGCAGTATACAAAGCTTATTTTTTGTTCTCCACAGACTCCCCATGAGTGATTTTATTCTTGTTTCTTCCCCCTGTTACTTTAAGGGGCCCATTAACAGTACTCCAGAAAGAGAGGAAAGGTAAATAGTAGAAGTAAAAGGGTAGAAAAGAGGTGTGGTTTTGAAACTGGATTGGGTTGAAAAATGATTTTTTTAACCTTGTGTATCTGTGCCCAAAATTCTGACCTGGCTCCTGGCTTTTCTGTTTTTCACTTTATTTACTTTTAGAATTATCTAGTTACCTTCTGGTTATGGCAAGACGTCCCAAGAGGGATCATTTTTCTTCAAATATAAGTAAAATATGAAGCAAAAGTAGAGATAAAGAAAAAGTATCAGTACATAACAATACAAGTGATGCTCAGATGGGGCAAAAAAATGACATGTACAGGTAGTTGAAATTTGGGGAAGATTAGGTGAGCCCACGTCTCACTGGTCACTGGCCAGAGCGAGCTGCTCAGAGCTGCATGTCTGCATGCTCCTCAGCCGTGGTTCTGTTTTAGGTCCTAAACATGGTTTCTTCTCTGTCCTCAGCTTCCCCCTGCCCTGGGGGGTGGTACAAAGAGGACTTCACGCATAGGGATGCTTAGCTGGGTCTTGAAAGGGGGTAAGCATCAGACTCCATGGTCGGGGTGGGTCCATCCACGAGGCTGACCCCATGCAGGTCACAGTCGGCCTGTATTTATTGCAAGGGAAGGCACTTGGAAGGGAAGAAATAACATTTGGAACCAATAAATATAAATGAGTCCACTGAAAAACAGTTTGGTCAATGACAGTGTGTGGGAATTGGAGACATATTTCTTCTTTCTCCTCTGGTGGCTGGGAAAGCAAATAGCCCTAACGGAGACCGGCAAATAATAGCAATAAAAACCAAAGCCTGTGCGTGGGGCTGAGGAGAGAGGACAGCTCTGAGAAGGAAAAGACAAAGAACTGGAAGTGGAGCAGAGCAGCGGGATGTAGGTTTAAACCTGTGAAGCACAGGTGGGATTTTTACATTAAGGCTACAGGGGAAAAGCAGATGACTTTATTTCTTTTATGACAGAATCGATAGGATCTAATCAAGTTCTGAATGCAATTGTGGTAAGGGGAGAAATGCCAAGTGGATCCACGTGGTAGTAGGCAGTAACTAGAATATAATCATGTCCCGAAGGGATCACTGGAATGTTGCCCCACATTTCCCTCCCAGCCCCGATGGGAAGAGGGACTCTGCAGTGATGGAAGGATGGTACGGGCTCAGATTCACAGCCTGGAGTTTTGATGCCCTGCTTTGTGTTAATTTTATCACTCTTCTCTGTAGAGCGCCCCTGGGATGAGGCTCTCAGTTAAGAAAGGAAATGGATGTCCGTTTGGAGAGAAGTGCAGTCAGCTTTCATGCTGCTCAGAATCGGGTGGCCGATGCTCACCTGGAAGAGGATGAGGTCTGGGGACTTAAAAAGAGGTTAAGAGTAAGTGGTTTTAGAATCTCCCCCACATTCTGCCCAAGTCAATCAATATGCAAATAATCCCCCCAACAAACAAACAACCCTAGACAGCTTACAAATACAAATATTGCCTCAGTCTCCCCAATGAGACATGCTAAGACTGCCTACTTAGGACAAAGTGCTGCCCACGCGTGCTTTAACATTGATCCAGTTGTCCCTCGTTTCTTAAAACATTTTTTTTTTGTGATACTGAGAATTGAATGCCAGGCTTTACACATGCTAGGCAAGGGCTCTACCACCGAGTCAATTTTGAAAAAATTATGTTTAGACAGGGTCTGGCTAAGCTTCCCAGGCTGGCTTCGAACTCATGATCCTTCTGTCTTAGCCTCCCAGAGAGCTGAAATTACAAATATGTGCCACTGTGCCTATTCAGGTAATCCTCTC
Organism: Cavia porcellus; assembly: GCF_034190915.1. Taxonomy (NCBI): domain Eukaryota; kingdom Metazoa; phylum Chordata; class Mammalia; order Rodentia; family Caviidae; genus Cavia; species Cavia porcellus. The sequence goes on from NW_026947493.1 coordinate 34,398,220, forward strand.
AAGCACCTCCATATAGGAGTTTTGGAGCTGAGCAATGATTAGAATTTGGGTTCATTGATTGAGTGAGGGATGTGATAAAGAGTGCAAACCATTTACAAATAGTGGCTTTAAAACTCCTCGAATTATATAGTATCTGCCCTGTTTGGTGCCAGGTCCTGGAGGGCAAGTGCATGGGTCAGAAACTGATCATTGCCTTTGAGGAAGCGATTCGGAGCTAAGTGCAAGACATAGGCCCAGAGTCAGTAATGTAAGTAGACGAGGCTTGGAAACTGGTGCCGTGGGAATTACAGGCAGCTCTACTAATCTGGGGCAGGAGATTGGCTGGGGCAAAAAAGCAAAGATCATAAATGATCATGATTTTTACACTAGTTTCAACCTATCTTTGATCTCAGAGCAAACTACCGCTAAGTGAGGTAATATTCTTTTAGGCATATATAGTTGCTCAAGAAGCATTTGTGATGAATGAATGACTAAGCAAATGTCTCCAGTGGAGAAATGGACACTTTGAGAAGGAACAGGTTACCTGATAACAAAGCAGACATTTAGATGTAAGAGTCTCATTCTCTTTCTACCACACACACACACACACACACACACACACACACACACACACATTTGCTGGATGGTGGAATGGAGAAAGCTAGAAGCCCAGACAACTTCAAGGAGAATGTGCAGCTGCTCATTAACACTGGGATTTTGAAAGAAAGAATTCGCCCTTGCTGTTCTCCTCATATGAGCAATTCACATTAGCCAGTGCACACACTGCTAATTGGTAAATAATATTTGTCTTTAAAGCAAAAACCTATGGCTCTCTATTTCACTCTCTGGTGTTTTTGGTTAGTAGCTTTTAGGCCATAGTCTGAATTAGCCCTTTAGAAATATTTCCATGTTTCCTCCTTCCAACCCACCTTGCTTGGGCATTAAATATAGAAACAACAAATGGAGCCCATTGGCCATATGGGTAAGTGAACTTTTTAAAGTAGGTGCTTTGCATCTCTGCGACTCCTGGAGCTGTTGTCATAGTAACATGTTCCCCCTTGAGTTGAAGAATGAGCAGTCCATGGAACCAATGGCAATGTAGGTCACAAGTGAAAAGTGGCTCTGTGGCTTGCTGCAGAGCCCAGTTTGGCACAGCTGGGGAGAGCTAATCCTGTGGGCTTTGGAGGGACTCACATTCCTCAGGTAGAACATTCTGCACTAGAACTGAGCCTGAACCGGCCATGCAGAGGAGGGGGAGAAGAGGCAGGCTGGCAGGAGACCCAGGATGTCCAGACCCCAGGTTAGCCTGTCCCAAGTGGTGACTGTGGGTGTGTGGGTGTGTGTGCAGCAGTGTCCTTGCTGCCTAGCAGGCCTTAGCACCCTGTGTGGTTCAGAATTCATTCAGCATTGCTTCATGAAGGCCCATGTCAATTATACAAAAATTATGGCTTGCAAGAGACCTCACTTTATATATAGCCTGGGAATGCATCCAAAGAGCTTCATTCATTCATTCATTCATGCAACACACATTTACTGAGCCCCTTCTTTGCACCAGGTACTATGCCGGCCATGAACAACTTCATTAGGCTACAGTTTCATTGAGCCTGTGCTCAGAAGGACTTTGCATTCGGTTCAGTGCTCTGCAGTTTCTGTCTTGAAACTCTCAATCATTTTGAACCAGGAACCCCATGTCTTCATTTTGCATTAGGTCCCACACTGAGGGTACGATGTTCAGCAAAGCAGATATAATTCCTGCCTTCCTGAAGCTTATGGTACAGTGAGAGAGGCAGACAGGAACACAAATCAGTGTACAAATACTGCTGTGATCCGCCACATGGAGAGGCACAAGTAGGAACTGCCAGGAGAGAAGACAGAGCATCATTTCACAGCTTTCCCGGTTGACCTGACTGAGTTAGAATAGGCAAATGGGTTGAAATGATATCAGAAGGGATTGGAATTGATGTTACTGAGAGCCAGTGCTGTGGTTGCCCGGTGTGGGCTTCTGAGAAGGAGGGGCATGATCCCCTCAAGGCCACAGAGACTTGGAGCATGTCCTCTGTCTGGGTGGGTGCATTGGGGGCAAACCTCTACCAAGTTTTTTCTTTTAACTTTTTACCTTGGCATAATTTCGGATTTACAGAAAAGTCAAATGACTTGTACAATGTGTTCCATGCATTCTTCATGCAGATTCCTCAAATACATTTGACCATCTTGTCTGTCTGTCTGTATGGCTCGCCTGACTCACTCACTTTATCTATCTCTGTATCTATGTATCTATGTGCCTGTTCTATCTACCTACCTGTCTATCTATTGTTTGATCTGTTGCAAACATCGTATATCTCTTTGCTGCTGTTATGAGCTAAATGTGTGTATACCCCCAAATTCAAACACTGAAATCCTAACTTCCAAGGTGATGGTATCAGGGGGTGGGTTCTTTGCCAGGTGTTTAGGGCATGAGGGCAGTGTCCTCATCAATGGAATTAATGCCCTTAGGAAAAGGCATAAGTTGGCCAGGGGTTTAGCCCTGGCTGGCAAGCATGAGGTCGTGAGCTCAGTCCCTGGTTAAAAAAAAAAAAAAGAAGCATAAACCAGAGATGTAGCTCAGTGGTATGGCATTTACCCAGCATGCACAACGTCCTGAGTTCAATCACTAGTACTTAAAAACAAAAAGAAGATATAAAAAAGCATAGCTTTTTTTTCCTCTCGGTTCTCTGATACAACTAGTGATTCCCTACAAACTGGGAAAAGAGCCCTCACCAGAATCCCACTATGCTGCTACCTTCTTGAACTTCTTTCCTCTAGAAAATAAACTGTGTGAGAAATAAACTTTCTAATTGTTGAGCCATTCAGTCTATGGCATTTTTGTTAAAACAGTTCAAACTGACCAAGAGAACTGCTAAATTCTTTAAAATTTTCCTAAAAACAAGATCATTCTCTTCCATATTCAAAATATGGTGATCAAAATCAGGAAACCAACATTTATACATCATTATCTAATCTGTCATCTTATTCAGATACCTTTCACTCTCCTTATAATGTTCTTTAGAGAAAAAGAAAATGTGATATCATATAGTATATTCACTTGTCTTATTAATTTACTTTTCTTTAATTTGGAATGGTTCCCAGTCTTTCTTTGTTTTCTGTGACATTCATATTTTTGTGGAGTGCAGTGAGTTATGTTTTTTTAAAATCACCCGTACTAAAGTAGAATTAATCAACTGATCATTTCATTCTTTTTAGATGTACAGTTCTCAGGCAGGTTGTCCTGTAAATTGACCCTCTGATATTTTCTTATAAGACTCAGATTATGATTCTTTCTTCAAAATCCCCCAGAAGGATGTTGCGTTTTTCTTCATTCATAAAATAGGAAATGTTGGTCATTACATTACTATAGAACTAATTTTTCCACTGTAAAGTTTCTCTTTTGTTCTTTTGCAATTTATATGTATCTTGTAGGGAGATACTTTCAGACTATGACTATATTTTTTTATTTCTCAGATTTTTACCACCAATATTTTCATTCAATGATGATTCTTGTCTGAAAGTTTGTGATAGTTGCCAAATGCTGATTTTATAATTTCATCATTGATTTTATATTCAGTAGTTGTTTTGCTACTCCCAGGAAAGCAAGCTTCCCCAACTAATTCATCAACTGAGCATAGCATTGTTATTCTTATGTTCTTCCATGGAGTATGTTCTTTTATTGCTATTTGTTTTGATTTTCAAGTTGTATCAGATTTGGCCCCTTTAAACTTGGCCATATTTTGACTTATCTCTATGATTCCTTGAGTTCTTTCTTACTTTATAGCACAATAACACGTTCCAAGTTCATCCTGTACTTTCTAGAGTCAACCATTCTCCAAAGAAGGGTGCGATTTTCCAAAGACGACGTACCTGTTGCCTACAGTCATCTCAGTCTTGAGATTCCTCCCAAATTTATGCCATAGTGCCAGAAAATGGAGATTGCAGACACCAAATTGTTTCAGGACATTTGCTGGCTCTTTTTGTCCCACTCTGAATTGAATTTGAAGTAATTTACAAAATAATTTTATTATGAAATTTATGGAACAAGAATTTTCAAAAGGGAAAAAAATGGTGACTAAGTGGAAGGGAAACAGATATGCCAGCCACAAAAGTTGCTGGACTTTCCCAGAAAAACTTGGCATTCAGCATTTTGGCAGCCAAATTAAAGAAGAGCTGCATGGGGAGAAGGTGCCCGGTGCTGAGAGATCACCTTCAGAGATTCTGACCTGCTGGCAAAGACAGGTGCTGCAGTGAGGCGCTGGGCTCACGTGGCATTGTGGGAATATATAGCTTGGAGGACAGCATTCCAGCTGGGCAGGAGACTGAGCTGCAGAGAGAAAACAGCAGGCCCAGGTCTTTGCTTCTTGAAAGCAGTGTAGAGTATATTCTAATTTTTAGATTGGTACTCTGCTGGGACCTCACAGTTGCTATCTGAGTGCTATCCAACCATTCCTTTACTTATTTATTCTTTCACTACTGGAGGTTTATGTAATACATTCTAGGAGAAGTGCAGCTTTCAAGCCCAGGGGAGGCAAAGACTACCAGGATCTCGATCCTGGCTACCAAGTCCAATAGCCAAAGCAGCTGGGCATGAAGGATGGTATACTAGATTGCTTGGGAAGTGCTACGGGAATTGAGAAACAACTATAAGTTATCTCTCCTTTGAAAGTTTCATGAAGGAGCTATTATTTGATAAAAACATGGAACTTCAGTTCTGCAAAAAGGCCTTGTGGAGAAGCAGGGACCAAGTAAAAAGTATGCAGTGAATGGAATTATCCTCATGTGAACAGACATTTTAGATCCTTCACTTACTCATTTATCCAGTGAATATTTATTTACCTATGTTGTTCTTGACTTGCCAACCCTGAGTGAGCAAAAATGCACCCAGTTTCTGCCCTCATACTGCTTGAAATCTAATGGGAAGGAAAAATTAAAACACATGCATTCTTAAAAACCACTTTTAAGTGCTATCCAGAGCGGTAGCCAGCACTCCCAGAGTAGGAGGGTAAGGAAGTATGCCTTGAGATGGGGACGATTAAGCTGAGAATGGAAGGAAGAGTTGGAGTCATGAGATGGGACAAGACAGGAGCAGTCCAGATAGAAGGAACTGTGTATGCAAAGCCTAAGGGGAGTCAGTGGACATCTGTCCCTAGAAAGAGACAGACTGATGTGGCTGGAGAATAGAATGCAGAGGAAATGTGGTGATACACCATGAGTCTAGAGAGGTGGACAACAGCTGAAGGGCACAAGCCCATAGCAAGCCTTCTCCCAGAATGACCAGGAGGGAGGAATGGGGCCAGAAAGAGTTAAGGTGATTGGGTCACAAAGTACAGTGTACAGGTTATAGGGCTAGAGCAATAATTTTAAGAGATGAAGGAGGGATAGGAGATGAGATTGTGAAATGAAGGAACAGCCGTAACAATAATAAAAATAGCATCTCCTTTTTTTGAGTGCCCCATTTTACCCAGACCTTATCGACAGAAGACAAGGTAAAGATTCAAACAGCTAAAGAGTGACCTAGATTACCTATGTCATCTCTTACACTCCCCTGTAGAAATGCTCTTGTGGGTGAGTAGGTCCACTTGGAGATGTCCACTGCAGTGATGACTGTAGTGAAACAACTGGGGGCACATAAACACTGATCCAAATGGGAAGGAGGAAATAGTCCGTAGCTCACTCTTACTGTAATGTAAGTGCAGCAATGGAAGAGCAGAAACCTCTATGTGCTGGCGTGGGAGCTCTCTAAGACAGTGCTGGGAGAAAACACAGGATACAACATCGTGATGGTATCGTTGCTGTAAATGGAAAAGATGTGGTCTTCAAAAAATACCATCTTGGCTGCGGCCCCTCCAGGGGGAGAACCACCAGTGTCTCCTGAGATCCACGCCATGTTGGAATTAGGGCGCTGGGAAACCAAGCAACGAGCTCGCCTCCCTAGTAAGCAATAGTGAGCGTATCAGTGCATGGGCTGAGAGTCAAACATCCCACTTCCCCTGCCCCCCCCCCCCGTTAGCAAATGGGAACAAGGGATCTGAGCATCTCTTGGGAGGTTGACCAGATGCAATGTGGCAAATAAGGGGGATTTCCTTCTACCATCTCTTTGAAGGCAAATATTTTTACTACTGTTTTGCTTTATTCTGATTAATGGTACTGCTCTATTCAATATTCTAAGTTCTATAATGTTCTGTATTTCATTTTATTTTGCTACATGTGATTGAAAGAACAACCATTGTGAAAATAACAAGATATACTGTGATACCTATTACTGTTATCCCGGTAACCTGCTGTGAAGTTCTGTATCAGTTTCACTACACTGTCTCACCTGGCTTTGTTCTGACTTGTTCTGTGGTATTTTACTACCTTCAAAATAAAAACAATTAAAAAACAAACGAACAAAAATACCATCTTAACCCCTCATAAGAACATATCTATTAGTATTACTTAAATGCCCAGAAAAATGTTTGGACGGCTTCAGAGTAAACAAAGCTGTGGTTCCCTGGGGAGAGGAAAGACCCTTGAGTGAAGGGGGAAGGATGTGGAGGGACTTTGGTTTTATCTGTGCTGTCTTAATTTGATTATGCAAACTTTTAAACATATACAAAAATAGGATAGTGTTATACATCTCCAAGTATCGACGCCCACACAGTCCTTCTTCCTGGACTATTTTTAAGCACATCCCTGATATTGTATTCCATTCATAAATATTTCAGTAGGTCTTTCTAACAGATAAGAACACTTTAAGAGAAGCATAACCACAATACTGTGATCATGGAAATGATCAAGTGCCCAATCATTGTCCACATTTCTGTTTTTTATTTACCGTTTGTTCAGATCTGGATCCAATAAGGTTTATGAATTGCAACTGGTTGATATACCTCATGAATTTTTGTTCATTTCTCCCACTTCATCTCTGGGACAAATTACCAGAAGTGACTTTACTGTGTCAAAATCATGTGTAAATGCTATCAAATTCTTCTCAGAGTTGCAGCGTTTTGTATTCTCATTGGCAGTGGTAAGAAGGCCCATTTCCCTACAGTTTCACCAGCAGACAGTACTGTAAAACTTTAGGGTTTTTTTTTTTTCTTTGCCAGTCTGGTAGATGAAAGGAACAGGTTATTATAGTTTTCATTTTTAAAAAAAGTTTCAAAAGAAAATGGGCTTGGGGAGATTTATGAACCTGTAGAAGAAAGGAACAATTTGCATTGAAATAATAATACTGCTGACTACCATTTAGCATATATTTTGTTTTAATGATCCTCAAACATTCCAAAGAAAGATAGTGTTTTAGTCACTTTCCTGTCATTGGGATAAAATACCAAACAACTTCAGTTTAAAGGAGGAGAGGTTTAATTTGGCTCACGGTTTTGGAAGAATCAGTCCATATGCTGGCTTTAAAGTAGAAACAGCATGGTGGAAGAACATGGTGAAGGAAACCTGTACAACCCACAGCAGCCAGGAAGCAGAGACCACAGGGCGGAGCCAGAGATGAGACTGCCTCCTTTCAGTCACACCCACAGTGATCAGCCAGTCCTGTCCCCCAGCAGCAGTTTGGCTATGAATTCACTGTGAATCAGCTCCACTAATGCACCAGTACAGTGCCCCAAGCCCTGCTTCTGACCACATGAAACTTTTGGGAGACACTTGGGATTTAACCATAACAGGGAAACTGTTACATCTTTTAGAGGAAGGAAACTTAGACTCAGAAGCATGAGTACATGTGTCTAGTGTTTCACGATAAGGAGGTGGAGGTCAAACATGAGCCTCCAAGTCTGTTCAGGGACTGCTTCTGGGGTGCTGTGCTAGTGTGAGCTGCCCAGCCTGAAAGACAGCATGGGCCTAGAGCGCTAGGGAACATCTCCCAGTTCCTTCCTTCTTTCCTTCTTGGAGCCAACTTCCAGACCACTGGAAATATCAGTCATTAGTTCCAGGGGTTTCTCAGTGGCTTGAAGGGCAAGAGGAAAGACATCACAGGCCATTACTAGACAGCAGATGCTGGTCCCATGGCAGTCTGGTGAGCTAGTGATCAAGGGCAAGACCAAGGAGTGCACAACCTTGGCATCCTTGGAAGCAAGGTTCTCAAGACTTTTACCTATACACCATTCTTGTATATAATTTGGAACCCCCACTTTTATATTAAAAAGACATATATGTCCCCTTTAATCTTCTTGAAGAAAAGATGAAAAGATAAAAAACACAAGTCTCTGAAATTCAGGCTTCTAAGACTCTGTCAAACATCTTTTGATTACTGAAATATGGCATGGCACATTTTAATGGCACATAAAATTTCTGGTTTTAGCTGTCCAACTTTACCACTGTGAACATGACAATTCCTTTTTTGGCCATTTGGTGGAGGAGGAAACTGAGGCATCTGTCATCTCGGGGGCTCTCAAGGTCCTCACACTTCTCCAGAAGAGACTATATTAAAGTGATACTTGATCCAGTCCCTTTAGGGAATGTTAGCCAAGATCCTCCACAAAATGGATTTTTGTCAAAGTTTGAATACTTGAGGAAGAAGAACTTTACTTGCTTCCCTTCGCATTGGGAAGGCAGGCACCACATTTCATTCTTCCTCTTCTTTACTCCTCAGTATCAGGGGATACAAGGGGGATCAGTGCCCAAGCTGGTTCTCAGGTGCCAGGGAAGGGGAGAAGGACACATGCAACTGGGTTACTTGAACTGAAAGAATCACAAATTGATTCTTTCCAGTCCATACGTGTGTGTGCGTACACATACACCACAACTCGAAGACACTGGCTGGTCCTCCAGTGAGGTAGATGTGAGCTCTGTTCTGATTGCCAGTTCTTAGCTGTGGGCTCTCCATTTATATCTGAGCTATGTCCTAGTCCTTTCAATCTTGGTTTTTAGATTTTGAGATGCGGATCACACTAAGTTGTTAAGTGGCTCAGGTTGGTTTTAAACTTGCAATTCTCCTGCTTCAACTTCCCCTACTTCTGGGAGCACAGGTGTGTATCACTGCCCTCAGACTCCTTCTTAGGAAAATGGTGCATCTGTCATGGCTTTAGAAAGGCCTGATGACATGGTTAGTACAGTGCCTGGGCATAGTAGGTGTGTAGGAAACACTAATGGAATCTAATCCCATAAATTCCATTGAGTGCTAGAGGTAAAGAGACTGTGGGGGTCACTGTGTGCCTTCTGTACATTATCTTCAGGAAAAGGTAGTGAGGAGGGAGATTTGTTTTGCTTTGATTATGAGCAGGGCTGGAACCCAGCCTTTGGACCCCAGTTCAGGCCTTCATTGCTATGCTGGACCAGGCCATCCCTGCTTTATGGATATACATGGGCCTTTTATTCTTGGTTTGCTCTCATTTCCTTTCTTTTGGTGCCACCTCTTACGAACAATCGTTTTAGAGAACAAAACAGAGGCCTTTGTGGGTTTTGGTACTTTGTCCATTCTCCACTTCCTCTAACTCATGAATGTCTTCAAAGATTAAGTTCAGATGGTAAACAGGGAGCAGGTCATTTTAGCAGTGAACCCTCAGTCCCTCCATGCATCTCTTTCCTAACAAAAACTCACCAACAACCCATGCTATCTTCTGGGCTCTTCCCTTTCCAAGCCCTCTAGGAGAAAGTTGGAGAATGATTCTGGGATTGGCAGAACTTCAGATTTTTTTTCCCCTCCTCAGTAGAAGCTTAATAATTCTTCAGTTCCAAATTTAGAAACTTGTATGGAGAGCCCTGAGAAATCAGTAGTAAGACAGCCAGGCTTTCTAACTTTTTCCCTCCAAGCAATCTGATAAAGCTATTGCATAGTTATTTCCCAAGGTCAATTTTCAGCTTTTAATAGTTTTAATGATCTGTTTAAAAGGGCTCCTCAATTTGTGCTCATCCAAGCTTGTACATGTTTGGGTGCAGGTAGAAAAAGAGAGGAAGGAAGGGGTAGGCAGGAGAACGGGGTTCAGTTCCACTAATCTGGGTAAAGGGGACCGCTCAAGGGCCAGGTCCCCTGCTGAACGTCCCAGGGATGCTAAGAGAGCATGGTTTCACCCTTGAGATTCAGACCTCAGGGACCGGAGAGGCAGTCTCCACTTCTTGCTCCAGACTGCATCTTCATAAGCTCTGACGCTGGGTATCTTCAGGGAGGAGGAGGAGGAGGAAGCTCAGCAAAGTCAGTAAAACTGTGATAAAGACAGTGGGAGACAGGAGCCTGAAGATTCTTGAGCAGCTGCAGAATAAATGAACCTATTGAAGGGGCTGAGAAAGAAAGAGAGGGAAGAAAATGAGGCTGAGACTCAGAGGGAGAGATCCTCCAAACACAACCAGGGCCTGTGTTAGGTGCTTGACGCTGATCACTAACAGCCTTACTGTTCCGGTAATGCTCATTATGGTAATGCTAATACCTGTGCAGTTTTTCCTCCAGAGCTGCCTGTGCCAGAAGGTTGGTCTCAGTTTTGTTGGATTGAGATGGTAGGACTTTTAAGAGGTGGGGTTGGTGGACATCAATTAAGTCTTGAGGGCTTTGACCTTGAGAAGGATGAATGTGTTTCTTGGAAGGGTCAGGTGTGGTTCGTATGGCTTAGTCCAGTGACAGTGGGTTAGCATGGCCCCTCCCTGGTCTCTTGCTTCCTGGCTTCCTTTGTATTCTCTGTCTCCTTGTCACAATGCTCCCAGACAATGCCACTTACTGTGCTGTGATATATACAAAATGCCCTCACCAGATACTAAACAGAAGGGGACATTTGCTTGGACATTGAGCTCTCCAAAACTGTGAGCTAAGTAGACCTCTTTTCTGTATAAGCTACCTAGCCTGAGATATTTCATTACAACTAATTAATGTGGCCTGAGGCAACGCCAGTACAATTCTCTACACCGCAACTGTGTACAGGGTTTTCTGCTCAGCATGTTGTGGGTACTTCTTCAGTTCTCACAGCTGCCCCTCTGGGGCAGACAATAATAGGCTCTATTATTGTCCCATGGTACAGAGGGGGAAATAAGGCCAGTTAAGAGACACTGGTCCAAGATCATCTCTTTGGAAGTCTGATTCGCATCTAGACTGTCTAGCTCTAGAACCCCTGATTATTACCACAGCTATTTTTTGTGTACCACCTGAAGCCATTGTGAACATTTTAGCAAAATCGAAAGAAGAAAATAAAAAGTACTCATAAGCTCATCACATAGTCATGACCACTGAGTGTTACGGTTCATGTGGAAGAGACCACAGGCTGTCCAGCAAGAGCCACATTTTCTTTTCCCATAGACACAGAGTTATAGTGAAGTCTACACCCTGCTGGATAGGCCTTCCTAGCTTCCTGGCAGTTAGCAGCCAGGATTCATTGCATCCCTTAGTTAGGCCAGCTTTCCCGAACTCTTATACCTGTTTATGTCTTCTCTTCCTGTGATTGTGTGTACAGTCATTTTGTACACATGCATTCTTACATATTAGTGCTTTCCCTCAGATTTTATAATCTCTTTCAGAATCAGGGAATCACTATCTAATGTCCAGACAATATTAATTGCAATGGCAGTTAAAGTACACACCACTGTCCCATACTTGATTTAAGAGGAACTTTGACCTGAGCTACTCCATGGGCCTCCTCAGGGCCAAAGAGGCGTGGGCTGCACCTGAAGTAAGGCTGCAGAGAGCTGCCACCGTCCCTCCCCACTCCAGGGACACCTGGCCTCTTGTCCTTGTGCTTTGTGTTGTGGTGTACAAGGCCCACTCATCCCACTGCCCATCAGATCTGTGTCCTGACTGAGCCCAGCATTTCTGTTTCATAGATTAGGACACTCTAAGCCTCACACCTGGTTGAGACTCCAAACCAAAGACTAGGAAGCATGGTAAGGACCAGGACTTATACTTGGCTTTTTCCAGTAAAAGATCAGTAGCTTTTAAGAAAAGTCTTTTTTTTAAAATTATATTTTCAAAGGTGGTGTATCAATAAAGTGGTATTCAATAAAACAGTCAGAATAAGCCTTTTAAAATGTCTTTTTAAAAAGATATAAATCAATTTTTTAAATGGGCAAGTATTTGAATGGACATGTCTCCAAAGAACACATACAAATGGCTAATAAGGCCATGAAAGGCAAATGAAAACCATACAAAGATACCGCTTCACAGGCTGTGGGTGACAAGAATGGAAAACATGAGAACATTTGCTCTCATGAGTGTGGAGGGTCAGAGCCTCCTGCTCTCTGGTGGGAATATTGAATGGCGCAGGTACCCGAGAGGACAGTTTGATAGCACCTTGCTAAATTGGAAACCACACAGAGTCTTGCACAGAAATGTCCACAGAACTGTTATTCATAATAGTCAGAAAGTGGAAACCACTGAGCTACCCATCAACAGGTAAATGGCTAACCTGAATGTGGTCTGCCCACGCAACATTGCAGCACGGATGAACCTTGAAAACATGCTAAGTGACAGAAGCCAGTCATAGAAAAATAGCAGGCAGCTGCGAGTGGTGGTCCCTGCCTATCATCCCAGCACTTTGAGAGTCTGAGGTAGGAAGATCTCAAGTCCAAGTCGAGCCCGGGCAATTTAGTGACTTCGTGAGACTGTGTCTCCAAATAAAAAATTTAAAAAGGACTAGGGGTATAGTTTAGTTAGAAAGTCTTTGGCTCAATCTCTAGTACAGCAAAAACAAAACAGAACAAAACTCTATGTGGCAGGTCCATAGAAAGAGAAAGCAGATTGGTGGTTGCCTGGGCGCGGTAGAGGAGTGGAGAGTCATTGCTAATGGGAGCATACTTTTGTGGCAGAATGAATGAAATGTCCTAAAATTAGACTGTGGTGGTGGTCACATAGCTTTTTGCTAGCATACCAAAAATCATTGATTTGTAAATGTTAAAAGGGTGGATTGTGTGGTGCATTATATATCAAAAGAGCAGTTTTAAAAAGCAAGAGTTGAACCCTGAGTATCCCCATTTTCCTAAGTAAGAACTACGTCTGTCCTCCTGCTGCCCCACTAGGCCTGGGTCACCTTGCCTTGCATTTTCTCCCTGACTGAAGCCGCACCTGCTCCAGCCTCCCTGGCCATGGGCTGCAGATGTAGCAGTGGCCTTCCTGCCTCGGGGCCTTTGCCCTGCCTTTTCCCTTCCCGAGGCACCCTAGTGAGCTCCAGTGCCAACTGAGTTCCCTGGTCTTGAGGCCTTCTCTGGCCACTCTACTTAGAATCCCGTTCCAGCCCCATGGGGGCTGTTCTTCCCGTTGTCCCTTGTTGTTTTGTGTAGAGTAGCATTGCTTCCTACCATTACATATAATTCACTTTATTGTACTATTATCCAGATCTTACCAAAATGTAACCCCACAAGATCTGCAGTTTTCTGTGTCTTGATCACTGCTAAGGTGCATTGCTCGGAACCGTGCCTGCCACATGGCAGGTTCTCGATCAGTATCTGTGGAGCGAATGGCCTAGGATGGACGGCCAAGCACAGTTGCTTGTTCCCAACTCCTAACTTGCATGCTTACCTGCCGTGACTGGGAACCCAAAACCTGGCTCTCATCTTCCCAGTTCACGGTACCTTCAGCCCAGGGTTCCCAGAGCACCAGCTCAAGAGGGGGCCAGCAGAGTTTCTGCTAAACCATTTTCTTTCCTGACAAAAAGAAAAGAAACCCAACAAGACGGTGCAATTCTTGAAAGTTCATGTGTGAGAACACCTTTTCAGAATTTTTCTTTTCATTTACCCACATTTTATAAAATTAGACATTGGGTTGTCTAATGTGTTGGTACATGCCTGTAATCCCAGCTACTCAGGAGGCTGAAGCAGTAGGATTGCAAAATAATAAATAAAAAAAAAGAGTTGGGGATGTGGCTTAGTGGTAGAACATTGCTCTGCAGTGTAGGAAGCACTGGGTTTAATTCACACTCCTGCAAAATGAACACACAAACAAACAGAAATTGGATTATCCTCTCCACACCTTGCTTGGTAACCTGCCTTTTTCCAGTGAGGGGTGTTGTGACATTTGGACTTGTCATTCTTATCCTCCCTAAGATTGCCAGTGTTTATTCACTCATGTGCCACTTATTTATTGACACCTACTATAATGACAGCCTGGCAGGGCAGATCAAAAATTGTTTCCTGTGTCCAGAGGAGAAGATGGAGTGATGAACCCGGATGTGGCATGAGGAAGGATTGGAAATGGGGGTAGGCACTGGGGATTTAACTCAGGGGCATAAGGGCCTGCCTGGCAAGTACAAGGTCGTGAGTTCGATCCCAGGTACAAAAAGAAAAGGAAAAAGAAAAAGAAATGAGGGTGGGGAGGGTTTTCAGGGAACAAACTCAGGAGAGAGTGGTGATTGAGTGGTCTTGAAATTGAAGGGACAGGTGAGGTCCTTTCTGTTCAGACTCCCAGGGCTTTGATGCAGCTGCTGGGTCACCCCCACCTGGGCTTATCTGGCAGGCAAGGAGATAAACCTGTGGCTCTGAGAGGGAAAAGCCATGGGGTGGTTTCATCCCTGTGCTCTCTGCATAATACAAATGTAATTAATCATGTCTACAATGGTTTATAATTTAGTATTTTTCACTTTTTGCAGTCTAATTAAATTCATTTAAGCTTTACAAGTAGTTATTTTAGAGTCTCTCTTTGTACCCCTACTGAGTGGTGCAGAAAACACAATAAATTCGTCTCAAGGTGGTTACTGCTGTTTTCAAAATGAGCCTCGGAGTCTGTTCAAGTGAAAAGTATTGTGTTATGCAACCTCGGTTAGCTGCAGAAGAGACTGGAAAATATTTCCTATTTCTTTGTTCATAGCCACTTTCCAGACATTAAAGTATTAGTGTGAGATCTCAGATGAGCCAAGGAAGGGCAGGGCGACAAGTGGCCATGGATGTCAGTACTGCTCCTAGGATGTGCTCTGCATGGGTTCTCAGCTCTCCTGTTTGGAAAAGAAGCCACAGATGCCCTTCTCTGTCCCTTAAAAAAACTTCCATTTCCTCATGTGTGCAAAGCTCACTTTAATGGTGGAGTAATTAAGTTAGACATCTGTGTTGCTCATCCCGTTACGACTACTCTAACCTACTGAGCTTACGCATTCCCTCCTGGAGAAAAATTACTTCAAACACAAAAGTTTAAAGTTTATTAACAATCAAAGAAATGCAAATTAAGGTAACAGTAAAATACCATTTCTTCTTACCCAGCTGCTGAAGATTTGTATCAGTGATTAATGCTTCGAGCTGTGTGATGTTGGCTGAAGTTTGCGTTGTACAGTCTTTCTGGGAAGCAATTGGATGGTTACCAACTGTTTTTGATTTTGGATAACTGTTTCTTTCTTTTCTTTTTGAGTATAAATTTGTTACAACATTAGCACTAGAAACTCACGCCCTGTAGTACTGTATCTTAAGGAATGGTGCACCTTAAGCAAGTACCAGAATAAGAGGGTTTTTGTTCATCTGGTTATTATTTGCTCTAAGCAAAATATAGTCTTTTCCTCCACCTTTTCTTGTGGATATTACCTCCCTTTCATTCCAAAGAAGCCATGTTGGAAATGCTAGACATGCTCCCTGCTCATGGACCCAGAGATGGGCCCTGGAGTCATGTTATTGACCCCTTCAGCTTACTGGAGCTTGTGGTATCCTCAAACAAATACAGGTAAGAATGCGGGTGGAGGCTGGAGTAAGGAAAATTATTCCTTGCAGCAAAATCTGACCTTTCTGTGTGGCCACTATGATTTATTTATCCTCATGTTTCATCAATGAAATATTAATTGATATTAAATCTATTGGCTGTTAACGCCCAGTGGAGGAAGGAGAAAGGAAGGTGGCGGCAGGCAGTTTGAGCTTTCATTGAGGCGGAGGAGGTTGCTGCTGGACAGGACCTCAGAGATCGCATCAGTCCCCATCCACAGAAAGGATGCCAAGCCACAGAGAGTGGTGGCTTCCCCAAGGGTGTTCAGCAAGTTGTTTTGCTCCTGGCTTGGCCTGGCCCGGCCCCTTCTACCCCTGGGCTGGGAGCACTCTTAGCAATAGCAGTCAACTTACCTGCACTTAGCTTTATCAGCATTTAACAATTTAAGTTTCTAGTTGTATCTGAGGAGAGTAAAATTTTATTCTGATTTTAGGTTTAAGCAGCATTAAAAGTTAATATTAAGGTCCCGAGCATTGTATATAGCATTGAGACTGATTCATATAGTATAATTCTATTCTTTTTTTGTGTGGCAAAACCATGCTTATATGAATTCATTCATTTGTATATTCAACAAATGGGTTTTTGTTTTTGTTTTTATGGTACCAGGGATCGAACTTCTAGATACTTATGCTGCTGAGTTAAATCCCTGGCTCCAATAAATGGTTCTTAAATTTAAAATGTTCCCCTTTTCTACTTGCAGGATTTCTGCTCTGTACTCTCAACTATTCTCATTTATGTCTCTTTTTATTTCATTTTTTCGTCAGTGAAATCCAAATTGTGTATCTCCTGTGTGCCAGGACCTATGAAGAAAACACTCACTCATGGGCCTGGCGTTCTGTTAGCATTACTTTATGGGGGAAAGGCAGACATTACATAGTTAAACAAAACATGACTTCAAAACACCAAGTGCTGTGAAAGAAGTGAGTCTTTCCAACTGTCTTGGAGATAGATCCCACCTCTTCAGTCCTCTGTAATTTCCAGGCATGCTCACAATCAAGTTTACTTCTTTCTTCCACTCAGACTTTCCTCTTCAGTGTCTAAACCACTCAGAGTGGTTCTGAAAGTTTCAGGAGCAGGACCCACTTTGAGGGCACTGCTGAAAGCTGTGAGTGCGCTGCTAAGGTGCACCCATTTCTGCATGCATTTCCAGGGGCTCCTACTTGGGAACTTCAGTGCTACAGGCATAAAGAGCTGCGTGGAAATGACAGTAGAGCTATGGCTTCCAGTTCTCCAAAGGCGGAGAACAAATTGCTAGGCTGACTTGTCTGCACAGTATGCCTTGTGTTTCTGTGTTCTTATAAAGAACAGATACAAAATAATACTAATTAATACTAATTAATTTAGTATTAATAATAGTATTATTAATTAATTAATAATACTAATTAATACTAATTAATACTAATTAATTTCTAAATCATTCAACATGTATTTGTTGATTTGAGATACAAAGAAACAGTGACTTGCCCAGGGTCACCACTTAATTTAACAGAGCCAGGGCTATTATGCAGGCTATTTTGTCCTCTAGAGAACCTGGGTAATGCTGGGGGAGATAATAGATCTGATTGGTGGGGAGGATGGTAAAGGGATTAACAGTGTACAGTGACAGTCACAGTGCTGATGTGTTTGTCAGTGGTGACATTTGTGGCCATCACAGTGTGGCAGTTACTGTAGTCCTAGTGTTGCTGGCTGAGGCTCTGGCAGTGGTGCTGCTGTCTATCAGTGCTAACTGCACAGAGTTGGTAGTGGTGGCAGTAATGGGTATTAGTGTTGGTGGGCCTGGCTGGTGGCTTTCCTGGTGACTCTTTGTTGGTAGTAACAGTGACAGTGTGGAGAGGTATTGAAGTAGAATAGGGCCATAGTGGTTAAAATTTTTAAAAAATTAAATGTAGAGAATTCAAAATTAGTTATTTTGATTGCTTTTCTAGTATATGTTTCTTTCTCCTTTTTTTCTTTCAGTCTTTATCCCTTACATTTTTGGGGCCACAGGTACCTGTTTTCATCTAGGAGTTCTCTTTTCTCTGGGTCTGATTATTACATGTAGAATATATATATATATATATATATATATATATATATATATATATTATTAGCAGGCTGTATATCTTTGTTTTGCTTTATAAACCATAAGTATGTTCTATTGTTATGGAGCAAGTACTTACAGCTTGTAAAAAGGGAGTCTTTACAAACCAAAGCTCTTAAATCTCCAGGTGTTCTTTCCACCTTGAGTTTCTTTGCACATGACCTAACAAGCTGTAGTTGTAGGACTCACGGAATGCAGACTGATAACTGCTGTGATAATGACCCCTGGGATGTGTTGACCTCCCTTCAACATTCTAAATGTGCTTAGCACGTAAGCTCCTGTGGGATGAATCTTGCCTTCTTTTCCTGTTGGTGTTAATACCAGAGAAGTTTCAGTAAAAATGGGTATCAAGTTGGTATATTTTGGGAGGTAGGCATAGGGCTGTTAACACTGCCAGACCAACTGCTGGTATTGTGTTAGTATTTAATCTCTGGTTGGTGTCTTATTCAGCTGCTTTTTATTCTTCCCTCTCCCCTCCCATGTGGGTGAGTACATAGATGACATGCTGATCGTATTTCTAGGCTGCGAGGGGGTTCAGAGAAAAGCTAATAGACAAGATGAAAGAATAGTGAACCCAAGCAATGTGGACAGTCTGGAGATCTGGGTCAAAGAAAGCAAGTTGGAGCATAATGGAGAGAAACGCACAGCCCAGCTTTTGGATCCAAATGAGAAATGCCACAGGGCAGCAGGCAGGGGGCCTGGCCCAAGTGCCCAGGAGAGATTCATGAGTTGTAGCAAACTACAGCCTCAACCGGGGAGAAGGGTGTCAGGAGTGGGAAATCTAGAGTATGTTAGAAAGGGGAGGAAGGAGTTCTACTGTCAAACTTTGCTGGGGGTCATGTTGAGTTTTCTTTACCTCACTTGACAGATAGGGATTGTCCTGAGCAAAGGGCTCAGGTGGGGGCTTGGAACCCCTGTGACGAACCTCAACATGGAGCTGAGCCATCAGCAGATCTTGTGAGATGCTCTTGGTTAAAATATGTTCCCTTACACTTTGCAGAATTGCCTGGTGATAAAAGCAAGATTGTGTCATAGAACAAAATGTCTTCAGTAAGCCAGTCCAGGTTAAGCAGCAGCAACTTTGTGATACCATCCACACCCCGAGCTCCTTCTGCAGATTTCCTTTCTCACTGCCCAGATAGTGCTGTCTGGATATGGGTATTCCACTGGCTTTTCAGTTTCAAAGTCTAACTAGATCCCATCTACAGGGCTGTGCCCACTGCTGCCTGCTCACAGTGGAATACAGAAGAAAGGAGCATGAAGAAGAGCTGTCAGAGAGGTAAGCATGTGCGTCTGCAGGTGGGCCCAAGCTTGTTTTTCAAATGTGGAGGCCTGGTGTGTAGAGGGGTCTTTGTGGGGCTCCAGAGGTGAAATTTAAAGAAGTGCTTTACCAGTTGGTGCCATCTTACAGGGAAGTCAGTTTTTGGTTTAAATCAGGTCAAGATTTCCCAATCACCATAGTTACCCAGGAGTGAAAGTCAGTGTTTAATGGAACGTGAGGTAGATTAGCACCTGTGAGAAGGGACATAGGCAAGGGGACTTCTCTCCAGTTCAGGTGTGGCAAAGGTTGAGATAGAGATTGCAACTATCTTCACTGACCTGTGAGGTTCCTTCCAATCTAGACAGTCTATGATTCTAGTAATTAGTTTTTCCCCTTTGAATGTTCCTTAGATAATTATGCTAATTGGAGATAATGTTTCTATTAAGTGAGGTGTAATTTCCAGCTGAATGGTATTTTTTATCTTTAGCATCATTGTATGAGATGCAGTGTTTACTTTGGACTTGGGCCTGTTTTTGGTTTATCACCTGCATTTATAAGAACAGAGCATTGAAGGAGGTGTCCTTTCCTGAGTCAGGTGTGGATAATGGTACCTGGACCTAGCCCACTAAGTGGCATCTTTGGGACTCAGTCCCATGGCCCATGGATATTGTTAGACTTGCCCCTATGGAAGTAGGGTATCAAATGGGCCAAACTGCACTCTTCACATCTGATGACTTTGCACAAGAGGATGGAAGTGACCCTCACAGATCAAGATATCAAGAAGGAAGGGGTGAGCCCTTCTGATGAAGAGAATTTGCTCAGTTTTCTCCAAAGGAGAGATTTCTAGTGGGTCTAAGTGCTCAGGGGAAATAGTCTGTTATCTAGAGTCTCTAAGGGTTCTTGGATGACATTTTCAATTTCCTTGCTGTTGGTAAAAGGAAGGAAAGGACTTGGAAGAGACACTTGTACATTGTTTTTCCTCCTCTCTTTAGATAGTGCTGTAGTAGGGACGTAGGGGCCTACAGATGCCCAGTGGGTATCTAAAAACAAGACGAAGCTTGGCCCCTTTGTCATTGTATTTGTACTTGCTTCCTTTATTACCCTAAAGAAAAAACCCAGCCTTCACAATGTCCTGCTGCAGACCTCCAGCTTAGCTCTGTACATGGGTGTGTTGATCACCTAATGAATGGCTATTACTACAAACTAGTAACACAAGCCTTACCAACCCTAAATTTTCCTGGTCTATCACATCCTCCCTCAAGAATAAGGACACCAAGATAAGCAAAACTAAAGTAATTTTTTAGGATCTTCAGAGACATTAAATTGCCAGCTTTTAAATGTCTTGTTCTAGGCCCCCTAGAGCAGTAATTGTGAATTTTTGGAGCTTTCAGTGATAACAAACAACCCACTACAGCATGTATGTCATAGATTTGCCACCACTGATCTAAAGAGAGCTCCTCTAATCATTGTCCTACAGTGCAGTCATCCTCAAATTCCAGGACCTCTAGGAAAAGCAGAGTCTTGCAGACCCCTCCAGGATGAAACCACCTCCCAGACAGGAACAACTAATTACCCATGACAGGAACTGAGACTGCACCCACAGGCAGAAGCCTAACTTGATTAAATGTCATCTCACTGTGGCTTCATCTCCGAATGGGTATGCATTGTCTCCCCAAGAGATGTGACTCTCCCAGCAATTTGCAGAACCTTGACCACAGCTCAGCTCAGATTATTTACCCTGCTAGCTGTGCAAACCTCAATATTTGCTTTTCCTCCCTTTTTTATAGAACCCTAAGATTTCTGTCAGCCCCCCACAGACAGATCCTGAGCATCTTGCCTATATTTCTCAGCATGGCCATGCTGATTACAGCTCCTTTCCTGCTTCTGTCTTTGATTGGTGTTTGGGCTGAGTGGATGCCCCTGGTCTAGGGGGACTCCTGGCCATGGCTTTAGCCCTCAGCTCCAGAAACACTACCACTTCCTGAAAACTCTATAGCACAATTTCTACTAGAAGACACTCTCCCCACCATACCTGTTAGGGCCACAGGTGTTTACCTAACCAATCAGATTCTGTTCTCAGGGTGTTTGGAACCTCAGGAACATATCGGAGTCAGTCAGTTCTGTGGGATGCCTGGTCACAGAAACAGCACGGTTGCCACTTTCTGTCATAAGCTCAGAGAAGTAAAAAAGGCAAGTGGCACGGACCATGTGGCTAACAGACCCTGAGGCTTTGTCCTTCTGGGTCTGGCTTTGTTATCTGTCCTTGAGCCCAGTTCCCCTACAACCCTAGACATTTCTTGATGTTTCAATTTGTGTCGCACTTTAGAGTCTGTCCTGTAACTCTTCTCCTAGATTGTCTGAGTAGTTTACGTGAATTTTTGTTTTTCATAGAAATATGAAAGAGAGTCC
This sequence comes from Cavia porcellus, assembly GCF_034190915.1. Lineage (NCBI taxonomy): Eukaryota > Metazoa > Chordata > Mammalia > Rodentia > Caviidae > Cavia > Cavia porcellus. Next base: position 34,419,556 of record NW_026947493.1, read on the forward strand.
ATCCTCAGAAGGGCCTAACAGGAAGCTAATATGAATTTTTAAAAGAGTCTCACCACTTTTTCCACATCTGAAATCATAAATTTTCACTGTAATTTATTTATTTTTAAAAATATTTTATTATTTTGAAGGTAGTAAAATACAACAGAACAAGACAGAACAAAGCCAGTTGAGACAATACAGTGAAATTGGTACAGAACTTCACAGCAGGTTACCTGGATACCAGCAATAGGTACCATAGTATATCTTATCTTCACTATAGTTGTCCTTTCAATCAGGTATAGTAAAATTGAACTAAATACAGAATATTATAGGACTTATCAAAACAGAATATTGAATAGAGCAATACAATTAGTCATAACAAAGCAAAACAGTGATAATAATATTTACCTTCAAAGAGATGGTAGAAGGAAATCCCCCCTATTTGCTATATTGTATATGATCAACCTCCCAAGAGACGCTCAGGCCTCTGGCTCCCATTTGCTAATGGGGGTGGGGGTGGATTGGATGTTTGATTCTCAGCCCGCAGGCCCGTAGGCTCATGGCTGCTTACCAGGGACACAAGTGGGTTGCTTGGTTTCCCAGTGCCCTAAGTTCCAACAGGGAGTGGATCTTGGGAGATGTTAGGTGGTTCTCCCCCTCGGGCGCCAGCCACTTGCTTGAGCCATGGCTGCTTACCAGGGAGGCCAGCAAGTTGCTTTGTTTCTCTCACTGTAATTTAAAAACATGCAGAAATGTCAACCTTAGCATGTGAAAATTCCAAAAATCATCCTCTTTGGAGATAACTGCCCTCAATAGTGTAGAGATGAGAATAAAAAGAGAGCCTACACAGGTACATGCGTGGCTTATTGGGCTTTCCTATGAACTACACATCCTTCTGAGCACCTGGCCTTTGAATCTTTACCAGAGGGCAGGTGTCAGGACAGTGCTATGCATTTGGAAATGCAAATACTGAGATGCAGAGAGGTCAAGGACCTGAATCCAGATGACTAGCTCCAAGCAGAGGCTCCTGACTCCTGTCTACACAGCCCCCTTTGTCACTGTTGCTATTATTCTGTTACATTATCCGAGACTTACCATAGCAGGCACCTGCTGTCTCATAGATTTTCTGGGTCAGAGTCTGGGATGGCTTGGCTGGGTCCTTTGCCTACATGTGTCTCTCCTAGTCTGTAATCAAGGCATTGATTGGTCTAGGCTGGGGATGCATTTGAGACTTGACTGAGGAAGAATTCACTTCTCAGCTTGCATGGCTGTTGGCAGCATTTGGTTTCGTGTAAGCCCATGAACCGGTCAGGTCCCTATGACTGTTGGCCAGAGACTTCCTCAGGCCCCAATTCAGTGGGATGCTTGGCAGGGAAGTGCTCTCCAGGGTGATTGGATTCATCTGGGCCAGCAAGACTACCAGCCAGAAGAACATTACTTTCCAATGTGACCGCAGCATGAGGTGCTGTCCCACCACCTTGGCATTTCCTGTGGGTTAATTTACATTAGAGGAGGGGGTTACACAGAAGTGGAGCTAAAGAACCTCTAGACTTGTTAGTAGCCTATTCACCACAGCACCTCCTTTCTTTTAAATTTGCTATTTTGACAGCTCTTTGGTAATGGCTAGGTTGAAGCAGTGCTTTAGAGAAGGTCACAGTGCACCAGCAGCCAGGCTTTTAACTCAGAGCAGCACTAGCTGCACCCACCCTCCCTAGTGCAGGAAGAAGGGCTGCTCTAGAGAGAGCTGCTAGGTCTGCTCTCCATCCCTTCCTTATTTCCCATCTACAGTCTGGAAATCGAGGTAGGGGCATGAGTGACACCGGAATAGGCAGTCTGAGACATTGGAGGCTCTCAGAATGTCCCCCTACTTCCCTGCCCACTAGGACACAGGGCTCAGAGAGTGTTTGCTGTCTTGGGGAGGCTGGATCAGAGCAAGAGAGCAAGGAGAGGCATTTGCGTCAGCCCTGCTGCTCCCTGCTGCTCAGGAAGCGGAGGAAAATTCTCACTGATCTGTGTCCTACAGTTTTGCACATTGGTTTTATCACTAAACTATTTGGGATCCTTCTATGTGAAAACATAGGGATCCAAACCATTCTCTTTTGCAATGCTTAGTACTTCACCACGTGGGTGGCCTGATGGATCTTGATTTCTACGGCTCTCTTCCAAGGCCACCACTTCTTGTGAAGCCATCAGTTCGGATGGGGCCTCAGAACTACCCCATTGTGATGTGTCATCATAAAAGCATGTGTTCTAAAGTTAACCTCCTGAAAAGTGTCTTCCTGGGTTTGGTGCTTGTGTGTCTCCTTGTGAATTGCTTCTCGCATGGGGCCTTTGAGACCTTCCTGAACAACGACACTCCCTAGTATCTCAGAAGAGGGTCTGGGCCTCAGAAGGAAGCAGCCAAGCTCTGCTGTTTCATGAGGGCAGTGGAGAGCTCTGCACTTGGAAGGACAAGTGTGTGAAGCCCTGGGGGACATGCTGTGTTAGTTCCTCCTCCATCCAGCGGAAGAGACGTCACTGCCTTTTAGGCAGCATCACCTACCAGCCCCCACCCCCCACATTTCTCTTGCACACTCAGATCACTTCTCCACTGCATGCTCTGCAGTTAGCGATGGTAAATCTCTGTGTGCCTCTCTACCCACAAGCGCCTTCCGCTTGGTTTAACTCAGGACATTGATAAATAACCTTTTCCCTCTCTTCCTTATAAAATCTGAAACAATGTAATGTGACTTCTGCATTGTGCTGAGATCTTTTCCATGGTTCCTCTGTTTTTAGGGTGGCTATGGTTTTACCTTTCTGATTAGTAAATAGTAATTTATTAAAGTTTTAGGGTACCCTGGCCCTGTGTTAAGTGTTTTATTGGAGAAACCTCCACCATAGACTGTGTATGAGCTTTTTTGTCAATCCTGTTTTAGAGAAAGTTGATAGAGGTAGAAAGAACACAGGGACAGGCTTGTTCTAGTTAGTGGTAAATGCTGTGAAGAAAACACTGCAGCAGGGCTCTGGATAAGCCACTGACTTGGGCTTCTCTAGAAAGAGGACAGTTAAACTGAGACCTTGAAAGTATAGCTGAGAAAATGCTTTGCTCAAGGTCAGGGGTTGCGTCTGAACCTATGCCTGCTTAGCAAGTGGCACTCCTAAGCCCTTTGCCACACAGAATTGTTGCCCTGTTTCTTCTGTGGGTTCACCTCGGGCCCCAGTAGGTACAAGGTTATCCAGCTTCTCTAGAGGACGAAGAGGAATTGGAGAGACTCCAGGGAAGGCCCTGGAAAGTGATTAAGAGGACAGGAGTAAGGCTGGTGAGAAAGCTCAGAGGAATAAGAGTAATTTAATCTGGAGAAATAAATTCCAGGGGCGAAATTAATGGCGTTCTACTGATGTCTTTGTGAGAATCAATTAAAATAGTTTTAAAGAGAAAAAAAAAAGGATCCATTCTGCTGTTTTATTATACAACATCAAAGGGGAAATTTAACTATTATTTTGTTTAGCTAATTCAATAGATACATAGTGAGCAGTGCCCATGGCCAGGATACAGAGTGCACAAGACAGACAAAACCCAGAGAAGAACTTACATTTTGGTGGCAAATTGAGGGAAAGAGGAGAGGGAGTTAAAAATGACAAGGCACAGGATTGTTCTGATCAGTGCTAACTGCTGTGAAGGTACCGTGACAGGAGCACGAGCGAATCAGCGACTATGAGTGGGCTCCTCCAGGAAAGGCACCTTTGAACTAAGACCTTAAAGTCCTATAAAGCTCTGGGGACAGAGTGACAGGTGGAGGGGTCCTCGAGGTGGAAATAAGGAACAGAAAACAGAAGAGGCTATTGGGTGCAAGATCAAGCCTGAGCCTTGCTGCACAGGCTGTGGGAGGGCATTGGATCACAGGTGATCAAAATGCAAGGTACTACAAGAGATGTCAGGGTGGAGATAGATGGGGGCGGACACAGGAGAAGATCAGAGTACCCTTTGATTGAATCTTGTATTCTTAGCTCTGATAAAATCACAGAGAATTAGGTGTTGCAGTGGGGCAGAGGTGAGAGAAAGAGAAGACTCTGAGGCTGAGTCACATTGAAGCCAAACTCTCCACACCTCACCTCATTTTGGTGGGGGAGGGACATGTACCAGGATCGTCTCATTTTTCAGAGGAAGGAAACAGAGGCTCTGGTGGCACCTTGAAGAAGGTCACACCACATCTGATTCTTGGCAGGCTCTATGCCTCCTGACTCCCCAGTCAGGGATCTATTTACCAGATGAGCTGCTTAGGGCCTGGGGATGCAAAGGCTGGGACAGGTGTTCATCTCACCCCGGACCTGGATACAATGGGGTTCTTTTTGGTTAGGGACCAGTTCTATGAAGGGGAGCTCAGTTCGTGGCACCCTCTGTGGCCAGCCTAGTGGAAATCTAAAGTAGGTCCTCTTCTCAGAAACATCTCTGATATTTGAGTGCTTCTGAAGTGTAAGCAAAACTCAGGTGTGACTGGAAGTGAAAGGAGGCAGTAGTGAGGTATGTGTGTGGATCTATTTTGGGGTGCAAATCAAGGCTTGAGGACTGTGGGAGGGTGGTGAGCTTTGCCAGGAAGTGTTCCCTTAAATGTTATTTCAGTAAGCCCTGAATTATAGTCAATCAGCTGGGATCATGAACGGAAATCTCTGTCATCATAATCATACCATGGTGCACCTTTTAAAGGCAGGAGTCAGAATGTTAGAGACACCTGCAGGAGAATGTGTTTCTCTTTAGTTTTGACTTTCCCTGCTTTGGGTACACTTGGGTGGCCCCAAATCTGAAGGTCAGCTAAAGAAAATCTAAGACAGCCCTTAAAAAAAAGCTGGCATAAAGAAGACAAAACCATGGTATCTCTAAAAATGTATAGAGATAAAATAGAGACCTCTTCTCAGAAATTTTTGAATAAAATTTCAAAAAACTTTCTAGTTTATCTCTTTGTGTACCCTGGTGAACAAATACATTTGTTCTGATGGTCATGATGCTCTGACCCTGAGGCTTATGGCCACGGGGTAAGACTTCAGAGAGCACCTGCAGCAGTGTTCCTTGAGGAATTGCTACCTTCCTCAAAGGCAGGGGCTGATTTTTACGACAAAGCCTATGTTTAGCCAAAGCTCGATTGACAGAAATTTTCAAGACAGAGAGTAGTGATCACCAGCAAAATTCAGCCTTTCTGAGATCTGTAATCCAAATACTTAGAAAGAACATCTTGCGGGGAGGGAGGGAGGGAAAGAGAGAGAGAGAGAGAGTTAAAGAGAGAGAGAGAGAGAGAGAGAGAGAGAGAGAGAGAGAGAGAAGAGAGAGAGAAGAGAGATCACTGGGAATCAGGATGGAGTTGACAGAAAACCTAGAAGCTACAGAGAAGTTGTGGAGACATGGGCCACAATGCAGAGAAAAGCATGAAGCAGGGCAGAGGCTCAGTAGCTCCCAGGAAGGGGAGGCTGCTTCTGCAGACACAAGGTAAGTGTCCAGGGCTGGAGGCTCCAGGGAGAAATGGTGGACCAGGCCTGTGGTGTGGGCCTGTGGTGTGTTGTGAACTGCAAAAGCAGTGCAAGGTTTTGCTCCAAGGCGATCCCTTCCACACAGCAGACAGCAGCGAAGACAGGAGATCCAGTGCAGGGCCAGCTACCTTGCCAAGGAGCGCTTAGTCAGGTGCCATTTCAGAAACATATTGATTATTTAAGTCCGAAACGCAGAACAACTGAAAATACTTCACTTCAGGTTTCCTGGTGTAACCTGTCACAGTGACTGGGGTGAAAGACAGCCGGGGAGACAGTTGCAGACAGGCAACAGACCAAGGAATTCCTGAGAAGTTTAAGGTCAGGCGAGGAGAGACCCTCCCTGGTGAGAAGCCAGGCCAGACTGGGGCTGTATGCAGAAACAGCTGGATCCAAAAGTACTGGTGTTAAGTACTTGAGTCCTTGCTCTGCTGCCTATACCCAGCACAGACCTGAAGTCAGAACGCCTTCCCCATCTATCAGTGTGAGCGGTGACTTGCCTCGACTTAGACAGTTGCCACAGCCGAGGGTGGAGCATCCTCCAGCACAGGGCAGCAGCTCTCAGACCCTCCGCTGTAAAGCCAAGTGAAGGAAACCATTGCTTGCTGGTTTCCAGAGCTGCAGATCTTGGAAAGAAACTATTCATTTAAAACTACAGAGGCCTATTTTCCTTTTGATGCATGTTCTTTCTTTTCTTTTTCCTACTTTTTCTCTTTCTTTTTTACTAGTTTATTGGGGCTGGGGAATTTGCCTTTTACTTTCTCCTCACCCTCTTTTGTTTTTTCCTTTTAGTTTTTTCCATTTTTTATTTAATCCTCTCTATTTTTTTCTTTTCCCCAATTTTTACTTTTATCTTCTTTTTCTTCTTTGTTCTTTTCTGCAAACTTTAGCTATTTATATAAAAATCCTCCTCCATACTAGAATCTTTTGTCTCATTTTTCTTTACTCTTTTCACTCCCATTGTTAAATTTTTGCACTTTTTCTTCTTTCATCGTTCTGTTCTCAAGCCCTTACACCCAACCGTTATACTTTACTGGTAAAACCATTTGGCTTCACCACTTTTTAGAAAGTTAGATAGCTTCATGTCATTGTTAGTGGAGGCATACTTGCTACATCTAGTAGATACTCATTATTTGTCAATGTTTGGTTTGTGTTAGTGTTTATACTAAAATTACAGATATCTTTTCTATGACAAAGAGTGGTATATTGTTGGTTCTTACAGTATGTCAAAGTCCAGTTAATCTTTGGCAACTTTATTGTTGCTGATTTACTTATTCTTTTCAGGGTCAAAGATTTCCTCTGTACACCAGAGTCTGAGATACCTTTCTGTCATTTACACTACTGCAGTCCATTCCCAGAGAACTGGGTGCTTTGCCAATTACACTGCAAATTCCGTTTGAAATTAACAGAGGTGTCAGATCTTGGGACAGAGGCAAAATACTGTAGTTGGTCATGTCTTGAGTTAGCCATGCCCTAAGTGCACTTAAAAGTAGGTACTAACTAAAGAGGTTTCCATGCTCACAATGAAGTCTTCCCACTATGAGTGCCCACAAACCTGGGTGCAAAACAAACATGGGCATAGGCAACAGAATGCTCTTCAAGCTCCCAACTCTCACAAAGCTGATGCTTGGGGCGTTAAGGGGGAGGAAAGCAAAAGCCACATGGCCAAATTATTTCAGATAGTAAGAGAGGAGATTAAAAAGCAAATCAATAAGTTGCTCACCAGGCTCACAGAAGATATAATTAAACAGATAATGGATGTAATAAACAAAATGATTAGGAAGCTTACAGAAGATACTAGCAAAATGCTAATTGGGAAAAACAAAATGATAGAAAACATGCACAGTGAGTTCAGCAAAGAATTTGGAGTCCAGGAAAAGGTGCCAAACAGAAACTCAGAATATTAAAAATTATACTGAAAGTATGGGCAGTAGACGTGACCAGTGTAAGGAGAGACTATCAGAACTGGAAGAGAGGGATTCTATCAAAGACCAGTTACTCAGGGATACCTCAAAAACAGTAAGAGAACATGAAAAACGAATCCACCAACTTCTAGATGATGCAAAAAACTACTCTAAGATTAATTGGAATAAGTGAGAAATCAGAAGGCTGCACAAAGGGCATAAAAAAGTTGTGGATAGAAATAATAGCCAAAAACTTTCTAAATATTAGGAAAGAATTAAACATACAGAGAAGTGACGCAAAGAGAACCCCAAATATCCACAATCAAAAGAGAACCTCTCCAGAACACACTGTAGTTAAAATGACAGAAGTTTAACACAGGGACAAAGTCTTAAAAATTGCTAGGTAGAGAAAAGCAATGAATCAGTTACAAAAGAAAATCGACTGTAATATCTGAAATGAATAAATACTTCTCAGATGAAGAACTACAAACAACAAAAAAACACATGAAAAAATTTCCAGCATCACTGATCATTCAAGAAATGCAAATTAAAACAATGCTGAGATTCCATCTCCAGAAAGAGTTATTATCATCAAGAAATCAACCAAAAACAAATCTTGGCAAGGCTGTGGGGGAAAATATCACTTTCCATTGTTGGTGGGAGTGTAAATCGGTACAACCACTATGAAAATCAATATGTAGATTCCTCAAAAAACTAAAACTAGAGATTCCATTTGACTCCCCACTGTTCCCCTTCTAGGCATTTTGCTGAAAGAGTTAAAAGCATCATACCTTTGTTTATAGCAGCACAATTTGTAATAGATAAATCTTGGAAACAGCCCGTATGCTTTTCAACAGATGAACAGATAAAGAAAATGTAGTGTTCATAAATGATAGGGTATACTCCGTTATCAAGAAGGATAAACTTGAATCATTTTTAGGTAAATGGTTGCACCTTGAGATAATAATTTTAAGTGACATAAATCAGACACATAAATTTAGATATCACATTGTTTCTCTTGTGTTAGAAATGTAAAGGGTAAATACAAAGCAAAATGGAGGATAGGTATTGGGAAGTAGGAAAAACATGTTTAAATGAGAAGGGGAATGGGGGAAGGAAGGAAGGGAAAAAGGAAAGAGATTGGAAGGAAAAAATGGATAAAAATATTTGTAAATGGGGGTGGGGAGTTGGAAAAAAAGAATTAAAATATAAACAGTTACAGATGTGATCATTATGTATGGCAAGAATGTACTAATAAAAAAGCAAAAAAATAAAAAAGGAAAGAAAGAAAACAAAGTAAGAAAGCAAGCAAGCAAGCAAGAAAGAAAAGAAATTCATTAGAATTACAGCAGACTTCTTACACAAATCTTAAAAACCAGAGAACTGGGAGTGAAGTGTTTCAAGCCCTAAAAGATAACAATTTCCGAATCAGGTTTATTTATCCTGCAAAACTATCTTTCAAAACTGATGGAAAATTGAGGTATTTTTTATTACAAAGAGCCTGTCAAGAAATTCATGACCACCACAAGATTTTCAAGTATATCCTAGAAACAGAAAATGAAGCCAGCAATGTCAATAAGTCCAGTAGCATGAAAAGGGTGAGCAGTTAAACAGAAGAAGGAACAAAACGAAATGGAACAACGGAGATAATGCAATGACAAAAATAAGTCAGTGCCTTTCAGTAATAACCCTCAGTGTAAATGGTCTCAGTTCCAAATTGAAAGATACAGGTTAGCAGAATAGATAAGAAACAAAACCCAGTGATATGCAGTATATGAGAAACATATTTATTCCCAAAAGAAGTTCACAGATTAAACTTCAAAGGGTGGAAAACAATATTCTGTGCAGTAGGAGCCTGAAAAAGCAGCAGTAGCTATCCCAACTTCAGAAAAAGTGGACTGCAATTCAGAACTGATCAGAAAATGAAATTAGTTAAGGGAACAATTCAATAATAAGAGGTAATAATTATAAGCATATGAACCAAACACCAGTTCACCCAATTCTGTAAAAGAAACACTATTGAATATTTTAAAAACCCAAATAAACACCAATAAAATTATGATGGAGGATCTCAATGCTCTACTGTCACATGTAGACAGATCATCTAGACAAAAGAACAACAAAGAATATCAGAGTTAAATGGAACTTTTAAACAAATAGAGATAACAAATATCTGCAAGATGTTTATTCTGGTGATAAACATTCTTCTCAGGAGCACATGGGCCTTTCTTTAAAATAGATCACATGCTAGCCCATAAAGCATGTTTAAGTGAATGCAAAATTATCCCACGCATATCATCAGACCATAGTGCAACAAAATTAGAAATCAATGGCAAAAGAAGACACCAAATTTTTGAAAACACATGGAAATTAAGCAATGTGCTCTTGACTAATCAGTGGATCATAGAAGAAATAAAAAAAAATTAGACATTTCCTAGCATGAAATGATAATGCCAGAAAAGGACTAAACCAAAAAAGAGACCAGTCTTTTTAACGAACACAAACACACAAATCCTCAATATCATACTGGCAAACAGAATGCAACATACCATTAAGTGATCATACATCATGACCAAGTGGGATTCATCCCAGGAATGTACAGACAGCATAGCATACACACATCAATAAATGTGATACATCACATAAACAGAAGCAAGCACAAAAATCCCATGTTGATCTTGTTTGCCATAAATTGCCTTTGACAAAATAAAATACTCATTCATGATAAAAAGAAAAATCCTAGAGAAAATAGGTATAGAAGGACATTATCTCAACCTGATAAAAGCCAGTTGTGACAAACCAATGGCCCACATCATATTAAAAGGGTAGATACTGAAAGCTTTCCTTCTAAAGTCAGGAATAAGACAAGTATGTCCACTAACACCACTTCTATCCAATTATGTTTCTCAAAACATTAGCCAGAGAAATCAGGCAAGAAAAACAAATAAAAGGGTTATATGGGGAGAAACAAGTCAAATTATCATTATTTGCAGATAGTGTGAGTCTCTATATAGAAGACTCCCAAAAATTCTATCAAAAGGCTCCTAGAATTCATAACCAAATTCAGCAGCATAGTACATTACAAATTCAGCACACAAAGTCATCAGTATTCCGGTATACCAGTAATAAACTAACCAAGCAAGAGTTTAAGGAAAGAATAACATTCACAGTAGCATCAAGAATAATTAAATCCTTAGGAATTAACCTAACAAGGAAGTAAAAGAACTCTACAAAGAAAGCAAACACTTCTCTTCACACTGATTATAATGCTCTGAAAAAAAGAGATTCAAGAGGACCTTCAAGAATGGAAAGCTATCTCCGGTCTTGGTTACGCAGAATCAATGTAGTCAAAAGGCCATACATGCAAAACTGATGCATAAATTAACACAATCCCAGTCAAAATACCAATACCATTCCTCACAAAACTAGAGAAAACAATCTTATGGTTCATATGAAACCAGAAAAAAGCTAGGATAGCAAAACAATAATAATCTTGGGCAATAAGAAAAAAATCCAATCCGGGACTTCAAGATATATTACAAAGCTACAGTGATTAAAATAACATGGTCTTGGCAAAAACAAAACAACAACAAGAAAACAAAACACAGACATATGGATCAATAGAGCAGAATAGAGAATGCAGAAACAACTCTAGGCACATTCAGGAACCTGATCTGTGACAAAGGGGCCAGAAATTTTACACTGTGGGAAAGACAGCCTCTTTAACGAATGGTGCTGGGAAAATTGGCTATCCACGTGCTGAAGATTGAGTCATGCTTCACCACATAAAAATCAAAATGGATCAAAGATCTAAATGTTAAAACCAAAACAACCTGCTGGAAGATAAAATAGGTGACACAAAATCACAGGCATAGAGAAGGACTCTCTAAACAGAACCCCAGTTGCACAAGAAATAATACCACCAATCAACAAGTGGGATCTTATCAAAAAGATTCTGTACAGCAACCAACCAATGGAGAGAAATACTAGCTGCAGAACAGATGACTAATATCTAAAAATATAAAGAACTCAAAAAAATTAGACCCCCCCAAATAAAAGACCCAATCAAAAAAATGACTAAGTGAGATAAATAGACACTTTCCAAAGAAGAAATACAAATGGCCAATAAATACACGAGAAAATGTTCAACACCTCTGGCCATTAGATAATGGCAATTTTTTTTTTTTTTATCGGTACCAGGGATCAAACTCACAACCACTTGCTTGCAAGGCAGGTGCTTATGCCGCTGAGCTAAATCCCCAGCCCCAGATAATGGTAAATTAAAACAACTCTAAGTAGCTCAGTATTGGGAGTGATGTCTATGTCCATCAATGATGAATGGGTTAAGAAAATGTAGTATTTATACACAAGGTAGCACTACTCTGCCATAAAGAAGGATAGGTTTAAGTAATTTTAGGAAAATGGATGCACTTTGAGATCACAATGTTAAGTAAAATAAATCAGATACACAAGCTGAATATTATATACTATAAAAAATAAAGGAGAAAGAAGAAAGAGGAGGGGGAGAGAGAGAGAGAGAGAGAGAGAGAGTGCTCAAAGAGAAGCTTTGTGGCAATGAAGGCCTGAGAGGGCCCGCTGGCTCCAGAGTGGCAGAACAGCAGCTCTCTTATTGAGTCAGGTGTTTGTAGGGAGTAACAGAGAATGAGGAAGCTGGGTCAGGTCATCTATCATTTTTATGTTATTTTTTAAAAACTTGTGCAATTATTAGTTCATTAATATCATCCAGGACTCATATATTCAATATGCTTCTTGAAATTATATAAACAAATGCAAATGGAAAGAATCCAAGTCAAAATTATATACCAAAACAACACTCCCTCACAAAAGCATGTAAAATTACAAGAACTTTGGTCACTGGTCCATTTCACGTTTGCGTAAGCTTCCCTGTTCTTCCAGAGCTAAGGGCCTCCTGGTCTGCAGTGGTCTGTATAGGAGTTCGCCCGGGCCTGTTAATTAGGGGTCATTGGTATTGTCACAAAGAAAAGAGAATGTGGGGAAGGGGCAGAACTCAGGGAAGATGTCCTATGGACTTTTCCTTTCACACAGTGTCTCTTATATAAGAAATCCAAAATACAAAGAAAGAGCAAACAAAAGACAAAGAACAGGAAATAGGGAAACTGATCTTTTGCAAATGAGAAACAGACCAACAGGTGGATGGAGGAGAAAATCTAGGAGCAAAAGGAGATTAAAAAAAGAATTATAATGTATTAGGTACATATACTACCTCCCCATGAGGATGAGGTCATGATTTACTGAAAATGTATACTAATAAAAAATTAGAAAAAGTTTTTAAGACAGAGAGATCTATCATATTTACTCCTTTAGGATTCCACTGGGATTCTTCTCAGTCATCCTTATTCCGTCTGAATTTACTTGTACTTTTCTATGTTGGGGCAGGTAGTTTGTCTTGAAGACTTTTACATATAAAGGAATGTGTGCTATTGGAAAATTTTATCACAGGCAATCACAAATAACATTATCACGTTGGTTGGCTCATGGAGTGGTTGGCAAAGCTCTGAGGAAATGAATCACACTGCGTAAGTTTTAATGAGTTAAAGAAGGAACAATCATCTGGACGTTCAGAACCTTCTGGTCTCAACTGATGGGGAGTGGCCAAAGGCTTTATTTCATGAACAACTTGGTTTCCTTTGGAAGGACACATTCGGCTGGGTCATATGGTTTACTCAAAGCTTTAGGCAAGGTATTATGCCAAGGAGTATGAGTTTGGATCTTGTTCACATGGCAGACTGAGGTCTCACACTAAGAGATATCCACAAGATAGGGGCTTTCAAAGGACTCAGAATTCAGCCACGTGCAGCAATGGAGTTACCTCCTCCTAAGGAGAGCAAGTCAAGTCCTGGAGAGGAACTCATCTGCTCTTCAGCTTAGCTCGCCAGGCTTTAGCAGGAGCCGTGATGACCGAACCAGCAAAATACACTCAGAGTGAAATGTTGACTGCATGAAGGTTTCTTCTAAAGCAGCACTGGCACACTTCCTTAGAGATCGTGTAGATAGCTGTGCAGGTATTTAGTTTTAGGGCCCTAACCACAGAATACTGGGAAAATATACTGTTGGGACCCTGAGAAGATTAACTATCAGTCACCTCAGGAAAACTCTAGGTATGGCTGATGCTGCATAGGAAGATGTTAAAGCAGAGGAGAAATGTGATGCTCGTTGACTGTCTGAATTAGGCAAGCACATAAACTGGAGCCCCCAGAGCTGACTGCTTGGCCAGTCTAGAAAGAGAACTTCCGTTTGAATCAGGCCCACCGCCAAACTCACTACATCTCTACTATTCTATGGTTGGTACAAACCAGCTTTGGCAAGTTGATGGGCATAGTGGGGACAGAGTAGAAAGGGATTTCTGGCATCACTTTTTGAGGTAAAACCCATGGTGCACGATACCAGTGATGAGCAGAAAAACCTTTTCCACTTTTCCGTCCATCAGGTGATTGGTAGAACCCCATCACTTCTGGCTCCAACTCAGTGTTAGTCTGGGGAGCACAGCTTTGAGCTGTTTTGGCTGTGCATTAGATGTGAGCTGTGTTTTCCTTTGTATCAGAGCTTTACGAGGTGGTTACAAATCTGTGCCATTTTGCTCGGCACACAGCAGAATTGTATTTCCCAGATTCCTTGCATCTCTGTGGGTGTGTGTGTGGGGGGGTGGGACTAAGTTCTCACCAGTGAATTCAAGGACAGATGGGTGCCTCAGAGTGAGAGCAGTAATGCCTTGACCCACTCACTTTGCCCTTTAATAACAACTTTGAATACAGTTCCACGTGATGTGGAGAGCATTGTTCCCTAAGAGGCCTGGATTTCTGAGTCAGTGCTGGTGGAGAGCTGCCAAGGGAGCTGCCCAGCCAGAACATCTCTGCATCTGACTTTGTGTGAGTGAAAAATGCAACTTGTTAAGCCCTGGATATTTAGGATGGCTTATAATGGTAGCTAATATTACCATCCCTGATTGATGCAGGCGTCCAGGGTCCATTCCCTTTCAGAGGGAAACTGCATCTATCTCAGCCATGTGCTCCAGAGATACACAAACAACAAAGTCTGATCAGTGAGACCTGCACTCCTACCCCACCCCCAGGCCACAGCAGTTGACTTACAGATTGGAAAGTGAGCCAAGAAGTGTCTTTGCAGAGGCTCTTCTCTGCTGAATTTGAAGCCATGAAGACAAAACAGCAGCTGCAGGTCTAACACCACAGGTTCCTTCTGCAGGCGGTTTCCTAAGTCACTGGTCCTCATCTACCCAATTTCAGAACTAGTGAATGAGCGAATGTTCACAGAGGTCACAATCCAGAGGAGAGTGAAATATGACTCAGCCACGATCCAAAAGTGGTTGGAGAAAGGTTTCGAGGTTATGGCACCATCCATACTGGATCTGCACATTGTTGTGGAACCCTTGAAAATGGGATGTAAGTGAACAAGTGACTGTAAGGCCACCTCACATAATGAGCACAAGTTGCCATACAGGATGTATGAGTGACTATGTCTGTGAATTGTTTGTTGGATTTCTTTAGCAATCAGCTGTGGTCTATCTTGAATTCTTTCTAAATGATGAAGCTCCATTATCGCCCCAAGAATGATTGTACCACTACTTAGGCTCAGCATGAAAGCTTTCATAATTCTAAGTGGAGGAAAAAAGGTCTTCATAAGACAGAAATGATATGCACATTTTATATGGCATTTCAGTGTTGAGCTTTTCATATAAGTAACGTGCACTAACGGATTGCGCCACTGGAGCTCCAGTGTTGAGTTTTCCTTGATCCATACACACTTTGTACTCTTTTGACTTGTGCAAATTTGGAATGAATGAATAAATGGCAAAGTTGAATAATTTAGGGCTAAAAATTCAAATTGGTTGGATGATAAAAATAATAACCCCATAACACTGAAAAGTCAAGGTTATACTGTGTTGACTCAGTAGTGAGGGGAGGGCTTCCAAGGCAATTTCTCCCAATTGCAATGACTTTCCTCATGGAGTATCATCTTTGCAATGGGCTTCACACTATTGGTAGCATATGATGGCTGAGTAGTTCCAGGCTTTTTCATCACTGTATGCACTCTCTGGGCTGAGAGAGATGGAGCTCTTTCACTGACTTTTGCAAACAAAAAGTACTATTTTTTTTTTTTTTTTTGCCAGAAAGAGTCAGCAGTGTCTTACCTCTGCCTGTGTTTCTGGCCAATCAGTGTCAGAAAAGACAAAGGGTGGGTGCTGATTGTCTTCAGCCAATCAAGGTCCACACATTGATGGGGGTTTCAACCTCATAAATTGCATAGCCAGATATGGAGGAGGGTGGTTTCCCAAAGGAAATATGGAGAGTTGTTTCCAAGAAGAAGGACATGAGTGATGGGCAGGAGGTAACAGGTTTCTTTACAAACCACAAGTGTATGAGTTGTAGCAACACAATATCATTTTCTATAACTTCTTTGAAGAGCCATTTTTAAAGTTTTGATACACTGAACTGCTCTCTAAGTGTCTTAGTTTTTTCATTGCTGAGACAAAATACCCGACATCCAAAGTTAAAGGAGGAGAGGTTTATGTGGCTCACAATTTGTAGAAGTTTCAGTTCATAGCCGGCTGGCTTCAAGGCAGGTTGGCATGGCAGAGGGGGATCACAGAGGAGAAACAGTTCATGGCAGGCAGAAGGCAGCAAGGCAGCAGGCTACGAGTGACAATAGCAGCTTCTTTCTGTCCTCTCATATTCCATCTCAGCTACCCACTCTCACAGTGGTTAGCATAGACACTATGTCAGCTCAATCAGTGGACTAATTTAGTCCTTAATCCCAGCACCACACACTCTAGATCCACAACCTCTTAAAAATCCCCACCTATGACCGCATGAGGCTTTGGGGGACATCTATACCTAAACCATAACAGTAAAGGACAAAGAAAATTGGCAATAAACATGATTTAAAGAATGACAATAAATAAAGATTATTGGTAAAATTAACACTGGTCCAATAGTAAATCTCCATATTTCAGAGGCTTAACACGGGAGTTTATTTTTCAAATTTTTCTCAATTTTCCTTTTTTAATAGTGCATGTTTGCACCACATGATTACACTCCTCCTGGGGAGTTACTACAAGTGCATAACACATCTCAAGTTTTTAAAACTCTTTCCTCTCCACATCCTCTCCCTCCATCTCTTGGTTTTCTTCCCATTTACAGAAGATCTATCTTCTTATTTTTCTATTATCTATCTTTAATTTTACTCTTTATTTATATTTTGTATTTCCTCATATAAGAGAATCCATGTGCTATTAAGCTTGTGTGCCTGATTTATTTCATCTAACAGTGTGGTCTCAAGGTATATCCACTTTCCTACAAAGGACTCAAGTTTATCGTTTATAGCAGAGTAATGTTCTATCATGTATAATTACCACATTTTCTTCATCTGTTGATGGACATATAGGTTGCTTCTAAGAGTAACAGCAATTGGGCCCAGAATTTAGCTCAGTGGCCTAAGCACCTGCCTGGCAAGCACAAGATCGTGAGTTTGATCCCAGTGCCAAAAAAAAAAAAAAAAATAATAACAGAAATTAAGTTCTTGATTCGCTTAATGGTGCTGGCCCAGAATTCTCACTCTATGATTTAGAGACCCAGGTTTTTTCTGTATTATGCCACAGCTAAAGACCCAATATTACTTCGTTCCAGGTAGGGATAAGGACTGTATCATGGATTTTAGGAGTTTTTTGTGGGCTAGGCTTCAAGGGATCCCCACCACTTTGGCTCTGAGTCTACTGGGTAGAATTCAGTCACCAGGCTACTCCCAACTTCAAAGGAGACCAAGACATGCCATCTAGCACCAGTGAAAAGGGGGAAAGTGTTAAAATGAAAGAACGGAAAAAAGTGATAGAATTTCATCTAGTGCATTTGCTAGCAAAGAAAAATTCTGTCTAAATCAAGATGTATGGGGCTGGAGATGTAGCTCAGTGGTAGAGTGCTTGCCTAGCATGCCCTGAGTTTTGTCCCCAGCAGTGCAAATGAATGAATTAATTAAAATATTTTAAAAGGTATAAGATGATAAGGGAGAAGAGTATATTATATTGCACTGTGCCAACACGAAGACTTTAGACTTTGATTTGTATGGAACTGACATGTATCAATAGCAATTTTACATAGTTTGACACAAAAACAATTTGATATGAAATCTAGAAATGAGAAGCTGAGAACATATTGGTAGTAGCTCCCATGGATTGTTCTGGGATCTTAATTTTCAAAGGAACTTTTCTGGAGGTCTGATTTATGTAAAGTAGAATGCCAGCATTTTAGGTATATGGCTTGATAGGTTTTGACAGCCTTATTAAATTTTTGATGGAGAAAATGTATAGGGAAATATGTGTATTTGTTGAGGGAATATTTGAAAACTTCTATGAAACAGTTTCTCTTGGAGTTAATTAACAGGGAGAAGGGATTTTCATCCAAGTCAGATTATTATTTCAGTTTACATGACTTCAGTCTTTGAGTAGGAGTACACAGCCTAGGATGATTATAAATAACAGGATTCTGATAAAACATGGTATAGGTTGGACAGTGGGATAGACTTGGAGTTGATTTCTGTCACTTTCCATGTGTAAACCTAGGGGATTGTGAACCCCAGTTTTCTTTTCTGTGAAATGGGACTGAACACTTGGCAAGGGTTGTATAAAAGCTAAAGGAGATAAGGCATGAAAACAATCCAATAGTTGGCACATAGCATGTGCTCAGTACACATTACCTATTATTATTTATTGCTCATTAGAGAAATATTTATTCTGAAAATCTCTGGCTCTAATTATTATATTGGTGGACAGCTCCCACATAAATTGTACTCAGCTTCACTTCTGCATCTTTATTTATTCACTCTCCTATTATTTTTACAAGATATTTGAATTTTTCATAGAAGCAAGAACCATAGTAACAAGCTCGCAGCTTCATTTTGCTTCAGCAATGATCATTAGTGGAATTATTATGATACTTTTTTGGGCAAGACAGCCTTAAGCTGTGACTACAAATGCTTTTTCAAAATGCCCTGGTTTATTTTCTGTTCAGCTGAACCCCTGCGTCTCTGTTTTCACATGTTTTTGATGAATGGATGGTGTTGGCTTTAGATGTTCTCAACCATCCTGGGCATAGTCAGATCTAACCAGTGGCTCCCATCAAGTGGAAACAAGGAGGGGAAATCCAAGGAAGAAAAGATACTGCAGACTTGCTTCCTCACATGTGCCTGCTAAGGGACTAGTTTTAGGAAATCTATAGTCAGCCTCTGATTATAAAGGTTCTTCCTTAAAAAGGAAAGAGAAAAAAATCACATTCACTTCAAAGAACTCCTGCCTGATTGAGTGGAGAAAAAGTGACCTCATTGCTTTGATCTTTTCCCTGAGAAAAACAACATGAAAAGAAAAGCAAAAACAAGGCTTAAAATGCGGGCTTTGTTGAGAACATCATTAGGACTGTTTATTGGCTGCAGCAGACACACATTCCAGCTCCGGAGCGTGCAGTGAGGTTCATCAGTACAAGGTGAAGGCTTCCACCTGCTTCTGCCTGGAAGGCGAGCAGCTGACGCTGGGCCATCTTCCCTTCCAACACAGGGAGGAGCAAGGACAGTAAATTGCAAACCTCCTTTATCTGTGGTGAGGCCAGGCTTTAGACTGGATTTTTTTTTTTTCTGTTGCCCTTGGTATTTATTCTCTGATTTTTTCCCCTTGAAGAGCAAAGCTCTTGGAGAAGCTGATGAAAAGGCTTTTTGTACATCAGCTTCTTCAAAACAACATTGTGATGAGTTAAGTGCAAACAAATCAGGATCAGATGAATTAAATTTTTGCCTTGGAGTACAGGGTTGAATGGACTTAAGGTGGAGGGGAAATTGTTTTACAAAAATTCTCTTCAAATCCAGGATATAGAGACAGCCAATACACTCCCAGTGTGGGCAGTTACCTTCCCGTACTTCTAGGACCACTTCTCAACCAGTATGCATGGCCTCTGTCCTTCACAGATAATCTTAATGACCTCATGAAGGTAATTTATTTTACAGTAGGAAATTTCCAATCCAGAGACATTGAACAGACAGAATATAAAGCTGAGCAGCACAGCAACTGTCTACTATGAGAAGATAAAAGGCACAATGTAATAGTAAGCTGATGCCAAGGAAATGCTATGTGCTTTGGGGAATGTGTGAGAACTCTGCTTCCTGAGCATATGAATGAGCAGGGTGAGGGCAGGAGCCATTCCACACAAACAGCACTGCCGTAAATTCCAGGAAGCCTGTAGCTAGGAGTTCCTCTAGCACTGGGTGCCCATTTCTCAGCCTGGGACTGGCAGACAGCAAATAGTTGGTTGTCCCATGAATAGATGAGGGAGTGAGTGACCCAGTGGTAAAGGTGACCAGGAGGCTGGACTTGCCAGATGGAGTCTACTTTCAACTGGGCCAAAATACTCAAAAGACTTAGAACAGTTGCTTTTGAGCAGGACTAGTCTCTGTCTTTCCTACCATCCATTCTGATGATGTGTGCAATTTTCTCTTCTGCTTCTTTTTCTGACCTGGACATTCAGTGAGGGCAGAGTGCATGTCTGTTGTAGTCAGGGGTTGTACACAGAAAACATCTAGGATTAGGACATGGAGTTTATAATATTTTTATAATGGTCACTGGAAGTTAACACAGGAAAATGCAGGAAATCTATCCGCAACACCAAAGACATAGATTATTTTGTCAAGAGCCTAAACCCCACGGCAATGTCCCACATGAGTCCAGATAAAAACCCAGAGCTCAGGACAATGCCTCCACGAGTCCAGCTGGAGGTCCAGAGCCCACAAGAAGGACTCACGCCAGTCTCTTCTCTGTGCCAGGAAAACCCAAGGGTCATCGGTGGAAGCCAGAAAGTCTATGCCAGCAGGATGAAGGAGCTGTGCTAGTGGGATGAGGGTTCTATGCTGGAGCCGAGAAGTCACACTCACAAGAAAGAGCAGGGCTATCCTGAAAGGCACCACAGCTGTCCTCAGCAACACGGAGGCCCCGAGCTCCTCCTCCAACAAGCTCAGTCAGGTAGGTGCCAGGAAGCAGCACGACGAGTTCATCCTGGAGACCAAGCAGCACATGTCTTCCCCTCCGGAGCCAGGAAGCAATGCTCAATGTGAAGACCAAAGCTTCTCCAGGAGAACCAACAGCTCATACAGCAACTCGTAGGAGAACCCACAATGCCTCCTTAACACCTCAACCCTCTCACACCTCCCTTCTTCTCCACCTGTTTATCCTGGCAACCCTCCTCAGGTGGAGCATCTTCTCTCAATGCATGCTCATGTAATCCAGCTGGCGTTAAGTTGACCACCAGTTCTCAAACCATAACAATGTCTTACTCATTTTTTTTTCTCCAGAAGGTTTGGTGCATGACATGTGACTCTAAATGATTCTGAACCCATGAAAAAGTCCAGACCATCATCTTTTTCCCACCTTCGTCATCGCCACCTTCTCACTGTCTTCGTCATGTTCATTATCACCCTGCTGCCACCTTCGTCACTTCCATCATCAGCCCCCATCGCCTTTATCACTATTTTCTTTCTATTCTCTTTCATTATTTCATTTTCTTTTCTTTTCTTTCTTTCTTTTTGTCTTTTTTCCTTTTTATCGGTACCAGGGATTGAACTCACAACTGCCTGCTTTCAAGGCAGGTGCTTATGCCACTGAGCTAAATCCCCAGCCCCTATTTCATTTTCTAATGATATCATTTCATGACGATGGTGCTATGCTGATATCTAAGGACTTCCCCAGGCTTGCTCCTACAGCAGGTGTATGTGCATGATCTTTGTCTGACCCAGTTAAGCTTTATAGTGAGGTTGATATTACTCCTTTTTCTTTGGTCGCCTTTGTTGGGCACGTCCTCCTGCTATAGATGGCTTTTGGTGCCATGAAGAAACATAAATGAGGATTTATTATAGTAAAAAAGAAATTGGTCAGATCACTTAGCAAAATAATCTATAATTTTAAAAAAAGAACTGAAAACAGGTACATTGGTCTTAGGAAGATAAAATACTCACTTTTGACCTTATTTCAACCAATATTTTTAATACAGAACATTCCAATTCTTTATTTATTTGTTTGTTTGTTTGTTTATTTTTGGTACCGGGGATCAGACTCAACAACTGCACATTTGCAAGGCAGGTGCTTGTGCTGCTGAGCTAAATCCCCAACCCCTATTCCAATTCTTAAACATTGCTTCAGGCCCTTGTTGCTCTTCATCAAGTAGTGAACTGTGTGTATGAAGGTGGGGAAAGCAGCTTTCCTCTCCCACGGATGCCAATGCACAGAAAGAGAGATTTTGCCAGACTGGGACATGTCTTCCCAAAGACCCACAGATCCCTTTGTGATGGTTGATTAGTTGTGTCAACTTGAGCAAGAGAAGCTTGACTAAAAGGCTCAGCACTCCCCCCCACACACAAACACACAGTGGATCGTCACGTAAATGGCATAAGAGGGAAATGAAGAAGCCTGGATCTGCTTCTGTTTCTTCAGAGGAGCTCCAGCCTTCATCTCCACCTTGGATGTCACCCTCTGGGTCCAGCGCAGGCTCTTTGGCTTCCAGCGTTGATTCTTCAGCCTTCCATTGCATTCCCATCAATCCCCTGACACAGACTACACTGGACACTGCAGCCAGCTCCAGACCTTCGACTGAATCTTTTGGTCTCCATGCAGACTCTCTGCACTCTTCCTCATCCGACTCTGGGTGGCCGTTGTAAGCCAGTCTTGTAAATTCATATATATTTATGTGTCTTCTGTTATATTTGTTTCTCTAGTAGTCACTGATACAGCTTTTCTTCGATCATTTTTGATTCTTTGCTGGTTTTCAGAGCATCCTTTCTCTCTGGTTTCCTTTTTTTCAGAAGCACGAGGTGAAGATTCATGGAATCAAAGACAGCTTTTTTGCTTTCAGATAACTCTTTTGAATAGACTTTGGGTGAATAAGTTCATATAACTCAACCTCTATCCTACTTAAAGAGATAGAGCTGCCTTGAGCCTGGTCTAAAATGAAAAAAGTTTGGGGCCTTGTGAAGCAAACATGATCTTGAAACTGAATTTTTAACCACCAAATTCTTCAGCATTTATATTATAATACTACTGAAAAGTAGATTGCAGAAAAAATGAGTATAAGCTTCTCATATTTTTATGAAACAAACTAATTTACTGGTTAAATTAAAACCAAAAATGAAACCAATAAAATTCAAATGAACAATGATATAGTTTTTCTGAGCTAAATTGCTTCTTGAAAAGAGGTGGTTAAGGTACATCCTGCTAAATTTTTCCTTAAAAGCCATCTTGGATTTTTGTGAATACCTTTGGTCCAAAGCAACCTACTCTTTACTATTATATCCAGTTTGGCTGTTTTTTCCACTAACCTTGGACAAAATAACACCATTTGTTGCTCATGCTGATGTAAACACAAATGCAAATTCAGGCTTTGGTGTTATTTTGGATAAGTTGGCCATCCAGGTAATTACAGAATGTACTTTTATTTATGTTTTTAAAATCAATAGGAAAATTGCAAATTAAAAAAATCTTCCTAGAGCTCCCAGCTTATCCATAAATTCATCTAAGTAACAAAGTAAATATGGACTTAAAGTTAAATCATTAAACTCACACTTTTAATGAAAAGGTTTAGATTGTAACACAGAGACTTTAATACATTTAATACTTTAATACATTTAATACACTTTGATACATTTAATACTTTTAATACATTTAATACTATACTTTGATGCCTTTTAGGATGCTTTTGAACTTTTCCCATGAATATGTTGAGCTTGCTTATAGCTTATCAAACAAAGAGCAAGTGTTTCAACAGAGTTGTGATAGCTAGCAGTTGTGTCAACTTGAGTAAGAAATACTCAACTAACTGACTTAGCATAGTTCTAGATGTGACTGAAGGATTAACTGAAAATGGAAGCCGAACTTCGGTGTACATGACACCAACCAATAGGCTGATAGCCTGAATGTAATAAAAAGGGGAAGAAGAAGGAAGTTTCCTTTCTGTTTCTTTAGAGGAGCTCTAGTCTTCGCCTTGGATGTTGGTCTCCTGACTTTCAACATAGACTCTTCAGCCTTCCAGTGAAGACCTCCTAGTGCAGTTCCTTTGGCTTTCAGATACAGACTTTCATAGGACTCGACTGTGAGTTCCAGGCCATTGACTTTTGACTGGAGTCTTCAGATTTTCAGTGCACAAACAGCCCTTCTGCTCTCTTCTACACCTGACTCTGCAGGTGACCATCATAAACCTACTTTGTAAACTTGTATCTATATACATATATATGTATATATCTTACATTAAATATATATGTATATATCTTACATTAAATATATATGTATATATCTTACATTAAAGATATATGTATATATCTTACATTAAATATATATGTATATATCTTACATTAAAGATATATGTATATATCTTACATTTGGATCAAAGGTACTCACAAAAATCCATTAATATGAGATATTACTTTAATATCTTACATTAAATATATACATCTTAAATCTGTTTCTCTAGTGAGCATTAATATAGGAACATAAGCAGCTTTTGAAGAAATCAAAGATTTTTTCTTTTACTTTTCTTCCATACAATCAGTATAAGTCTGATTACACAGCAATAATCCCCAGTCATATTGGTTTAACCCAACAAAAACACATTTCTCCAGTGATCGATAAAGGGGTTCTCTGCACATTGTGGTCACCTAAGGACTCAGGCTGATGACTTGGTCTTGACATATGCTTCCATCACCTGCCTGACTAGAAAGTATACGTGATGACTTGTGCCTTAGATTCCTAAATGTCAACATTTCATACACAAATTATTGTCCGCTAACAGTTACATGGGCAGCCTACTTGGGAGGAGATGGGAAAGTACAGTCTACAAAGTGCCTGCAGGAGGAAGAACCTGAGTAATCTGAGTTCTTTCTTGATCACTGCTCATTCATTACAAAGGCAGGCCTGACAGGGAAGGATACTGCCTCTCACACCTCTGCTAGGATGCCTACCTGCATTGCCTCTGTAACAGTGCCCCTGACACCCTAAAGGGAAGATAGGTAATGCAAATTAAGAAGGTCAATCCATTACTTTTGGGTGGTGGAGAGAATGCACGTTTGAGCAAAGATTAAGCACAAATTCAAAAAGTAATTAATAAAAATGATACCATATTTCTTCCTTGACTGAAGCTTATCTAAAGTAGTTATGATAATAGGAAGGTTAAGTTTTGAATCTTGTGATCAATATTAGGTAACAAACTGCTCCAAAAACTTTAGGGGTGCACAAACAATTTAAGGGTACTTGATAATTATCACTTTTCTGATGGCTATAGTTACTAAGGAAAAAACTCCATGAGTTTCTTTGTATTTCACTTTTTTATTTTTAAGTGGCAATGGGATCAAGCATAATTATACATGTAGTTTGTATTTAAATAAGGCATGTGAGTGGAAATATCACT
This sequence comes from Cavia porcellus, assembly GCF_034190915.1. NCBI lineage: Eukaryota > Metazoa > Chordata > Mammalia > Rodentia > Caviidae > Cavia > Cavia porcellus. The sequence continues at coordinate 34,444,412 of NW_026947493.1, forward strand.
TAATTTGCCTCTCAGAAATCAGCTCTCAATCGCAACGTTGAAATGTGCCATTAAAATACCTCATGCTATGATAATTAAATATTATGTTTTCCAAAGATGCTAAATGATATCTCCTGAGGGTTTTGAAATTTGCAAATGCCTCTGTTTTATATAATGGAACTTTAAAATGAGCACAAGTAACTATTTTATAAATTGAAGATTTAAAATACAAATTGGACAAACTTATTTTATTATATGACCAATGATAAACTCTTAACTGTCTGAATATAGTATATGAAAGCTGAAGATATTTCTCTTTTGCCAATATACTGTTTGATATGCCATCTTTTAGTTTTATTTTGGCCATTATGTTTTTTAAAAGTAAATATAACTTTTTCTATGATAGGTGATAAAAATTTAGATAAAACAGCTATTGCCTTTGATGCCTAATTATAGAACAAAGGCATAGTCACTGCAGGAAAATCAGGAATTAGTGAAAAACATAAAGAACCAAACCAAAGCAAGCAGAATTTTAAAATCCAGTATAAACTCACCACCTAAATGCAAACATTGAATGATAGATTTGGTATCAGCATTTCTTTTAGTGTGCATACACATGGATGCATACAACAGAGTTGAAATCATTTACAGAAAAATTTTATTTTTTGCAATTCTCACTTACCATTAGGATATTTTGGGCTATGGTAGTGAACAATCTAGGAGGTCTTGTTCTATAATAATTTGCACAGGATTGTGCCTTCTTTCCCCAAATTCTAGAACGTTATTGTGCTTGAAATGAAGGTAACAAAAATTCTTAGCCACAAAGATGTACCCAGTGGGATGCTTTTGGAAGCAAGTATCAGAAAACCTGACTCAAACTGGCTTGATCAACAATGAAATTTGTTATCCTGCATTATAAGAAGTTGAGAGACAGTTTAGGTTTAGGGTTCCTTGATTTAGTGGTACAAAAATGTCTTCAAAGAGTGAGGTTCTGCCCATCTCTTCTTTGCTATCCATTCAACTGGCTCAGTCCCATTGTTGACAGCAACAACTAGGTTAATGGGTTCCTTACATGCGAGCAGAGGGGGCCAGACCACTCCCTCCTGTATAATGAAAGTTCTGCCATCATTCGTGGGTTCCATGGTTATATTCCCACCTCGACACCATTAGCAGTTATCTCCTGAGTGTGGAAACTCAGAACCCAGAAAGATTGCCTTTCATCTATTGAAATCAGTCCCTGGGGTGTCACTTCTCCTGTATCCCATAGTTGTATAAGGGCAGGCTAATACCTACCCAGTTTCACAATGCTAGTGGAAAAGGTAGGAGTGGATGTGAAGGGGTGTCCAACACAATCCAGTGGAAAGACCTGTTTTAATGTCACTCCTGCCGTCCCTATCCAGTGTCACTTGTCTCTCCTGTCTCTCTCTCTCCTTCTCTCTCTGTCTTTCTCTTTCTCTCTCTGTCTCCCTTCTTCTCCTCCCTCCCTCCCTCTGTGTGTGCTACTGGGCAGTGAAACACTGAGGTGGATCCTTAGCTCTTTGTGTTTTCTTTTAAGACAGGGTCTTGCTAAGTTGTCCAGGCTGGCCTTGAACTTGTGACTTCCTATCTCAGCCTCTGGAGTAACTGGAATTATAGGCACACCCCACCATGCCTGTTCCTTCCTCTTTCTTGATTGCAGGCTTTTCAGGTCATACTCTAAACCTCAGGGCCTTTGCCCAGGCTTTTCCCGCTTCCCGGAATGTTCTTGCCTTCTCTTTTTTCTTAGTTAACTTCTACTCATCAAATGTTAGCTCAGCTTCTATCTCCAGCTCAGTGAGAGGAGCATCTAATGACCTCTAATAAGGTCAAATCCCTTATCCCTCCTCTCAAGCACTTATTAATGTTCAGTCTTTTAATAAAAGTGTCTCTAACTACAGTATTTTTCTTGACTTGTGTGTCTTTCCCCCACCCTTTAAATTCTAGCTTCCTTTATTCCCTGGGCCTTACACAGTGCCTGAAATATAGAAAATCCTTAATAACTAACTTCGAAATTAAAAAATGAATGGGTAAAGTTAATTTTAAACACAATTTGATTGCTAATGTATGAAGATGAAATTTAATGTTGAAGTTTTATAGTGAGAATTTCTTCCTGTTTATTCCAGGTATTATTTCCAGAGGAACACAGTGGTGGTATTTACTGTTGATACCACCAGGAGAGGTACTCAGAAGGTGGCAGGAGAGGATGTGGTATTCGTTAGCTTGTGATGGTTTGTGATTAAGGGACACTTTCCATGTTATTGTAGCAGATCTCACGGGAACATTTATGGGGACAAGAGGTGGCCAGATACCTCCTTTCCTTTTCATAGTTTGTTATCAATAGAAGTAAATCTCCTTTTTCTCTACAGGAAAAGAGATAACTATGGAAACATTATAAGAAGTGAAAATGTAGTCAAAGTGTGGATCTTCACGTGGGTAATGACTTTCTGTTTTGCTTAATGAAAAAATGTAGATGTTCTGCTAGGAAATTCAAGTTTATATATTTTAAGACTTCAATATATTGAAGATTTAATAAGGAATATTATTTATTATGGAGAGAATTGTGTATTAAAAACGCTAATAACTCACTAGGCTTCCTAGAGTAGATCTCACACTTTTATCATTAAAAACACTAATACAAATGGTCATGGGAGGGATACAGAAGAAGTTTACTTTGTACAGAAAACCCGCGATTCATATTTGCCTACATTGTTAACCCTAAGGTGGTAGAGAACACTTTTTCTTTGTGATACTAATGTCTGCTTAGTATCTCATTGCCTGGGCATATCATATCTAAACTTAAATTATTATGACATTTTTTCCAACTCTTAATATGAGCAATTCTTATATGACCATCTCACACAAATCTGAGCATAAATCCACGTACTAGGTTATGTCCTCCAAATTCCCAGAATTAGAATTACTGGGATCTCTATTGCTTATAACCACCTTCCAAAGCCTACTGTAAATTCATTATTCTCAATGTACGCTGGCCAACTGCGGTTCTGAAACTGGAGAAGAATAGGGAGGAAAGATAAAGTGTCCAGCTGAGGTGCTGCACTGATTCGCCAGAGACCCTAAAGCAGGAGCACTTTGCAGACAGGCCTGGGAAGGGGCGCTGTGAGTTGCCCCTCGTGATCCTCGGAGAGTCTGCTGCATTTCCAAAAGCACGAGGAAATTCCTGGCTCAAGCCCTAGTGCACGAGCACCTGCAGAAAACCCCAGGGAAGCCCACGTCAGCTGCGCACCTTTCAATATTGGACATGGAATGTGATCAATCAACAAGCCACAAGGGAGGAAGTATAAATAAAACATGTCTCTTGCAAAGAGGGCAGAGCTGCAATTTGCCAAGTGCACTGTAATTGTTTCTGGTTAATTATCTCAGTGGTGAGCTGGGAGCACCAAGGGTACACATTTACAACCACATTGTGAATCAAAATTATGCTACTCCTTGGAAGGTTCTACTTTTATTGTTGAGACATGGACAATGAAGATCCAGTTCCCTGGATCTGAATGACCAGAATGTGAGACATGGATAACAGATATGCACAGCTCCACTTTTTGGACTGTCAATTTTTATCGTCTCTATAATTGCTTGTAATAATTATAGTAATATAATTGTTAATAATAACTTCCAGCAACTACTGGACGTAGTCGATGGGCTAAGCACTTCTCATTAGCTCACTGAATTTCGCAGCAATCCTAAGAGGGAATATTATTTTCCTCATTTTCAGATTTGGCAACTGCAGCTTATAGAGATGAAATGACTTGCTCAAGGTCACACAGCCGACACTGAATCGAAGTTGTTTTTCTGGGCATTCAGAGGCTTTTCCCTTAAGTACTAGAGTAGATACACTGCGTCCCCTCCCCCAGTCTCCTGGGACCCTTTTTACCATTCAGTGCATCCAACTGCTTAGAGATATTGCTGTTGATAACTACAAGAATTCTCTTCTTGTACAATCTTTTTTTTTTTAAATTAAACATTCAGTTTATATTTTGAACACTGGAAGCCACACCAAGCCTTGCTGGAGCTCCCTTATCAAGCTGTCCTAGAAATAGAAGACCAGTGCTCAGAACCATATTGTTTTATCTGGGGTTTCTTCCATACTACAGAGCTGGAAGAAGAAGAGGGACTTTCCCACACTCCCCCGCTACTGAGCTCCGTCTCCAGACAAACCCTGACTTGGGTAGGATTGGGGAGAGGTGAGGCAAAAGCCACATTTCCATGTTTCTGTGGGTAGTCTTGGAGCTGAGCCTGGGCAACGGGGTGAGCACTGGCTCTGTGTACACGAAGAGGCAGTGACTCCACAGGCTGTCCAGTGTAGAGCATGCAGTGATGCTGTACAGTTGGAAGCCAGTGTGGAGGCTGCCAGCCCATGTGGGATCCTGTCCACAGTGGCTCTTTGATCATGGTGGTGGTTATGTGCGTATGGATCCTACAGAGTTATAATAGAAGTTTCTGAATTAGGCTATACTAGCTTCCCTTTGAAGAAGGGTCAGTCTTTTGGTTTGTCTAGTTGTACCATTCTGGGAAACTTAGTTTCCTTCAAGTCTCTAATGATTTTGTAAGCTACCCTGAAATAGACCCCTTATGCTTCAGCTTGCTAGAGTATATTCTATATCCTACAACTGAACTCAGATTGTGTTAGATAGTAACACAACTGGGGGAAAGATGTCTTGTGAACATAAGGCAGTGCCCTAGATATAAGCCTAGACTTGCAAGAATTAAGAGTCTACCAACAGTAGCTTGTCTTCAGTACCCACCACGTACCAGGCACTGTCTCCACACAGCTGGAAGCAGCAGAACTGGATTTTGAACCTGCTCTGTCACCTTGCCCATCTGCCACACTGCCTTGCTGGAGAGGGACTGCTCTATCTGGGATGCAAGGATCTGAAAAAGCCCCTAAATACAGAAAATGGTCTTTGTGCTAAGAAATATCTCTGGGGCATTTTTCTCTCTGAAACATTTTGGTAAAATTGGAGTGACTTTATTGTATGAAATGTTAGACATGCTCATGTTATGGCCATCCATCATCCCGAATCACAAAGGTTCTTAAATGGTAAGGATTTGAAGAGGAGATGAGAAGGGGAGTTGGAATCCTGAGCTCTCAAGGATAGGCATGAAAGAGAGGGTCATTTCAGCAAAGGACAGGAGGGCCTGGGAGCTGCATCAAAGGAGTGAGCTCCTTTGCATCCGGAGGGGAGATGTGATGGCCGCTCAGATCGGATTTAAGTCCTGGGTGGAAAGAGAACAAAGGAATCCTGGGCTCAGGAAAGAAGTAAGAAGTGGAAGAGCAGAGGGGCCTGTTCCTGGGCAGATGTGCTGTGCAGAGGAGTCCCAGCACCTCCTGCGGCTTTAGGGGAGGGAAGACCGGAAAGCAAAACATTGTGGACCAAGCACCAAGGTCCTTGAGATACCTCCGAGCTATAATCTTCTTTTCAGATAAAAATAGGACTCTGAGCCAACTAGGTTGGTGCCACAACTTTTTGCTCTCTGGTCTGACTGCCTTTGACTTAATCCTAACACAGCCTTCAAACTCCCTCCTTTCTATTAAGGCAGTCCCTCTGCATTGCCAGCTCAGGCCTCTCATTTTCATTAGTTACGAACAACACAGAGGCTTGGACCAAGGATGGAATGGGCTGGGCCAGGCACAAGCTTCCGGAGTCATCCACCCACTCTAACCCACAGTTTTCCCACTAGCAAAATGAGAAAGAGGATGTAGTTTAAATGAGATAATGCACAAGAAAGGCCCAGGAAAAAGCCTGGTGCACAGAAGTTCTCTATAAATATGAACTCTTATTATTACTTTTTACCACACTATTCTTTCTCTCTATACTCTTAGCTAGAAAAATAGAAAATATTAAGATTTAAGGACTCTGAATTCCTACTTGACTTTAGCACTTACTTGCTGTCTGATTTGGGGAAATCTCTAGATCTCTTTGGGCCTCAGTTTTCTTAATTCTGCAGTGGTTCCACAGATGAAAAAGTTGAAATGCATGAGCTTTCTTTCCTTAAGAGGATCATGCAATCTGCACTCCTGGAAATCACCGAGAATCATTTCCTCCTTTAGTGCTGGTAGGAGCAGTCTTTGGGTTGAGATCCAGTTTGCTTCTGTAAGTCATTCACTGAGCGCCTCTTTGTGTCAGGTATAGGGTCTGAAGAGGATGGGTGTGGATGGGAGACACAAACTAAGCCCCTTCCTTTAAGGGACTCATGTCTACTGCAAAAAATTGGAAGAAATACAAAGCTAATTACAACCCGCTGTGATGGAGTCACAAGATAGATGGAGACTGTGTGCAGAAGACAGGCTGGTTCTCTTGCTGCAGGGTAGGAGAAAGATTCACAGAGAAATTGAGGAGAGAACCTCCTATGTTGCTAGAGGAAATACGTAAAATGTATAAAAACACATAGAAAAGGAATCTTTTAATGGTCCACGTATGTCCCTCTCTTTCATGTGGTACATGTATGTATGCACAACTTGAGATCGTGGTCTGCATACTATACTGCCATCTGCTTTCAGTTTTAGCACCATGCCCTGTGAGTCAATAGCAGTTTGTTGGGAGAGGGACAGGGAAGAGAGGAGAGAGAAGGTAGGATTCCCAGCGGCAAAGACAGTGGAGAAGTAGAAGGGAATGCAGGGAAATACTTAAAAGATGGTGCATTTCTTTCCCATGCACACGCACAGCAGAGTAATGGCTAGAAACAAAGCATTTCCTCCTACATGCCTTGAACTTCAAGGTATAATAAATCCAGCAGCAACCAACACTCTATTGCCTCAGTGATAAAGAATTAGGTTCTAAAACCACGTAAGCCAGAATCTCTCAGGTGGGCTCATAGCTCCTTCCAAAAGAGAAGAGGTAAAAGAGCCTCTGTGAGGCAGAGGTATCATGACCTGGCGTTTCTGAGGAAAGTGGCCTTCAGAGGTTCTCAGGGCTTCAGGCTGTGTGTGTCCTTGGGGGCCTTCCCTGCAGTTCCAGGCAGGAGCTAGTGGATGGACCTGGGAGAATAACCCTCACTGTGGGCATACAGAGGCAGGCTGGTTCCAAAGAAGGCAGGCCTGCCTCAGAGGTGTCTGAGGTCTCTGCAGGGTGCTGCAGAATGCTAGATGTTCAGGGAGGGGCTGCATGGGTTCAGGTGGCCTCCACATGTGTGCAGCCTGACTGGCCCCCTTTCCCATCAGTCCAGAAGCCCTTCCTTTCATGGGAGATCATCAGTGCCTGACTCTTCAAATTGCAATGACTCAAATACAACTTTCTTTCCTGACAGTAACATCGGGCTGGCTAATGCTACCTTGCTGACTTACATTTTTGGAAAGTCTGTGAGGAATCTATTAAGCACAGCCATTATCAAACACTAAACTATGTATACACTTGAAATTAAATAAATTATGCTAAAAACAGACGTAGCAAGTACGCAGAACTCATCTCCTTTTAATTATTTTATATGCTGTATTCCTACCAATGTTTGTAAGATTTTTACCTGTTGTTTCTACATATAACAGTGGGCTACAGCAGTCTTCAATTCCACCTTCAGTGACTTCATTTTGGTAGTCTGAAATCAGGTACAGGCAGAGGGAGTATTTACCCCTCAGAAATCAAATCAGAAAACAGATCAAGGCTTTTTCCTCCGAGAGCTTGTTGTTACTCATTTATCAGCATGTTATTGCCTGCAGGCACCAGGGAAGCTGGGTTTTCTAAAAGCATTTTCCCAGAGAAGCGTATGCCTGATTCCACCCGCAAGTCAGCCCTGTGAGCGGTTGGAGGCTGTTCCGTATTTGTCACTCATGTATTAACACGATATCATCACAGCAAAGATTTCTTAGCTTATTATTGCAGAAACAGATACTCCTGTTTACCACTCACAGGCCTTTTTTGCATTCCTGTTGATTTTGTTGTCCAGGCTCGTCTTGAACTCCTGGACTCAAGCAACCCTGTCGTCTCAGTCTCTTGAGTAGCTGAGACTTTTCGTGCAGCTTGTATTTGATTCTTTATGATTGAATTAGTATGGAGCAGTCAATTTACCCCTCCTCTCTCCTGTCTCTCCTCACTGTCCTGAGGCACAGTATAGGGTGACAGAGAAGTCTTCGTTGCCGGGGTCATTTGCTGCTAAGTACCAGTGGCATGTTGACCAGACTGAGTTTCCTGGGAAAACAATGTCTCACTTCCTCTCACCCCTAAAGACAGAGGTGAGGCCCCTCTTCTGTGCCACTGTGAACCCAACGGATGTCAGGCGTTCACCTGATGGCCTCTCCTCTTGGAGCAGAGGAGGGAGTTACATGTGATGCCATGGAAAATATTAACTGGCTTATTCCCATCTCCCAGATCTATACCTGTGCTGCTAGAATGGGTCAAGATAGGAAAGTACGAGGCAGCCTTCTCCTACGACCACAGTCATCACTGCAGGCCATTACTTTCCCCTTGAGCAATGCACAGGGGAGCCTCAGAATGCTGTCTAGTCCCCCTTTCTGGCTCAGCTGGCCTGGGGCCAGGAAAGGGTGCAGACATGGCCTGGAGTAAACAGCTGGGAGATTGACAGGGATCTTCTGGTGCAGCAGGAAACATTTGATCTTATTTCTGAAGAAAACCCACAGAAGCTAAGTGTCCTGAGGCTCTACTTTTGCAAGAAGCATCTGCAGTAGCAAAGTTCTAGCTCAAGTGGGAGGGGGTTCAGGTACAGATGAGGCCCATGGTGTGGCTTTGGAGGTTGGGACTGCTATCCTGGCTCCATCCTATCACCTAACCCGAGCTAAATTTCATCACTTTATGGGGACAACAATATCAGCACTTGTCAGATGGTGTCACTTTGAGGGCTAACTGAAGAATGGTGAAGTGTAGCGGAGGAGGATCGGGCACCTAGCAAGCACTCAATAAATACTGGGGATGTTTCTCTCTAAACTCTATTGTTCTGCTTGAAAATTTTAGATTATGAATCTATGTTACCTAATTTTGGACATTTTTGAAAATTTTGTTTTAAAGAGAAAAAACAAAATTTCAAAACACAATAATTTGGAAGGTAACAATGGTTAAAGACAATGCATGTTGTTATCTTCAAATAAGTTACTCAGAGTACATGCTATCTGCCTTTAATTGTCCAAACAATATTAGCACAAACTGGTCTCTCTTCAATGAACTCGGAGAAATTAGTAGTATAATTATCTTAACACACACACACACACACACACACATAATTTGTTTTGGTTTCTCACACTAGGGAGACAATATAGTGTTTATACTTTTGTGTCTGATTTATTTCATTTTTGAGTATGATCTTAAATTGCATTCATTTGCCTATAAAATTCAAGTTGGCTGAGAAGTACTCCACCATATAAAAATACCACATCTTTTTGATCCATTCCTCCATCGATGGACATTTAGGTTGTTTCCAAGATCTGGCTATTATAAATTGTCCTGCTATAATCATGGATGCACATATATTGTTGTGGTATGATGTTTTTAATTCTTTTGGGAAGATACCCCGAAGGGGAATAGTTGAGTCAAATGGAAGCTCCAATCCTAGATTTTTTGAGGAATCCCCACACTGATTTCCACAGTGGTGATAGCATCTACACTCCTGACAATGGAGAAGCACTTGTTATTGGTTGATTTTTTGATGATAACCCTTCTGTTTGGGGTGAGATGGAATCTCAGTGTTGTTTTAATTTGCATCTCTCAAATAACCAGAACATTTTTTCATATATTTATTTTCTGTTTGTATTTCTTCATCTGAGTGGTATATATTCATCTCAGATGCCCATATTAGGACTGGGTCTTTAAATTTGGAAGGTCTGATTTTTTTTTTTTGGAGTTCTTTATATATTCTTGATAGCAATCCTTTGAAGAACAGTTGGCAAACATTTTCTCCCATGTCATGGGTATCTCTTAACACTGTTGGTGGTTTCTCTTGCCATGCAAAAGCTTTCAATAGGGTCAGATTCCAGTTATTGATTCTTTGTGATAGTTCCTGTGTGACTGGGGTTTTGTTCATAAAATCTTTGCCTCCACCACCAATGTCTTCAAGAGTTTTACCTATTCTATCTTTCAGCAGATTTAATGTTTCTGTCTTAATATGTAGATTTTAGATCCATTCTGAATTTAGTTTATTGCATGGTATATGATATGAATCCAACTTTAATCTTCAGCATGTGCAGAGTCAGTTTTTCCAGCATTATTTATTAAAGAGGCTGTCTCTCTTCCAGTGAATGCGTTAGGCACCTTTGTCAAAGATAAAGTTGCTTAGTATATCTGGAATTGTACCTGCATCTAATATGTTCCATTGATTCTTGGATTTGTTTTTTTGTTTGTTTGTTTTGCTAATACCATTTTTTTAATCACAATAATAGCTTTATGGTATAATTTCAAGTCAAGGGTTGCAATGCCCTCTGCGTTGCCTTTGCTGCCCAGGATTGTCTTAGCTATTCTAGGTTTCTTCCGGTTCCAGATGAATTTTAGAATACTTCTCTCTAATTCTGTAAGATATGCTATTGAAATTTTGGTTGGGATTGAATTGAATCTGTGTAATAGTTTTGAAAGTATGGCCACTTTCACTATAGTGGTTCTTCTTACCCTAGAGCAAGGGACATCTTTCCATTTTCCAATATCCTCTTCTATCTCCTTTTTCAGAGTACTGTAGTTTCCAATGTAGAGGTCTTTTACATCCTTCATTAGATTGACTCTTAGGTATTTCATTTTTGGGGATGCTATTTTGAAAGGTGTTATTTCCCTGATTTCTTTGTCAGTGAGTTTGTTGTTCATATATAGGAAAGCTAATGATTTTTGAGTGCTGACTTTGTATCCAGCTATGCTCTTGAATTTGCTTATTAAATCTAAAAGTTTTTTAGTGTAGTTTTTGGGATTTTCTATATAGAGTATTATGTCATTTGCAAATAATGGTAATTTAACTTTTCCTTGCCTATATTTATTCTTTTTATTTCTTTCTTCTGTCTTAATGCTTTGGTTAAAGTTTCCAGGACTATGTTGAATAAGAGTGAAGACAGTGGGCATCCTTGTCTTGTTCCTGATTTTAGTGAGATAGTTTTCAATTTTTGTGTACTTAGTACGATGTTGGCTATTGGTTTGTCATAGATGGCTTTTATTAGATTGAGGTAAAGAGCATGTATTCCAATTTTCTGTAGGGTTTTCACCATGAATAAGTACTGGACTTTGTCAAAAGCTTTTTCTGTATCTATTGAGATGTTCACTTGATTTTTGTCCTTAGCTCTGTTAATATAATGTGTTACATTTATGGGTTTATGTATGTTGAACTATCCCTGAATTCTCACTTGATCATGCTGTATAGTCTTCTTAATGGTTTGTTGCATTCCATTCTGTTTGCCAGTATTTTATTGAGGATTTTTGCATCTATATTCTTTAGGGAAATTGGCCAGTAATTCTCTTTAGATCTGTTTCTGGTTTTGGTCTCAGAGTAATGCTTGCTTTCAGAAATGAATTTGGGATATTGTTCCCCTTTCAATTTCATTAAAGAGTTTGATAAATAGTGTTGTTAGGTCTTCTCTAAACTTCTTATAGAATTCAGCAGTGAATCTGTCAGAGCATGGGCTATTCTTTGTTGATAGGTTTTTAATTACATCTTTAATTTCATTTATTGCTATTGGGTTATTTAGGATTTTTATACCTTCTTGATTCAGCTTTGGGAATTCATATGTATCTAGGAATTTGTCCATTTCTTCTGTATTTTCTATCTTATCAGAATGCAAGTTTTCCAAGTAGGTATAGATGATTTTCTGGATTTCTGCAGGGTCTGTTGTGATTTCATAATGTTCATTCCTAATTGTGTGGATTTGAGTTTTTCTTTTTTTTTTTGATGAAATTGGATAAACTTGTCAATTTTATTTACTCTTTCAAAGAACCAACTCTTTGATTCATTGATTCTTTGTATTTTTTTTAGTCTCCATTGTGTTAATTTCTGCTCTGATCCTCATAATTTCCTCCCTTGTATGAGTTTTTGGCTTAGCCTGCTCTTCTTTTTCTAGAGTTTGAGGTTCACCATTAAGTTGTTTATGTGGTTGTTCAATTTTCCTGATATGGGCATTTACTGTTACAAATTTCCCCCTCGGAACTGCTTCCATTGTGTCCCACAAGTTCCAGAATGTTGCACTGTCATTGCATTCAACTGTATAAACTGTCTAATTTCTTCTTCAATTTCACCTGTGACACCTGAATTGGTTATTTAGGAGGGTACTGTTTAATTTACATGTGTTTATGAAATTCTTGTGGTTCCTTTAGCCAGGGATTTCCAATTTCATTGTACTGTGGCCTGATAATGTGCATGGGATAATTTCAATTCCTTTGCATTTATGTAAGCATGCTGTATGAGCTAGTATGTGGTCTATTTTGGAGAACATCCAGTATGCAACTGGAGACGGATGTGTATTTTGATTTTGTGGGGTGAAACACTTTATAGACATCTACTAAGCCCATTTGTTGATTTTTTTTATATTACCCACTTTTAAGGCAAAAAACCCCAAATGCTACACAGAGTTTAGGTAGGTTGATGAAAGGATAAGAAAGGTCGTAACTCTTCCTACTGTCTTAAGTGTCATACCTTTATCTGTAAAGTGGCAGTGGCAGTGGTATTATGGTGTTAGTGAAGGCAGCGGCTCAGCCCAGGGCCTGGCATGAGGCCTTCACTCTGTCAGTGTATCTGCCCCTCATTAGCGTGAGTTCATGGCTGAGAGACCCTGCACACAGCCTGCTGATGCCAAATGTGCTTGCCTGCAAGAAAGCTGTCCTCCACTATGGTTTCTCCTCCAGTTTCTTTACTGTGTACCTGATTGTGGGTGCCCAATAGCCTTTACTAGGGCTCATCCAGGTTCTATAAAAAAAGATGCCAACTTGGGATAAAGTGCATGGATTATGGGAAATGCTTGTAGGAGGAAATGGGCAGGGAATTGAAGGTGCTGGGAGAGGTGTCAGGCCACAGTGCCAGTCTGATCCCACGTGAAGGACAGGGGATGATGGCTGCAGCAGCTTTCTAAGCCCCCAAACTATAAGAGAGTCCTCAAGCTCAAGCCAGCCATCAGGAGAGTCCCACATTCCTGGGCAGTCTCCACATGGTAGTTCCCTGCTGCACTGCCGTTGGCTAGGACAGTACAAGGCACAGTGGACTTCCTGGGTCCTTTGCACTCCCGTAAGGGTCTGTGCGGCCACACCTTCCTATATTCCCAGGCCCAACACAAGCTGGTCCACAGAGCATCACATGGTGGCCAAGCTGGTTGCTCTAGGGTATTTTCCCTAGAGAAGAAAGTCTCCTTTCCTTCCAGAAATTAACCAAATGCCTGGGAGCAAGCCACCGACTGGTCTGCGCTTTCTCTTTATGGCTAAATTCCTTTCACCAGTAAACTGCCAGGAATGCCTTGTCCCCTTCACCATCTGAGCAGTGTTCCCAGAACTGCTCCCTTGCCAATAATGTCGACAAAGCTACAGCTGAAAATCAGAGAACATTTTTAAGGAAAAAGGCCTTTCCTATCCCCCCGTTTCTCTGCAGATCCACTGCAGTAATTTTGAGACTGTTCGTGACATTTAGACTTTCTAGATATTCTTATGCTAGAGGAAGACTGTTCTTCCAACAGTTTCAAATAGTAAATCTCTTTACATTTCACCTGTGATGTTTTCCTTAATATAATGTCAGCAGAGAAAACAAATGTTTGAGGTTCCTGGAATAGGTTTTGGTGCCTGGGTAACTAACAAGCTTGGCATCCCTCCGTCATTACTCAGGAACTATCTTTGCAGTACCTTTTTCATAAGGTTAATTTGCATATGCCAGTTTCTTTTGTACTTCCTGTTATCTGAGCATGGCACATAGTAGCTTAAAAAATACCTTCCACATTATGATGCTATTGAGAGATTTCTTAAATTGGGCATCCGGGCATATTGCTCTTCCTTGGTGGACATGGTATGAGTGGCTGACATTTGAAAGAACAAGTTAGTTGGAAACTAATCAAGGTTTGCTTCTTGCAGGGATGCACAGTAGATGCTCCTTGGCAATCTTGTTTGGAACCTTCATCTGAGAATTCTTACACAACTGCCAGTATCAGAATTCTGTCTGCTTTATCACATTTAATCCTCATAGCAACCCTACGGGCTGGAGGTTCTAACTCCCATCTTACACACCAGGAAGGGGACCCTTGGAGGGACAGTTAGCTTGCCCGCTGTCTCAGGGTTAGGAAATAGCAATAGGCTGGATCAGAACAGGGGAGGCACTCCCTGGGCTCTGCTTGTAAAATATCCTTTCCTCCCAGATGATCCCCTGTGCAGCAAAGGCTGATGGGCAATAACAGCCCTGGGAGATGCAAACAAATCTGCAGGCTGCCCTTGGCCAAAGCCAGCAGGTCCTTTTGAGACAGTTAATCACCCCATGTGGACTTAAACATAGTTTTGCTGTTCAGATAGGAGAAGACAAAGATCTTATGTAAAGTGAATGGGCTGAGTTTTCACCCAGGACATTTGAGCAAGGCATGCTTTTCAGTTTTGTCCCCTGAATCCACCCTCTCTTCTGGCAAGAGTATGCTGATTGTGTTTCTGGAAGCCAGCTTCTCCTTACTCCCTGTTAGAGATAGAGCCCCATGAGGCAGCCCTGGGCGGTCAGGTCGTGTGCACCCCAACTCAGTGACTGGGGCAGGTTGGCATGTGGCCCAAGTCAGGCAGTCATGACCTGTCAGCCAGCCTGGAGGTTCTTGCTTGGGGTTTAAAACTGTTGCAGTTCTTCCCCTTCTCCCCTTATTCTTCCTCTTCTTTTCCCTCTTCCTCTTCATCTTCTGCTTTGTCTTCCTCCTCTCCTCCTCTTTCCTCTCCCTGTCTCTTCCTTCCCCCACCCTACTCCCTATTCTTTCCTCCCTTTCTCTTTCCCTCACCTCACCCTCTCTTTCTCCTTCTCCTTCTTCTCCCTAACCCCCTTTCCTCCTCCTTCCTGTGTTAGATATGAATCCCTGAAAGCCCAGCACTGTTGGGTTTCATGAAGGAAGAATCAGAATGGGGCCAACCATGGTAAATTGGGGCTAAGAGAAGCAGAGAGAGAGAGAGAGAGAGAGAGAGAGAGAGAGAGAGAGAGAGAGAGAGAGAGAGAGAGAGAGAATGTTCTGCACTATTTGAGTGTCTAGATCAATAGATACTTATATTTCATAGTTGTGCAAGACAATAAATTTCTTCTTGTTGATGAGAGTTCAGATTATATTTCCTGCCACTTACACCTGAGAAAGTCCTAACTAACATAGGATATCGGATATTACAGTCACATAAATCTAAGTAAGGGAAATACGCTTCTCTGGTAGTAAAGACATTCAGTCAGTCATTCCATAAATATTTATTGAGCTTCTACTATGTTCCATCTACTCTGATACCAACTGGGAGATTCAAAGCAGCCCTTAAGGGACAGATAGCCTGATGGGAAGAGCCTCTGAAGCAGAAGACAAGGAGAAGTCAAGGTGGCAAAGGAAGGTACCTCAGGGGATGCTGATGATGTAGTAAAGGGATCCTGGAGTTTGCTTACTCCCAGGAGGAATGGAGAACACTCCTTTTCCAATCACAAAACTACCTCTTCTCTTTAGGGTCCCAGGTGCTCAGTTCAGCACCTGGCACGGGACAAGGGCTCTGTAATTCCTTATGGAATGCATGGCTTTGTGGAGGGTATAGGGTGAGGGTTGGGACAGCTGAACTCCTGAGGGGGAGCGGCAGCGAGAAAGGGAGGAAGAACAGACTCCAGTGCCCAATTCAGACAGATTGTGCAGTTTGGTGGGAAAAAGGAGACCTAACTGTTTAAGTGTCCAGTGGCAAACTGATTTGTATCCATGTAATTGTATGGGACTCTCTTCGGGTCTGTCTTATCCTGGAGTTTCTTGAGAAAGAGTACTTTTTGAAGAAATAGATATTTCATTATTGATATTTTTCCTGATTCTAATTTTTTTCTAGGCTTACTAAATTTTCATAGACTGTATCCAGCTATGAAGAGGTACCATTCATAATCTTTTTTTTTAATGCTGGGGATTGAACTCATGACCTCGTGCTTGCAAGGCAGGCACTTATGCCGCTCAGCTAAATCCCCAGCCCCAACACTCATAATCTTACCAACAAGAAATGACAATTACTAAACCACACACCAAACCAAATTGATTTAATCCACTTTAGCATTATGTGATAGCTCTCTGTGTCAAGAAAGAGAATTGTACATTTTTGTACTCTACAGAGATCCAGGGAAATCAGGGATGATACTGGCAGGAGTTTTATTTTTTTTTAAGTCTACTTTATTCTTACACAATTACTGTTTTTTCTTCCCATTAAAATCTAGTGCTGCACTCTCAGTGAGGATGCTTTACCCTAATTGATGGGCGCTTCTCAACTGAAGTCCCAAGGAGGACACTGGGTGCTAACCAAGAAAAGATCCAGTGCTGGGAATGAGTCCCTGATCCAAGAGAATTCTGCCAGGAATCTCTGCAAGGGCAAAAACCAGTGACCCTTATTCATTTGATAACTAGCTGCTTAGGATCATCCCCAACATACCCTGCACCAGCCCAGAGCTAATTCACAGACTGTTCATTGTCTACGACATTTCAAGAGATTTTACCTCAAATTCCAGGAGTTTGCTCACACTGAAGCTCTACAGCAAAGTGAAAACTCACAGTCTTATAATCTTGGGGACCTGGGCTCCATTCTTATTTGGAGCCTGCTAACTAGTCTGTCCTGTTTCCTTCTGAGCCTCAGTTTCCTCATCTGTGAAATATTAGTGGCAATGATTCCACCTTCACACAGCTGTGAGGATTCAGCAAGATAGTCCACTCAGAGTGCTAAGCACAGAGGTTGATGTGTGGCAGGGGCAGTGTGATGAATATTATCTGTAAAACAGAGTCAATAATGCTAATCACATAAAGCTATGATTCGTATTCAATGAAATAAGGCTGAGTACCGGGAACCTGGACGGTCTCATGAAATGCTAGGGAGGGCTGTTTCTGTAAGGTATGTAAACACCAGTAGCCCTGCCTAGACATGAGCTACGCTAGTTTGGATGGATTTAAGATTTAAGAAACTGGAGTGTCCTGAGTGATTTCCCCCGCTTTAATGGCCTGGCCAGATGATTTCCCTGCTTGTTTCTCACTGCAAGAAATCTTAAAATATATTGTATGCAAAATGGAAAAAAAAAAAACAGGGAAGAATAAGAAAGGTAGGGAAAATCAAACCAGAAAGAGGAAAAAGGGGGTCACATTAATGGAGCAACATTAATGACAGGCAAACAAACAAATAAACAAACCCCCAGAGATTTGGGCTGACAATCTCTGTTAATGTGCATCAGGCAAATATGCCAAGGTTGGCACATGGGGCAGGCCTGGCCCCTGGCTGCATGGTGCTCACCCCTGAGGTCTGTACGCCTGGAGTGGGTGCCTGTGGCAAAGCCATGTCTACTGGTCAGTCGGCCCACAACCCTACCCCGCAGTGCGTTTCCCTGTCTCTACCCTCCCGTGATTCTGGAATCTGCTTTTCCGCCCCAGTACTCTTCATGGCCTAGGTGATGCACCTCTCTTTATTTGGCTCTCTCCTGTGCAACTCATATGAAATTTTCTCTTCTTTGAGAAGCTTCCTGATACCAGTCTGAGTTAGATCTACCCGTTGTACACACCTATAGTTTCCTGTACGGCTTAAGTAGTAATTTGTAACTGTGGCTTTAGACCTGTGTTTCCCATTAGCCTGCGTGTGAAGGCAGGAACAGTGACAGGTTAGCTCACAAGTGCCTAAGACTGAGCCTGACACATGATAGGAGCTCATTAAATACCAGTGAGGCAAAAGCTTTATTCTTTATGGTTTAAAGATATGTGTCATATTTTACTCTGTTTTAACCTGAGATTGTCTGTCTTGTTTTCTTGCTTGTTTGACATTATAATCTTCCTTTATTAGTATATTAGTTTTTACATATATCATCAAGACCAAACAAAGGAGAAATGGAGCTAAATAAATAGGGAAACTTTCCTCACATAATAAGTAGATGTAGAGTGAACAGAAATTTTTTTCCAAGGGGAAGACCAGAGGGTTGTCATAAATTAGACATGGACAGATGCTCCATTTGAAACTTTATAATATTAATCTATGATTATGGTGTTTCTTCTCATTTCTCAGATTTGAAAAGCAACTCGATGTTGTTGCTGTAACTTTAGATTATAGGGCTCTGTAAAGGTTTAAGCCCAAACACACTCAGAAGGGGAAAATCTGCACTAGAAAGTGTGAGCAGGGAAACAGGCTTTCTGGAGGCTAAGTTTTCTGTGCTGTTGGTGTCAGCTGAGTGTGTGTCCATGTAGATCTTGCCAGACCTACTGCCACAGAATGCCCAGCGCACTAGTCCTCAGAAAAGCTTCTCAGTGTCCAAGCCTCTACCAGGGAGGCAACTACATGAGTAGGGTCTTCTTTAATGCAGCCAGTGACGGTGGGTGGCTAACGTACCCAATGCCTGAAAATACGAGTCTGTTTCTAGCTGTTTCCTCAAATGGAGCTGAGACAAAAATTGTTGTAGCCCGGTGAAAACCTTGTGGGCTTGGGAGGTGGTAGAAGGCCATCTGAGACTCACAGACAGATTCTGGACCTAACTGTACATATGGCTCACAAAGGAACTCTACATAAGCTCCCTGTAGCAGGAAATGCAGGCCCAAGCTACTAGTTCCGAATTATTGATTATGTCCCTCAGAATACTATGGGACTATAGAACAGACAGCTCTAATAGCAAAAGCAGCTTGCCTTAGGAATAGCAAGTCACTCATTCCCAGGAGCCTCATTTTCCTCTCTGTAAAATGGGTTTAATCATGGGCCATGGGCCTAGGATTGCTCTGTAGAACGTCTAACCCAGGACCTGTGAGGTTGGTGGCAGCTGGACTCCTGCTTCTTTGTTCAGCTGGAGATTGATGAAGACACAAGGCCCAGGCTGGGAGGCACAGCTGTGAGCCAGACAGTACAAGTAGGGCCCTGTAGTGAGTCATAATTTCAAAGAAGGTTGGCGAAGTGGGAAGACTGTTTTCTTCCCCTTTGGAGGTTTGGTTTATTAGAAGCTTGGCCCTGAGAGAGTTCCTAGGGCCATTAGGAAGTTCAAATACTGTCTTGGGTACAATGTGGAGACTTCTGCAGGTCAATTTTTCCTCCAGCTAAAGGCACTTGAGAGCCTTGGGAGCAGGGCTAACGGAGACTACTGTGAAAAAAACATTGAGAGGGAAAAGCAGAAAAGCTATGCTCCAACTGACTGGCTCCAGATTACTGAGGTCTTCAAGGAAAGCAAGACGAAACAACAAAAACAACAGAAACCCCACATCGCTAGGCTCTGTCTGTGACTGCGGACTGCTGGCAGCTCGGAGGTGGGGAGTGTCTCTGTAGCCCAAACCTTCGCAGCTAGGAGCAGCACTGGGTCCCCCAGGGGCCATGCTGCCCCAAGACTTTGGGGAGGGCCACACATAGTAGATGACATGATGAAGGGGCCTACACACCCCCTCAAGAGGTCTCAGCGGCCCCCTTGCTCCACAGGCTTGTCACTAATTGACCCGCTGTTTTCTTCATTTGCTGGTTAATGGCTTTTCTTCATATGCCATCTGGGATCCTGATAGGAGTGAGCTGCCGCTCCCTTGAGGGCATTGCTTGACTCTGCACCATTTGTGTTTTTGGTCCCCAGATTTGTGGCATGAAACCCCACACTGCAGCCCAGTGGAACCCAAAGCATTCAAGCTGGGGGAAGTGGCCATGACCAAGGTCGTTGGGTATCAGAGTTTAGTGATTTTATTCCAAGCTACCCATTTGGAAGGAAATTGAAATAAAACCATTCACTAAGTTCTAGACACTGATCTTTTGGCTGGCTAAAGTTGTTGAGCTTCAGTCTTGTCCTTTTCCTTTATGTCAGATTCTAGTGAGGTATTAGGTGTCAAAGATTATATTAAGGATTCAAAAGAAGCAATTTATTAACATGTGCTCCTCTTCGGCGTTTCACATTTCACAGACCCTTGGGGTGTGTCTCACATGTGAGGCAATAGTATTGCTGGAGGTGGGACAGATATTAATCGTGGAGGTCCTAGAAACATTATGTTAGAAAGGCTCTACTGGAGGTAAGACGTTTTGCCTCTGGCCATTGAGGAGGAACTACAGCCAGACCACGACAGCGAGTGGATATGATGCTGTGTCTTCCTGTCATTGCCCTGATGTCCATTCAGTTCATTCAGCTGTCTTTGGGGTGCCAAAATATCTAGGTGCTTGGGATTCCTCAAGCAATGAGACATGCTCAAAACATCACTGAGCTCATGAGACTGAATTCTAGAGGGGACACAGAGTAAATCATTCATATTATTGAAAGAAAATTATTATATTGTACCACTTTTGCTCTCATGGTACCTTTGTGAAATAGGCAGGGCGTATTTTTTTTAAATTTTATTTTGAAAGTAGTAAAATACAACAGAACAAGATGGAATAAAGCCAACTAAGATCATACAGTGAAGCTGATACAGAATTTCACAGCGGGTTACCGGGATAACAGTAATAGGTATCACAGTATATTTCATTATCTTTACAATAGTTGTTCTTTCAATCACGTATATCAAAATAAAATGAAATACAGATTATAGAACTTATCAAAACAGAATATTCAATAGAGCAGTACCATTAATCAGAATAGAGAAAAACAGTAATAAAAATATTTGCCTTCAAGGAAATGGTAAAAGGAAATCCCCCTTATTTGCTATGGTCAAACTCCCAGGAGATGCTCAGATTTCTGGTTCCCATTTGCTAATGGGGGGGGGGGAAGAAAGGGGAAGTGGGATGTTTGACTCTAGGCCGTGCACCAGTAGGTTCACTATTGCTTAGCAGGTAGGCAGGCTGGCTGCTTGGTTTCCCAGCTTCATAAGTTCCAACATGGCGTGGATCTCAGGAGACACTGGTGGTTCTCCCCCTGGAAGGGCCACAGTCTGCCACACCGCCACCGCTTACCAGGGAGGGGAGCTGATTGCTTGGTTTCCCACAGTCCTAAGTTCCAACATGGCACAGATCTCAGGAGACACTGGTGGTTCTCCCCCTGGAAGGGCTGCAGCTGGCCACACCACAGCCACTTACCAGGGAGGGGAGGTGCTTGCTTTGGCAGGGCATATTATTAAATGGTGTTAATGATCAGAAAACTAAGCCTCAGGTTAGAGACTTCCTCCAGGCCACAGAACTAGTACAGAAGCAGGGCGAGTGATCAACTCTCCGCCCTGTGTCCATTCTGATGTCCTTCTACCAGGGAAAATGACAGGTTGATTAGAATAACAAAACTTCAGTACAGGGCACTGTGCCTGACACTTAGGGGTATTCAACAAATATTTGAGTACACATGTACTGAAATTTTATGTTCCTGTCACTGTTCTAAGTGCTGGTGCATAAAATAGACACAATTCCTGACGGAATTTAGAATTTATTGGGGGAGAGTGCTTTTCATAAAACATTATATAAATATTACAGCAAACCTTTACACATTTATCTACATCATAATCTAGTAAGATAGATCATAGTGTACAATCTGAGCTTTAGCATTGTTTCATTCAGTGTTTATTGAGTGCCAGAACTATAGCCCCTCTCCTAACTTTTTCTAGAAATGGAATGCAGTCCTTTTGTTATGGATTGCTTTTCTCTATATTATAAGTGATAAACTAGTAGCCAGTGAGTATCCTGTGATAAACACTGGTATTTACACAGAAACTTTGTATGAACTTGCCTCTTCCATATTTTGGTGCTCAAATGTAAAATAAATAAGTCTGTAAATGGTGAATGTGCATTCGCACTGAGACCAGTTAAACTTCTGTTTAGGATGAACAATTCACAGTTCCACTGAGCCCAGTGGATGGATAGAGACAGCAATGCAAGAGGGGGTAAACGGTCTTCCAGGGAAGGTGGGAAGAAGAGAGAATGGCAGGTAGGCAGGTGTGTGGCTAAAGGCAAGCCCGCTGTCTTGGAGAGTTTAGGCTACTGCGTTTGTAAGCCAGTTTGTTTGGTCCAGAGGCACTGCTAACCTCCTTGCCCTGCAACCCTCAGGACCTCTGCTTCCTATGCTGACAGTGCCTGTTCTTACTGAAGAGATTTGTCCCTAAGACCTAGTGAGGTCATTTAGGAGAAGCAGACAGCATCATGCCTGGCACATTGTAAGTGCTTGATGAAATTAGCAATTATTGTGATTTTTAAAGGCTTGTTAATCTTTTTAATAAATATAGTCTGTCTTGAAAGCTACTTTTAAGGTTGAAAGCACAGGTTCTTCAGAATATCTGCCTGATAAAGGCAAAAGACACAGTCAACTTTTAACCACCGTACTGTGCTTTCCAAAATCAAGTAATGAGTTGTTGCTTAGTAAAATTTTCCTGTGAGATTTCCTTTTAGTTTTGCTTTCTAACTGTGGATGATAACCCATTTTACTCAGCTAAGAACTGCTGGGAGTTTTGCGTAATTTGCTCCCACAGCCCACAGGCGGGACAACCCTCAGGTGGTTGGTTTTCCAGGATAAGAGTTACTCCAGGCTGCCCCAGCTGACCTGGCTCCACAGACTGCTTGACTGAGTTATTCACTATCCTTCATTGGGCCAGTCTAGGGCCAGCTCAGGAGTCCAGCCTGGCTTCCACCTGCCCTATCCAGCATACCTGTATTCCTGCCTGGAGCCCAGAGCATACTCCTTTGGCTTCCTGGGAAGAGGGCTATGTGGATGAGAAGTGAGGAACATGGGCTCATATGTTCACCTTCTGGGTTAGCTTGGTTGTAACTTTTAAATACGTAGAATATGGGCTTCCATTTGTTCTCTTGGATGCAACTCACAGGTTTAGGGGCAGGCTTGCTTACTACTATCCCTTTATTTCCCTCTTTCCAATAAAATATCATAGGTGTATTGGACTATTGATGGGTACAATCCTAAGGTGTAGAGAGTATGTGAGCCCCACAATGCCCTGCTTCTCCACCAGCATCCAGACTCATCATGTTACCTGACTGCCTACACAACTAACTGTATTAGCATATATTTTTTATAATGGATACCATATCATAGATACCAGCTGGGCAGAGCCTGGGGATTTCAATGTGAAATATTATATTCAGTGTGAATATATGCTTAGAGATGATCTGTCATGCATGCATTTATTGGTTAGTATATTACTTACTGTTGTGTAATGAATAGCCCACACATACAAATTAAGAAAGCCATATTTAGCACCTCAGAGTTTCTTTAGTTCAGGTATTCAGACAGGTCCTCTGCTGTAGAGGGTCCCAGGCTGCAGATGGCTTGGGCTGCATTTCAAGGCTAGACTTGGGGAGAAACCATTTCCCAAACTTATTCATGAGGTGATTGAGAGAATTAAATTCTTACAGGATGCTGGACTGAGTCTCAGTTTTTTGCTGGCTATTGGATGTTGGACACCTCCAGTTCCCTTCCATGTGGACGTCTTCACAGGGCAGCTTAAAACACGGCAGCTGGCTTTATCAGAACAAGCAAGAGGGAAGATACAGTGGATTATAAGGAAGATGGAAGTTATGGCCTCTGGACATGGTCTCAGAGAGTCACTTCACTTTTGCCATACTCAGTGCCTTAGGGCATGTCACAACAGGCCCAGGTCACAACAGAGGGGAGAGCATTACCCAGAGCAAGAACCCCAGGAACCGGGGACTCATGGAAGCAGTATAAGAAAGCTGCTCTCCAAGTTAGTTCAATTCTTCTTCATCTGACCCGGAGCCTTTTAGGCACTGGGCTGGGCACTGGAGTTTTCAACACATAACACTACTTTATCTCTGCTTTCAGAACAAATTTCAAATGACTTTGGGAACTGTGAAGGGTTAGAAATTCAGACTGGCATTGTGACTGCTTTTGTAACTTACACATTCTCATTCTCTTTGAGGACACACGTACGAATTATTTTTCATTCTCATGTATATAGAAAATCCTCTTCTTGTTTTAAAACAAAAATGTTTCTCTGATTCACTTTGAATCACTGAATCATTGAGGCACTGAAGGAATAAATAATGCAACCATATACCTGAAACAAAATAAATAGGGAAAGAAATCTGTTAAGATAAACGAGACAATGTAGGTGGATTCACCTAACCAAATTATGGTTATTTCATTAACTGTCCAATCGAAATTCCAAATCCTCATTCTATTAGCGGAGTTAAATTTGTTTAACATGAAGCCATGACAGCCTTTAAAATAATTATGCTTCTAAATGAAAGTTTAATTATTAATCATTTGCTTTGCTAACACAGAAACAAATGAGAGGATAATACGACAATTTACAAGATTCGCAATGGATCCCCTAGAGCTGGAGAGGCATGAATTTTTCCCGAGTGCTGCTGACTAGAGGAGGAATTCAAAATACGGTAATAGAAATACTTCCTTATAATGTTTGCTTCTTTCATGAAAATGAAAACAGAGGGAATTAGAAGCCAATAGAGGTAAAGCAGGTCAATGCCCCCTGCTCCATCGTGGACCGGATGGTGACTACCACCTTGTTTCCACAGTGAAGTTCGCTGGTGGATTTCTGGCCTTCTACATTCAGAGTGCTGCTGTGCAAGTCTCGTTATGAAAAAGAGCCAGATCCCAGTGAAACACAATGAAGACAATTCTTATCTGAGAGCAGCACAAGTAGATACTGTTGTACATTTGCCAATCATGAAATCTATGCACTAGGAGGGACTGGTTAATTCCTTTTAGCTTTTAGCCAAGTGCTGTGATTTTTCACTTTTTACATCACTTTCCAGAAGTTGAATGTAATGTCTAAGTCAGGTTGAAGATGTGAATTTTCTTAAGAGATCTTTTAAATCAGAATTACAAAGTAAGGAGGGAAGAACAAAGTCACTTTTGATGAACAATCCTCTCGTCTCAATGAGTGTCTGATGCAGGAGCCCTCTGCACTGCGACACACACTGCAAAGGATGCCGTGTTCTCTTATTCCAGGGCTTGTGAATGTACCGATTCTCTACTTCTCACAGTCTTTACTGCTTCACACCCCAGAGGACGTGAGTTTCCATACTACATGCACTTATTCCCTCAAAATAAAGTGGAAAATGTGTAGAAGGAAACGTACTGATGACTCCCCTTTTTTCAGGCTGCAGCAAGCACTAGCCTTAGAGGTGAGAGTGCTTTTTATTACTGGCCCTGACTTGTAATCTATATTTTGTTTGGTTAACTGTCCCTGGTCCTTTTAAAATCAGTGAGAGTGCAGGGACTTTCACTGTGGTCAGGAGTTGGTATATGACTTTTTAAAAGCTTGCTACCATTATTATTTATGAGAAAAATAATCTCATAGCACTACTAATATAAATCAAAGTGAAAGAAAAAGTTCATCCAATTGTTCATCACATTGGTGTCATTTTTCAAGTTCCCTCTCAGATCTCTACGGACAGATGTATTTTTATACAGTAGTAATATTAGGTTAGATGAAATTCCATATATGACTTTACTGTGGTGAATGACTGACAGATCAATTGGTTGTAGTACTGGGAACTGAACCCGTGATCTTCACACGGAGGTACAACCTCAGCCCTTTTAATTTAATTTTTTAAATTTTGAGACAGGGTAGTTAAGTTATGGAGGGTAAGTTTGAAAATGTGTTCTTCTTGCCTCAGTCTCCAAGAGTGCTAGGATTGTAGGTGTGGGCCACCACGCTCAGCTATTCCTGCATTTTGCTTTTAACCTTATGGAGTCATATAAATGTGTCAGTATTTTATTATACTCCTCACAGTTTAAGATGTTAACATTAGCATAAAATTCCATGAAATGGCTCAAAGAGCTGTGTCACTGGGTGCACCTTTGGAGGGTATTATCTCTCCCCTGTATTACTTTCTGGCGGCCATGAGGTGAGCAGCTTTCCTCCACCAGGCCTTTCCATCATGTTACTTCTGCTTTGGAGCTGGCTGACTGTGGATTCTTAAAACCACAAGCCAAATTAAACCTCTGCTTCTTTAAATTGTAAGTGTTGAGTATTTGTCCCAGAAGCAGGAAGGCTGACAGATATAGAATAGAAGCAGAGAATCCCACCCGAACTTCTGTACTAGTGGACTAGGAAGTAGATGTGACTGTTGTTTTAAATTGTGCTAATTTGTTACAGATCACAGTAAACTAATACAAAGATGTGGAAAGAAATATGTCATATATAGCCGAAATTACTTTTAAGCACCTTGTGGACTTGAGAGATTTCATGTGTAATGATTGCTGACAAGTTCACGGAGGCTTGAATGTTTTGGCTGTGGGTGCCTGTGCTCTGCTTTAGCTGGTCAAGTCAGGTGCGCCCAGATATGCGGACAGTTCATTGCATCCGTTAATATAATGATACATTTATATGTCTCTAAGTACTGTATCAACAGAAGACATAAGAGAGTGAACATGAAGAGAGCTGATCTTTCTTCAAAGCTGGCACTGAACACTGAAGAGACCAGATAAATGGTTATCACTGAAAAAAGCTGTGGAATTAGGCAGATGAGGAAATTAAAGGGCCAGAAAAGAATTGTGCATGTCTAGAAGACTTTCAGATTCAGATTACTCTCTGAATTGGAGACAGATTACTCCAAATCCTTCTTCCATGTTAGAGAATCTGAGACTAGTCCTTGTATGCAGTGCAATAGGAGAACAGCTTCCACGAGAATGCTCCTCTTCATGGTGCTATGCTCAGAATTAAGGCCCTCTGTCAGCAGTGGCAAGCAAAGAACTTAAGTTACAATAGGGTTTTTCACACACTGTTTTATCATAGTTGATGATTCTTCATGTTACCTGACTGTTTTTAACCAAAAAACTATCTAGTAAGTGACTGGGGAGAGTTCTAGTATATCAGGCACTTGCCTGCACCCTGTACAATTCACACAAGATGTACTAAGCAAGTTACAATGAAATGAGGTAAGAATACATTTTACAAAAAAGAAAAAAAGATTATTATCCTTTGAAAAATGGGAAAAGTCAATGATAGGTATATTTGAGTGGTGGGCTTTTGTTATTTTCTGTAATACAAATGTATTACTTCTGAAACTAGAGTACAAAAGAAAATGTAATAACAATAACAATAATAATAGAATAACTTCTGATAGTCCCTTGAAGGACAAGGTCCAAAATTTTTTCCCTGAAGTTTTTTCCATTCCATAAAGTTTTATAAACCATGTGTTTATTTATGTTTCCTTAGTCCCTTAATATTATTTTTAGTTTTGCAGGAACTGGTCTGATATGTAGCATGGTCAAATTGATCTAAGAGCAGGGACCATCACATGTAAATATCCATATTCCACAACACCAGACCAAGTTCCTTCCATCTAAAAGGTCCTCATCAATGGAGTTGTCTTCTGGTATAGCCACCAGTGACTCAGTGACTTGAAGAATGATTTTAAGAAAGTTCTCTTAGTGTCTTTTGGTAGATAGTTTTAAACTCATACTCTGATCTGTGTGATGCAGATCATGTATTTTAGTGTCTTATGTAATCTGAAAGCAAAGGCCATACATCAGTTCTTGAGCAGTGACTTTTTGGGAAAAATGAGAACAGCTTTCAGAAAAATAAAGGCAAACTGGGCACTGAATATGTGGCATCACACAGATGGGTGCCAGGCTCTAAAAGAATTTGCATTTTGGATGTTTCTTGCACACTATCGTCCTGTTCTGCATCTAGAGTAACTGTGAGCAAACTCCTCACATGTGTAAAGGAGCATTTGTGAGGCATTTGCAAGCTTGTGTCTTCTGCAAGCAGATTAGGCTATCCTGATTTTGTTAGTGTGATTGCTGAAAATGGAGCGGTCTATTAAAAAGTAATGGTCACTGCCTGATGGATTTGCTTCTTGCAACATTAGTGTCATGGTGATGGATTAGTAGTATCTCCAAAGTGGAAAAGCATGTTTCCTCAAATGTCTTGTATAAACACAATTCCCTAACAAATATTGCTCATTTTACTATCTGTTAACGTCTTTTTTTTTTTGCCAGTTTTCCTGGGTTAGTCATATTTTAATACACATGTAACCTTTGCTAGAAAGCTCTAAGTGATTCTGGAAGGGCCAGAGGAATCTTGGTGTTGTCTTACATTCATGTTTACAGTTTCCTTTCTGCTTCTGAGCTGCTTGCTGGAGGAAAAGAGAAAGCAAAAACCATAACGCAGGGCCAAACAATCTCACTTAGGGAAGCTGAGACAGTGATCTCTTTTTACTTCTACTAATCCTATTTAGTGATTTGAAGACTACTTGCTTCCATCTCATCTTTCACTCAAAAATTAAACAATTGCTTCTTATGTTGTCTCCTGACATTTAAAAGAACCAAATCAAGAAATGTATGCATTTTCCCACTAAAGTTGAATCCCACAGCCTGCGGAGCAGATCAAGAATGTGTTTCTAAGGATAAGGACACAAAACAGCTCTTGCATTAAAGTCACTCCATGAAAGACTTTAGAAGAATAATTTAGCTGCATATGGAATTTTCCTGGATGGAGAAGAGATTTGGTATCAGCAGACTTGATGAACCCAGAGTCCTAAAAGAGTAGGAAACCATTTGAAGAAGGGTGAAAAGTAACTAGTTAACAAGTGTTAGGGACTTAAGCACTGAATGGAAAGAGGGGACACCCATGACAACCCCTTCTCCATGTACGTAGAACACTGATTTCACTTAGCCCTGGTTTGTGTATGCTCATCGGGTAATTTTGCTGTATTCATCCTCCTGCTGGTGACTGGTCTGCTTTTACTTAGGGAACATTCTGTTCACCACTCTTAGATTTAGGTTTGGATAAAGTAGAATTGACCTCTGACATTAGGGCTCAGTGTGTGACCTAGGTTTGGCAAGAAAAGCCTCATCCTTTCCAGACCCCAGTGACAAGGGTAGCAGTGTATCAGCAACTGACCAGATGCAGCTATTCAGTGTCATGTTTCATGATTTAAGAATTCTTTCTTCTCTAGATGGGGACATTTTTGGTTGCATCTTACAAAATCCCCTTAGCAATATTATACTTAATATTTGTTTCTTTTTGTTGTTGTTCACCATTGGTGAGTTGTTCAACATTAGAAAGTATGGAATGCAGTTGATTTAACACACACAATATTGTAATGGCTTACAGGGTTAAAAGGTAACCAATTGGGAGAAAAATTCATTGTTTACTTAACTCTCACAGACATGAAAAGATAGGGTATTTTTGTGGCTGAGGATTCTAAGACAAATGAATCTTTAAGAAATAGCTTTGCAAACTGGAGTCCAGTGGGTTGCTTCAACCAGATCTGGCTAGCTGTAAACATCATTAATTTAAAATACTTCCTGTTAACTCTGTTGTCTGTCAGATTGGCTTCCTTAAAAGAGAAGAGCTATTCTTTCATACTTTAACTCCTTTTGGGGATGTAAAAGCTAGCATCATGATTCTGCAAGCTACATTAAGCTTGGATTCTTCTAGGTCAGAAGCCAGAAAATGTGATGTTTCTTCTACATGAGAGAAGTCAAAGACAAGGTGACTTTCTTAATCAATGCTTTAACAACTGAAACAAGGAGATCTGTATCAGTCAATTTATATGTTAGACTGATGGCATTTTTCTAATATTCCTATCTGCCACTCTGCTTATATTATAGTCTTGATAATCATGACCAGAATTTGCAAGATTTTGATGTTAAAATATGAAACTGATATCATATTTGGGGCTGTTAATGATTTTTTGTAATGAATGTTTTGTTGATGTTCTCAATTCATTATTTAAGTTACCAAGAAAGACTTCATGAAACCATTGACACAGTTTCTTTAAGTCAAAACATTAAGGAGGAAGAGAAAGAAGAAGAGGAAGAGAAGAAGGAAATGGTAATCATGGCACAAATAGTTCTATATTTAAAGAGATTAGATTTGAGGGATAAAATGGTCATTTGGACCTTGCATAGATTCTAGTTTGAACAAATAACATTTAGGGGATAAATCTGAATAAGGCCTAAATATTAGTTAAAGATAGTGTTATCTTTTCTGTTATGTATAACAGAAACTCATATTTTTTAGAAATGTATGCTGAAATATTTAGAGATGAAATATCACAATGTCTAATTAGTTTTTTAAAAAGATGAAGTAAGCATAGCAAAATATTAAGTATGCTGATGGTTATACAGAGTTCAGTGAACATTTTTTATGGATGTTTAAATCATTTTAAATGACTTTAAAAAAAAAGAACAAATAGATTGCCAGAAAATTCTTTTCTACATCTATTTTCAGAAACCAATATGGGCACCATCTCTGATGAAAACTATGCGAGAAATCTCCAAATATAAGTTAAGTAGATGTAAAAGTATTTTAAAAAATATCCTCTGCTACTGGAATATAAAATTATGCAGCATTTATAAGGAAAAAGTTCATGAAGTTTTCTTAATTCATTCATGTACTGTGGGTGGGGATAAATGAGTAATAAAACCATTGCCTGTTGAAAGAATAAAATTTTGAATCATAAATTGAACTCCTTGAACATTAAAGCACTTTTAAGTATAATAAGTTCACTAGAAATAGTTCTCATTTGCATTGCAAAATTTTCTATAAGTGAGAATAAAGTAATATACATTAATTCTAGAAAACTGAGATAACCCATTAGAAGAAAACATCTCCCATAATTTCACCCCATATTATTGACATGTTGCTATATTTCTCTCTAGCCTTTTTTCTCCTTCTTTCTTTTCTCATTATCACCAGTCTCCCAGAAGACAGGGAGAAAAAGTCAACCCAGCCCTCATGCTCATGTGCACACAGGCTGCCACTGGGATTCTCCTGAGGGTAATCAGCATGGGTGGGGAGAAACAGCAGCCAGCCTTGCCCCTACAGGCCTGCTGGCCATCCTTGTTTTCAGGGACCTGTAGTCAGTGTGAGCAGGGAGAATCAGGCAGACATATCTTGGAGAAGCTACCAGTGTCTGGAGATCTCGTCCCTGCATCCCGCTGCTTCCCTGAGAGCCTGGGTTAGGAAAAACCTAGGTGCCTGACCCATCCCCCTACACCATGGACAGGTAGCCAGTGTAGGAAGTGCCTGGGACCCCACACCCATTCATCTGGAGGAACCAAAGAAAATGTTAAGACAAAAGAGCAAAAGGCAATCTTTGGCCTCCAGCTCAAACAGAACAGGTCCAAGAGACACGGACACAGAAGAAAGTAGAAGTCACACATCTGAAATTTCTGGAAGTAAAGAAACTACTTCATGAGACTGTAAATCAGATCAGAAATAATATCTCAGGTAAAAGAAGAAATGACAGACATAATAAAAGTATTGCTGAGTGTATCTAAATAAGACATACATTTAAAAAAAGATGAGCATAGGAGAAGAAGGCAAACTTTAAATGAACAATTCAGAGAAGAAATGGAATGCATGAAGCAGACCCAAAGAGTTATCCAGGAAATCAAAAACTCCATTTAAATCTGGCAAAACTGCTTGAAAGAGACTGAAGGCAGACTTTCAGATCTTGAATACAGATTTTCACCTTTCAATCATTAAAGGAAAGATCTCTTAAAAATAACAAGTAATCAGAAAATAACAATTCAATGGCTACAAGACAATGCAAAAAAAATAATTTAAGAGTGATAAGTGTCAGCAAAAAAGCAGGAGTCAATATAAGTGACATAAAGAAACCATTTACAGAAGTAATTGCGGAGAACTTCCCAAGTATGGGTAAAGGATCTAGCATGCAGATAAGTGAGGCATATAGAACTCCATCTAGCCATAACCAAAATAAATCTACCCGCAGGCACGTGAATTAAGATCCCAGAAATTCAGCACAGGAGCAAAATATTAAAAAGCTGTTAGAGAAAAGAAATAAATCACCTGTAAAGGAAAACCCATCAGAATCACAACAGACTTCTCAACCCAAATCGTCAAGTCAAGAAGAGATTGGAGTGAAGTATTTCAAGTCCTGAAAGAAAACAACTTCCAACTCAGATTGATGTTCCCTGAAAAACTACTTTTCAAAATTAACGGAGAAACAGGATACTTCCATGCCAAAGAACAGCTGAAGGAATTCATGACCACCAAATCAACCCTACAAACAGTACTGAAGGATAATCTAAAGGAGGTAAAAGTGACCACAGTTCCAGAAACAGCAGCAGATTGGGATCACAGAGCAGGGCAGACCATTGAATGGAGGGGAAAAATAAGGAGCCAATGGCAGGAAAAAAGCATAAAAGAGATGAGTCAGTACACGTTGGCCATTACTATAGAAGGTCTCACTTCACCAATAAAAAGAAACACAGGCAGAGTAGATCAAGAAACAAGATCCATCAATACGTGGTATACAAGAAACCCATTAACTCAAAAGAAAATTAATAGACTGAAAGTCAAAGGAGAGAAAACAATACTCCATGTGACAGGTAACCAGAAAAAACCAGGGTAGCTTTCTCATCAACCACAGAATGGATAAGAAACATATGGCATTTTTTTTTACAATGGAAAGCTACTCGGCTATAAAGAAGCATAGTCACAAGGCTCCTTTAAGTAAATGGACGCAACTTGTAAGCATGCTCTTTGGGTGAAACGGTTCAGACTCACATAAGTGAACAGTATGTTGTGTCCCTAATATAAAAAAATTGAAGGATTTAGTGGGATCCAAAATATACAATAGATATTGTGAAAGAGGAGGAGACATCTAAAAAGGGAAGGTGGTGGCCATTGTTAGTTCCCTATTATCTTTGCTTTGAAGTTCTGTATCATTTTCATTGTTTTGATTGTTTTTTCTGTTTTGTTTGGTTTTATTGTATTATATTTGATGGAATGGGCAGCTATTTTGAAGATAACAAGATATATTATGGTAGTCATTGTTTATTTCCTATTATCTTGTTTTGATATTCTGTATCACCTTCACTATTCTGTTGATTCATTTTATTGTTTTACTTTGTTTGGTTTTATTCTCTTTAAAAATTGTAAAAAAAAGAAAGAAAGAAAGAAAGAAAGAAAGAAAGAAAGAAAGAAAGAAAAAAAAAGAAAAGAAAAGAGAAAATGAAGCCAGGAACAGGAAAGGTGGCCACAGTCAAGAACACAATCCACTTATAATAAAACAGTTTACTCCCAAAGAAAAGCTGTCTTTACTTGGCTAATTTGTTAGTTTTTTTTTTCTGGTATTGGATATTGAATCCAGAGAGCACTGAGTTACATTCTTATCCCTTTTACATTTTTTATTTGTGGCAGTGACTCCATAAATTGTGCAGGCTAGCCTTGAACTTGTGATCCTCCTACTGGAGCCCTCTGAGTAGCTGGGACTATGGGTATGCACTGCCATCCCCAATTAATAATTTATCATGTTCTTAAAATTATATTTAAAGAATTCTTGTATATAACGGTGAACAGCCCTTTACCTGAAAGATGAGTTGCAAATATTTTCACTTTGCCAGTTGTCATTTTTAAGTATTTCATAGTTTTTACATTACAATTGATCATATTTATGAAAACTGCATAAAGTTACAAATACTAATACAAAAAGGCAGTTATCACAAATCAAGATAGCCTATCAGCATCTCTTAAAAACAGTGTTATTATTGGTGGGCACCACTATTGTACAAAGAAAAAAACAAATTTAAAAAAGAGTAAGTCATAATTTACTCAAAATGAAAAGCTTAAAAGTTCAATTTTTTAAAAGTTTGGCACTAATTTTCACTTGTAGAAATGTCACCAACAACAAAATTTGGGAGATTTGTATCACTGCAGAAGAGTTCCCTTCTGCCCTGTATGGTCAGTTACCTGATGTCCTCCAAATGGCCAAGCACTTTCTGATTTGTTGCTACAGATTAGTTTTCATTGCTTTTGAACTTTATATATTTTGGAAACATTATAGGATATACTCTTGTACTCAGCTTCTTTTATTCAAGCATGATGTTTCTGAGATCCATTCACATTTCTTCTTGTGTGTATTGGCAGTTCTTTCTAGTGTGGGCAGCATTCAGTTATAAGAAGAGACTACTCTTTGTTTATCCAGAGTTGTCAAGGGACACTGGGCTGTTTTCAACTGAGGTGAGGAGCATTTGCATACATGATTCATATGGATGTGTTTTTAGTTTTCTGAGTAAATATATAGGAATTTTGAGGTTATAGAGTAAGTCTATGTGTATAAGGCATTTCACTAGTGTTATCCAAAATTATTATAACCATCAGTAGTTTAACAGGTAGTACATGAGAGACAATACTTATTGTCTAGCTTTTTAAATTTTAACTATTTCTGGGGTGTGTATTTGTGTCTCATTGCAGTTTTACATTTGTATTTATCTTTTAATAATTGATAAATAATTTTCAATATGCTTTTTCATGCCTTTCATAAATCTTCATTTATGAGATATCGGTTCTTCGTCCATTTGTAAATGTTATATCTTCATAATATGGAGTTTTATATTCTAGAGGCAAGTCTTTTATTAAATGTAGTCTTTCTATTTTCTTAAGGTATCTTTAAAAGCATAGGTATTGTTAATTTTGGTGAAGTCTAAACTATCAGTATCTTCTTTTATGATTAGTGTTTATTGTATTCTAAGAAAGATTTGCTCATGATTTTTGTTATGTATTTAATTTTTCATACAAAAATTATTAATTTTTGTGATGCAAAGTTTGAGGGCCATTTTTGCCAATTCAGATATATATCTATCTATATATCTATATATATACACACACACAATTCTTTCCCCATTGAATTACCTAGGGATCTTTGTTCAAAGAAAATCGACTGGCCATATACAAAGTCCACATCTTGATTATTGTTGAATTATTAAAATGTATGGAAGTTGGATTATGTAAATCTTCCAACTTTGTTCTTTTTCAAGATCATATTGTCTATTCTACATTCTTTATATTGCCCTATAAATTTAAGAATCAGCTTATTCACTTCTATAAAAATATCTTCTGGGATTTTCAGAGTCAAGTTGATCAATTTTGGGAAAATAGATATCTTACTAATAATGGTAGTATGCTCCATTTATTAGATACTCTTTAATTTGTCTCAACAATGTTGTATTGATTATATGTATATAGTTGTATTGATTATATTTTATATATATATATAAAATGTGAATTCTCATATGACCTCTAGAGTTGTGTGTTCTAAAATAAACTTAGTGTTTTATTAAATCATATTAAATATGTAAATTCAGAGATAATTGATATTTGTACAATATCCAAAAGAGGGTTTTGGGAGACAGTCTAGATCTAAACTATAACATTTTCTATGAGAAAGTCAGCTTGGTTGGATACAATACTTGCCCCACTTTTCTCCCTAGGAAGTGTTTAGAAATCCATTATCTTTTGGTTCTGAATGTTGCTATGGAGAAACCTGTGGCCCTTTATAAGCAGCATGTTTTTGGTTTTGGTTTTTTTTGCTTATCCATCCATAGGATATATTATCTTTAGGACTCCTTTTCACTCTGTCTATCAGCTTACAATTCAGGATAGCTTTTCCTAAATGTATACTATAACTTTTTTATATGTAGATTCAAGTTTTATATTTCAACAAAGTTTTACATTTGCAATTACACCTTTAAATATTTGATCTAGTCTCATTGTCTTGATTTTATTCTTTGAAGAAATCTTACAATCATGCATTATTTTGAATCACCTTGGGCAGTTATCAATATCTCATATTCTAGTTAATATTTTAACTGTTTATTTCTATTTTTTGTTTTTATAATTTGTTTTCTATGTGCCTTACTTTGCTTTCTTCAGTATTTATTCCCCTTTATATTGCTTCCAGTTTCATCTTTATTTTTTTTTAGTATTATCTTTTTCTTTTAATTCTTTCTAGAATTCTGTAAGCCTGTCTCACCAGCTCTTTTTTGAATGATTGCATTGCAATCCTGTGATCTTCCATCACTAGGATGATTGCTTCTTAGGCTTTGAAAGTTGAAATAAATTGTTAGTTTCATCTGCGTTATGGAAAAATGTCTTTTTTGTTTTGGGGGGGTAAATTTTATTACTTTTTACATTTTTGAGAATGAAATCTTTGTACTGGAGTATTTTTCCTCCTTGGTATCTTCCTCCTCAATCTCTCCCTTTCTTTTATTTTTCTCTTTGTCCTCCCCCCTCTCTCTCTGTCCTCCTTGGCTGCCTTTTCCTATAACCCCCTTCTCCTCTCATTGCCACCTTCTTCTTTTCCTTCTTCTCTGCCTCCCTCCTCTCCCCTCTTCTCTTCATCACTGAGTGCTTGATTTCCTAGATCAGTGTGTGCAGGGTCTTCAAGTAGGCACACCGGGGAAGGAGAGTGGGGCATCAACTGAACACGCCTCGTTTCCACCTGTCTTCACAACCCACAGACTTCCTCCTTATCTGCTTTCACAGTGACAGGCTATTAAAGGTAATTGGACTGCGTGATTCCTTGGGCAGTACCATCTTCTTTGCTCTAGGGAGGTCCCCTGAGTCCCGAAGGGCTTCTACTTCCAATTTTGTGCCATTTCAGGCCCATGTCCAGTGTTGCCACGAGAGACTTCAGGGAGAAGTGTGACTTCCTGGCCGCTGGGACTTCTGGAGTCTTCTGGTGCGGAGACCCTTTAGCACTCTGTCCTTCCACCCCACGCACTCCTGCTGCAGCTCCTGCATCATCTGCTCCTCTGGCAGCTTTTGCTGATTTTTGTAGACCCCAGACTATCTGCCTTCTTGTTTTGATGAAAATGGAATGTGAGGATTTTTAAACATCACTGTGGCTTTTGAAAGATTTTTCTGAGAGAGGAAAATAAAAAGAGGCTGAGTTAAAGGGGTCTTGTTCATACTAGAATTCTGTGTTCTTTGTGAAACTCGGTTTCTTTTCTCTCAGCTAACAATTTAGGACAGCTTTGCCATACACTATGTCTTTTCTGTGTGCGTTTAGTCAACCTCCACAGCTTCAGAGTCTATTACCAGTTTGCTGCCACAAGTGCAGGTTTCAGTTTCTATCATGAATCGTAGATGATGCTTGGGGATTAATTTAAAAAGTAAAGTATAATACAGCCTAAACAACATAAACCCCATAATATAAATGTTGTTTTTGCCAAATTTACATTTGAAGCAGAGAGAGTATTGAAAGGGTAAACAGAAATCTGAACATCCTCTTCCCTGTGGTAAATCCAGGGATCCAGACTGATGCAGCATGGAGAAGAAAAGCTTGTAGACCCACTGGTAGGCAACCTTGATGTGGGCAGGGACTCTCCTTACACCACCATGTGCATTGTAAAAGGAACTGTAAAATGTCTATGTTGATGACCAAATAATAAAAAACACAGATGGATAAATTACTATTTAAAGTTATAAGGACAGACCATAAAACAACTAAAAACAAATTATTCAGTCATTTCCGCTGGGGAAAAGGGAGATTTTGCATTTCTTTTACTTCATGGATTTGTTGAACACTATTTAAAATTATACTCACACAGTGCTTCAGTAATTTAAAAGAAATGATTGAATAAAAAAGGGAGAAAGAAAAGTACAAGTTCTGTAATGATAAAGATGCTCAATTTTGTTGTTTATCTGCATTTATTGATAATAACTTTTAAATTATTGATTATATAATTATTAATGATTGGCTTTTTATATTTAAGATAAAAACAGCATAATTTTTAATAGCTGCATAATATTACAAGAATCAGCCACAATTAGTTTAATCAATACCACATTTTTAGGCAAGGAAGTAGTTTATTCTTTATTATAGACAATATGATGTGTTCATACAGCAAAATATTTTTGTGTCCGTGATACTTTTTCTAAGAGGAATTCTTAAAATTAGGATTTGCCAAGGGTTTGTAACATTTCTATTAAATCATATGGCCATTTCAACTCATGTCATAAAGAGCAAGTTTGTCAGAGGATTTTAATTCTTCAGATAGGTTGGGCCAATATTCTTTACCTTTATATATTGTGCCACAAAGATAGGATTTGTAAAAATCTACTACAGATAAAACAGCTGCACATAACTGGTCACTTAGAATATCTGATAAAGAGGACCCTGTATGATAGGAGGTCGGCATCTCACCACCTGAGGCAGCAGAAAATGTGTAGAGGTAAAACTGTGACAACAAGGGCGGAGGGGACTGACACTGTTCTCTGACCGAGCTGAGATTTTAGGGTTACTCTTTTTACAAGAAGCTACGCTCAGTCCTGCCAGCTCGACTCAATGCTGAAAGACAGAAAACTATTAGGAATAAATACTTTAACACATTAATAAACAGCTAATCTCATTGAAAGTTCTATTTGCTCCTAGAATTAAGTCCATTATCTATGAACTGCGGTTTATCTTCCAAAGTGCAGCCTGTTGAATTCGGGGGATGGGGGGAGTGGTTGTTGCTAGATGATACTGGGGAAGCTGACCGAGGTGAGAAGCGGAAGGTGGATAACCTCAAAATTAACTTCAAAAGAGGGCCTCCATATATACATATAGATTTGAAATTTGGTTACTTCATTCAAAATGCAAAATATTAGATCACAAAAGTAATGTAGCAGAGAAATAATATTTTTGATTCTTGATATTCTTGGAATTTAAATCTTATGCCCCCAAAACACAGGCATTAAAAACATTTTAATGCGTAATAGATATTTGAGGAATTGAACTTCAGCACTTAAAGATTTGTTACCTGTGATAACAGCGCAGGGACTGTTGATGGACGCATGAGGCACTCAGAGGCTCTGTCTGGGCCATCCTGCTAAGGCGGAGCCTGCTCTTGAGTCTGTGCTCCTCAGCTGAAAAGATGTGCACTAATACCTCCTGGCAGGGCCTTATCCCAGCCCTGACAACCAGCCTCTTCTCCCCTGCCCGTTTATGAACTTAAGAGCAGTGATGGTTTTCTTTCTTACCACATCATGCTTTTGAAACAAGTGACTGTGCACAAATCACTTGTTCCTTTTGGGACAAAAAGTAGTTTGGAAGCTTCATATGTCAACATCCCCAGACTCATCATCTTCCAGTCTGGGGGATTTCTGTAAAGATTCAAGCACTCCAAAGTGTTGAAAGTGAAAAACTGAAACTTTCCCTTTGATTTCTCCATCCTGTTTTCCAGAGGTAACTGGCATTAACTGTTTAGTGACTTTGATGTTTGATACATATTTACCAACTCAGAAGCTGTATAGCAAGATATCTTTACCTATACTTGCAGTTACACTTATATTTGTGTTTTTAATGCAATCAAAAATGGGTTTATACTACAAATATCATTTTATAGTCTGTGATCTTTTTCCATTTAACATTTTTACTTATAGACAGAGTGGCATATGGTGCCTCTATGCATAGAAGTTATTTTTCCTTTTAAACGGCTGATGAAATTTCATTGTATGACAAACTGCAATTAATTAAACAAATTTCCATTTGATGGACATTTGGAAACCTTGAAATTTCTTAAAAGGTTTTAAAGAAACTGCTCTGATCCTGGGAAGATATTTCCTTGTGTCGCTCACCTCCAGAAGGCAATCTGCACTCTGTGAAAACAGATAACCTGAGATTCAAACAATTAGAAGGTACGTTATGCACGAACACTTCCTTCTCTTCCTCCATTTGGCTTGATGTGTTGAATGTGAAACAAAACCAGAATAGCAGCATCCACATATGTCGCAACTGTTCATTTAAGGGCTCCTCATTCCACACACACTTTCTGCTCTTGACCAAGGTGGATGGTTGCCGAGGAGCTGCCTCCCTGTGTGGTATGTGTGGCTGTGTGAGGGTTCGGCTGCTTTTCTGTGCAGACCAAGGTGACAAGTAAAAGTTGGTTCCTGGGATCCTCTCCATTGAATATGAGGTCTCTTCCCCAGCACAAAACTGCTGGGGTACAGTGGGCTGATCCACTCAGACTGTTCCTCTGGGGTGAGCCTGTGCTCCTGCCAGGACAGCTTCTCAAGGTCAGGGCAGCTCCTAAACAGAGGGGTCATATCTGGTACTAAGTGCCTCTGTGGTCACTCGTGTCATATCCTGTCTTGAGAACCTATGGGACCTCCTCTTCTGTGTCAGTGCAAGACTGCAGAGTTGAAAGGATTATCTCCTTTGGTAAAATTTAGCTGAAGTTGCCTAATATCTATTTCTTGCAAGGAACTTTGGACAGTCAATCTGGCATGATCTTAGGTCTATAGATTTTCCTAGGACATTTCAGACATAGCTAAACTGGCCTAGAAAATGGAATACTTCTGTTGTTCTAGTGGTCTCCTTGGCACGGACATACCTGCACACAGAGCTGGCTAGGGAAAATGTCACTGTTCTTTACCAGTCATTACTGATGCCCAGTTTGGGTTGTTGCTTCCGGTCTTGTCTTGGTGATGATGTGGCAAGAGTAAGCGATATATATGTATAGTGGTCTCGTGGCTCACTGACTTCATTTGTTCCACGATTCTGGAAGAGAAGGCCATATTCATGCTCACGTGCGCAAGATGGCTGCAGTCACGTTTGTCACCTCAAGCAGAGTTCACAAATGAAAACAAAATTTTGCCCATCTCTGTTTGTGAACCAAACTGTTCACAGACAGAAGTGTTCATGAACTGAGGTACCACTGTACATCATTTAGTAACTAAGATAAATGCCCAGAAGAGGAATTGCTAGATCTGAGATTATAGCATTGCTGTTTTGGTATTTCAGGGTGAAACAATTTGTATCTTCAGTGATCATACAGGACATTTTTTCTTGCACTGGGAAATGAACTCAGGACATTGTGCTTGCCAGGCAGGCACTGTGCCAATGAGCTATATCCCCAGCCATCATACTAGCCTTCTGTGCTCCTTTTTCATCCAGACTAGAATTTTTACTGTTTAGGTTCTACAGTCCCTTACTTTCTGATATGGAATTCACATAAGTCTACCTACCCTAAGTCAAAATTTTTTAAAGGTCAGTATGCTGCCTTATCTGACAGTATTAAAGAGAAGTAAAAGTAACGTGTAATAAAAGATATTTCGTTATGTGAAATGCTTATGCAAGATTAATTGTAAGATGTCGTGAAGTCATTTGCTTCTTAAACCTATGGGCACACAATGACCAATGCAGAGCCAAAGGATACATTGTGTTGATGGCTTAGGACCTGTAAGCATAGCTGCCTTTGGGAAAGTGATTTTGCAAAACAAAAAGAACAAAACCAAAGCACTTCACCTACACATCATACAAACAAAACCCCAAAATGTCTTGGTAAGCATCTGAAAAAAAATGAGACAACCTTCCCCTTATTTACACAGTAGTTGCATTCCTGGAAAATTCAGTGTTTATTAAAATCATGCAAAAATCCATATATATAGGAGTTTCTGGATTCAAATGGTCATATGTGTTTTCTTCCCGTACTTAAATGTCCAGAGGGATGTTTGAAAGTCCTGTGGGTCATGGGAATTCTTCCTTGTTGGACTGCTCTGCACCCTGTCCACCAAATGCCAGTACAGCCTCAAGTTATTATCACATAGAATGGTGCTGACAGCTCAAATGCCCTTGGAGCTGTGTTCCTCTTCCCAGAGAACTGGTGTTCCAGGTCTTACCGTGGAACCCACTGAGAACCGGTGAACTCGTTAAAGCCTTCATGTATGTTTCAGGCTTTTTCATTTCTGTTTAAACCCCACCAGAGGCTTGGTTTTGTCCAGCAACATGCAACATCCTTAGCTGCATGGACATCTTTTGGTTGGATTCAGTGTTTCAGATGACAGCTGGGTGCTGAAATGTGTGCTTTTGGTTGAACAAGATCCAATGCTCTGGTGACGCATCTGTTATACTGGAATGTGCTCCTGGCTGCAGTCAAAATCAGGTGAACTTTAGGTGGTTGTGTGTCTTCTGGCAGGTGCCTAAATCTTTCTGGGCCTCATTGTCCTATTTTGTTAAATAAGAGTATGGGACTTTATAGTTTAGAAATCTGTTTCTGTACTGATTTTTGATTCTGGAAAGAATGGTAAAGTGTGTAAGTGGTAGGACACCAAATCTCTGCAACCCTTTGAGCTCTGAATTTATTAAGAGTTCAAACATTTCTGAGACAGTAGGCAACACTTAGTGGGATCCATCTTGAAGGCATCGTGCATGATGTTCTGTATTTTGTGTTATAAATGCTCCACTCCTGGAGCTGGGATGCGTGGGCCCAGGCTCCTCTCTCCCTGCTCTTTAGCTGCCCTTAAACAACTGCAGAGTTTACCTGTGTCAGGCTGGCAGGGCATAATGACTGCTCTATTAAATGTCATCATGACCTTGGCATCCGGTAGTCCTCACTGTGCTTTGTCCAGCAGGCAGGCAGTTGTTTTCCCAACAGTTAACATACAAAATGGTAGTAAAGGTGTCACAGGTACTTTTCTTCAAATTGTTATTGTTGGTATCTTATCAGTGTACATAATCACCCACTTATCATTTGGCTTTGGAGTAAAGCCTGTCTCCCTTCTAGAGTAAAGAAGAGAGCAAATCGCCTGATTTGTTCACCTCTGGCTCCCCAGCACAGCCGACTGTGCCCATCATGTGAAGATGCTTTGCCGTGATTGACAGGATGTGTAAGCAAGGGCTTCACATTCAGGCAAAGGGCTGTGACCATACAGAGGAAATAGAAGGAATGGACAAAGCCCAGGCGCTTGTGTTCTGACAGAAAAATTAATTTTCTCCCAGTCCACAAGTTGAGCATCAAAGCCATCCGGACCATTTGCCCCGGGGTCAGGCTGTGCTTAGCTAGCTCTGGGAAAGGCTGGCAAGCTTCCATAGGCTGGAGGTGTGCACAGAAGCGGAGAATTCATTATAACCGGTTAGTCAACCGTAGAGATTGTAGACACTGCCCATGGGTGGGGCACACCTGGCTCTTTCCCATGGGGCCTGTTCCCTGTGTGGCTCCCTTCCGTGGGAATGGGACTTGTCAAAGACCACGGGAGTCCAGGGTCTGGTGCGGCAGGAAAAAGCACCAATGATCCCTCGGAGTGTGTCACCCTGACAGCCAATTCTAAAATCAACACCAATTTCTGCTAGGGTAACTTTTGGAGGACTACAGGCCGTCAGAGGTGGCCTGGGTCCTAGCCCAACCTCACACAGTGGAAGCTGTAACTCACCCTCACTCACTTTCCTGCCACCTAAGGGTGCAGAGGGCTGAGGGCAGTGACACGGGAGAACACAGAAAATCCACGCTGCAGAAAAGCAAGCGAACCCAGGCAGCGGGCAGCGCTGGGGGCCTCGGCGACGTCAAGCGCGCCAGGCTGCCCGGGGTCCACCGAGTAGCGCTTCGCCCGGTGAGAATGACTCAGCCTCACTTGGGCAGTCTTCACCGTCAGCCTGCTGAGGGCTCTGCAAAGTTCCTACTCACACCCCGGATCTTCTACGGGGACGGGGCTGGGTATTCGGATGGGGGAGCCGCTGCGGGAAGCCCAGTTCCCGGCGCCGAGCCTTCCCGACTTCTTTTCCCCAGCCCCTCCTCCGTGGTCACCTCGAGTGCGCCTCTGCCTGCGCTCAGCTGCATCCCGCCTGGGGTACGGGGCTCGGAGTGAAGCCCCGGGTGGAGGAATCCCTTCCCCGAAACCCAGGCTGTCTGCGGGGCGGAACGGACCGGCGCAGCATCTGCTTCCTCTCCCAGCCCCGCCATCCCCGCCACCACCACTCACCTCGCGGCGCGGACCCCGGCCTCGGCGGACGAACGCGAGCACCGAGCCGAAACCCCGGGTCCGGGTCAGAAAGCCCAGGGACCGCCGAGCCGCGAGCTCTGCCGGAGCCGGGGCGCCCGCGCCACGCCGCCCTCCGCGCTTTCCTCGCCGGGTGCGCGGCTAGGAGCGGCAGTGGGCGGCCACGCGGCGCTGCCCCCGCGCGACCCCTGACCCCACAGCTCGTCCCCACCCCGCTCTGCCGGCGCCCGGCCGGTCCGCTCCCCAGGGGGCTCCCTCGGCTGCCCGGCGAACAGCCCGTGGGTGGGGTTGCGACACCTCAGGGCTCCGCAGCCCGCGACCCATCGCCCCGGGCCCGGCCCGGCCCCGCCCAGGCGGCCCGGCACGCGGCGCCCGCTGCGAGCCTCCGGCGGCAAAGTGCGGGCCCCGGGCCTGGGCCTCCCTCCCGCGTCTCCGTACCCACCCGGCTCGGGTCGCCGGGCCTGGAAGCCCGCGGGGCCGCCGGAGCGTCGCGCCCGCGGCGGCGACTGCGGAGTTGTAAAGAACTCGGCGGCCGCAGAGGCCGGGCGGGGCAGGGCGCGATCCGCCGCGGCCAAGGACACCGGAGTTCGCTGGCCCCGCCCGCGCAGCGCCTGCCGCCCTCCCGCCGCGGCCGGCGGACTCCCGGGGCCGCCGAGGCGAGGCGGGGCGGGGGCCGCGAAGAGGCGCGCCCGGCTCCCCTGCTCCCGCCTCCCGCCGCGCTCCTCCCCTCGCGGCCCTCCCCCGCCCGCCCCTTTTTCTGCTCCCCAAGTGAGCCCGGCGCGCGAGCGGCAGGCGGGGCGGCGCGGCGCGGAGAGAGCGGAGCAGCAGCAGCCCGGCGCGCTCGCCCGCCCGCCGTCGCCCGGCGCCGCTCTCCGCGGCCACTCTCGCTGCAGCCGCGGCCGGCGCGTCGGACGGAGCCCAGCATGGCCGGGCCGGGCTCGCCGCGCCGCGCGTCCCGGGGGCCCTCGGCGCTGCTGGCCGCCACGCTTCTCTACGCCGCGCTGGGGGACGTGGTGCTCTCGGAGCAGCAGATTCCGCTCTCCGTGTAAGTCCGGCGCTGCGCCGCCCCGGGAGGGGACCCGCCGCCGCGCCCCGACCGCTGTACCCAAGTTTGGGCGCCTGCAGGTGCGGCTGCACGGGACCCGCTGCGGCGCCGGCTGTGCCTCTCGCACCTGCGTTCCGGCGGGCCCGGGGCGGCGAGGCTGGGTGGGACCCTTTCGCCCCTTCCCGCAGGTTTGCGAGTGAGACCCGGAGAGGCTCACCTCAAGTAACAGCGCCAAGTTTGGAGCCTGTTTACCGACTCCAACTTCCGTGGGCCATTAAATTACCCCCTTCTTTGCCTTGACATCTCACTCTTTTGGGGGAGGGGGAGGGGTGGATTTCTTCCTACTAGTATTTGCCGGGCAATGACCATTGGGGTGTTCAAGTCCTCAGGGCAGTTGTTGAGATGAAGCCAGTGGGCTTTTGGGGGAACCTGGGAGAGTTTGCGAATTCTGAACTCTGTGACCCACCTCAGACCCCCTTCTACGTTGCGCTCCGCAGTTTGTTG
Organism: Cavia porcellus; assembly: GCF_034190915.1. Lineage (NCBI taxonomy): Eukaryota > Metazoa > Chordata > Mammalia > Rodentia > Caviidae > Cavia > Cavia porcellus. The sequence goes on from NW_026947493.1 coordinate 34,489,393, forward strand.
CTAGTGGCTTGTACCAACGCGCATTTTCTATCCCCCCTTTCCCTTAATGTTATAGCGCCCTGTTCTTTCACCACAGCCCCGTGTGTGTGTGTGTGTGTGTGTGTGTGTGTGTGTGTGTGTGTTGGCTGTGACAGGAGCGTTCCGTTTCTTCCATGCCCTTTCTCCCCGTAGGGTGAAGCTATGGGCCTCCGCTTTTGGTGGGGAGATAAAATCCATTGCTGCTAAGTACTCGGGCTCCCAGCTTCTGCAAAAGGTAAGGTTTCTGTGGTGGCAGGAAGCAATGATTTTTCCAGCACAGAAAATGGAGGCAGATTTAGTTTTCCAAACAAACGTGAGCCGGAGCTGCATCAGTTATCAGAGGAGTCTCTGATCCCAGTTTCTTGGCATTGTGCTGTGCAGCGACTTCTCCCTACCAACCGGTTATTTTTAGATGACACTTGATTCTAAACACAAAGAAAAACCAGGATACTCACTCTCACTGTCCTGGCTGGGGCTTGGAAACTGAGTGCTTCTGCACAGCTCTTTTCTCAGTGTCAGTACTGCTGTTTCAGTGTGACAGCAGATGCAACTCAGGCCAAAAATTGCTAACTTCATCGGAGAAGCAGAATCAGTGCCTGTTTTCTGATGCTTTTCCTCTTGCACTGGAGGCACGGGGTTCCGTGTATCAGAGGAAGACAGACACTATTGTTTGTCATCCCTGCGGTTGTACAATCCCATTATTCCCCAATCATCTAGACCCAGGGCTGGGATGCATTACATCATTACAGATAAGAAGAATGGATGTGGTTATCTTTCCACTCAGCTGCACTGCCGGGTAATAACCTAGGAGCGTGGCCTACAAACTTAAGAATTTGGTCTGTGTCCATATAATTCTGGAGAATGAGAATGGAGAATTGATTATTATTAGGCTTTTATCAGAAGCTGCATCAATTTTAATTCAAACAGGCAGCATTATGCTTAAAATTACATTGTGAGGGATATGGTCCTTCGTTCTTCCTTCCAAGAAATAAAAAGGATGAACTGGAGAGGAGAGAATGGAAGGGTTTTTAAGAGATTTTCAAGTTAGGAAATCAACAGGATTAATTCACATATTCTCCTGGCAATAGAAAATAAAATTGGCCTTTTGGGGATAATTCTCTGAAAATGGGTACAAACAGCTTAAATTGTTAAGTTAACTTTTAAGCATTTTTAAATGTGTTTCTGGGGCCGGTGTACCATATGTGTTGTGCGTGCTGCCTGGTAACCAAGTACGTTATTTTATTTATGGCATTCTGTTTTAGAGAGTAGCATTTTGGGGAACATTATATGAAACAGTTTGTCATGTGAAATCTAAATATCATAATAAACCTAAATATCCCATAATGGGATGATGAGGTATGCTGGCTTAAAAATTGCCAGTAGCTATATTTCTTCAAACCATGGGTAAGATTGTTCGCTTGCCTGTGTAATTTGGGAAGGTGTTCATTGACTTAAAGACAGTTGATATAAACTTGATGCTACTATGTGTCTTTGTAAGAGATGATAATTTACCTGTCCGTAACCCTCAGGGTTTATAGGAACTACCTGTTTCCCTCTTATTCTAATCTGAGTACATCCCAGGCTGCTTTGCTTTGGCTTTTTGCCGGCTTGTCAGGTATTTTATGTGAAGCACTGTGGACTGTGCTGTTGCCTGCGTATTTTCCCTTTGCCTTTGAAAAAGAGAACATTTTGTATAACTTTAAGGAAATATTTCTCATCTGCATGTTGTAGTTGTAATTCTCAAAGATTCCCTTCAGAGTCTGTGAATGGTTTGTGTGTGTGCGTGTGTGCGTGTGTGTGCGCACACTTACATATTTTTCCTAGCTCACAGTTGATGGGCACATGAATATGTTTATTCCTCCTTTCTAAAGTTAGAACACACACTTGAGAGCACACACACATACACTAAACCCCATCAGCTCTATTATTGGTTATTCTGTAATAGCAAATTGGAAACAGCTAAAATGCTTCTCTTACCTTCTCATCAGCATCCTTTCTGATATTGAATCACTCGCCTTGCTTTGCTTTTGTCGTGTATGCAGCTTGACAATTGTGTAATTATTTCCAGCTGTTTATGGCTTTGTTGTCATTTCTTGCTGCTGCCTGTTATTTGGTAAGGTGATACTAGGGGAAGGTGAGATGTTGCTTGGCCCTGGATCCCAGAAGTAGATATCTGCTTTAGCTCTTGGATGTATAATTACGTGATGTGAGGGGCTTGAAATACCCAGGGCTTTGTGTTGCTTGGCAAGGACTTTGCTGAGTGTTAGAAAGGGCGTGTTAGGCAACTTGGGGAACATTTTCCAGGTATCTTTTGGCCGTCTTAGCCCATTACCTACCAAATGTGACTGCATTTTTTAAACTAGCAGGGAACATTGTTTTAAAGAGTTCAGGGTATGACTGAGGTGCTTTGAGGGTAGGAAGCATAATATAAGTTGGGAGAGCAAGGAAACAATTGTCTTTCTTATTTTCAAGTTTCTGGCCATTTGTGTGAGGAGTTGCTTCTTCAAATCAAAAACTGTATGTATCTGTCCATCACTTTGCTGCACCCTGAATAATTAAAATGCCTTAAAATGAGTTAGAAAACTCAGTTGGAAAATGCATGAGCGCTGTATCAAGGGTACTCAAAGGTGACAGTACTGTGTTGCATAATAGACTGTTAGTGTACTTTTTAAGGCATGGACATTTTAATTTGATTTTCAGTTAAATGTATGCTATAGTACCATACAATTTGATGTATTTTATATAGTTTCTCTAGTTGGCATTTCATATTGTGAATCAATACAGTATGTTAGTTTTTAGAATAGCAGTTTAGTAATTTTTGTACTAAGACCTAAACTTTACGAAATTGTCATATATGAATTGGCCATGTATGTGAAGGTATTTGGAGATAGGTAAACTGCCATCTTGGTAGCATGCTTTTATGAGGTGATATAATTTGGGGTGGCAGCATTATTACTGACTTCATCCATGTAAACACAAACATGTAACTCTGCTTCGCTGTCATATTAGAAGGAATCATTGTCTCCGTTGCTTCTGTGCTTGATACCATGTGTTTCACCATGTTAACTTAGGGTACTACATTAGGTATTCAATGCAGACTTCTCTATTGTTTCTTCTTTTTGTCTTTGCTGAGCATAGGAATAGCAACTTACTAATTCCATAGAAGGAAGATATTTGTGATTTTAAAAACGTGGTAAGCCGCATATTCACAGAGTTGTGTGTGTTGAGTGTGGAGGGCGGCTGGTGGGATTTGCATGTCGCGATGGACCTGAGAGGCTCTACGGCTGGGCGGTACGGGCAGCAGGCCCTGGAGGGGAAGTTCGGTGCGCTGCTGTGAGCCCGTGTGCTGCCTTCCTTAGTTGGCACATACTGCAGGGGTTTCTATTCACTTCAACTTTCAATTACCTTTCCTATTTGACACATTTATGCCTTTATTCAACTGCCTCTGTCTTGCTTCATTTTCTTCGAAGAATGCAAGTTTGTTTGGGTTCTTTGGAGAGGCCTGGTTTGAACACTTCTGTGTTCTGAGAACCTGGACTGGTAAACATGTAAGTTCCACACCTTCAACATGAATAATAAAAGGCTTAAATCTGTGTGATTCTTGTTCCATCCTCCTTGGGGGATGTCAGTAGAGGCAGAATTTTTCATTCTATTTAGACCTGCATTTAGGGAACGGATGTCCATGGGAAGAAGGTTCCAGTTACATTTTCCAGAATTGTGGTGATAAGTATACAGCAGAAATACAGATAATGTGTGTCTCACCCATTGACCCCAGAAAAGAATTGACGTTTATGTGGGACATCTCGTGCAGTGTTTCTTGGAATATACCTAGGTTTTTACATTATCAACTATTTATTGAGAGAATGGCTTTAGTTCATAAACTTGATGTCTTTCTCTACAGGAAAGAGTCGGCAAAGTAAAAGGTTGATTCCTTAAGCCATCTTTATAATTATGACTTTTCATCAATGTGGATAATTTGGATAATTAACGAGGGGTATTCACAGATTAGGGTTTGGGTAGCAGCGATATGCTGCCCATCGGAAGCCTAACACTACAGATAATGAAGGAGACTATTTTGTTGAGCATTTTTTGTTTAATAAACATGATTACTTGTCATCACAAGGTAAAATGCATTCAGCTATGGTGCCGATGGTTTAATTCATAGCATGGTTTAATTCATTTTGAGTACTGGAGCAGATTAATTTTTAAAGTCTTGGAATTTCTAAGGGACATTTTTCAGAGAATTTGTTGGTGTCATTAGGCCAGTTACCAGGGCATGCATTTTTTGGGGGACATGCATATTAAACATGTATATCTAATTCCACTTGTAAACTCACACATGGTCACTTGCTGAGAGTTTACATGACCCTCTTTTGCTTGTTGTTTCTTCTGCTTTCTTTTTTTAATCACTCTCTTAAAATTTCTTTGTTGTGTTCCCTATTCTGTTTTGCTTTTTATTTTATTAAGAACTGCCGCAGCCTGAGTTACTCAGGAAATTTACAAGTCCTAGTCAACATTCAGAGAAGTAAAAATATGGGCATGATTTTCGTGTTGGAGGCAACCTTCAGATCTTTATCCTAAGGTGGTTATTTGTTTTGATTCTTTAGTATGATGATCTTATGCTGGCTTTCATTAACTAGTTTATTGTAATATCAGTTTGATTTTAGGCAAACACGTGAATACGGAACCACCTACCAATTATAAACCTGTCAGGCATGGTTAAACACAATTAACATTTCCAGTTTTTGAGGAAGACATAGCTAAGATAGTAGGATGAACAAAAATAAGGGCAGTGTGAAACTGATCCCCCAGTACCTGCGGCCTTTCCAGGCATTTACATTTTTTGTGCTTTGAAGCACTTCGTACAGGTAAATGTAACTTTGGGATTTTAGCCTTTTTCCGTTTTCCATTGATCTCAGTTGGTGTTTAGTGCCCCCATTTAGGGTGATCAATAGATGACATGGTGTGTTAGGCTTGCTTAAGAAGTGTGTATTCTCACATGGGCAGGATCTGTTGTCTCAGGTTTGTCATTAATCCAGATTTGCCATCTCAGAAGCCAGAAAAGGGACTTTAACAAAAATTAATGTAACACAATAAATATGAATAAAGGAAATGTTTAAAAATATTCTTTTTATTTCTAGGAAAAAATAAAACACGATTTCATGACCAAGTAATTAGAGAATAATAATGATTAATGTCTGTGTGTTATGATCTTACAAGAATAACCAAAATGCTCAGAGTACGAGTCATAAGCCAAAAAAGGTTTTCTTACCAAGAAGAAACATAAAAGGACTAGACTTTCTGTTCAATGCACAAAAAAGATATAGTAGAAATGAGACAAATTAGTATATGTTTTACAATATTTTTGAAGCAATGGAAGTAGATCATTTATCCAGGCAGTGGTCAGCAGTGGACAGAGTCTGTATCAGAGCCCTCCCCCCACCCCCACCGCTTACAGTCACAGAGCTGCAACAGCCTCTGGAGATGAGACCTCCAGCAATTTTTAGAGAGAGAATTTCAGCAGGTTGTAAGTTCCCTAAGTCACTGTGATTTGACTTAGAGGTTTTTGCTGTGCATGGCTGAGATTGAAAGAGAAATTAAATTGCCATTATAAAATGCCAGTGTGTCATTAACATATGGGATCTCTCCACCCTTAATGTCATTTTTATGTGAGAGGCACAGTGACCCGTGTTTCTTCTGGAGTGACCTCAGGGAAACCTACATGTATCAGTCATTGAGAAGGGAAGCTCCTGATGTCAGGCTCCAGTGACATGGATGGAGTCTTCATCTGTCCTCCTCAGGCCTTAAGCAGCGCATAGCTTCACCTTCAAGGGAGACAGACAAGGTAGTGAGGAAGAGGAGTGTGCTCGGTTTCTCAGGATTTCTCTGAATACTTAGCAATCAGCGACGCTCTCAGAGATGATTGTTTCTAAATGTAAGGCAGAAAACTGTCTCAGAAGACCATCTGAGAAGCAGTCCTGCAGCCTGTGCCACAGTTCACCTGCAGAGTATTAGGGTCTGGGTAGCTGGCACGCTGTATGTCTCTGTGCTAGCCAGCCTACAGACTCTCCACTTGTTTCACAAGGAGACTTGGAAGCGTTTCCAATGTGTTTGTAATTTTCATTTGCTTTAGCTACACTCCATGGTGGTTTAAATAGTGTCATCTTTATGAGGTATATTAAATGGATGTGTTGCATAGCTTCTCCAAGATTTGGAAAAATACACAATTCACGAGCCACACCATTAGTGTGCATTTGAAGGCTGTATTGGAGAGATGAGCATTATCTTTTGACAGTGAATAAACCGCCATTGCTTCACTTTGTGTTCTGCATAGTGTTCATCTTGACACCTATTATTGGAAATCAGTACCCTCCCAAGGTTACAGGAGCTGTTATCCATGGAAATGATCTGGACAGGCAAGTTGGGTAGAGCTGTAGATGCTGTGGGTTCATACAACATACCTCTGGTTATTCATTTTAGGGGAAGCAACTGCCAGTCCATATTGGAGGTTGCACGTCCTTACCATTATACTAAGTTTGTACGTGTGTTTGAGCCCATACCAAAAACAAACAAAAAACAATGGATGCTGCTTATTAGAGAATGTGCCAGGTGTTGCCTGCTAATGGGAGGGCTGATCTTGTCACTGTTGGTTTCTGGAGAGTTTGGTCTGAGATTGTGAATTGAGGTGCTTGGATAAAGACTAGAGATCCAATGGTTGTGGATTTTCCCAGGGCATAGGGTTTGATAGGCAACTAGAATGTGAAGATTTGCAGAGATAGGACCAGTTGTATGATTTGTAAATTGTAGAACACCTTGTTAAAAAATTATTAACACTCTCGAGATGATGAGAACAGAGCATTATGCCAAGTATGGGGTCCATTGGGTGCTGGCTGTGGGACAGGCGGGCTTTCTTTTAACTATCTGCTTTCTTTCTAGGAACCTTACCCTTTCAGCAGCATTCAGTGTAGGAAGCTTCCTTTGCATCATTTGTAGTAAAATGCTGCATAATAACAGGGTGAGGGAGGTCTTGGAACATCTTCAGAGGTGCACATCTTTCGAGAGGCTTTGTTGTTAAAGGAAAGGGCACTAGTCTAGCAGCTCCGTCTGTGTATCTCTTCTGTATGCATTTCCTGAGTGGCTTTGGGCAAATCACTTATTAATCTAATAGTAAAATCAGGTAGTATTCATCCTGTGGTCCATGTATTCCAGGAATTGAGATAAGCGGTTTACATGTCACCCCATAAAATTCACCCACAATTTTTAAAGGGGCAGGGACTACCATCCACCTCACTGTATAGCTTTAGAAATGGAGAGTTGCAGAAGTTAGGCAGGATCTGCAAGGCAAGCAAACTGGGCTTCTGAAGTCTTCACCTCTGGCCCCAGTGCTACACATTCTCACCTTTCTGCGATCTTTTTTGATTTCAGTTTGAATTTGAAAGAAAAAAGTGAGCAATGTAGTACTTGTGTTTCTTTATCTTAGAAGTGTTTGGGAGGATGGAGTAACATCTGGGAAGTTGCTTCAGACACAAAGCCTAGGTTAACAGCTAAGAAGACAGCCTTGGAGTTAGATAGACTTGGATTTAAGTCCCTAATGTGTCACTTCTTAGTGGAATAATCTTGTCATAGAACATATCTCTGTGCCTTTAAATGGAAGAGGAGGCCAGTAGTGTCTGAGGTGAGGATTGAATGAAATAAAATATGCAGAGCACTTTAGTGCAGTACCTGCACACCAGGGGCTCCTGCCATTGAGTTGCCATGGTTGTTATCTGTTCTTTCATGCAGTGTAGGCTCTTCAATATCTGCAGTGGCTGGCTGCATCTGTACCTGTGGACCTAGCTGGTCAGCAGGTGCATAGATAGGTGAGCAAGGGTCTGGTATGGGCAGGTGGGTTGGTATTCTCTACCTCTTCTACCTCTTCTGAAACCAATGTCTTAGAGAAGAAGGGTCACAGCATTGGTAGTGTCTGTCAGGATGTGTGTGCTCCACTGTGAGATCAGCCCCTTCTTCCTGTGGGCAGCTGAGGAACTAGGGTGACTGACTTCCTCCTGTCCTCTGCTGCCTAGGTGTGGGTCAAGCTGAGGAAGTGGCCACATCTGCTCCACAGCCTAGAGAGAGGCCTGTAAGCTGCAGCAGAGTCTTCGTTTTCTGCCATTTGCCTTGCTGTGAAGCTTGTACAGAAGCCACCACAGAGACTCCTTAACCCAGTGTCTTTTGGGACAGCAGGCCTGGCATTTCCTCCTGCGGGAATACTTCCTGCTTGGTCTGGAACAACCCAGGATTTCTCCTGAGGCCTCCTGGAAGCTGATAAGAGGATGAGGTGCTTGCCTGGGTGTTGTGATGTTTTTCCCTCAGTTAAGGAGCAGGGAGGTGAATTGATGTGTGGGATGGCCATCTGTCACCACTTTCAGAAGGCACTGAAGGGCACTGTGTGTCTCTTGGCTCTTCCCACTGGACCTGTGGTCCTGCTAAAGAGCTTCTTTGGCAGCTCTGTTGTTTTCTGGCCTTGAGGATCTGTAGTCCTGTGCTGATCTCCTTAAAGAAGTTTAATGAGCGAACCTTACCACTTCTCTGTGTAAACATGAAATGTAGGTATGGGTTTCTGCTGCTCTGGTTCCATCGCTTTTTGAAAAAACTACTTATTCCTAAAGCTAATATTATAATCATCCCTAAAAGCTAGCAGAGAGTCCGTAACAAGACTATATCTACCCAGGCTCTGGTGGTTTCTTTTAGATCAGTAGTCAGAAAAGTTTGAAAGAGCAATTTATTTACAGGAATGTTACAGAACTACAGTCAGACTGTGCTGAGGGCTTCCCAAATGCCCCAAGGTTATAACCAGCTTGGGGAAACAAAACATTGAGTGTTTTCTGCTAGCCAAGCATGCTCTGGGTAGCACTAGCTGATATGAGGCCTCTGATCTGGGCTTTACTTCCCCTCAGAGGTGGCCTTTTTAGCTGACACCCAGGCTGGACTTGAGGCTCAGGGAGGTAGGACACCCTGCTCTTTGGTGGGGCTGAGACTGAGGCTCTGGATTGTTTTGGCCCTTAAGTCTCTGATTCTTTTCTACAACACATGCTGGCAGTGTGGCCCATGCCACCCAGCGTGGCTAGAGTTGCATCTGCAGGGCCTGTGGAGAACAGAAAGGGCTGGATGAGTTGGGATGCTGTTGTCTGTGCTGTTTCCTTTCCCTGAGAAGCTTTGTGCTCGGGTGGATTTCAAGATGCGTTCTCCTTTGGCAGCAAAGAGCAGCCTTGTGGGGAGTTGGGTTCCCATGAGGCTCAGTACAGCTTCCTCACCTCTCAGGACAGACCTAGGGCTGCTGTGAGGTGTAAATGCCTCCTCACAGGGAGGGGGGCTGACTGATCAGCCCCTTGGTTGGTGGTGCCACGCAGCCTCAATCACAGTCCTCAGCCTGGAAAGTGGCACTGTCTGGGAAGAGACAGGAATTTCTTGCCACGATCTGATTTCAACTACAGCGTTAAGACTCTTCTTCAAAAACCAGAGAGGTCCCCACCCTAACTGTGTTTCTGCTAAAAGTAAAACCTGCTGTGCCTGTGTTTGCTCAGGTTACTGAGTGTATGTGTTGTACCATCCGCGACTTATTTTCCTGAGACTTTGATGTGTGTGTTCACGTGGAATGGAAGGAGTAATAGGCCTGAGGAATCCCTCAACCTAGGCACTCCGTGCTCTAAACTTGACTCTGGATTTCCTTCTTCATTTTCTGACAGTTGCTAACTCTCAGCTTTCAGGAGGGAACCAAGTACCTGGTTTTAGAAAGATCTGCCTTTCTATTGCCTTGTGCCATGGCCAGCTGAAAGAGAGTTTTTAGAACGTGTACTTGCAGTGGGGCTGGTTTCTGCCTTGCTATTAACTTTACCTCCCTTGGCTTTGATTTGCTCATTGTGAAGCAGAACAAATAACACGGGCAACTGTGTCATAGGGTTTTGAGGAGGATTAAATGATTAACCAACCAAAGAGCTGTTTAGAATCATGTGTGCTATATGGGAAGCCTTGGTTTTCTGGCCACATTCTCATTGATATGGTCCGACTTCATGATGAGGGAAGAATAAGAGAAGCTTTTGGAATTTTTGTCACTTTGATCCCATGATGAATTCATAAAATTAAAGCAACATATGTTGTGCACATATGTGACAGGGGTCCAGGGACAAAGAAAAGCATTTATATGTCCCCAAGGAGTTTCTTTTTCTTTCTTTCCCAAATCCTCCTAATCTTGTACAGTAAAGGTGGGCAGTGTGGGCTTAAAGTCTGTTCTTACGGTAATATTGTACAGTAATTTACAAAGCAAGGTGGAAGTCAGAAATGAGAGGCAGGTACTTTGTGTGTGTTCTGTCCTGTGTTGTTTCCAGGTACTTTGTCAAGGCAGAGGTGGAAAATACTAGTGAAGGAACACAGATGTAGGAAGTGGTGAATCTGCTGGATGTAGGTGGGTTCGGCCTCCGGTCATAACATGCAGCTTTCCTCCAGTCTCCTGCTGGTTTCCATTATTAGTGGAATGCCTATTAACGCAATAGGATCTCATCATGTACAAACAACTCAATGGGCAGAGGCTTTTGCCCTTACAGACATAAATGATAGTCATTTGGCTTCTGGGATTGTAATGCTGGAGTCTGAATATTTTTTCTTCACTTTGACCTAGGCCTGCATGGCAATGCTGCTGTCATTTGCTTTACCATAGAGAATTTGCACATTGACTCAGACAGCGAGGCAAATCACTAACAGGCGCTAGTTGAAGGGCCTTTGTTTTGGGGTCTGTATGTATGCATGAGTGCTTTATTGACACTGGTTGTTTTTATTTCATGAAAAGTGATCATAAGTAATTTAAAAATCTCAATGTCTGTGCCCGAGTTCAAGTATTTGAGAATCATAGGAGCCACCAAGTCACCCTGAAATAAAATGTAATCATCTCAGGAGAGGATTCACAGATTTTTAATCTTTCAGAAAACACACACACACATACACACATACATGGCATAATTCCCAGTGCAGAAATTTCAGAATTATGGAACCAGAGTTGGATTTTGTAGCCGAATAGCAAGATTTTCAGCTTTTGCTAGAAACAGATGCCCTAGGACTGCAGGAAATAAGAGAGACTTAGAAAGATGTCAAGGGGTTGACTTTTTAAAATTTTTTAAGAGAGGTGGTTAGTCTTGGGAAGGCAGATCTGCTAAGGTCCAGGGTCGAACATGAATGGGGTCACTGGGGTTTAAGTCTAACTACTTTGCTGTGGAGTCCTATGACCCTGCCATGTCAGGGCTGAGTACTCTGAGCTATCAGACACACTCTGTGATACTGACCTCGAGGGTGGAGTTGGGAGGCCTGGCTGAGAGGACGCTTGGTACAGTGCTTATTTTTTCTGTTTCTCTGCACAGTTGGAAAGGACTGTTTGGAAGAGAAGGACCACTGTCATGTTGTTGTTATTACTGTTATCCACAAGTCATTGCTTCCATAATCTTGGATGTGTTGCTGCTAAGCATAGCAGTTTGCTTGAGGGACAGTTAACACCAGGCCATTGCAGGCCTTGTCTGAAGCCCTCGGCCAGCTGCCTACCACTGAGGCCTGGAAGGGCTTTTTAGAAAATGATGATAATGATGATGCAGGTGCTTTATTTGTACTTTGTGCCTTGTGCTCTGTGAATTTCAACACAGCGGCCCTCAAGGCCTATTATCATCTCCATTTCAGAGATGCAGAAGTACAGGCAGAGGATTTTATTAGGCTCAAAGCTCCAGGTGGCAAAGGCAGGCTTAGAGAGGGCTGTTTGAGTCTCAGCTCAGATGCTGAGGGTCAGAGCTTTTGTCTGTTAGTGATTTATCAGGGCATTCAGTGGGACCTTCTTTCCTACCTTTATTATTTTCTCAGTGAAATTCTTCATCTTGTTGCTTGGATGGATTGTCATTTGCTTGTGTAATTCAGAATTTAAAAGGGGCAAGAGCTAGAAGGGGAGGAGGCCTGGTAAGCTGTCTGGATTTCTGCAGGTCTCTGTTTGCTTTTACACAACTGATGCTGCTTGTCTTTTGATTTCCTTTGAGGGTTGGCCCTCCCCTCCTCGGGTCTGACTCCTGAGAATTCTTCCTAAGAGTCTTGTGTGTTTCCCAGGAAGCTAGTGGATGGTAGTGTGAAAGAGCCAGCTTTGGCTCCTTGTGAGTCACTGTGGGGTTAGTGCCTGGGATGTCTGGGAAGTCCTGCAACTTTGGTTCCTTGGCTAGTGTTTTTCCCACTCTTTGTCTTTCCTACATGTATGTAGATGCTTATTTTTTTCTGCTTTTCTGCCCAACTGACCACTACCTTGGAGACCACAGCCCAGGGTCACTTTCATTTTGTGTGGCATGAGCCCAGCAGGTACTTCTGTGCCATGGCAGGTCTGGAGACAGGTTCTCATGAGGACCCCTTCTCTCCCAGATGGTGGTGGTAGGGGGGAAGGTGAGCAGGAGGTTGATAAACTTGACTGGCAACTGTCCCAGGCAGGCTTACTCTCTCTTACTGGAAAAGGTTCCCCCTCTGGCCCTTGGCACAGAGCTATCTGGAGGGTAGGGTTTGGGGTTTGGGTTTTGTTGTGGCTTACATGACTCTACAGATAAACACAGGAAGGAATACCCTGCCTAGCCTTTCCCTCGTCCCGGAAAGCTGGTGATGCAAATAGCAGTGCTGTCAGCATAGGCGAAGAGTGACATCCTTCTACCCCTTTCTCCATTTACTCTCTAGGGACTGGGTTTTAGCATCCTAAATATCAGGCCATGGGTGCTGCAAAAACTAGGTGCTGCCTTCTAGCTAGGGAGGTCTAATTTTGAAGCCCTGCAGACAGGTCCCTCTCCCACAGCTCCGCAGTACCAGCAGGGACTGCCAAACAGCACAGCCAGTGGGTCCTCCCCTTTCCGCACTAGGTAACTCCCTCCTTGCCTGAGGGAGCATCCCTGAAAACAGTGAATCTTCTTTGGAAGCATCCAGTCGGGCTGGGGGGTCCCAGCGCCTCTGCAGCACCAGGCCGTGGAGGAGCTGCCATGGGAGCACTGCAGTGCCGGGCGGGTGCACGAGGAGCACCAGGCGAGACTGATGGGGCCGCTGCAGCCGCCACCATCAACCTGGGAGAGGCCACTCGGCAGTGCAATTAGAAAGCTGCTGCAGCTAATTCCATAAAGCACCAGAACACTGCGTTCCTGGTGATGTTAGGGAGAAATACAAATGTTAATTTCTATCCCTTTGACCTTCACAGGCGGCGCCCTTCACCTGGCCCCCTCTGAGGCCCTGTGTGCTTCAGCTCACATGTGGGCTGAGCCTGATTTCACCTTCTCAGTGAGGAATTCTCTGCCTGTCTGTCTGTCTGTTTCCATCGGTGGGACAGGATGTCTGAGTTGGTGCTTTGCAGGCTGACTAGGGCTGTATCTCCTTTGGTGCTGCACATTTCTGCAGCGAGCATTGGATGCTCCTGGGGCGACCTCATGGTTGTGCTGCTCTGTGTGCACAGCTCCAGGCACCTTTATGCTGGGGGAGAGCCCAATGAGAAGCCCTGAAGCAAGTGTGGGTTATTTTTATTGGCCCTTGCATTCTGCAGGTGCGGTTGTCTGTTTCCTTCCCCTGATCTGGCCCTTGCACCAGGCACAGCCCCTCTGAGATGAGGATGAACAGCTGGCTGAGAAGGGAGAATTAAATTATATGGATTTAATGGGGAACGATTTTGCTCCAGCTTCTGCTTCCCCCAAATATGGGGACCCAATGGAGTAGTTTGCTTTGAGAATTTTGGAGGAATCCCACATGCAGCTCTTCTCTGATACATGACTCCTCTATGGAAGCTGTTATTTCTATACAGCAGAGCATCCATTTGGCCTCACAGTAACCGGGGTCTGATATTCACCTTCCTGCTGAGCCTCAACTACTCATTGAGAGGGGAATGAGAGGACTTTGGAGTCAGGACAGCTGTGGGGAACCAGCACTTCCTGTTAGATGATTCACTGGCAGGCCCTGGATGGATCTTAAAGGGATTCAGGAATACAGTAGTTTGAGCTCTGGCTTCTGACACCCAGCCCTGGGCCTTTGCATTTCCTCCGAGGGAAAGAAGAGTTCCATGTCCCACAGTGGGCTTCTGAGATGACAGAGAGAGGCAGCCTCAAGCCCCATGATCTGTCAGCTCCCTTTCCCATGTGGCCGTCCACAGCTTCCTGCCTGGCTCCACTGGAAACCTGCTGTATTTTCCTTTGCAAAAGGAAGTGTTTGCAACCTCTCCGCAATTAAATCACATCAGTGCCTAAATTTCACCTGGTAAAAATTTTCTCCCAATACATCTGTTTCTAAGTCAAAATATTTTGTCCTAATGTGTCATTGGGGAATATTCCTCTTATTAACCCTCTCTGTGTAAATCACGTGGGTAGGAGACAGCACAATTAGTCAACTGTTTATCAGTACTCTTAGTCCAGCCGGAAACCTGAGGCCTTCAGTATTTTCATTTCTCACCACAGTTCAAATGATCCAACACTTCCTTGAGGATAGAATACCGTGGTTTGCAAGAATCTGTGGCTGTCTTAACAGACTCGTAAGAATATATTTGATTTAGGCTAAATGTGGAAATGTTTTCTTCCTGTTTCTTGCTTCAGCAGATATCCATTGAATACCCACGGAGGCATGCAGAGGTGTGCGGGGTGCCAGAGTCCCTTTGCTGCTCTGGCCACCTCTTGCATCCTCACCCTGAGTGCTCTAATGACGTCGCTGTAATCACATTCCCCAAATGTGTGCAGCCGTGTCACGCTTCTGTGCTTTTGACTGTGCCTCTCACACTATTCTGCTGACCCTGCTGTCCTTGTCTGGCTGCTGAACCCCAATTCTACTTGTGCCGGACTTTGTCACCCTTGTTAAAATGCAGTATTGGAAGATCCTACTGCAAGACATTCTGACTCGGTAAAAGGCCCAGCATTTTGGAATCTCTACACTAATAAATGTCTCAGGGGGCTGACTTGGTGGTCCATGCACCAATATATGAGACACGCTCTTGAACATTTCACCTCTAGGAAGGCTTCTGACTCCCACCCTTCTCTCTGTATTCTTCTAGTTATATGCAGCTTCGCACTGTGGTTGGCTAACATGTCTGTGTGTGCGGAGTCTTTTGTCCTGGAACGGAGGCTGTGACAGTTCTGTTCCTGAACCAGGCTGGAGCCTGAGCTGGCACTGAGTCAGGTCTTCCTTAGTGTGGATGGTATAAATGGAGGAATGAGGGCTTGGAACAAGGCAGACATTTCATCTTTTAAATCAGAAGGTACCCAGGTGTGTGTGCCTGATTGTTGAAGCAATGTATTTAGAAATCACTGAGCACAGTTGAAGTAGCCACTTTCCAATTTGTGAGATGGAAAGAAATTTGTTGACCTGCCACCAATGGCATTTTCCTTTACCAAATAGGTTATGGGGACCTGAGATTTCCAGTCTTTTAACAGAAAATTGTTTGGTGAGCTTCAGGATGAGAGGTGCCAAAGGCTTCCCATAAAAGCCTCTCCTAATCTCCCTGGTACTAGAATTGCTCCCCTGGCACCTATTGGGCACAAAAACCACACTTTTTTTCTGTTAGTGCCTTTTGAACTTTTTTGACTGTGGCTCACAGTAAGAAATACATATTTCATTACGACTTATTACTCACAACTTCCCAAGTGAAAAGTGTTTCAAGAAACATTACTTAGCCTTATTCTCTGCAATGCAGTCTGGTGTGTTCTACTGTGTTCTGTTGATTCTATTTGACTTGATTCTGTTCTGCTTTATTCTGTACTCTTCTACTCTTATTCTATTTTGTTCTTTTTTGTTCACTTTTGAAAGCTGGCTGTTACCAATAAATTGATTTCACAAACTAATAAATGTGTTAAAAAACACAGTGCTTGAAATGTTACCAGGGTGAATTATAGGCAGGTTCAGTTTTATTCTAGGAAGTACAGCATTGATCTTTGGGACCAACGCTGTGTTTTCTCCAGGAATAATGCCTGGCGACAGCTATGCTACTAGTCAGTTACCACACTAAGTTCTCTGTGTGTGTAAATTTCACTCCACCTTCCCAGTAATCCCACGGGGTAGCACCGTTTTCTGGAGAAGGGGACTTAAGTTCAAGGAGGTGATGTGACCTACCCAAGATCATGTAGCTAATAAATGGTAGCACTGGCTTAACCCAAAACTGTCTGAAGATTGATGCTCATATGGATGGTTTCCAACTTACCATGATTCAAATAATAATTTTTCAACTTTATATTGATGTGGAAGCATGACTCATTCAGTAGAAGAGGTACTCTAAATTTGAATTTTGAAATTTTTTCCTGGTCTAGGCTATGTAGCACAATACTCTGTTTAAATGCTGGACAGCAGCATTGAGTTGTAGAGCTGAGTTTTCCAGAAAATCATGAGGGGAAAGAATTGGTATTCTTCAGTGTATTGTGTTCTGTAGACTGGGTGTGTTAAATGTTTTCAACTTACAAGGAGTTTATTGGGTGTGATCTCATTGTAAGTGGAGGGATATCTGTACTCTCAATTTTCTTATATTTGCTTCTCTACTTTGCCAGTGGTCGCCTTAGTTGTCTAGAAGTGTAATTCATGGTCTCTGCAGTGTGGAGGGCCGGTTGGAAGGAATATCAGGAAGGTGTGACAGGAAACAATGGGGATCTCAAACATGTGAGAGGGAGAATTAAAGAGGGAAGTTGGGGAGCCCCAGCTAACTAGGGATCTGAAAGCTGCTATTTTGCTTAGCACTTCTAGAATCGGCAAAGTGTTTTATAATGTGTCGGCTGCCTTTTTGCTCTTCCCTGGATTGCTCACTGCACCTGGTGTTTGCTGTTATACCTGCTGGGAAATTACTTGTCTCCGTTTCTCTTTTCTGACCAGCAGTCATCTCTCTAAAGGCAGGAATCGTGCCTTGTCTTTCTTGGCAAAGCCTGGCCCACTGTGATGGCTCATGGTGAATGGGCAAGAGTTGAAATGATCCTTTAAATTAATCTTCACAACTAGCTCTGAATTATATGCCATCTTTATGTTGCATTTGAGGAAAATGGGCCAAGTTCGTGCAGCAAGTGATAGAAGGGCCTCGGGGAGGCCGCAGCCTGGCTGTGACTACTGGGTTCATGTTGCCGGGTTTTTGCTTTCTGAAGATTAACTTGGTATCATATACCTCTTTCTGAGAGTTTATCTTCTTGCCACTTGGATCTGAGCTTTTTGGATTTTGTTTCCTTTTGTTTTTTAGGGAGACATGATGTGGTAGGGTCAGAGAGTCCCTAGAATGGGAGATGGTGGGCCTTGACCTGGAGGTATGAATTTGGGAAGCTTGGGGAGCTGCATGCTTTTCTCTGGGCCTGCAGAGAGAGAGAGAGAGAGAGAGAGAGAGAGAGAGAGAGAGAGAGAGAGAGAGAGAGAGAGAGACAGAGAGCAAGAGTGAGTGAGAGTGAGAGCGAGCTGAAAGGTCCCTCAGTGCTGAGAGGCAGCCTAGTGCCAGAGGACAGCAGACCTCATGCATTTCCAGGACATGCACTATGAGATGGTTGGCTCGGGCTTTTCCTTCTCTTCATTTTGTTCCAGTGTCATCCTTCCTGCCACTGGCTTTGCCCTGTAACCAGGCATCTGTGGAGTGAAGGAGGTTTGCAGATGCTGTGACAGTACCTCACTTTGCAGTCTAGTAGGGGCAACCAACTCTGTAGATGACAAGAAGGACTGAGCTGAGAGGCCAGGAGAAGATTAACATAGCACTGATATCTGAGGAGACGGAAGTGCCATCTCACTTTGGTAAATTCTCTACATTTTGCAGTCTTTCCTAGGAGTCCTTGTACTGTGGTCTTTTTCTTAGAGTTGTGCATGATAATGCAATCATCTTGGAGTATAAAAGACAAAAAGGGACTAAAATGTTTGACATATGATGACGTTCTGTGATATTTTAGACAGTGAGTAAATTGGTATTTATATAACCTGGTATATTCATTTCCCCTGATCCACCCTCCCTTGAATGTTGACTTAATAGCATGCTTGACTAAATGATGTTAATTGCTTTAAACTGCCAAATTAAAAAATAGCCAGCATTTATTCAACAAGTGTGCTGTGTTTACAGCCCAAACTGGAGTCAGGGAGGCAGAGCTGGGTCCCTTCAGGGATGGCAGGCCTAGGAGTGACAGGAGCAGCTCAGAAAGAGGGAACACACAGGTATCCGGAACCCCGGCTGCTGGCCTGGCCTGAACTTTGGGGACTGGAAGCTAGCATGGGTACCAGCCTGGCTGGCTGCACCTGTGGCTGTGTATGATCTCGAACAGTTTCATAGCTCCTCTTTTTCTCTTTCTTAATGATCGCTATTCCTTCATCCTGTTGTGAAGATTGAATTAGGTACAAGGATGGACTTGAGCTCAGTGTCTATCAGTCATAGGAATTCAATAATGACAGCGTTCACTCTAACCCTTACTGTCTTGAGTCAGGCGCCCACCCTCCAGGGGCAGTGGAATTGCCTCCTTCTGAGAGTATCACTCCCCAGAGGAAGACTTTTTGTCTGGCTTGTTCACTGCTCTATTTTAAGCTTCTGTGACAGTCTCTGCCAGTAAATAAATACCTGTGGTAAAATGAGTGAGTGTGGAGAATGAATGAACCTCACAGGCTGACAAAACAGGCCAGGAGGGGTCAGTGGGATACTGAGAGAGGACCGAGCTTCACTCAAGGCTGCCCAGGCCTCAGCCATGCCTAGTGGGGGCTTGTCACCTACACTGGCAGGGAGGCTCCCCGGTGCCTTGTGGTCTGTGGGTGAAATATGTGTGGGCGCTCACACATCCACTGCAAGATGTGTCCTGTTAGACACTGCCTTGTGGTCATTTAGAAACTAATTATTTGGTCAGTTTTCTTTCTTGAGTGAAATGATCCACTAGAAACCCTTTTCTCTTTGGGAAAAAAAAAAAGCTCCCTTAGAACTCATATTCTGAATGCATTAAAAAAGTGCCTCTAGGACGCAGAAACAGCTCATGCCTATCAAAGTCCCCAGTGAGGTCCTTATTTTGGGACCTGAGCAGTAAAAGAGTTTCCCCTTGAGCTGCGTGGGTGTGCATCCTTCTCTTGGGCATCAAAAGGTGATTTGAGCCTCCCTGCACCCCTCCTGGACCCTCACTCTCCCTTGCAGTGGGTTGTGGTGCTGCACTGTTTGTCCTGTTTCTCGGGGGAGAAGCGTGGCAGGGGTGGAGTGTGGAGAGCAGCATGCCCTGTTCTGTTAACAAGTCCTTGAGTTCAGCCCTCAAATAGCACCGGATCAATCTGAGAGATGATGGCCTCTGGTGCTTCGCTTCTTGTGTGGCCGCTGTTATTCCTGAGTGTCAGAAGTGCATCAATAACATGTTCTTTCTCCGTTTCTTCTTTCCACATGAAGGGAGAAGACAGTGGGTGTCTTGAGAGAACTTCGTTGCCTGAGACCATGGCTGATAAGCTACATAGCCTGGGCTTGATGGCTTCATTCATTTATTCATTCAAGAAATATTTTTGTGTCTTGCTACTAGGATGGCTATTAGGATGGCTCCTGGGTTGTAGGCACAAGCCAAATAAGATGCATCGCTTACAGCCTCATGGAGGTCACTCAGGTGAAGGAATCAGAAGGCATGCAAGCTTCCCTGTGGTTCTAGGAAGGAAGCTGACAGCTGGGGACCTGAAGGCCTGCTGTGGTGTGGAGTGAGGGGTGGCTTTGCTGACAGTATGGCTTTCCTGAGACCTGAGCACTGGGAGGAGACAGTGCAGCAGTGAGGGAGGGAAGATGTCCTGGACCACTTGTCCTGCGTGCTCACCTGTCCTGGCCCATCCTCATGCTCAGGGCCCCACTCAGCTGGGGCTTTGGCTCCTTGCAGAGTTTCAGGCTCTAGAACTACTCGTAGTTCTTTCTTGGTCTTTGCATCTCTTCTTCCTACCGTGCCAGCCTCCTGAAGTGGTCCCAACGGCAGCCTGTTGAATTCTCCGTCTGTCCAGCCTGTGTCTGAGCTCGGCCTTTAGGTTCCTACTGTCTGGTGTCTCTGCGCTCAGTCCTTGGTTGGTGCTGCCTTTGTTAGAAGTCTTTACCCTCTGTGCCTCGGTTGTGGTCATTGTCGTTCAGGGTACCACTGGAGAGTGTGAGGCCTTCCCTCAGTCCCTTTCGCCTTCCCTGTGCTTTCCCAGGACGGAGTTGATGATACCATGATGGCATCCTACTACTTCTGAGCACTAACCCGAGTCAGCATTCAGAATGCCCCATACGACCACTGATTTAGCTTGCACAGCTTCTCTGAGTGAGTCGTGTTCCTGGCCTGTGCGAGACCATCCACAAGCGGCTGAAAGCCAGACTTTGGTCTAGGCACCCATGTTTCAAATGCCGGCTCCACTCTGACCAGCTATGTGGATGCAAGGGCGCAACACCTTTGTGGAGGTTCACTCTGCCGAAGGAAAAGAATGCCAACTGATGAAGTGAAATAACACCTGTCAACACGCCTTAATTAGGGCAAGTGGTATCTTAATCACATTTACCATTTGTTCCAGCCTTTGGGCTTTGGGACTTCAGGAATTTGGATCATTTTAAAAACTGCTGTTTAAACATACAGAACCTTAAAATGTTCTTCAGATCAGTTTTGTGTGTGCAAGTTACTCTGTTGTCTTAGGGTGTCGGGTGTCACCTTCCATACCTGCTTATCAGATTCTTATGGACTGAGATTTAGGTTGGCTTCTACCTTGAAAGACTGACATTAAAAGGATAGACCATGATCCCATAGCTGCTGGAGGAGAGCACGCTGCCTCCCAAAAGCTCCCAATGCAGTCATATTAGCAGTCAAATAAATGAAAGGTAACAGTAATAATAGGAATTAACAACAGCTAGTTCAAATGAGGTAAGTTGCCAATTGTGCAGTGGTATCTAAATTCCAGACTGAAAGGAGGTATTTACAGATGTGAACTTGAGCTGGGCATGGTGTCTGGGGCCCGGTGTTACATTTTGATAGGAAAGCACTGTGGATGCTTATAAAACATGAATATTTGGAGCCCAGTGGATGCCAAATTCCAAACTGTTGACTGCTTGCTTGAAACCAGGGTACTCTAGATATTGTAAAAAACTGTCTTCTTTGTTTTAGAGAAGTTTTGTTTTGAACCTTTTAATATTGCTAGAGTGTCATGAGCAAAACTATTTCCAGGTATTTTCTGAATGCCTGGGTGGTTGGAAATGTAGGGAGCTGACTTTTCCAGGTAGGGCTGGCTCTACCTATCTGCGACTCCACTGCCTGTGCTGAGCACAGCGTCCAGTCACAGCGCAGATTGGCTCTCTCAGAGTGAAAGTCGACTTTTGCAGGAAGACCTCCGTCTGCTTTCAGTCATGGGAGATAATCCATCTTTGTCTTTTTTAACATGCCAGTTGTTATTTCTCTTCTCTCCTTCCCGATGGATATTGAGCTTCTCATTTTAGGTTCTCATCATGTCTTTTACTGTCCTGCGTTGTATTTTGAGTGAGTTTATCAATGTGTGTTCAGTTTCACTCCTCCTTCAGCTTGTTTAATCTTGTTAATTTGTTTCCATTTTTAAAAATTTGATATTTGTCATTTCTAGAATTTCTGCTATTGTTGTTATTATTTAATTTTTTCCCTGGGCCTTGGTTCAGGTGAGACAGCCCTCTACTGTGCCTGGAGGGCACTGGCCGTAGGTATACGCAAGCTGCGGATACTGGCTTACTTCTGTGTCTGGGTCCTCCTCTACACTGTAGGTGACCCTGGCTTCTAGTTCCCAAGCACAAGGCCTGGCACAGAGCTGAGCCCGGCACACCCAGGGTGTGTGGGGATGAAGGCAGTTGTCACTGACTGAGGCCACTGCCTCTCTTACTGCTGGGGCAGTGGGGGACTCATCTGTTGGTCAGCAGTCCTGCTCCCGGCCCCGGTAGGGCCAATAGCAGGGCAGCAGTGTCTGTGTCTGAGTCTGAGTCTCTCTTCCTTGCTCTGTAGGCGGAGTAGGTGAACTGGGAGATGTGATGGTCGGTGCTTGTTCCCATCCCACGGGCCAACACAGAAACAAACGTGAGGGAGACATGGAGAGTGGCCTAGCATGCTCCTGTCATGCGTGAGCTCTGTGAACCCCTATGCATCCAGCAGGCCGGGGGAAACCAGTGTGGAATGTAGTGTATTTTTAGGCAAGTCACTGAATTTCTTGAGTGTTGGTCCCTTTATCTCAAGGAGTGAGATGCTGGTTGTCCCTGCGCAAAAGGCGGTTGCTGGGAGCATAACTTGTGTGTGTGTGTGGGGGGGTATTTTGCAAGCTGTGCAGGGGCTGGAAACCTTCAGATGGCAGCCTCACTATGTCTCAGGGAATTGTATCCCAAGAACATGCTTAGCAAGGTAGCCTTTACTGCAAGCCAGAAGGGGCAGGGTTAGGGTTAGAATACTTGGCCAGTTTTCACACCCAGCCTGGGTGAAGAAAGAAGAGGGAACTGGGGAGCGGGAGCCAGTCCTGCCAACCTTTTCTTGATTCTGATTCTTGGTCACCTCCAGGTAACTAATGCTCTGGAGGTTGGCTCAGGTTTTGACCAGTCTCTTGCCACCCGTGGTCTGTTACTGTTACCTACATCTCTTCAAGAAGAGATTCTTGAAGGGAGCGTCCAGTGGAGACAGTTTTTAGCCTAGCAGGGAGACCATTCTCTTTGCTCCTGCTGAGGAGAATGGAGGATCCTATTGTTTGCTCTGTGGGAGGCTGGGGCTGGTTCTCTCTGCAGAGGGATTCCGATGAGGAGTACTGAGGAAGCCTGGCCCAGGCTCTCCTCTGGCCATTTTAGGGTCCCATAGCTTGTGTCTCCCACTCTGGTGCTTCTCCATACCTTGTGTTCCAGATGGACCAGCTCTCACCATCAGAGTAACATGTTGATAATGTGCTCTTTAGGAAGGATCTGCCCTCAATGCCTGTGTTTGAGCTCACTACTTCCTCTGAGATGGATGTGCTCCTATTATGCTAGCCTTGCAGATGAGAAACTGAGGCACACACGTCTTAGTAACTTGTTCCAGGTCCCCTAGTCCAGCGGTGGCGAACTTTTTAGAGCTCTCAGTGATACAGACAGCGCACTGTGGCACGTGCACCATAGGTTCATCACCACTGCAGTCAGAAAGTGACCAGAGATAAGGAAGAGGTGAGAGAGGAGCTGCATTAGCTTTAACGTGAACTGTGAGTGTTTCACATAATTATGACAGTAGAACATGATGTAGGAGCCTGGAATCATACACCGCTGCATGGAAAGACTTGTGTTCTTATTTAATCTTTCCAGGACTGTAATGGTGTGGAAAAAAGGTGTGACAATTCCCAGGTAATCCCCATCAGATAGAAAAAGGGCAGTGCTGAGAGAGGCAGCTGGTCAACCCAGGTCACACAGGGATTGAATCAGGTGGGGGGCTTGTGCTCTTAGTCTGTCCAACCCCGAAGGATGACTCAGTCCCTTATTATTCTTTGCTGGGTCAACATGCAAGACCTTTCCCAGGTCTCAGGGCTCTGATCCCTGCTCTGGCTCCTGATTCATCTTGTGTCACAGATTGTTTAGGAAAGAGCATTGCAGGAGGACCAGAATGGCACAGGCCTCCCCGGAGGATAGCCTTTTAGCTATACCTGTCTTGTGAGGTTGGCAGGCACACTCCTTGGCCCCCACTATCGTGGCTTGTATCGAGATGTCCCCAGGCTTCCTGTGGTCATAGGTGGGGCTTTTTGGAGTGGCTGAATCCAGCGTGTGTGAATGTGGATTAATGGCATGATCCTGGGATTAAAGATGTGGATTAGTCTGCTAGTTGGTTCTGGGTGTCTGCAATGGGAAGCCCTGCTCTAGTGTGGGTGGCACCACCCACCAGGCCTGTTGTAGCCTGGGGGGGGGGATAAAAGGGAAAGGGAAACTTGCTGCTGCCGCCTGCTGCCTTCTACTTGCTGTACTGTGGACTGTTTCTCCTCTGCCCCTCTGCCGTGCCACCTGTGCTGGGACCAGCCTACTATGGACTAAAACCCTGCAACTGTGAAAATCAAACAAACCTTTCCTTCTTTAAGTTTCAGTGTTGAGTATTTTGTCTCAGCAATGAAGAAAGTATCTAAGGCACTCATGAAGACAGGAAAGGAGGTGTCAAGCATTGCCAGCACTGGGCCATCAGTGTCATTGGGTCTTCATGATGCCGTGATGCTTGCTTGGGAACCTTGGGCTTTACCCCTGAGACAATGCATGAGCTGAGTGCTCCAGCAAAGGAGAGGTGGCACCTTGGAGCCTTTAAGAAGTGTTGTTCCTGCCTGGCACCCTCTTGTCTTCCCTCGATGGTCATACCCTGCTGGCCATGTAGCTTTCTCACTCACAGGGGGGAAGTGCTTTTCTGGGGGCCAGGAACACGTATGCGGGCCTTCTGATCTGTTTGTACCCAGAAAATGCAGAGGGAGACCCAGAGGTGGTTTGGGGCATCACGCTAAGGGTTCTCCCATGCCCTCCTGCTCCTCAGCTCCGTGTTTCCTGCCTGCCATTCTGCACTTCGCCACAGGGTGGCAGCAAGAGTCAGAGCGGAGGCTGCGCTTGGCTCTGCCCAGCTGGGCTCTGGGCCCCTCCTGGAGTTGGAATGGACACCGCTGCCAAGGGCCAGCTGAGGCTCGGCATCAGGCGTGACCTTTTCTGTCTGCATTTCAGGTTCAGAGAAGAGAGAAATCTCTCTCTTTTGGTGCATCGTGCTAATAATATACTTTGATTCTAATTAGCCTCTTCTGCAGCAAACCCCGTACTTTCTACAGAGAAATAGTGGATGGCTGCCAAAAAATGGAAACTAAATGTCCAAGAAGAGCTGGGAAAGAGAGTATAGCTACAAATCCCCAGTGCGCTGACTCCTGAGTCTTCATTTAGATGCTGTGGCTTTGCTCTTTAGGGCTTGTTGACTCCATCTGTAAAATGGGTACATCTGTGCCATGCAGCTGTTATAAGAGGGAATTCAAATGTTTAAAGCCATTATCTCTGTATCCAGGAATATTTAGCTCTTATGATTTTTTTTTACTATTTTATTTAAAAGGAAAAAGAGAAAAAACAAAACAAAACAAAGTGATGTAAGGGTACAAGTAATATAGAACCACAAAAAAAAAAAAAAAAAAAAAAAGCAAGAAACCACCAGTTAACAGATTACACATTATCGTCCCAGAGACAGCTGCTCAAGTCACAGCATCAAAGCACACAAAGTGAACATTCAAACAGAGAGACTGCAAACAGTTGTGTTCAATGATCCAACCAAAACCATTAATATGGTCAGCTATTTAATACCCCTAAACACACTTGCTGTTGTATCCTTTAGAGCACTTTTTTTCCCTCTCTTTTTTACAACAAAATTTACACATTTTGGGTTTTATTACTCCTTAGTTCTTATTACTTTTTTTTTTTGGAAGAGAATAAAGTCAAATATGGCAAAACAAAGCTGTCAGTCAAAACCAAGGATAGACATAGTACATGATGTAAGAACAGAGTACAGGGTTATCAACAATGGTTACCATAATGTCTCTTGTTTCCTTAAAAAGAATTGTCTATCTCATTAGGTATTATAAAGTTGGACAAAACAGTAGAGAACAAGACCAATAAAACTTAAACATTGTAAACATTACAGGACTTCCAAAGGAGATAATAGTCAAACCAGAATGGGCATCTTAGTGAATCTTATTGCCTTCAAAGTAGTTTCCTATATCCCCAAACTTGATACTATCATACAGAATGGAACAGAGTCTAATCAGTCAAAACAAGGCTCTTATGATTCTTTAAAACACAGTATTTGGTGTACCTAGAATTACTAGAGGAAAGAATTCCGAGAGGCACTTGCTTGGAGAATTTCTCCCTCTTCTCCCTCATCCTTTCCTTCTTTATCCTTCTCTGCCACTGTCAGTACTGCCTCACAGTAGCAAAGGTCACGGGCTTTGGGGGCAAACTCCAGGTCAGATTCTGACTTTTCCGTTCTCTGCATTACCCTGGGCATGTTATTTAACCTCTCTGTGCCTTTGTTTTCTTCATCTGCAAAATGGTAGGGATGGCAAGTTGTGGTTTTTTCCCCTTTGAGGATTTGGAGGGTTAATACTGGATGAGTGTCCCTTTTCAAAATGCTTGAGGCAAAAAAGTGTTTCAGGGTTTTACACTTTGTTATATTCTGGAAAATGTTCATAGAACTTGCAAACATCCTTTATCTGCAAATTTAAAATGCCCCCAAATCTGGAAGTTTTTGAGCATCACGTCTGTGCCCTTTCTTGAAGGGCTGGTGGTGCAGAGGGACACGGAGACACACGTCAGGCTCCAGAACAGACAGAAACATCTGTCAGTGTAGTCTGGATGCAGAAAGAGGAGCCAGCCTCTCTGTTACATCTTTGTGGGGGCCCGAGGTGCTGGAGATCCCCAAAGACGATGACTGCTAAATCAGAAATTGGCAACTGGAATGGGCTTGCACTCCAGGCCAAGGGGCATCCTGAGCATCTTGCAGGGGTGAGTAGAAAGGAGGACGTGGGGTGGTCTGACATGCAGTGAATGCATGCATGAAGTGGGCAGGAGCCCGCAGATGACAGGTGGGCGTGTTTCCATGCAAAGTGAGAAGCTTTTGCTGTGGGCTGAGTAGAGGATGAAGGCAAAATGACCAGGTTTTATGTTTTGACAACCAGTCAAGGCAGCTCACTGGAAGAAGTGAGAAAGCCTGGGGAGCCAGAGCACCTTGCAGTGAAGGTCTTCCAGCAGGGCAGTGAAAGCTGGGAGAACAGACACCCGGGAGGGTTTCAGAGGTAGAGTCCAGGCTCTCCCTAATGTTTGTGGCTCTCTCAGCATGTGGTTGCTGGATCCCTTCTCTACTGGTCCTCCTGGTTGTGAACTGCACGGCCAGGGGCCTTGTGCACACACATGGTGACACACCATTTGCAGATGTGTGCTACCTCTGTAAACCACAGCTTGGCTGCTCTGGGTCAGCGCTACCCATGCTGACAGTGGTTTCTGCTCTCTGGAGGACTGGCTTGGGAAGAGTAGCAGATTCTGGAAGCAGGCCAGAATGCTGGAGACTTTGGAATTCCACGTGCCCAGGGTAAGGTGGGTGGGTCAGTGGTGGGGAAGAGGGTCGTAGCAGGGCCTAGTCACCTTGGCCAGAGTCCTCTCCCCTGAGGGCGTGGCTGGAGGATGGTCGAAGGGAGGCCCTTTGGTGCTAGGGCCCAGGACAGGGCCTCCTGTGACTGAGCAGTTTCCTGAGGGACACAGGATCACAGAAGGATGAATAGTTTACACAGCGAGCGTGACAAACTTGGCTCCAAACATGCTGAATTTCTGGGATCTGCAGGGTGTCCTGGTAGTTTCCTTTGCTCTGGGGCTCACTGGAAGTGAAGGGAGCTGGTGCCTGGGTTTCTAGTGGGTGCAGGGCTTCATATGATTTTTGTATGGAGTCTTTCTTTAAGGTCAGTCTGTCTCTCTCGGTCTCTTGGTCTGTCTGTCTCTCTGTTTCTGTCTCTGTCTGTCTGTCTGTCTGTCTCTCTCTCACACACACACACACACACACACACACACACACACACACACAAATAGAAGCAGATTTGACCTTTGAGGAAGTTCAGTTTTGAGCATTTGCTTTCCTCTCTAGGAAAAAAGAAAACATTAAAACGACAACAGCAATAACAAAACACGTCCAGGGAGAAAAAACAGAACCGTGAAAAGCTCTTGTAACTCCTTGAGTTAAGAGGTAGTTTGCCTGTTGGGACCTAAAAAACTTGTCATTTTCTGGCTTTGAAGGAGAAATATAATGAGAGTGAAAGGCAGATGAGGGTCGTCTTACTCCAGGTGCAGTCAGAAGCCAGGAACTAGTGAAACCCAGGGACCCCTCTTCAACCCTTCCTCGCTCCTGAGAAGGTAAGCATGGGGCGTGCGGACCTAGGCGTCTTGCGCGGGCCTTGCTTCTGCAGCACTGTGGCTGTGGGTCTAAGCTCGGGGAGACGTTGTGTTTCTGGGAGCCATGATGGGGGACTTGGAACATAGTAAATTCTCAATAATTGGTAACGCTGTTGCTATTTCTGTCATTACAAATGCTGTATTTTAATTCTGTTACACGGTAGAGCCTTGAATCAAATTACCCGGAGAAGGCATAAATCATATACTAGCAGGGTAAACAAACTGATAATTATAATTCCACCAGGTAGGCTGGAAGGTATTGTAAGAGGGGGTATCTCCTGAGCTGCTGTAGAATTAAAGCTGAGTGCATGATGGAGGGATGGGTGGATGGATACATGAATGGATGTATGGACAGACAGACAGGAGGGTGAATGGATGGATAGTTAGATGACTGAACGGGTGAGTAGGAGGGGTGAATGACTGGATAAGTAGATGAGGGAGGAAGGAGAGAGGGGGAATGGGTAAATAAGTTTCTGAATGTGCATTGATGCTTCAGCCAACTTTGTGTTCTCCTCTTCTCTGGCCCTTGGAATTCTTGGCCATTCTTCTGGGCAATTGTTCTGTTCTCTCAGCCAAAATTATATACGTATTCCCTTGCTGTGCCAGTGCTAGGGTAGGGGGCACCAGTGCAAGGTGATAGGGGAAATGGGGCACCTGTTAAGAAGAGTGTTTCCCTGAGACAGCACTGAGTGGATGGCCTGTCCATCTCCCAGGGCTGTCCTTGTCCCTTGTGCTTGGCGGGCGTGTTCTTCTGTTGTCTGTGGCACGCTGGTTCTTTCAGCATTCTGTGAAGCCAGGGTAGCACCAACAAAGCTACCATCAGCTTTTTCTGGACTCCATCGTGTATCTTGCCCAACACCAGGAAGAAACCCTGTTCCCCCAAAAGGTCCTACACTTGCCTTGCTTGCTGTTATTGCCCGTATGTTTCTGGGTGAACCTTCTCAGTGCTACTCCTGTTCCTGGTGGTGTTCACAGGCCTTGTTTACAAGCACCTCTTCGCAGCAGCCTCCTGGGTGGTTAGATTCAGGTTCATGTTGCTGTGCTCCTGCAGGGCTTCCCTGTTGGTTCAGTTTTAGTTGAGGTTTGGCTACCTGCCCTTAGATGTCTTTCTGAACACTGAGCTACTACAGGACAGAAGGACCTTTGTTTCCTGTTTGTGCCACAGGTGGCCTGGTAGCTGCATGCAGTGGTTAAGACTCCAGACCCAAATGATGCTAATGTGCAAAGAGGCCTGCATTCAGTGGCTCAGTTTGTATTAAACTCCGTACTCAGGATGTTTAGGGCCCTGGACCTGTGTGTGTTTCTTTAAAAGCTGTGTTTCTGCCAACAGATCCTCTTAGATGGTAGGACTGTAAATGATGCTCACTTAAAAAGCGTTAGAGTAGGGCTTCTTTTTGAAACCTTGCCTGGTGCAAGAGCATGTAAATCCCAGTCTCACACATTCTAATACATACTAGGTTTTTCAGATTTTTTTTAAGGATTAATGAATTTTTTCAGGAGTTGTTCCCCCCTTGCACATGGTGGCCCACGGAGCTGTAGTACCGGAAATGGACAAAGCAGCCCAAATGTGGGTCACTCAAGGCCCAGGAAGGGGACCAGCCCCAGAACAGCCAAACTTTAGAGTATGTTTTTTCTTTCTTTCCTGTTTTTCCTTCAGCTTTGGTAGCATTTATGAGACAAGAACACCTGGGGATATTTTAAAGAGACATTTATAGATATTTTAAGTAACTTCTGATTTATCTTTTAATACCAAAATAATTAGCTAAGTGTGAGGGGAAAAAATGTGTGGTTGTGTGACCCAGTGCTTATTTACTGGGAGCAGACTGCTGAGGCTGACCTTCCTGTTTTGTGAACTGTGGGAAAGGGAAGAGATATCTTCTGGGAAGGAATTTTCTCTAAGTTGGAACTGGATGGATGACACTAGTGGTACAGGCAGAGACCCAGGGCCTTAGGAGTGCACTGTCACGCTCAGATTCTCCTTTCACTGGAGAATGCAGATGGAGTACTCTCTAGAAAGGACCCATCAGCCATGTAGTGCAAGGGCCATCAGGGCATGGGGACTCTTGGTGGCTAAGTTGCTGTTCTAGCCCTGAGTGTTGACCTCTCTAGTAAGGGGACAGTATCTTTTTTCCTAAGGAAGGGTGAGGTTGTTGTCTGAGTTACTTTCCTGATCACTGGGGCAAAATACCCAGTAACCACAGCCGGAAGGAGGGGGAAGTGTATTCTGGCTCTCAGGTTTGAGAGGATTCAGTCTCTGTGGGCCAGATTTGGATTCGAGGCAGTAAGGGCTCCTTTTCTCTAAGTAGAAAAGCTGCTCACTTCATGGTGGCCCATGAGAAGGGAGGAGCCAGGGAGGGACAGGACCCTTCTAGGTCACACCCCCAGTGAATCACCTCTTTTCACCAGATCCCACACCCTAGCAGTGTGTTCAGTTATGAGTTCACCTGCAGACCAGTCCACTGAGACCTAGAGTGTCCCCATGAGCCAGTCACTTCCAGAAAACCCAACTCTGAACACATAGGACTCTGGGAGACAGTCTAGATCCAGACTGTAACAGTTGTCTGTAAGAACCTGACCACAGCACTCGACAGAGTAACAAATCAATGCCAGTGGTCTACCCAAGTCCCTCAGTTGAAGACGGTGAGAGGAGACCATTAGGCAAGGAGGAATGTATGAATACTTATTTTGCAATCAAAATAAATACATTAAGTGAGAAATAGATGCTCTGGAGGTTTATGGGGGTTGTAGAATAACTCAGATCTCATTTATTTAATCCGCATTTGTTGAGTATCCACCATGCAAGGTACTGTGCTCATACAGTTGTTTTTTGAGTATGTGTGCTGTGAATTCCTTACTATTGGTTATGATTGATGAACAAGACAAACATAGCTTCACAGATTTGGTTTGGGAAGGGGACTGGATTATATAAATATATAATGACTAATGAAAATCTTAAAGCAGCTAGATTCCTTATTTTGAACTTTATAACACGATGCATTGTAAGACATAGTTGTGTAAGAAGCTGCTGTGTGTGTATGTAATAATTGTTTTTTCTAATATATATTGCACTGATATTTTTATTCCATTTACTTTTTGAAAAGTGGAAGTTCCAACCCACTAAATTAATTTTATTGTCTTATATAGGGTTGCTACTTGCAGTCTGAAAAACTTCTGTAGAACAATATTTAACCTTTTCATCTGGGATTTGTCTGGTATGCTTCTCAATAAAGTGAAATGTAATATAAAAAATCTTCCCGTGCTCCCTTTTGGACAGCATGGGTATTCAGCCAGTGAAGAATTAGAGGTTAAGTAATGTAGTAGACTGCAATCAGACACTGAATTCTAGACCTAGTTTAAGCTCTTAGCTGCAAAATATGGGTGTTTGTTTCAGCATATGATTGATAGGATTTATGTAGATACTTTCTAACACTGCAGAATAGATGGACAAAATGACTCTTTTAATCCAGCTAGCTAGTTTGAATGTTATTTTCCAATCTAGTCATTATTTTCTTTTATTCAGATTCAAACAATTTCTGCTAAGATCCTAGTATGTACATATTTAAAGAAAGAAAAAAATCTAGCATTTGTTATGTGGAGGGAACTAATTAAGCATTTAAATGTACTAACTCATAATAACCTGATTAGGGAAGGTCTCTTATTACACCTTACAAATGAAAAACAAGGTTCGTGGAGGTTAAATAGTGTGTCTGAGATCAAAGTGATAGAATTATGCTTCAACCCAGAGTTCTTGTGCCTAGGATCCTATATTTTTAAGTGGTGTAATTTGCTGTTGCAGTTGCTAGCCAGTATATTCTATGGTTCAAATGCCCCTTACTTTCTTTTAACCTACAGTGATTACTATTCCCCCTACAGCAGGCACAATACACCTGCTTCATTTTTCCTCTTCCCAGTGTTGCCATCTCCGCCTGAGCACCTCTGTTTTGATCTGCTTTCCAGGCATATTGACTCAGTCTGCTCTGTAGAGTCTAGCCAAATAAGAGCCTGTCTGACGTGGTTTTGAGATGACATGGTGTTATGTTACATGGCCACATTTTAAAACTCCAGACCTCATAGATACACAGTTCAGTCTTGACAAACAAAAGAGCCTGCCAGTCCTCACTGTCTTTCCCTTTGTGAAGTTGATGCTCTTTCTTATATTTCAGCTTTACTTTTATGACTACCTGATATTTACTATTTGTGTTGGTTGCTTTACTCTCATTGCTGAGATAAAATACCTGACACCCAAAGTTAAGGAAGGAAAGGTTTATTTTAACTCACAGTTTGTGGAGGTTTCAGTCCATAATCAGCTGGCTCCAAGGCAGGGTGGCAAGAGTTCATGGTGGCGGAAGATGGCAAAAGCAACAAGAGCAAAAAGGGAAGAGCAGGAAGAAGATTCTTTCTGTTCCTTATATTTAAGTAGGCCACCCATCCTAAGGGGGTATAGTCCTTACACCCATAACCACAGCATTGAACCATGAATCAGTCAAAAACTCTAGAAGCCTGCCCCCTTGACAGCATGAGGCTTTGCGGGAGACATCCAGACATAAACCATAACACTATTTTTCTATAAACTGACTTTTTGAACTTCAATAACATTATTTAAGAGGAAATCCTGCATCACTGTTATAAATAAATATCCATTGTCACCTGCCACTATGGAAATAACTGTTATGAAAACAATAGAATCCAATGCTAGCTGCTTATTTTTGCAAGCTGACTCTTCTTCTCTTGAGCCTTCTCCTGTCTCCCAGTGACTCTGAATGGGTGATTTTATAGGCCAGGGTGTATTAGACTATGCTGTCATTGAAGCTCATAGCTCAACTTACCAAAACTTGGTCTGTCCCCTAGTTGTATCTATCTCACATTTCCACTCAGGGCTACAGGTCCCCTCCGTTTGGGCTTTACCCTCCTGCCAGATGGCCTATATGGTTGCTGCAGAAAGGGAAAGGAGTGGAGATGTGCTCTCGTTCTACCTGCCTCACCTGGGAAGGGGCACACATAACTTTTCTTATCCTTTGACTGGCAGTAGTGATGTGGCTTCAGTCTAATGGCAAGGAAGGTTGGAAAATAAAGAGGAGTATGTGGGTATTTATTCACTAAAAGATTCTACCAAGTGTGACATTGAGGGTTTCCTCACCGTTAGCATGAGCTAAAGAACTGAAGTTATAAAGAGAAAAGCTACCTTGTGGGGAGATTACATGTTAATAAAGTTGGGACTTGAACTCAGGACCATCAACTTTCATATCCAGCCTATCATGTTTTTTAGCAGGTCTGAGCACTCAAGCAGTGATGAGGAAGATCATTCACAAGCAGGGAAACTCCTGGAACAAATATTCAACCTGAAAAAAATTTGTTTGTTTTGGGAACAGATTACTTCCAGAACTTTTATTTATTATAATTTAAAAATACATAGAATGATACTTTTATTGTTACCCATAAATCCTTTTCATGTGATCTTAGCCTTCTCAGCTGAAGCTTTACTGAGCACAGATTCTCTTTAGGAATATGCTAATAATAGTCTGTATCTTGGTTTTTTTTATCTTTTTGGAGACTTAACAGATTGGTTTATGTACATTTGTATGTTTCCCATCTAGGAAAAAAGCTCCATGAATTCAGGAACCTTCTCAGGCCCCATATCACCTTGGGCTGATTACCTAGCAGCAAGATATGAGTTACAATATGAATAAAAATTACTTACAAGGTGAACCCAGGAAATACATGTAGGGAAGTGGGAGAGTGAGACGGGGACAAGCAGGCAATCAGTACGGGCTGATCACCCACCCAATAGCCACTGTGGACCACTGGAGTGTAATTTTCTGGGAAACTCTGAAAGGAAATGTAGTAAACACACTATGGAATTACTCTACTCTAAGAGCGAAGGAGCCGGGACATTTAGATATGAATGTCCATGAATCATTGGTTGAGAGCTGCTTCTGGAACTTCCTGCCCATTTGGAAGGAGAATGGGCATTGAATGGGGTCTCTATTAGGTCTGATAACATCATAGTGCCTGATGTTCATTCTCTTTGTCTCCTAGGGTGTAGATTCTAAGATGACCTCTATTGACTTCTGTTCTTCCTGTTCCTGTATCATCTCTTCCACTCTGAATCAACTTGATAAAGTAGGACGTCTGAGATTTGGACTTCGTCTTTGGAGAGCTTGATCCTTTGAACTAGGGGAGCCAGCTACCATGCCAGGAGAGGTTCATGGTGGAGAGTAGCTGACCACCAACAACCAGTACTAACTTGCTATCTGCATTGAGTGAGCCACTTTTGAAGTGGATCCTTTAACCTTGGTTTAGCATTTAGGGGATGGCATTTCTAGCTGAGATCCACATAAGAGACCCCCACATGAAAATTGCTCAGGTCAGCCCTTCCCTAGTTCTAATCCACAAAAATCATATGAAATAAGGAATGATAATTACTATTTAAGCCACTAGGTTTAAGGACAATTAATATATGCAGTAGGATATGAATATTTATATTTATTGTATTAATTTGTTTGAACTACTACAGTGAAATACCATAGACTGGGTGGCCTCAACAAGTAGAAATTTTTTTTGCCTTCAAGTTCTAGTTCAAGATAAAGAAACACTCATAATGTATTTCTGATGAGAGAGCATTCTCTCCGTTTCTGTCTGTCTGTCTGTCTGTCTCTGGTTTGTGGACTGCCATGTTTACAGTGATCTTGCCTTGCCTTGCCTCTGATACTTGAGGAAAGAGATTTCTATCTCTTTCTAGCATCTCATTAAAAGTCTTCTTTTAATGAAATGAGTGCTGTTGGATTTGGGTCCCATACTTAGGATGTTATTTAACCTAGCCTGTCTCCCCAGAGGCCCACTTCAGTACCATCACACTGCGACTTTTAGCTTGAACATATGCGTTTAGGGGGAAGGGAAGATACAGCTTAGTCCTCAACATTCAGGGCTTTGCAAAGCTCCTGTGTTTGAACAATTTCCTTCCCAAGGGAGGGATGATATGCTGAACAAAGATAAGGTTTTGGGGAAACAGAGAGAAGAAAGGAGGAAATTCTCAGTGCGTAGATGCATTTTAGTGAGCAGCTTCCTTATAATCATTACATCCAGAGTTTTTAGGGAGGGGAGAGCAGCAACCTATAATTTTAAAAGGAGCTGCACCATTTCAGAAGAAAATTGCCACCCGAGTTGGGAGTCATAGCAGCTTCCTGGTGCTGGAAGCAGGGGAGATTGGCCTTCTCTGGTGTTGTCTGTCATCTCTGACCTGGGTTCCTACTGTCTGTCTACTTAGAGCTTTGTGATTCTTTGGTATGGGCTAGGCAGGTATTTTTGTGGCCTTTTATTTGGCCTCTGTAGGGGGTGTATTTTCCAGCAGCAGCTACGAGGTCACCCTGGGTGTAGCAGGATCCCCATACCTGTTAATTTAGCTTGTTTTGTGAGCTGTTCTATTGCAGATGCCTTCTGTGAAAATTTTGTTCCAGACTGACTTGAAAATGCTTTCAATATCGATTCTCTTTGAACAGCATCCCAGAGTTCACTGCCTGTCATAGAATAAAGGTGGGATAAAAGGAGCCCACCATGGGCTCTCAGAACAGCTTCCTGCATCCAGCCCACCCCAGTCAGAATCACACTAGGAGTCTTCTTTCCAGGACAAACCAAGCTTCTCTATTTGGCATAAAAGCCTTATCTCTTAAATACCAAGAGCAGCGCAGATGCTCAACTGGCTTCTCAAGACCAAAATGGCCACTGATGCATTCCAGAGTGGGTTCACTTTTCCTGTGGTATTTATTGTTACTGGGTGGTGTCACCCCTATCATGTCTGAGCTGTCTGAGGTAGTACAGAGGGGAGCTCTGGGGAGATTTTCATTTGCCCCCCCCCCAAAACAAATTTCATTTTCATTTGTTCCCCCTGGAAGCAAATTTCTTGTTCCTGTGCTGTTGGAGCTTCCTGTGGGTCATTACTGATGCTCACACATGTCCATCTCTCCTAGCACTGGTCCATGAGACCACACTTCTTGTCCTGGTGATGTTAGGTGTGGCTGTCTGATTTCTCTGGCCAGTGTAAGATGCCTGGAGGTGGTGTGTGTCATCTGCGGTGCTCTTCCAGACAGTAGATGCTGTGTCTCCACCTCAAGTGTTAAGCATCACTTTGGACCACACAGTCTTCAGAGTTTCCTTGTGAACCGTGTCATTTGTTTGCCATTGGGATCCTGTTGGATTCAGCCATCATGAAAGTGTACATGATCATTCAAGATAATTTGGAAAATACAGAAATAAAAAGAAAAAAAAACCCCATAGTTTTATTCCCAAACGTCACCACTGTTAACAAGCTTTTTGCTTTCTTTCTAGAGTTTTTTGCTCAATGCAAATTTTGTTCTAGTTTGGTTGCAGTTATTTGGTATGTTCAATTTTATGTACTGTCTCATGAATATCATATCATTCATGGTATTATAGAGCCTTTGTAAGGAACCTTTAGAAAGTGACTATGTAACTGGAGATGGCAGTTTAAGTAAAAAACAACAAAAACCCCAAAAAACTTTAACTCAGGGAGGTTGAGGTAGGAGAATCACAGTTTCAGTCCCACTTGGGTAACTTTGCAATTTAGAAGACCCTACCTCAAAATAAGTGACTGGGAATATAATCAGTGTGAAGTTGCTATGTTCAGTCCTCAGTTGCATGCATGCACACATACCCACACCCCACATGTGTGTGCAGGGACACATACAGTCCTGAAACAAAAGTTAACAACATTTTTTATTAATTCTGCATAATTGAAATATACGCGGTAGAAGAATCATAAAAGAGATGGAGGGAGACTCATTGTCTAAGTCTCTGTCGAGTGCCTCTGTCCAGTGCAGGTGAATGCTGGGTGATGGGTATAGTAGCAAATATGATAGAATTATCAAATTCCCATGGGCTTGGTGCTGATAAATGTTGATTTTATATGTAATCCTCTGGGGTTAGTTTGACTTCATTACCTACAATTTAAAAAGAAAAAACCTTACTAGTGGAATCTACATGTTAAAAAAAGACAATAAAAAAATCTCTGTTTTCCCTGGAGAACACTCAAGTTAAGGGAGATATACTATGAAAAAGAACAGAAAATCATGAATAGGAAAAAAAAATCACAACACATGATTTTATCTAAAAGCTAAAAGTGTCATTTACATAACAAGCCACAAACATTACAAAATCCAGAAAGTAACAGAATTATTATTTTAAAAATGGTTTTAATTAAATGCCTGACATACTGTTTAATCTTGTTTCTTTCTTACAGTTTTTGGCAGGATGCTTGTTGATCTGCTCTTCATATGATGATAATTTTGTAATATCATTTTGTGTGCAGAGAATAGAAAGATGAGTCATTCTTTTCTGGCAGTGGTTCCCTGCACAGGGAATATTTGGGAACTTTTAAGAATGCCAATGCTCAGGATGCTCCCTGGATCCATTCATTTGGAGTTGCTGGGATCCTAGCATTTTACAGATACTGGTGAGAACCAGTCCCAGAAGGGAAGCTAGAAATTTGATTTTTATTATTGATGTCTTAGAGGAAGCAACTTACACAAGCAAAGGATGTTGAAGCGTGAGTCTCTTTCACTTCACAGTTAACCCTGCTGTTTCAAATGATTTAGTAAATCTGACAGGGTGGGAGCTTAGGAAGAAATAAAAGAGTTACTGATGACAAAGTCGCAGCCCAAGGACCTTAGAGAATAGTGTGAACTTTTGTGCTTTGGTTATATTTTCATTGCATTTGAAATGAGTCTTGCTTATTTAGGTAGCATCCTCACAAAAATCAGCACAATATCACAATATGAGAAACATTAATCTTAGGCTGTTGGTCTGCTTCCATTGTGCACACTATAAGAGGTTCCTTTAGGAAATATAGCTAAGGTTGAGGAAAGCTAGCCTAGTTAGGTTTCTAAATCCTCTCATTTCCTGATACTAAGATAGTGATGGCTCCTTAGAGAGTGACCACTGTGTGTTCTGAGTGTGGAGGTTTGCCAGCTCATCATCTGGTTGATATTGCCGATCATGGCCATTTGGGAGATGTGGGACCCCAGGAACAGACCTGGCAAGGCTCAGGTCACAGGCAGTGCTCCTCTCTAAGACTTTTTGAAGATAAACAAAAGATGAAATTTAGTCTCAATCTGAAGATGAGAATGTTGGTCCAGAACAAGTTTTTTCCCCGAAGATATCTGTTGAGCGCCTACCAAGTCCATGCTAGGGATGGAAATGTTTCTGTTGCTATAGTTTAGTAAAAACATATTCCAAAACTTCCTGGCAAAAACAACCATTCTCTTGTGCTCAGGGATGTGGACTTAGCAATTTGAACATGGCAGAAGGGCTTGTGCCTGTTAGACGTCATCTGGAGAAACGATGGGAAGAGAGGACATGATGGCCAGGACGGGAATCACCTGCAAGTGACTTCACTCACATGAATGCTTTGCAACCTCTGCTGGACTGTTAGCAACCTCTTCCTATAGTCTCTCCTTCCAGGATAGTTTGAGCTCTAACTGTTGGATTCTAAGAGCACATCTCCAACAGAAAAAGGAAGAGCACGTAGTACGTAACGGTCCAGCTTTACTTGGCATCCCTTCTACCATATTAGTTGAATTAGTGAAGGTCCATCCAAATTCATAGTAGGGGAGTGGTAAGACTTTAAAAGGAAAGAAAATAATGTTCTTCCCAGTTTGGAAAGTACCTAACAGGAAAACGGTCCTGCCTGAATTAACCACCACATGTGTATTGAGCCAAGGTCTGTTCTAAAGATTCAGAGATAAGACAGATGTACCCCCAACCATGGAGCGTGCCCTCTTGTGGCAGAAACTGATAAGAAACAACTTTATTAATATATAATGTAATATTAGGTAACAATAATTGTTAGACTAGGTAAAGACAAATGTGGTAAAGGGGTAGGGGCTGTACAGATGGTGCTGTTAGAGAAGACCTCACTCCTCAGACACATTCTCAGCAAAGAGGAGAAGCAGCTTCAGGCCCAGAGGCAGAGCTATTCTTGGCAGAAGTAGTCAGAAGTTCAGCCAGTACAGCTAGAGCAGAATGAGGGAAGAAGAGAGAGGCTGAAAATGAAGTTGGGAAGGTAATAAGGGGTCAGAGGATACGGGGCCGTGTAAGGTGTGGTGATGGCTTTGATACTGAGTGTCGTGAGAACTTATAATTGCTTTTGCTCGGTTGTGCTGCAGTAACCACCAAATGTCAGTGCCCTACAAGGACTGATTGTGTAAGTGCTGTGAAGGAAAATCTCACAGAATACCTTAAGGATGGATGGAGTCTGCCTGTCAAAAACACGTTAACTAAAACTTTGTGGTTATGTGATCTTTGTGAGTCAGCTGTGGCTCTGTTCCACTCCTGTTTATCTCAGGATCTTCTAGACTGAAGGAAACTCCCTTCTTTGAGTGATTACCAACCTGGTGGCAGGAGGAAAAAGCAATAATGGAATCCATGATGGCCTAGAAAGCCATGGCTTTGAAGTGCATGTATCACTTCTGCTCACCTTTGATTGGCCCCCAATACATACATACATCGATAAATGCCTACGTACATGCACCCACACATACTTCCATAAGCCAGTCAGTCATCTGGCTCAGGCTGCGTCAGAGGGCTGAGAAGGGTAATCCTTCCCAGGGGGCAGTATGGGGGCATAAACTGCATACTGTACTTTGTGAGCCTTTGGAGGTGCTTGCTTGGGTAATGACATGATTTAATTTGCTTTTTCAGAGACAAATGTAACACTGCAGCCAAACGGACAGATAGGAGGGACAGGGCTACAGTGCTTGGGCTCCCTGAGTTATAGTCAAAAAGAACCTGGTAGATAAGGAGCAGTCAGTGTGTCTGTACCGCCAGCATGTCAGGCTCAGTGCTGGGGCTGCAGATGGTGCCACAC
This sequence comes from Cavia porcellus, assembly GCF_034190915.1. Lineage (NCBI taxonomy): Eukaryota > Metazoa > Chordata > Mammalia > Rodentia > Caviidae > Cavia > Cavia porcellus. The sequence goes on from NW_026947493.1 coordinate 34,529,148, forward strand.
AGACTGCACTGTCGCATTGGGGACCAGCCTGGAGAACAGTCAGTAGGGTTGTGCAGTGCCTGGGAGGTATAGGAGGAGATGGCCCTTCCCTCAAGACTCATCACCAAGTAGAAGTTGGCCAGGTGGAGGGGGGTGTTGGGGAGGATAGGAAAGGACTCTGAGGGCAGTGGGACCTGCACCTAGAGAGACAGGTGAAAGGATGGCTTCATGTCACAAAGCACAGATGTCCCCTGCCTTACCTGTGGGACCTGGCTGCATACTTACTTCCCTGTTCCCCAACCCTCCAGGAGCCCTAAATCTACCCCCACTCTCATCCTACAGGCCAGTGTCGAGACTACATACGTGTATCTCTGTACCCAGCTAGAATGTTGTGACAGAGGACAGGGAAAAATGGCTTGGTGTATCCTTGATTGCCCGCTCTGCAGCTCACTGTTGCTATGTGAGATGTTCCCAGCACTGTGCCCTCCTGAACAGGACAGGCCTCAGGGAGAGCTCCAGGCCTGCCGCTTTGAGCTGTGTGGCCTCCGAGAATGTCGGTTCCTTTTCTGCGACTTAATATTCCTCTCAGGATCCTTGTGTAGATTCAAGGACAAAAAATATGTGAAGCACTGATCCCAGGGGCTTGGTATGCACAAGTATACTAAGGGCTCAAGAAACAATTTCGCTGCTTCTCTTAATGGTGCGTTTACCTGTCCTTATGGAATAGAGAGAAAATGCTACAATACCAGGGTGTCAGCCCAGCCAGGGATGGCGAACCTTTTAGAGGTTTCAGTGATACAAACAGCCCGCTGTGCCACATGTGCCATAGGTTTGCTGCTTCTGGTCCCAGCCCTGCCTCCAAACCAAGTAGGTAAATTTGGGCAAAAATGCTTGACTTCTTTGAATCACTAATTCCTTTTCTGTTAAACAAGATGGATGAATGAGACCAACCTTTTTAAACAGAGTTTAATGTGTTTGGGGAGGCAGAATTCTTTGCACGGGACTGTTCACACTAAAAACCAGATTCTTTCCCCCAGAGCCCAAAACAGTGCTCTGCTCCTCCACCACCGGTCCCTGTGAGTTGTCAAAGGTGCAGTCTCTGGCTGAGATCCACAGAGCAACATACCCTGCCCTTCAGCTTTGCTCTGGCATCCAGTGTTAATGCCAGAGTAGGGCAAGGCCCATGGAACAGCTGGATAAGAAGCACCTCATCAGGGCTCTCTGCTCCTGTAATTCCGCGAAGGCTTCATTTCCTCTGACCCAGATGCTTCCTGGTCCCATGTTTTGAGGAAGAAAGGGGTTTCCAGCACAGGCAGAAAGAAAGCTGATTTTGTGCCCAGGATTCCTCTTTATCTCTGGTCATGTTCTTGGCAAATGATACATGATTCCCTTCTGGGATGGCAGACAACCACAGAGTTACTCAAAATACATTTGACCTCTAGTAGCATGACTCAAAGTGTGTGACAAAGAGAAAGGAGTCACAGAGGAAGGGGCCTTGGACATTCTGCAAAGCGAGAGGCCTGGCACGGAGGGACCGTGGCTGAGCTCCTGAAATCCTCCGAGCCCCATTTGTAGAGCACTGGTGCCCTGAGCTGGTCCTTTATGTATGTAAGCCCTTGAAATGCACTGTGTGGGTCTGTGTGGAGCTGGTTGAGTTTCCTTTCAGAGAAGACCCAAGGCTGGGAATGTGACTGTTGATATTCTTTTCTTAGCTATGAGCCACTGCCTCCCCAGTGCATAATGTCCCTCCACCCGTTTGTTTTCCCAAGGTCAACAGTTCTAAATGATAATGCCCCTTGCCATGTGCCATTAATCTTAAGCAAGCCACATGCTGCAAGTTATTAGTGGCTCACCTTGGAATCCTGTGACTAGAGAGGAAAATTACCCTACTGTCCAAAGCCCCTATTTAATTGAGCATGTGAGAGAGGAATAGAGAGAGTGTCATTAATTTTAAGATATGGGAATTTGTGTCCCCTTTTATTTAATTTCTAGAATATTCATTTAATTAAACTTTTTAAATTTGACAATTTGGGAGAAGATTTTTCTTTTCCTTTAATCACATGCATCTTAGTTAAAAAGAGTTGTCAATGTCATTGTTTCTGTGTTGCTTAATTTATAGAGGAATTTGTTGCACTCGTCAGGTAATTTTATGAACCTTTTAGAACATTTCAGTGAGTTTTTATTGTACTTTCTGTGACAGTATGCTGTGCATCTCTTTAGTGCAGAGATGAAGACAGTGACTTAATGGTCTGAAAAGTGATGACATCTTTATTTATGTGTGACTGATGATAGATTTTAGGTCATCTCTCCCATCAAAGATATCCCAATGAGACTTACTATTTTGAGGGAAGATTTTATGAGCTGTAATATTACCTGGATTAAAGTTTTCTTGAATTAAAAAAAATGCCTAGTGAGATTGTTTTGGGGAAAAGGATTCTGATTCAGTCTGCAGGTCTTCAGGAGGTGTCACTGACTATTCAGAGTGAGAATTTCTGCTCGCACAGTGTGTGCTGAATCTTCTGCCTTGCACTCTATTCCCTCTGCCTTGAATTCTTACTGGAGGTAATGTTATAGCTAAGTTCTCAACTAGGTCATAAACTCTCTCGAGATGTTTAAACATCTCCAATCCAGGTACACAGTTGATCCCTAGTAGATTTTTCTCAGTACAGGTTTGTTAAATGGAAAAGCACATAATTTCCCTAGCCCTGCAGAAGCACTGGTTGCCCTGGATGCTCTGACTGATTGAGGCAGCCCCATCCTCCTGCCTTCAGCAGAAGTGGACTGAAGCTCATGTGTTGTGACAGTAACAGGAGGCGTCACACCAAGATAGTGTGGAGACTGCAGTACACCTTAAAGGGCCTCTTGAGATGGTGAAAACTTGCAGAAGTCTCGCTCCATTGGAGAGGAGTCCTTTTGGCTTTGTCCTCTGCAGATGGCAAAGCCATAGTTTTTCTGAGGTTCTGCAAGATTTGTTATTTTTGACTGAAATCCTTCCTTCATTCCTTTCTGCTGTTTGTCATTTGCATTTCTCTCTGTTCCCCTCTTTCCTTAACTCCTGCTTGTTTGTGAGCCCTTTAGGAGAACAAACACAGGACTGCTATATTTGGCTCCTTGGCACTGGAGGAAGAGGTGTTGAGAAGGGGAGGTGTGAAGCAGGGGGTGACAAGGTCAGTGGAAGCCTCCTGCAGGCACCTGGGACACTGTTAGTTTCTCCACAGATGTCTGTAGAGTGTAACTTCCAGTTACTCGTGCTAACATTATTTCATTTTTATGTGATAGTTTGTAGTAGGTTATGTTTTGTTAATTTATGCAAAAAATGTCCTTTGACTTTTCTCCTTAATTGGGGAGCTTATCTTTTAAAATGTGAAGACAAGTGATAGCCTAGTAGTGATGGTGAAGAAGTTAGATTGATGTGGGTCTGGCGTTGTTTGCAGTTTCAAGTGGAGAGCTGGCTCTAGAGTGTAAGAACGCTTGCCTTCTGTGACGCTGTGATGCCGACGATCAGTCCTGGGAAGCCTGGCTTAATTTCGTTTACAATCCAAATGAGATTCTAGGTGTTTGCCAATGTCCACAGCTTTCTCAGCACTCCTGTCTATGTTACTGTGGCTGGTCCAGGAACCCGTGGCCAGGCAAGCTATACTTCCACAGCAGGACTGTGGACTCTCAGGAGTTTGCTTATGCAAATGAATTCACAGACTTATGCAAATGAGAGAGGACTGGAAGGCCTCCTCATGTGGTCTGGGCCAGCTCTGGGCTCCAAGGACTCTGAAGCTCAACAGACTTGTGGGGCCTCACCTACTTTAATGTTCAGTGCAAGGAAAGCGGATGTTTTAAGTACTGTGTCCCTAGGGTTTGATTCTGAGCCTTCCCTGTCCTCCCAGACAACTCTACTCTGTACTGATCTGAAATTTCTCAGGCTGCCCCGGTTTATTACGGTATATTGCATGGTGCCCACGCTGAAGAGTTTGAGATGGATGTGTCAGGATGACCAGGAATGTGAAACTTGTCATCAAAACTGGCAGAGGGGTTATTACTTATCACAGAAGACTGCTTGTGGTTTGTAGGATGTTGTGACAAGAAAGCCCCCCAGGGTCACTGGTCTTAGTACCAAAATACTGAAAACCAAAACAAAAAAACCCAGTTTTCCTGATTTCAGCAAAAGTATCAAGGTTGAAATTGGTTCATTATCTGCTCCTGAAACTGTAAAGAAGCAGCCTGAGTGAGCTGGGGAAGTGCATAGCTCTGGGCTATTCTTGGGAGCCCCCCCTGCCCCCAGTCAGTGCCATAGGCTCATTTGGCCCAAGCAAAGGGACATTGTATCTGAGGACACAGACCTTTCTTCTGACTCCTCATGGGCCATGAAAGAGTATTGGGAACCAAACTAGACCATGGACTCTCACATCAGTAGACCATGGACTCTCACATCTGGTTCTGTTTCTTGCACTTATTTTATAGTTTCTTATTGTGATTATACCTTGTGCCAGACACTTGCCCTCATAGAACTTACTGTCTAATGGGAGTGAAAGAAAATAAATATTTTAAATATCTTTTTAAAGAAATGGTGACAAATACAATAAACAAAATGAGGACTATTGATAAAGGTGTGCGTGTGTGTGTGTGTGTGTGTGTGTGTGTGTATGTGTGTGGTGGTGATGGTGGTGGTGGTAGTGAGTTGAAGGAACATTTCTTACTTAAGGTGAGGGCCCTCTCTCTTAGGCAGAGATGATTCAGCCAAGATCTGAATGATGAATAGGGAATTTTCCAGGTGAGAATGAGGGGAGCAGGTTCCCTAGGAACAGGCCAGTCCAGTGACAGGGACTCTGGTGGCTTCACCAAATACCCAGTGAGAAGAGGACGAGGACCATTTGGTCTGGGATCTAGTCACTCCTGTGGTTGAAGTTTCCATATCAAAGCAAATCAGAGCAGAGGTTTTCTGATTCCTAGTAAAAAATAGATTAATAAGGAAAACCCAATGTCCAATTAAAATTAAATGTTATGTATGATTGAAATATTTTTTATTCCGAATGACCAAATTCTGAGCCATTCTGAGGCACGGTGTGGAATTGCAAAATCTTGTTGCTGTTTACCTCTTTTGTATTGGTAATTTACCTTAGGAAGGCTCAGAAATCTTCCTCCTGTCCCCTTCTATCCCCCAACATGCTGGCTCTTTCCTTACACTCTTCTCTCCTTTCTGCCTCCCTTCCTTTCTGCTTTCTGTGCAGCAGTATCAGCTGCGGGTGGATCAATGAGCAAACTTGCCTTTATTGGAATCAGTTCTGTTCAGTAAAAGCTTTTTGTACAAAGTCCAGCAAGTGTATGTTTTGGAGTCTCTTTTCTGCTTAAGAAACCAAATTTTTGTCAAACTGGATTTCAGTCTTTTTCTAGGCTTTGTCAGTTATTTAGGCTAAAAAAAAGTTTTAGGTAGGGTAATTTTTAATTGGCTAAAGAAATGTAACTCTGTGTTACTTACGTTTCCTTTTTCATTGTGGAACAAAATACCCAACATCCATGAGATAAAGAAGGAAAGGTTTATTTCAGTTCTCAGTTTGTAGAGGTTGCAGTTCTTAGCTGGCTGGCTCCAAAGCAGGGTGTCATGACAGAGGGGCATCGCAGAGGAGAAGCAGAGCATAGCGTGGCAGGCAGGAAGCAGTGAAGCAGCAGCAAAGAGCCTCCCTTTCCCTTTTATTCCATCCAGGCTATAAGCCTATTGGTTGGAGTCATCCATACTCTGGGGCATTATACACACCAGAACTATGCTAAACCAACCAGGGGATTGATTTAGTTATCACATGCCCTTAGTTCATATTCATATGCTCTAGATCCAGCTACCTCTGAAAAGCCCTACCTATGAGTGAGGCTTTGGTGGGGGGATTTCTTACATTAAGGCCATAACAGGTTGAATAAAGAGACCTGTGCTGATGAAGAGATCCTGGGCTGTGATATGACAGTCTGTCTGGGGGTGAGAAGAGCTAGTGGGCCTTACAAATCTAAAATTCAGAGAATTGTGTATTTTAGTGCTTTTATGAAACCAATACATGAGTCTTGTTTACATTTTAAAGACTATAACCACTTCTTAGAAACAACTAATAGAAAATTGAATTTTTAATGGGGATGTGTCTGCATTCCATCTCTGTATTTTAGCTTCATTTTGATCTTGTCATGAACTTGCTTATCAATGTGATCTTGATGCATTACTATGGGATGAGCTGAAGGAAAACTTTGGTGATTCAACAACAGATGTGCTGGGATATATGCTGCCAGGCCCTGAACTTGGTTGTTTTGGTTTCTTGGTGGCAGGGTTGGCTTCTGGCACTGAAGAGCTCACTCAGGGACACTTCCATAGCTGTCAGGAGTAATCTTGACATGTAAGCTGATCACTGTCATAGAGGAAGGGCAATGGGTTTACAAAACTCCATGTTCCAGATGTGAAATGTTTTGTGTTCAGAACTATCAGAGGCATTATTTAAGAAGGCGATTTAAAGAAACTCAAATGTCTGTTGAGACTTAGAAGCATACAATAACTAGGTTAAGTGGGACCCACAAACAATTCATAGACTTCATAGACTGAAAACATGCCAGCAGCCAGCCAGGTTGGGTGGCAGAGTTCTGAATGCTGGGCCTGCGTGGCCCAGACTTGTCACCTGTTGAGAGAATGACACACCACTGCCATGGGATCCTTTCCACTGCACTTTGACTGATTCAGAGTTAAACCCTTGGTCCTTTGCCTCTCTCTTTGTGTACTGGTTTGTCTTCAGCTCCTCCTCTCTTTCTGTTCATTTCCTTTTCTCTCCTGACTTTCTTCTTGTCTGTTTTCTCTCCAAACTTCGTTTAAGTCTTTGGGTATCCTTCTTCCATTGCTGGGGTCCTAATTGTGCTCTTTGGAGTCTCTTGACCCCTAGCAGCCTCCTTGAAATGGGTTTTAAGTGACAAATAGGCAATGAGAAAGCCCTCACTTTTCATGAAAGGCTTCCTGAGAAAACCCATGGGTCCATTAAGCCGTTTTCTTTGCCAAGCTCATTTGCACAGCTGAGGTCTGAGCAGTGTACAACCACACTCTTTCTCTGGGCCTCTCTTCAGACATCTGCCGCCTCCAGTCTTCCCTTCCAGACCCAGAAATGCTGTTTACTCTTTGTGGGCTGCCAGTGTAAATCTCTGTGCAAAAGGTGTTCATTTTGTTTGGCAGAAAACATTATTCATACTGGACTTGTGTGCTTGTGTTCTGTGTGAGCCTTTGACATGTAGTCTTTGGCAAGCCTTGGTCACGCCATACAGAACTGCTACAAACTATTTGGATGTGATAGAACTGGAGGCCCCACAGCTCCGGGAGCTGTGAAAGCCCTCTTTCCACCCTGTGCACATCTAAGGGTAGTCTTGCTTTCTGAATGGTTCACTAAAAATAGATTAGGAGGATGGAAACCAGGCTAGAGGAGGTTTTGAAATTTACCAGGATGAACCTGATGCTGAGTGCATAGAGAGGTACCCTCTAGATAACATTTTTCACACAGTGAAACCTCAGTTTGGGAATAAACATGTGTGAGTTAGGCTGAAATGTAAAATTTTCTGTATTTGGCCATTTTCAGTCTACAAGAATAGGTATTTCTTATAGCTCACTCTAATAGCATTAAAAATGGAGTAAGCCTTGTTCAGTGTGACTGTTTTCTATATCATTAATTTATTTATTCAAGGTACACCTGTTGAACATATTCTCCTGTGCTCAGCATTTTGGTTGGTCTTGAGGTTATGAAGAGAAATAAAACCTATGTCCTGCCCTCTATATAAGAAGACCAGCACTCAACTGACTGCTGTGTAAATGCCAGGCACTAGGGAAGGCCTCTCAGAGAAGGCTGAGGGCACATGGGGTGATCAGCTGTCCTAGTTTGCCGAGAACATCCTAATTTTAACAGTTAACATTCCTACTCCTGAGAAAAATTGGACCAGTTCAAACGAGGGCATGGGTACAGTTGTGGCTCTGTGGAAAAGTAACAGCCATGTGGTTAAAGTAGCTTAACACTGGAATTAAAACCTACTCCTCCACCCTGGAAGAGAGAAAAAACACATTGCCAAGATCAAAGCTCTGTAAAGTCTCAAGAGTGGAGGAAGCTCTTTAATTTGTTGAACCAGAATTTCTCTAACTTATTTGATCCTGGAACTCTTTTTGTGCTCAACATCTTGAGAACATCTTTAGTCTCACCTCTTTTTCCTTTTGTAAAAAATTACTTCCTTCTCTATCCTAAGGTGCATGTCATTATATTATTAGTCATTTTCATAATTTGGGTGACAATTACTATTAAAATAGCCCCATGCAAGAACGTATGTTAGGAATGCAATTTGGGAATTAAAAGGTTTTTCAGAAGGGTTGCTAATGGGCTGTGGAGGGTTATGAGCTGTGGTGAGGGTCTTTTCCTGGCTGACACATACAGAGTAAGGCTGGCTGGCCAGCTCCTCTCCTGAAAATTCTTCTTCTTCTTTTTTTTTTTTTTTTTTTTTTTTAACATTGGAGGCTGAACCAAGTTGTTATGGAAACGGAAATGGTCTCCCCTGTCTGAGAACAGTTCCTAGCTAATAATTAGAGGGCATGGCTGAGCAAACTTTACTGGAAATGATTAATCTTTGCAAGGTGCAGGTAAGCCTAAAAGCTGAACAGGTGTTGTTTGGCCTTTGTACCTCCAGCCCCAGAAAATGTTCATTTGGAAAGAGTCCAAGAAGCTCAGGCTTTGAGTCCTTCCTTACTTAACAAAAAATAAAATTATCCTTCACTACTATGGTAGTTGGCTAATGGCAAATTTTAAAGCTATGTCTGAAGTCTGTGGTGCCTTAGAGTATGGTTTGTAAACCCAGGAGCTTGTTACAATGCAGATTCTGGGCCTCTCTCCAGATCCACAGTCAGAATATCTCGGCAGCATTTTGTTGGTTTGTTTTTTCTTTTCCTTGCTTTCTTTTCTTCTTCTCTAGCCCTTGAGCTCTTGTCACTTCTTTCTTTGCCTTGCACCTGTTGGGCAAGCACTCTACCACTGAGCTGTAACTCCAGCCCCTGGGTTTTGGTCTGGATGAGAGTGGAGCTGGTTCTTCCTCTATATTAGGGGTCTGCAGACCTTTTCTAAAAAGGGCCAGATGCACAGTTTGGGCTTTGCATCTCTGTCCTCATAGAAGGAGAGCAGCTCAAGACAGCGTGTGAAAGACTCGTCTGAGTCCCAGTATACCTTTGCTTCCAAAAACAGATAGCAGAGGAATTTGCAGACCCCTGTTAAGTGCTGCTCAGCTCATGGAACTTCTGCTTCAAAGATATTTGTACTGAAAGTTAACCAACGAGCCAGAAGATCTCTTTAGTCCTATCACAAGGCAGGAAAAAAGGGAAGAAGCTTCTGGAGTGGGATTCTTTTTGAAAGACTTGATAGCAAAACATTCTGTTAACTATAGTTGCTGGGCTGAGTTTTAAAGTGGGATGGCTCCCTTTGCCATTCTCCTTTGTTGTAGATAAGATGATTTCCTGATTTGGAGGCTGAACCAACAGTGAATTGATGAACTTTGATTTTTTTTTTTTTTTGGAAGAAAAACTTCAGGTTTTCCTTGAAGGTAAAGGCAGTTTATTAGAGATTAGGTGCATTGTTTTCCAGGGACTGATTTTCTTGTTTATCTCTATTCACTGTTTTGGGTTCTTTTTCTTGAGTTCTTGCCATGTGCCTTGAACTTTTCCTTGGGAGACAGACAAAATCACTCCATCCTTGTTGTTGGATACGTGTCTGTGCCTAACTTCATAGGGCATTAAAGTTTCTTTGGGAACCCATATAAGTTCAGTGACTTGAACTTGTCTTGCCTTTTGCAAGTACCACCATAACACAGACTATGTTACACGCCTTCAGCTAATTTGTCATTGCTTTAAAAATGCTTTTGGTGTGGATAGGGCCTGCTATGTAAGTGTGCATGTAAGTACTTGAGAATGGACTCTTCATTTATCCTGACTGTGTACATTCAGGCAGATTGTGAACGTCTGCTTCCTTTGTTCCAATATCTTGTTTTCCAAATGCTTTGCTTAGTTTCAAATTTCCTTTTTATGCACTTTATGGGAGACACAGTTCCCTTGGACCACAGTCACGCATGCCCTAAGTAATGCTGCACACATTTCTGGTCGTGCCCTTCAAGCTTTTCTTTTTGTGTCACAGCAATTCCTTGCTATTATCTTATTTTCTGATTTCTTGGGAGGAGATAATCATTGTGGCTGGTTTGTGCATTCTGTAGTGTTTTAATTCAGTTATGGTACTACTGTAGCATATGCTAGAAGCAAAATGGCACACATACCTGAATTTTTCTTTGATTCGGCCTTAAAATCTGTTTTCATGTGGTTTGAGTGTGTGTCTGTTGTGGCACTATTTGCTTGAATAGCTTTACAATGTCATTGTCATCTCACTGTTGTCAAACATAGGTGCATTGTCTTATGTCATATTTATAGCCCTTTTCCAAGCTGCTTTGTGTTCATTCATTACAAGGTGAGTTAAATCCTGCCCTTATTGATTGTTGTATTTTTGTTTAAACCTTGGCCTTTGGTTTTTTTTTTTTTTTTTTGTCTTTTTCCTTTTTATCGGTACTGGGGATCGAACTCACGATTGCCTGCTCGAAAGGCAGGCGCTTATGCCGCTGAGCTAAATATCCAGCCCCTGGCCTTTGGTTTTAAATATGAAAATTTATGCTTTGATCCTCTCTCTCACCAATTGTTTCTTTCTAATATGTTTTTTACTTTTTATTCAAAAGACATTTGTTTAGTGTTTTCTATGGGCAACACATATCTCTTCATTCATTTCCAGGAACTTTTGCTTAGACCTGAGAGGTTTTGCTGTCCCCTTTGGTTTGGGGAGAGCACTCTGGAAGTGTTTGTGGTGGCTGTTTCGGGCAGCCTGCTGAGGGAATAGGAGCAGAGTACTAAGAGCCTGGGTTTCCAGTCCAGCCTCCAGCCAACAGATGGGTGACCCAAGGTCTCACACCCCTCCTTTGTACTTGGAAAATGGCAGTGCCTTGCTGGGAAGAGCTTGTATCCCCTGCACACACCTGCCAAGAGTAAGTCTCCTGCCAGTGGTGCTGTTCCCACTGACACTCAGGAGAAGGTGAGTCAGCCTTTATAGCTGCTCCATAGTGTGAGCCTTTTCCTAAACACTCCACCTCTTCTGTCTACTGAAACACAAATGCCAGCTCTCTGAATTTGCTAGCTCTCATGGGCCTCCTCTATTTTTTACCTAAAATGCTGTTATTTATTGCAACTTCAGCCTGAAAATTCAGGTTCTTAATCTGTGGTTTGTTATTTTGAGTCTTGGACCAACAGTATTTCACAGGAAGAGTCTGGCAGTGTGTCTTTAGTTGGCCCAATTTTATCAAATAATAGAAACAGTAGATGTGATGATCATATTCCAGGTCCAGGTTGCTGCCTACAGTCCTGTTGAATTATGATCTAAGCTTTGGAGAGTTTCGACTTGGGAGAATTTTTCTGGGCCTACCCTTGATCCATCAGACTTGAGTTTGAGCAAATTATCTTCACTTTCATATATGACAGTGATGCTATTATAAAAGTTCATAGAGACACATGCTGTGTGATTAATGTGGAATGTTTTACTGCAGGCTCTTGCAATTGCTGCTGAGACTTTTTAAAAAATTTTCATTGGTTTGGAAGTGGTTGGATTGTGACTTTTTTATCCCCTATATTTATCTTCAACCTCAAGAGAGTGTTGCAGCTTTTGTAGCTGGTAAGCAGTGTACACTGTCAAATTCCACCTCTGTGAAAAATTGGTGGAAAATTGTGTAGGGAGAATTTCCTTTTTTAAAAAAGATTACCTCATTTAAAAATATTACCTTATTTCCACTGATCTGTCATCTGTTTCCATGGAAATAGAATTAGGAGATAGTTTCTGACGATCATCTTCAAGGCTGGCTCCTGATTCCCTCTCTAGTTTCCATAGAGATGGAAGCAGTGTGAGGGGAAGCCAAGGTAAAAGGGAGGCCATAAGGTAATAAGCCGACAGCTGCCCTGTGGACTGAGTCCAGTCCGCTCTCTGGAAGTTACTGTGTGGACAGCTTGGTTGTGAACCCTTGGTGATGCTAACACTTACTGGGGGCTGGGGGTACACATGCACTGTAGAAAGCAGGCCTTGCCTTAAGATGAGAAGCCCTGCTGATTTCCACATTGTATCTGAGGCCGATTCTAGAAATTTCTAGGATCGGCTTCAGATACACTTGCAGCCTCCTGGATATAGAGCCCTGCCTCTTTTTGTTTGTTTGTTTTGTTTTGTTTTTGACAATCAGGTATTGATTGCCTGGTAAGTTTGGTAGCTCTGATCTTACAAGGTGGCAGGAAGAGAGAAGTTGGCTTTTGTCCGTCAGTAGTTTAGCCTCTCTTAGGCTACACACTGGCAAAAGTTTTCAGATTTTCTGTCTACTTTAGTGAACACAGAAGCCATTGAGTGGTGTTGTCACCAACTGAACCATGCTTTGCTGTTCCTGAGGCTATCTTGGTTGTTGTCCAGAAATTTTGAAGTTGGCTTTATGCTTTTAAATTCAATCAATCTGCATCTTTTAACAGAACAGTTGGTCTGAAGCCGACTAATTGATACCATTAACAGAAATAATGTCAAAAAACAAAACAAAACAAAAAACCCCCCAAAAAACCAAAACAGTGTCCTTGGAAGAAAACAGTTATAAATTAAATAGGATAAAATGTGGTATTTGAGTAAGATTTTCTTTCTTTCAATCCAGGTCTTTTGTTCCTGGGCTACAGAAGGGCAGCACCTGAGACCCTCACCGTTGAGGCCACTTGTTGAGTGGATAGTTTCTAGAATATCCTGCTGGCCTTGGTTTGAAAGACATTTTAGGCAAAGGCCTTGAAACTTTATTTACATGGCAGTACCACTGATTTGAGATAGTGGCTAATGGGATCCAGCACTGCCTTTGCCCATCCCGCTGGCCTTTTTGGAAAGGGAGGAAGTATTGTGCTTTGAGCTCTATCTTGTCTTATCCTGAGAAGGTCCTTTTACCCTCTTTAGAGGTCTGGCACCTTTTTGATTTTGAAAAAAAAAATCAAAAGGAAAAAAACAAAGTTAGAAAGAGCTAGACAGCCATTGAGAGTTAACCTGTTTGACTTAGCTAAGAATCAGCCATTTGTATCATGTGTCCTGTGATTGCCTGTGAATTACTGCTGTGAAGATCTGAAAGATCAGGCTCAGGCAGCCTCGCTTGCTTCTCGATTCCCACAGAAATCTCTGTGGCTACTCTTGGGCCCTGTCCCACAAGTTTCTCCTCTGACCCAGGTTAATCCTTGAGTCACCAGTGTGCTTGCCTGTGATATTTGGAAGCAGCTGTGTACACCTTCTCCCCTTTGCCTGATGATGGAGGAAACTCACCTGATGAAATTTCTGCTGTCATTGTTTGTTGGTGACTGTGTGCTCCCAAAATTTATATATTGATGTCTGATCTTCAGCAGGTCGCTGTTTGGAGGGGAGCCTTGGATGGTAGTTAGGTCATGTAGGTAGAGCCTTCAAGGTGGAATTAGTATTCATATGAGTGGAGAGACCTAGGATGACACAGTGAAAAGGCGACCATTTCTAATTCAGGAGCTAAACCTTTCCTAAGGACAAAATCAGTGGCACCTTGATCTTAGATTTCTGGTCTCCAAAATAGACACATGTCTATAATTTAAGCCATGCAGTCTGGTATTGTGGTATAGCAGCAGAACTAAGCTATTCCTCAGTGTTCTTCAGATGGGTCTGTGGGTTGAACCTCTTTGTGGCCAGGCTGCCTGTGTCAGTGCCTTGGAATTTCTTGTTTTAACTAATGTCCTTTTTTTGGGAAAAGAAAACCTCTCAGAAATGTGGGTAACAATGACCTTGACTAAATTTCTAAGACCCTTGCCCAACAGTGCCAGGTGGTGAGTGGACTGCCTGAAGCTCTCAAGTCACCAGGTGGGGACTGTGCACAGGCCCATCTGTTGTGCACTTGCTTTGTGCCAGGTGTGACACAAAGTGCATGGTCTCAGTCCTTGGGATGAGCCAAGGAGACAGATCCAGAGTGGGGCATGCAACAGAGACGTGCTGACCCAATGAGCATTTCCATCTTCATTTCACAGGCACAGAGGCTCGTGCCTGATGTCAACTCAACTCTGTGAACCCCCAAGCCAGAATCACTGAGATACATGAACTCACTGCTAAAGACAAGGTCATATCCTGACTTTCCTTGGCCACAGGGCTGGGATTTGGATTGAGGCCTCTGGACTGTCAGCTGCTACTCCCAGCCCAGTCATTGTTGGTATCTAGATATGTAACTGTCTTATGTATTGCCTTGTCTTTCATTGAGGCCAGGCTTCCTCTTTGGAGACTTTTTAAGGCCCTTGTCTGCCTCCTGCCCTAGAAGTTGGGGTTACTCCTTACTGATGTCATAGGATCTGCTTGGGCAGTGGCCCTAGGGCTGGGAGTGTGGTCTGCTCCATCAACCTGCCTGCGAAGTGCTAGGGGCAAAGTGACCTGTCCTTCATGCTATCTCCAGTAGATGTTAAGTGAATGCTAGTGGAAAAAATGCTAAACTTGAGTAGAGTGGTCTGAGTAGCCAGGCCATCTGGTTGATCCTGTTTTGATGCATAACACAGCTTCCTAGGGTGATGTCCCTAACACGAATAGCAAGCCTCTTCCCTCTTGTCTGTGCTTGGTGGATGGTCCTATCCTGAGGGAAAACAGCAGAAAAGCTGACACTTGCAAAATTCACCCTTCACTTACTTACTGTGAAAAAGGGCTTGGTTGTAGGGTTGTTAATCAAGCTGTCAAGTAGAATATGAAGGGCTTATTTATTATATAAGGAGGTGCTTTATAAAGAAATTGGGTTATGGTAATGAACAGATATTGGGCACTAATTATGTTGCTGCTATTAATCAAGATATTCATATTTAGCAGTAATAGCAAACATAAGTAAAAGTAAATAAACTTTCCCATAGGTGAATTGTACCATTCATTGGTTAACTTTCCACTAAGAACATTGGATATTTAGAAAGACTTTTTAGAGAGTCATTACCCTACATTTCAGCAATACTTATAAATGTACATATCAACACAAAGAGACATTGCTAATTATTTTTTTATTAAATCCAAACAACTTCTTGGGTTTAAAATGTATGTACTTGTTAATATCTGTCCAAATCTAAACTTCCAAGGACTGATTTAAGGAATGTTTCATTTTATGAGCTTGGAATCATCAGACTTGTGCCCTCCATCACAGTTGGTAGGGGGCAGAGCCAGGATATACCCATTACTTACACTTTAAAAATTGATTTGGTATCAAGTACTGCGCTTACTTTTGAGACAATTCTATGAGCTGGCCTGAGCCACACATGCATCTTATTAAAGTGATAATGTGTCTTCTATCAACATAGAGTTAATTCTGTTTGCCTCAATTTTCTCTCTGGACATGATCATGGGACAGAAATGAAACCATGATTGTCTCGGGTACATAGTCCAGCACATACTAGGCTGCTAGAACATATGAACTGATTTAAAGTCATATTTTAGTGGTTTGAAGCAAATACCTAAATTTGGAAGTTGGATTTAATGCCTTTAATAATCTGGTGGACTTGAAATGTTGCTAAATACCTCCTCCTGGGAATGTATTTACAGGCAGCAAAATTTATCCAAGTTAGGTTTTAGATTGCCCCCAACTGAAGTAATAAAGTAATTTTAATGCAAATACTGGTGTTTTCTATGCCAAGACTGATGAAAAATGAGGGTGTTTTACATAAGCCACTTAGCAGTACAACCTTGTCCAGTGCTCACAGAGAACGCATCAGCCTTCAGTGAACTAACAGAATGGAAACATCTATTTGCTTTAAATGAAATTTCACTTGATTGTTATTTTTATGTTGAAAATCCAATTTTAGCTTTTAGCCTCACATAATAATGAGTTTTTTGATAACCATTGTCAACCTTTATTTTAGGTGTAAAGGGAAAATAACAAATAGCCTTCTATAATGAAATAGTGTAACAAATAAAATCTGATGCTGGTAGCCTGCTCATCATTAGCATCAATAAGTGGATTCTTGCTTACTGGACAGAGAGAACAGGATGCTAATTGTTAAATTGGGAGAAATTTCACATTGGGCTTGATAACTCAGAGAATGACTGTATTTTTATGTCTGATATTTTTTCTGTAGACTGACCCTGAAGTCTAAAGCCAGTGTTAGGTACCTTACTTGATTCAGAGCAACTACATTAGATAACATCAACAATTCTGGTTGGGCTTTACCTGGTAGCTGTGAGTCTACACATGCCGTGTTGGGTGTAGGGAAACGGGCCCTTGCCGGTCACTTTCTTGCCATAGATTCCCAGTGGGGTGGCAGAAACTGCTTATCGCAGCATGGTGTTGAAAATAAATCCTGGAAGCACCATATAGCTCAAGTGACAACTTGAAAAATAATAATCAGGGCACTGAATAGAGGCTGAGACACAAACTCAGTTAATAAGCAGAGGAACTCATCTGTCAAGCATTGGGTAGAAAACGTATTTCTGAGTTTATTTCACAGCACATTGGGACATTTCTTTAACACAATTCATCTCCACTTAAAAGACAAAAGTCTATATTTTCATGGAAAATAATCAGAGACAAAGCTTTGCTCTGTTTTTTTCCCTGAAATTGACCTTGTCCTCCAAAGAACATTTTTTATAGTGTAAAATGTAGTTTATTTGACCCCAGCAAACTTGGAGTAAAACCATCACAATCATCAGTGGATAAGGAAATAGAACTGAGTTTGGGAGAATCAGCTAAAGTGTTTGTTATTTTGTTACTGAGAAAATACATTGAAAGAGAGGTGGCAGGGAGACTCTGTAATTCCACAGGGGTGTTCACAGAGGTGGTGCTGAGAGTGGCAGGCAGCTGGGGAGCCCATGGTGCCACACCCCCCTTACTGTCTGCATGGGAAGAAGTCACCTGTTTAGTGTCACATGGCTGGTGTGGGGCAAGGCCAGATCTGTATCTAGATCATACACTAGGGCACTGTTTGCCAAGGTGACTTTTTAAGTCTTTACTTTCAGGATACCTGCAGGTTTACTTCTTTAAACTATTTCAGTTTCTGTGTTCTCTCAAGTTCTAGGTTCCCATATGCTTGCGTTTAAGAGAAGCCATAAAGTAAACGATTGTTCACCAGGGGTTTCAGCAGGGACAGAAGGGAGCAGTTCTCTCATCTTGGACTTGTTTCCTTTCAGGTTTGGGAACAGGGGACAGCCTGGCATGGAATCACCTGCTTTTCCAGAGGAACTGTCCCTGTGCGCTTGTGATGGTCTCTTTAGGTGAGACCTGGTTGTCAGAGGCCAGCTTGGAGGCAGGGTAGTTGTCTGAGCACAAGCCCATGTTGTCATCACTCTTTTTACAGCGAGGGAAGCAAGTGCTGTTATAGAGCTGGGGAGGTGGAGAGATCAGAGATTCTGCTGGTTGAGGAATGTGGGAGCCCTCAAGATTCCACCTGAACATTTGCTGCATAGCTGATGGATCATTTAGGGCAGTGCTACACTCCTAGGCTGAGGTAGGCCTTCCCGATGCAACTGAGTGAACACCAGCCACCTCCTGTTTGTTTTCTGTGTCATTCTCTGTGTACTAGGTTCTGTGGACAGGCCTTGTGATAGTCCCCTCTTTCCCGTTTTTGAGGCATGATGAGGTGGACTCTGGGTCATATGCCCGAGAGCAAGTCTGGAGTCTCTAACTCTGGGTTTGACTCGCGAAGTCCCTAGTCAAACAGCACATGGTCATTTCCATCCAGAAGCTGTAGTGCAGCCCTGCTGACCTTTCCTTTGCCCTTATGGCTGGTTCTCACGTGAAGTGAACGACTAGGTGAGAAAGTGCTTTCTTCATGGTTTGTTTGGATGGTGGTTATACCTGATGAGCTGAGCCCATCCTAGGAGTGAGCTGCTCAAATTTTCATCCCTTTATGGTTCATATTTCTTTCCATTTTTCCTTTGATCCAGAGTAGTGAATGTGAGTGAAAACAGAGGGAGGTTTTCTCTGGAACAGGGACCCAGGGTTAATAGTAAACGCTGCAGTGTCTGTCGCTGTTAACAGCATCCCAGTCTTTTCCAGCTCTGGTCGGGAGAATGACTTCTCAATTACTGGTGACTTCAGTAAAGCATGGAAGCCCAGCGGGGAGAGGGCTCATCTGGCCTCTCTCATTACCCAAGAGCACGAGCAGAGGTCCCCTGCCTTGGAGCAGGAGAGGCCTGTGTATTTTTGCTGTAGTTTCTATTAATAAACATGGTAATTTTTATGTTGACAAGGCAGTAATGAATCCATGGGCTTGGAAGAAGTAATGGAAAAACCTATTTCAGTTCCACAAAGTTGTGATTGTTGTACTTTTTAGATTGCAGTTCTTCTAAATGGCTCAGAGTCCAGAGGTTTCTAAACTTGGCTTTATCTTGAGATATAAGCTCTTTATGTTACAAAAAGAAATGCTTATGTTAGAATTAAATGGTTTTCCTGCAAAAGAGGATTTTTTTTCACAGAAAAGGGCTTTTGGACCAAATAAATTTGGGAAATTCGACTTTAAAATTGTTGCCATTGTATATTTGCACATTAAAGACTCTGAGAAATTCTGATAAAGAAACCTGTTCAGTTTTACGCTGTGATTTCTCACTTACTTATCATCCAAATTCTAATTTGCCTGCACTGCACTTCTAGAAATGGGGCATTAGGTTTGTAGAGTTCAAAAACATAACATCTAAATATTGAGCGATATTTGTTTAGGAGCATTTTTTCTACAAATATGACAGAATTTATTTGATCAGGGATTAACAGATTTTTTCTTTAAAGGGCCAGAAAGTAAATATTTTGGACTTTATGGGTCCCAGTGGCAGCAACTCAGTTCTACCACAATAGTGTGAAAGCAGTAGTAGAAAGTGTGTACACCTCAGACACAGAGGTGTTCTAATAAAACTTTATTTCCAAAGGTACTGAGTGGCAGGCTAGATTTTGTCTGTGGGCCCTCCTTCCCTACTTTCCTGTTAGATCCCTGGTCTGCTGATTACTTCATGCATGTTCCATTGCCAACATCTGAGAGAATGCAGGGGGCCAGCCAGTCAGTACAGACGTAGATGGGATAATCTGGATGCTGCAGATCAAAATGTCAGGTGACTCTCCCAGGGTCACCTCACCTATCAGCAATGGCTGTTGTTCCTTCCAGCAGTAATACATGCCTCCTCCTTTAAGGCAATTACTCATACTCAGCCTTGGGTCAAGTGTCCCCTTCCTCAGAGGCCTCCTTGACTCCCAGGACTGCTAGGATAGTCCTCTCATAGCTGTCTTTGACATTCACTGGCATAAATGCACGTAGTTGGATGGCTGTCCGTCCCCTCCCCTCCCCTCCCCTCCCCTCCCCTCCCCTCCCCTCTTTTCCTCTCCTCTCCTCTCCTCTCCTCTCCTCTCCTCTCCTCTCCTCTCCTCTCCTCTCCTCTCCTCTCCTCTCCTTTCCACTCTTCTCCACTCCTCTCCTCATCTGAATGTTGAGCTCTTAGGGGCAGAGATATTTATTATTAGTTTGTGTCTCCAGCACCAAGGACAAGGATGAGCATGGTACACCTGGCAAGGTGCAGGCACTCCCTGTGAGTTTGTTGAGTAAACAGGATTTGGTGAGCACTTGATACTGTGTTGTGTTGTGGGGTTTTTTCCCCCCTAGGTAAAGTCTTAAAGTTAACAAAGAGATTAGCAGGAGGAAATGTTTACTTCACATAATAATGGGTGATTTGAATGACTCTGAGGATGAATTCCTCATTTTCCCAAGATATATGCTTTTCTTGTGAAGAAAGGAAGAAATGAGACTTTGTATACTGTGCTAAATTACGTATATGGAACAAAAAAGCTGAGTGGAAATGATAATTTAGGGAGCCATGAGGAAGTATTTGAAAGATCTGAAGGCATATTTTTTCTTTCTTTCTCTAGGCATTAGAGATTAAATTGTATAGACCATTTTTTTCTTTTCACTCAGGCCCTTAAAATATTTTTCGGGTAATTTCTCTTCATATTACATGACTGCTGTAATTACATCTCCAGTTTTAAGATAATAGAACTGCATTTTTAATGTGCTCTCTCCTGTATCTGGATTGATGATATCTTTGCTTCCTTATAGCTTCAGAAAAAATTTAACTGAGTTAATATTAAAGCAAGGGAATTAAAAGGAAATTAGCCTTCAAATTTTCAGATCCAACCCAAATGCTTACTCACAGCCACTCTCAAAATCTGTGAGGCCAGGTAGGGCTTATCTTGTCTGCCTCCCTGATGATAAGGCCTCATGATCTCCAGGTGTGGCCAGCATCCCATGTGAGCTTAAACAGAAAGAAAGGAAGGTTGGCCTGATATCCCTAAGGCATTCACCTGGAAGAGACAAGAAGCTAACCATTTCTGAGTCATGCTGAGAGCTTACAACTTCTCAGGAATTTCTGCTGCTGTCCCTGGGAACACTGCAGGCTGTGGTGATTTTCAGAGCCTCCACAGCAGAGCAGGTATTATCTCCATGCCATTGCTGATAGGTGGGTGACTTTGAGAGAGTCACTTGACCTTAGCATCTGGATTATTCCATCTATATCTGGAATGATTGGGTGGGTCTCTGTATTCTCGCAGATGTTGGTAAAAGAAGCATCATTTATTATAGCCAGGCATGGTGGTGATTTGTAACCCCAGCTATTTGGGAGGCTATAGCAGGAGGATCATAAGCACGAGGCCAGACTGAACAATTTAGCAAAATCCTGTCTCAAAAAAGTCACGTACTCAATTATATATTAGATACAACCATGCCTACATTTCACTTTGGTTTTGTAGGAGTAGACAGAAACTACAGAGATACTAATTGAACAATTGAAATAGTTGCTCATAATTTTAAAACACATACCTCTTCTTCAAAGATCTCATATCTGGATGAAGGAGATGGATATACAGACCCCAAATTTCAGGACTGGAGGAGGAGGATTGCATAATCAGTTCCCTCTCTGGCATGAGGAAGTAGGCAGTCAGGAAGGACTTCCAAGGTGAGATTATAGTTGATCAGACTACTTGTTTAAGGATGACCTAGTGCTCACTGTATAGAGGGCTAAGTTCCAGTAACTAAAAAAAAAATTCGAGCTCCCAAATAACTGTCAGGTCTGCAGACAACAAGGGAGTGTCAAGAAATAACCTCCTCAACCAACCTCTCAGAAGAAAAATGAACATATGTATTGGCCAGGGTTATGGCTGTTAAGTTTTTCCTATGGCCACATTCACTTTTATCAAGCTAGGGAAGATGCACAAATCCAGAACGAAACCAACCAACCAACCTGAATAGCAAAAGAGGATGTGCATGAATTACTTTAGTGGGAAGATGCAGCAGAGAAGAGCAGTTGTGGTTCAGCACCAAGGACAGCGGCAGGCAGCTGCAGGATCTGAAACAATCCTTTGAAGATTCATGGGTATTGAGTGTGTTAGGAATAACATTCTCTACTGAATGTGTGCTCACTGTGCCCTCAGGACTGCATCCATGCATTAAGTATGGTACACATTATTTACATGCCTCAGAGTCCACATCCTCTTTCCTTAGACCACTTGGAGTTGTGAGTCTCAATCAAATCACAGAGGGAGCTGCTGCTGATACAAAGTGGAAGCCATCCTTGATGGGTTTCCTGCCAGACAGTTGGTCCAAGGTTATGGTTTTCTCCGAGATATTGTGTGTATGTGTGTGTGCGTGCGCGCTTCTTCCAGATCACAAATGGGGAGCACAGGGGCCTTACTATAATGGACCCACAGACTCCAGACTCCCAAAATGGGTAGTTTGGTGTTGTTGTGTATCATTGCATGGCATTAGTGGTGGGGTTAGCTGCCAAATTCTGTAGAATGCAGAGTTACTCATTTGGTACTTGGCAGGCCAGTCTGATATTGTTTGCAGTGTTTGTCTCTCAGCAACTCAGAATAATGCATTTGGCCTTTGACTGACTTTCACAAGTGGATGGCATTTTCTCTGCCCCACTCCTACTAAGTTCAGCCTCAGTGAGAAGGAGGCTGTGGCATCCTGCCTCAGGCAGGACTCTGCGTATTCTACTGTAAGCATTAGCTAAAGTAACCCCTGTTCTGGTGGAAACAAGGGCTCAGATTTCATGAAGGAATTTTTGGATTGTTACCACTTAGCCCGGGTGCTGCCTGGAAACTCCTTGTATGTGGACTTGGTTTCCTTGAGGGCCAGTGGAGAGGCGTGTTGGTTTGGACAGTCGTAGTTAGAACATCTAAGAGACTTTCCATGGAGGCTGACCACCGGCGCAGGGTTGTGTCTTTGGTTCTGAAAGGACTTGGGTGTTTAACAACTGTTTCATATGAGTATTTCAAAATAAACTCAATGTAATATAATTTTATCCATGGGTTTTTATAGGTCATTGTTCAGTTTGGCATACTTGGGGCCAGCTAGCTTCATGGATGTGTTGCCTGTGTAGTGGGGCTTAGAAAGGCTTGTGTTTGGATTAATGCTCTGCTGTCTTCCTTTTGAAATTTTTAATAATTTTTTAATTGACTCCAGATTTTCATATTGCACTTAGTCCTGTAAATTATGTAGTCAGTCTTGGGAATAATCTACTGTGCAAAGAGACTAACAGGCCTACAGTGGCCTTGTCTTTCCTATCAGCTCCAAGCCCCCTCTGCTTTTTCTTTAGATTGCCTCCAAAGAGAAGTTTTTATTCTTGTACTATGTAGTTAAGATTATCAAGTACAGATACTTTTATACTCTTCAGCCTTCATGTGTAATAATCTATTCTTATAATGCTTTGTCTTTAGTTGTTAGGTCCATTTAGTTTGCAATAGCAACACCATCAACTGGGTGTTTTATAAACAATCAAAATTTATTTCCTATAGGTACTGAGGTTGAATTCCAACGTCAAAGTGTTGGTGTATTTAGTGTTTGGTGAGGGCAGATTTTGAGTCACAGATGCAACCTTCCAGCTGTGACCTCACATAGTGCAAGGGAAAGGTAGCTCTCTGGTCTCTTATGAGGGCACTAATCCAGTCTAGTGAGTAGATCTAATAACTATGTAAAGGCCCCGCCTCCTGATACCATCACGGTGGTGCTGAAAATTTCAGTATGTAAATTCTGGGAAACACAAACTTGCAGCCCTCTGTGTTCCTCTGTGGAGATAAGGTTATAACAGACTGTCAGCAGCAGGTAAAGTGAGGCACCCAGAGTGTGGACACATTTCTTAAAGCTTTTGTCCTGGCAGAAGGTAGAGGGATGATGGAAGAATGTAAGTTTTAGAGTTTCCTAATAGTGACTCACACATTATACCCTAGATGGGTGAGTGAACCCTGCTCTGTTTTCAGCATAGACCGCTTTCCTCTCCCTCCACATCTAGGGATTTAAAACTTCACATCATTGTAACTTTTGATTTTCAGCTCCAGCTTAAATCTTTGAGCACATCCCCATCTGAGTTTCTGTCTGCAGAGACCCTTGAATGTGAGCCTCCCACAGGCTTTTTCATCTATTTCCTGGTGATGCATTATAATAAGCCACTCTGCTGCTAGGGGAAGTAAGTCTCTCTCTTCAAATATCCTTATAACATGATAAGTAATATTCGAGCTATATTTTACAAACCTGTATTTTGCAGCTGCGGAAGCATTATGGTCCAGTGGACAGAGCACAAGGTTTAGGTCTATAGAGCCGGACTCTAATCCCAAGTCTTTCCCCTGGTGACCATATTATCTTGACATGAGATTTTACTTCTTTGGGTATCAATTTTCCCGTCTCTAAAATGGGGATTATCTGTCTGGCAGAGAGAGAAGGAGAGGGAGACAGAGAAGGAGAAGAAACCCCTGCAATAAGGGTCCCGGGATGAAAGTGAAATAATTTCAGAAACTAGCCTTATCTTGGGTGTTGAGATGCTGGTGGATCAGTGGTAGCAGAAGCTGTAATTAATAACAATGCTTTTGTCAAGTAAAGTGTGTTTTAATCAATCACAGTGAACCATTCAGAGAAAGTCATGAAAAATTCCCACTGACCTGAAAACATACCGTGGGTTCTTCTGCAAGTTATAGAGAGTAATCTGGAGGTTTCCACAGAGCCCTTTCACCCCCTGAAAGAGGACTAGGCCTTGAGCAGCCAGCTGCCTCACGCAGGAACAATGTTGTGGGACACTCATGCAATGTTTCATATCGTTTTGTCGATGGGAGACCACATCAGATTAATGATTTTAAAACGAGTATTTTTCTGCCTTCTGGCTGTGCTTAATGTTGTCATGTCTTTTTAGAAATCATGATCCTGATCATCATGATCGTCACATTCACACCCACTCAGGGTTTTAATTTCATAACCATGCCCAGCAGTCCAGACTGTTAAATGGGCCTTGTACTTTGGTACCGGGGCGTGCCTTGGAAGGAGATGGGCTGTGCTTTGTGTTTTCACATTGAACTCACGCGGTGTGTCAGCCTGGTGCCTGCTCTTTTCTCATGTGTGTACCTAGTATCAGGCATGAGAGGTGGGGTACTGCAGCCCCTGTAAGCAGGCTGGCTTTGAGGAACTCAGCTTGGGACTGGGCAGAACTGGGTTTGGGTTTCAGGGTCCTGCAGACCATGTTGGGCAGTGTTACATGACTTCTCCAGGCCTCTGTTTTCTGATAGTTGGGTAATAGTAGCTAGTGATACCCAGCTCCACATGGCTGTTGTGAAGACTAAGGGAGGAAGCAGGTGACACATTTAGAGCCTAGATCTGTGAATATTAGCTGCTGCTTTTGCTGTTAATGTTGCAGTGAGACTTCATCTCCTGGGTCTATCTTGACTTGGAAATGGAGAGGCCTGGGGTGTGTCGACATTGTGGAGGTTTTAGCAGGAGGTTTGGGTCTATTTGGGACCTGCCAGCTGCCTCACTGCATATTCGTCTGCTCTTTGGAAGTTTTCTTTAGGACGGCTGTGCTGTCAGTGACAGCAGAACCTGGCATGCAGCATATTTTTTTCTTTCACTGTCTTTTCTTTGTATCTGTCAGTCAGTGCCAAGTGATTCAGGAGTGGGTGGCCCTTCTTCCTCCCACTTCCAGAAAGTTCTTTTAAAGAGTGCTTGGGGGTAGAGGGGAAGACTCTTCTTTTTAACACAAATGATGTGTTTTGACAGAAATATATCTGTGTGGTGAGTTCATGCTACAGGGGAAATGCTCGACGCTTATTTTACCTTCTGCAAGCACAGCACCGACTTGAGTTTCCCCATGCACCATGTGAACAATAGCTGTGATTGCAGCAAGAGTTAAGTATGATGCAGATGATATTCTTTGGTGAAAACAGGGAACCCGGCAGCATTGCCAAAATGTAAAATCTGAAGACACCTCGAGGAGGAGGCAGGAGTCCTAGCAAGCACACGCTTTTGAGGACCGGTGCTGCAGGTGCTGGCTCTACCTAGAGTCCTGATCAAATGACTCTTCTACTCGTGTGAAGCAGAGGATGAATGTGGGGGATGCAAGGCAGCCTCAGTGCTCGTGTCCCCCCCAGGTTTGTACGCATGTGTAAAGTGTGCATGCATCATGCTGCTGATTATCCTCTGGGACAGCTGACGCTGCTTTCCAGGTAACTCAGCCACACTAGGGACTGGAGGCATGCTGGGAGCACAACGGTGGTGCTGAGGCCGTATGAGGGAAGGCAACTCTCAGCCCAGCAGCTGGTATAGTGTCAGCAGAGCTGCTCAGCCCTCAGTGAGTCAGATTGCTTTAGGAGACCCATGATGGAAGGGAGGAGCCTAAGAATGACAGGCAGGGAAGTAGTGTCAGTCGCAGTCCAGCTGGACTGCATAACTGTCCTTCAGCTGTTTTTTCTGGGATCAGAAGGCCAGCCACAGTGACAGCATTTTTTCAGGGGATGAACCTTGGCCAGGCACTTAGGGGATTGGTTCGCATTTGCCCTTGACTACCGCACTTTGCGGAAGGACCCTTTCAGTACTGAATCCCTTTTTGCAGGTAAAAGCATGAAGCTCCAACCTCAGGGTCACTCCCTGGTCGTGTGGTCAGTCAGTCCTGATTTAGAGGGAATTTGGGCCCTTGCCTTTAGCTGCCGTAAGTCTGGCTGTAGAATTTATGTGGCTGTTCTGGGGGATCAGAGGTAGAGGCATGCTGTGCTCAGTTATCCAGTGAAAGGAAGCAATCAAAGGAATTTTTACCTTCCGTTTTATAAATCACTTGCTGTAACCGGTACGTTTTCTAGGAGCTGCTAATTTTGAAATTGATGGGGGCTTTTCCTGTGTCCCTGTTAGTAGTACTGGATAACCTGATAGTGCTAAACTTTTGAACTCTATCTCTAGGCACTTGTCCAAAATATTTCCAAACATTATCTCATTTAATTTTCATAAAAGTCTTATTAAGCAAATACTGTGATTATTCCCACTTTCCAGATGAGGAAGTAAAGTCACTAGCCTCAATCCTTGAGATTATTAGTGGCCATTTACCCTAGACAGCTTGTCTCTGGAGTTCCCACTGATGACCACCAGGCTGTATTACTCTCAGAAGGGAGGCAGCCTGCAATGTCCTTCGACATTTTTCAACATTGGCTCCAGGAGATGGGTTTTAAATTTGTTACTCCATTCATAGACCCACAGCAGTGGGCAAGTGATTATTTCTCTGTGCCTTGGTTTCCTCACCTGTAAAATAGGGAGAATAGTATGTTCCTCGGTGAGATGTTGAGAGCAGAGCTGTCAGTAAATTCACTGTTGAGGGGCAAGGCTGTCTTTGGGCACCATCTGTAGTAGCCAAAGCCAGAAACCTATACTGTCCTCCTTTTTCTCTCCCTCCTTCCCATGCTTTTCATTGTTTTCTCTGGAATGTTACTCCTCAACATCCCTTTTCTGCACTTAATTATCATCTGAATAGGCTGAGTTAGTCTACTGTGCTGCTGTAACACAAGATCTAGGACTACATAATTTAGAACAGGAACTGCTCACAGTTCTGAGGACTAGAAATCAAAGCCCAAGATGCTAGCAGGTTTGGTGTCTGGTAAAGGCCAGTTCCTCATGGATGGTGCAGTCTAGTATCCTCATAGGGCAGAAAAGTGGAACAGAATGAACTGACTCCTTTCAGCCCATTGACAGGTGTTTGGAATCCATCTCAAGGACCCTACCTTTATGATTAATTATCTACTAAAGGCCCTTCCTCTTCATATTGTCACATTGGGCATTAAGTTTAAGCACATGGATTTTGGGGGACATAAGCAGACCACAGTAGCACCCTCAGCATTTAAGAAGTGGCTCTGTAGAAGGCCTGCTGACCGTGTCTCCTGCCCGGCCTGGTCACCCCATGGTGCCTCCTCTGACCCATTGCTCACATGGCCAAACAGTTTAACCTCCAGCAAAGAGTGTCTGACCAGATTACATGCATGGTAAAGTGGTAATGCTCTGTCTCTTGCTGCTTCTCTGCTCTCTTATCTCAACGGGAACCGGGATCATGCAGTAGTGTCTACCTCAGATCATGTGTGTTAGCAGGTGCTCACTCAGTGACCAGGAGATAATTCCTCACCCCAACCAAGACCACTGATTTAGACCGCTGGGAGTGGGGCCCCAGGATGTCCATATTAGACAGCTTCTCCCAAAGGATCCTGCCACCTGCTGCAGAGAAGATAACCTAAACACATGGTTTTTATTTCAATAAATGCTGAACTTTCTAGGAGCAGGTCTGCCATAAATGATCGAGTAATCCAGTGTTTGGAGGAGTCACATCACTGAGGACAGCCTTCTCTTGGCATTGCTACTGCTGAATTTTCACTGGTTTTCTGTGTAGAGGTGTTGAGGCACGAGCCTCTGGCTCACTCTGCCTCTTCTTGTAGTTGGGCCTAACCGTCTATCTAAGAAGACATGGATTACTTACCTTTGGTTGTTTTTTATATTACATATCTGTTTTTAAAAGTTATATGTGAATATTATCTGAGCTTTATTTCAGGATAGTAAAGAAGAGTCACAAAACGATCTCAAGTCTGTTTCACTGGATTAAGAAAAGTGCAACGCAAAAGTCTTTAAAGGCAGGCGGGCAGTGAATTCTTGGGAGAGATATCTTGGGATGGGTTTTCCCAGAGAAGTTGTTAAATTAAAATGTGAGCCTGGAATGCCTTTGCTAGACCTCAGGGTGCCTCCTGCCCACATGCCACCGTCCTCCCGGTTCTCTTTGAGATGTTAATTTGTTGCTATGAAAATTATCTTGTCACTGACAAACGGAATCTGAAAGAATCAGCTCTTCTTATAAAATGGTTCCTATGGTATCTGCAGGGCTTTGTCAGTTTGCAAGTTATGAATATTTATGTTTTAGAAAAATTCATCATTTAAATTGCATTTTCTGTAATTTCCCACTTAATTTCACATAGAAAATAATGATATTTTCCTCCTTTGCCTAGGTGAATGTCTTGGGAGGTGGCAGTTTTTGCCCATGGGCTCAAGGGGCATCAGAAGTTACTGAATTCTGAACACTGATGCAATCCTGCAGCTCCCCAGTTGCTTCTCTGTAAAATTAGTCAGATGCCCATTACATTTTTGACTGCAGATAAATGGCAGACATGATTATGATGAATTAGACCTTTTGCATTATTTATGATATTATTCAGTGTAAAATGTGTTTCACTTTTCCTCACAAATGTTTACATAAAAGCTGTAGTAGGACCTGTTAGTAAACATTTTTAAAATTGAGTGTTAAAGGATAGTGCTAGCCTAGGTTTCCTCATCTCTATCAGCGAGCTTGGCAGGCAGAAAAATGGGTCCATTGAAAATGTGAAGGGTCATGTGGTGGGCATGCTCAGGGCTCTGGAGAAGTGGGGGCCGGTCATGGCAGAAGTGCCTTTGTTTGGGGTCCAGCTCTGTGGGTCACAGCCATAGTTAGGCATCGACAGGAAGATGTAGCATCTACACGTCTCCTCCCTGTTCTCAGGAAAACACGTAGGCTTTATCATGAGTCTACTTCTGGCACTTTTCCATATCAACACTGACCAGAGCTGTGTTTTCCTTTTTTATGTTTTTTCAGTACCATGCTCTTTCTCTTGTTTTGAATTGATTTCTTAAAGGAAGCCAAGAGGATGTACTTAGGGATGAAATTTCTTCCCGAACTGTGCTGTGGGTTCTTGTGGCACGTCATCATGACAACAACTCATTTTCCCTCAGGATTTTCCAGGTTCAGAATGGCTCCGGCCTGAGAGCACCTCTGACCCTCAGCTTGCTGCTGATGCAAGCCCTGTAGGGAACTGGGTGCGGCTGAGGCAGGTCACTACGCTGATTCTGTCAGCATCCATCCTTCCATGTTCAGCTTCCTGTGCATTCTTTGATGGACTATGTCTAAAATTCTTTCTTTCCTGTTTCCTCATTGTCTTCGACCCAAGATACAAGTTCTCGCCAGTGGATATTAGAGGCCCCCTTGGGAGCTAGTTTCCCTGTGAGCTAGCAGGCGTGGGCTTTGATTAGGGCATGGTATTATGTGTCTGCACATAGGAAGGAGGGTATGGAAGCCAGAACAGCATGGATGAAGTTCGAGGGAAAGAAAATCAGAGGTCAAACTGCTGCCTCCTATCAGATTTTTCTTTTTTTAACCTAAAAGATTTTTAAAAGGCTGGTTCTGTTCTTTCCCTGTGCATAGCAGGGAAGAAAACACACCAAGTCTTTGTGTTCCTTGTCTTTGTGGCATCTGAAAGAGGTCCAAACCCAGTGGGTTCCTTGTCTCTCTGCTCCTCTGAGGGCAGGGGGCCTGACGCAATGAACCCACGGGGCCAGGAAAGCCTGACCCTTGCTGGCCTTGCTTTACCTTTCCTGGGGTGCTTTCATGTCTGAACTGTTTGCAGGAGCCAGATAGAGCCAGCTAGATCCTCTGCTTTGCTGGGCTCAGGGTATTTCTGTAAACCAGCTGGAGGCTTCTGGCCAGGCTCTCTCAGTAAGGACTGATGACCAGCCTCGCAGTGGGGCTCTGTTTGTTAATTTATGCCATTTTCCTACTTTTTATGCTTCAGTTCCTGTACATTTGAACAATGAAATTAAAACGGCCCATTTCAAGCACATTAAACGGCTTTGTTCTCCCACTTTGGCAATGAGCCTCACATGGAATTGTTTAAAAAGAAAGTGCTCAGCTTGGGAGCACAGTGGAATTTAAGGTTTCCTGTCTGTCATTCAAGGCTGCACTGCTACCTGCCAGGCCCTGGGTGATGAAGGGTTCTTCTGGGGTGCATTCTGGCATCCTGTACAGCCCCCAGAGCCAGCCGGGCTTCCCTGCACCTATAGCCCGAGCGTGCAGATCTGGCCTCTGGGATCCCCACCAGAGCTGGCTTTGTTGTGTTGGGGCGGTGGCCCCTGCCAGGAGGTTCGGAGTGCCCTGCTCCCTGTACTTGGGGAAAAGGTTATTGACTTTATGAACTTTATCCCTTATTCCTAACCCCCTACCTTTTGTATTTTCTTCCCTTTAAAATTCCTTATTTCTGGCTTACATGTCTTGTCTTCTGCCTTCTTTCTCTTTTTCTCTTACATTCTTTTCCTACAGTTAATACTTCTGTGCCTTCTTTTGTACCAATCTTTTGTTGTTGTTGTTAACTTTTAAGTTACAGATAGTTTAAACATACACAAAACACCCACATTCAATAGTTGACCCACTTTGGGGTCTTCTATACTCTCTTTACCCCACTAAAATATCTTAACCTAATAGATTTTTGGTTATCTTTCTGGTTGAAATGTTTTTAAACAATTATCAGGCATGATTTTATCTTTCAGTAGTTCAGAGTGCAACTCTTAAAGAGAAAGATCCTTGCTTTCTCTCTTTTAGATGAAAGAATCTCAAGGAACATCCTAAAATTTCCTTATGGTCATTAAAAGCAGCATTTCTCAAAGTGTTGTATAAAAAGGGATTGGCATACAGTTGTTTAAGAGTGATTTTATATTTATTTTCCTTAATATATTCTATTTTATGGCAAGTGATTTTAGTATTTCATTATGATTACTAACACTAGGGAAGCAATGCAAACCAATTTTGAAATTAAAATATTGGTAAATGTAGTATAGGAGTTAGAAATACAGCGCAGGTGTCAGAAAACTGTAAGCCAAGGGTCGAATCAGGCCCACTGACTCCATTTTGAAAGTACAGTTTTACCGGGACACGTTTATTTCCACAATGTCCATGGCTGCTTTCCTGCTTTCCTGCAGAGGTGCAGATAGGGGTTGCATGGCCTGCAGAGATGAAAGCTCTGTTTTGCTCTTCGGCCACCCACCCCACAGAATGTACATGAAGGGCACACAGATGCCTGAGGTCTGGAAAGGCGCTGTCAGACCCGACCTCTAGCTTTGTAGCTGAGGCCAGGGCAGGGTAGAAGTTGCCCTGGTCACTCGGCCAGTGGATGGGGTGAGAAGCTATAGACCTGTAGCGTAGCTCTCTCAGTTACCATCTCTGGACTTCTCTATTGTAATACCATGGTTCTTGCTTTGTGCAAACAACTCTGAAGTATTTCAGATAGAGCTTAACAACTATTCTAAAGCAGAAATAATTCACAGTTTTTAGTAATTTCACACAGAATGCTCCATGTTAAGTATTCGTTGCCAGCCCCTAGATAGGAAAGTAATTTTAAAGGAGTAAGAAACCTACTTGTGAAGTTGAATAATTTATCACCAAATAGAATATACGGAAAGCATCACAGAACGCTGAGCTGACTGTACTCAGGGATATCAATTCCACCTCGAGCATTTGTGGTGGCATCCAGCTGGGGGAAGTATCAAACTAAAGTAAAATGCAGACCGTTTGTAGCACGCGCTTGTGATTTTCTTATTTCATTAGCCTGTTCTGCCATCATCGGCAGAGTGGGTGCAGTGCTGCGCGGAGAACTCTTGTTGGGTATTTTCTTTCACATAACTCGATTGCTTAAAATGGAACAGCCATGAAATTATACTGATCCACAGATCTTTCTCAGATGTCTCTGCTTCCCCCCATCTTTAGACAAACACTTGGGGGAAAGGAGAGCTTTTTTGGTTGTGATTTTGAGATGACTTTTTGTCTTTATTTGCAGTTCATAATAATAATTGTGTATCTTGTGGAAAAGATGATGGGTTAAAATAATTTGGTGATTTACTAAGACTTGTACTGTCCGATTCAGTAGCTGCTTAGCCACATTCGATTGTGGAGCCCTTGAAGTATAGCTGGTCTGAGTGCAAACGTCCTCTAAAAATGAAAAATAAGCACTGAGTTTTGAAGAGATAGTGCAACAAAAAGATTAGTAAATAGTTCATAATTTAAAAATACTGATTACATGCTCAGGTAGTAGTATTTCAGATATATTTGATTAAACCAAATGTATTATTAGAATTAGTTCCACCTGTTTCTTTTTAAGTTTCTAATACAGTTTTCAGAAATTTTAGGTATAGATGTACTTCGTGTTACATTTATGTAGGAAAGAGTAAGATAAGAGTAACTAAGGAAAATTTTGACAAGGCAAGAATGAGGAGGCTTGACTTGTTTGATGCCGAAGCATATTGCTATGATGTTTGAAGTTACTATAACAAAAAATGTACCATTGCTGAGATTCACAGACTGATGGGTGGAAACTTATAGCTGAGATTCCAGCTCTTAGCGGTCGTGCTCAGAAGATGAAAGGTGGCTTCAGATCACTTGGGGGGAAATGTAGGATTATTAAGTCAGTACCCTCAAACTTACTATTTGGTAAGAAGATTTTGAGTTTGAGTCTTATTGTATATTTTACCCCCAAATAGATTCCAGGTAGAGTAAGAAAATAAACGAAGAAGTGAAACATTTGAAAAGAACTATACCATGTAGTCCAAGGTATATTAAATTTCCAGAATGAGAACAGTAGAATAAATGGTAAAAGAAATACTTGAATAGACAAGAGAAAAAAATCAAGTTCCATTCCTTACAATAAATCTGATAAAATTAGAAGTTCTACTTATCAGGTGTAAGAGAAGGGAAAACAGCTCCATCGTCCCTGATACCTTGAAGGAGTGAGGTGCA
The DNA here is from genome assembly GCF_034190915.1 of Cavia porcellus. Lineage (NCBI taxonomy): Eukaryota > Metazoa > Chordata > Mammalia > Rodentia > Caviidae > Cavia > Cavia porcellus. Next base: position 34,562,060 of record NW_026947493.1, read on the forward strand.
GGAAAGTGACATCTGATGCATTTTGGAGCTTTCTGAATTTCTATGGGCCTATTCTTGCCAGTCTTTTGTGCATTAATAGAGTTGTCAGATTTGAAAAATTAAACTTCTGGACACCCGTTTAAATTTGAACTTCAGATGAACAAATAATTTTTAGTATAAACCTGTGTCATGCAGTGCTTTCCTAAAAAGATTGTTTATTGGAAGTTTAAAATTTAATTGGGTGTCCTATGTTTTTTTCTTTCCACCTCAAGGTCTGGAAATTCCAGGGCTCATTATACAGAGGGAAAAAGAAGGAGGAGGAGTTGAGTAGTTAAGCGCTTCCTGGAGAAAGGACCTAGGGTCTGGCTGTCCCAAGAAACAGGACTTTAAACCAGCTGCTGCTGGCTTCTGTAATACAGGGCATCGCTGTGTCCTAGGATGTCCTGGGTTTTGCAAGATCAGTTGGTTTTTCCAACAGATGAGAATAATCCAGCCCTAAATCATAGTTACTCTGTCTCTTCATGGATGTAGTAATCTTATTTATTTAGAACCCTTCTCCTACCTTATACTGTGAGTTTACTTACTCACTGTGTTCCCTTATTGCTTTCCAGTATGGTAGAAAAGTATGTTTCCTATGGTGAATAGGAAAGCAGCCTTAATGAGAATACATATTCTTGTTATCCAGTTAATACATGATTCAGGTTTATTGAAAAATGGAAAAGCTGGAACCTGGTGACACTAGACATAGGTAAGAATACAATATGTCCCAGGAGAGATCTAGTTTATGACTGATCATAAGTTTATGTCCTCGTAGTTATTAATAGTTATTAGCTTTAGTTATATTTCAGTGTCTTTCCTCTTCCTCCAACTTTGCCACCCTAAGAGTCTCTGTTTTGGTAGGAAATCATTTGGTCCTGATGGACTTAGGGGAGGGTAGGTGTTAACTACAGAGAGTGAGCTCAGGAAAAAACTGGCTTTCAAGGGAACTGGCAGCTGACACCTGCGGAAAGCTTCTCATCAGTTTTGGGTGCTGTGATGGTTATTTTTTTGTGTCAGTTTGACTTGCCACAGGGTGCCCAGATTAGGTATTATTTCTGGGTGTCTCTGTGAGTGTTCCTGGGTGATATTAGTATTTGAATCAGTGCACCCAGTAATTATCCTCCTCAAATTAAGTGGCCATCATCTAGTATTTAGAAGGCCTGAATAGAGCAAAAAGCTGAGTAAGGATGAATTTATCCTTTTTTCCCTGAATGATTGTTTGAGCTAGGAAAGCTCTCTCATCTCTAGCACTCAGACTGGGATGTCTTCCACCAGTTGTCCTGTCCTCAGGTCTTCAGGCTTAGTCTTAATTGCAGCACCAGCTTTCCTAGTTCTCCACCTTAGAGACTGCAGACTGTGGGTCTTCTCATCCTCCTTAGTCATGTGAACCAACTGCTCACTGTCTGTCTGTCTGTCTGTCTGTCTTCGAAGATTTTGAGTGTGTGCGGGTGGGTCAGGGAAACTAATCAGCTTTGTTTTTCTGGGGAAACCTGATTAATATAGATTCTAACTCCTGTGTGAATAGACAATGAGGATAATCAGAGTTTGAGAAAGCAACCAATGTGGGAAAATGCATACAACTAGAAAAAATGGAATCCCAAAGAAATGGAGAAATGGAAGACAAGAAAACATTTTAAAAACCTGAAATATTCTTAAAGATAAAACTATGTTACAGGTTAAAAAAAAAGTAGGAAGATTAAAAACTAAAGAAAAAAACTTGAAATGTGAGAGCCAAAATAAAAAATTTCTTAAATAGTTTGAAAGATAAAATTAAAGACATTGCCCTGCAAGAGAATAAAAAACAGTGAAGACATGGAATCAGGTAAGGGAATAGGCAGCCAAGAATTTGGTGTGGTGTCTGACACCTCCTGTGAAAAGTGCAGAGGGAAGAAGTTTCAGCAGATTCAAAGTCAGTTTTCCAGAACTGAAGATGGGCTCTCAAGATGGATAGGGATCATCTGGCATGGTGGGTTTGCAGTGTGCGGAGAATCCATACTTGGGTATATAGTACTGAGGTTCAGAGCACCAGGGACAGAAAGACAGACATAAAGTTTGTAGAGGAAAGATCAGGAAATGGGTTGGCATTAGTGTTTTCAACACTATAGTAGCATCTAGGAGAAAGGCATCTCCCCATCTAGACTCCAGACCATCACAAACTCAGTCAGGAGAGCAAGGATAGAGCACTGAGCGACCAGAGCATAGGCACAGGCCCTTTATTGATTTATTCTATACTGGACTCTAACTCAGAGGCAGTCTAACACCGAGCTACATCCCCAGCCTCTCCCCACCTTTCTAAATTTTGCCATAGGGTTTGCCTAAGCCAGGTGGGACTTGAACTTCAGTCCTCTTCCTTCCGCCTCCCTAAGTGCTGGGCGTACAGGTGTGTGTCACTGTACCTGGCTTTCTTTTTATTCTTCATCAGAGAAGGACATTGAATCTTAGATACAGAGACTCTAGAATTGGACACAGGACTTCTTTAGGCTACAGCAGTAGAAGAAGGGAGCCAGAGCGAGGTGGTGACAAGGAGCTGGAGCTGGAAGAGCATTTGCTATATTTGAACAAAGACGCAGGTTTTTGATAGATTTCTTACAGAAGACTTAGTGATAGGAATGTGTGTGGTTAGCAAATGAATATATAAGGCAGCTTTTAACATTGAGGAAAACAAAGTTGAGTGAGGAAATATAATTATGACTTACTTTATTTTAAACAGTAAAACTAAACATAACAAAAATAGAACAAAGCAGATCAGAAGAAAACAATGTAAGTGACACAGATTTCGAAACAAGACAACAGGAGATCAACAGTAGCTACCATAAAGTCTCTTGTTTTTTTCTAAATAGTTGTCTATGTCTTTATACCCAATGAATTCATACAAAACAAAATAGTATAAAACTGATCAGAACAGGGTGATGAAGATATTTATTTAGAGTGATTTTATGCTGTTTTGTATTATTTAATTTCAACATGCGTGAAGGTATGTGTAGCTATTTTGAAGAAAACTAGAGACATTATATTAGCCATTGTTGATTTTCCTATTGTCTGGTTATGACTTATTCTTCAGCTTAATAATGAACAACGTTTTCATGGGCAGTGTTTATATAACTGGGTGTTTTAAAAATTGTGACTGATGAAAAGACGGAGAGAGATGAAGCAGGGGATTCCAGTAAGAGCTAAGTTCATTTACTACAACAAATAATAATGTGGTGGGTAGTGTATGTGTTGCTGTTGTTGGTGTTTTGCAATGCACGGATAAATACCAGAGTAAAGAAATTGGAGTTGATAGTGGTTACCTCTGAGGCTGGAATGGAGTGGCTGTGAAACACGGAAAGGCAGGTCAGAAAATACTGAGGTGGAGGATGACCTCTTGGTTACCCAACATCATTATGCCACATAAAATGCAAGATTCTCAGTTATATTTGAATTTCAGATATACAGTGAATATTTCAAAAGCAGGAATATGCTCATGCCATCTTTATGATGTACATACATTAAAATATATTTGTACTTCATGTGAAATTCAAATATAACTCAGCATCCACTCTTGCTTAGTCTCTGTTATAGATACGTATTTTCTTGATAAAAATAAATAGAATCTGTAGTAATGTATACGTAAAAAGTTGAAGATGTTATACCTAACCTAGTTGTGGGTACTTCTTGAGCTGTATCTTGGGAAAAGAGAGGGGCATTAATTTCTCCTTTGAATTTTTGTATTTCAAGGATTTTGTTGCAAGCACAGGTTAATTTCAGGAGTAAAGAAAAAGCTGTAGATACTCCAGGCCATGACGTTGCTGACTGATGACCCATGGCAGAGGCCCACTGTGGGTGTCGGGAAGGGGCTGCTCTGTGTGGTGCTGGGAAGTCAGGTCAGAGAGGTTAAACCTGGGGAAGTTTTGAGCTGAGGTTTAGAAGATTACTACAGACTTCATGTCCCAGGAGGAAAGAGGGTCTCATTACTATTGGTGTTTCACGATTGGGATGATTCTCCTGTTCCTTGTGCTCATTCCCCTGAGATATAACGATTGCCATTGGGAACCAAAACACTGAAACCCTGCTATTACCCAGCTCTGGGAGAGCCAGACTATTGCTAAGCTCTAAAGCAACCATGTTGTTCTAGGTTACACCAATTCTGTTTGGGATTTGGGCTCTCATAATGAAGATAAATGTACAAGCCTCAGGGTCATTAACCCTGGGTACTGAAATAAGGAGCCACCAGTATCAGAGACTTATCATAATATAAATTCTGTCTTATAGTCATCTGCTGTGGTTCCCTTTTATGGAGTGAAAATCACTCGGGCGCCTAGGTTCTTATCATCTGGAGACTCCACTGTTCGCTTGGGACTTCTTAGAGCCTCTGACTTGTCTCATTCTGCAGTCAGCTGTGAACAGACTGACTAGAGACAGGCTAGAAGATCGTGTCAAGGACCCATGGACATTGTTTCTGCTCCAGTTCACAGGTCAGAGCCCAGTTGTGTGGACCCATTTTCTTTGCAGGGGATGCTGGGAAATGTCTTCCTGGGAGCCTGGGAAGAACAGGGCTTTCAGAAGGAGAATAAGCCTCAAGCCAGACACTGCTACAGGAGCTGAAAGTATGTCAGGTGCTCACTGTTCACATGTCAGCAGACCAAGGTGTTTGTATGTTTAGGCTCACTAAATCTGAGAGTCCTGTGCCAAGGTCTCCATCTTCCTCACCATGAGCAAAACATAGAGATAGAGCCACTGGCCGGGGTCATAAGCTAGCAGGCGGAGAGCTGGCCTTGCTCATGATGTGGCACCACTCTGTCCTTGGCTGTTCTCTGCACGCACCTTAATCATTTATTTAAATAGAGCATCATCAGCAAATTTAAGGCCAAGTTGGAGCTACAGCTGGGGTCTGTTCTGTTCTGGCAGTTTCCTCCTCTTCTGTCTGAGACTTGGACAATGCCTTTCTCTCTCCTGCTAAACCCACCATGAGGCTTCCTGAATGAGAGGAAGTTGGTGTGGGACCCCTGGTGGCAGTCTTCCAGGCTAGGTGAGAATAGCAACGTGCATTTGTCTGTGTCTCCAGGGGAATGTCACAGGCTCTGTGCATGTTCCACTTGTGGGAGTGGGCTGTGGAGCAGGGTCGGGGGTCAGAGGAAGGTGCTGACGGCGGGAGGGAGATGACAGATCTCTTGTCTCTGTAGCTTCATCATAGGAGCTGTGAATGGGCGCCACTTGACAGAAAGCATTTCCACTAGATTACTGTGGTTTAGCCATCCCAGCGCATCTGTTTTCATGACATCCATTATTGGGAAAGTGAGCTACAGCCCAGCTGGCTGAGTGACTGCCATGGTGTGAATCCCGCCTCTCACATTCCTGTCACCGAGCTCAGTGGGTCGCAGGCCCTTTTAAAGTCAGGGTTATGCTGTTCATGACTTGATTCTTACCATGCACCTCCTCTGCCTTTTTCCTGAATAATCCGAGTACTGAATGTGTTCTGTTACTTCTTTAGTTGGTTGGTTTTGTTTACTGATCGCCTTACATGTTGTGGGTTTTCCTCAGGCTTTTCCCGTGAGAGCTGGTATTGTGGGGTCGGTGTGGTGTGGGAGGTGGCAGGTTCTTTTCCTTTTTATTCTCCTCCCCTCCCCTCCCCTCCCCTCCCCTCCCCTCCCCTCCCCTCCCCTTCCCTCCCCTCCCTTCCCTTCCCTTTCCCTTTCCTCCTCTCCTCCTCTTCCTCCTCCTTCTCTTTTCTTCTTCTTCTTCTTCTTCTTCTTCTTCTTCTTCTTCTTCTTCTTCTTCTTCTTCTTCTTCTTCTTCTTCCTCTCTCTCTCTCTCTCTCTCCCTCTCTCCCTCCCTCCCTCCCTCCCTCTGGCCTTTTTGAGACAAGGTCTCACTGTGCGGTTCAGGCTGCCTTGGGCTCACTTGGAACGATCCTCCTGCCTCAGCCTTTTGAGTGCTGGGATTGCAGGAGTGCACTGCCATGCCTGGCTTTGAGCTCTTTATGTAGCCCAGGTTGCTCTCAAAGTCTGGCGATCGTCCTACCTCAGCCTCCTGAGTGCTGGAATTATAGGAATATGCCACCACATCCAGCAAGGTGGCAGTTTCTGAGGGGCCTCTGCTTTGGCCTTGGGAGAGCCTGCAGTTATGACTAGGCAGCTGGGAGCCACCTTTCCTCCATCCCCATGCCTGCAGGTGGTTTGTGCCTGGTTCTAGTCCCTATGTGATCTTGTGGATGCCAGGCCGCTGACTCAAAGTGACTCTGCTTTTAGCCAAATGTGGCCAGTGGGGTTCTCCACAGGCCAGGCGTATCCAGCGCTGGTCTGCACCACTGCTCCTTGTTGTGGAGAATCACTGTGTAAGTAATAACTTGAAAATTTTCCCTCCTAGCTAACTCAAAGAATACTTGGTGAGGAGAATGAGGTAGGGAGGCATTAGTTGAGGTGTAGTTTACCACCTTATACTCAAGGTTCTTACTATTTTAGAAGATTGTAAGGTATGGATTGAAACAATGAGACACCCCTGAGGATTATAGCAAGACTGGAAAATAATTTGGGCCCTAGAAGAGTTTTTTTTTTTAATAAAAAAATGGTCATTTGGTCATTTTTTTTAATAAAAAGATGGTCATTTGTCCATCCTGAACCCCTTCTTTTTTGTCTTTTTATTTGTTCTTGGTGACCTTGCTACAGATGAAAAGTCTGATAGGGGTTGAAACTTACGGGATATGGGAAAAGTTTCCAGAGAACTGTTAGCTAATGGAAATAGAGGTCAAAAGTAATTAATCTTCTATCTGTTCTGTGCTGAGTGAGGCTGAAAGGAGTTCACCCATTAAATTACATTTTCAGAGTTCTATTCCAATGTATGCTCTTTCACAACTTTATTTAAAGAAAGCATAATGTGAAAGCCTTTTAACTCTGATGGAAGAAAGGCAGGAACCCGAGTCAGTAATGGTAGAATCTCTCATCTTGCTGTCTGTCCCAAGAACAAAGATTTGTAAAAACCTGGATTCAGACAGTTTCTTTGGATAACATTAATGGAACATAACCTTAATAGACTCCTGTGGAGGGTGTTCTAAAATATGCTAACTCTCTAAACATTTTTGATCTTAAACTTTTTATCATTTTGCTGTGTAAATTTTCTGTGTTCTTTTTGCCTTTATCACATAATTGAATATCTAAGCGGTTTGTTTAAAAAATCAAAATCCCTTTAGAGATGAACATTGCACATGTGTCTCTTTTTAAGAATTTTTGATCACTAGACTTGAGATGGGTTTACCATTTATTGAGCAGCTACTGTATACTAGGTACTGTTCTAGCCTCTAGGATCCCTGAATAAACAGAAGAGAAGCTCTAAGCCCTGGTAAGGCTTATGTTCAGGTGGGAGAGACAGACAATGAAGATCATAGGTAAGAAAATTACAAAAGTTTGCTAGAAATTGAGAAAAATAGAAAAAGTGGCTATGGGAGAATATAGTATCCCAAAGTGACATCTCCAGGCCAGCTTGTCAACTTATTGGTATCCCACCATGTAAAAGCAGGTCTGGAGATACGAACTTATTAGGGTTTCGTTTCACTCTGATTTTTGGTGATGCTGGGGATTGAACCTCAGGCTTTTCACATGCTCTGGAAAGTGTGCTATTACTGAGCTCCAGTCCCAGCCACCTTCTCTGGCTTTTGGGCAATGCAATGGCTTTCATATTTTAATTATCCTAGGAGGTTAATTAAACAGTTATTTCTTAGCTAGTATATTTTTTTGCAGAAAAATTAACAAATGTACTTTAAATAGTTATATCTTATGGTATAATGTAACTCAGATTAACCAAAAGAAAAAAGTTCTTTTTTTAAAAATCTGGGATTATAATAACCCTGGTAAGGACACAGATGTCTGGAGTATACTCATCTGTCAGACACAGATTGATTGCTGAGAGAGTAGATGAGGTAGTGGATGTGAGAAGTCTTTGTGAAATGCAACTTATTATCTCCAAGAGGGAGGCAATGAAGTTTTCAAGGTAATTCATGCAAGCCCTTGGGGGAGAATTAACTCACCATTTGAAAGTCAAGGGCTTGGGCCTTCTTCCCATTGCCTGCCCACACCCTCAAGGGCCCATCATCCAGGCTCACCATCCGAGCCTCTCTGCCTGTGCTGAGTCCCTGAGTTGGGCCAGGGAATAAGGTAGTGGGTTCCACTCTCTCTTGGTAGCTTCTAGATGTCTGGTGGGCTGCGACTTGAGAGGGGCCAGGGTTGACTTTTAATGGAAGGATGTGATAGAGAACTGGCTGTGTATGCCAGGTAATACACTCAGTGTTACTCAGTTTTTAGCATGAATAATACATATACGAATCAGGTGTCAAAAACATGAGAAGGAAAATAGTTTATTTCCCAACTCTGTTTTCCATTTGCTCAGTCCCTACATGCCATCTATTTATTACCAAATAGGTAATCATTGATACTACTTTATTTTGCCCTCTTGGCATGTTAATGCATGTACAGCCTCTACTAGCATGTACTCTTTCTCCACTTTGGTTTTTGCATGATAGCATACTGTGCACCTTGCTGCTAACCCTGCTTTTTTCCACTTAAGAACACTGTGTTAATCAGCTTTCTATCACTGAAACAGTGTACCTGAGGTGAACAATTTAAAGGAGGTTCATGATTTCAGAGGTTTCAGTCCATGGCTACTTGACCATGTTGCTTTGATCTTGTGACACTGTACATCACGGTGGGAGCACATGAAAAAGCTGCTCATGTCATGGCAGCTGGGAAGCAGAGAGAGAGGAGGGAGGTGTCTTCCCACTACTTCTTTGAAGGTTTGACACTCCCAATAGCCCATTTCCTTCTACTAAGTCCCACTTTCTGAAGGTTCCATGGCCTTGGGATCAAGCCTTCACTACATTGGCCTTTATAGGTACACTTTTAAATAGTAGCAAATAATAGCACCTTTTGGAAGCATTCCACTGTCAGAGCATAAATACTTCCCTGGTTCCTTTCACAGCTTTGTGGTGTAGGGCATTGTATGAATGGTTGTCACACTTTTAACTGGATCTCATTCAAAGGCCTGTCTTGTGCAGTTATTCACAGTGTCACCATACATACATTGCACATACATCTCTTCACTTATGGACACTTAATTTTGGATAAATTCCTGGAAGTGGAATTGTGGACATAAAAGCTCCATGTGTTCATAATTTTGATAGATCTGACCTAAGTGACCCTCAGTGGGTTTGCAAACCTTGCCACCCTACCAGCCACTTATGATAATATATGTTTCCTCAAAGTCTTGCTGGGATATGTGTTGGTAACTTCCTAGTCCCTTTGAGGAGGGTGTTGGCTTCTTTTCAGTGTCCTCCTGGAAGAGCAGGTCCCTGGCATCTTTGGATACTACCTTGCATGACACCACAACCTGCTCTGTGCTGCATGTGTTCTTGACATTTGTCTGCAGAACTCAGTCAAACTCACGCATTTTTTAAAGGAGCTGAATACTTGCCTCCTACTATGTAGGTGTTCCTAATTGCTGTCTTAGTTGACGATGACTCAATAGTTTTAATTTTCTCTGTCATTAGCTTCTTTACCAAAATAGAAAGTTATCTATGAATTAATGCCTAATTGGCAAAAGGGTAACTGTTATTTAAAGATACTTAGGAATTGCTGAATAAAAAATACATTTATACAATGTAATTTATTTCATTCTTTCCTTAGGATTTTTGTTGTTATTTTTTTGTTCTGTTTTTGATACTGGAGATTGAACCTAGGGCCTTCTCACTGAACTGTGTCGCTACAATTTCCAGTCTTTGGAGGTGCTGAATGTCAGTACCAGGGTCTCTTGAATGGTAGGCAACACAGAATTTTTGTTGTTGTTGTTGTTACAGGGTCTGGCTATGTAGTTCAGGCTGGCATTGAACTTGCAGTGATTTTCCTGCCTCAGCTTTTGGGCATCCCAAGTGGTGGGATTACAGGTGTGTGCCACTGAACCTGGCTGAAGCAGTTTTTTTTTTTAAGAGATAAGGTCTCAATCGCCAACTTGCCTATGTGGGGCTTGAATTTGCAATTCTCTTGCCTCAGTTTCCTAGGGTGCTGGAATTTCAGACATGCGTTATTTTGCCTGGCATTTTCTATAGGTTTTTATAGTTTAATTTTTTTTTGGTCTTTTTCCTTTTTTTATCAGTACCGGGGATCAAACCCACGACTGCCTGCTTGCAAGGCAGGTGCTTATGCTGCTGAACTAAATCCCCAGCCACTATAGTTTAATTTCTGAAGTATTGAATTTATTAAAGGAAGAAGAAAAAGGTACGCAGCAAAGCAAAGGCACAGTCAAATCAGATGTGTTTATTTAGTGGGAAGACTACAGGGAAGGCTACCGAAATTGTAACTTCCCCCTTCTCTCTCTTGTCAAGAAATTCCTGCACATCCTGAGGACCCTTACTTTAGACTCAGGGTATGGAACAAATCCTCACCAACAGACCCAAGACAGAGTAGCTTAGAGTTGAGTGTCTCCCCTATAATAGATGGTTATGGAGGTAATAGAGGTTCCAATGTCACTTGCGTTTCTTGTTTCTGGAGCAGGGGTGGGGGGACCTGGACCTCCCAGAATATCCATTAAGGAATGTGGTGGGGCACCTGGGCTTAGGAGAAAACCCTCCAGGGTTTCTGTTTCCCCTCCATGTACATTAGTTCTGTGAGTTCATGGTTCTTCTCAGTGACTACCTGAGTGCATGATGTGGGCTCCTGAGTTGACAAGCCAAGGTCAGATTGTTCAGATCACCTTCTTCAGTGACTGGGAACAGTGCCCAGAAGTAACAAATGCTTCCACACATGGTTCTTTGTCACTGAAACTGGGTCAAATTTTCTTTAAGTAAATGCCCAGTTGTTGACTTCCTGAAAATCTTATTTTTCATCCCCATTTGAAAGATTGTCAATGGGTTAATTTAAATAGAAATAATAAAATCTTTTTTCTTGAGACCTTCTATTCTTATATTAATTAGCACATTTCTGTAATGTCAGTGCATCCATTTATCAGCATATTTTGGGCCATTAGAGGGCTCCCTTCCTACCCCAAACCCAGAACATTATGATATAGCAACAGTGCTCCTTTGGTCTTGCTCCTTGGTTACAGTTCACTGGCGTCTAATGGATGGCTCCATGTCTCCATTAAGGTTTGTCCAAGGAAAGTAACAGCAGTCCTTTTTTCTGCTGTGATCCTCATCCAAGGATGGTGCTATCACGTGAGGGATGTTGGCTGAATTAAGAAATCCCTGGAACTTATTGCCTTCAGTTTCCCCGATGTAGAGATCATACCTGCCACTCCTATGTTAATCAGTCTATGATAAAGTACCATACAGTTGTGAGGCTTTCTACTGGCATAATGGAAGAGCTAAGTATGGAGACTCATGATACATTAAATATGGAGGTTCATGATAGTAACATGCAGACGGCAGAAGTAAAGTTGAGATCCAGTAAGATTTATTTATCTTGATGTCCCCTTGGATTTCCAGGGGAAGAGGACAGTTTCTGGCCTTGACATCACTGGCCTTGGGTCCATATCCAGCACCTGAAGCTGACAGAGCCCTTTCCATAGGGAAATGCCTGGAGAAAGGATGGTAGAAGTCAGTTGGACGGCTGGTTCCCCATGAGGCCAGTGTTGCCATGCTGGGGTGCTCTATGTCTTGGCATTTGTTGCAGTCAGTTCTTCGTTGCTGTAACAAAATACCTGAGACAGGCTTTTATTCATGGTTTTGGAGGTGATAGTTCAAACAGTATCATACATGCTCTAATGAACTCTTCTTTTGACTGCATCACCTCATAGCAGGTGGAAAATGTTATGGTTGATACACTGTGTCAGTTAAGACTCAACAGAGAGCTAGGGTTCTTTGTAAATATTCTCAGCCTGTGCAAGAGGTGGGCAAGGAGATTTTGTGAGTGCAACACCTATCCTGGAGGGGGTTGGCCTGTGTACAAAATAAGGGAGGAAAAAGAGGTTTGCTTTTCTTTACTTTTGTTCTGGCTGCTGCCTTGAAGTGTTTGCCTGGTGCCATGCCACCCTGCCTTTGAGCCAGCTGATTATGGACTGAAACCTCCAAAAACTGTAAGCTAAATAAACCTTTTCTTCCCTAATTTTGTATCAGGCATTTTGTCTCAGCAACAAGAGAAAAGTAACTAAGACAGGAATAGTGGGAGCACATGCAGAACAAACACAGATATGCTATCACCAGCCAGGAAGTCAGAGGTTACAAAGGCCAATGATAAGTCTTTTATAACAACTTTTCTCTTGGGAACTACCAAGGCATTACAAGAGAATGACCTTAGTTTCTTCTGAGGGCAGAGCCCTCAGTGACCTATGAATTTCCCAGGAGGTCCTATTTCTTAAAAACTACACAAACTCCTACTCGGCCATACTGAGGATTAGCCTCCCAACACTTGGACAGTTTCAGGAGAAACTTCATCCAAGCCTTAGCAACATTTTAGATAGAAACATCGTGATAAAGATGTTTAGGAGTTTTCTGGGATTGCTGGACTATGGAGGTCAAGCCTAGTTGAAATGGGGCCTTCAGCCTATCTTGTGATAACTCGTAAGACTTAAGACACGGGGCTGGGGATTTAGCTCAGCGGCATAAGCGCCTGCCTTGCAAGCAGACGGTCGTGAGTTCAATCCCTGGTACCGATAAAAACGAAGAAGACCAAAAAAAAAAAAAAAAGACTTAAGACACCTGCTAGAGGGACAAAGCCAGTAGAAGCAGCCTGTGGCTAAGGTTATTCGTTCTTTAGACCCATCACTCACCATGCCTCAAGATCTAGCATTTATCTTTTGGTGATTGTGTGTCCATGTGCTTGTTTATTAATATTTTGTCTAGGTTAGTGAACACAACTAAGGGCTCTAAAGCTGACCTTTGCATCATGGGAAGAACTTGGTGAATGCATAATGAGCTGTCCTGGAAAATACAAAGAATGGGGAATAGTTGTATCTGCCATAGTCCTCATCCTGGCGAGCCAGGGATTTTTGCTGTGGGTTGGTAATGGAAATACACATAGGATCAGCATTATGGCTGAAAAGGGGGTGTGGTTGATGCTCCCGCTGATTTAACAGCTGAGAAGTTTGTGCTGAGTGACATGCCAGGGCACGAGGAGGCTCCCTTGACGAGGTTGGGCGGGTAGATATATCCAAGCAGGTGTGATGCATCCAAGTTCCAGCCAGTGTTCAGAGGTGACAGCATAAGATTAGAATACAACTCTGGTGTTTTATGTCTTGCAGTAATGAAATTCAGGTAACAGTGGCAGGATTGTGTGTGGTCTCTCTGGTTCTCATCATTTAGTGCTCAGAGACTGACATCAGCAGGGGCTGGAGCTTAGCCCCTAAGCCCTTCGTCCTTTGATGGAAGTATCCAAGAAGCCTGATGAAACACTAATATCTGAAATGCTCCAAAATCTGAAACTTTTTGATGCCAGCAGACACCACAAGTGGAGAATCTCACATTATGAAAGTTTTTTTTTTTTTGGTACCAGGGATAGAACTCAGGACCTTGCACTTGCCAGGCAGGCACATATGCTGCTGAGCTAAATCCCCAGCCCCTCTCATACAAAATTATTAAAGATATTCTATATAATTTTCCACTTTGTATGTATAAGGCATGTATGAAATAAATAAATCTGGTGTTTAGAGTTGGATCTCATGTCTACGATATCTCATTATGTATATGCAGATATGCCCAATTCTGAAAAACAAAATCCCAAATCCAAAACACTTGGATAAGTGATTCTCAAACTGTGCCTCAGAGGAAGATCATGGCCTCTTCCAAGCATCAGCCAGCCGCTGTATGACTGTAGACTTGTCCTGTCCCTTGTGGGCCTGACCACCCATGCTGTGTGCTCGATCGTCACCGTCCTCCTAGAGCTGCTGCTGGCTCCTCAGAAGAGCAGCCACAGAAAGCCAGAGTTGCCTTATCTCCATCCCAGTGTCTTCCTTCCCCAGATTACTAAGGTATAATTGGCAAAGATTGTATGTACTTATAGTATATGATGTAATTCTTTGATTGATATTTGTGTAGATTGTGAAATTCTTGAATCAGGCTAATTTACATATCTGTCACTAAGCTTGTTTTTGTGTGTGTGTATTCAAACATTTAAGATTTATTCTCAGCAATATTCAAGTATACAATACAGTATTATTATTATTATTATTATTATTATTATTATTATTGTTTTGGTACTGGGGATTGAACTCACGACCTTGTGCTTGCCTGGCAGGTGCTTATGCTGCTGAGCTCCACCCCCAGCCCCAACAGTATTATTGCTAAGGTCAGTACATGGACCAGTAGATTTGCAGGACATCTGCATTGTAACTGAGCCTTTATACCTTTTGACTAACATCTACTATTCCATACTACCCCATGAGTATATCCTAATGCATATGTGGGCTTGGGGGTTTTTGATTTTAGACTTATCTTTTGTTTTGGCATAAATGTTTACATTCACTGAGGTTGTTAGGCTCCTGTATATGGTACATCTTTAATTCCATTTATTTCCTCTTCCTCTCTTTACTCCTCCCCTTGTTCCGTTAGATTCCTTCCCTATTGCAAAACATCTGCCACCTTGTCTTCTTCTATTTCTCCTTTATTATTCTCCTTGTTCATGCTTTGCCTTACTCAAATGTAGAGACCCCATACAGTATTTAAACTTGTGTTTATTTCACTCAATGTTATATTTTCCAAGTCCATCCATTTTCCTGCAGATGTCTCAGATTTGTTATTCTTTATAGCTAAGTAGTATTCCATTATATGTAGATACCATATTTTCTTTATCCAGTTGAAGATATACAGGCTGTGTCCAGGATTTAGTTATTATGAATTGTGCTGCTATAAATATTGGTATGCATGTATTGATGTAGCCAGACAACGTCAGAAATGGAAATAAGTTCCTTGCTTCTGGGTAGGCAGAACCAGTACTGTCAGAATTGGCCATAATCCCAAAACTATTACACCCATTCCTGGCAGTCCCAATCAACGTACCAAGATCACACTTTATAGCTCTAAAGAAAACAATCCCAAAATTCATACTGAACCAAAGAAGTCCCAGGATAGCAAAAGGAATGTTAGGTAACAACAGCAAAGCAAGAGGCCTTACAATACCTGGTATCAAGCTGTACTACAAAACAACAGGGATAAAAAAAAAACCACAGCCCTAGGACAGAGACAGTTATGTGGGTCTAAGGAACAGAATAGAGAATACAGGAACATCCACAGACACATCCAGCCATTTGATCTTTGGCAAAGGGGCCAAAAGCATTCCTTGGAGGAAAGCCTGTTCAACAGGTGGTGCTGGGAAAACTGTTAGCTGTTTGCAGAAGATTGAAACTGGACCCAAACCTCTTACCATATGCTAAATTAAAATAAAAGTGGGTGAAAGAGCTAAACATTACAATAGAAATATGAAACCTATTGAAAGAAATGAAACACTTGAAGACATATGTGTAGAAAAAGATTTTCTAACAACCTTGATTAGATGAGAAATCATAGCAAAATCAACAAATGGGATTTTATCAGACTGAAAAGCTTCTTGCAGCAAGAGAATCAATTATTAGAATGAAGAGACAACCTGCAGAATGAGAAAAACTTTTTTCTAGCTACTCCTCTGAAAGAGGGCTAATAACCTAGAGTATATTAAGAACTCAAAAAAATTTAAACCACCTAAAATTAAAGACCCAGTCAAGAAATGGGAAGAGAAGTAAGTAGGCACTTTACAGAGGAAGAATTACAAATGGGAAACAAATATATAAAAAATGCTCAGCATCTCTATAGAGAAATGAAAATGAAAACAACACTAAGATTCTATCTTACTCTGGAAAGAATGGCTATCATTAAGAAATCAAATAATAACAAATGCTGGTAAGGCTCTGATGAAATAATGGAGCCCTTCTACCTTGTTGGTCGAATGTAAACTAGTACTATCATTGTGAAAATCAGTATGGAGATTCCTCAAAACACTGAGATTAGAAATTCATGCAACTTGCTATCCCCATTCTAGGAGTCATCCCCAAAGACCTTAAGGTCTCTCTTGTCCCCGCTGTTGGCAGGCATTGCCTGGAGGACACAAGAGGACCAAGACAGCTTTGTACTTTATCATCTGTCACTCTTTAGGACAGGGCTTACACGTGTAGTTCTTAGACCTGCTGGCTCACACATTCTTGCTAGTGCCAGTGGATGTGAAATTTGTTTCCTCTGGTCCCAGATGACTAGAGAAATAATAATGCAGGGAAGTGTTCACACATGTAAACATACCCCGCTCAGTGGCTAAGCTTTCTATTCTGAACATGGTCTTCTTTTTATTTAGAATATCCTTTCCTTTATGAAACGATCATTAGAGTAGACAGTATCTGTGTGTGCACGTACACATGTGCACGTTTATCCTTAGACCTATTCCCTCTTCAGTGTCCTTGCTTTGTTAGGTAAAAACTTAGCAATCAGTGGCCTCCCTTTCTTGAATCTCTGACCCTTTTAGTAACAGTGTACTCTGGCCCTGTGTGGCCACCTGCATGTACTTGTCTGTGAATATAGTTGTGTGTCAGTGTATGGCTGACACAGGACAAGGCAGAGACAGAGTAGAAGTGGTATGATACCCACTCTACAGGAGATTTTGCAAATGGAGGAATCAGAGGTTCTGAGAGGTGGGTCCTTATACTGTCAACTCCCAGGCTTCTTAATATCAGTCTTCTTGGAATAATACACTTCTTCACATTTCAGTGATTATTAAAAATTTGTGTTTTGATGAATATTTCAAATTTATGTGTACTTGTTATCATACTAGACAAAAGCCAATATTTGTATGATTGTCGAAATAGCCCACCTTCCTTTAAAGTTTCCATGGGTAGATTGTCAGCCAATTGTTCCCCCAAGAGCTTTAGGGGTGGGCTGTGAGCAGTAGAGAGCTAGGTCTATAATTGAACTTCTGGATTAATATCAATATTTTAAACTAATTAGGTAACAAAAAAGCATTTCAAAGAAAGCATAATGGCTTCTTGCACTCCAGCTGGAAGGCAGCACATTGTAATTGTCTGGTTGGAAAAGCTTTTTAACATCAGTGATTTAACTGAACACGTTTGAAGGAAACATAGAAATAATGCATTAACTATTTTGTTTTTGTCAAAAAGGAGTCCAGGTGGAAGATGCTAGTATGCAGTCAGTACTAGAAGCATTATAGTAGTGAGAGACCAGGAAACCATCCATTAAACTATTATTTTTGTGAGCATCTGCTTGTGTGTGAGGATGCTTTGGGGACAAGTCCAGTGAAGGTCTCTGGTTTTCTGGAGCATCTGTTTGGTGGGGAAGACAAATAAGAATACAACAAATAATTCCAGGTAGAGACCAGTGCTACAGGAAGGTAAAAATGAGTTAGCAGTTAGCATGGTTGGTGCAGGAGGGCAGGATGGCCTTTCCAAATGAGCAGGGCCCCGCAGAGCACCGGGCGGGGGGGGGGGGGGGAGGAGGAACCAGCTATTCCAGGAATGAGCAAGGCAGCGGGGAAGGGATGTGTGTGTGTTGGAAGTGGAGAGCAACCAGCATAACAGTGACTAAGGAATGGGCAGGGTTTCAGGGGACAGGTGACATCAGTCAATGGCAGTGACCCTTCTCGTTGACTCTGGGATGCTGCACACCTTGCTTTGGGCTAGATACACAGCTGAGCCTAAGGTAGGTGGGATCCTGACTACTGGGGTATATCAAGTCCTAATCCCTAGAACTTGTGTTACTTTATTCAGAGAAAAGATCTTTGCAGGCGTAAATTCAGGATTTTGAGATGAGATCACTCTGACCTATCATATAGGATACCGAATGCCAATATGTGTTGGCAGAGCTGTGTTCTTTCTGGGGGCTCTCAGACAGACCGTTCCTTGCTTTTCTAGCTTCTGGAGGTTGCCCTGGTTGGTGGCCCCTTCCTGCTATGGCGTTACTGCATCTTCTGCTTTTCTTGTCGTTATTTCCCTCTCTCACTGTCCACCTTCTCCACCATATAAGATCTCCTTCATACATTTCCATGCCTCCATATTAAAAACTTGTATATTTTCCTTGCCTTCCTCTTACTCATTGGGTTTGAGCTGGAGCTGGCTCATATCAGTTCTCAAGAGTTGTGTTAATCTTTTTCTGCCGCCTGTTTAGCAACTTCTCTCCACTGTTTTTGGGCATCGTCTTCATTTTTCTGGGGCCGTCATCTCATATTTGGGGAGATGATTCAGATGTCTCAGAAACATTATGGAGGTCTTGACATTCAGGTGATCACTCACTCTCTCTGAACTCTGTAGTTTTGGATTATCAAACACCTAACCTTTGGTTTTCTCTTCTTTCAAAGGAAGCTGGGGGATATTTGCTCATTCTTGGTGGCTACTATATATTTTTTGGATGATACGATAATTGTTCTTCACATACAGAAGGGAAGTGTTAAATATTTTCTGACAAGCCAGTGACCTCTGACCTTCACAAGTATTTGGACTTATTTGCGGACTGCTGACAGCACCCATCTCAGAATGCTGACATTGATAGACATGTGTTGTAGACTTATCAGCTGGCTGCAGTCCTTTTGAAAGCTCCATAATTACATGAATTAATAATCCGTAGAGCCTGGTAGAATAGGGCACATTTTGAGGCATGCTAAAAAGATGGTAGCAATTAATTAAGAATTCTTAATAAAAGAACTATCTTTCCTTATGAGGTGAAAGATTCTTAGAGAATAAATATGCTATTAAAACTTCAAATTGTTTTTGCACTTGGGATTTATTGTGCTAGCTGTGCCTTTTGAATCTCTAAAATTGTGTTTGCTTGTCTCTTTTTTAATGGAATTTCAAGCATTTTGATCAAAAAGTTCCATACAATGGGCTGTCGCAAATATGAAAAAATTGTAGTTTTCTCCTTTCATTTCAATAACTGGTTGTTCTTGGTGGCTGCTATGAATGTGTCTGTCTTTCAGCTTCATTTTAGCCAGGCTGCTCTGATAGAACAATTATTTTCATCACACAGATTGTAAATACATCTGAGACATAATTGCTCTTTTCAGGTTTTCAGTGAAGCCTTAGTAATTAGATGCATGAATTATTATCTAATATTCCCTGAATAGAGAAATTATTTTGAATAAGTTTGTTTAAAAATGAAGATTAACCAAAATATGGGTACGTTTACAAAAGTTTGCTATTTGAGTAACCAACACTTATTCCACTTCCTCGGTGCTAGGCTCCAGGCAAAGCACTTCACCTATTCCCTCATTTCATTTCCACAACCACCCTGAAAGATGTCTTTAATTTGTACCATAAATATGAGTAACTGCCACATGACAAGCATTCTTCTGAGTGCTGAGCTAGAGGTAACAAAATCAGTGAATCCGTGATTTTCGAACAGCGTACAGTGCATCCAATGCTAAGAGTGAAAAGGTGAGAGCTGGAGGCTGGTACAGGCTGAGTAAAGGTTTTATTATTTGCTTCGTTTCTATTTCAGATTACCAGAACACCTTATGATTACTATAGTGGGCATTTTCACTAGGCATTGCTATAGTATTTTATTTCTAACTTGGTATTTTACCTTTGCTGGGAACTATCTGAGATTATTTGAAATGTAAAAATTGATGTGTGTGTGTGAGTTAGTCTACACCGAACTATCTCAATGGATTAACATACTGGTAGAAGTTAGGTTCACATTATTTGTGAATTCTTACTAGCAAGATTTCTGTAAAACAATACTATTGATGTGCTGAACACTTTCTAATTCTGGAGGAAAATATTTTTTCTAATGAAGCGATTCACTTGTTCATTCATATGCCCACTTTTTAATTCCTAGAGAAAGCACTTGACCTTTCACCGTTTACTTAAATATTGGTGCTGCTTCGTGTAAAATAGACTTGTGGACCTTTGTGTTGTAGTCATCCTTTATATTGCTTTTACACGGCGTGAAAGCCCCCGTAGGCAGTGCTATAATTTTACTTCAAGCACTCACGCGTACTTAGGGAACTCAGCAGTACTGTACAAGCAGGAACAGTTGTGTGTTGCGTTTCACCAGCTGCTTCCATGTCCGTTGCTTTCCTTTTTGCCTGAGGTTTAAGTTTTCTCTATTAATATTTACTTAGGGTTTGAAGTCCTTTCTTGAGCATTTCCTGCACAGCAGGTCTGCTGGTAATAAATTCTCTTCATTTTCTTTCAGCTGTGAATGTGTTTAGTTTTTCCTTTATCTCAGAAGGATATTTCACTAGCTATGTAATTTTGGAGTGACAGTGGAAAAAAAATGAGTGATATTCATAGTTTCTTAAGGGAAATTTGTGAACTTCAAATTATTGCATAATATATATGTGTGTATTTATATATGTGTATTAGTTTTTTTCTAGTTACTTTTGAGATTGTTCTTTTTTATTTTAAAGAGAGTAAAACAAAACAATAAAGCAAATCAGAACAGAACAATGCAAGCAATACAGAACTTCAAAGCAAGAGAACAAGAAATGAAAAATAGCTACTGTAATTTCTCCCCTTTTCTTCAAAATAGCTGTCCATACCATCACACATAACAAAATCTAACAAAACAAAACAGAATAAAATCAATCAAAACAAAAACCGAAAGCATTATAGGACTTCAAAACCAATCAATAGGATATCAACAATAGTTGCTGTAATACATCTCATCATCTTCAAATTAGATGCCCATACCATCAGACACAGTAAAATCTAACAAAACAAGACAGAATAAAACCAAATCTATTATGAAAACAATGTTAGAATTCAAAACAAGATAATAAGAAATTAGCAGTGGTTATCACTTTCCCTTTTTAAGTGTTTCCTCTATGAATTTCATCATATTTGTTGTGTTGTTTGGATCCCATTAACTCCAATTTTCATGCTAGGAAGATAACTTGGTGTTCACCCATACAAGTCCAAACCATTTCACCCATGAGCATGATCTCCAGTTGCATTCATTTATCTACAAGAGCCTCGAGATTATCTTACTTTATAGCTGGGTAGCTTTCTGTTGTATGAAAATACCATATCTTTCTTATCCATTCTGCAGTTGATGGGCAAATTACCCTTGCTTTTTCTGATCTCCTCTCACATGGAACAGTTCTCTCTCCTTTGACTTTCAGTCTATGAATTTCCTTGTGAGTTAAATGTGTTTCTTGTATACAATATATTGATGGATCTTGTTTCTTGATCCACTTTCCCTGTGTTTCTTTTTATTGATAGTTGAGGCCATCTACATTAATGGTTACAACCAGCATACATCATCTCTGCCATGCTATCCTCCTGTTGTTGGCCGTCCACTTTTCCTCTTCCTGCAATTGCCTGTCCTGTTTGACAATCCTCCTGTGCTGCTGTTCCTGGAACCATGGTCATCATTATGTCTCTATGGAATATCCTTTAGCACTCTCTGTGGGGATGGCTTGATCGTCATGAATTCCTTCAGTTATTCTCTATCATGAAAGTTATCTTATTTTTACATCAATTTTGAAAGATAGTTTTGCAGGGTATATCAATCTGGGTTGCAAGCTGTTTTCTTTCAGGATTTCAAACACTTCATTCCAAACTCTTCTTGACTTGATGGTCTGTGTTGAGAAGTCTGCCATGATTCTAATTGGTTTTCCTTTAAAAGTAATCTGTTTCTTTTCTCTAACAGCTTTTAATTTTCTGTTCTTATGCTGTATTTCTGGAACTTGATTATTATATGTCTGGGTATAGCTTTATTTTGGTTATGGCTAGTTGGAGTTCTTTAAGCCTTACTTATGTGTATGCTAGATCTTTCCCCCATATTTGGGAAGTTTTCTGCTATTACTTCTGAAGTCTTTTTTATTTCATTTATGTAGACCCCTGCTTCTTCACTGATACCTATTACTCTTAAATTATTTTCTTTGTGTCATCTTGCAGCCATTCAATTATTTCCTGGTTCCTTGTTATTTTTAAGAGATCTTTGCTTTCACAATTGCTAGCTGCTATCCTGTCTTTAAAGTCTGATTGTCTTAAGCCTCTTTCAAGCAGTTTCACCAGCTTTTGATAGACTTTTTAATTTCCTGGGCATCTTTTTGAATCTGTTTCATGCATTGTAATTCCTTCCTATATTGTTCATTCAAGGTTTCCATCATTTTCCTATGTTCCTATTTTTTTTATCTATGTCTTCTTTAAATATGCTCAGCAATTCTTTCATTATATTTGTTATTTCTTCTTTTACCTGAGACATTATTTCTGATCTTGATTACTTTTACAGTCTCATGAAGTAGTTTCTGTACTTCAGTTGCTATCCTCTCAGAGATTTCAGTGCGTGACCTCCATTTTTTTCCATGACTATATCTCCCAGACTTGTTCTGTGTGCGCTGGAGGATGAGGTTGCCTTTTGCTCCTTCATCTTGACATTCTCTTCTGTTCCTCCCAACAAGCCGGTCGTGGGGTCTCCAGGCACTTCCCATGTTGGCTGTCCCTCTGTGGTGTAGGGGAATGGGACAAGCACCTGGGTTTCTCTGGACCCACCCTCTCAGGGAGGTGGCAGGGCATGGAGCAGTCTTCTCCAGACTCGGGTGGCTACACTGAGGCTTCCCTGATGGAGAGGGGTGCGTGGAGGCAGGGCTACTTCTTTTCTCAGTCTGCGTGACTGCACTAGGATTCTCCAGATGGTGGCTGGCACAAAGAGTGTGTTTGTCTGGTTCTCTCAGTGAGTGCTGGCTGCCCAAAGGAAGCAAGGGTTTCCAGTGGTGGCCTCCAAGTACACAGGGTGCATCTGGCTGTGTTTGTTGGATTGCGTTGGCTGCCCTGAGATGTTCTGCTTATACATGGTTTTTAGCCATTTAATGACAATGTGCCTAGGTTTTCCTTGCTTTACCAAATTTCTGAACTTCTGAGCTTCTTTGAATCTATAAATTTGTGTATATCATCAAATCAGCAGGGTTACTTTGCATTAGCTCTCTGAGACGGTAACAAATACCTGGCACACTCTGCTTATATGTAAAAGAAGAGGTTTATTTGGCTCACAGTTTGAGAGGTGTCAGTTGATTGGTTGGCCTTATTTCATTGGACCAGGAAGCACATCATGGTGGGAACATATCACAAAGCAATATCATTCACTGCATGGCAAGAAAACAAAAGAGGAAGAGAAAGGGACTGACGCTTTACATCTGCCATCAAGGGCATATCTGTAATTATCTAAAGACCTTTCCCTAGGTCCCAGCGCCTAAAGTTTCTACCACCTCCCAATTATGCGAAGTTGGAACCAAGCCTTTAAAACACAAGTCTTTGGTGGGCATCCAAGATCCACACTATAGCATTCCCCCATCCCCTAAAAGTTCCTATTCGTCTCACAATGCAAATGTATACAGTCTGTGTTTAAGAGTCCTCAATGCAGTCCTTAATTTGCTCTAAGTCCATGCCTCAAATCTTACTGACACTCAAGATAAACTCTTGTCTGTGAGCCCTTATTTAAATCAAAAGAGCACATTATATGCTTCCAAGTACAGTTGTGGACCAGGCACAGGGTAGGCACTCCTATTCCAAAAGGGATTGAACCAAAGCAAGGATGAAAAATCCAACAGGGAAACACTAAATCCTGGAGCTCTAGAACAGACTATGGTAGGATGTGGGCTTCCAAGGCTTATGTAACCCCAAGCCTACAGCTTCACTGGTTGCACCCTGCATCCTGCATGGCCACTCCCTTGGGCTGGCTTTTTGTACTGTCGATAGCTTTGTTAAGTAAGTGTTGCACCTTGCTGGCATCTTCATCTTTCTGGGATCTTCACTGCAGTGCTGGCTTCACTCTCACAGCTGCATGCATAGCAAGCCTTTCAGGGACTGTTTGCTGGAATTTTGACCTGCAACCCACCATGTGGCCTCCTAAGCTTTCCCTTGAAATTTTGATGGAAGCCTCCATGACTCTGTAACTCTTACATTCTGCATGCCTGTGAACCCAGCATCATGTGAGTGATCAGAAGGTCTGCCGAGAGAGACCTTGAATTACAGCAGCAGTAGTTCAGGATGCCTTTATGGCTGACCCTGAGGAGAAAGGATCTCTAGGCTCTTTGGGGCACACAGGACATCCTAGGCCTCTTGACCCAGAGGAAAGGTTTTGAAATGAATTTATATATCTATAATTTTGAACCTATAAAGAGTGAGGTGGCCTTGCAGCTTCCTCAAATTCTGCAACTCAAATGGATCTTTCTGCCTTGCTGCATAAATTTAAATAGATCCCATACGTGCATTAATTGTCTGGAAGAAATGTGTGCATGCTTCAAAGTTTATGTCATACAAGTTTGACTATACTTCACATATGCATTTTTCAGAATTAAGGCTGTGAGATGTATATACAGTATCTAAAACAGTTCATTTTTTAAAGCCTCATTATGAAAATTGGGATGTGTTTATAACTCAGGAATCAATTTGGTATTTGCTCAGTTTCATAAAATTAGACAATTCCCTCTTCTTCCTCTCTTTTAGGGCTCCCTATAGCCTCTTTAGTGGGCCAAAATCAACTTTGTATCATTTATCTAGCTAGAGAAATGGAGTTATTACTCACATTTTAATCACTAGCATAACTTTACTGCTTCATGACTGAGACCTACTCTCAAAAAAAAGTTGTGAAAGACCAAAAAACCAAACAAAAAAACATTAAAAAATAGAAAAATCCAAAATCCAAGTAGAAGCAAACCAAAACAGCCTGTACCACCACCAAGCGTCCCCATGTGGAATGTTTTGACTTCCCCATTATTTGATGTTTTTTACTTTGAAGAATTCTGTTGTTGTATTTTCATATTTTATCTGGGATTTTTAGTTATAAAACTGGGTAGTAGTTACCTTATGTAACCCTATAAAGACCAGTACTCTTTGCATTTCATTTAGGAGTGGAATGAAAACCTCATATTTTCTCATTTTGTAATATCTTGTCATACCTGGATAGCAAGGATCTTATACTAGCTGTAGTAAGTGGGTGGTGAAGTGTTCTTTCTTTTGTTCTCTGAGAGTTTGTGAATATTGTTATTTTTCTTTCCATATTTGGAAGAATTCTTTGTTAAGGTGTGGAATTGTTTCTGTGTGTGAGGTTTAAAGCTTACAATATATTACATTACATTTACTTTAATAGTTATGAGAGTATTTACATTTTAATATCTCTGTTTTGGTAATTTTTATTTTTTTTTATTTTTGTCTTTTTGAGACAGGGTCTCGCTATGCAGTTCAGACTGGCCTTGAGTTCATTTTGTAGCCCAGGCTGGCCTCGAACTCACAACGATCCTCCTGCTTAGCCTCCCGAGTGCTGGGATTACAGGCATGAGCCACCACGCCCGGCTCAATGTCTCTGTTTTGGTAATTTTTATACTACATAAGTGTTTCAAATGTGTGGCATATGATTATTTATCAAATTATCTTGTAACCTTATTAGGGTTCATTGTAATGTCATTTTTACTGCAGATATTTGGTGTGTGTGTTTCTTGGTTTGATCAGTCCTATTAGGAACTCAAAAGTTCTTTTAGTGATTTTTGAAAACAATTTTGTCAATTAATGTTTATTTTTTCTATTTTGTACATTTATTTTTATTATTTTCTATTAAATTTTTAATTAAAAGTTTAAATTTCCTGGTAGTTTTTTAACTTGTGGTGGATACTTGGATTCATTTCCATTCTTTTTCATTTTCAGTACATTGATTTAAGGGTACAAATTTTTCTCCGTGGATTTAGCAATATTGCACATTGTGATTTATTGTACTTACTATTTAGTTAACTATTTGTATTAGAGTTCTTCAGAGATGTAAAACCTATGTAAGGCATTGGCTTCAGCAGTTCTGAAGACTGACAAGGACTGTTCTTGTGGAGCTGGAGAACCAGGAGGACTGGGGGTATTGCTGTAGAGCGAGTCTGAAGGCTAAGGATCAGGAGAGCTGATGGTGTGTTCCTCCTCTAAATGCCAGGAGACTCGATGCCATGAGTCTTTCCATTCAAGTGCCAAGGCAGGAATGAATTAACGTCAGGGTATTGCAGCAGGGCAATCCAGCAGGGAAGAGTCCTCTTGCTCAGCCTTTTTGATGAATTAACATGTCTGCATTAGCGAGGGGAATCTTCACTCAGTCTACCCATTCAAATACTAATGTCATCTAAGATACCCTCCTAGACACATTGAGCGCCCCGTGGCCCACTCAAGTTGGTACATAAGATTAACCATCATGGAATTCTTCCTAATTCCACTGGGATTTCTTCATTGTCTCTACAGTTTTTTAAATAAATATATTGCTGACTTCATAAGCATTTGGGGAATTTTCTTTCTTGTAAATTATTGATTTCTGCCATAATGTCAGAGAGATCACAATTAGTTGTGATTTTGATCTTTTGAACTTTGTGACAGTAAGGTACAAATCAACTGTTTACTTAGTTTTCTGTTTATATTGTATGTTTTTAAGTAGCACAATTTTAATTTTTTAATCCATTCTGATAATTTTTAATTTTAACTGGAAAATTTAATACATTTCAATGTAGTACAATTATACAAGTATTTGGAATAAAATGTCATAATATCATTTCACACTCTTTCCAACTTTTCTATTATTTTTTCCTTTCCATCTTACTTTCTTTTAATCAAGTATATTATTTACATTTTTAAAGATTTACCTTATCAACTAAGAACTTATTTCATTCTTTTGATGGTTACCTCAGTATTACAAAATGCATATTTGACAAAGTGTAAGATAATACTTTAGCACTGTATGAACATTTTGAGAACCTTACAGCACTTTTCTTCCCTTCCTATTTTTTATGTTGTTGTGTCATAATTTTGTTTCACTTTGCTTTAATTAATTTTAGACAACATACTGTATGATATTATAATTCATGTGTTGTACAATCAAAGGGTTTCTATTCTGCATATTTAATTTATTGGTTGCTCTTTATTCTGCATTTTTTGAATATGAGATGTGTTTCATGTGCTTGAAACTACTATTTCTTTCAGTGAAATTGTAATGATAAATTCTTTCCATTTTGATTTCTTTCTAAATGCCTTTATTTTTATTTTTGAAGGATATTTCATTTGGTACAGCTTTTTAAACTGGCAGTTCCTTTCTTTCAGGTCTTTAAAGATATTCCATGTTCCTTTGGCTTCCATGATTTCCTGGCTTAAAAAAATACAGTACTGTATTAGTGTTACTAATGTTTCATTTAAGACCATTCATCTTCTTTCTCTAGGTGCTATGATTTTTTTCTGTTTGCTTCTCTCCAGTTTTTACTATGATGGTTTTGTGTGTGTGGTTTTCTTTATATCTATCCTGTCTGGATTCCTGAACCTTCCTGAATTTGTGACTCAGTTTCTCTTATTTTTAAGGCAAGTTCTTAGCACTGTTTTTAAATAGTGATTCCTGTCCTTTTCTCTTCTAGAGTATTTGCAAAACTTCCATAGATTATAATAATATTTCTGTAATATTCTATGTCTCTCACACTCTTCTGTATTTTGTTTGTATTCTTTTAAATGATAATTTATTAAGTGTATCTATTGTGTTGTAAATTTTATTTGATTTTTCTAAGCTCTAGATGAACTATTTGGTTTTCCTTAGAACAATTCTCTGGTGAAATTTATAATACAGTGTTATGTTTCTTGAGCAGGTTGATTACTGTTGAGATCTGTGTCTGATGACTTCATATCTATATCACTGAGATTCTCACTGAGATTGTTTCCTGTGGCTCCATGTATTGATACGCTAGCAATTTTAGAGCAGATGGCTGACATCAGCTGGTGCCTCTATGTGGATAAATGTCTCCAGGAATGACCTTCTTAAGTTTCTGGAAAGCACTTAGTGGAGGAGCAGGGATTGAATGGCAGGAGCTGGTGTCAGTCTCTGCATGGCTGATCTATTTCTGATTTGTCCTTATACCCAGGAGATCATTTTTCTATGGTCCAGACTGCAAGCCTAACATGTTTATCAGAGTTTATCTTTCTAGCACAGAAACTGATAATAGCAGTGAGCTTTTCTGCCTTTGTGTGTGTGGTTCTGGGGATCAAATACAGACTTCAGGCATGCTAGGCAAGCACTCTGTCCCAAGCACTCTAGCCCTGGCCTTTTCTGCCTCCTGTTAGGTTGCTGCTTTCTATGGAGCTTTCTGTCTCTCTTCCTAGAATATTGACCCAGATAAGTTTCAAACCTCAAGAAGACAGAAGTGCCTTAGAATGTTCGGTTACCCTCTCTGCAATGTGTTTTTACATAGGATCTTGGTATTCAAGTGTGTAACTGTCTTGGAAGCTCTGACCTTAACTTCCCAGCCACCTAATTCTGCACAGCTTTTGAACTATCTAATATCCCAAGTGGAAAGGCAGTGCAGAACATTGAATTCACTTCCGAGGATGTTCCATTGTTTCTAGGAATGTGTCCTCTTGACTCCAAGTTGGTTTGGTATGTTTCTGTAATTCCTCCAAATAAGTTATTTGTACTTGATGTAGCTTTTCAAACAGTTATCTGCAATAATCTACTTCATCGTTTTAGGAAGTCCAAGCATAGCTTTTAGTCTTACAGGAAGTGGCTAAATCTGATAGAGCACTGAAGTCAGGTGAAACCTGCAGTTCATTTCTCTTGGTTGGTGTACCACAGGGTCATTGTGAAGACTGTGGGACATGCTGATGTGTGGGTTTCACAAATGTGTTATTCATGTCAGGAAGCACTGAGGGTTTAGATTAACATTCTGTTGCTGTGCTATGCACTTATTTTATGGTTCAGGTGTTTCATAGTTGGATAAATATCCAGGGTGTTTGGTTCCTTTTCTTGTACTTCATGGGAATAAACCTTTCCTGGGAATTAACTGTTAACATTTAATAACTTCATCAGTGTCACTAGTCTTCTTAATTTGTGGTTGCTTCATTTGACTATAAGGCTGTTGACTTGGGGATAGAAGAAACAAAGACAAATATCTAGTCTCCTATTGTCTTAGTTACTTTTTACTGGTTGCTGAGACAAAATACCTGATGCCCAAAGTTAGGGAAGGAAAGGTTTATTTTTTATAGCTCTTGGAGGTTTTAGTCCATACTCAATTGGCTCCATGGCAGGGTGGCATGGCAGGGCAGCCCTTCATGGCTGCTGCAAATAGCAAGTGTGAACTAGCAAGAGAGAGACACACACAACCGCCCCCCCCCACTTACATCACATCCTGGCTCCACCCCTAGGTGAATGTAGCACTCACACCACCAATCCCAGCGCTAGACAATGAACCAATCACAAACACATAATTGTATGAGGCTTGAGGGCCACTGACCTAAACCATGACACCTATGATATTGAAATTGCATTCTTTAGTAAATCTCAACAGACTGGAGATAGAGTTTTACAAGGGCACAAAGCAAAGCCAAAGCCCTTGGTGGTTGCCTAGGACTCTGGAGTATTTCTCCACACCTTCTTGGCAACCTCAATAGTATTGTGTGTTTCTGTCCCTGAAGTGCGAGTGAAGTGGAAAAGGCTTGCATGCTGTCGGTCTGACTTTGTTCTGGGAAGCCATTGTGAACTCACTTTTATTTCAGTTGATGTCAGGCCTTGGGGTGCAGCTTAGGGGTTGAGTATATGTTTAGCATCAATGGGGCCCTGGGGTTCAATCTTCAATACTAACAAACAAAAATGAACAAACAAAGAAACAACACCTAGGTAATTGTGAAATACTATATTACTTTTCCAAAACCAAATTTATCCCTTATAGCTCCGACACTGACACTAGGGTTGGTAGAATCAGGGGCTTTCAGAACTGCCAGAGTACAAAGAGATTTGTTCATTCCCCTGATTTTACAGGTGAGGAG
Organism: Cavia porcellus; assembly: GCF_034190915.1. Taxonomy (NCBI): domain Eukaryota; kingdom Metazoa; phylum Chordata; class Mammalia; order Rodentia; family Caviidae; genus Cavia; species Cavia porcellus. Next base: position 34,591,763 of record NW_026947493.1, read on the forward strand.
ATGAAGGCCGTCTGCTCAGAGGTCTGCCTCTTGAACCTAAGTGAATGCACTCTGGTTTTCCAGTTTTCCAGGTTGGTTTTCTCAGCACAATGGTATGGCAGAGACAGGTTCAAATCTCATCTTTGTGACTTAACCATTTTCCTGTGGGAGGGTTTTAAGCTCTCATGTTTTTATACCATCCTCTATATAATGGGAACATGGAATACGTGCTTGTGTGCTGAGAATTAGAAACAAAGTGTGTAAATCACTGGTAGCCCAGTGTACCACTAAAAGGCGGTAAAAGATTTAAACAACCATATAGTGGCCTTGGCTAGCCTCTGATGGGAATATCGGCTCTGTTTTTGAAGAGGGGACTTTATTCTAGAAGCCATCTCTAACAAGTTCACAGAAATTTCAGTCCTTTATTTAAATCCTTTTATTTCACACATGAAATCAGAACGCCAAGAACACAGACCTGTGGCTTATTTTTTTTTTTAACTTAATTCTGTCCCCCTGCTGGATTTTACCATATGTCCCCTGTGGTAACCAGGTAACATCAGTGCAGTCTGAGTTGAGAGGTGACAGAAGCACTGTTTCACAGACAAGAATCGGAGATGCAGTCTTGCTGCGTCTCTTCTGCACGGGAGATTGGATTTTCCTCCTCTGCTGTACATAGATGAAATTGAGTCAATGCAGTAATTCAGCTTCTACTTCTAGTATTACCAACAGGAGCTCACGTTTGTTGTCATGGAAGACTGAGATCTCTCTGGATACAGATTGCACTTGCAGATTTGTATGTGTCTTGGACACAACCTGGGGCCTGGCGGGGCCTGCTGGGGTCCTCTGCCTGCACTGAGGGAAGTGGCAGCAGTGAATGCAGACCTTTCCTGAAGGGGCAGTGGCCCTGGTATTCAATCTGTGAGGACTTGGTTCTCTTTCTTGAGAGAGTTGGTTTTCTTTCTTAATTCTCTGGTATAAGCCTTTTGTTCCATTATAGTTTCTTGTACATTTCTTCGTTCTTGTAAGACACGGTGATTTCTATGCCAAATTTAATTTTTTGGTAAGATAAGGAAATTTTAAATCTTCATGAAGTTTTCTGGGTTTCTTGGTAGGAAGAAAAAAGGTAGGAAGCCAGCCCTGAGATCACTTGTCTTGGAATTTTTTTATATAATATGCTAAATTTACTGTATGGGGGACCTATTTTATTTTATTTTGCTTGGAGAAGAATGGGAAATTTTAATCAGCTGGATGCCTGCAGATCACAGAGGGTGCTCTTCTTGTATAATATCTTGTCATTTATTTTTGTCTTTTCAACATATGACACTTCCAGAAACCCAGAGTAGAGAGATCAGTCATAGAGAAATATGCGAATAGGGAATTTTGAGAAAGATAAGTTTAATTTCAAGCAAAAACAAAAGAATGAAAGGAAATAGTTGACACTGACTATGTGGCTGCTTAATTCCCCCACCCCCCACGACTCAAATATTTTGAAGCTATTAGTGTTTCTATTTTCTGGTCCTAAAGACAGAAATAAATTTAAAGTGTTGCATTGTCCTGTTATAGGCAAATTATGCCAGATTTCATTTTTCTTTTAATCTTGTTGGTATTTTCTGTTTTCTTCTTTTGAGTTTTTCAAGAGATAAAGATCTGAAAGTGTGAAATTCCTACTTTACCTTACTCATATCCAAGAAAATGTTTCCCAAATATCATAAGGATTATTTAAGGCAGTACATATTTAAATTGGTAACTTGTGTAGGTCATTAATTTCTGAAAAGGCATAATAGTTTTCGTAGATGATTTTGAGCATGTAGACTATGACCTCTGAGTGCAGAGCGCATGTTAGCATGCAAATAGCTTCTAAATCTGGGCTGGGCACTGGATTCTGAAGGCAAACTGTGTGGGCCTCTGTCGGGGACAGGTTGCAAATGTTGAGCTTCATTAAGCATGTTATACTTACAGCTTGAGAAACGCAATAAATTTGTAAGAGATATTATTCAGGCCACATGTCACTTCCACAGTCTTATAAAATCCCTTGTCTTGCCAAGGAATCTAGATTTGACATTTTTATTTCTACAGTATTTTATATAGGTAGATGTAGCTGCATCTCTTTGCCAAAGGAAGAATTATAAATGCTAATTCATTCAGCTGAGCTATAAACATTTTCTATGCTGCTTAATAGGACAAAATATATAAAGATTAATTAAACAATCCAAATTTTCAAGCTTCCTTTTAACCACGTAAATTGAATCTGTTGCCAAAAACTGTCTAGCTCTGGTAAATATGATGAATGGTGACAGGCACACATGGCGACTTGGGTGAACTCCACTTCTAGGTTCTGCCTGAGCACGCTGGCCACAGGCTGTGGTTTACAACAATCTCCACTCTACCAACATTCAAGCCAGGGTTCTGTGGTCAGCAGTTTCAGCTGTTGATCTCAGGATGCCTCCACATGGAGAGGACCAGGTGAGGCTCACTGGCTATGCCTGGGGTCTGTAGAAAGTAAGGGACTCCAATGTTGTAGCTGCCAAATATCTGAGTGTTTTAAGGGTTTCTGTTTGGTGAAACCTGGTGTTCTACCTTGCTTGGGAAGAAGTTAAGCAGGGAGTTGGAATGCCTACCTTCTGCCAATTAAGAGATCTGTTTGTTTCTCCCTCACTGGGGCTTCTGATGCAATGATTCTGTGAAAGCACCGTGCATTCAGTAGAAACTGTAAGTAACTCATGCTTCATATTTTGAATTTTGATTGTTGGGAATAGATGTTATCCTATGTTCTCAGTTGATTTTGAGCAGTGGCAGTGAGCACATCTTCTGGTCTACTCTTCGATCACAAGGGGAAAAAAAATGGGTGCACACAGGAGAGCTGCCTTGCTAATCTTGGATGTTCAGTGGGTTATGCACGTGTAAATGCATTTTTTACTTCGTTGTTGTTGTTTAGTTGGTATTGGGGATTGAACCCAGGTCATTCTACTACTGAGCTGTGTCCTGAGCTTCAGGCCTTTTTCATTTTTTATTTTGGATGAGTTCTCAGCAAGTTGCCTAGGCAGGACTCAAACTTTGCATTCCCTTGCCTCAACCTTCCTCAGTGCTAGGTGCTGCAGCCATGTACCACCATGTCTGCCTTATTTTCAACTTTTTACTTGGATGTAACCTATTATAATTTGAGGAACATCTGTATGCATAACTGTTTACTTATGCTTTTAGATACTGCTAGAATGCTGTTTGAGAGCTGAAAGAGATTTTTGCTCAGTTCCATTACTCATCTATTTCTAGGCCTGTACTAGTTAGCTTAAGAAATTGCTGAGTGAATGGTTTTCACAAACATTATAATGAGTAATGTACGGTCTTGTCAAGGCCAAGGTTATAGGTTTCATGGTTGTAGAGACACGTTCATCGTAGTTGTTTCATGGGGGCAGACTCTGCTTAACATCAGGCAGCTGCACGATGAGTGCACAGGGTGGTCCTGGGGTTGGAGAGAGCTCACAGGGACTCAGGCAGCAGCGCCAGATTTGTTGCACTTGCAACATTTGTGACCCCTTGCCCTTGGCACACCTGGGGTGTCTTTTTCCTTGTGGCTTGGCTCAGTCTCCAGCTCCTGGTCGCATTACATCATTATCGAAGCATAGCCTTGTTTAACCTGAATGACCTCTTGTGTGGCCTTGAGGGTGGCCTCAGCTGTGTAAACACATGCGTGTGTATGCTTGCGCATGTGCACATGTATATATTGTTTATATGTGATTCACAGGTGTATTGTGTGTTTCTGTTTGACATGACGAGCTCAGCTATAGAAGCAAACACATTCTGATTCTAAGTTCTGATTCTGGAATGCTGCTGGAAAATTACTGGACTTGAGGTTTTTTTGTTACAGGCATGGCACTTGAAGCTTGAGATTTTCAGCCACAAGGAGGTGGTACTAACACCTGGCTCACTGGGTTATTGTGAACGTTAAGTGTCTTTATGCCCATAAGAATGTAGAATGGATTGGGTGGCAGTGTTTGCAAGAGGATAAATGTTAGTTGCTACTACTTTTGTATTAATACCATGCGATAAGATTACTAGAAGATGGGTCCTAGGCTAAAAGGTTGTGCATTAACTAATCTTATTTAATTTCTTTAATATTATGACATGAGTTTTTAAAAAAGTAATACGTCATGAGTGGTGAATTGTATAAGAGTTTTTATAAATTTACTTTGATTCCTTTGTTTTGGTTGGTGCTTCCTGATGCTGACTTTGATTGTATTCTCCAAATGTCATCGTATACTTCTTGGGTCCTTTCTAGCAGCTTAGATCTTTCCCTGTATGGTTCTTCACTGGCTCTTCCTTACATTGGGTAGCCTGTCTCTTGAACAGCAGATGTAGAAGACAAACATTTTGTTTTATGATAGCACAAGGAACTACAACAGAAGTACAGACTTTATGCTACGTGATTAGGGTGTAAAGCCACATTGTAAACCGTGTTGCTATTGCTGCAGAATCTTCTACTAATCAATGGCCTTGAAGTTTGATCCTCATTGGGTATTGAGTCCCTGTAAAATACTATCCTAGCAGGATAAACCCAACCTATCCCTACTCCAAAAGGGATTGTGTGTACAAGGGAAGACAGGGAGACAAATAGTGATGGAGTGCTCAATACAGTGAGTGCTCCAGAAATGTTGGGAAAGTAACAGGCTAAGGAGAGGGACGGAGGTAGTCAGGATGGCTGCTGAGGTGAGGGGACATCTGCCTGGGTATCCCCCTGCACCCCCTCCTCGTATCAACTCTGGCAGAATAGGAGTTTACTCTGTTAACACTGTCTTGTATCCCTAGGGCCTAGACCAGACTGTTCTAATGCGGGACAAATGAATGATGGGTGCAGCCATTCCCTGTGAGCCATGAGTGACTCCTCCATAAAACCACAGACTAACGGCTTCCTGGTTGGGCGGGTGAGCCCCACACTGAAGGTGCAGAAGGGATGGCGTGCAGCATGCTCAGCTCATCCAAGGCATGAGCCCGGATGTACCCTAAGTGTATAGCTTCAAAAACTGCCTTATGTTTTGGCCTGTGTAATCTGGTAACCTAAGTATCCATGCAACTTGGATTTACATGTACGAATTAGATATAGGTCAAAATACAGATTTATATGTTACAGATTAATCTTTATCTTTGGAGCTGGATCTCTGGAACTTGGATGAAGAGGGAAATTAACTGACCCACAAGACTTCATTTACTGTGCTTGTATTTTTAATTTGTCCTTTTTCCTACCTGTAGGAATTATTGCATCAATATTGTTTACCCCAGTTGAAAATTCAAGAATTTCTGTATGAGCCTGTGCTGCAGCTAAGCAAGCTCACTGGCTCAATTCCTGTTTTGCTCCATTTTCACTTTGTTTTCATCTTTGAGTTGCAGAATCTCTCCAAAAAATTTTGAGTTCAAGTTTTAATAGGTGTTAAACAAGAAAAAGAATGCTTCAATGGATAAATAAGATTAGGAAATACAGAGTGAAACCAAGTTACAGAAGCCTCTTTACTGCAGGAGTTTTCAGAGCTTTGACTGCTGATTGCAGTGAGTCTGTGAACACAAGTGTAGTGTGATTCACCTCTCCAACTCTCACCTCATACCATGTTCTGGTTTGTGTCTGGGTGTCCCCCAAAGCCTCATGTAGTCATGGAGGTGGCTGAGACTAGTGTTTGTGATTGGTTTCTTGTCTAGCACTGGGATTGGTGGTGTGAGTGCTGCACCTGCCCAGGGACTGGTAGCTGGCATACAGTATAAGGGAGGTAGGGATGTGTGCTTTTCCCCTTTTGCTCTTTTTGCTTTTGTTGCTTGTGGCCACCATGAATGACTACCCCTCAGCCATGCCACCCTGTCTTGGAACAAACTGAGTATGGACTGAAACCTCCAAAAGCTGTAAGCTAAGTAGATCCTTCCTTTCTTCATTTTGGGCATCATGTATTTTGTCTCACCAAGACACAGCAGGTCTTGAGCCTGATGTGAGGGGTTAGTGTCAGGTGTGCACACTTGAAAAACCTTCTTTTGTGTATTTTCCAATTTCTTCAGACTCTTCAGACTTACCTTTCTGATGTCCACCATTGTCTGCAGCATAATTTACACGTGACAAATATTTTCCTTCCTATTCCTCTTACCCCTACAATAGAAGTTCATGATATTTTAACAGCAAAGTTGAAACCCCATGAAACTTTGGGTTTTATTGCAGTCCCATCATCTCCTGTGTTGGCACTGGTCACTAATGGGTCGTCAATCACCTGTGCTTACACACTGAGGAGGCAGAAGCACATTGCTGCTGAACCCAGAGGTGGAGAGAATTACCTCAAGTGATTATGCAAAAAAACATCTTACTTGGGTCTTGCAATTGTTTTCTTATGGCAGTCCCACTGTGTGAGCTCACTTTAATAGAAAAGCTTAGAAGGTCAATGCCCTTGGTAAACTATTTTCCTTCTGTTTCCAGAGAGCTTCTTACTTTTGAGGATACAACAGTAAATCTCAAATCATCTAGTTCCTTTGGTATCAGTTTTTTTTATGGGAGGGTCAGAAAAGTAGATAGAATTATACAAATGCACCCTGCTTTTCCCAAGAAAAGGAAAACGATACAAAATATCATTTAGTTAAAATCTAATTAATGAAAAAAGTTTTTGTAAGTGCTGCTGAAAAGATCTCTAATTATAAGGCGGTACATCTCTTTTTACACCTAAGCTGCCCATGATGGGGACCAGCTATGTAAGATACAATGATAGAAATCAACTTTTTCTCCTGTAGTTCAAGGGCATTAACTGGCTCATGCCTCCAGAAGTGGCATTTGCTAAAAACATAAACCATAGCACTAATGACTTGAGGTCTTTAGATCACTTCACCCATATATTAGCAATTTATAAACCAGTAGATGTGCTTATTATTGTAAAATGTAAACATACTGTGCTGTCATGCCTATAAATTAGTTGTCAGTCATTTTTCCTATTATTTGTTGAGGTAGTAACATTTGATAGGGAAAAAGGTGTGAATGTCTGGCCAGTGGCTAAAACATAAAACATCAGGCAGTAATGGACTGTAATTTCTGAGTCAGCTAAATCACAGCTGTAGGGTGGCACTTAACTTGAAGCATTCAAGGCTTTTCAAAGATTCTCAAAAAATAAGAAAAATCAGGGAATGAATTTTGAGATTCTTTGCTTCACTTTCATGTGCAAGAATGTAGTTATCGTATCAGCTAAGTGAAGAAATAAATGAGTTAGTGCCATCCCAAAGGGAGGATGTAAAGTAATGAACCTCATTCTTCTAGCTGTTAGAAATTTGGTGATGCTGATGTAGAGTTGAGAGGGAAACTTTAGGGCACTGTCCACCCATCCACCCACTGCCAATGCAAAGCTGAAAAATGCTGAAGCACCCCAGGGGTTTACTAATTGCATCTGAAAAACACTATTTTGCCTGTCTGTGGTTCCTTTTGTCACCTGGGGTCCATGCCAAAAGTACTGAGTCATGTGCTGAAAGCATTTGGGAAAGACACATTTGGTTATTATTTGATTTCTTGATGATAGTCATTCTTTCTGGAGGGAGATGGTATCTTCCTGTTGTTTTAATTTACATTTCTTTAATTGCCAGAGCTGTTGAACATTTTTTGTGTATTTACTGACCGTATATACTTTTGAGAAATATTTATTTATTTTGGTTGCCTGTTTTCTGATTGTGTCTTTTATTTTGGGAGGTTCTAATGTTTTGAGATGTGGGAAAAAGGAACCATCCTTCCTTATTGGTGAGAATGTAAACTAGTACCACCAGTATTCCTCAAAAAGTAAAATTAGAAACCCCATTTGATCCAGCTATTCCCTTTCTAGCTATGTGTCTTCCCAAAAGAGTTAAAGTCATTTTACAGCGATACACTCATGTTTACAGCAGCAAAAATTATAATAGCTAGATCTTGGAAATGGTCTGTATGTCTATCAACAGATGAATGGATAAATATAATGTCTGTTTATACACACTGGAGTACTATCGTGCCACAAATAAGGGTAAATTTGAGGCATTCATAGGTGAATGGATATACCTTGAGACCATTAATGAACTATTAAGTGTGTTAAGTAAGACACACAAACTTAAATATTAGTTTATCTTAATGAAAAACCTCAAATACAAAGAGCAAAATAAATGATAAGTAGGATGTAGAGAATCCTTTAAAATGGCAAGAGAAATCAGAGATGGAGGGAGGGAGAGAGAGAGAAGGGAAAGAGAACAAAATTTTAAAAATTAAAAAATAAATGGAAGTAGAGTTTTTGTAAATAAGAACAAGACCAGTAGCTGGAAAGAGTAGGGAGGGATGGGAAGAGTAGGGAATAAAAAAAATTAAGACGCATTATGTACCAACTTCCCATGATAAATATAGTCATTATGTACTGAAAACATTTACCAGTAAAACTATGAATAAGGGAAGGTTAAGAAAAAAGATAAATGTGTTTCTGCTGACTGCTGTGCAGATCATAACTTTATCTCCTGAAAAATTAGAGAGTTTAAGTCTTGCTCAAAATGTTGTCAAAGAGCCAGGTATGCTGGCAGATGCCTGTAATTCTCGCACACAGGAGGCGGAAGCAGAAAGGTTGCCGTGAGTTCGAGGCCATTCTGGGCTACAAAGTGAGTACCAGGCCAGCCTGAATGACGATATAGGGAGACTCTGTCTCAAGAAACCAAAACCAAGCAAACAAAAATACTGGCAAAGGAGATAATAGAACATAGTTGATAAATATCAGAGCTATAAATCATATTTACCTGAATTTGGGACAATTTATCTGATTTTTTAAGCCTCAGTTTACTCATCATTAAAATATGTATTGTTGAAATATAATATAATGGTAAAAGTCACCAACTTGTCTTTTTAGGAGAATAAAATGAAATGATACTTTAAAAATAAGATCATGGTACTCGAGGCTTTTACTTGGTAAAGTCTGAAAATCAGCTATTGTGGTAATCACAGAAACCACATCTGTGGAATCTTGTTAATAAAGTTTGCAGAGTAGGGAATAAAATAAGATAAAGGGCTTAATTTGTCATGTCAGTGTAAATTGCCCTCTTGGCCTAATGTCAGCACTGCTAGCAGTCTGGATGTTAAAGGGTTTCTCTAAGAAGGAGAATACTTGTAATAGTCAACCTATGGAGGTAGAAGAAAAGAATAGATTGATCATGTTACATGAGGTAGGTTTTCCTTTTTCCTTTTAAGTACAAAGAAAACCAGATGGGGGCCATGTAGGGGTTTGGTAGATGCTGTTGGTTGGCTATTGGTCACAATCCCAGGATTTGGGGTTGAAAGATCAGCAGTGATAAGCAAGCCTGTTTTGTTCAGTGCTGCCCAAGAGAACAGCAATTACCAGATGTAATAATGCTTGTCAGAGGTGGTTACTGAAAACCCTCTGCTGCTTCAGCATAATCAGTACGACAGAAGTTGCCGGATGATTTCCTTGTGAGAGGCACCCACTCAGAATGCTAATGGCATGAAGGGAAGGATTGTGGATCAGCAGCAGAGAAAGCATTTGCTATAGTAACTGATGATGGGTAAGGAAAGAGGAAGAGGGGCATTAGATCTTCCTGTTTTATGGCTTCTGGTGTGATTCTAGAAATGCTTCATTCTCTCTACTACTGCTAGTTTTGAGAAATGGGCCTGAAGCAATACCAACAGGGTGAAGGTTGACTTTTTCCTTAGACATTTTGGAAGCATTTCCCAATAGGGGAATACAGAACAAGGAAGCAAATCCATGAGGGCTCAGTTTGTGCATCAAAGTAAACTCTGAGGAGAAAAGAAACCATAAAAATAGTTTGGAGTCTCTTTCTTTTTCCCTTTTTCTGGGGGTCCATTTTGGTTTCTTTTCAGTAATCTCAAAGTGGAACTCAAATTCAGTGGCAAATGAGCCCAGTAGCTAGAAGCTGAGCTCCTTGGGGTCATTTTGTGACTTTCCTTTTATTTGTTGCCCAAGATTCAGTTTCTAAGGGAAAGTCAAACATTTATGTGAAATATTTCCGCGCTGACCTGAGTGTGGCTGTTCCTGAGGAGACCTGTGACTGAGGGTTTGTGCCTAAGCACTTCCCAAGCAGAACTGCCTGTAGTGCTTGTAGTGCACTGAGGGGCTGGTTCTATTACTATCACAAGTACCTATGTTATAGATGACAAGAGCCACCACTGTGAGGCTAAGAGTGTTGCACAGGGCTGCTACCATGTTTTGGCTTCTGAATGTACAATCAAAGACTCTCATGGAGGAAGGATGCTTTTGTGTAATTTTTAAGATGAAAATGTGGCCCACAGAGCAGAACCTGAGCCAACTGGGCCTTCTAAGAGGCACATTGGTCATGTCCAAGTCCAGCTGCACACAAGACATTGTAAGGTGGTTGGGACTTTCATACTGATGCCCATGGTTGTTGTCAAGTGGGTGTGAGAAGTGGGGGTGGATGCCAGGTGGGCAGTATTTCAAAGCTCCTGTGCCAGCAGGTGTCACAGTGGGGTAATAACTTGAGCTCTGAGGCCAAGTGCATCCAGTTCAAATGTTGAGTGTGTTGGTGGTGCTCACTGGTGAGTAATTGCAGTACTTGCTTCCTGTGTGAACTTGAGCAACTTCCCAGGCCTCAATATTTCCATGTCATTATCTGATGGTGATAAGAATACCCATGAAATGGAGTTGCTGTAAGGATTAAAAGTGTTTACAAGTTTTTGCTTAGTGCTTGAAACATGGCAAGTTCAGTGGTGGAAGTCGTTGTTGCAACTCAGGCAAAGAGGGGATTTTGAAGCCAATCATCAGCAAAACACCTTTTACCAGTTTGCAAAACAGGAAAGTGCTATAGAAAGCAGTCTTAACAGCAGAGTGTCGAGGTGATTGGGGTCCAGGTGAACCACACAGCCAGCTTCAGTGGTCAGCCTGAATCCTGTTGCAGTCTATAAACCAGGTGCCTCCTGTACCAGCTGACCCACAAGGCTGTCCCTTTTGCCTCAGCTCCCTAGTGTTCTTCCCTACACTTTGTATCATCGTGGAGTCCTAGAGCCCAGGTCTACCAGGTGCCTCCTGAGCAGAGCTGCATACAATCTCCAAAGCCGGCTGAGACAGAGGCTCACTATCCAGAAAGACAAGGGATTGGTGGAAGGCAGGAGTATGAGGGGCCTTCAGAGGTTTGGTAAGTGCCCATTGATGCCAAGAAGAGTTGGCCAAAAGGAGAATGGTGCTCTTTTTCAAACGACATTAGTGTTTAGTCTTCTATAATTTCATGTGCTTCCAAATTATTTTCAGCACTTTTTCCCCTTTGTCCTTGCCAGTCATTTACTCCCCTGATTTTAAAGCCAAGGTGTGTGAAATCTCAAATGACTTATGAGTCAAAAAATCTCACATCATTTTTGCTGAGGACTTGCTGGCTGGTGAGTTCTGGAAGCAGGGGTAATGAGCCTTTGGTGGCTTCACACTCTAGTGTAGTTTTGGGTTCATAAAGGGGCTGAGCAAAGGTTTGCTGATGATTGGCTAAAAGAAAAAAAAAAGCATTTATTGCATATGCCAGTAATTTTCAAAAGTAGATGTTCACCCTTAATCTCCAGTCTAATGTGTGTACTGTAACAAAGATCACCTATAGAGGCACTTAGCAGGCATTTTAAAATTTAAATCACTTTGCAATTTGAAAGACTTTTATCATTGCAAGCAATAATATAGTTTGAATCATGTATTTAAATTATTACCTGTAGGTATCTTTAATCTAAATTTAAATACTTAACTGATAAAATAAAAAGGTGCATGTTTATCTCCTGAAATGTTCTTGTTTATATCCTTGGGATTCATTGAGAGTATAGTAATTACGTACTTCTTGGAGGCTTCTCTCTCATATGGTATGGCAAGATTTCTCAAACCTATTGTAGACATTTCCTGCCTCAGACCTGGAATGAGCCATTTTAAAGAATTCTAATTTGTTTAGTGAGAGTCAACATATCAAGGCCACAGTCTAGGGATTAAGGATTTTGTAGGTTCTTGGTTAGTCAACATTTTTAGACCTTAAGGGATAAACCTGAGAGCAGGATAAAATGTAAACAGCAACTGTTATGTGTGTGCACACATGTGTAGTTGCATGTATGCAATGCATTATGATTTCATATGGTACTTCTGGTTCAAATACAGGATCACAGAATGTGATGGATTAACTAATGGTCAACTTGTACCACCCAGCTCAACTTCTGGATATAGAAGAGGACAGTTGCCAACTGCCTACGAGGAGAACTGGAGGGAAAGATGGTATGCTACTGTTGATTCTCCTGGAGAACTCATCGTGCTGGTTTTCCTGATATGAGTTCTACTGTTCTCGTCGTCAGAGGAGCTTGGGTCCTCACTATCACTGAGGATGGCTGCGGTTCTTTTCAGGGTAGCTCTGGTCTTACTTTGAGCATTGCTTCCTGCCTCTAGTACAGATCTCTCAGCCTGCTGGTACAGATCCTTCAGCCTGCTGGTACAGACATTTTAACTTCCACTGCTGACCTTTGAGCCTTTGCAGTGTGGATCCTTGATCCTGCATGAGACATTGGCCTGGGCTGTAGGCCTCCAACTGGACTCATGGAGGACAGTGCCAGTGGGCCTTCTATTAAACTTGTGCATGGGCCATTGCCACGGGATCCAAGCCCTCAGCTGCATTCTTTGGGTCTCTAGTGTGTGGACAGATATGTACTCTCCTGCATTTGTTTTTTTGGTGAATATTATAAAGTAATCCTATCAATTATCTGTCCTATATTAAATCTATTCCCTTGAAAACCCTTGCTACAACACAGGGTTTCCACTTAAAATTTTGTGAATCTGTATCTTTTATCTTATACACTAATACACTTGATTATATGAACATAGGGATGATAGAATATCTTGTAATAACTAATTTACTTAATCTCACATGTAAGTCTCAGGATAATGCTGCTGCCATGAAGGTACTACTCAAATATCTTTAAACATGTTTTTGTGTTTGCTTTTTCCACTTGTAGTCCGTGTTTTGAGAGGATAGTGCCATCACACCCTGCACTCTTTCTTATAATCTGCACATAGTCTTAATTTTGTAAGTCCTGATACATGTGCTACTCATCACTAATCTTAACTTTTGTTCTTTAGCTATTTTGACTGTCTAAAGCTTATTCCATAGTATATTCTTCAGAAATGGCTCAAGGGAACAATGTTCTTTCAGTTCTAACATGTTGCTATGTCCTCTATGCTTATGTCATAATCCTTGACTCATTTTCTTTTCTTGGGAATCTTAGATAGGTTTCTCTGTGTTCCATGCAAATTGTTGCTTTTGAAAGCTTGTTAAAAATTTTTCCCCTATGAGTCACATATTTTTGTTAATATAATCAGAAAATGTTTTCTTTTTCTTTATGATTTGGAAATAAAAGGGGACACAGGGGTAGAAAGCCAACATGTCTGAGAAAGTAGCTATCACGTTTCCCTAATGCTACCTGGAAGTAGAAGGAGAGGGAGCGCTGAAGTTAGAAACACTGCTGTGAACTATGCTCCTGATAGTTTAGGTAAATTAATTTCACATTTTAAAAAAGCCACAACTACATAAAGAGAAAGTACATAAAAGAATAAGGAGCTGAATAACCTGTCTATAGATAGCACAGTAAATCAAAAACTAAAACATGCCTACACAACATTAAACACACGCACACAACACTGAAAGTACAGCCTTCTATTGTCAAAACAAACTAAAAATTATCAAGGCAATTATACAAGACATAAGAGAGCACAGCATAAATAAAAATGGAAAAATCTCAAAAATGAATTGACATAAGGAATGCTTTGGAAAGAAAAGAAAAATGCTTAGAAATAAAGATTAAATTAGAATGAGTACAAGAACAAAGAAACACAACAGATAACGCCTTAAAAAGAAATAGAAGCCAAAGTTAAAAACGTTTGAAAGATAGGCAAAAGAGATCTAACACATGACTAATTGGAGACTTTGACTAAAGAGCTTACCCCCAAAACTGGATCAGGAGTGGCCTCATTTAATTCATTAAAGCTTGAAATAAAACAAAAAGATTGGCCTCCCAGGCAAGAGGAAGCTGTCCTGCACGCTGCCTTTGGACTTCTCACTACCGTTAGCTCTCCCATGTCTCTAGGTGTAGCCCACATTTGAACTTGTTGGTCTCCTTACTTATAGGAACTTATTCTTTATAATGTGTTTCTCTGTCTGTCTCTCTCATTCATTCATTTTCATTCTCCCCTCTCTCCTCTCTTCTTTCTCTCTATCCTACTAGTTTTTTTCCCTCTGGGAACCCTAATACACAGGCATTCCATATTCTATGCCAGAATGCTGAGAGTAAGTGGTCAGACCATTCTTTTTTTTCTCTCAATACCGTGAAAGTGATTTAAAGAGACCACAAATAATTAGAGGAAATTTTTGAATTGTCTCTTTGATGTTTGACAAAGACATACTATGATGCTTTTGCTGTCCTGGAGTCCACAGAGCACTTATCTGCTGACATATATTAAATAGGCAAAGTCCATTGGGGCTTCTCAGAGAGCAGAAGTTCTCAGTGCTTTTGGGACATCTGAAGCTGGTCAGAGGCAGCTGTGCTCAGTGCCATATAGTATCCTGCTGCTGCTTTTTCTTCCTCACTTTCATGAGTGGGTGACTTTGTTCTAAGGCACATGTTAGGACAGCAGGGAAGAATTCTCCTTTTGTGGTCATTGATTAATAAGTGACTGAATTATAAATTTAATAATATATTGTAATTTTGAAAATTGTTAAGAGAGCAAATTTTAAGTATTATCACCATAAAAAATGATGAGAAAGCATACATTAAATAGCTTGATGGGGCTGGGGATTTAGCTTGGCAGTTCAAGCACTTACTTGGTAAGCTCAAGGTTGTGAGTTCGATCCCTGGTACCAATAAATAAATAAATAAATAGCTTGATGTAATCATTTCAAAATGTATACATATATTAAAACATTATATACACAATTTTTACTTATTCATGAAAATAAATAAAATTTTTAGAAGAAATTCATAAAATCAATTTGTATTTACAGAGGCAGCCAGTGTGCTGCTTCTACAGGGCCTATAATCTAGTGAGGGGAACAGGAAATAGGCAGAAAAGAGTTTCAGACTGGGTAAGAGCCAGCAGAAAAATAGACAGGATGGTGGATTGCAGTTAGGTGGTGTCTGGGTGTGAGTGGCTGAGGAGGTCATGCAGTGGACCCTTGAATTATAAATTTAATTTGCTCATAAGGTATGGTTGTAACTCAAGTTGGTGATAAGTCAAGACTATTTTTCCCTTAAAAATAATGGAAATACCCATGAGTTCCAAACCTCCCAAAGCATCATACTTAACCTTTTAATAATAAAAAGGGTTGTATAATGTGTGTAATTTACAAGAAACTCTGATAATTTTGTTAGTGTATTTACCAAAAAGGTATAAAATGTGTCTAGTTTACCAGCAACAGTAACTTCATACTGTACTCACAGTTCAAGTTGACGTCTTCGGCTTGCAGGAAGGGAAAATAAATGGATGGTGGTTATTTGGAAGGAGAGTCCCCTTTCGTAAGAGCATCAAGAACCTGGCTCTCTGGTGTCTTTTTCTCTCCATAGGAGAGTCTACAGTCCACCAGGACCAGCGTCTGGCTTACAAGGTTCAACCTTTTCAGAACTAGAGACTGGTATAAGGTTATCTGTTTCTGCCTTTTCCTTAATACTTTCCTGTAGTATGAAGTGACATTGTCATTAAGCAAGTGAATACAACCATTGGTCTCTGTCTGGATGAGTTTTTTCTACAAATATTTGTAGGGAGCTCTGTCTATTTTTTCAGAATTTGCTTCATTTCAGAAGAGCCTTGCTGCACTGATTGTCAGTACTCCTCCTCCTCTTCAGAAGGCTCCTCAGCTGCCATTCTCTGTTTCTGAGTCGGGAGTTGCTGAAGTTCCTCTGCAGAGAATTCCTGAGTGCTCCTTCAGCAGTGCCTCCACATCACCACAGTCTCCCTGCAAGCCTGTGGACTCTGCTATAGTGACAGTGTCATCACCACAGGGTCAGGCTCCTCCACACAGCCTTCAAAGTCTCTCTCCAGTATAATTTTAGACCACGCTTTTTTCCAGGCAGGTTTCAGTGTCCTTTGGAGATATATTGCCCCAGGGTTTCCCTATTAACCCTACACAGGAAAGGATGCTGTACTGTTCCTTCCAGAACTCTCTAAGGGTTAAATCTTTGTCTGAGACCATCTGGAAGCACTTCAGGAACAGCTCCTCAGTACATGGCTTTTTAAAGTTAGCTATAACCTGCTGGCCCATAGGCTGCAGTTGTATTAGGTGGGAGGAACTTGACTAGACCCATGGAAATTCTTCAACCAATTCTTCTTTCAAATCTCACTGAGCAGGAGCACTATGGATGCGCCCATGGATGAGGAGAGCCTTGAGTGGTAAACCTTTGTCTTCTAGATATTTCTCAACAGTAGAACAGAAAGCCTCCCTGATCCACTCAAGGAAAAGTTCTCTTGTTACCCAGGCTTTTGCATTGGATCCCACGTGACACCTAGCCTATTCTGCATGAATTTGTGTTTTCTGAGCACTCTAAGACTCTAAGAGTGATAAACTGAGGCTTTATCCTGAGGGCACCACTTGCACTGGCACAGTGTTAGTCTTTCTTTTATAGGCTTGAGGCCTGGCGATTTTTTTTTCTTCCTGGATAATGTGTGTTCTCCTGGACATTTTCTTCCTTGAAGACTGGAGAGCAAAAGCCACTTCTCTGTAATTCTCAGCAACTCTTTTATCAGCACTGGCTGCTTCACCATGCCTAGTTATGCTAGGGACCCTACTTCTCACTTTAAAGCCGTTAAACCATCCCTTACTGGCATGAAATGTTTTACTGTTATCCACTGATTGATGGATCATCCTTTACAAGATCTGCATTGATAGTCCTGGCTTTTTCACAGATTATAGACTTGAATAGACTGAGTTTATCCACATTAGCAGTAGCTTTCTACCTCATCTGACACAATTGATTATGATTTATTAATTTGAGTAACACCTTTAGAAACACCAGCTTTCTTACACAAGTCTTTTCTCTGTAAGGTTGTTGAGATGGTGGGTTTCCACATACTGTATATATAAGTGAGATCAGTAATGTGAATGTCACTCTCATAGTTCTCCATGTTTTCCTCATTCTTTTTGATTGTGATTGCTTCCTTTACCTTCCCTTTCTTACCTTCTTGTCTAGCTTTTTGGGGGGCATTTTGATAGCAGTAACCATAGTGACTTATAAAACACTGGCTGAAATCACGTCCACAAACATGTGTCTGGGCCCAGATGATACTTACGTATGCTTGTGTATGCTTTTCTGGCATCGCAAGCATTTGTTTGCAATTGCACAAGCAGCCAGCATTTGGGTTGTAACTCAAGACTTTAGTCATAAGTTAAATCTAAAATTTCAGTTATAACCCAAGTTGTTTTTATATGAGTTGGTCATAATTAGAGGGTCCATTGTATTTAATCTATAGCAAGGATACAATTTAAACTGAAATCTAACGTCAGAAAGTATTGAAAATCTGAGTAAACAGACTTAAAGATGGGAGAAATGGCTGGTTCAGTAGCTAAGAGAGAAGACTGAGTGTAGATTATCCAAATCATAGGCTTGGGGTGGGGTGGTCAGAGATCTTCTAGATGATTTAGGATCAGATCAAACAGATATCTAGGTTCACCAGCTTGATTCTTTCCATGATTCTGGTTGCAAACCAAGTTCGATGGAAACCAAATCAAATTCAATGCTTAGGTTCAACGTTGACCTTATGGGAATTCAGTTCTCATTTAGTTTGATTTGTGGCCAGAATCAGTGGAGAGAATTGGGTTCATGAGCTGAGGTACTGCTTTGGGGAGGTAGGGAAACATGTTTCCAGGCAGGGGCTCGATGGGGTTGGTATTCACATGGCATTGTTGTTTTATGGTACTTTGGAAAGGAGGATGGAGTGGGTTCGGGGGCACAGCAGAGCAGAAAAGCAGTGAAGAGGTTTCTGCAAGAGACAGGAGAGGCAGAGTCAGCCGCTAAAATGGGTGCATGGCCTCCCCAAAACTTTTACCAAAGTTCCTGTATGTGTATTCCAAAGTTGAGCAATAAAAAAAATTTATCTATGTAGCCATCTTAATTTGAAACCATAGATTATTTACAAAGGAATAAGATGACAAGTTCAGCATTCTCTGCAGAAATTATTGCTGTCATCTGCCCTTGTTTATTGAGAATCTGTTCTGTGTGGTATTTCTGTGAGTGAAATGAGTGGGAATCTCAAATGTCAACCAGTTTTGATCTGAAAAGTCTTTCTGGACCTTCCCTTCCACACCAATTCCATCTTGTGCAGCTCTTACGGTAATTTCAGAAATGGAGTAAGTTTATAGCCTTTCTAACCAATGCGTGACTTAGATCTGCTCTGGCAGTGAAATCCATCTCTTCTCTCTTGAATCCAGATGAATACGGTTACATTGGAACTGGAGTATAAAACTAATATGGAGCAGACTTAGTATCAAGTGACCTGGCTCCAAGGAGTGAGTTAGATAAACCTCAAAATGGTGTAGTCATAAAACGGTTTCATTTACAAGATAGCACAGTGGAGTGAGACTAGAGGGC
Organism: Cavia porcellus; assembly: GCF_034190915.1. NCBI lineage: Eukaryota > Metazoa > Chordata > Mammalia > Rodentia > Caviidae > Cavia > Cavia porcellus. The sequence goes on from NW_026947493.1 coordinate 34,610,319, forward strand.
CTGCTGGGTTATAGTGAGGCCCTGGTGTTTTACTGTTCCAGCCCTCCTGTTCATTCTGGTATTTATGTGATTTTTTTATTCATGTAATAATCTCTTTCGAAAGCCTCTGTAATTGGGCTCCCAAGATGCCAGTGTGTAAAATACCTGGGTCCTACTGGTCTGAGTTCTCTCTTTGCCAAACTGCTTTTTTTAGCATAAAAAAATTCATATTCTTCTTTTCCTCTTTCCTTCCCTTCTTTTCTCTTCTCTTTTCTTTTCCAGGATGGCCTTGTGATTAGATTCTTGCTGAACAACCATAGATTTGGTGTGAGCTTTTTGTACTGTTTTATACTAAAAATTACTTGAGAATGACTTAATCTGGTTGTGGACTTACATCAGTAGACTTGTAAATGACGTGAGTTCTGCTTGTTACTGTCAGGTGAAGAGCACGGGGTGAGTTGTGTCTCTTTTCTGTGGCCAACAGCAGTAAACCACTGCCTTAGTTCTCTCATGTTCACTATGTGTTACATTTACTTTTTCTTTCCTTTTGTTTTGGAGTTCATAAAGACTTTAACTGGCTCCTGCTGTGTCCCTAGGGCTTGGCACATTCTGTGCGAGGACTGAGTGAATGGTCTCTGCTCTGTCGTTCTCACTGGGGACCAGCCACTTACCATTGCTCCCATTGTCTCCGTGTGTGCCTCATCTGTTTGTGCTGGTCATCTGCCTGATACCCACAGCAGGCTTCCTATGCTCGTGCCATCCTGGCTGTTGGTGAGGGTGACGTGTTGGGAAGTCCAGAGGTAATAGTGACCGAAAGACACAGGATGACCATCTTCCAGGCAGCACGGCCAACCTTCCCCCTCCTGTATCTTACTTTCTAATTTAGATCCTTTCCTGGCCTCAGCACCCTGTCTACACTTTGGGGAACTTTCTGGTCTTTCAAGACCAGGATTTGATTTCTCAAGGAATCGTTCTGGGTCTATCTTGTTCACACATGGCTCTGAAATTGTACTTTACCATTTAAGACTTCAAACTGCTCTGAGTTTGACCTACTCTTTCAGGCGTGGCAGCTCATGGGATCTTTGTGTCAGTGTGACATTATGAAATATTGTAAGGCTGCTGTGTGTCTAGGATTTTCTTTGCTTAGCTCAGTGAGCCTTGGGGTATTAAATTTTTCTTGAGTAGAAGTCATAAGTGGGCTTCTTTATTCCCATTCCACGTAGCTGGATTTGGAGAAAATATTTGTGAGTAGTGCTGTTTGGAGAACTCTGTGGGTAGCAAGGTCACCTTAAATGGATATTTTACCAAAATTAGAGATGAAAATTTCTGATTCAAAGATTTTCCATAAAATCACACAAAGGTCTTGTTTAAAATATGATTCCCTGTGACTTCTTGCAGTGAGTTACGGGGTTATGTCTGGGAGGAACTGAACCACGAGGATTTCCTGTCTTGTAGACTAGTTGAGCGAAGGTGTGCTCTTCCATGAAATGACAACGTGTGTTTGCTTGGGATGTGTCTGATCCCTGGAGGGTAACTTCCCATTTCCACAGAGGGCTCCAGGGAAAGGATTTATTTATTATCTCACAGTGCAGTACTTCCTCTCTACCCTTCCATCTTCCCTTTTGAGGTGGGGGTGGGGTAGGCATTAGCCTAAGGACCAGTGAGAACTCAGCTTCTCAAAAGCTGTTTTGCATTGTGAAACACACAGTATTTTTACTCTGTAGGAGTGCAGTGATGTAGCCACCAAATTCAAAATTCTGGTGGTTTCTTTGTGCTTATATATGTGGGCCTATGTGTGTTGGTGGGTGAAGATATGGACTTGTGCAACCTGTTCCACCTTTCTGAGCTCAATTCCTCTGTGTGAGGATGAAGATGATTATAGTAAATCATGCATAAAATTTCAAGGTTTAAATGCTAAGCACTAAAAATAGTACTTAGTATATAGATGCTGTGTTAGAAGTTAGTTACCGTTAATGCTATTGTTGTTAGCATTGTTCCAGCTAATTTGAATTAAATTAGAAATGTCCATCTTTGATAGTCATGAGAATCAATGAGAAAGATATAGGAAAATAGCTTGTAAGATGGAAAGGAACTGGTGTAACTTCTGGTGAAGGTGGTCCTTATCTGTAGTGTAGACTTTATCAATGGAATTTCTTGTCCTCTGGCCCCAGCTCAAAGATGTGCCAAATGCAGATAAAAGCACTGGAGTAATGTTAGTTGACTGCAGTGTGCCTCCTTCCTTAATCTTCCTAGCAGAGAAATTAGTATTTTGATGCCAAGGGAGGACAAACATCTGTAACTTTTCCAAATGCAATGAACATTTAGTTTTTATTGCATAAATTTTTTTCTCAGGTAAAACATAAATAAACAAAAAACCAAAGGACTGTCCAAACCTAATTGCTCTTTCTTAAAAATGAAGTCATGTTTAATTTAATGGTAGCATTAATAGAACTAAGGAAAGCTAAGAGCCATTCTGACTTTAAAGCCTGCCAAGCCTTTAAATAAATATACTGTTGTCATTTAAAACTTTCCAAACTGAGCTTGGAATTCACTCAGGCATCTTATAGAGCTTTGCCATATAAGAAGAAGACAACGAAAGATTCTGTAAATTCCTAATAACATTGTGGGCACTCTTGCAGCTTGAAAATAACAGAAGAAAATATAGCACTGCTACTTGGCTTGCAGATGTCCACATGAATATTAATTGACTAGCTCTTTGAAATAATGTCCCAACTACAGGAGATAAATTTTGAGAGAATTGGGTATTTATTGTCTTCTCCCCTGTGAAGGATTGAGGATATGGACTGTTCCACACATTAGTGCCGGGGTATTGTAGTGCTAAGGGAGTGTTCCTCTTCACTCCCCTTTATCTGAAACCTACACTGACTCTCTTGTTGCCTGTAACAAGCCCACTCCTAGAAGCTTTGTACTTATGGCTCTTTTCCACCTGATTCTCCCTCTCCCCCAGTTCTTTCTGGGCTGGCCCAACCATATTCCTTCTGACCTTTTGCTTATGCTGTTCACGCTGTCACAGAGCTCCTTCTCCACCTCCATGGCCAGCTTATCTCAAATGTCTTCTAGAAAAGACTTTCTCAAACCTACTACCTTAAGAACTCATCATTTTCCCTCCTGTAAGACAGAAATAGATGCATGGAGGCACAGAGAGGTTTATACATTTGTGATGTGGGCAATGAAATAATTAAAAAAAGAAAAAAGTATGGAAGCATAGGTGGTATTAGAATGTGATCAGCAAATTCAGGGGTGAAGGGAATATAGGCTTTCGGCGGACTCATTGTCAAGTGGCCCTCTAAAAGGAGATTGTAATGTGGAGTGTTGAAATGGCAGAGCCTCAGGTTTAAGGCTGACAGAGCCTCTTCTAGCGGACCTGAGTCTTGTCAGTAGATAGTGTGTGGTGAGGTCAGGATTGCTGCGCTGGGTCTGTCAAGTCTGGAAGAAGGGTAGCTGCCCTTTGTTGAGGCTTTCTGATGAGCAGCAATGCAGCTTCTGGGTTTTTCTTATGTCCGGAGTGGAGGGGGGCTCCTTGGACATTGCAGTGTCTGATTATAAATTAGTAGGTGTGTAAGTGAGAGAAAAAGGAAGAAAGTTTGTTAGGCTAGTGTTCCACTGTGGGTCTCCCCAAGTTTATGCTCCTCTCCAGAAAATCCAGATTTCTCTACATGAGCTAGAAAATGCTGAATGACATGTACACATGAATTTCATATTAGTGGCATTGTTCTCTGTTGCTGGTGTGATAAACACTGAAATAGGTTTTTTTCTTGTTGGGTGCCACGGAAAGAGCAATCTCTACAAAATAGTAGCTTAGGACTATTGTGCAAGACAGACCAGCTAGCAGTTAACTCAGTTGTTTAGAGGAGAAAAGACACTGCAACACCAAATTCTTTCAAAATGAGTCTCCCGTACCTGGGACATTGCTTCTAAGAGTACATTAATTAATACTTGGGTGGGTGTTTGTAATCTAAATGCTCTTCCTCATAGTTATTCTTTCTCTTAGGAGGAAAAAAAAGTAATGAGCTTCTCAGATTACCAGAACACAATAAAATTATGGAAAATGGTCTGTCGCCTTATTTGTTCCACCTTTGTGTGTGTGTGTGTGTGTGTGTGTGTGTGTGTGTGTAAAGATGCTAATGCTGGTGGCTTTTAAGTCTGTATCTGACCTTTCCCTTCATCCACTTGGTCTTACAGGTCACAGTAAGCAGGGCCTAGTTATGACCACTGAAGCAGATGCAGATTCAATGAGTAATTATTAAGAACTTTCCAGAATATTAGCTGTTTCAGTTGCGGCAGTGACTAGTGATGGAATAGTCCATTAGACGTTTCTGTTCCCAGCAACTCCTGAGAATTGATTCCAATCTGAGGCAGCCAACCACTTTGATCAATACCATAATTACTCTTATTGATGGATTGTTTTACAATGGTAGCCATCAAGGCAGTCCGTCAGCTCAGGAGGCACCTGAACTGTCCCCTGCAAGCTGTAATGTACCACAAATATCTGATTCAAATCAACTTACTATTGAAGCCAGGATGACAAGCGTGAAATTAATTGTTCCACTTCATGTAAGACCTGCATTCTTCTTTTGAGAGAGTAATTGGTTGCTGTGTGTAGTGTGAGGGCTGAGGGAGTTTTGCCTCTCTGCAGTGTTTATGGACTTATATTTTTTCCCCCACGAGCTATTTTTTTCCCAACTCTTTCAGATGTCAGCAGTGTTGTGCAGCTGCTGTTCTGCCATTGTTATTTCTTAGTGTATCTTGTCATGTCAGAGAGAACGGTTTCTTTCTAGAAAGGTTGACTAAAAGCTGAAATCAACTAAAAAGCTTACTTAGGAAAGAGAGTTTTTTTGGGAGGCAGTATCACAGCTCAGGACCTCAGAAGTATTTGAATGAATGTAGAAAATCAGTAGGCAAGTGGTGGTGGGCCTCCAGTTCTTCCATGGTTGTAGCAGGCTAATTCAAAAGAGTGATAATCTTGCAAAGAATAATCTGAACACACTCAGAGATTAGTGCACTGGTGTTTCTGGGCATGGTAATATTTTTAAAGTTAGAGTTGTTTATTTCAGCATTGCCAGGTTGAATCTGATAAGTAACTATGGAAAAGGTGATTCCTTAGAAGTAGATAATTCCATAGGTGACCAATATGGTTGAGTACCTGCTATCTGTAAAGCATTGTTTGGGCTCTGGGGTGTACCAAATAAATAAGCCCTGGACTCTTGAAGTTTATATTCTTGTGGTAAGATTGGGAACCCAGATAACTGCCATATACCCAAATATATAGATAGTATCAGATAGTGTTAGGAATGGAAGACAGTGACAACCTTGGCTGCTGTTGGAGAATGGAGGCTAAGGAAGGTTTGACTCCATCCTGGCTTGTGAGCCACCTTCACTCTTAAATTTAGTTGATATTTGAGATGTTCTAGAGGTAGAACTTTAATGCTTTGAAAGGAGGAGATTTGATACAGTCAGATTTCAATGCAGGGGAACAAGCCAGCATAAAATACATAACTGAGAATGTTGGGGATAGTTTTAGAGGAAAGTGATTTTCTGTTCAGTCATGTAAGTGTTTAAAAGTATTGATTGAACACTTTCATAACAGCTGAAGGAATCAGATATGATTAATAATAAATAGCCTATGATAGGGAAACTCAGAGAATTATAAAACCCAAGGTGATTTTGGCTGGAGAAGAGGATTCCACACTATTCAGTTGCATATCATTAGATACAGCGTGTAACTTCATTATCTCTCATCTCTCCCAGAGTGGACTGAGGTAGCTAAAGTGTCAACCTGATCATGCCTTCCTTCCTCCTATTTTCTAGGTTCTTTGAGGGAGCTTTCCCACTGCTTAATCCTGTGGTTCTATGAGCTCTTGCCACAGGTGGGTCCTCACATTTGCTTCCTCTGAGGTGTCACTTGCCCCTGGACACGGAATGGGTTAAAAAAAAAAAAAAGGCTTCATGAGTTAGGCTAGACCAAGTAGAATCTTTGCTGATCCTTTCTCCAGGAGTAATGAGAAAGATGTGCTCTCTGCCAGGTTGGCTTAGTACATAACACTAACTGGTCCCTGGAGTGTCCTGCTTGTAGCATGGAGAGTCTTGATGGAGACAGAAATAAAGTAGATCAGATCCAATGCTCAACTGTGTGTTCTTGGTTCTTTAAGTTGCCTTTCTAAACAACTAAATATTTAGTAGGAAAAAGCATCACTTAGAAACAAAAAGTTGAAATATGCTTCTCTGTAATGAAGCCACACTGATGAGATTTCATTTCTGCTGTCTGCAGAGCTGCAGCAAGGTGATTTCACTGTGTGGAAAAGAACTATTCTAGGGGAGATTGGTGACATGGAGCCCAGGACTTATGGGGCCCTGCTATCGTCTCTAGAAGCACTTGCTGTCGCTGGAGGAGTCCCTTGAAATAACTTTTATAGTGACAGCATTGTAAATACGTAGCACAAAGGCTTTATGTGAAGGAAATGCACAAAATAAAAAGTTCTTTAGTTAAAAGAGAAGCTTCCAATGCATTTATGTAGCTGCATAATAGGGGTTTCTGAGAAGAGCAGCGAAATCTGCAGCTGCTGGTGCAAAGCCCTGCATTGTAGCCGCTCAGCTTTTGCGCTGCTCAGGAATTTTCAGTTGTGTTTATGGACCAGCTGCTTTGCTAAGATTTGATAATATATGGGTAGAGAAGTCTTGAATAAACATGTTTCTTTCTCCTCCTCAGGGATCGAAGATCTTCAGTGTTCTAACTTCTAAGGACTGAACCAGTAATAGAACCAGTGGGGTTCGTAAATGTGGAATCAACTCTTTCCATAGCTACTTTCCATTTATTATATGGAACTAGATGTAAAAAATTTGTCTGCCTTCTAAGAAGATTCCAGATCACATTATACAGGGATGTCACTCTTTGCCAGCACTCTTATTGATCTCTTTTTTCCTTGGGGATCAAACCCCTAAATTGAGTATCTCAAGTCCCCACTTGGGTTTAGAAGGCACCTACGATGTGCTTCCTTCCCTTCTGTGACTTCCTCCTCAATGTTCAGCAGGGTTTCAGCCTTGCTGGTCCTTTCTTTTATTCTGTAAATATGCTGCCCTCTTTCTGTTCAAGATCTTGAGCGTCACATTCCCTTCGCCCTTCTTTGTACTCTTGCCTTATCACTCAAGTCTCAGCTCGTGGCATCTTGGGAGAGCTGGCACCAGCCAGGCAGTCTCAGTCTTCTGCCCAGTGACCCCATGTCATGCAGCCATACCTTATTTTCTCCAGAGTAGGTTTGTACAAAATCTGGACTTACTGCCTTCCTTTGTCTCTTTCTTCACTCAGAACAGTGGTGGTGAACCTATTGAACGTGTGCCACAGTGAGCTGTTGGTATCACTGAAAGCTCTGAAAGGATTGCCATCATTGCTCTGGAATATGTGTCAGGGACATGCAGGCATCATCTTCCTTATCTTCTCTTGTCTTTCGCACTTAACATTCTGATACAGAGTAGATGTTCACTTGTGTTTCTAAGAGGAAATGGCTAAGTAGCCTGCTCATTCTTCTGCACAGTGACATCATTCAAGTGAGATATGATTTAACTCAGCATCTCTCTCCAGCTACCCTGCTACAGAGGGAGAAGTAGAAGATACAATCACGGTAAGCTGGGTACTTTGAATTCTCATTTAATCCTTATAAAACTTCAGTTACAAATAATACTTAGGCTCATTTTCCTTCTACATTTGGAATCAAATTTCATTTTCCAACATCCATATTCCTTCTTGGCACTTGCAGCCTGAGGATTTACTGAATTTGCTATTGGAAGTTTACAAATTATCTTCTTCCTCTGCCAGACCTTTACGCTGGTCCTAGGGCTGGTGTATTCGTTGTTGAATATTCCCAACCATGTGAGTGTTTGGTCCATAAAATGGGTGCTGATGGCCCCATAGGCTGATCCTGAGGGCAGGGAGAAGGTTTCTGGCCGAGTATCCCAGAGCTGATTCTGAGGGCATGGGGAAGGTTTCTGGCCAAGTGTCTTCCTCTTCTGATCTGGATATAGAGTTTTGCAACCTCAGAAACTCCTTGTCTGAATGAATAGCTGCTTCATCATGACTGGAAGTATGTTACAGTATGGTGAGTGATACACAGTCTACCTTCCCTTTAACACAGGCAGCCTAAGTACACAAAGATGTAAGAAGCCTTGTGTTCAGTGATACAAGTCTTAGGTACTGCCCCTGTCACAGTGCTTTAGGTGTGAGGAGGGGGAAAATCATGGGTATGGTCTGACATATCAGATGTATTTTGAGGGTGCCATGTTGGAGTCCTGAAAACTGGAGGCTGCATGGTTCCCTTATTTCCCACACAGGAATGTCACAAGTCCCTCTGTGGGTGTTTGACAAACCAGCTAAGCCAGGAGCCCTTTAAAACCCGATGGGCTTTCCTGAGGAGGAGGTCTGGGAGCAGAGTTGGGAATGGGGGGCCCTGGGGAGGGGACATGAGTTTTGATTTTCTTTTCTTTTTTTTTTTTGGCTGCTGTTCCCTAAGGGCTTCTTCTATATTTCACTTGTATGAATCCCTAGAACCTGCGACAGGCTGCATAATTGCTAGACCGACATAAATCTATAGCAGCGATGGATAGATTTTGCTGACGTGTTTGCTTTGGCTGTAGGACTCAGTAGAGCATGCATATCCTATCACAGGCGCAGGCTGTGGTGGAGCAGGGAAGGCAAGCTGCTGTGTCCCAAGGTCACGAGGGAGTGATGATAAAAGAGACACCACTGAAGCAGAGAGTTTTCCAGGGTGGAAAAGTAGGGAGTTAAAGCAACACATTTCCTCCCATGAGGCCCATATAAGAGGGTGTAAAGCCCAATGCAAATGTGTATTCCTCTGTGTTACAGGTGTCTATAAGGTAAGTATACTGCTTAAGACCCTGCCTGACCAAGAGTCTTTCTTCATACTTGAAAGCTGAATAATTATTTGTATGTAGCCTTTCAAAAGATTCACTAAAAAATGAGAAAACTTATCAAATTGCTTAAAGGATTTTATTTTTTTTCCTAAATCCATCCATTTTGTCTGCTGATATTTGCTGAGCATATACTGTGACCAGCATTGGGACAGAAATTGCACTAGAATTGTAAAAAGGCAGGTAGTTTCCCTGCCAGCAGAACCGTGGTTCAGCCAAAAAGCTGTTGTCTACTAAGTGGAGATGCTCCTTGATTTACAACGGGCCGTGTCCTGATACACACCTCATTCCATGTTGAAAGTGATTGTAAGTTGAAAATTCACAGTGATAGAAGAGGACATCAGAAGAATGGAAAGACTTCCCTTTTAACTGAATAGGCAGAGCTAATATTGGCGAAGTGGCCCTGTTGTCACCAATGATATGTAGATGTAATGTATTCCCAATCAAAACACTAACAGCATTCTCCAATAACTAGAAAAACAACTCTCCTCTTCCCCAACCTGACACCAGACTTGACCACATAAGGGGCCCCGGCTCTCCTGAACACTGCCCATGGCTCACTGTGGATGCCAGTGTGACTGAAAGTGGGCTAAATGTGACTCTCACCATTAGGCTTCTCATGCACGGGAAGGAAATAGGAAGCATCACTGGTTAAGAGAATCTGTGAGGAGAGTGGTGTAGGTGGCCATCTCGGAGTGGGGAAGGAGGAGATAGAATCATCACTCTCACTGGCCCCACCAAGGCCATCTTTAAGGCCTTCACTATGATTATCAACAAGCTGGAGAAAAATATCAACAGCTCCATGACCAACAGCACGGCAGCCAACTTGCCTCTAGGGATCCCGAGGCTGGTGGTGCTGGCCATGCATTGTGGCTCTCTGATCAGGAAAGGCAGCTATATGGTCAAAGAAGTCCATAAGAGCATGTGGGCTCAGGTCCAGGTGGTGGGGATATGCTGCCCAGCTCTACTGTGCAGGCCATCACCATCTCTGGCGTGCCAAGCAGATATGCCTGGTCATATGAGACATTCTCCCAGTCTCTGCAATGCAGAGTTACGATCTTTCTGTACCAGCCCATGCCAGCCATCTGTGTGGGAAGGCCAACATCACTGCAGAGACACCACGGGCTACCCCCATGCCATCCGTGACCTGGAGGGACCACCTGTGGATGGACCACTTGTGGAGGGATCACCTGCTTGATTCAAGAATGATATACCCTTTCTGCACTTCACCTGGCCTAGCTGCACCAGGTGGCAGACAACAGTCTCACTTTGCCATCATGCATGGCGGGACTAGATTCGCTGGAATTGACTCCAGCTCTCCAGAGGTGAAAGGCTATTGGGCAAGTTTGGATACATCTACTCAAACCACCCATAAACTCACCATTCCAAATAACAATGGGCTGTATAATTGGGCGTCAAGGCACCTACATCAATGAGATCTGCCAGATGTTTGGGGCCCAGATCAAAACTGTCAACCCAGTCTAAGTCTCCTCTGGTAGGCAAGTTACTATTACTGGCTTGGCTGCTAGCATTAGTCTGACCCAATATCTAATCAATGCCAGGCTTTCCTCTGAGAAAGGAGTGGGGTGCAGCTGGAATAGTGTAGGTTCACTCCTGACCCTCTTCTGCTGTTTTCCCATGATCCAACTGTGTAATTTCTGGTCAGTGATTCCAGGTTTTAAATAATTTATTAGTGTTCAGTTTCTGTACCTTATCATCCAATGAGATTTTTTTTTAAAATCACACACACTATTCAGCCATTAATGCTGGTATCCATATTTAGTTTTATAAACTTTTCCCTGATTTTAGTTTGTTTTGGCTCATGAACTTTATTTCTGTTTGTCACTAAGAAATGTAAGAGTGAGATGTTAATTTCAGTTTAGTTCTGTAATGATAAGAATTTAAGAATTAAAAAATGGATTGGTTAAAAAAGAAAGGAAAAACAACCCTAAAACTTACATGGAATGAAAAGGTACCCAGAACAGCAAAAGCAATCCTGGGCAACAAGAACAAAGCAAGAGGTGTCACAATCCTGGGTTTCAAGTTATAGTACAGAGGTATGGTAATTAAAAACAGCTTGGTCCTGGCACAGAAGCAGAAATACTGATCAGTGAACAGAAGTGATGATACCCAAACAACCTCAGGTACATTCAGTCATCTGATCTTTGACAAAGGAGCCAAAAACATATGCTGGAGAAAAGACAGTATCTTTAACACATGGTGCTGCGAAAAGTGGTTAAACACTTGCAAAAGAATGAATCTAGACTTTTATCTCTCACTGTGAGCTAAAATCAAATAGATGAAAGACCTCTATATAAATGCAAACACTGAACCTGCCAAAAGATAAAATAGGTACAATTCTTGAAGACATAGACATAGGCAAAGATTTCTAGAATAGCACCCCAGTTGCACAAGAAATAACAGCAAGAGTCAACAAATGGGATTATATCAAATTGAAAAGCTTGTGCCTAACAAAGAAAACAGAGTGAAGAGGCAACCTACAGAGTGGGAAAATATTTTTGCCAGCTACTCTTCAGACAGAGGGAAAATACGTAGAATATATAAAGAACCAAAAAAATAGATCTCTGAAATAGAAGAACCAATCAGAAAATGTACATCTGAAATGAATATACACTTCTCAAAAGAAGTACATGACCAATGGATGCATGAAGAAAAAGTGTTTAGTATCTTTGGCTATTAGAAAAACAGTAAGCTAAACAACACTGAAATTCTACCTTTTTGCAGAAAGAAAGGATATCAAAGCCTTGGTGAGGTTGTGGGGAAAAAGAAACCATTTCACCTTGGTGGGAATGTGAACCAGTACAGCTACTATGGAAATCAGTATGGAGAGTCTGCAGAAGACTAAAAATGGAGATTTCATTTGACCCAGCTGCACCTCTTCTGGATATCTTCCTGAAAGAGTTAGAGACACCATCTTATAGTGACATATGCACAATCTTGTTTATAACATCACAACTCATAATGTGTAAATCTTGACAGCAGTCTGTGGCCATCAACAGAAAATGTGGCATATATATACTCAGCCACAAACGAAGATAAATTTAAGTCATTTGTAGAAAAATGGATGCAACTTGAGAACATAACATTAAGCAAGGTAAATCAGATGCAGAGTTAAAAGTAAATCATACACAGAGCCTTGCCTTACAAAACATGATAAACATGCTAAAAATCATTTAAAGAGCAAAATAAAAGACAGATGATAGAAACAGGGAGATAGACTTTGTGGTGATAGGAAGGGGATCTGTGGATGGGGGGAGATGGGAGGGGAAGTAAAAGGGATCAAGATGAGGAACCAATTCTCCATGATGAATATATTTATTGTGTACTCTGATCATGTACTAATAAAAATAATAAAGGACTTACGTGCTCACATAACCTTTCCAGCATCCTAGCTTAGCGATACAGTACTCTGTGGCTTATAGTTTTTTCCCCTTGTGTTCATGGGCTCACTGTGGGTGGCCATGCATCCCTGCTGCTGCCAGCCAGTATCCTGAGAGGGTATTGTACCGCTAATCCAGGAAAAGATAGAAATTCACAATTTGAAATGTGCTTTCTCCTGAAAGTGTATCACTTTTGCACCATCACAAAATGAAGCTATTGATAAGTCAAGGACTGTCTACAATTACTGTCCCTTCTCCTGGTAGTGAATATGAGTTTCCTCTTAATGTGAGGAGCAAAGATACTTATTTTTGTTTGTATTTTTGGCATAGGTTCATAAAGTTGGTTTTAACTTTTTTACTATAAATTAGGCAAATACTTTGGAATTCACTTGCTTTTTAGTCAGAACACTTGAGATAAAGCTTAAGATCCTTTGGTCTCCCAATTCCCTTCCCAGGTCACAGAGAATTGTGTGTGTGTGTGTGTGTGTGTGTGTGTGTGTGTGTGTGTGTGTGTGTGGTGTGCATATCTGTGAAAAATACCCATAGTGGTTCTAACACAAATGCAACGCATGCTATCTATGTGTGCTTGTACAACCTGCCTACTTGATTCCGTATCATAGTTTTACATTGATTCATGTTGATATCTGTGAAGATATCAGGTTATTTTTAATTACTGAAAGTTACACTTAGTAATAATCCTCCTTGATAGCTTATAAGTTGGTGACAGTCTACTGACCCAGAATCGTAACTACTAGGTATAGTTTACAGGTGGTGAGGTCATGTTGCCTGCCAGATGCTATTCTAAATCTCGTGCATAGATTGTCTCATTTAATCATGAGAACATCTCAGCAGGGTCAGTGTTGTTTTAAGGAAAAGGGATCTGAAGCACCAAGAGAAAAGGTAACTTGAATAAGGTTACAAAGGGAGGACATGATGCAAAATTTGAAGCCTAGTAATATAGTATGAGTCCGAGACTTGTTTGTTCTCTTGAGCACCTATGATTTCTGGGACGTCAGATACTAACTTTAACCTCCAAAGCCCCATGTGTCAGGATCACAGCTGATGCACTAAGAGGCTGGGGAGCTGTTTTGTACATTCATCAATTCATTGATCTACAAAGATTTGTTGCATACTTTGCTTTGCCCCTTTGTCTACTGGTGCCTAGCCTCACAGGAATGAAGACAGCCGTGCCTACGAAGCTCACAGTGAGAGGAGGAATGCTGAGGAGCCAGCCGTGTAAGGCAAGCACCATGGCTGCTCCTGGGAGAGCAGGAGGCTTGTATTTTCTTTCATGTTGGATGGCATTTGTTGAACTGAGTGACTCACGCAGGTCTGCAGCATAGTTGGAGGAGAATCTATGGTCTGCAGTAATACTGTTGCCCTCTGTCTTATGTTTGTAAAGGCAGAAGGGAGCCACTCCACAGCAGGTCTTGAATGCCAGTGTTTTATCCCCACTTTCTGCCCAGTCACAATATGGCAGATTTGCTATTCATCCAGCTTAATCATCGTTAGCATAATGGGCTTAATGCCCACCCAGATGTGGCGAGTGGTGTCCTCAGCTGATTAAGAAGATTGCAGCCCAGCATTTCAGGAAGCTGCTCTTACTTCCTGTCCTTGGATCACTTTTGTGGGTTGATTTTTTTGTGCTCTCATGTTAAAAAAATAAAGAAGTAAGTAATGGAAAGGTTTTCTTCTATTTCATGTATCTTATGTATTGATGAAAGATAATCACAGTGTCTGTGATTTTTTTCTTTGAAATTCAGGAGAACGATTGAGCACAGAGGAAGCATTAGTCACTTGGCTTTGAACGCTGAATTCGTTAGTTGTCCTGGAGGCTCAGTGGGCTCGGTGTTCCTTCTCATTTGTACCTGTAATGATCTTTCATCTTAGAGCTGGAAAAGGTGGAATATCTCATCTTTTTCTTTAAGAAAAAAAATGTTTTCAAGATACCAACTGTGAAATGGAAGGAGAGAAACATGGGGGCAATGCTGAGAAGCTTTCTTACATAAAGTTTTACTTTGTCATGGGCTCAGCGTAGCTAATGGTCTTACGTAAGCTTCTGTGTGTGTGCAGTGGTACATAGCTGTTTTCTTACGTATGGAACACTTAAGTAAATTAAATTAAGACTCTTAAAGTCAGAGGATCCAAAAACTGACAAGTTTTCTTTCACAGCATAAAGAACATATTTTAACAGAAATATCATACCTTTAAATAACACCTTTCTCCTTTGTGTGCATAAGAAGAAAAAAATGGAAAAAATATACTTGAGAGAGGCAAGCATATTTTTTTCTGTTTGGTTAGAATCTACTTGTACTTTGAGGAGGTTTAAATTTCAGACTGACCTAACATCTTTTGAGGTTCAAATTTAGTGTGCTCTTAACAAGAAAAAAAATAAAAAAGCACCTTCCTAGTTCAAAGAGAGAGGAAAATTTAAAGACTTGTAAAATTCCCTAAAGCCTTCTTGGATATCAAATAGCACTCAGAGAAAGCACTTGATGAATGAAGGACCTAAGAATTAAAAAAATATGGGCTACTTTTTCATTATATGTAATCATATTTAAAAGCAGTGGAAAAAGTTCTTAGGTCTAGGGCATTGGGACTTAAATCAATGTCTTGGAATTTTTTTCCTTGTTGCCAAAGCCAGAAAATGTCCTGATTTGGCTTGAGCCTGGTGGAAGTGAAAGGTCCTCTTTCCATTGTCTATGATGCATGAAACTGACTGCAGAGGTTTTGGAGCACAAGCTCTTCAGCAATGCTTCTGGTAATTTGAATGGGATAACCTATCACTTTCTGTCATAATAAAGTTACTCTCATTTTTCTGGCTCTTACTCCAGATAACTGAAATAGAAAACACTGTTAAGAGAAATGAGATGAGTTATCCAAGAATCTTCTAAACTGTCTTAAGAATGCTGGTTGGTTACATTCTGTGGTTTAGACATGGGGCCTTAGCATTGTCTGAAGTCAGCTCTGCCCTTGCAGAGTGAGTGAGGGGGCAGAAGGTGGGGTTAGAGGTATGGAGCATAGGGGTTTCTTTGGTGCATTACCCCTCTCTTCGGGAAAACAACCCTGGGGGTCTACTTGTGCAGACCACAGGGTTTTGCAGGCATGCACTACTTATGGGCAGCTACCTGGCCTCATTAGATAATGCCTTGTAACTGCTATTCAATGACACTGACTTGCTGAAGTTGCAGAAGAGGCTGTGACTAACTGGAACCTCTTGTTCTGGGTTATTTGATTTCAGTACCTAGTTCTAAAGTGTTTAAATTTCCCATTGGAGCTGCACAGTAGATTATCTCTGGGGTGAAACCTCATCAAGTTTCAGATTCATGGTTAACATGCATAGGTACCAATATTTTTTTAAAAATGAAAATTAATGTCATCTTTTTTGAATCAAAGAGAACATATATACTGTTTTCAAAAGCTCAATATTGAATGTGAGTCTGAAATCCCTTAATGCCTTTTACTGAAGGCTGATGTTAAGGTCAAAGAGCACTTAATCCCTCACTATTTTAAGCTTTCCTGGTGCTATATATTAATCAAAGCTTAGCAAATATACGTGAAGTATAGAAAATGCAGCATCTGTAATGTTTTGGTGGCAGTGGGAAAGGATATTCTAAGTCATTTTTCCAGAGCCCACTGCTTTGAGTTATTTTTTCCATCCTAAACACATAATTTTCAGGGGTTTTGCAATTCATCCATGTAATGATTTTGGGGCTTAAGCTAATGGTTACTAAAAGATTTCAGCCTGAGAGCCATTGATGTTTGGGAGATGTTTTTATGTTTAAAATATAAATCCCTTTGGTTGCTCCAAGTTAGAAATGATAAAATGAAAAGAAGGAAAGGGAAAGAAGTTAATGGTCTGAAACCTAGGGCTGGTGTGTGTTTATATCCAGAATCAGAGGAGGGTTCTGGCTTTGGCAATGAGAAAATACTAATATTCTGAGCTGTAGCATGGAAATTTGAAAAAAAAAGACTTAAAGAGGCTCATATGACAAATTTTAAGTGGGAAAGAAGCTCTGGGCATGTGTAAGGACTCTTGTGTGTCCTGGCTGCATGACCTTCATGTAGAGGCAGTTGGCAGGTTGCTCCCAGATCTGCTGATGTCATGGCCAGTAGCTACCTTTGCTAAGCGTTAGCACCTCCTCACTGCTGCACTGAGGGAGGCAGCTGCCAATGACCTTTGCCCTTAGTGTAGCCTGGTGAACTAGGGACAATTACTTTTAATGTTCTAAAGATGAAATAACTGAGGTCTTGCGAGGCAAAAGGACTTGTTCAAAGCCACCCAGCTAGTGTGTGGACAACGTGGGGGCTTGAACCCAAACCTTAATTTGTAGTCCAACCATTATATGTTAGGACATAGGAGCAAAGCACGTGGGAATGGTAACCTTGAAGGCAGTGGTTCTGAAACCTTAATAGCAGAAGAGTCTTCCAGAAGTATGTGGTTTCTGGAAGGATGGAGAAACCAATGCAGTGGATTTGGATCTCTTGTTATTTTTGGACCAGGAGGACCTGAGGTGGAAAAAGAGTTCCTGTGGCTAGGTTTGGGTCTTCATTTTGGGATAGATTGACTCCATGCTCACCTCAATGAGAAAAACAATGTCCATTTGAGTACCCAAGCCACAGTCTGCTTGGGGTCCCAGGGCAGGTAGAGGTGAAAGAAGCCTGACCTGGATTTGAACACTACAAGGGAACTTCTTGTATTTTGGGGTCACTTCTCTATCTTGCAGCTCTGTGGTTATCAGAGGAGGTAATATTGCGGGGTCTTTGAGCTCTCTGTATGTGGACCTCTTACAATTTTCTGTTTATCTTTTGTAGCCTTTTTAATGCTTTCTCTTGTTCATGTACGGTCTATCTTCCATTTCTTCATTGCTTCCCTGAGTTCTTTGTTATGATAAAGACTAAAATAAAGAAAAAGGGCACTTTCTATGGACCACTCACTATGAGCTGGAAGTGCAAAGACTCATCACTGGGGCCCACGTTGGGGTGGCACATTCCAGGACAGGAGATGGAGGCATCCATGCCATCTGTGATTAGCATGAGTGGTAGGTGAAAGAGGCCAGCCCAGTGCTGTGTACAGTGCAGACAGAAAACATGGAAAGGTGTGGCTGAGCATCGCTGATGCCAGCACCAGGTGCACAAACAACAGAAAGTGGCTTGGGAAGTTATGGGGCAGGTGGCACAGTCTGTCCCAGACTCCAGAGATGAACAGGGCTAGGAAATAAGGTGGATATAGCTTTAGGTAGCTTCGCTGAAAAAATTTAGGAATAGAAATAGGTTTACTTTTTGTTTGTTTGTTTTATGAATATAGGTGATGAAAGACACTTAAACCATGTGTAGTACTTGAGAAAGTGCTTGATGGATGAGGAAAGATCTCAAAGCATGGTTACTGTTATATTTTAGTAATAATTATCATAAAATTTTTTATAACCTAATGGCAATCAGATTTTGGTTTTGGGAACAGGAAAATGCCTCTCTTAGCTTGTTGCACCGAATCTGAGGCAGCGACTCTGAGTTTGAGGATGGGCAAAGTCATAAGTAAACACCTTGTAGTTAGATCTCAGGGTGTTTCCAGAATTGTTCCCACTTTTAGCTTTCTGAGTTGTTGACCTTTAGCAAACATACCTGTGTATTGACTTTGCAAATACAAATAAGGAAAAAGAGTTCCTTTTCTCTATTTTGTTTACCAGACAAAACTGTTTAATGATTCCATTTTGGAGAGTATTTAGTTCTTGTTCTAACCATACAAATGTTGCTTGACTTAAATATGAAGCAGAAATACTGTATGGTGAGAACTGCAGGCATTAATTGCCATGGCCCACCATTTACTGGCTGTTTCTCTGGAGGCAACCAAGTCCAATTGTTTCCACCTTGCCCTTTCTCCACAAGGTGGTTATAGACTCCATGTCTCCACATGGCTTTGCCAACCATCCACAGGGGACATATGTTAGCTGCCACTGCAGTGACTTTCTGGTCTTGCATAACAGTTTGTCATAAATCTGCACTGCTTAAAACATCACCCATGTATCATCCCATAGGCCTGCAGCCCTCAAATCCAAGTGATCTCTGCTGGGTTCTGTGTTCATTAACTACAAGACTGAAGCCAACTATCTGGGTTATCTCTTATCTGGAAAAATGCTCTTCCATCCTCATTTGGATTGTTGATTAGCAGTGTTTTTGCACCTTTAGGACTGAAGGCTCTATTTCCTCATTGGCTTTCAGTACGAATGCTCTCTGCTCCTCAGTGCTGCTCGCTTCCTTCTCAGGGTGCCCTCTCATCTTCAGAGCCAGCAGTACTGTGGCCCATCAAGTCCTTCTCAAACTCTTAAGTCTCTCAGCCTTCCCCCTTTGTTACCAGTCAGAGAAAGTTCTCTTTTCAGAGATTATTTAGTTTTGCTGATATATAAAACCAGAAACAATAAGTTACCAAGAGACAGATGAGAGACTCAGGAGGGCTGTATCTCATTTGCAACTGTAGGAGTAATTATTTGCAACTGTAGGAGTAAGTGACAGTGGGTGGTAACAGAGTGGCAGTGAACTGGAATTAAGAGATGAGGGTTCAAGTCCTGACTCAAGGACCATGCATCTGGGAGCTCGAGGCACTTTTTTGAGCCTTGACTTCCCCACCTATGAAATGAAATAGCCACGCTGTTAGGGTCAGCTTGTTTTTCTTCCACCTCCTTTTCTCTGCTTCTTATGTGCTTCCATTGTGCCTTCCCCTGGCAGACTTTCCCAATCAACCATCCCCTCTTCCCCACTGTGCCTGGATGCAATCCTAGAATCCTTTTGACATGGCCCTCCAGGAAGCCACTACCAGTCCACTGGAGTTGGCAATGGAGATGAAGTATGTCATCCTGGCCCTTGGAGGTCCTGTTTCATCCTGAAATGGCACAGTTCTCTCAAATGAGAAATTATCACCTGCTTTGGCCAAACTGCTGACACTCAGAGAAAAGCCAGTTGGCTGGGGCTTTGCTTTTCATCTACATCTGGGAAGCGGGTTCATTTTTTAAGCCACAAATTGAGGTGTGCAGGAAAAGTCACTTTCTTTCCCTCTAATTGAACTTAATTTTAGGTGTACCTCTGCCCATCAAGTTTTAGAAATGAAATTCCAGTCTTTTTGGTGCTCAGTCTGGTTCTCCCTGGGATTGATCTGAGTTCAGGGGCCCCAAGCAGAATCAAGGTATAGTCGCAGGGGGCTCTGGTGCTCTACTACCACCTGTCTGTGGTGGTATCTGTGGAGACATCCTTGCCCCCAGTTGTCTCTGAGAAGCTAGATTGAATAACAATCCCACTGTGAAGCTCAGCAGCCTGTAGTTACTCTCTTGCTTCGGCTTGGATTTAGGTAATTCTCAGGGGCATCTTCCTGCATGCAGGGATCAGAAAGTCAGTGTTTCGTCTTGTTTCGTCATGAAGCTAAGAGCCACATAGGCAAATAAAGAGGGTTAGAAGTTATTTTGTAGTTCTGAAGTGCTTGGGTGAGTGTGGGGTACACATCGTCCCCATCCAAAATGTTCACCTGGACACATGGCAGCGTCTGTCCAGAGGAAAGCTGAAGAATGTTTGTGGAGTGAGGAGTGACACTTGGGTGTTAGAAGAGCATTGCTAGTCATTGCTGCAGTTGTTGCTTCATTTAAAGCTACTTCTGCATTTCCCTATCCTGCCTGGAAGCAAGTTTTCAGCACAGTGACCAACTCTGGGCTTTGCTCATGCTGTTTAGAGCCAATAAGGGAGACTTCTATTCTCCTGTACCCCTCTGGGCATGAGGAAACCAAGAGACTGACTGGATCTTCAACCTAGCTGTGCCGTAGATATCTTCAGCTTTTCTCTTGATTAATGCTGCTGTAGAAAAATGCCTGAGACTGGTCATTTACAAAGAACAGAAATTAATTTGTTTTAGTTCAAAGGCTAAGAAAGCCTGGATCAAAGTGCTGACATTGGTGGCTGTTGCTGACTGCTTTTTTGCTTCCAAGAAGGTACCTGTTTATTGTCTTCACACGACAGAAGGTGGAAGAGCAAGAGAGCATTCTCCCAAGGGTACTGGTCCCGTTCACAACAGTGGAGCACTCATGACTTGATCTGCTGCACTGGGCTTGTGTTTTGCATGGATTTTGGAGGGCACGTGTTCAAACCATAGTAGATTCTGATGTGCTGCTCGTGGGATGATGGTTTCCTATATTGTAGGGGAACAGAAGGTATAGGCATTTCCTATTTTCTAGTTTCCTAAACCTATCTGGGGTTTTTTCATTCTCCTCTCTATTTCTAGACTTGACCAAGGAGGGATGTGAGGACTTAGGACCCCTCCCACAAACCCTTGTTAGAGGCACATGTGAGTCTGGCTTCTTCGTTCCCCTGATAGCGCTCCAGCATTTCTGGTCTAAGTGGACTGGCTCTCAACATAGGTGTTCTGGTAACTCAGGAGCAGTTCTGGAACCTGTGACCCTAGTTGTCCTGCATTGGTTTATCACGTTCCCTACACTTGAGGAATCTAAGAGCTAAGCCTTGGACTGTATTGTTCTCGGTCCTACTGTGGCTCATGCGGACAGCCAGCGGCTCTCCTGGTGAACACATTAAAAATATTACTTGGCCTCATCTATGTTTTTAGTTCTTATCCTGTTTTGCTCATGATAAACATAGCACTTGAAAAGAGAAGGCAGATTTTTGTGGTTTCCCCAAATCTAACACAAGGATAACATGTTGAGAGCTTGTGAAGGCCTCGTACTTGTTTTTCTCTCTGGTCCAGCTGTGCTTATTGGCTACAAAGATGGTTTTGGATCCTTTCATTGCTTTTGCCTGCTGGGTCTTCCTTTCTCTTCAGTTTGGCAATTGGAAAGGAGAATTTTCCTCCCTCTCCTCGCTCTTTGCTTTTCTGTGTCTCCCACTGTCTCCCACACAGATGCCTGTCTACTCTGTGATCCTACCCTAGATTCCCTACTTCATTTCCAGCTGCTTTTTTAAAACCCACCTATCATTAAGATAAGATAAACCATTTCCCTGTTGTCCTGTGTTCCTCCATGCTGTCTTTGGGGATCTCAGCTGGTCCACTTGACTGTTTCTCAGGGAGCAGTTTCTCCCTTTGTCTGATTTGCATCAGAGGTGAGTCCTGGGCACTGCTCATTGGTCAGGAGTTCATCCTCACAAGCAGCGACTTTTACAAGATGGGCTGGTGGCATGGACCAGAGGTGGTCAGGGGTCAGATGATGGCCTTGGAGAAGATATTCCTCTGGAGACCATTCTCAGAGTTTGGGGATTCTTCCCTTCTTTTCTTTCTTATATAAATTTTAATTTTTGTAGTACTTATGTGCAGTACACAGTGACTGCATTCCTCATGGGGAGCTGGCACATGGATGAAAGTCATTTTAATTCTTTTTACATTCTCTTCCTCACTACTCCTTGTCCCCTCCTCCATCTTTTGCCTTTTTCTTGTAAGTGTGCCCGGTCCAACTCAGTTACTAGGCATTTCTTCCATAAGGAGACTTCTCGTAAGGGTGAGCTTTGAATTAAGGGTCATGAAAGTTGTGTTTGCACTGAAGTGGCCTTATCTTTAAGACAACCAGAGATTTTAGGTTCTGTTGTCCTAGAAACAAAGTAATTCCAGGCCATAGCCAGAAATCCACAGCCAGGTTGCATCGTATTGCTTAATGTGTCAGTCAACTTTTCATTACTGTAATAAATACTGAAAGAATTAACTGATGAAGAGAAGAGGTTTATTTTGGCCCCTAGTTTTAGAGGGGATCAAGCATGATTTGTTGGTTTGAAGGCCTGTGAACCTGTGATGGGACTGCAGGCCAGGCTGATCATGGTTGGAGTGTGTGGCAGAGCAAAACTACCCACCTCATGGCTGGAAAGTAAAAAAGAGTAGCAAAGGAAAGGAGCAGAGTCTCCCAGTCCTCTTTGACAGTATACCTGCCTCTTGCCCTAAAAATCCCCAGGTACCCTTCTTCATAATGTTTTCACTGTCTCCTAATAGCGCCATGCTGGGGACCAAACCTTTACTACAAGAGCCTTTGAGGAGATATCTGAGATCCAAATTATAGCATTACGCCTCTGGCCTCCAAAGGTTTATGTCCATCTCTGGGTGCAAAGGCATTTGTTACATTCCTAGGGCCAAAATACTTCAGCCCTACTCAACAGTCCATGTCCACAATCTCCTCTCAGAGCTAAGGCAAAGTCAGTCTGTGAGCCTCTTTTAAAAATATCCGAAAACTGTTACATGCTTCTAAGATATGCTTGAGGCAAGCACAGGGCAAACCTTCCTCTTGTAAAAGGAAAGAATAGATTAGACCAAAGCAAGACGAAACCCAGCAGGACAAATATTAAATTCATGGCTCATGCCCAGCATCTGGAGTACACTGTGGCAGCATGTGGGCTCCCAAGGGCTTGGGCTCTGTCCTGTGGCCTTGCTGGCTGTAGCCCACTGTCCTCTCTCTTGGGGAGGTTTTCCATATTGCCTGTAGCTGTCCTCAGAAAGTGTTGCAGGTTTGTGGCATTTGTTCCTGGGAACATCACCTCAGCTTTGGCTTGCGTTACGCTGGCATGGACTGCTGGCAGGAGCTCTGACCTCTCAGTGCACTGCCTGGCTTCCTAGGCAGGTTTTTCTTTTGGTTTCCATGACCCCATAACTTTTGTATTTTGGATGCCCGTTAACCAACATGAAATGGAATGCCATTTTGAGATTTTAGTAACAAGCTGATGTGGTAGGAAAATAGCTAAATTTTGGTGGTGGCAAACCTGCAGGTTCTTCTAATACTACTTGTGTTGATTACTTTGAAAGTCCAAGGGGATGCTAACATGGAGCAAGAGGCTAGTGAAAATCAGATCTGATTCTTTTTCAAATTTCTGAAACCCTGGAGAAGGACCGTTACCACAGGGATGGGTCAGTTGTCTCCCTGCACCCTGGGGACCCTCGGTCTTCTAGTCTCCTACTGCCTCTGTGTGGAGGAGTCCTTGTCTGATCTCTTGCTGCAGAGAAGAATGGCTGGCGTGTTTCATAGTGGCAGGATGAGGATAGCCTAGGAGGAAAGGAAGAGAAATTTGATAAGCAAATAAAAAAAGACAGCAGCACCAGCACTTTGGTGTTTTCAGGCAAGGAAAGGAGAAATGGTGATGGAAGCGAAACCACCAGGCCTGTGAGAGAGGGAAGTGGAGAAAGAAGGTGTTAAAGTGAATCCTCTGTGTGTTTCTGGTAGGCTGAGATAAGTGTTCAAATTTGTTCATTTTTGGTTACTCAGCTGTTAAATCTTTGCACCGGTCTCCAGGCCAGACCCAGCAGATGGGGTGGGATTTCTCAATCCGCTTGTTCACTGATGATCCAGTACTCTGGTTACTTACAGGCCTGGAGTTTGTAAACTCTGACCTTCAGGCCCAGTCCTGCCTGCTACCTGTCGTTGGCCAACTCAAGTTTTCAATTTGGGATCTGATTCTTTTATGGCTGCTTTTACCTGGCCTCTGATCCATGGCATAGAAGTGGCATGTAAAGCTAAAGATCCAGCATACCATCTTCTCCTTCCAGTGTGTCCAGAAAACCCTGGTCTGGGGGAAGCATCTACATCCTGCCCCATGCAACTGAGCTGTTGTCATTTATTAAACTTCTGCCCTTTGCTTCCCTTTTTAAAAACCCACTGGCATCGACAGCCCAGCTACCAAGCTGACAAGAATCAAATTAGCATTCCTTAATGTACATGGATCCAGCAAAGCTATCTAATTCACTTCTATAAATGGGCTTGTTTCTGCATTCCCCAAAGCTCTACCCCTCCTTTCTGAGACTCCAGTGATAGAGAGATTGGCTGTGTCACTCTGATGACTCATTTAATTCCCAGTTACATGAGTGGAATGCACAAGCCTGCTAGAGGGAAGGTGCAGATTCTAACACACCGGAATGCTCAGAGCTATTGCAGTGACACTTCTGCGCCAACCCTGGCTCTGGGCAGGTGGGTGGTTCTGCCTGGCCTTTGCTGTGTGTGCACAAGTGTGGAATGCATAGGGAGGGCCTTCTGTTCTGCATACATAAGTAGGGCTGAGTAATTTCCCTGGGGAGGAGGATTCATTAAATATTGGACAGGCTCTGTCTCTCTGATATTGTGCCCTGTCCGGAGATGACCTTGGCAGTGCTGAGACTGCACTTGTACTTTTCAAGTGAAGTTTTTAGAGACCTTGTCTGCATGTGGCATGAGGAAGTTGGGTTTTCAAGAACCCTCCCTCTTTGTCCCCAACTTTGCCACAGGAGAGCACCTGGTAGTGTGAATAGCTCTGTACCTGTAGATGTGAGCATCTGAGCAGAATCCTGGTTCAGTCCTAGCAGGTTTTTTTTTGGTTTTTTTTTTTTTTTTTGTCTTTCTCATTTTTATCGGTAGCAGGGATCAAACTCACGACTGCCTGCTTGCAAGGCAGGCGCTTATGCCGCTGAACTAAATCCCCAGCCACTAGTCCTAGCAGTTTTACACTCTCTTGAATTCTATCATCTTCTGCACGGGACTGACTCCATCCACAGAATGAGAACAGCAGACCTTGGAAGGGGGGTGCATAGTTTTGAGTAGCTGCCTCTACCTTGCCTGGCTAGTTGGCCAGGGTAGGAACCCAATGGCTGGTTTTGTTGGTGGTCTTTGTAGAGTGAACAGTGTCATTTTTGCATGATGCAATGATTCTATACATTTTATGTCCTTAAGTTTTTAGTTGTGACCAGCCAAGGCTGGTTCAACCTGTAGAGAAATTCAACGATTTCTTTAATATGACTGCTAGGCCAAAGTGTAAACCAACAAAAATGACTTGTTTATTAAGTACATTCATACGTTTTGAGCATTTGTGGGTCTGCCTATTGCTGGTTTTCTGTGGGGGAAACCCAGGAAGAGTCATGTGCTCGTGGAAGTTCTAATCTAGTGGAAGGGAGATAGGAGTGAATGGATATGTGGGCAGTGTGAGATGCTAACAACATTGCCCCCAAGACAGTGAGAGTTGGCAGCGGTGGCCTGAGAGAGGAGGTGACGTGGAAGTCAGCCTGGACCGTGCCTGCCTGGCAGCCTCATACACTTCCCCTGGGCCTCTGCCATCACCAAGCCCTGATTCCTTTCTCACTTGCCCGCTTGTGTCTCTCACCTTTCAACCTCTGCAGTTTCCTCTGTGTGGTTCTCTCACGTCCTTTCACCCTCGCCTGTCTTAGCTGACTGCTGCTCAGTTCTTGAGCCTCACCTTGGGACGCGTTTCTCCCAGAAAGCACATTGAAGCTCTGGGTCTGGTCCCAGAAATTACCTGCTCGTCTTTGGCTTCTCCAGTTATGGTGCTGAGCTCACTTCTTTCATGTCTTCTTTCTTTATGCGGCTGTGGACTCCCAGAGGCCAAGGCTTTGGTTGTTGCCCACTCCTCTGCCTCCGCCTCCACCCTGAAACCTGGCTCTGCGGGGCGGTGTTTATTAAATGAATGTGTGGCAGATGCACCCTGGACGAGACCTGCTCCTAGACAGTTTGGAGTAGAGAGGAAGAAGGTGGCACTCTGGGGACCTCAAGAAGTCTGACAGAATGTGGAGATACACTTCCCTGAGGTGTAAAGCAGCATCAGGAATCCTGCCTCCTTGTTCTGGCTTGGTTTTGAGCCATGGTTAACGTAACAGGAAGGTATCTTGGCATTTTTATGTGGCTGGACACAGTTTTTGGGACTCGTACTTGCCATTGTGCACCAAGGAAACTGAAATGCACAGGGCTTCCCACCTGTTTGGGAGCAAGTAGGTGAGATGTGTGGCAGGCCTAGTCCTCCTATGCCTCTGTCTGCTAGTGTCTTTTGGGCCCTAAGGGGAGAGAATCAGGCTCTGTGGAGGGACAGTGGAGCCCAGAGTGTACTCGAATGTGGCAGCTCTGTAATGAGGTGATTCTTTATTCCTCAAACTGCTCGATGCAGATGTGTGCCCAAAGCAGTCCTGTGGGAGCCTCTCACACCTCCAAGCACCCATGGACAGCCCAGTTGGTAGGAATCTATTACATGGATGGCCGTCCTCCCATGCAGATTCTTGGTAGAAATAAGTACATGAACTTTGTAGTGTGGAACTAAAGCTTCAAGTGAGGAACTTAAAGCTGCATTAGAGTGACCACGGGGCCGAGTCAATAGCAGTTAGGAGAATGGATGTTCAGATCTAGTGATTGTATGTGACCGTTTGTCCCAGAGTCTTTGTACCCTCTTGGCCTAGTATGAGCTAACACTCCTTAGCCAATAGCACAGAGTAGGAGCCTCTGTACATGTGTTAAATTAGTTCTCCCTCCCCTCAACTTTTATATTTAAAAAGGACTTATTAGCAAGTGGCCTCACTGAATCAAAGCGTGACTGATGAAAGCAATGGTAGCAGAAAAGTTTTTATTGACTTAGAAATTTTTTTAAAATCACATAATAGTGTATTTAAAAAGCATTGCCATAAAGAAGCATAAGTGATACAATTCTAGTTCATTAAAATATGTGTTCAATATAGGGAAAAAACCAGAAGGATACATGCCCCAGAATTAAATTCTTCTAAATATTGTTGTTATTGAGGGTAGTGGGTTGGTGAGATTATTATATTTTCTGTTTTAAATATGTGAAATTTTATAAGCATTTACCTGTTTTATGATAAACTAATATAGGTATGGAGAGTGAGGCCTTGGAGTTAAATGAATGTAAGCTTGTTGTATTGCTTTATAATACTAAGTTCCCAAGTCAGCAGCTCCTTTGGAAAGAAGCCGTTCATAAAAATAACTGTTAGGTGTCAACACAAGTGTGTCAATGCAGAGACACAGGAGTGCTTTGTGGGCTGTCTAGGGGTTCTGCCTGAACATGCCTGTGGAGTCATGTTAGTGTTACACACATTGCTAGACAGTAGGGTAATCTAGGAAGGAAAAATGACTTTTGAGGGGTGTTACTGTTACTGAATTAGAAGTTACTGGTCCATGTGCTGTGCCCTGCTTACATAATGGTAATTTCTATCCCTGTGAACATACAGCATAATAAGACAAGACATTAAGCAAATATTTGAGTATACTATAAAATATGTGACCTGTTATGGAAATAGGATACCAAATTGCAATGTAAAATAATGAAAGACATCACTTTATTTAGGTATTAGCTGTCTAACATGAGATCAGACTTTCAGCTTTGGCTTTTTAAAGTCATCAAATGTACTCATTATGATTTGGATTATAAACTTTATCATGATAATTACCATTGTTTGTCTTTGTAGATTGAAGCCTATTATCAGACAGATAGGAATATTCATGAGGAGCAGGTCTTTATTTTTGAGAGCAAATTTATCTTGTGATGAAGCAGTTGTGTACAAAAGAACGTGGCTTTAGGTACAGTAAGTTTGAGAGAGAAGGAGAGGGATTGAGGGAAGGAAGGAGAGAGAGAGAGATTTAGACCTTGAGCTAGCAGGATTTTGAGATGTGATTATAATTATAGGATACAGATTGTTGAGTTAGAATGGGAAGTAACTTTGTTCAAATAGAATTAATAGGGAAGGTGAGGTAGTGCCTGTCTAGCTGTACCAACTGCCCAGGGCTTAAAATCCTCCCTTTTCCAGGGTCAGAATCTTTTGCGTACTTAGAATGGCATAGATTTTAAAGATCTTCCCTTCACTGGTAGTCCATGATGTAAAATAAATGAGCATTGATATTTATGTCTTATATAAAAATTAAAATGGATCATCCACCTAAATAAAGAATGTAAAACTGTAAAACTTCTAGAAGAAAACATAAAAGAAAATCTAAAAGGAAATCTTAGTGACCATGGATTAGATGCAAAAGCCTTACACGGGACACCAAAAACACGAGCCAGTGAAAAAAATGGTAATTGGAATTTATCAAAACTTTAGCATTTTTGCTGTGTGATGCTATCATGACAAGATGCATAACAGGAGAAAATATTTACTCTGTCTGTGACAGTGGATATGTATTTACACTATGTGAGAGCTTTCAAAACCCAAGATAAGTAAATCTGGGCAAGTTTTGAGCGTATATTTTACCAAAGAAAATGTGTGAAAGATAAAGAAGCAAAATTAAAGGTGCTTAACGCCATCAGTAATTAGAGAAATATAAGTTAATGCTACAAGGAGACATTACTACACACCTATGTGCTTGGTGTATTTTACCAATTTGCTTCTTTTTTTCTGTTTAAAGTATGATATTTGTGTTATTAGAATCACTTGCTGTTTCGTTTTGTCAAATACAAGTTTCTTTTGTTGCAGATTTTTTCCAGGTATTGAACTTACAACCTTGCGCTTGGCAGGCCAATACTTAGGCCGCTGAGCTAAATCCTTGGCCCTACACACCTATGAAAATATTTGACATTCTTCCTTTATGCTCAGTAAATAAACAAAACCCCAAACTTAGAAAATAGTAAATGTCATCAAGGAATTAGAGCAGATATTGATGGTGGCACTATGAAAAGGAATAACCATTTTGGAAAACAGGCAATTTCTCTTTAAGTATAAACCTATCACATGACCCACGCATTGTATTCCTAGGTGTTTTAGTTATTTTTCACTTGTTGCTGAGACAAAATACTGAAGCCCAAAGTTGGGAAAGGAACAGTTTATTTCTTATAGTTTTTGGAGGTTTTAGTCCATATTTAGTTGACTCTAAGGCAGGCTGTCATGGGGGGGCTGCCGTTCATGGCGGCTGCAAACGGCAAGGCAGAAACTGGCAAGAGAGTGAGACACACCTTTTTCTTGCCATTACATTACATCCTGGCTCCATCCCTAGGCCAGTGTAGCACTTGCACCCCCAATCCAAGCCCTAGACAATGAACCAGTCACAAATGTATAATGCAAATGAATGAGGCCTGGGGGACACAGACATAAACCATGACATTCTACCCCTGGCCCCCAGGCCTCATGTACATCTTTTACACAAAAGACATTTAGTCCATCTCTAAGAGTTGCCAAAGTCCTAATACTTTTAGCATTGTTGAAAAGTCCAAGTCCCCAGTCTCCTCTAAGATCTATGGCAAACTCTTACCTGTAACCCCCTGTACAAATGAAATGAAACAAGGTTAAACATTTCTGAAATGCAAAGGCACAAGATAAACATTATCATTCCAAAAGTTAAAAGCAGGGGAATATAAAGCATTGGAAACAAAGCAAGTCAAACATCCAGCAGGGCAAACATTAAGTCCTAGAGTTTTATGCTTGGCATTTGAAGCAATCAGGTTGCAAGCTCCAAAAGGCTTGGGTGATTCCACTCCCATGGCACTTTTGGGGATTTCAGCTCCGCAGCTTTTCTCTTTAAGTCTTTGCTGCTCATTTTTTGCAGCTTTTCTTAGATCACTCACGTTTCTGGCTTTTCCAAACTTTTGGGGTCTCCATTGCACCTTTGGCTTTACCCTTATATCTTTATAAATTGCCCTCTCAGGGGCACACTGCTTAGCCTCCCAGGCCCTTTACAATCGAGGTGTAAGCTGTCTTACTCTCAGAATTTGTGCTTTTTCCTTGCACCTAAAATCAGCACCATGTGGATACTGCCAAAGTTTGCTGCCGTCTGGAGCATTAGTCAGGCTTTTTTTGTCTTGGCTGTAGGGATCGATTGCCTGGATTGCTGGGCTCTGTGAACCTGATTGTGAAGAAAAGATTCTCTGTGTTGTCGTCATTCTGGAACCTCATGTGGCTGCCGCTGTTTTGGAACTTCGTGTGGCCTCTGTCGCCATTCTGGAGCATGGTGCTCTGCAGCTTTCTCCTCTGAGCAAATTCTTTCACTTTTGCAGTTTTGAGGCTGCAAAGGGCAGTGACCCACTGCTTCCTGGGATGCCTCTGGGTCATCTTTTTTATCTCTCTGTTTCTTCTCAGCAATCAAAGTCTCAACCCTCTCCTTACAATCCACAGCTTTCCTGGAATTTTCCTACTGGCCAAATTCACAGAGTTGTAAATTATCCTGCTGGGCTCTTTGCTCTTGATTTGCAACATAAAGCTGGCTAAAAGCCCCCAACAATAGCCATGCCACAGCCTCAACATGACTGCTTTGAAGTTTCCTTTTTCAGATTAATCAGTCCATTGCCCTTTGTCTCAGTCAGGCAAAGTCTCTGGGTATGAGCAAAATGCAGACAAACTTTCTGCCAAGCCATAACACACATCATGGGGAGTCCAACAATCAATGCATTCCTTCTTCCCAGCAGAAATCTCCCAAGCCAGGTCTTTACCATGAGCCTGGTCTCCTCAGCTCTGACCAGAATCTTCTCTGCAGAATGGCCTAAGCTGTTTCAGTTCTATGCATCCAGGAGACATGTCCAAACCCTTCCAAACTCTGCTCATAAGCCATTTCCAAAGCCTCTCAAACAACATGATCAGGTATAGTCATTGCAAATGATCCACTCCTTGGTACCAAATTTTGTCTTAGTTACTTTTTACTCATTGCTGAGACAAAATACCTGAAGCCCAAAGTTGGGAAAAGAAAGGTTTATTTCTTATAGTTTTTGGAGGTTTCAGTCTATACTCAGTTGGCTCTAAGGCAGGCTGGCGGGGGGGGGGGGTGCGCAGTTTATGGCGGCTGCAAACAGCAAGGCAGAAACCAGCAAGAGAGTGAGACACACCTTTTTCTTGCCATTACATTACATCCTGGCTCCACCCTAGGCCAATATAACACTCACACCCTCCAATCCAAGCCCTAGACAATAAACCAATTACAAATATATAATACAAATGCATGAGGCCTGGGGGCCATCAACATGAACCATGACACTAGGTTTTACTCACAAGATAAGAAAGTTATATTTTGGTACTGATACTTGTTTGGGAATGGTCATATTTGTAATAGCCTGAAACTTAAAGGTCCTGCAGCAGGACAAAAAACAAACAAACAAACAAACAAAAAAACAAACGAACAAAAAAACCAAAAACCAAAAACCAAAACAAAAAAAAAAATCCCAACCATACTCTCAGTTAAAAGAAGCCAACTTAAAAAGGCCACCTTGTTATTTTATTTATGTGGCATTTTTAACAGGCATAGTGTTTAAGGACAGAGAGTAGGTCTGTTGGAGTTGCAGAGTGGGTGATAGCAAAAAGGGTAGCTTACAGGGATTTTGTGGGGTGGTAGAACTGTCCTGCACCTTCTGGGCGGTCTGTGCTGCCCTGTGTCATACTAAGGATTGTGCTTATGGCCTTTGTTTTGAGCTATGGCTCTGGTCCCTTTTGTTTGGTGGCAGGGTCTCATTGAGTTGCTAAGCTGTCCAGGCTGGGTTTGAATTTGTGATCCTTTTGTCACCTTGCCAGAGTGCCGAGGAAAATGGAATACACTGCTATCAAAATACCCTTTTGTATTTTGATTATGGTTATGGCTTCACAACTCTATGTATTTTTCAAAACTCATAGACTTGTATTCCCAAAAGAGTTTATGCAAGCTGCATCTGGCGGCATAGGCCTGTAACCTAACACTTTGGGAGGCTGAGGTAGGTGGATTAAAAGTTCAAGTATAGCCTGGGCAACTCAGTAAGACCCTGTTTTAGAAAAAAAAAAAAGTAATGGGCTGGAAACATAACTAAGTATGAAGGCTCTGAGTTAAACCTCCAGCACACACACACACACACACACACACACACACACACACACACACACACACACACACACACTAAAAGAATTGTGCCTAAAATTAATTTAAATGGATGCTTGGAGTGTGTGGGTGATAGCCAAGAATACATTGGCTCAGAAGAGGAGGAGAAAGGAGGACACATCTTTATTTAAAAAAATTAAATGTTAAATTAATTAAAAAATTAAATTAAATGATCAAACTGATATCGTAATTTCAGAGCAGCACAAACTGGTGGAATAAGCAAGTTGGGTTTTTGAATATTGACTAAAGTGACCTGTGTTCACTAGTGATTTGGAAATTGATGAGTTGAAACCAAAACCAAAAGCAAAACCAAAACCAAAAACCGAATAGCAGACTGCTCCATGTGGATAATCTGTGCCATTCTGTTTTCTCATTTTGGCAAACCATCTCTTTGGGGGCCCACTTGCACTCAGCCCTGTCCGGGAATCAGTGTAGGTGTGTCTGCAGCCTTCTGGAGCACCTCGCAGAATACACAGGTATGTAATAAGAGTTTTTGGGAAAACAGTTACAATTTCAGCCTAGCCACGGCAATAGGAGACTATGCTTTCGCCTACCCGCTTGCTGTCTGCTTGTCTTCATTGGCTCATTGCTGATCTTTTGGTTCCTCTTTTGATGCACTCACCTTGGAGGAGAAGTATGAGAAGGCAAGAAAAATGTGCTTGGGAAGAAACCTGCCCTTTGTGTATGGGGATGGCAGTGTGGGGGGCCTATGGACTTACTTGTTTCCCGTGCTTTACACTAAGTCCTGGGACGATCCAGGCTTTGGTCACTTGCTTCAACCTTTTTCTGCCACCCTGCCTTCCTGTCCTTCTGATTAGCTGATGAGGATTTCTAATGTAGGATGGTGGTAGTTTAGGGTCACTCCACCCCCAGCCTATGGGTAGAGCTGCAAATCAGAAGTGAGGAAGGAGGCAGGTCTTTCATAGAGTATGGATATAACCCATTTTTGCCAAGGGACTGCTTGCCTTGAAGTCTTACCCTCCTTACTTAAGCCAGGAGTTTGAAATATAGGGAGAGCTGCGGCTTTTTCTGATACTTTGGCTTAGAGTACCAGGTAATTTTGCTTTGTTTCTACCATTTTTATCCTCCTACTTAATCCTCCCAGCATGAGGATTGAACTCAGTGCCTTTACCCTGAACTCTATACACAGCCCTTTCTAGCTTTTTAAGACCAGTTGTAGGTATGCTCTGAATTGCCCGGGCTTGAACTTGCAATCTTTCTGCCTCAGTCTCCCAGAATGCTGGAATTACAGATATGTACCAACATGCCTGGCTCAAACAGACCTTCTCCAGAGAGTTTCTTTTGCTTTCTATTTGCTTCTATTTTTTCCTTCCTTTCCCAGATGCCCTGAAGCCACGTTTTCACAGGAAGGTATGTTCCTTGCTGCTTTCTTACTTCCTGCCCCTGGGCTCCGTCATACACACCCAGGTCTGCTCAGGTCAGAATCTTACTGATGTATGATGAATGATTTTGGCTCGGGGAGTTCTGCATTTCCCAGGATAACATTTGTCTTTATTCCAAATCATCACGACACATTTACGTGAGAACAGGGATCCATGTGTGCTCTCATTCACTGCGCTTTCCAACTGCTTGCATTATCCTCTAATAATGGGATGTGTACCGAAAGGATGCAGAGGCCACTGGGCTGCAGAGCAGTCATTAGCTTTCCCTCAAAAATAAAGAGAGCGGCTGCGTTTGAATAATGATCCCTGGCTGTTTTCTCTGTACACGGGCCATTTCCTTAATTAGGTTTCAAGCTTCATCTCTCTTGTTTTTAACTAAAAAGCTGAGAGAGGGAGGGAGGGAGGGAGGAAGAGAGAGAGAGAGAGAGAAAGAGAGAGAGAGAGAGAGAAAGTAATTGTATGATGGAGAAAAAGGGGACAAATATGTTCCATGAGAAATAAGGGGCAAATAATTGAAACGGGAGGTTAATGGGTGCTGTAATGTTTAATGGACTTCGCAGAGCTGGCCTCATGTTTGGGAAGAATTCAGCATCTTTGGAGGTCAGGGGAACCTTTTTGCAGACCCTCTTCTGTTTCCTCCCCAGATATTTTTTTTTTTAAATCTAGGTCTTATATTTTTTCTTTAGGGCCACCTTTTTCTTCATGCAATCTTAAAATGACCTCATTAGCAGCATATCTATTAGGCTCATGTATATTTAGGACTCAAGACAACCTGAGTTCAAAGCTTTCTTTTCTGTGAGCCAGTTTGGTGTAACTGGCATGTCCTGAGGCTTCCAGCTGTTCAATGAGAAAATGGAGGTGACAGTTGTGGCTATTCTACAAGGTTGTGCAAGGTGAATCGCTTGGCATCCTACGTGGGGTAGGATGAATTCTAGGACTGCTTCAGCCTCTGTGGTTATTATTGTATTATTAGCCCCTGAGAAAGGTCCCAGCTGAGAGCTTAGGACAGATGCCGTACTGTGATTTCATAACCCCGACCACAGTTAAGGGAACCAAGGTAGCATGTTGGAGCCATAAATTACACAGCACACTGACAATCCCATTTATTTTTGCCTGGAATGTCGTGTTTTCTCACCTGTTGTTTTTAACTTACAAGCTCTTTAAGATGCTGAGGATGGTTTCATAGTTTGGGTCTGCTAAGTGTAGCCGAAATGACTTTGAATTAGACCAAGTTCTTGGTTCATAATCAGTTTCATTTTTCAAGTCAGATGCTTTGTGTTTTATTGTTGAATATTAAAAAAACCAGTGGGTTAGTGGCAGCACTGTGCAGTAGCTTGCCTGACCTTCTGGGTCAAAATTGCTCTTTATTCCCTCCGTGAGCCTTCCTGTTCCTCCTCATTTCCACTGCCTGTGTGTGGGAGAGATGCAGAGGAAATCCAGTCTCTCCTTCTACACTCAAATGGTAGCTTGTGGACCCACATTGTTACTGTCATTTGAGGACTTCTAGAAATGTGGAATTTCCAGCCTTATTCCACATCTGAATCAGAATCTGTGACTTAACAAAAATCTCATTCGTGCACAAATTCAAATATGTCAGGTTCTATGATATTTCGCTCTCACTGGGGAGAAGGACCAATAAGCCACAGTGAATGCTAGTGAGGTGGACCAGCACCTCACTCCGGGCATGAGGGAGCTTCCCACAGACATTCACCCTTGATCTAGTTATCCACAGTGGAGTAGGAGTTGATGGGGAGAGCAAGTATTTCTGATTTTGGCTCCAAATTGGTTACTTTTCCCTTTCAGAACCAATGGATGCAACTGAGCTCCAGTTAAGTAGAGAAGGAGAATTCTGGTTTTGGCTAAGAGTAGAAGTGGGAGATAAGCATATAAATCTACTTCTCAGACCATTGAGGATCAGACGGCTATAAATATAAGGAAAAAACATGGAGAAGGACAGGCTACGGAGGGAAGAATATTCATGTCTCTTCTGTGAATGGGCTTTTCTGGGAATTTGCACACTGCCTTTTGTTACTCTTTGTGTGACTCTGCCATTTGTGAGAAGAAACTTGGTGCTATTGGTAGTGTATGTGTTTCTGACTCTCCATGTGTGACACGTAACTTTTGATACTTCATTGGCTCATTGGGAAAATGTGGTTGGTTTGTAATGAGAATTATGAAATTCATGCTTCTTAATCTTCAGATACACGGTTCTACAGTTTTAGAAAAATCAGTGCTTTACAACCTAAACAAGATGTATCAGAGGTGGGGCACGGGGACTAGGCCCCCACACCAGAGTCCTGGTGCAGGCTTGTGGGTGGCAGTAGTGTAGCTCCCTGGAGCGTGCCAGTCCTCATCCTCTGGGGAGAACCATGCTCTGCTGTTTGGAAGGATGGTGTCCACCCAGGGACCTCACAGGTGCACCACCTTTTAAAAGTTAATTTTCACATTCAGTTTTGGTAGATGTTTCAATTTTTTTCTTTTGCTTTCCATTTTTTTTTCTGGTTAACCTTTTGTCACCTAGCACTGTGTTTAATAAAAGATGAATGGATTAAGGGAAGCATGGTGATAGCAAGGGAATGGAAAAGCAAAAGGAGCATCCAATTAATGAGAGAGCCCACGGAGCACAAAATAAATGCGAGAAAAGACAGATAAATCCAGGGCTTGCTTATTAAGTGCAATTCACCTTGAATTCAGAAAAGGGAACTTTTTCAGTAAAGGATTAGTGACAAGATTTGAAAAGAGTCCCCCGGGGAAAGAGGATTAACAAAAGGAGACATTATAGAATGAAATGGGAGTGAATTAACAAATTGATTTCTGTAAGAGTTAGAAGACACAAGATTTATTTGGAAGATAAATATTTGGTCATTGAAACCCGTAGCGTTTTGTTGCTGATGTTTTCCCCATGAAGCTCTGACTGTGCACTGCGAATCTCATGGGTAATGAATGTAGGATGGCTGGGATGCTGCATGAGGCTTCCAGTCTCTCTTGATACCGAATGCTCTGATGTAGTTTTTCTACTACAGTTATTCAGTGGTTTTCTCCTGTAATCAAAGAGGTTAGTTTAAAACTTAATGAGAACTAGACACTAAAATCTTTTTTTGTTTTTATACAAGGGAAATCCTTTGTTTTAATAGAAGCTTTGCATTTGATTTTTATTCACTGCTTCTTTCACCTCACCTGCATTCCATGAGGGGTGTCCTGGAATTCATCTTGTCTGTTGACAGCAGGATGTGGCAGTTTACCTGATGGAGGTTTTATAGGATGTGATATCCTGTCACCAGGTGAGACACTGGATGGTGGAAGTGCCACGGGCAATCTCTGCCACATGGTCTGTTCTCTGAAGCAGCCTCAGCCTGGATTCCTGTATCTGTTCCTTCCCAAAAATGTTGGGTTAAATTGTTTGACTCACTACTTACAAAGGCTTATTGATTTTCTGATGTTCTATATAGTTTCTTTGCCTTCAGGATGTAGTCCTGTTGCTGCCTGGAGAGGGGTAGCAATGGATAACCCCCCTGCGATAACTGTCTTCCTTCCCACTATTATTTTTTAACAGTTTCTCTTCCACTTTTTCCCTTTCATTTTTATGCTAATGTGATATTTGATTATGCATTTGACTTTTGACACTACTGCTTTCTGGGAACAAATAAGACCAATTCTTATTTGTGATGGTCTATTGGGTAGATGAGTCTCTTTCAAATAAGTTGTAATTATTAACCTTCATAAGTAGAAAAAAGGGCAAAGAAAACGTTTAACAAACATATACAATAATTTAGAAAGAACTTATTTATTATTAAATTCACAAAAGTATTACCATTGTCAGATATTGTTTTCTAAATAAAATTTTACACATCAAAATAGTTAATTTTCTGTACTTGTTTCTAGCTCTCCAGGTTCCTAGAATTTATCTCACTTCACCCCCATGAAACAGAGCATTCATACATGGCCACACAAACACACAGACACACACGTGCACTTACATATGTGCTTATTCCAGGTTTCTTTGGGCAGAAGGGAAAAAAGAAAGCACATAGTTCCCTTGAAATTTTACTGCTTTTGGATCAACCCATGTTTGGAAAAGATGAATCGTTTGCCTTAAGCAGACACATGTCTCCCACCTGACTGTTGTTTAAGATTCGTAATGTAGACATGAAATCCATTGCAGGATCGGTAATGTAAAGGAGAGAAAAGGAGAGAAAAGAAAATAATTCTCTGAAATTAAACTGCATAAACCTATAAGATAAGTACACAGAGAACTTTAAACATTTCTTGTCACATTTTATCACTATTTTGTTTCACATGCTGGTATCCATAAGAGAGCATCAGTCTCATACCAAACCCAAGTTTATTGAAAACCCTTAGGATTCTATTTAATTTTATACCAAAGCTGAGTGCTTGAACGACACATTCTCCTCTTACTGGTAAAATCTTTCAGTCAAGCCTTCTAGCCTTACATTTTTTTCCTCTGAGAATGATTCCAGCGTCTCTCAGGAGCAGTAAGATTGATATATGGCCTCCAGGGGCGTCTTGTCTCTGTGTGAAAGCTGAGGATGAAGATTGGAAAGTAGTTGGTGCGGCTCAGTACTCTGTTTTGAAAGCACCTTTTGTTTGTGCACAGAACTTTTTGCCTTATTTTTCAAGTGTTTGAAGGTGACATTACTTAGCTGAATGCGTTTGCCAGCTATGAGTTTCTGTGGGATAATTCAGATGCGCCCCAGTACAAAATGGAAGGAGCATTGAGTGGACATTTTGATTTTTAATCTGGTCTTTGCTTTCTCTGGACTTTTTGCCAGAAGTGTCCCTGAAGCTGAGCATGTACTCTTCCTCTACACTGCCTGTCTCCTATTACCTATGAATAACTTTAAATGCTCAGAATGAGACTACTTTTCATAAAGTCTAGTTAGATATGGGGAAAGTATGCCTGTTTACCAGGAAACTTAGGATAGACTGATTGTGAAAGCAGAAATCTGTGAACTTACCCTCCCTTATTGTCTAGGTCTCCTCCATTTGTTCCTGTGCACTACCCAGTTGTACAGAAACCTAGTTCTAGGGCCCATTTTCTCTCCTCTACTGCTCTTACCTCCCCGCGTTTCCGTCTGCTGTTTGTTATTGTGGGTGATTTCATTCATTTCCCCCATTGCCTTATCTTCACAGTCCTAGCATAAGGCACAGGCACGTGCCCTGCCTGTTATCTGTAGTGTTTTCCCTTCCACTGTGTCCTGCTTTGCTCATATGTTTAGTCTGTGTTGTTACAGCAGGTCCTCAGAAAGGGCTTTGTGTTTACGATGGAATCACCTCACTGTGCTGTTTTGTCACAATGTATTCTGTGCTTAATTATTTAAAGTTTTCCCAATAGATTTTAAACTCTTATAGATGGAAAAGGCAGCATATATGTTCTCTGGAATAGTCTCATTGCTCAGTAAGCAGAGTATCTGACACATAGTAGGTATTCAAGGAATATTGAGTAAAACAATCAGTGATTGATTTGATTCTTCAGGCTTAGCTAATGGTGTCACAATCTTGTTTAAAGAGATGATTTTCTTTCAATGGTGACTGGTTCTTGTATTGCTGGGCTGTTTACTAAGGAGAAATTAATTTAGAAGAGTTC
Organism: Cavia porcellus; assembly: GCF_034190915.1. NCBI lineage: Eukaryota > Metazoa > Chordata > Mammalia > Rodentia > Caviidae > Cavia > Cavia porcellus. The sequence goes on from NW_026947493.1 coordinate 34,649,188, forward strand.
CTTGTTCTACTGAATGATTACATTTACAAAATCTTTCATTGGAACCATCTTTGAAAACCCAGATCTCCCAGCTGAGTGTGTTTATATACATGTACTGTGCTATGAAATCTATTGCTAGAGCCTGCTGTTTAGTGGCCACCCTAAAATTTCAAAGCAGGCTGCTCACACATAAGTTCTTAGCTCTGCCAAGCTTAGCCTTCTCACCTGTCAAGAGTAGTGTCAATCTTTTGACCAGACTTGAGAAAGTAATGGTGTGAGAAAATACTTAGTGCCAGTTGTAAGATGTGCTCTGCTGTATTAGCTGTTATCATGATTGATTAGGTGTTTGATTTGGCACTCATCTGCCGTGACTTCATGGTCTGTACTCCAGAAATCCTCTTCTTTTTTCCCCACCATCTGCTGGTCCTCATTGTAATACCCCTTCTTAAAGACAATTTCTCCTAAGAAGCCTTAACTATCTGCCTCTGGAGGTTCCTTGAATCCTTATACTCAGCAGTTTACCTGCTTCCTGATGTGATTGTTTGATGGTATCATGAAACCATAAAGAAAATGAGACCAGCTCTATGTTGGGGCCAGCAGCTGCTGCAGAGCTAGTGTTACCCTGTGGATCAGTGATGGGCATTGGTAATGGAGTGCAAAGGGGAGAGCATTTGCATTGGACCTTGAATTAACCAAACAAAACCAGGATGTGGTAGATGATACAAGCTTCAGGTTTGAAAAGGAACAGGGAAAATCAGGATAGTGTTTGGAAATGAAAAAAACAGGACAGTAAGAGGCATCTAGTGTCAATGTCACATTAAGGCTCATGAAAAACTGGGGGTGTTTTTAGCCTGGAATAAAGAAAATACAGGGCCAAATAGTTCCAAAGACCTCTTTAAACACCATATGGAAACTCAGGATCTTCTTATCAGCCCCCCAAAGTGGTTGTAATCATTAGTCCCATTTTTTTTTCAGTGGGAAAACTGAGGCAAAGGATGTTTGTGACAGCCATAGAGAGTCAGTGGTAGAGTTAGGATCCCATCCAGGCTGTCCATGATTTTGGCACTGCATCAAAAACCTCCTTGTCTCTCTCCCATACCTCAAGACAGGTTGAAAATTATTTTGTGTGATTAGCAAATAGTTGTATCCAAAGGGCAGATGTTGCAGCAAGGCAGAGAGCATTCCTGGGAGAGTATTTTTCATGCTCAGTGCCACCTAGCATGGCGGGCGGGGGGGGGGGTCAGATCCAAAAGCTTCTGAACCACATGGCCAGATAATTTCACAGTGGTGACCCCACTTCTGGTACCAAAATCTGTTTTAGTCATTTTTCTCATTGCTGAGACAAATACCCAACACCCAAAGTTCAAGGAGGAAACATTTATTTTAGCTTACAATTTGTGGAGGTTTCATTCCATAGTAAACTGGCTCCAAGAAAGAGCAGCATGGCAGAGGGACATTGCAGAGGGGAAACATGGCAAAGAAGGCAGGCAAAAGGCAACAAAGCATCAAAATAGCAAAACAATTTTTTCTGTCCCTTTGTATTCCATCCAGGCTACCTACCTTTTGGGTGGTGCCAGCCATACCCAAGGTAGGGCACCCTTAATCTCAGCATGATGCTCTTAATCCCAGCATCACATTTTAATCCTAGCATCATCTACATAGTACAGCCACCTTTGAAACTCGCCACCTGTGACCAAATGAGGGTTGGTGGGGACATCTAGATACAAACCTAACAAGCTTCCTGAGGAAATATTGACAAATTTGCTTCTATTGATTTGTATAGGATGATCTCATCTTGATTATGAGCAAAGTTACATTTAAGATTTTAATGAGAAGAGGAGAAAGTTTGTAAGGATATGAACTGAGAGGTAAAGTGTTGCAGAAACAGAATTAAGATTTTCTTTTCTGTTTGCTTGTATTTATGATCTAGATTTTTCTCCCTATAATGTGAACATTTTGCTTTTACAAGAGAAAAAAATCTCACTTTACCATCAAATATTTTAGTAGGTTTACTTAGGCATGTAAAACCAGGGGCTTTGGAGCCAGTCTGCCTGAATCTGAGTACTGCTCTTACCTTTCTGTTTATCTCCAGTGTAGACTACTCTTTCCACTTACAAAGCAGTGTAACTTAAACAAATTTAGAAACAGAAAATTTCTCCCAAATTCTGCTACCCATATCTAGCCTCATAACTAGAGTTTTGTTCTTATCTCTTCCAGTATCTCATGCTTTCTTTTTTACATGATTTTAATTATAAACATGATAAATGCACTTGTAAAATATGTGTATTTACTTAGTATTTCAAGAGCAGATTTCTGTGATGGTACTCAGTTGTGTAAGCTTTGAAGTATTTTATGACACTGTAATGCATTATTTATAGACAAGGCCAGGCTTATTTAATGAATTGTTTAATTCATGTCTTAATCATATACCTGAGTCAGTCACACTCTGTTTTATATATTTGTGGGATATTTATTATATTTTTATGTTAGTGATTATTAAATGTCTTTGAAGTTAACACTGTATTTTTAATCCATAAGTAATGAGTGAATGTGTACTTTTCATTACAATTCTAAAAGCACAATAGTATATATAGAGAAAATCAGTATCATTAATTCAACTCTGTGACCCTGATGTGAGATAAAATTCTTTCCAGTTAAGTGTTTACCTTTCCCTAATCAATTAGGGAAATCATCATTTATTGACAGAATATCCAGAAAAAAATATTGTGTTATAATGTACACTTACAAAGCCATATGCAAGAAGAATAAATTATTTTAGAATCTTCCCAAGTTTGATGTATATGTTTCATATATAAAAATCTGAAATCATGTGACAAATATATGTATATGACAGTGATTAGACCTTGTACATGACCTAGTGATAGGTGACCTATATGACCTATAGACTGGTGATTTCCAAAGTGCACTGTGTATCCCGATGCAGTATGTGGGTTGGAGGCAGATTCCCATCTCTATTCACAATCAGGGACCTTTTCTGGGTCCCCTTGGTGTTCTTAGGGGTCGTTAACCTGTGCCCACAGTCTTGGAGAGAATTCAGAGGACTATGGACTTAAATAGGGAAAGGAGGGAATCTTATTCTCAGTCACCTCTAACCAAAATTTATTATTTTCTTAATTTACGAATGTAGAGACAAGACACAAGACTGCCTATAACTTTGTCATTGACAGAAATCACAGATATTTTTATATCATGTTCTAGTTCCTACCGATGTCTCTGTTGTTATCACTCAACAGTGGCTGGAGAATCACCATTAGATCTCATTGTTTCTGCATCACATATTTATATGTTAAATATCTTGAAAACCAAATTAGAATGTAATTGGTTTCCTTCTTATGTGTTTTTATCTTTGCATTAAAAATAACATTCTGAGAAAGGTTTGGTGGGCCTCCCTGGATATCAGAGCAGGCCCTGACATGCCATATTCCCAAAAGTTCCATTTTAAAGGCATAGCATGACATAAGAATAAGAACAATATGGATGAATTGATTAATTTCCTTATGGTTTCCTAAGCTGATAGTATAGTGATATGTGTGTATACATATGTGAACATATGAGAGAAAGAGAAACATTAAATTTCCAGTACTCTAGGATTCCTCAAAACATTGTGGACAAAGCGCTCTTTCACGAGTCCAGTGAGGCTTTCTCTCAACTTGCCTCTATTCCTCAACTTCAAGGTCTTGTTTCTCTGATCACCAACCTCAAACGTGAGAGAAATCAAGTGCTTTTTGTCATAGTTAGGGTCTGTAGAGCAAGGTTGCCACATCTCTTAGCCCCTAAATGGCTGGGAGTGTCACACAGTGTGGAGGCCGCTGGCTCTGTCCTCAGTGACTTGGGGAGCTGGGTGTGTCCCTGCCCCTTACTGGCTGGCTACACCCTCTAGGCCTTACGTTCACCCTTAGAGTGGGTAAATAGCGGTGTCTGATTGGAAAGCCCACACATGGGTGCTTCTAAGCAGCTAAGTCTTGCCTAGTGCATTACTGGCTTCTGCGAGACAGGAGCGCATGTTATTCTGTGTCTTGTATCTTGATTTCTTCACATGTGAAGATGAATGATGAAAAGGATGTTTGGAGATATTTTGTATATGAGCACCAGCATGTTCAAGGCAGACTCAGTGGAAGGTTTTACTTAAAAATGGACTCTTGGCTTCATTAACACGTGGCAGATTGAGTAACTATAGCACGCCCCTCACCCAAACACAAAACATAAGAAGCCAAGAAGTGGCCCATATCCTAGGAGGGGACAGAAATGCTGCTCTTTATTACAGACCCAAACTGGCTAAGTTCTCTCACCTGATAGGACCAGCCTGGCCTCTACAGGTGTTTGACTCTACAGTGGCTCTGGAATAGATTATTTGTAAGTTCCTTTTATATCCTAACACTGTGCTTTTTAATACTGGGGATAAGTCTTGTGTGCTGGGTTTGATGAAGTCTGTCAGAATATCATTTGATTGTGAAGTTGGTGACCTCTAACTGTTTTTACCTGATGGAGTGAGTGCCCTCACTGTTGAGAATTTTCACATCGGAGAAATTGGCGAGTCCCCTGCTGCACACCCCAGAGGACCTGAGAGCCCGAATGGCCAAGGCGAGGCAAGGAGATGTGCTATGAAGGATGTGGGTGCTGGAGATTGCTTTTCTGAATATCTGGTATCAGCAATAGGGAATTCTGAATCTAAGTCTCCCCAAACCTTTCACAAAAGCAGCTCCCTTCTGTGAGAAGGAAGACTTGGTTGTCACTTCTTCCTTTGAGCAGGAGGGAGGGTGGGTTGAAAATTTATCATACATGATCTCACCACTGCCCTCTGTGTCCACGGTGGAAAGTGAGGGTCCAGCTGTGCCATACTTTGGTATCTCTGAATTCAGTTTGGAGTTAACATAGTTAAAGATTCATTCAGAAGCAGGATCCTAACACTCATTCTGGTGTTGGCCCTGTAACTACAGAAACCATCTGAATGGCTGTAAATAGTATTAGCTATGAGCTTGTTACAGATCTTGCAGACTCATCCACTGATTGCCTTCGATTTCCAGGACATCTTGGATATGCAATTTAAAAAATGTTAGCTAAGCCAATTAACTTTTGTGGCACCTGGACAACTAATATCCTGTGCTAAAGAAGGTCACTATTATTATTCAAGTAGCAGTTTTATTTATGATGGGATTAAGAAAATCAGACAAAGCTTCTAAGAACTGTTTATAATGAGTTCTTCTATGTGTTGCAATATTTTGCCCTTTAACATCTGAGCTTAACTGTTAATTACACCTACAAGTGATTGGGTCACCTTAACCTTTCTGTAGATTGTGACTTGATTGAGCTAGCTCCCAAGTATCTGTTATGCAAATTATTCCTAGCCAAATTTTAGCCCGAGGTTTCATCTAGCTGTTGTTTATCAGGCTTTTAAACTGAAGTGAGGTGGTAGGCATGCTGGGCATTGGGCCATGCTGCCTAGGTTCAATCTGGGGTTCCACCAGTGGTTTCCATTTTTGTTTCCAGCATTTATGTAGAGCACACAGATGACTCCTTAGCCATGGGCTCAGTAATTTAGGCTCTGTGATATACATTTGAGTCCTGTGGCTACTTATTGCAGGAATGTGAGCAGAATTGGTGGGCAACACTTCCAGGAATTCAAGGACCCTCTCCTGTTCCTCATACTACACCTGCTGGCTGAATGCAGAAGACCGCATGGCCTGGAAGGATGGCAGTGCTGCCTGAGGGAGGGGCTGTTGCCCCTGAGGCACTGGATGGAAGGCAGTGTGATGGCCAAAAACCTCTTATGGGATAGTTCTGTGAAGGGCCATACCCTACTGCATTAAGCCATTGAGGCTCTGGGATATTTGTATTCTAGTAGTTTAAATTCATTTAGCTTTCTTGCTAGTGATATGACTTTGGATAAAGTTACTTAATCTCTCTGTGCTTTAGTTTTCTACTGTGTGAACTGAGGGAAATAATACCTACATGACACAAAGTAAATGCTCAGTAAATGGTGGCTGCTGCTTCTTAACAATAAGTTAATTTTGTTGTTCCTTGTGATCCCCATAGAGCAGGAGGGTGAATTATTCCCACCATAGTATCAGAAAATGTGTTTGAAAGAATTCAGTGGCAGAAAGCAACCCACATCAAGTAGTGCTGATTTTGTAAAGTAAGTTTTTATCACTTGCAGTTTGGCTACAGTTAAATTTGTTGTTGGACATAAAAGACATTCATAAATGTTACAGTGAGCTTTTTGTTCTCTGACACACTCAGGCTTATAATCATTGTTTCAGCTTGTGTGTTGTGAGATGTATGTCCAATATGAATATTAACATTTAAGAATCTCGGATCCCCATGCATTCATCCAAGAAACATTTGGGAATTGGGTTTTTAAAAATAAGCATTGAGACTGATTTTGTTCAGTAGACAGATGAATTCCTGTCTTAAAACACTAACAGAAGAAGGGTGGTTCTATCAATAGCTGGTTTACTCATTTGCCTCTGACTTACTTTCGTATATATATAAAACAAGAATATAATAGAGCATCCTTACTTAGTTTCATCATTACAGAGCTAAAATTGACCAGTTGCATTTGTCTGGTTATCTGTGTTGAACAGTAAAAACTTATGAGACTTAACAAGATGAGGGCAAGAAAACAAGGGACAGTAAGACAGGAAGAAGAAGATTTTTAATTCATGAGCCGACTGTCTGGAAGTAGTAGACATCTGTCAGAGACCACGCTTTGTAGAGCCAGCTGCTTTGAGTGGCAGTTTAAAGATGTTGCACTAAACATTAATTATCTCACTATTGCCACAACATACCAGCAGAAAAATGCCACTGCCCCAATCACACTCTTCAAACTTCACTTCATGACTTAGTGTGTGCCAGCTGGGTGTGTGCACCAAGGGCTCTGGGGCTGGTGACCTTGGTGATTCTGGTGGTCCTGCTGTCTTGAGGTACATGTCAGAAAGCACCCTGAGAAGTTGGTGAGTTCACACTACTCTTTCTGCCTATCTGGGCACTCTTAAAAACTCTGTTGCCTTCATGGCTGATCCATTCCCATGCTGCTCCCCACAGCACAGCAGGAACTGCTCCCAGGAGACTCTGTCTGCCTCAGTCCTGCAGAGCCCGGGGCTGAGCTGCCTCCTTTCTGCTTGTTCTTTGTTGCAGTTCATGCCCAGCCTTCCTTCTCTCTTCTTCCCTAAGCAGTCTTCCTTGTTCTGAGGCAGATTTTCTCTTGTTCTGATGGCTTTAACCGAGAAAAATTGCACTCCTCAAACTTCACTAGATCTGTAAAAGGACAAGGTTAATAGTGGGTGTTTTTAACCTTGGCAACATTTGATTGGCATGCCTACATGAAACAGAATTATTCATCCAGTATTGCACTTTCCATGCTCAATAGAAAAATGTTCTGAGAACCAGAGTGTCATAAAGTCAGTGAGCTCTATTGTTGTAATGGAGAGGCAGACTTCCTAACATAAGCTTATAGGATTTGGAAGTGTACTTACCTGGGAACATAATCGCTTTGAAGTGCTGTGTGTTGAAGTAACACTTCTGTATACAGTAATTGAATTGAGTGGAATACTAAGTACATTTATGTCATAATAAGAAGATGACATTGCCTATAATGAGAGATCCAAAAGTGAGAGATAATTAATTTTTATTGCAACATCTTTAATAATATATCTGAAAACTGCACCCCCACCCCACCCTGCCACAACCCACTGCTGCCAGACTAGAGCTGGTCCCAAGCAGTTGCTGCTGAAGACCCCTTGGAGTCTTGTGTGAAAAATGCCACTGCCTCGAGAAACATTTAGAACTGATTGGTCTGGTAGGTATGAATGTTGGCTGAGAATTTCTTCCTGTTGCTGAGGCAAAGGAATTATCTCTTCCAGAAATTTCGGAACAAGTGTTGGAACTCATTGCCACCTGTACAGTCATCATCATCATATTCTGCGTACTTTACTCCCTAGCCTTCTGTTGGATACTTCACGTTCTTTACCTCACTTATTGTTTTTAGAACAGCACAAGATTTGATAGCATCCACTCACTGGAAAGGAATGGAGGATGGTAGACATCAGGAAACTTGTCTCATTCACCAGTAAGTTGTGCCAGGAAGACCTGAACTTGGTACATCTGTCTGATCTTAGTAACTGGCTAACATGTCCATGTGAGTTTTTTGCCTTTGATTTGAACTCTGCTTTTGAACTAGGATAAAAATCAATAGCATTGCAGCAAAATTCACATGCATCCTTTCCTATCCAACCTATTATGGACAGCTGTCTTTGTTAAAAGTAGCGTAGAGGAGATAGACAAGTAACTACATCACTCTATCCTGCTGGAGGGACACAAAAGACATAGTTCACATGCAACCAAAGGAAACCCCTTCTCTCCTTTTTACCTCCCTTATCGTCACTCATTCCGTGTCCCTTAAGCCTTGGTTATAGAGGTCACACCTCTGTTTACCATCTAGCTTGTAGTGGCTCATGATTTTCTCACTACACTAACAGGATTGTTAATAGATTAACTCTATGGGGAGAGAGGGAATTATATATACTACACAGACTCTCCTTTTCTGGGAGTTTGGCTAATCCTGCATTTTACAACCCTTTTAGGAGTCCCTTTTATCTAGTAAGTGTGATGATCAGTCATGCTGTTCCTGACTAGTATAGTTAGTATACTTAGTATACTTACTATATCTTCCCACGTCTGGCAGAAGTGATGTGCCTGTACTTTTGTTTCTGTTAGTGTGATCTTTACTTAAGTGATTGGTGTTATGGTATGGCTGTGTCTGGATGTCCTCCTAAAGCCTCTTATAGTCATAGGGCTTTCTTAGAGGTGGCTGGATTTAGAGTGTGTAATGCTGGGATTAGAGATATGTGATTAGTAAATCAGTTCACTGATGGGTTTGGGATGGTCCTGACTAGGAAAGGGTGTGAATGCTGCACCCACCCTATGGAGCAGCCTGCATCAAATATGAGGAACAGAACAGGGCGCTAATGTGCTTATGTGCTGCCACTTGCCCCTGCCTGCCTGCTGAGGTCTGTTTCTCCTCTATGTGCCTATCTGCCATGCCACCCTGCCTTGGAGCCAGTTGACTAGGGGCTGAAACCTCTACCAACTGTGAGCTAAATAAAACTTTCCTCCTATCACTTTGGGTGTCAAGCATTTTAAGCATTTTCTCTTGCTATGAGAAAAGTAATTAAGACAATTGGTCTAACAAATTTATCTATTGCACTTTTTTTTTTTTTTTTTTTTTTTTTTTGAGACAGGGTTTTACACTATGCAGCCTGGGCCATCCTCCTGCTTTGGGTTACTCCTAAATTCTGGAACTACAGGAGTAAGCCACTGCAGCTGGCTGTACAATGGCTATTTTAGAGCTCGGAGGAATACAAAAGGTCAAACCTTACCATGGGAACAAAGGCATTTATGTTCTTGAAAAACAAACTTTTAAAGGTCCTGGGTTTGGGGATTTGAAGGAAAGCGCTGGAGGCTGGGCGCGAGCTAAAGAAACCGGCCTGTTGTTGTCAAGTCACAGGCGTGGAAGCACCCAGCTTCTCACTCGGGTGCGCAGGTCCTTGTGAAGCCTTCTCCTCCCCTGGACCTTCTGTCAATCCTCATGTTATGATTTTATGATTCCTAGTCTAGAGATGTAATTTTAGTTTCAATGAGAAAATTGACCTAAGTGAACATGGAAAATGTATTCATAGCCATCTTCTGCATTATTTCCTTGTACCAACTTACCCGGAGCTCTTCATGTTTGGCTTTTATCCCAATCTCTTTAATTGGTCAGAAGTGTCCTAACTTGAGCTCCCTCTCTTGGGGCAGTTCCAGGTGACTCTCTTCTAGATACGCAGTTATCATGCAGGAAAAAACAACTCCAATATACGAGCAGCATTAAGTGTCCTGACAGTGAAGCAGTGCTTTTCTCTTCCTGGTGTTTGTGTGAAATGATCTGGCAAAATAGATGCTGCAGAAATAATGCATTTCTGTGTCTCCCTTCTCAAGTGATAAATGTTCTTGGCTCATCATGGGATTTCTTGCCAAACGCTGATTCTGCTAACAGAAGGAATGGCAGCCTCAGATGCTCTCTCATGACAGGGAAATACAAAGTTTCTCAGGCTTGCCTTCCTTCTGTGTCATGAATGCTAAGAGGCAAGTTGTGAAGGGATGGGTTCTGCCTGACTAAAGCCACAGGCTGCCTCGCTCAGGCTTCTCCAGATTCTGGACTGGGCCAGGGGAAAGCAGAACGAGGAGCAGCGTCCCTCTGCACCCTTCCAAAATGTGCCTGTCACCCGGAGAGCTTCAGTCAGGAAGGCACAAGTGTGATAACATAACCCTGAGAAGAATCCTCTGTGGCAGAAGGGCCAAGAGGGAAGAACAGGGAGCAGTAGGATGTGGGGTACCTACTGGATGGGGGAATTGCTGGGGAATTTTATAGATGTCATCCTGGCAAGGCTGCAGGGCAGCCCTGGAGGGTGGACCTCATTGTCTCTGGTGTTCTGAAGGAGGACTCTGAGGTCCAGGAGGTTAAATACCTTCCTTAAAGTGACACAGCCAGCCAGCCCACACTGCTGCTGTGTCTGACCACCACCAGCCCCCTGAATGTCTTTCAGGAGGCTTCCTCTTGCCCTATTACCTGAGTCCTACCCACTCTATCTAGGGTTGTTTTCTTTTCCATTCTGTACACTCAGTGTTTCCAAAAGCACAGTCTTATCACTGACTGTATTGGTTATTTTTCTCTCATTGCTGAGACAAAATGCCCAGTGCCCAAAATGAAGGAAGGAAAAGTTTATTTGTGCAGGTTTCAGTCCATAATCAGCTGGCTCCAAGGCAGGGTGGCACATGGCAAAGGAGCCACAGCTCATATCAGCAGAATATGGCAAAATCAACAATAACAACAACAAAAAGGGCAGGAACACAAAGAGAAGACTCTCTCTGTCCCCTGTATTGTATGTAGGCCAGCCCCACTGTGGGGGGTGTAGCACTCACACCGTTAATCCCAACACTGAAAATCATGAATCAATCAGAAATCCTAGAAGCTTGCTTGCATGACTGCGTGAGGCTTTGGGGAGACATTCAAACAAAGCCATAACACTGACACCTCCACGCCTTATATTCTTCAGCAGCTCCTGTTGCCAACCTTTCCCTCCACATACACACATACAAATGAAGTTCACTACACTGGCCTCATCCTGGCCACACCCACTCCTTGGCTATATGCATACCACTAAAGTAGAACAGGAACAGTTCCTTAAGCTCGGGCAGTTTCCTAGAGCCCCTGCACCTTCCTACTTGCTACTCTCCCAGCCAGACATGTTCTTAATTGTGTCTCTCACCTTCCCAGCCTCACCATCTTTGAAGGGTCCAGCAAGGTGGGAGTCACTGCCTCCGCCCCATCCCCAGGGTCCTTCCTGTTCTGTGGCATGTTTTCCCATTTGTGTCTCGGGAAAGGCTGACCAGAAGACTTCAGGCTTTACGTCACTTGCCATTGTGTATTTATTGTCTAAAACCCCCTAGCATACCAGAGACATGGAGTATGGTCTGTGGAACAGATAAATGGAGTGCTGGAGACAGAATTGAGAGCCATCCAGGATGCAGTCTTTATCCTGGGTTACCGCCACACCTTCGATTTCTGTCCCCCTCATGTCCTCCTTTTGTGTGATTACAGAGACCTGTTAAATTTCCTAACCCTTTCTGTCTGCTCAACAGTAACTGATGTAGATGGAATAGGAGTAATAGGAATAGCAGTAATGAATAGTGTAGTTCTAGAAGCTATAGAAAATAAAAATCTTCACTGCCCACATGGGTGGTGAGGCCCACTAGGAGGAGGGATGCCAGGCTGCAACTTGTGCATTGTAGAGCAGGAAATGGGTTGTAACCCACTTCTGTCCCTAGAGAGCTTGCTGATGGAGGCTCCAGGCTGCCTTCCAAGCATGCTGGCCTTTTCTCTCCAGGTATTTGTACTGTCAAAGGCTGTGTGTCCTCTTTAGCCCCAAGCTTCCCTGAGAGGCCCTATGTGGGGGTATGGCCCACTTCCGAGACCTCACCTCCCCCAGCCACGTGATTTTGAGTGAGCACCTTGTCAGTTGGCAGTGTTTCCAGTTCTTGGTATTTGACCTCCTGATATAGTCTAAGCCTCTGCTGACTACAAAATTGATAGCATAGGGTTTTTCATGGCAAGGACATGGCCTCTTTAAATAGGTTCACAAATATTTGGGTTGTTAATGTTCTGGCCCTCTACTCCCAAGTTTGGAAGTCAAAGCTGTCAGAAGTCAGGGCTTTCCATTTGACTTTCTTCAGCTGACAAACCTGTCTGTGCCTCAGCTCCTCACATGCACCTCTAAGGAGAGTGGTAAGGACTGCGCACAGTGACATGTGGCATCTCTGGCACTGTGCAGGGCCTGTGATACTCAGAGGACCGACATTACTGACTGCTTTAGAGTCTTCTGATGAAGCCATGTTGCTTAACTGCATGGCTTCAGACTGGAGCTGCATTCTCCTAGAGGAATCTCTTTACGAGGAGCCCATATTTTACTCTAAATAGAGCTACAACTTTCATGTTTTCTAATTTCCAAAATGTTATTTGTTAAAATTAGAAATACAAGTAAGGAAAAAGAACAACAACACAAAAATTATTTGTGATTATATAGCCAACTGTGAACACTTAGCTGCTAGCTGTGGGTGTGTTCAGATCAGTGCTTTAAAACAAGAAGTCATCTATTACTATTTATAACAACGTTGTAACATATGGCACACATGTTTCCTCCATTCTTTGACTCTCCTTTGCATGGTGTGTGGAATTCTGCTCAAACTCTATAGCTTAGCTCACTCTGGTCCAGTTGTTGGACTCAGGTTGGTTGGTTTCCTACTATAGATACCTTTTTAACAGTTTTTATAGATGTCACTATTCTAAGCCACCAAGGGCTTGTGATTGAACAATGACTGTCACTGGGTTATGCTCTTGGATCTTCACAATCCTTTGATTCCAGCAAAATAAAACATTTCCTGGTAAGATCAAGGCATCATGTTGTTCTGACCTGATTCCAGCAGGCATCAGCACATTTTGAAAAGGCAGAGTGCTTTCTGTGTGTAGCATGACTTCCCTAGGGTGGTAAGAAAGTAGTTTGTGCTTGGCCGATTAGTAACGCGGGCCTGTTGGGGTCCTGCTTGAGGGGAGAGGACTCCGGCTAGAGGAGAAATGGAATCAGTGAGCTGTGGAGTGTGTCCCAGATCTGGAGTCCCACTTGGCAGGGAACTTTGTGCTGAGATCAGTCACTGTGACATAGGCATGAGCAGTCTGGGGACTGACAGCCTTTCCTGAGATCTGCGCTCCTTTTCATGAAGCAGACTCGGAAGACAGGCACAGGAAGATCTCTGAATGCTTGGGGTGGAGGGAAGATCAGAGTTAAATATACTGGTTTCTCTCTGAAAGTCTGTTGGCATAGAGACACATGCAAACAGCAGATATGACCAGAGCACTGGGCCCTGATACAAAACACAAAAGATTCAAGGAACGGTTCACTGTGAAATCTATTGGATTTGCCTTTCTCTTAAGCATCTGTCTAGATCACGTGAAATCACAGAACCACTTTAAATTAAGATTCATTTTGTGGTTGTCATAAATATTAGACTGACAGTTTTGTTTGTGTATTTTTTCTATTGAATCAGTCCTGGGTATAAACTGGCCCCTGCTGTGGGTTTTTGGAGTACATCTGGCAGGCAGCAGAGAACTCTCAGGATTTTTGGCTCCAGAGTTATTGGCTTGCATCTGAACTTACGCGAAGTTTCCATTGATTGGAGTTTTATTCAGACACCAGAGGATGATGCTAGTTTGGGCCAGGACTGGGTTGGCCAGGGTGCTAATCCGAGACCAGTGTATTCCTCTCCCCCTAGGTTGGGTGGGTCTCTCTTACATAGCGTAGGACAAAGCACCCGCTTCCTTACCTGCATCACCCTTGTATTATATTGTACTGCTGCTATTCTGCCTTACCAGCTTCACCAGGCAAGTCTTGTGTGTATTTTCTCCGAGGCAGTAACCATAAGGTCTTGTCTTTGTCTCTTGAGCCATACTGGATTCAAGGATCAGGAAGTAGAGAATTCCTTGGATGCTAGGATGAATTGTGAGGGCCCTTGTTTTGGGGGAACCAGAGAAGCTTAGTGAAAGAATAGTATTGGAATGTGAGGTGCATGGGAAAAGCCTCAAGACAAACCTGTGTAAGTTTTTTATGGATGTTCCCAGGAAGCAAGGAAAAACACAGAACTGTAACTTCTGAGTCAGTTCAGAACATCTAATTAATGACGTGACAGGTGTTTGTCTTGACCTGGACTCGGGTGGTCCAGAAATAGTAGTTTGTTTATTTCTTCAGAATCAACTTAATTCTGAGAAATTCCTGGACGTTAGTTTTGGTGTGCAGGTTACAAGGCCTGGTGCCTATTCCTCCTGCTCTGCCAGTATCTGGGTGCTGGGAATTCTGCACGTAGGCCTTTCCTGCTCATGTGAGCCAGGGGGAATTTGCTGCCCCAAGAACCTACTGTCAGATGTCCCATGTGTCACTGCTGGGTTCTGGGCATTTTTATTATTCTGACTGATCTGAAGAATTCTCTTTTTATATCATTCCTTTCCTTAGCATCCTCCCACCCTAATCTTCTTCTAGAACACCCACTATTACGTCCCAAAGGACTTGGGAACTTGAGCTGGGAAGGGGTGTGTGGTTGTGGTTTAAGAGACATTGGCATACCTACTCCCTTTTTAGCTCAGCCGTGGGTACAAGTTGCCTCTACTGGGACAGAAAGCCAAAAACTCTCATCATTTTTGAAGATGAAGGGTAGGGATAGTGGGAAGTAAATACAAATTTATATCTCAAAATTATTGTTGCTAAAAAGTCATTTATATTTCCTACTTAAAAGATGACTCTAGACTCCACAGTCATCACAGAGCCAAGATGCAGTGTGATACCTTGTTTTTCCTCACAGGAGAGTGGAGTAGCAGTTATTAACTACTCCAAAGTTCCCCCATGAATTAAAGTAGATACATAGCCCCATTATTTTTTGTTCCCCAGGTGTTTTGATAACTACATAAATGTAATGGATTAGTGTTTACAGGAAGAGTATTTTGAACTCTATTTGGAAGACTACAGTATAAATAAAATTAAATATTTGGTTGAGCCAACATTTTGGTTCAGGACCCCCTTATACTCTTACAGTATATGGAACACCTCCTAAGAGGTTCTGTTTATGTGGGTTATAGCTATTGATGTTTGTCGTGTTAGAAACTAGAAACAAGAAGTTTAGAAAGTACTGTAGTTTAATTCAAAAGATTCATTATACTGTTATGGATTTTACGAAAAATAGCTATACTTGCCAAATAAGAAAAATTTGAGGGATTTCTTCATTTTGCAAATATTTTTAATATTTGATGTATATAATATAATAAAAATATGTAGTGAATGTTTAAATAAAAAGAGTAGAAAAACATATTGCCATTAATCAACCTCAAAATATTCCTGCTCACTGTGCACACAATTATTTCATAATTCTTGACAATATGTCTTTTACTGTAATAAGTTTTTTAAAAAATGTGAAGGTACTGTGTTTTTCACTTCCCTCTTGGAAGAGGAGATAAATGGATTCTCATTTATCTGTTTTTGAGTTTAGTCCATTAGAATTGGTTGGAGAAAATCATGTAGATCCACTGTGGGGAAAAGAAGGGCTTTGTGGTCCTCTGAGTGGGTTTCGGGCACCCTCAGGAGCTCCTGGAACACTGTGGTGACTGCTAGTTTAAGTAGATGAATTACCAGAGCATGTAATAGATTTTAAATGAAAAATTGTCTTTATTTGAGAATATGCATAAACTGTGGGTAAGATCAGTCTTTTGTGAACAGATGATAAAGCATTTGATGGGCTAAAGGTTTATTCTTTTTCCTGGGTGCTAGTTAGATTTTCAGGAAGAATCAGAGTTTGTTCCATGTCTTTCTCTTGTTGTGTTAGTAATTTGAAATGCAGTGCAGTGTCCCAAATACAACAGAAACAGCCCTCTTACAAATGTATTTGGTTGACTCTGTAGGTGGAAGTGTGTGAAACCTAAGGCATGGTGTTTTGGTGTCCTGTGCCTTAAACGTTGCCCTCTGTTCCTGCAGAAATATAAAGAATATGAGAAAGATGTCGCCATAGAGGAAATCGACGGCCTCCAGCTGGTGAAGAAGCTGGCAAAGAATATGGAGGAGATGTTTCACAAGAAGTCTGAGGCAGTGCGGGTGAGTCCCTTGTTTTTGCTTTGTGTTGCCCGAGGTCACAAAAGCAGCTTTAGGGATAGGTTCTGGGAACCCAGCTCTCAAGGACAGAAGTGGATGACTGTGTAAGCATTTCGATTTCTTCAGTCTGATTAACCAGGAAAAGCAGGTACCGAGGACCTTTCTTGGCAGATTCTTTCTTATGATTTTATTTCTTTGTCAGAGATGCCACTAATTCTGTAGCCACAGGCTGTGGGCCTCCAATTGTGTAACAGCCTCACTAATTGCCCCAAATCAATCAAGAGTACCCTGCGGTTCAACTAAGCTGACTATTCAGAGTTTCAGCAATGCTTGCTAACGTGTGGAGCTGAAGATTTCAGTGGAGAAAGTGAGGTCCAGGAGAAACTGGAAGTTCTCCTTATCTTTCCTGCCATGGCAGTGTTGGTGTTGACTGTAAGAGCTCCCTGCAAATTTATAGTGCCAGCCAGATGAATGGAACTGCGACACACACACACACACACACACACACACACACATTATTTTCCAAGATGACTTCTGATTTTATTTCTCATTGCCAACCAAATAAGGGTTCTTATGTCCCTAATTTAGGGAATACGAATGTTTCAATGTCCTATGTTGACATCATTATCCTTTTCTGCCATATTACCATAGGATTTTGGGAAAAGTTGCAACTGAAAGAGTCTATAATTTGTAATGCATGGTCCATTCTCTTTTAGCTTTAATCATTTTCTCCATGATTTTAATAATTAATTTTCAGGTTTTATAATTTTGTTATAAAAGACATCTGACTCTGACTTTCCTTACACTAATTGGCCAAAGCAAATTTCTTCAAGTTAATGTAAGTCCCCAACTTACGAACATTCAGATTGGGAACATTCCCAAGTGTAGCCTGTGAGGCTCACTTTGTTGCATTTAGGGACAAATCTGATTTATGAACATTCTCCTGGAATGGAACCCATTTGTAAGTCGGGAACTTACTATAGTCTGCCTTAGACCTGATAAGACCTTACATTTGGTTATTAGTGAAACATTTCTGTGTTTTTCTGATTCAGGGAAAGAGAAATCATATCTTAGTAAGAACATGGATGTGACCTGAATTTAACAGGTGCTCTTGTCTTTATGAAGCTTTGATCCTGGAGAAAGCCTCAGTTGCTTCACCCATAAAATGGGAGGATTTGTGACACTCAGACAGTTATGATTTTGAGCCACTTGGCACAGGCCTTGGACTTAAGCAGTGTTCAGGGAGTGGAATCTGACACTAGGATTCTATGGAGGCTTCTCTGGAGGTTTTCAAGTTCCTTTAAAGAGAAAATGTACTTTATTGGAACAAAAATAGTGTGCTGACAGCAGACTCTGGACACTGGGTGGTGGCCTCCAGCATGTCCTTCTGTCTTACCTTGAAGCAAGCAGAAATGTGATAGCATAGTGGCAGTTCAGATCTCAGAAGCAGAAACCGAAAACAAAAACAATAATTTTTAAAATTCCCATGTAATTATCCTTCTCTGTTTGTAAGATGGATACTTCTTTGATAGCATTTTTATAGAGTATATTGAAAACAACACCAAGCAGACAAAAAACAATCACCTGATATTCTCACCACGTGGTACAAACTCTGGCTTTTATCCTTGTGTGTTTTTTTTCCAGACAGTCCCTTTTTTCCACATTTCTATGTGTGCGTTTTCTTTTTTCAGATTTTCAATCAGAGTACTTGTTACCTTTCTGTACCCAGCTTGCCATATCTCTCTACCATTCTGGTGTATGTCCTGTGTCACTGTGTTTTATGATTTCCCTGATTGACTATGTAACATTCAGTCTATGAGTCTCCTCACTGATCTCCCTGCTCTCACATACATGGACATTTAAGTTGTTTGCAAATTTTGTGACACATGTTGCCGCAGTGAATCTTCTAAATAAATAATAAATCACGTGCTCCCTTAGGGCCTTTCATGTACTCAGTTATGTGATGGTGGTCATAGCTATCACCCTTGTTTTACAAAAGAGGAGACCGAGAGACAGAGTTGGGTCACTCCCCAGTGTTCACCTTCTGCAAGCCTCCTGGAGCGAACATCGATTTCTTCCACGTGACTTTCCCAGCCCAGAGCAGCCCAGAGGCTCTGAGCTGATTTTTAAGGCCTTTTGTGCTTATGAAAATGCTTCTGTCCAAATAAAGTTGTGTCACCTCACATTCCCTTCGTGTATGAGAGTGCTTCATTTTTTGCATCAGATTTCTTGAACAAAAGAAATCATCTATCTGTGTATGTGTTTATTCTGCTTCATTTTGGCTTTGTTTTGAACACTAATAACATTGTCAGTTTGAGAGAGGGAGATGCAGTGTTAACATGCACTGCTTGGTGAGTCATAGGATTGTAGGGTAGAAAGGGAAGTACATGTCTTTCAATTCTACTTCTACAGTTGAAAGACGGGGAAGTCCTAGTGTCTGGAACTCAAGGGTGAGGCTGAGGGGTGGATGTGCCAAAAACTGCTTGGACTCAGAGACCCAGACAGCACGAGAACCTGGACTGGATCCTTTGAGACAGTGGACCCATGTGCTGGGTTAGATGTGGGCTCTAGAACTGCTATTCTGATTTTCAGTTCTTCCCCAATGTAAGAGGAAGCTGAGTAGCTCTTTCCCTTCCTTACTTCCCTGGAGATGTTAGAAAGGCTCAGTGGCTAACTAATGTGTTCATTCATTTTCTGGGTTCCAGTACAACAGGCCCTGAGTTAGCAGTCCTCTAATTTAATCCTAGCATCAGCCATAGGATTTGTTAGCTTTGTTTTAGAGAGGAACAGACAGGCTTGGCAAGATGAGGTCCTGTGCCCAGCCCATATCGGCAAGACTCAGTGGGCTTTGCTTTTGCACCTTGCTTGGTGGTGAGATCACAGTTCATCCGTGGATATCTGTGCAGGTAAGTTTAGCAAGTGTTTGCAAAAAAGGAACATTTAGTGAACATTTGCTGTTACTTTTGGCTAAGGTTTTTCTTTTTTTCATCTTGTGAGCATTTAACATTCAAGGAGTCTTGAGGCTTCAGGAAGCCCCTGGATAATGACAGGACAGAATAGGAACTGAGTTCTCCCTTCTTTGTGTCACCTAATTTTGAAACCTTTTTGCTTTAAATTAATGAGGTTTAAAAAGAACTATTTGATATGGTTGGTGTGGTTCCTTTGAAAAGGAAAAAGAAATTGTTTGAATTGAAGTATTTCCAGGATAAAGGCAGCCACGATTCTTTGAAATGTGTGTTTTATGTATTTTAAAATAGACATACAGGTCCTTTGGAGGCATGCTTGATGCTGTTACTTCTTGGTTGAAAAAATCCAGTGCTATGTGGCTTTCCCCACCTGCAGTCTTCGAAGTAGGTTTATGCATTATGTTAGGGTTTTGTTTGGAGATACTGAGATGGGGCTGGTTCCCATTGTGAGCCTGCAGCTCCACTGGCAGCAGTTAGGAACCATGTGGCACTTGGAATGAAAATGTTGGTTTATGCCAAAGCCAAGGGAGCAGACACTGTGACTCTTTTCATATTATAACGACATCTAATTTCTCTAGCAGGACAGATTGCTGTTTGCTTGTGTGATTTGTAAGTATTGAAGGAGCAAAGAGCTGAAATCCAGATTTGTGATTGAGCCCTAAATATAAGAGTATATATTTGATGGGTGGGGTGGATTCCTTTTCCAGTGGCCAGTGGCCTAGGAACAAATCTGAGGTTTGACTCTGTCATTGTGATGACCACTCCCAGGACTCTTCTATTTGCAAGCCCCACCCTGACCCCCGGCAATTCCAGTCAGGACATGAGGTCTTGGGACCACTTTTGTGCTTTCCTGGCACCTAGCACTCCTCAGTGCTGCCTGGCTTGTCAAGTTGACTTCAGAGAACATAATAAGAGGAAACAACACTGATTGTAAAATTCCCATTGATGTGTATGAAATATCTGAGAACCTGGTAATAGCTTTTTAAGAAGCTGTAATAACAACACTTTTAATATGTGAAGGTGGATTTAGTTAGCTGGGGGAAAAGGGAAGAAGTACAGAAACCCAGCACTCCAATGTGGTCTGTCATTTCCCGGCTGTTAAACCATGTTGGATTTTTTCTTTCTCTTCTGGTTTGATTTCATCATTTTCCTCCATTGCTTTTCCTAGTGATTAGTTGAATCAGAGTGATTTTATCATGCTTGTCCCCTATTTGAATTACTCTCTACTATGCAATTATCCTATCACAGAAAGCCCTATTTTCTCCTTGTCAGATGTCTGAGGTAAATGCGAGACCTAACGTGGCCTGCCCACTACGTAACCTCTGCCATCCAGTTGGTAATGGACTACATGTAACTTTTCAGACTGGCAAATTATAAATAACCTTAGCTTCCAAATTGCCATTAACATAATGGTGCCATCATTATGGTAGCCTTTCTTAACTATATTTTTTAGCACTTTTTAATGCTATGGGTGGTTTAAATAATTAAACCGCTTGGAGGCCAGCCCTAGGAGTTTGGTACAGGAGTGCTGCCACTTGCTTTTGTGCATAGTAGTTTTGCTCCAGGTACCTACTGTCTCCATCTTCTCATGCTTATGCTAGCAAGTCTTCAGTTTAAAGTTGCTGAGCCTTTATCATGTTCTAAATTCCTCTGAAAGGCCAAGAAATGGAATTGTTTGCTTTTAGTTCATTAACGTTTTAGTTTATTAACATTAACAGGGCTATTTCACCTTTCGCATGTGGAGGAAATGGTATGTATCCACCCTCGCCCATTGGGCGATTTTTTCCCAACCGACGCCTGCAGATGCATGTCTGTGACACCAATCAGAACTCATTTGGGATAGTGAAGGAGCCACTTTGACATAGCTCCCATTTCTCCTGAGTTTCCAGTGTTGAGAAACACACCCTCACTTGATAGGAGGCAGGAGACATGCATTGCATGGACTCCATCATTTGGACAGCTGCCTCAGTCTTCCCTTTGGCTCTATGTCTGACCCTCCACTAGGAGTAACACGAACTGTCAGTCATGTAGAAACATCAGCTGTGACCTCAGGGAACTCTAAACAGGAGCAGCTGAAATGCACAGCTGGAGAGGAATCTACGCAGTGACTATGAAGAACCATGGGCATTTCCAGGTGTGTAGATGAGGCTAAGGGTAGATGCCAGTGTCAGGAAAGGAAGCCACCATCTGTTGATCTTGGTTGGACGAAGTAGATAATTTAGGAAGTGATGAAAAGGACTGTGGAGTTTGCAGAGTGGTTCTGCCTTTGGCTCTGTGAGACTGCTCGGAGGTGGCACAATCTTTTTCACGCAGGTTTGGGCAGACAGAGCCTCCTTGGGTCTTCCTGGGGCTCCCTAGTTCAGCACAGGCACAGATCCACATGGACTGGGGGTGAACAAACTTCAGACTTAAGTCTCAAGGAAAATCATAAGATAGTGTCTGTTTTGATAGCATATCAAGTAAAACATTAAGGGCTTTATTTGCCATTCAAATGTATACTTTTACCAGAACAAGTGATTAGAATTACTTAAAAGAGTGAACTTCAGGGAGGATTGGGAAGAACATGAAAAGCTAGTTTTAGCAAAATTCACCATGTGGAGAATTTGTTATTTTCAAACCTTGCATGAGATATTTAATAAATTTCAAAAACACTCAGAGGCTCATATCTGTAAATACACATAATCTATTTTCACTTATTTTCTGATTTATACTGATAAAATGATAAATTGGACACTTGAAAAAGAGTGTTTTGCTTAAAAATAAGTACTCTCCTTGAGAAGAGCTGATATTAGCTCTATTTTGCACTAAAGTTTTTCCCTTTCCTATAGCTACCTGCTGTTCCTTGTGGAACTGATTCCCATTATACCTGTACTGTGGGAAGTAATTGCTGTTGTACAGTAATTCAATTTCAGTGCATTCACGCATCAGTTCACCGATAGGGGCTTATCTGGAGAAACCTGGACTTGAAAGCTTTTTATCAAGAAATTCCACATGCAGAGAGACATTTTTCCTAGGTAACGAATATCAGTATTTGCATTTAATAAACATTTACCTTCTCAGAAAAATAGATTTTTTCCCCTTGCAGGAGAGATTTACACCAATCTTCCAAAAAGCTAGAGGGTACTATTAAAGCAACTTTCCTTAGCTGTTTTTGACTTGAGCGTATCTACATATGTATGACTATAAAACACATCTATGTTCCTATGTAAATATGTACACTGGAGCATGGAAAGCAGGGTCCTTTCAGGGAATGCAGGCTCCGTACTGAAAATAGAAGCCATATGAGGGATTAATAGCTATGGGACAGATAAATTCTTCTGGTTCCGAAGCTCATTCATCTCTGGAGGCACTGTGGAAATTGTTGACAAGGCACACTCTCAAAAGGCCATTCATTGAGTTGGAAATGAAATTAATGATTTTCTTTATAGATTTCAAATTAAAGAACCTCCTTAAGCATTACTGATTTTCTTCTTTAGGTATTAAAGACCAACATGAGCCATGGCAGTTCTCAGGAATATAGCTGAACGTTGCTGTGAACTCCAGTAGTTCTTAGGCAAAAGATGTAACTGAATGTGTCTAAACTGTTTTATTTCTTGCCTTTTTCTTTCTTTTTCTTGCTTCTCTTCCTCACCATCTTCCTGTTCTTCTTTGGATCCTTTTTCTCCTCATCTTTTTCTT
Organism: Cavia porcellus; assembly: GCF_034190915.1. Classification (NCBI taxonomy): domain Eukaryota; kingdom Metazoa; phylum Chordata; class Mammalia; order Rodentia; family Caviidae; genus Cavia; species Cavia porcellus. The sequence goes on from NW_026947493.1 coordinate 34,672,049, forward strand.
TTTTCTTTTTCTTTCTTCTGAGAATTGACCACAGGACCTTGTGATGCTAAGCATGTGATTATGCAAGTAATACTTATTCATTATCAAAGGAAAAAGTGTTCAGAAAATGATAAAAGAGAAAGTAATGATCAGAGCACTAAGTGGTATTAAAAGGTACTTAATACTTTTTGTTTTTAAACATTTGCTAGCTTCCCAGATTTTTTTCTATTTGTGCACATGTATACATACCTACATGCGTGTTGCATGTGTGTATGTGAACTTTTTTTTGGTCTTTTTCGTTTTTATCGGTACCAGGGATCGAACTCACGACTGCCTGCTTACAAGGCAGGCGCTTATGCCACTGAGCTAAATCTCCAGCCCCGTGTATGTGAACTTTTAAAGGCCTAGATTTTTTTTTCATAGCCAGCTTTTAAGGTTTTTTTTCTTATGTATTGTGGATGTTGTCTACATCTTTGAATATGTATTTCTATTATCTTTCATGACTGTATACCTGTTACGCTGTCTCTTCTCATTGCCAGTATAAAATACCAACACTCACAACTTAAAGAAGGTTTATTTTGACTCATAGTTTTAGCAGCTTCCATCTGCAGTCCCCTGGCTATAGAGCAGCTGCGATGTCCAGGAGGCTGAGAAGCTTGGAAGGGAAATAATCCTTGTAGGTCCCACTGCCTGCAGTCTGCCTCTTCCAACCAGGCCCACCTCCTCACAGTACATTTGGTTATAAATCCATCAGTGGGTTAATGCACTGGTGGGCATAGCACCCCATGATCTAATTGCCTTCCAGTGCCCCACATCAAAACACAGGAACCTTTGGGGAAACATTCAAGATCAAAATCGTATCAGTCTGCTTTCTGGGTGTTCTAGTCAAGCCATTCTTCCAGTAAATGTTAATGCTTCATATAGGAATTGTACTCTTAGAAGCAATAATACAATAAGTTGTCTTGCAGAGAGGCTTTTATTCATTTGATGCCAAGCAGTGGCTTTTGGTTTGCATTGCCACATTGTCTTGCGTTCCCACCTATATGGCTGGTAAGGCAGTCTTTCTCCATCGTACTCCAGCTCATTTGATTCTGAGTAGTCACCTGTTCTCTAACAGGCTAATGGTAACATCTCATTTTACCTTATTTCCTTTGTCACTGTCTGCACAACCTTATGGCTCCCCACTT